>NC_067420.1:37600759-38895759 GCF_009764475.1 Pristis pectinata
AACTTTCCCCAATACTTGAGAAGAACTTAATATATGGTTTAAAGCAATTTAATTTCATCATAGTGATTACATTTTGGATAGAAAGAATTACAATGATTGGGTTAATAATCCCATGCTCAAATGTGGATTTAATTTCTTTACCCAACAGCAGAATAGCTAGTATGGTGCACTGTTTTGGAACTGCAAAGCTCTTTTCCACCACATGATAGATTAAGACTTCTTTATCGAGTCACAAGTCAGCTTCTGAAATACTTTTGGAAAAATTGTACAAGAGTTGACAGTAATCATGCAACAGCAATAGTCTGGTATGGTATTTGAATGAGTGGACAATGTGCTTCTTACTTGCAGCAAAATTGCCAGTAAAAGATAGTGCTCCTTTCACAAGGTACTTAAACGTATCCCTAGCTACTAACATGCACAAAGCTTGTTCAAATTTTCATTTTTTAATATGAGTGGTGTGGCAGAAGATTAAACAAACTATTTGCTAACACCAGTCACCAAGCATATGACATTCTTACAAATATTTATTAAATTACACACAAGTATGCATTTCAGAAAGAAACATCCACATAAACTTACCAATTCAATCCCTGCCAACTGATGTCTGTTCCCTTCTGGAGTACCAATCCATCTAATAACTCCATAGACAACAGCATTATTAGGTAATCGCACTTCCACCATCGACCCAACCTCCAGAGCAGGATTCTCACATGCCTCAAAAGGATGAGGGTTGGTTGGAGTAAGAGCTTTGGAAGTGTGCATAGAAGAGTTCTTTCCACGGTCCGGAATAGAAATAGAGGAGACAAATGATGTTGAAACTTCATTTGATTTCTCCTTTCCCATTCTTTGCAGAGACGTACTGATATGTTGGGATGGAACTCCAAATGGGCATGTGCTTCCATTGTTTGCTTCTGCTAAGATGATAACATAAGGTCAAACCACAGATACGTTTCATGTTTATGACACAAATATCACATAGAATAAAAATATATCCTCATAAGCAACCTACTCCAACATATCAACTCAGATTTTGAATGAGTTTTTCTTCTCCTGGCTCTCTGGAGAGAGGATAAGAGGAACATGGCATATCTTCCCATACGAAATCTTCCCCAATGAATTGACAAAAAACATCAAGAGCATTGAAAGAAAAATTTCCACAAGGCAAATCTGGTGTAAACAACTGAAAAACAAATTATGCATAAAATGGGAGAGCAGATTATTAGTCGATTGGTCTTGGATTAAATGCAGTCCATCTTGAGTAATCACTTTAAGTAGGTTCATTGCTGTGGATCCATATTCACACGATAGGAAATTCATAATTACACAATAAATATCAATCCTCTCTCGGCTGAGAATGGAATTATAATTACATCTTTCAAAACCTTAAGAAGCCCAGAGCATACATGATACAAATTAAGTATCATTTTGAAGTGCACCAATTGTTAAGCAGGAGGAAGCCAAATTACCTACAAAGCCTCACAAACAATGAAATACATGATTGAGTATTGATGTTTTAGTGATGTTAGTTCATGCATTAATATAGGCCAGTTTACCAGAAGAACCAAGACAGGGCCTTGGTTTAATATCGCAGAAAGATTGCCACCTCTGACAATGCAGCACTCTCTCAGTCCTGTGTGAAAGAGTCAGACTAAAGTGTGTGCACAAGTCTGCAAGGTCAGATTAGATGGAGACGATATATGGTATTCCAAACTGAACCCGAAATGTATTACAGAGTTTTGGATGTTTTTAGTTTTAATCTCTAACTTTAGCCTCTTAATCATCACCAAATTTAATTATAACTTCAGCTGCCAAGGCACTAAGCTCTGATATTGCCTCACATTTCTCTGTCCATCCTTCCTCCTTTAAGATACTCCAATCCAAGTTTTAGTCATATAGCCTAGAATTGCCTTGTCCAATTTTGTCTGCTATCACCTGGGAACTGCCCTGGAACATTTTGTTATTGAAAAGAATTGTCACACACAAAACAAAATGTCAAGCCTAGAATATCAATGCACGTCGATCCCAGCATTATAACTGTCCATGCAAAATACAGCAGGTAAGTATTTAAAAGGTGACTCTGCTTGAAACAATCGCTATACAATTTACTTTCTTACCAAATGGTTCTACTTCAGCATTACTGACATGAATGATTTCTCCTGCATTAACATTGATGCATTGGTCAGCTTTCTTCCACCTCGTTTTATGGTCTTCCTACATTGGGGTGGGGTGGGAAGGGTGCAGGGAAGAGATAAAAACATTTGACATAAGGCAACAATGAACTTGAGACCTAGTAATCTATCACTGAAGCTTTAAAAATGAAACACAGCCTCAAACTGATGTGTTTATGAAACCCAATCAAATCAGCGATGAAATGGAAACAAAGTACAGGAATATTCAGCAAGTCAGGAAGCATCTGTGCTGAGATCAAAAAATAAGTTAATGCATGGATAAGGATCATTAACCTGAAACATAAAGTGATTCTCTCTGCACAGATGTTAGCTGACCTGCTCAGTATTTGCAGCCCTTTGTTTTTATCTCAAATTTCCAGCAACTGCAAGTTTTTATTTTTTTTAACTTAGTGATGAAATACATAGGAAAAATTAATAGGTTTCTTCCTGTAACTTTTATCCAGCTACCACTCTGGAGCTGAATCACATTCACAGGCAAACAACAGATCCAAGAGCATGACTTATCTAGCTATCTTACACAGTCCAGAGGAAAGTACATTGCCTGTGAGATAATATCTTGCAAAAACCAGTAACCAGTTCTAAAGCTTTTAATTATGCTGTAAAACATTCCTACTGATACTACACTTTAGGGTCTGTATTATATCAAACAGTGGTCACAAACTCAGAATCAGGTTTATTATCACTGACTTAAATTACATGAAATGTGTTGTTTTGCAGCAGCAGTACAGCGCAGACAAAATTACTATAAATTACACAAATAAATAAATAGCACAAAAAGGAATAACAGGGTAGTGTTCATGGACCGTTCAGAATTCTGACAGCGGAGGGGAAGAAGCTGTTCCTGAATCGTTAAGCGTGGGTCTTCAGGCTCCTGTACCCCCTCCCCAATGATAGTAACTCTTGAACACTTGATTGTTCATTTTCAGTGCTTTACCATGAAGAGGAACAAATAAAGTTCACAGGTTGTGGACTTCTGTTGCTGGCAACAGCAGCATTAATTGCCTATCCCTGAATTGCTCCCTGCACTAATTGGCTCGTGAAGCCATTTGTGTCAACTGCATTGATTGGTCTGGTGTCACATAGGCCTAGCCCGGTAAGGATGGCACATTTCCTTCCCTGAAAAATTAGTACATGTTTAATGATGGTCCAGTGCCCTCGTGGTCACCATTATTGTCATTAATGTTGCTTGAATTTAAATTTCCCAGCTGCATCAGTTAGATTCAAATACATGTTCATGGATACAAGCTCAGGATACTAATCCACTAATTTAAATCACAATTTTACCATACCCCTCAAACAGAGGAAAGAAAGGAGAAGTTGTTGCCTTCATTATCTTGCATTCCACTATCTTTCAATTCCTTTGTTGGGTCGTTCAGATTATCTGTCCCATTGAAGAAAAACAAAACTCATTTCTAAAAATATAGAAAATAATTAAGGTATCCAAATGTTCCTTCTGGTCCTATCTTTATTAGACTATGCCAGATCACTGTGCATTTATTTTTACATTATATTACTCTGGTCCATTGAAATCTGATGTTAGTGGATAAAGATAGCTAGTACATCAAATGCATATGATCAGAATTATTGCACTGGAAGCTCAATGGAGACAAGAGAATCACAAACTATAAAAAAGTCAGATTAACCCCAATAATGCCAGTCCTATTGAGCTGAGTGTTACATAAGCATCCAAACAATAAAGTATGGCTGATGCAAGGGCTGTGGTTCGTAAAGTCAAATTATTGACTGCTGGATGAAGGATCTAGTATACCTTTTCGCAAAGCCCATATCCCTGGATTACATCGTCCAAACAGAATATGCAATGAGACTGATAAATACCTAATGGTTCATTACAATTTTGCGTTATAAATGCCATTTACAACCTTAACCTATAACATTCTCTGGTTAGTTGCCTCTTACCATCAAGTTTACTTGAAACAACGTTCCGCATAATTCCAATTCATTTTTTGTTCTGGAATTTTCAATATTCTTAACAATTCCTACCGACTTGCTGTTCTTTCTCAGTTGAACAACGTCATTAATTTGTATTTTAGAAATGGACTTGAAGAGGCATTCATTCTGAATGAGCTCATATCGGCGAGAGACATCGTGGATCTCAATGAGCAACTCTGCTTCATCTTTGCTGATTTCTTTTAAATTTGCTTGCTGCCACTTTACTGTTTGTCTGCAACGTTCCACAATGACAGATGTTTCCCCAGTTCTTCTGTGGATGTAATATCCCAATAATCCTTTCTGGATCCTTTTTCCACTTGTGAAATCTTTTATCACAATAAAATAATGTTTATCATTTTCAATTCCCCCCATTCTTGTGGGAAATCCAAGGCCTAAAAAAAGCTAGAACCTGAAAGAGATGATACCAATAGTAATTTTAGAAATATATAGGACACAAGAATAAAAACAATATTACAATCCTAGCAACAGGATTAGGAAAGGGGTTTACAGCAAGAAAAAATAATGATGAATCAACGCACAACAGTTTTGTGGAGAAACAATCCTGCCTGGCTGATGTGTCAGAATATTAAATGTACTACAGAAGGCTGATAACAACTGAACAATCCAACTCCACGCAAGTCATCCAGGAACTGTGATGATTCTAAAGGTGCCTCATCATAACAGACAGTAATTAGATGGTCAGTGGTACACTTCACTCCTAATCTCTTGACCACAGCATGGATACCCGACTTCCTCATCAGCAGACCTCAATCAGTGAGGATTGGTAACATCTCCTCCTCGCTGACCATCAACACAGGTGCACCTCAAGGCTGCATGCTTCGCCCCCTGCTCTAGACTGTGTGGCTAAGCACAGGTCCAATGACATATAGAAATTTGCCAATGACACTACTGTTGTTGGACGAATCACAAATGATGATGATAGGACATGCTAGATAGGACACCTGGTTGAGTGGTGTCGCAACAACAACCTCTCACTCAACGTCAGTAGAACTAAACAGCTGACTGTTGACTTCAGGAAGGGGAAGGAGGGCGAACATGCACCGGACTACATTGGGGGAATCGGCAGTGGAGAGTCAGCAGATTTAAATTACTGGGCATTCACATATCAGATGGCCTGTCCTGAGCCCAGCACATAGATACAGTGCAACCACAAGGAAGTCGCGCCAAGTGTCTTTACTTTCTTAGGAGCTTGAGGTGGTTTGGCTTGTCAACGAAGACTCTTAACAAACTTCTACAGATATGCTGTTGAAAGTATCCTGACTGGTTGCATCGTGGTCTGGTACAGCAATTTGAATGCGCAAGAATGCAAGAAGCTGCAGAGGGTAATAGACTCAGCCCAATACATCACTGGCACATCCTTCCCCACCACTGGTTGTATCTATAGGAGGTATTAGTATATTATTGTCACTTGTACCGAGGTACAGTGAAAAACTTGTCTTGCATACCAATCATACAGGTCAATTCATTACGCAGGGCAGTTACATTGAGTTAGTACAGAGTGCATTGAGGTAGTACAGGTAAAAACAATAACAGTAAAGTGTCACAGATACAGAGAAAGTGCAGTGCAATAAGGTGCAAGGTCACAACAAGGTAGATCGTGAGGTCAGAGTCCATCTCATCGTATAAGGGAACTGTTCAATAGTCTTATCACAGTGGGGTAGAAGTTGTTCTTAAGTCTGGTGGTACGTGCCCTCAGGCTCCTGTATCTTCTACCCGATGGAAGAGGAGAGAAGAGAGAATGACCCGGGTGGGTGGGGTCTTTGATTATGCTGGCTGCTTCACCAAGACAGTGAGAGGTAAAGACAGAGTCAAAGGAGGGGAGGCTGGTGTCCGTGATGCACTGGGCTGTGTCCACAACTCTGCAGTTCCTTGCGGTCCTGGGCAGAGCAGTTGCTGTACCAAGCCGTGATGCATCCAGATAGGATGCTTTCTATGGTGCATCAATAAAAGTTGGAGAGAGTCAAAGGGGACAAACTGAATTTCTTTAGTCTCCTGAGGAATTAGGTGCTGCGTCAAGGCGGCAATATCCATCATCAAAGATCCCCATCATCCGGGCCATACCATTTTCTCACAGCTACCATCAAGCAGGAGGTACAAAAGCTTAAAGTCCCACACCACCAAGTTCAAGAACAGCCACTTCCCTTCAACCATTCAGTTCTTGAACCAACTGGCACAACTCTAATCACCACAACACCATGACCACTGCACTAAAATGGGCTTTTTTTTGGTTCTAATTGTGTTTTCTTGTAAAAATTGTGTACACGTTTAATTTATGTTTCTTGTGAATGCTGCTTCCATGCCCATGATGCTGTTGCAAGTAAGTTTTTCATTGCACCTGTGCATACATGTACTTGTGCATACGACAATAAACTCAACTTTGACAAAGACCCAATTTCATCAAATGGTGATTCTGTTAGGTGACAGTACAGAGCAACAGCAATTACAATCCTTTCTGCAACTTCCAAGGCAGTCATCAAACTGTGTGTGTGTGTGTGTGTGTGTGTGTGTGTGTGTGTGTGTGTGTCTGTGGTCTCAAACTCAGTTTCTAAATAACATCTGCTACCAACCTAACCCGCAGTTTCCCCACATAAAGAGAAACTGCTTTCGGAATGATGAAAGGTCCTATGCAAGATATCTAAAATATGTCAATTGCCTTGAGGCTGACGTCTGTATTTATCAAAAATCAGACTGAATAGAAATGTCCTGCAAAGCAGTTCCCAATTTGCCTTTGTGGAGAGGCCACCAGATTGCGAGCATGGAATACAGTGCATCAACTTGAAGGAAAACAAGTGCATGGAGGGTTTGTCACAGAGTTATACAGCGCAGAAACAGGCCCTTCGGCCCAACTTGTCCATGCTGACCAAGGTGAGCGAGTCCCATCTGAACCTTTTCCTCCCCATGTACCTGTCCCAGTGTCTTTAAACGCTGTAATCGTACCCGCCTCTCCCAGATCCTTTAGCAGCTGGCTCCATGCACCCACCGCCCCCTGTGTAACAGGGTTTGACTCACAAACAGTGGGAAGGGACGGGGGTAAGGGGGGGGGGGAGTAAGGGGGGGGAGTAAAGGGGGGAGAAAGGGGGGAGAAAGGGGCCGCACCCCCCCCAGTACCAGCGGGAAGGCGGCCTCACTGAGCCCCAGCACCCGCCTGCTGACCCACCCCCTCACGGCTCCGGACCCCGACCACCGTTACACCCGCTGCACCTTCCCCCACAACCCCTGCCAGGCCCGGCTCCCGTTCACTTCACGCCGACTACGAAGGGAGTTCCCCCGGCTGCTGCCTCGACGACGTCCCGCCGCCCCCGCCCGGGCCCACTCACCCCATCCTTCAGCGGCGCTCCCAGGAGTGCGCATGCGCCGCGCCGCCCCCTGATCTCGCAAGCTCCGGCTACGTCAATCATTGACTCCGGGGAGGAAGCCACCTGTCAATCACTTGCTAGATTCAAGTCACTTGGAGTGTTGCAGCCAGACTTTCGCCGTGGCTTTGCTTAAAATAGTGGATGAATTTTCGTCATTAAGTACCCACGCTTCCCTCAGCAAGGAACTTGCTATTTCCTGCAGAGGCACAAGCGATTCTGCAGATGCTGGACTCTGCAGCAACACACATCAAATGCTGGAGGAACTCAGCAGGTCAGGCAGCATCTGTGGAGGGGAATAAACAGTCGACCCGATGAAGGGTCCCGACCCGAAACGTTGACTGCCCATTTCCCTCCGTAGATGCTGCCTGATCTGCTGAGTTCCTCCAGCATTTTTGTGTGGGGGGCTATTTTCTGCAGCAGGGATCTTTCCACTGGGGGAGGAAGAGGGTTTGTACAGGTGAGCAACTAACAATCTGCTGGAAGAACTCAGCGGGTCGAGCAGCATCTTTGGGAGGAAAGGAATTGTCGATGCATCAGGACTGGTGCAGGGTTTGGACCCGAAACGTCGACAAATCCCGTCCCGTCCCCCCTCCTTCCCCTCACCCCCAACCCACGGATGCTGTTCAATCTGCTGAGTTCCTCCAGCAGATTGTTGCTCCAGATTCCACATCTGCTGTCTCTTGTGTCTCCTTCGTACAGGTGATGTTACTATAACAATGCTACCTTGCATTGGATATGCCCCCGGCACAGGCTATCATCCAACCCATGATAGTGTTTATGCTCCAAAGCTTTTTTTACTTCTGTGAACCTATCCTCCTGTATTTCCTCACAAATTTCTACCCAGCTACTGTTCTGGACCCCTGGAAAGGCACCCGTCAGACTTCTCTTATAAGAACACAACAAGAGCCTTTGATTACAGGTGCAAGGAAGTCTTATTGTAATTATATGGGGTCTTCATGAGATGGTGCACAGTTTTGGTCTCCTTACCTAAGATTGGATGCACTTGCTATAGAGGCAGGGTAGTGAAGATTCACTATACAGGGTTTAGGAGGGACACAAGAGACTGTATATGCTGGAATCTGGAGCAAATAAAATTCTGGAGGAACTCAGCGGGTCGAGCAGCACCTGTGGAAAAAGAAACAGAGCTAATATTTGATCTTAAACAGCCTTAAGTGGAACTGGAAAATGGAGAAAACAAGTTGGTTTTAAGTTGCAGATGGGGAGGGAATGAATAGGACAAAAGAAATATCTCTGAAAAGGAGGGGCCTTGATTGCAGTGGTGATATGTTGTTGATAAAACCATGTGGTTGGTAGATTAATGAGAATCTCTCACGCCTACTGTCCTCATAATCAGATTGACACATTAATGCAATGAATCAGGGACTGATGAATTGTAGAAGGTGGGATTCTCTTAACTTTGCATTTTGGTGTAATCTTTACAATGCTTTCAAAGACATACAGATTTTGCTTTATTAAATTGATAAAGCTCATTTGAAATATTAATTACAGCAGACGATTGGGAAAGATGTTTATTGGCAGTGCCATTTTGGTTCTGCTTTATGCATATGAAACCTGCGCAGAATGTTGTCAATGCAATCCTATTGGGAAGTTGGCGATGAGCTGCCTTCTTGAACCACTGCAGTCTTTCTGGTGAAGGTACTTCCACAGTGCAGTTGGGTGGGAGTTCCAGAATTTAGACCAAGTGACAATAATGGACTGGTGATATACTTCCAAGTCAGGATGGCATGCAATTTGAAGGTGGTGGTGTTCCCATACACTTGAAGTCCTTTTGAATCTTGGAGGTGAAAATTGCAGATTTAGAAGGTTCTGTCAGTGTAGTCTAGATTAGTAACAGCAATGCCTTTTGTAAATGGTACGCACTACAGTCCACTGATGGTGGAGAGGATGAATGGTCTGCTTTGTCCTGCCTGGTGTTGAGCTTACTGCAGGTCTTGACAGGTGTTGTAGATGGTGGAATGGCTTTGGGTTGTTCACTGCAGGATACCCAGGCTGTGACCTGCTCTTGAAGCCACAGTTTTTACGTGATTGATCCATGTGAGTTTCAGCTCACTGGTGACTTCCAGTCAGTGCAAGACTTAGTTATGCAATGCCATTGAAAGTCAAGGGTAGGTGATTAGGCTTTATCGGAACTGGTCTTTGCCTGGCACTTTTGAATTATCATTATTACTTGCCACTCAGCCCCTCTTGAATGTTGTTTAGGTCTTGATGCACATAGGTATGGTCTTGTTTCTTTGGAGTGGAGCTGCAAATGGGATTGAACATTGTGCAAACATTTCCACTTCTGACCTTTGTACAAGGTATGATTCCAACCATTGGCAAGTTTTCCCCTTTATGCTCATTGATTTCAGATTTACCAGAGCTACTTGATGCCAAATGTTTCACTGATGTCAAGGTCAGTCAGTGTCATCTCATCTCTGCAAGTCAGCTCATGTTTGGGCTAAAGATGTGATGAGAGCTGGAGCTGAGTGGCCCTGGCAAAACCCAGAATGAGCAAGTTATTGGTAAATGAGGAGCATTTGAGACTACTGTCAATGACAACTTCCATCACTTCACTGATGCTCACCAGCGCCACTTCTTCCTCAGGAGGCCAAAGAAATTCGGTTTGTCCCCTTTGACACTCACCAACTTTTATCGATGCACCATAGAAAGCATCCTATCTGGATGCATCATGGCTTGGTACAGCAACTGCTCTGCACAGGACTGCAAGAAACTGCAGAGAGTTGTGGACACAGCCCAGCGCGTCACGGACACGAGCCTCCCCTCCATGGACTCTGTCTTTACCTCTCGCTGCCTTGGCGAAGCAGCCAGCATAATCAAAGACCCTACCCACCTGGGACATTCTCTCTTCTCTCCTCTTCCATCGGGTAGAAGATACAGGAGCCTGAGGGCACGTACCACCAGACTTAAGGACAACTTCTACCCCACTGTGATAAGGCTATTGAACGGTTCCCTTATATGATGAGATGGACTCTGACCTCACGATCTACCTTGTTGTGACCTTGCACGTTATTGTACAGTACTTTCTCTGTAGCTGTGACACTTTACTCTGTACTGTTATTGTTTTTACCTGTACTAGATCAATGCACTCTGTACTGACTCAATGTAACTGCAATGTGTAATGAATTGATCTGTACGATTGGTATGCAAGACAAGTTTTTCACTGTACCTCGGTACAAGTGACAATAATAAACCAATACCAACACCAATGATTGAGAATAGACTGAATGGGTAGCATTCAGGCGGATTGGATTTGTCATTTTTTTGTGAACAGCACATACCTGGGTAATTTTTCACTTGCCAGATAGGACTGGAACAACTTGGCTCGAGATGTGGCTTGTTCTGAATCACAGGTCTCCAGTTCTACAGCCAGGATGTTGCCTGGCCCCAAAGCCTTTCCTATATCCAATGTTCTCAGCCGTTCCCTGATATCATGTGGAATGAATCAAACCGGCAGCAAGCTGGCTTCTGTGATGGTGGGGAAAGTTGAGATGGTCAAGTTTTTAGCAGTCACATTCTGGATTCCATGGTCATTGAGTATGGGGTTGTTCTTGGGGTCACTGCCTCCTTCCATAAGCCCATTACCTGTTTAGTTATCCACCACTGTTCATAACTAGGAATGATCTGATCTGATCCACGGTGAGATCACATACCTCTGTTGCATGCTGTTTTTGCTGTTTAGTGTGCACATAATCCAGTGTTGCAGCTTCACAAGGATGGCACCTCACTTTAGATGGGCCTGGTGTTGCTCCAGATGTGCCCTTCTGTTGTCCTCACTGAACAAGTGTTGATGTCACGGCTTAATTGGTATTGGTTTATTATTGTCACTTGTACCGAGGTACAGTGAAAATCTTGTCTTGCATACCGATCGTACAGGTCAATTCATTACACAGTGCAGTTACATTGAGTTAGTACAGAGTGCATTGATGTAGTACAGGTAAAAACAATAACAGTACAGAGTAAAGTGTCACAGCTACAGAGAAAGTGCAGTGCAATAAGGTGCAAGGTCACAACAAGGTAGATCGTGAGGTCAGAGTCCATCTCATCGTACAAGGGAACCGTTCAATAGTCTTATCACAGTGGGGTAGAAGCTGTCCTTAAGTCTGGTGGTACATGCCCTCAGGCTCCTGTATCTTCTACCCGATGGAAGAGGAGAGAAAAGATCCCACACAGCGAAAGATATGCTAGGCCACGAGGTTACAAACTGTGATGATGTACATTTCCACTGATGGTCCAAAATGCCTCGGGTATGCACAGTTGTGAACTGTCAGATCCATTCTGAGTCCATTCCATGCAAAATTGGTACAAAGATGGGATTTGGTCTCCTCAGGGATTGTACATTGGCCGCTCTACCAATGTCGTCATGGATAGATGGTAGCTTTGTGAGGATGGATTGTGAAGGTTAACCACTAAACCACCTCTGTCGCTGGTGGTACTATTGGTTTGGGGAGTCGAATGGGAAAGGAATATGGAAGGGGTGAGCAAAGCAAGAGGAAGCTGAGAGGAAGGGGGGGGTCTCTGAGGGAGGGAGTGAGGCAAAGACAGACCCAAGGAGGGGAGGGAGACTGAAACAATGTGGGAATTAGTGTAGCGGGCAGCGGAGTGAGTGGGAGCAGAGTGATTTGGACTGTGGCT
Organism: Pristis pectinata; assembly: GCF_009764475.1. Taxonomy (NCBI): domain Eukaryota; kingdom Metazoa; phylum Chordata; class Chondrichthyes; order Rhinopristiformes; family Pristidae; genus Pristis; species Pristis pectinata. Next base: position 37,612,929 of record NC_067420.1, read on the forward strand.
GAAGGGGCTTCGGCTTGAAGGGGCAAGGCGGGAGAGTAGCTGGTAAGTAAGGGTAAGGTTTTACCTGTTATAAATTTTTAAGTAGGAAAAGCTAGGTAAGGGGGAAAAAAGAATTAGTTCAGATGGAGGACAGGGTGGTGTGCTGCAGCTGCTTGATGTGGGAGCTCGTGGACCTTGCTGTGGTCCACGATGGCCACATCTGCAGTAAGTGCTTGAGGCTGGAGGAACTTCGGCTCAAAATTGATGAGCTGGAGTTACAGCTTCAAACACTGCGCAGCATCAGGGAGGGAGAGAGTTATGTAGGTGCTGTACATCAGGAGACAGTCACCTCGCCTTACAGCAGGTACTTCTGGGGTCCAGGAAGTAGATAGAAGGGTGACTGTCAGGGGAGAGAAAAGGAGAAAGAAAACGAACAGGCAGATAGTGCAGAGGACCCCGGAGGCTGTTCCCCTCAATAACAGGTTTTCCACTTTGGAGGCTGTTAAGGGGGATGACTTGCAGGGATCAAGCAGCAGTAGCCAGGTCCCTGGCACTGGGACTGGTCCTGCTGCTCAGAAGGGAAGGGAGGAGAAGGGGAAGGGAGGAGAAGAGGAAGGCAGTAGTGATAGGGGACTCGATAATCAGGGAAACAGATAGGAGGTTCTGTGGCAGTGAGCATGAATCCCGGATGGTATGTTGCCTCCCAGGTGCCAGGGTCCGGTATGTCTCTGATCGGGTCCACAGGATTCTTGAGCGGGAGGGAGAACAGCCAGAAGCCGTGGTTCATGTTGGTACCAACAACATAGGTAGGAAGAGGGACGAGGTCCTGAAAAGTGAGTTTAGCGAGCTAGGCAGAAGGCTGAAGAACAGGACCTCAAGGGTAGTAATCTCGGGATTGCTGCCAGTGCCACGCGATAGTGAAGGTAGGAATAGGAGGAGACAGCAAATAAATGCGTGGCTGAGAAGTTGGTGCAGGAGGGAAGGTTTTAGATTTTTGGATCATTTGGATCTCTTCCGGGGAAGGTGGGACCTGTACAGAGAGGACAGGTTGCACCCGAACCTGAGGGGAGCCAATATCCTTGCAGCCAGGTTTGCTAGGGTGGTTCGGGAGGGTTTAAACAAGTTTGCAAGGGGGATGGGAACCAGAGGAGTAGGTCAGAGGAAGGGGATGGGGAAAAGTCAGATCTAACAGGTAGAGAGGCTTTGAGGAAGGAGAAGCAGAGTACAGGCTATAAAAGTAGTAAGGTGGATGGGCTAAAGTGCATTTACTTAAATGCAAGAAGCATAGGAATAAGGGAGATGAACTGAGAGCTTGGATAAGTACATGGGACTACGATATTGTGGCTATTACAGAGAAATGGCTGACATCAGGGCAGGAATGGATATTGAATATTCCTGGTTTTCAGTGTTTTAATAGGGAGAGGGAGGGGGGGGGGAGAAGAGGAGGAGGGGTGGCAATACTGGTCAGGGACACTGTTACAGCTGCAGAAAGGGTGGATAATGTAGAAGGATCCTCTCTAGAGTCAAGATGGGTGGAAGTTAGGAACAAGGAAGGAGCAGTTACTCTACCGGGAGTATTCTATAGGCCCCTCAGTAATAGTAGGGATACTGAGGAGCAGATTGGGAGGCAGATATTGGAAAGATGCAAAAATAACAGGGTTATTATCGTGGGAGACTTCAACTTCCCAAATATTTATTGGCACCTGCTTAGTGCCAAAGGTTTAGACGGGGCGGAGTTTGTTAAGTGTGTCCAGGACGGATTCCTGTCACAGTATGTTGACAGGCCGACTAGAGGGGATGCCATACTAGATCTAATTTTAGGTCAGGTGACAGACCTCTCAGTGGGTGAGCATCTGGGGGACAGCGACCGCTGCTCAATAACCTTTAGCATTGTCATGGACAGGGGTAGGAGCAAAGAGGACGGGAAGATATTTAATTGGGGAAAGGCGAATTATGAGGCTATAAGGCGAGAACTTGAGAGTGTAAATTGGGATGACATTTTTGAGGGGAAATGTACTGTGGAGATGTGGTCGTTGTTCAGGGATCTCTTGCAGGATGTTAGGGATAAATTTGTCCCGGTGAGGTAGAGAAGGAATGGCAGGGTGAAGGAACCATGGGTGACAAGAGAGGTGGAACAACTAGTTAGGAAGAAGAAGGCAGCATACATAAGGTGTAAGCAGCAAGGATCAGATAGGGCTTGTGAGGAATATAGAGTAGCAAGGAAGGAACTTAAGAAGGGGCTGAGGAGAGCGAGAAGGGGACATGAAAAGGCTTTGGTGAGTAGGGTTAAGGAGAATCCCAAGGCTTTTTACTCGTACGTGACGAGCAGAAGGATGGCTAGAGTAAAGGTGGGTCCGATTAAAGACAAAGGTGGGAAGATGTGCCTGGAAGCTGTGGAAGTGGGTGAGGTTCTCAGTGGATACTTCTCTTCAGTATTCACCAAGGAGAGGGGTCTTGATGACACTGAGGACAGAGTTGGTAAGGTAATGTTCTAGAGTATGTAGATATCAAGAGAGAGGATGTGTTGGAGCTGTTAGAAAATATTAGGACAGATAAGTCCCCGGGGCCTGACAGAATATTCCCCAGGCTGCTTCGGGAGGTGAGGGAGGAGATTGCTGAACCGCTAGCTAGGATCTTTGAGTCCTCGTTGTCCACGGGGATGGTACCGGAGGATTGGAGGGTGGCGAATGTTGTCCCCTTATTCAAAAAAGGCGGTAGGGATAGTCCAGGGAATTACAGACAAGTGAGCCTTACATCTGTGGTGGGTAAGCTGCTAGAAAGGATTCTAAGAGATAGGATCTATGATCATTTAGAGAATCATGGACTGATTAGGGACAGCCAGCATGGATTTGTGAAGGGAAGATCTTGCCTCACAAGCCTGATAGGGTTCTTTGAGGAGATGACCAGGAAGATTGATGAGGGTAGTGCAGTAGATGTGGTCTACATGGATTTTAGTGAGGCGTTTGACTAGGTTCCGCATGGTAGGCTTCTTCAGAAGGTCAGAGGCCGAGGGATCCAAGGGGGCTTGGCTGTGTGGATTCAGAATTGGCTTGCCTGTAGAAAGCAGAGGGTTGTGGTGGAGGGTGTGCATTCGGATTGGAGGGCTATGACTAGTGGTGGCCCACAGGGATCAGTTCTGGGACTTCTACTTTTTGTGATATTTATTAAGGACTTAGATGAGGGGGTGAAGGAACCATGGGTGACAAGAGAGGTGGAACAACTAGTTAGGAAGAAGGCGGCAGCATACATAAGGTGTAAGCAGCAAGGATCAGATAGATCAGTGGTGTTGTGGATAGTGTGGAGGGCTGTCTGATAGGATGCAGAGCTGGGCTGACAAGTGGCAGATGGAGTTCAATCCGGAGAAGTGTGAGGTGGTACACTTTGGAAGGACAAACTCCAAGGTGGAATACAAGGTAAATGGCAGGATTCTGGGCAGTGTAGAGGAGCAGAGGGATCTGGGGGTTCATTTCCACATATCACTGAAAGTTGCCACAAAGATGGATAGGGTAGTTAAGAAAGCTTATGGGATGTTAGCTTTCATAAATTGTGGGATCGAGTTTAAGAGCCGCAAAGTAATGATGCAGCTTTACAAAACTCTGGTTAGACCGCACTTAGAGTACTGTGTCCAGTTCTGGTTGCCTCATTATAGGAAGGATGTGGAGGCATTGGAAAGGGTGCAGAGGAGATTTACCAGGATGCTGCCTGGATTAGAGAGTATGGATTATGAGGAGAGACTAAAGGAGCTAGGGCTTTACTCATTGGAGAGAAGGAGGATGAGGGGAGACATGATAGAGGGATCCAAAATATTAAGAGGAATAGATAGAGTGGACAGCCAGCGCCTCTTTCCTAGGGCACCAATGCTCAATACAAGAGGGCATGGTTTTAAGGTAATGGGTGGGAAGTTCAAGGGAGACGTCAGAGGGAGGTTTTTCACCCAGAGAGTGGTTGGTGCATTGAATGCGCTGCCTGGGGTGGTAATGGAGGCTGATACATTGGTCAAGTTCAAGAGGTTGTTAGATAAGCATATGGAGGAATTTAAGATAGAGGGATATGTGAGAGGAAGGGGTTAGATAGTCTTAGGAGTGGTTTGAGGGTCAGCATAACATGGTGGGCCGAAGGTCCTGTATTGCGCTGTATTTTTCTATGGTTCTAAAGGAGGAAGGAGAGGAAAACCAAGGAGGTGGCATGTAGGAAAGATCCTCTGTGTGTGTGTGTGTGTGTGTGTGTGTGTGTGTTGGGGGGATGATCAGGGTGTGTGTGTGTGTACACATATGTGTTGTCAGTGGGTATGTATTGAGTCAGCATCAGAGCCCAGTCTCCATTTGTCTTGGACCTCCTTGCCATTGGAACTGGAGCTCACTCTGTCATGTCCTTAGGGGAGTTGGTTTGCAAGAGTCACCCACCCCTCTCCCTCCCCCCATTAAAAAAAATTCACACACAGCCATCTTCCACTCAGAACTGGAAATGGAAACAAGTCACCCTCTACCCTGAGGGACAGATCCAGCAGCTAAATGGCCTCTTCTTTCCACGCCATGATTGTGCCTCTCTAGATAAGGGTCATGGGTTATACAGAATGGAAACAGGCCCTTTGGCCCAACTCGTCCATGCCAACCAAATTACCTAACCAAGTTAGTCCCACTTGCCTGCATTTGGCCCACATCTCGGAATCTTTTCTGTACCTGCCTCGATGTCTTTTAAATGTCATAATTGTACCTCTACCAGCTCGTTCCACACACCCACCACCCCGTGAGAAAAAGTTGCACCATGTCCCCTTTTAAATCTTTCCCCTCCCACTTTAAGCCGATGCCCTCCAGTTTTAGAATCCCCTACCCTGGGGAAAAAGACTGTGGCTTTTCACCTCATCCTCTATAATGTCACCTCTCAGTCTCCTGTGCTCCAGGGAAATTATGGCTAACAGGAGGGGGCATAATTTTAAGGCGATTGGAGGAAGGTACAAGGGGGGATGTCAGGGGTAAGTTTTTTACGCAGAGTGGTGGGTGCGTGGAACGCACTTCTGGCAGAGGTTGTGGGGGCAGATACCTTAGGGGCATTTAAGAGGCTCTTAGGATAGACGCATGAATGATAGAAAAACAGGGGGCTATGCGGGAGGGAAGGGTTGGATAGATCTTCGGGCAGGATAAAATGTCGGCGCAACATTGTGGGCCGAAGGTCCTGTATTGTGCCGTAGTGTTTCTATGTTCTATCCAGCCTCACATTATAATTCAAACCCAGACAATGATTTAATCATTCTGGGTTAACAAAATAAAAACACGGTGTCACGAAGAAGTTCAGGGGTTGGATGAACAGTGCGCCGTTCCTTTGTCTGTACGGCCGTCGGCTTGTTAACATTCCGGTCATTAAATTAAATCGCCTGGGAAACAGGGAAACAAAGACGGTCGTTATCGACGGGGCTGGCAGCTCCAGTGAATCAGCAGTACACTGCTGCTTCAAAACCATGGCCAACCCGGAACAGTGCCTGAAGTGATTGACCTCTCCCACATCAACATTCGTGGTTCTGCACTGCAGTAACAGCCGGTGCCTGTACCGTGACTTCCAAAATCGCTGCCACCCAAACACACCACAATCCTCCCTCGTCGGCAAAAAAAATACTGGCATGCACAAAATAATTACTCTGCGGTGTATGCTCAGATATGCCTCATGATGTCAGGTGTACGTGTACGATACATTAAAGCACAAGAGGAAACGCACACCATTACGTTATCGATCTTTTAAAAACAGATGGTCACAATAATACCGATGCATATTTATAAATAAATATATTTACATATATATGGGGATAGAAACTTACATAAACTATACATAAATGCACACGCTATGTGTAAGTACAAATTTGGACACATTTGCTTTAGGCAGAGATAAATATAGGCATTATCTAGTTATTTAAACTATTTACATATTTATGTCTACAGTATCTATGGATGTAGATACACGGATCAGAGTGTCCTCTACAAAAATTTGAGCTTGTCAGCTGATCCATACCTTTATTTTTAACCACTGCTTTTCTGCCTCTCTCGCTCTTTCTCTCCCTCTTCCGTGGCCCTCTCTCTCTCTCTCTCTCTCTCCCCTCCCACACGCCTATTTGAAACGGAATACTTTGTTTCAGCTGGCACCTGCAGTGGCGTTGCAGAATTTGCTTCCTCCATTCACATCTCACCGGCGGAGGGGAATGGCAACTGTGTATCGCTGCGGGAGCCGATTGACTGAGTGAGTGAATTGAGCGGGGTCTCTGCCGGGTGACTAGGAGATACCGTCCGAAATACATTTTTCATTGAACGTATCTTTCCAGTGAAGCAAACGGAAAGGAGAAGAGGGATGCGATGGCCGAGGGAGAGGCCGGTCAGGAGACGAACCTCGGGGCCTACTCGCCGGTAGATTACATGAGCATCACCAGCTTTCCCCGGCTGCCCGAGGACGATGCGGGCTCCACCGAGAATGTCCTTCGGTACCGCAAAGAGGACGATTCATCCCTTTGTGATCCGGATACAACAGGTTGGTTAAAACAAACCATCTGCTATAAATGCTGAATTCCTTATATCAAATTATACACACAGTTCTATAAATATGGTATCACTACATTTTCCCCAATGTCTTTGAGTTTTTCCAAATGTAAAGGGAGGGGTTATCACATTTTAATTTTGCAGTCAGAACTACAGTACTTGTTTTAACACCGTCGTCACCTGAGCAACGTCATTAAACCTTCCACCACAGGACTGATTCCTGTTTTTTCTAACCTATGTACTCATATTGGCTTAAGCGAGGTAGTAATTATCTGTCGTCACCATACACAGGAAGTTAGTATGCAGTGCTAGCGAACAGATCAGGGGAAATAGAACAACACACAAAATGCTGGAGGAATTCAGCAGGTCGGGTCAGGCAGCATCTATCCGACCCTTCATCTGGACATTTGTGGGTTGCTCCACATTCCAGCATCTGCAGTCTCCTGTGTCTCCAGGGGAAACAGTAAGTTGGGCTTTCTGGCAAAGGATAAGATTTCTTTATTAGTCACATGTACATCGAAACACGCAGTGAAATGCATCTTTTGCATAGTGTTCTGGGGGCAGCCCGCAAGTGTCGCCACACTTTCGGTGCCAACATAGCATGCCCACAACTTCCTAACCCGTACGTCTTTGGAATGTGGGAGGAAACTGGAGCACCCGGAGGAAACCCACGCAGACACATGGAGAACGTACAAACTCCTTACAGACAGTGGCCAGATTTGAACCCTGGTCGCTGGTGCTGTAAAGCGTTATGCTAACCGCTACACTACCGTGCCTGCCCACACACACACTACCGTGCCTTGCAGTAATGTCTTGCAGGTTTAGGTGAACTTAGTGTGCTATGTACACATGTTTGACCTCTTTATTTTGGACAAGATAACATTGGCTTTGTCTTGTTTACTGTTTGTCCTGATCACTTCATTTTAGAAAGCTATGCACACGAACCCCTAAGTTTCTTTGGACCTTCACTATTCCCGGCTTTCTACTGTTTCAGTAATATTCCCATCTGACCTTGCTTTGATCTACAAAGGATGACCTCATACTCAGCAAGTTAAATCAACCTGTCATAGTTTCACCCACTCAATCTGTGAAACAAGGTTTTATTGGGTGAGAAATAAAAACAAAGGAAAAAAAATGCTGGAAAAACTCAGCAGGGTTTAGCATCTGCAGAAAGTGAGACAATCAACGTTTCAGGTCCGACCCTTTATCAGAATTGAGAAGGAGAGAAAACATGTTAGCAGAGAAGGTGGGGGGGTTTGTCAGGTTAAGTTCTGGGGTGGACAGACTGTATTGTGGGGAAAGATCGAGCAGAATGTGCCTGGTGCTCTGGAGTTGGAAAGAGCGAAAGGTGATCCCGTTGAACTATATAAGGTTCTGGGAAAGCTTTATGGAAGCTGGTGGAGTAGGCAAGAACTAGGAGACATTCTCAGAACAGAGGGTGGGACACTAAGATCAAGAGGAATGTCTGCTATGGGAGGAATTTTCTTTCCAGGGAGTTGTGGGTGAAGAATCACTGAGTATGTACAGACCTGAGATGTAGAATTTTTGGACTGTGGATTTTGGGGATCAGGCAGGCATGTGAGCTTGGTGCCAGAGATCAGACCAGCCATGAGCTCATTGATTGTTGGAGCAAGGCCAAGGGCCAATGTTTAGCATCTGCAGAAAGTGAAACAGTGACCCTTCTCCAACTCCTATTTCTCATGTTTTTATGTACTTTGTTAGCAGCAAATAGGTCTTAAATGTTCCATCAAATTGGAGTATAAATGCTCTGAAATAATAGCAGACAATGTTTACAGCACTAAGCAGGTAAATCAAGACTGGAGACACGTTGATAGATCAGGTGTGACGGTGAAACTGTGGAAGTTGGATTTTAAGCAATGAGCGAGAGGTGATCCATTTTACATCAAAAAGTGGACAGGCCCAAGTATTATTCAAATGGTGAAAAGCTGAACGGCAAGGATCTGGGAAAATGCAAGGGTCTTTGTGAATAGATTTCCAAAATATTGTGGTCAGGACAAAATGTCGTTTATAAGGCCAATGTAATATCAGTCGTTATTACTGGTAAATAACAGAGAGGAAAACTTGTTGCAGGGATAAAAATCCTAGTTGGACTACATCTGGAGTTCCATGACAGGTTTTAGGTAAACAGAAGAGATTTGTCTTGGAGGGGAATATTCTCCAGAATATTACCAAGTTCCAAGGGTTAGATTATGAGGATGGTTCATATAAAGTATAATTCATGGTATGTGGATGAATGAGATGCAATTTGGTTGAGTTGTTAAGGGTTTTTCCAAAGGTATGAGGAATCATTTTCCACCAGGACAAGGAGACAAAATCTTCATTGGAAACAGGCTATTCAGGAGCATTACAAGGAAGCCCTTCTTCAAGCAGAAAATGACAGACGCAAGGAAGTCAGATCCACAAAAGGCAATTGATGCAAACTTCAATTACTTCAGTAATTTTAAAACAAAAATAAAATATTGCAGGTGCAAGAAATCGGAGATAAAATAAGGAGCTGGAACTATTCAGCTGGTTATGAGAAACAGAGTTAATGTTTCAGCTCAATAACTGCACCGATGGAAGATCATTGCCTGAGTTAATGATTGTTTCTGTCTCCATTTACTGCCTGACCTGCTGAATAGTTCCAGGATTTTATATTTTAGTTTTAATAATTTAAATCTGCGATTGATAGCTTTTATTCATCAAGGATATGGAAGGAACTGGAATTGAGACAAGTAAGTAAACTTAAAATACAGGTCAGCCACAGTCTCACAGAATGGCAGATTATTCTTGAGTGATATTACCATTGACTCCTGTTACAATGTTCCATGACTTGCGTTGGTCCAGATTACTGGACAAATTTGGATGAAGAAGGTCCTTAAGCACATTTGATTTTACCTCTCCAGAATTGGTAAATTGGTTTATTACTGTTGCATGTACCGAGGTACAGTGAAAAACTTTGTTTTGCATGCCATCCATACAGATCATTGCATTAAAACAGTACATTGAGGTAGTACAAGGGAAAAGCAATAACAGAATGCAGAATAAAGTTTTACAGTTACAGAGAAAGTGCAGTGCAGACAGACAATAGGGTGCAACGGCCTTAATGAGGTAGATTGTGAGGTCAAAAGTTCATCTTATTGTACTAGGAGACTGTTCAATGGTCTTGACTGCAGGATAAGAGCTGTCCTTGAGCCTGGTGGTACGTGCTTTCAGGCTTTTGTATCTTCTGCCCAATGGGAGAGGGGAGAAGAGGGACTCTGGTAGCACACAAAGAAAACAATTGCCCCAACTGGTGCAGGCTAGTGCAGGTATTTTACAGGGATTTTCTCCCACTCTGCATACTTTGCTCTATCAGCATACAGTTCTGTTCATTTCTCCTTCTTGTACTTCCCTAGATGTCCCTTGAATACTGAATTATTATTCTCTTCCAATTTAAGATATCTTTATTAGTCACATGTACATTGAAGCACACAGTGAAATGCATCTCTTTTGCGTAGAGTGTTCTGGAGGCAGCCTGCAAGTGTTGCCACGCTTCTGGTGCCAACATAGCATGCCCACAACTTCCTAGCCCGTATGTCTTTGGAATGTGGGAGGAAACCGGAGCACCTGGAGGAAACCCATGCAGACACGGGGAGAATGTACAGACGGCGGCCGGAATTGAACCCAGGTTGCTGGCGCTGTAATAGCGTTATGCTAACCGCTACGCTACCTGACAGGATAAATCAAGGGATGTCACTAAGTCAATTTAATTTCTGGATTAGTAGCATTATGCTGCTGAAAAATAAATAGACTTTAAGCCAATACACCTTAATCTTGCATCAGTTCATTCTTATTACATTCTTTCTCTTCATTCAACACACTTTGCCAACTATTGCACAACCTAGCACGTAAGGCTCTGAGTAAACCACACGTAGTTAGATCTATCGTTGCAACATTTCAGGTAGGCAGTAGCTCATTTGGCATTCGCTTCTGTACTTATGAAAGTTCAGTGGCTACAGTGATTAGTTTGTCTGTAGTTGAGCATATCAAATCTGTTGTGAATTTTCTATCTTGCAGCTGGTTATCTTGTATTGATAACCTCTAGTTTTACTGAGTCGTCCTCAAGAGGAAACACTCTCCCTGTATTTACTGCATCAAACCTTTTCATAATTTAAAAGTGTTGAGGCATGTTAAAGTCATGCTTCAGCCTTCTCTTTGCAAGAGAACAGAAAACACGGAATCAGCTGGAACTTTTGTGCAATATTCAACACTATTACAAAAAAAGTGGAGGTGCAAAAGAGGTTTACAAGTAGAGCGAGGAGGTTATGATTATCAGAGAAGGTTGAATCATTGGGGATTCCTTCCTCTGGACAAATGAAGGATGAAGGCTGAACTATCAATTGGCCCCTAGTGTAAATTGCCCCTGGTGTGTAGGTGAATGTTTGAATCTTGGGGGAGTTGACGGGAATGTGGGGACTAAAATGGGATCAGAATCAGGTTTATTAACACTGACATATGTCATGAAATTTATTGTTTTGCAGCAGCAGTACTGTGCAAGACATAAAAATTACTCTAACTTACACAAATAAATAGTGCAAAAGAGGAATAACGAGGTAGTGTTCATGGGTTCATGGACCGTTCAGAAATCTGAGGACAGAGGGGAAGAAGCTGTTCCTGAAGCATTGAGTGTGGGTCTTCAGGCTCCTGTAGACTCAGCCAGCTCCATCACGGGCACAACTCTCCCCACCATCGAGGACATCTTCAAGAGGCGGTGCCTCAAGAAGGCAGCATCTATCATTAAGGACCCTCACTACCCGGGACATGCCCTCTTCACATTATTACCATCAGGGAGGAGGTACAGGAGCCTGAAGACCCATATTCAACATTTCAGGAACAGCTCATTCCCCTCCGCCATCAGATTTCTGAACGGTCCATGAACCCATGAACACCACCTCATTATTCCTCTTTTGCACTATTTATTTATTTTTGTAACTTGTAGTAATTTTTATGTCTTTATGTCTTGCACTTTACTGCTGCTGCAAAACAACAAATTTCACGACATAGTGATAATAAACCTGATTCTGGTTCTGATTCCTCTCCGATGGTAGTAACGGGAAGAGGGCATGTCCCGGATGGTGAGAGTCCTTAACGATGTGAAGATTAGTGTAGGATTGGTGTAAATGGGTGGTCAGCATGAACCCAGTGGGCTGACGGGTCTGTTACAATGCTACGATTCTGGTGCAGGGAACTCGGGAACTCAGGTAGAGCATACACAGTGGTATTGCCCAATTTACCTGAATCCATCTCTTATCTTGTTCCACCTAACACCTACCAGCCTCTGTCTCACCCCTCCCTCCCACGTCTTTATACTGGCTATTTTCCCTCTACACTCTCAGCCTCGATGGAGGGTCTCAACCCGAAACATCGATCATCCCTTTGCCTCCATAGATTCAGCAGCTTTTTTTGCTTAAAGACAAATGCGGTGGAAACAAAATTGGGATCAATGGAATTAATATCTGATATTCTTCAGCTTCTTGCTGAGTGTGGAAGGCTGTACTGCATCTCATCAAACACTGAGGTGCTGTTTCTCAAGCTTTCTTTGAGCTTCATTGTAGAAGGCCGAAGACTGAGTGATCAGAGTGGGAGTGGGAAGCAAATATTGTGACGGGCACCCAGAAGCCTTTCGTTGACAGGAGGAAGATATTCCACAAAGTGCACACTTGCTCTCCCCAGGGTAGCAGAGACTGCCCCAAATTAAAATGAAGAAAGTACAAGCAAATTGCTCTTCCACTTGGGACCTTGGACTTGGGAAAGCGTGGAATTAAAAGGGCAGCTGTTGTAACTCATTCAGTTGTGAAGAAAGATGCTGTAAGTGGAATGAGATGGGAATGTCGGTGCTGACTGATGATTGGCTCAGGGTGCTGTGGAAGGGACAGTCCCTGTGGAATGCTAAAAGTGGAGAGCATGGGAAAAATGTTTGGTGGTGCTGGAAAGATGATGATTATTTCAGGGGGTAAGATGCTGAGAATAAGAGGACCCCCCTACCCTGGTTCTGGGGTGGAGGAAGGTGAAGGGATGAGGTCAGAAGTGGAATGGGTCTGGTGGAAGGGAATCTTTGAGCATGAAGGCAGACAAATCAAAGACTGACATGGAGGCTGCCATTGTCAGCATAGACACAATTGACTTAAAGAAACTGGGAGAACAATGGAATGTTCTTTAAATAATGAAATGTATTAAAAGTGAATAAATATGTGGAATCTCCGCCTTGCACTGCACTGTACAGTAATCACAGCTCATCATCTTTCTTGGCCTAATGTAGTGATAGGTTGCATTTAGTTCTTGCCAATCCTTTTCTCGCCTCTCCCATCAGGCAGAAGATGCAAAAGCCTGAAAGCACCGACCACCAGGCTCAAGGACCGCTTCTATCCCGCTGTTCTGAGACTATTGAACGGTTCCCTAGTACGATAAGGTGTACTCTTGACCTCACAATCTACCTTGTTATGACCTCACACCTTACTGTCTACCTGCTCTGCACTTTCTCTGTAGCTGTGACATTTTGCTCTCCATTCTGTATTGTTTTACCTTGTACTGGCTCAATGCATTGTGGAATAAATTGATCTGTACAAATGGTATGCAAGGCAAGTTTTTCACTGTACCTCGATACAAGTGACAGTAATAATCAAATTCCAGTAGCAGGCACTGAAGCTACTATGGTAAGAGATGTGTTGGCTCTGCTCTCCAGTAACCCTTTGGTGCAGGTCTATGCTGCATATCAGGAATCTCTCCACGTGTTCAAGATAAGTACAGATGCAAATCTTATCACACTAAACAAAGGAAAACAGAAACAATATTTTGGACTTGGTACAAATAGACAGTTTGCCAAACAGTAATAGGAGCAGGTGTAGACCATGAATTCAATTGTGCCTGCAACACTATTCAATAACTTGGCTGCAGCTCCTGTTTCCCTCTTAACTCCATCTTCCTTGAAACTCTTTGTATTTAAAAAACCCATTAATCTCAGTCCTGAGTTTATACAATGACTGAGTATCCACAGAAATCTGAAAGAGACAATTCCTAGAATCCACAATTGGCTGAGATGAGAAATTTTTCCCTGAAATTCCTGACTCCTTATTCCTGAAACTCTTTCCTTTAGTTCTAGACTCTCCAGCCCGTGGAAAGAGCCTCCCAGTTTCTGCCTTGTCAAGGCCTCTCGGTATCTGAGGAGGGAAAGAATTATTTCTTTCTTTGAGTATGGTCTTTGTTTCTGATGATAGTACTTAATGAAAAGATTGGAAATCACTATCAAAGTAGCATAGAACAACACAAAAAATTATTAGATGTAATATAAAAATAGAAAATGCTGAGAATACTCAGTAGGCCAGGCAGCATCTGTGGAGAAGAAACATAATTAATGATGCAAGTCAGTATCTGTTCTAATGAAGATTCATTGGCTTGAGACATTAGCTATGTTTCTCTCTCCATAGATGCTTTCTGGCTTGCTGATTGTTTCCACCATTTCTTGTTTATTTTTTTTTAATTTCAGATTTACAGTACCTGGAAAATTCTGCTTTTATAAACAGAAACATAAAAGGTCATAAATTCTGTCAAGATAAAGAAATGCATTGGTTGTGGAAAGCAGTTTGGCAAGGACTTTGTGAAATGAGCTGAGTGATATCTGCATTTGTGCCGTGGGCTGGAACATTTAAGGAATGCTTAGTAGTGTCAGCGTGCATATAAATTCTCCCTTGTTGCTTCAGTTTTATTAAATGTACACAGCACATAACAATCTATTTAATATTTAAAATGACAGTGCAGCTCCAAATTGACTTGTTAATCCTTTTGTGTACCACCAGATTTTGCGACTAGTTGCACTTGAGTCAGGTCACATCAGATTTCTTTGATGTTAATGATTCAATGACTGATTTATGGAATAACTTGGCTGCATTTTGCTTTAAGTGTAGGAGGGAGTTGGTGTTATGTTCACGGTAAATACTCAGCTGTCAATTTGTGATTATCTCAGCAGTTCTATCAGTGAGGCAAATAGTTTCAAGTATTTTTCTGAATAAGTTATGCTAGATATGGATCATTAAATAAAAGGAATTGTGAGGATGTGGAATTATAGAGTCCGGAGTCACCAAGTCCGCACCTATCAAGCACCCATTTACACTAATACTAATCTAATTACTATACACTGTACTGCTGCTGCAAAGCAACAAATTTCATGTCATGGTAGTGTAGTGGTTAGCATAACGCTATTACAGCGCCAGTGTTCCAGGTTCAACTCCGGACACTGTAAGGAGTTTGTATATTCTCCCCATGTCTGCGTGGGTTTCCTCCGGGTGCTCCAGTTTCCTCCCACATTCCAAAGACGTACGGGTTAGGAAGTTGTGGGCAATGCTATGTTGGCGCCGGAAGTGTGGCGACACTTGTGGGCTGCCCCCAGAACACTCTACGCAGAAGATGCATTTCACTGTGTGTTTCGATGTACATGTGACTAATAAAGATATCTTAAATTGGAAGAGGATAATAATTCAGTATTCAAGGGACATCTAGGGAAGTACAAGAAGGAGAAATGAACAGAACTGTATGCTGCTAGAGCAATGTATGCAGAGTGGGAGAAAATCCCTGTAAAATACCTGCACTAGCCACATTCCTATCAACTCTCCCAAATACTACCACTCACCTACACTCTAGGGACAATTTACAGCAGCCAATTAACCTAGCCACATATGTTTGGGATGTGGGAGGAAACTGGAGCACCCTGGGGATACCCAGCACAGTCACAGGGAGAACATGCAAACGCCACACAGACAGAGGTCAGGATTGAACTGGTGTTACTGGAGCTGTGATGCAGCCACTTCACTAGACAACTAAAAGATTGGAAATGGAAACAGAAGGTCACAGCAGTTCATTCAACCTATGTGGAAGGAGCAGATGTGTTCATATTTCAGATGTGGACCCTTCATGAGAACTGGGTGTTGTTACATGGAATGATGCCTGTAATAGCTTGTTAGTGGGGCGGTACATAGGGGTTAGCGAGTGCCATTGAGGGCTCACTGCGGCAACATTCAGAAGCACACTAGACCCAAAGCAGTGTGCACTACTGGGCAGGCCTGGCACGATTCGAGGTACCTTTCTTGTGCACTTTGCCTTTTGAGCTTGTAGGTCAGGGTTGTCACCACATGGGGCTCAAGGGAGAACCAGGTTGGCATTTTCATTAAAAAGACCTACTTGACATATGTTCCCAATGCCGGACTCCACTTGGGAAGACCCCCTCTAAATGGTACTCAAGCAGGCCATATGGACATGTGTGGCCAGCACTGTACTTGGCCCATTCTTGCCTCATAAGTGCTGTGCAAGCATTAATTGCTTGTCTCTGCACTTGTCCTGGTTCCTCTTGTTAAGTACTTAAGATACAAGGAGGGCTGGAAAATGACAGCTCGTCAAGGAACCCAACATAAGCACACAATTTTCTGTTATAAGTGACTTTTCATTAAAATTGAATCACATATTGCACAATAACGAGGCAAGTTCTGGAAAAAGCTTTAAAAATAATTATCCCTACATTAAATAAACAATGAACCGTCTTTGTAGAACATTTTTAAACAAAATGTCTCCGCTTCTCTTTTGCATTTCCTCCTACTAAATTCAGAGTACTGGTCCAAAATAAAGCCTTTTAGAGGAAAGAGGATAAAAGGAACGGAAGGATAAATATCGGGCTCAATATCAAATTCTATAGCTTCTGCTAGCTCACTTTCTCTCTGTATATCAGCACGGGCTATTTTTTCTATATTTCTGCTGTATTTCTTGTAACAGTGAATAGACATTTAAAAATATTTCATTGGCTGCAAAGTCCAGATGTGATAAGATGCTCTGTATGACTGTGTGTTTGTTCTTTAACGTGTGGCAGTGGAAGGAATAATGAGAGAAATTAAAGGCATTTACAGAGGGAATGTGAATAATTGTGGTGTTTGGAGCCAATGCAGAAAGAAGGAAACTTTAGATATAGGCTCCAGCAGCCCAGGGGCCTGACAGAAGAAAACAGCAAGCTCATGTCCAGAGTGCAGATCTGCTTAATAATGAGTTCAAGACATTAATCTCATTAAAATACATTAAGGCATGTGAATGCAAAGAATTCAGCGAAAGAATCGTACGAGATATAAATAAACACATTAATTTTGTTAGTTACTGTGTCACTGGAATGCTGACTGCTGAAAATACACATAATATTTTTTCTTCTTGGAGTCATAGAGTACTGTAGCATGGAAACAGGCCCTTTGGCCCAACTCGTCCATGGTGCTAGTGCCAAGCTAGTCCCGTTTGCCTGCATTTGGCCCATATCCCTCTAAGCCTCTCCTATCCAAATGTCTTTTAAATGTTATTGTACCTCCTTCAACCACTTCCTCTGGCAGCTCATTCCATATACGCACCAGCCCCCTGTGTGAAGAAATTGCCCCTCAGGTCCCTTTTAAATCTTTCACGTCTCACCTTAAATCTATGCCCTCTAGTTTTTAGTATTCCTTCCCTGGGAAAAAAGATGATGTGCGTTCACCCTATCTATACCCTTTATGATTTTATACAGTCATTTCTTGACTGAGGGAAGTGAAATTCGCCTCCCTCCCCCTCCCAAAAAACAGAATAGAGAAATTAACAAAACGATCATTCCCAGCAGCAAAGGTGTTGCATCTGATGATGTGATAGTGAAGTGAAAGGCAGACCCCATAGAGTTTGGGCCAACGTTTGTGGTAACAATATGATTGCTTCAACACTAGCTACAGTTAAAGAGTAAACTGGACAGCACCTTCTTGTGTCCACATGTGTGCAGTTAACTCTGAAAAACAGGACACTTATAGAGTTTTTGTGCTCTTGCGAGTTTTCTCTAACAGGGTATTGAAATGTACGAAGGGTACGAAGGTGTGGATATTTAGAACTGTGTGTGAGGAGGAATTTCCTCGCTCAGAGGGGGTTGAGTCTGTCGAATTCTCTATCCTGAAGGATTTTGGAGGCTCAGTCACATAGTGGATTCAAAAGAGAGATCGAGAGATTTCTGAATATAAAAAAGGGATTCGAGGGATATGAGGGCAGTGCAAGGGAAGTGGCCCTGAGGTGGATGATCAGACATAATCTCCATGAATGGCAGGGCAGTTTCAAAGGGCCAGGTGCCTATTCCTACTTCTAATTTTCATGTACTTATGCTCTTGTCGACTCAATACCCACAAAACATGCTGGAAAATTTTCCTATTCAAACGTCAATGAAATTTTAGTCATGTTGCAAGCTTTCTCGCTCTCTCTCTCTCTCTCCCTCCTTCCCTCGCCTCTCTCTCTCTCTCGCCTCTCTCTCCCTTCCCCCCTCCCTTCCCCCTCCCCTCCCCCCCTCTCTCTCCCTCTCTCTCTCTCTCCATGTCTTGTCTCCCTTCTTCTATTCTCTGAGATTTTCTGTTTCTCTGTGTGTCTCTCTCCCCCTCTCTCCATCTGTCTTCCCCTTTCTCTGTGCAGTTTCATGTAATACTTTCCATAATCAAAGTGCATTTGATATTTTTACCATATATGATGGACCTGGAAGAATAAACTGTACTTTAATAACCGTTGATTTACTTCCCAGTTTCATGTAGCTCATGTTCTCTGAGATCAGTGCAGCTTCCTTTTTCAACATCTATTTCTCTAACCTGGTAACCCCTCCCCTTTCCCCCCTTCTTTGTTTTCCCTTATTCCTGTAACCACCTCACCCCTTCTTTCCCCTCCCCTGCCCTCATAACCTGCCTGTCCATTGCCCAACTCCTTCCTTTTATTCCATACTGCCCTCTGCTACCAGATTCCTTCCTCTTCATTTTCAGCCCTTAGTCTCTTCTACCTATCACCTCTCAGCTTCTTGCATCTCCCCCCTCCCCTACCCACCTTCCTTCCCCCATTCTCCCAGACTCACCCATCCCCTGCCAGCCTGTGCTCCTCCCCCTCCCCCCACCTTCTTATTCAGGCTTCTGCCCTCTTCCTTTCCAGTCCTGATGAAGGGTCTCGACCTGAAACGTTGACTGTTTATTTCCCTCCACGGATGCTGCCTGACCCGCTGAGTTCCTCCAGCATTTTGTGTGTGTTGCTCCAGATTCCAGCACCTGCAGAATCTCTTGTATCTACCTTTTCTAACTTCCTAATTTGTTTCATTCCACAATCATTAATCATCCAACTAACTTGATTTTCCTTTTCACTGCGTGTCAGTGAAAGATTAGAATAAACATTTCGTATGTTCACATTTTTGCAGGTGGTTATCTTTGAGGCAAAATATTTTAATTCCACCTTCTATTGTTACCTTCCACAATGAAAGGTGGAGGAATTTATCTTTAGTCTTGAGGCTAAATGGGTGTGGAAGTATTGGCAACCAAATGATAGGAGGACAGTACAACCAGTGGCATGGAGCCATTTGGTACATGCTTCCTAAGAGAGAAAGGAACTGGCTTTTCTGTGGCTCCTTCACGATGTTTCAAAGCCTTTTAGAGCCAATGAATTACTTCTGAGCTGCAGTCTCCCCATTGGAATTGACATCCAATACATCCAGTGGAGGGGTGACTCTTTAATCTTTGTTGTCTCTGCACAAAGACAGGAGTCTCCAAGACATCCATCACAGATCTTCATCATGCTGCGTTAGAGGGATTCTGAGGGGCAAGGTTTTCTACACGGTGCGTATGTGGAATGAGCTACCGGAGGAAGTGGTAGAGGCGGGTACAATTACAATGTTTAGAAGACATTGGGACAGGTACATGGATAGGAAAGGTCAAACACAGGCAAATAGAACTAGCTGAATTGGGCACCTTGGTCAGCATGGATGACTTGGGCTGAAGGGCCTGTTTCCATGCTGTATGACTCTGACTTTATGCTGACTGTGCTATCCTGAAGTATATGGAGAATATTTCAGTTGACGCTGGATCTAGCCATGGTATCTTATCACATCATCAGCTGCAACCACTTTACTGCCAGGAATAATCTTCTTATGAAATTCTCTGCCCCGTATTATTTTAGTTTGGGAAAGGCGGTGGGGAAGAAGTTGAATTTCACTTCCCTCAGACAAGAAAAGTATTCAGTTCTGTTTTCTGCAGCAATAACATCACGAAGACTAAACTGGTTGTTTAGCTTGCTTCAGGTCTTGCACATGGCTCAACACAAATGAGGATCAAACATCTCACCTGATATTCTACTTCATATTTTCTTACGACATGGAAGGAGGCCATTCACCCATTGAGTCATGCCAACCCTCAGAGCAGTTCCGTTCACTCATTTATTTTCCTGTAACCCATTCTTTGAAGATGGTTAAATGCTTTTGATATCTTGGCAGTCACTTCACTCAATGTACTAATATTGATTAAGATAAGATCTTTATTAGTCACATGTACATCAAAACACACAGTGAAATCTTTTGCGTAGAGTGTTCTATGGGCAGCCTGCAAGTGTCGCCACACTTCTGGCGCCAACATAGCATGCTTACAACTTCCTAACCCGAATGTCCTTGGAATGTGGGAGGAAACCAGAGCACCCGGATGAAACCCACAAACTCCTTACAGGCAGTGGCCGGGATTGAACCCAGGTCGCTGGCGCTGTAGTAGCGTTATGCTAACCCATTCTTTCATTGGACTTCGGAGATGGTTGAACACTTGGTATCTTGGCAGCCACCTCCCTCAGTGCACTAATATCAATTGTCAGATCCTGCACAGGATCCGATTCGCGAGTACCTCCTTTGGGAAACTGATGTGGTTTTTATTGAACTTGACCAATGAAAGGGCATCAAAATTCAGGTCTATAATGAAGTCCTCATCCTTATGCTATTCAAAATGCAACACACCATGGGTGACTGACCAACAATAATGTAGAGGTCTCAGAACGTACAACCATTGATGCCCATGGAAGGTCACTCAGTGAATCTTCCTAATTGTCATGTTCATTGAAGTAATGAACCTGATGCACCAATCATGGGAATGTGGGGAGAAGATAAAATGGGATTAATGTAGGATTAGTGTGAATTGGATGGTTGATGATTGGCGTAAACTTGGTGGGCCAAAAGGCCTGTCATATTTATCTGTGACACTGGCCGTTTTGTGCGGTTGTCAGATCTTGTCACTCCACACATGTCCTCTGCCCCCAGCTCCCCCCTGTCCCTCCCCCTCCCAGTCAGGGATTCTGTGGTGGTTGGAAGAAATGCAACAACTCATACCGAAAGCAAAGCTGAGGTAAACAAGTATAGTCCCCATGAGCTGGTCATCGGTCAGGTGCAATGGCCTCGCATCAGGCAGTGGCCCACCTCCAGGAGGTGTACTGTGCTCTCAAAGTCGAAAGGAGGGAGAAAAAGAAGGGAAGGGGGAAGAAGCCCATGCCAGCAGCCAGCTGAATCGCGACGAATTTTATAACCTTATGTATAAAACTCAGAGGCACAGATAGGAGAGAGAGTCAGAGTCTTTCTCCCGTGGTAGGGCTATCAAAAATAAGAGGGCATTGGTTTAAGGTGTGAGGTAGGAGTTTTAAAGGGGATTTCTCTGATTCCAGTTCCATTATTTTTTAAGGCCAACAGGGAATCTGTGGTCCCAAGAACGTGCAGAATTTGCAGCCTGGAAAAGCTCTTCTCACTTCCAATCCTCTGATCTTGTGTTTCTCCGTCTCTTCATTCTAGTTTCACTTCCCTTGAATCTGTGTCTCCTGTCTGTGTCTGTCTGTATCCCACTGGGCCAGCATCTGTGCCAGCATATGACCTTCTGCCCTGTGCTTATCTATCCCTGTCTGGACTGTGCTCAACTGTCTCTGGAATATTCTTCTCCCGGGGGCTGCACCCATGTCCCTCTCCCTGGGGCTGTATCCATGTCCCTCTCCCGGGCTGCACCTTCAGCCTTCCCTCTGGACAATAACATCAAGAAGACGAAATTGCTGATTAGCCTGCTTCAGGTCTTGCGCATGGCCCAACACAAATGAAGGTCAAACTTCTCACCTGACGTTCTACTTCATATTTCCTTGTGACATGGAAGGAGGCCATTCAGCCCACCAAGTCATGCCAAATCTCAGAGCAGTCCCAATTACCATTTACTTTCCTGTAACCCATTCTTTCATTGGATTCTGGAGATGGTTGAACACTTGGTATCTTGGCAGCCACCTCCCTCAGTGCGCTGATATCGATTGTCAGATGCTGCACAGGATCCGATGCACTTGGACCTCCTTTGGGAAACTGCTCGGATGTGTTTTACTGATCTTGACTTTTGAAAAGGATATGAAAATTCAGGTCTATAATGAAGTCCTCATCCCTATACGATTCAAAATGCAACACACCATAGGTGACTGAACGACAGTTCAGACGTCTCAAAAGGTACAAGTAATGATGCCCATAGTATATCCTTCACATCAAGTGAAACTTCCTAATTGTCATGTTGTACCTATCTAATTGGCTGGGTTGTACCTGCAGCCCTTTCTCTGGGCTTCACCTTTATCCATCTCGCTGTACTGTGTCCATCTGTCTTCTTATCCTCTTGTACCCTCCATGACTTCATCTATTCCAAAACATAATTCAGCTGTCTTGAGTGAGCAAAAAGTTGAGAATATGCAGCCTAATGATTCTGAAGTCTTACGATTCCTCTCACATAGCAGTCAGTCCCACACACTGGCACTTAGGATGTCTCAGGATACAAGACATTTAAGATAAGATGAGATAAGACACCTTTATTAGTCACATGTACATCGAACCACACAGTGAAATGCATCTTTTGTGTAGAGTGTTCTTGGAGCAGCCTGCAGGTGTCGCCACGCTTCCAGCGCCAACATAGCATGCCCACAACTTCCTAACCTGTACGTTTTTGGAACGTGGGAGGAAACCAGAGCACCCAGAAGAAACCCATTCAGACAGGGGGAGAATATGCAAACTCCTTACAGACAGCAGCTGTCTCTGCACTGTGAATTGAACCCAGGTTGCTGGCACTGTAATAGCGTTACGCTAACCACTACATATAGGACTAAGAGGGGAAATGTCTTCACCCAGAGGGTGGTGAACCTGTGAAATTCTCTACCACATAGCGATGTGGAGGCTAGGTTGCTGAATATATTTAAGGAGATAGATAGATTTCTTGACACGAAAGGCATCAAGATGTGTGGGAAGGGAGCAGGAATGTGTTATTGGGATAGAGGGTTAGTTTGATCAGGTTGGATGGTGGAACAGGGTCAAAGGGCCGAATGGCCCACCCTGCCATTTTTCTATGTTTCTATCTTGTACTGCTGTAGAAATTCAAAATTCGTCAATTAAAGCAAATCAACTCTGTCCTCTCACTCTTTTCTCCTGTAGATCCTGACCTGTTCCTGAAAACAGCTCGCCTGCAGCGCCTGCCCTCCTCCTCCTCTGAGATGGGCAGTCAGGAGATGTCGCCGCTGCGCGTGACCAACAAGGATCCATTTTCTGGTGACTGCGCCTGTCGCCAGGATGGCTTGACTGTTATCATCACTGCCTGCTTAACGTTTGCAACCGGAGTCACCATAGCCTTGGTTTTGCAGATATACTTTGGAGACCCACAGGTGTCTGTCTATTCAACCTTAAATACAAGACAAAATGCACATCCTTGCTATTGATCAATCACTTTTCCATATTTCAGGACATGCCAATTAGCCAATCATGTACATTGGAAGCGTAGGTACTGATGTAATTATAGTAGACAATTTGCACACAGCAAGGTCCCACAAACAGCAATGTGCCTTGATTAAATTAGCTAATTTTGAGGGTTAAGTATCAGCCAGGATACCAACCAGGACAAACTACCGTGGTCTCCATCAAAGTATTGCTTTCAATTCCTTCACATTAATTCAAGAGGACAGACAGGGCTTCTTCCAAAAGTCACTCAACTCCAAACCTGAACATGAACCCAAGATCCTGAGCCCAAGCAGAAAGTCCATGTCAAACTTAGCCAGAACTGACGTTGAGGAAGCCCCTAGCCCAGTAATGTGAACCTCCCTGGTCTCAACCTTTCCCTTTGACCTGATGTCTTTATTGCTCACGGATCCCTTATCGAGTGTATTTGACTCAATATCAACCTAGATTCAAAAAGTACAGGATATTGTTAAAAAATGTATTTGTCTACAGGATGTGGGTGTCACTAGCAAGGCCAGCATTTATTACAGAGTGGTCTGTGGGACCATGCCATTTCAGGGGAACTGCCTGGAGTCACATATAGGCCAGACTGCTTAACAATGGCAAATTTTAATCCCCGAAGAACTTTAGGAACCAGTTGGGTTTTCCAACAACAATCTAGTGACTTCATGGTCACTGTTATTGATACTGAGGTGTTATTCCATATGGATTTAATTTATAACGTCATAGAGAGATACAGCACAGAAACAGGCCTTCTGGCCCACTGAGTCTGTGCTGACCATCAACCAGCCATTTACACTAATCCTACAGTAATCCCATTCTCCCTACGTTCTATGAACTCCCCCTAGATCATACTGGCTAATTAACCTACCAACCTGCGTGTCTTTGGTACGTGGGAGGAAACTGGAGCACCCAGAGGAAGCCCACACAGTCACAGGGAGAACATTACAAACTCCACACAGAAGGCACCCAGGGTCAGGATTGAACCCAGGTCTCTGGCTGTGCTAGTAGAGCCACTGACTCTCAGTGCCACAGAATTAAATTCCCCAGCTGCCATGGTGGGATTCAAGCTGTCTCCAGATGCCCAGGTCTCTGGATACTCATCTGGTAACTTAACCACAATTGCATTATACCCTCTTCATTTGATTGCAGTGGATGAAGGAGCAATAGAAAGGGTGCACAGTATTGAGTTTAAAAGGATGGTCTTAGTTCCCTTAAAAGGGTGGTCAAACTAAGGGGTAGTAGATTCAAGAAAGATGAAAAGATAAAATCTTTTCACCCAAAGAGTCTAATGTATGAGTGGGTCAAGGCAGAAACACCCTCCACATTTAAAAAGTACCTGGGTGACCCAATGGAATGTCAAGCCCAGAGCTAGAAAGTGGGTCAACAAGTGATGTGATGGGCTCAATGGCCTTCTGTGCCATAAATCTCTAATGTTCTGGGGAATTCATCTGCTGCCATATATTGTAGTAATAAGGGGGAAGCCCTGTAATACCTGGATAAGAGGGGAGCTATACCCAAAAACAAGATTTGGCATTATTACTGCATACTAGTTAGGGTGCATTTAGGACATTTTACACAATAATCTTTATTGGCAATCTACCAGAGATGAAAACATTGCAGAAACCCCAAGAAACAGCCATAAACAAAGGAAGTTTTATATCTATGACTCTACATTCCCCTCTTGTTCTGTGCAGATCTTTCACCAAGGAGCTGTGGTTACAGATGTGGCCCATTGCTCCGCAGTTGGTACTGAAATACTGAATCGTGATGGCTCTTCAGTGGATGCAGCTGTTGTGTCCGCATTATGCTTAGGAATAATCCATCCCCACAGCTCTGGAATTGGAGGGTAGGTGCTGTAGGTGTTAAGCGTCACTAACAGAAATACTCTTGCTCATTCACAATATTGCTGTTCTACGGAGAGGTTTATGTATCTTTGAAAAGAACTTTACAAAGTTGTGTTGTAAAAGTTTAATGTGAAGTTCCTCACCCATTTCTGCTCAGCATAAAGTAACTTGCAGTTTTAATGTAAATGGCAGGAAGTTGCCATTGTCTTTCAGTGGTGGCACAGAGAGTCTACATAGGTGTTTGGCAGTGGAGAGGGTCAGCAAGTTTAAATTCCTGGGCATTAACATACCAGACGACCTGTCCTGGGCCCAGCACATAGACACAATCACAAGGAAGGCGTGCCAGCGTCTTTAGTTTCTTAGAAGGTTAAGGAGGTTCGGCTTGTCACCGAACACTCCAACAAACATCTACAGATGTTCTGTTGAAAGGATCCTGACTGGTTGCATCATGGTCTGGTACAGCAATTTGAAAGCGCAGCAACATAAGAAGCTGCAGAGGGTAGTGGACTCAACCCAATACGTCACTGGCGCTGCCTCAAGAAGGCAACATCCATCATCAAAGATCCCCACCATCCGGGCCATGCCATCTTCTCGCAGCTACCATCGGGCAAGAGGTACAGAAGCCTGAAGTCCCACACCACCAGGTTCAAGAACAGCTACTTCCCTTCAACCTTTCGGTTCTTAAACCAACCGGCACAACCCTAATCACCACCTCAGTATAGCCACACGATGACTGCTTTGCACTACAATAGACTTTGTTTTTTTTTTGTTCTAATTGTGTTCTTTCCTGTAAAGATTGTGTATAATCTATGTTTAATTTATGTTTTTCTTGTGAATGTTGTGTATCTGATGCTATGTGGCTGTGAGTAAGTTTTCATTGCACCTGTGCATACGTGGATGTGTGCATATGACAATAAACTCGACGTTGACTTTTGACTTTGAGAGATGGAAGTGGACGTGCTTTGTGGATGTCCTTTTGGTGTTGATTTAAGGAACGATGTCATGCCAGAACAGAGTACACACTGCTCCTTGATGTGCTAATATCCAATGCTGACTAGTGAAAAAATATCTGAAAGTCTTCCATTATGTGCCATCCATGTCTGTCACCTTGACAGCACAGAAATTCAAAATATATTCAAAGGTTCACCTCTTTGCCTATAACAAACATGCAGTAAAGATGTCTTCTGATTGTTGATATCCTTTCTTCCAGGGGTGGAGTTATGTTAGTTCACGATATCAGGAAGAATGAAAGCTTCATTATTGACTTTAGAGAGACAGCTCCAGCGGAGATTGAGGAGCAGATGTTCACACATGGCTGGGAGGACAAGGTTAGTGGTGCTCTCTGCATCTCGCTCGCCTCCCAAAGGCAAAATACTGCGGATGCTGGAGTTCTGAAATAAAATAGAAAATTCTGGAAATACAAAAGCAGGCCAGGCTTTTGGAGAAAAATATGAAGTTAGCATTTCGGGTCAATGAAGTTTCATCAAAACTTTGTTAAGACTTCACTGGTTGTCAGATATTTGGTGAAATACATAGCTCAAGATAAATTTTGACTTCCAGTTTGGAGCTTTGAGATTGAATTTCAATCCTGTTTGCCATTCACAGCCCCGGTCTCTTCCTTAATCTGGGCAAAATTACCAATCAATGGTTCATGCCACCATGGTAACAATGGCCACATTATCTCCTTTGGCTTGCAAAGCTAAGTTTTTCACTATATCTTGGTACATGTGACAACAATAAGTCAATTCCAATAAACCAATTGCTCCATTGTAACTCTTGTTTTCCTGTTTGTACAGCCTGGTCTCTTGGTAGCCGTCCCAGGTATGATACGAGGATTTCACCAGGCCCACCAACTCTACGGCAGGTAAATGTTACTCAAGTGCTGTCTGTGTGGAGTTTGCATGTTCTCCCTGCAACCTCGTGCGTTTTCTCCCAGGTGCTCCGGTTCCCTCCCACATCTCAAAAACGTGTGGGTTGCTAGGTTAATTAGCCACTGTAAATTGTGTGTAGGTGAGTGATAGGGGAGAATTTGATGGGAATGTGGGAAAAATAAAATGGGTTAGGGTAGGATTTGTGTAAATGGGTGGTTGGTGGTCAGCGTGAATTCGGTGAGTCAAAGGGCCTATTTTTGTGAGGCATCTCTCTTTGATTCTATGTGTTTGCTTAATAAAAGCCAGTTGTAGGTTTTTTAAAAACTCTAGATTGTGATTGAATTAGTTCATAGTTTTCAGGACCTTGACTGGCACCCTATCCAACACCTTAAGCATTCACTGCCCCCATTACTGCAGCATTGGCTGCTATTTACTGTCAATGCGGTGTAATGCAGAGACTCGCTAAGGTACTTCCTGTGCCCATGACTTCTATCACCAGAAGAACAAGGGCAACGAGAGCGTGGAATGTCACCAACTGCAAATTCCCCTCCAAGTCACAAACCATCCTGCCTTGGAAATATACCAGTGTTCCTTCATCATCGCTACTGACCCAGCAAAACCCTCCGAGCTCCTTCGCTGGAAGGATTGCAGTTGTTCAAGAAGATGGCTCATCACCACCTTCTCAAGGGCAATTAGGGATGGGCAGTAAATGCTGACTTTGCCTATATCGCATGAAAAAATTAACTTGGTTTACAGAATGACCAGAGCCTTCAATGAGATTATGACCGTTAACATGACAAAATTGAATGGGGATAGTTGACATGGCGATTTACAGTGAGCTGGCCAATAAGTATGTAAAATATATGTCCTGTGCAGTATTATGCTGTGCAATATGTTACTTTTTCTTTTCTTCAGGATCTCCTGGCCTGAGTTAATGTCTGCAGCATCAAAGGTTGCGCAGGAAGGTTTTAATGTCACTCAAGAACTTGGTAGGTGTGACTTATGTTCTTTCAGTTTGGAATGCAGTGCAGTAGGCCGCTAAAACAGAGCGGGAAATCCGCCTCTTACGGACACAGAGTGACTTGGGAATCTGATAGATAAAAGGCATTGAATAAATTTCAGTCCACAAAGAAACTTGGAGAGGTCACAATGTTAAGAGGAGATATAGAGAGGTTGAAGCAGACTTCTGTAGGGAGATACAGAGAGGCATTATAGGCTGACAGGAATTCACTCAAAGGATGGTGAATTTTTGGAATCTCTTACCCCAGAGGGCTGTGGAGGATTCATTGTTGATTACTTCCAAAACTGAGATCAATAGATTTCTGGATATTAGAGAAACCAAGGGATATGAGGATTAGGCAGAAAAATGGTGTTGAGATAGAAGACCATCTAGGACCTTGTTGGATGGCAGAACAGACTTGAAGGGCTGAATGTCCAAGTCTTACTCCTTTCCCTTCTGTTCTTATTTGGAGAGAGCACAGCATCTTGGATGTGGAGTCTGGTTCTCAGGCCCCTTGGAGACCGTCATGGGCTTGAAGACCTGAAGCAGGTTGCTGATTGTAGAAACCCAGAATGTCAGAAGGAGTGGGATCTGAGACAACTGTGCAAAGCAGCCGGAAAGTTCAGGGCTGTGTTGTTACGGCACTATGGATCTGAGGGATGGGTTTGGGAGGTGTCGGTGGTAGATGTTGCTATGGAAAGAGAGGAACAAACAGGTCTAGTAAAGATCATGTTGCATTTATACACTCCTAACTCTGCTTCTGAGAAGCAGAAAAAGTGAGTGAGTGAAGTAGGGAAACACAATTATAAGGGAACTATGGAAGACATTGTTCAAACTGTTCAGTGTTAAATGTTCTTCCCTAGTTTATAAGCCAATCAAGTGATCCTCAATAACTTGACCGTAGTTCATTCCCAAGTACATATTTATAAGGGTACATCATAAGAAGATTTAAAATTTCAGTATGCCATTCTCTCTGAACATGGAAATAAAATTTACTATTTTCGATTGAAACATTTTGAAGTTAGTCAAGACCCTTTAATTATATGCTTTAAGACTAACATTCTTATGGTTTCCATAATTCCAGCTAAAGCAATTGATCAAGTAAAGGACAAAAATATGTCTGAGATTTTCCGTGATATCTTCCTGCCGTACGGACAACCATTGCAACCAGGGGCTTTCATGAAACGCATGGATCTGGCGGCCATTTTGAACACAGTTGGAACAGAGGGTGTTTCGGCATTTTACAATGGAAACATCACAGAAGAAATGGCTTCTGAGGTAAAGAACCAAGTCTGTTCAAACAATCATTTTACCACTGTGGACTTCTCAGTTCTCTGTGGTAGCAATTAAAATTTGAAACATTTTAATCTTCATGTTGCAATTACCTGCAGATGAGCATTTGGCTATTTTCAGAATATTGCTGATGTAGGATTTGAATAGATCCCAATGGACTAAAGTAAGAGGTAGAAGCCAAGACAATAAAGCACTCAGCACTGATCACCATCATTAGGTCTATCATTGCATAAGTAGTATAACTAATAAGCCTCGCGGTTGCTTTGATATCCCAGCATTACGCTACAAAGTGTTTCTAATATTTTATTCCTGACGATTCAACAACTATAGATGTAGTGAATAGCCGTACCAGGAATCTGGGCTTTCTGAATAGATTAACACTGACTCTATCCCTTCTTTCTTTGTAGGTTCGGAGTAAAGGTGGAGTCCTCTCTGCAGAGGATTTTGCTAACTATTCTGTGATTGTCGAGAAGCCCATTGAAGGATCGTACCAAGGTATGCACTGATCTCTGTTTACAAGCTTGAGAGGCGGGAGGGAATAATGACATCTTCTCAAACCCTACCAACAAGAAGGTGCATGGGAACAACACCACCTACAGTTTCTCTTCCAAGTTGCACACCATCCTTAGAAATATTTTGCCAGCCCTTCTGAATCCTGGAACTTGCTCCCCAGGAACATAATGGGGTTAGAACACTGCACTTCAAAATAAATCTCCACACGTGAAATACTTTGTGATGCTTGAAGATCACCAACAGGGATTTGGTAGCACCAGCACCAACTGAGCTGGCCAAGTCCTGACTACGATCTACAACTCGGGAATATATGCAGCTAAACAGGAAAAAGAGCATGCAATACGCAGAGTTAAGCGATCTCACAACCAATAGATCAGATCGAAGCCCTGCAGTCCTGCCACAACTAATTGTGAATGATGGCAGACAATTAACAGCTAATGGGAGGAGGTGAAAATTCTTATCCCCAATGATGTGAGTGATAGCGCCAAGGCTGAAGCACACATAACCATGTCCATTCAGAAATGACAAATAGGCGGTCCATCTCATCTCCCTCTTGAGATCACCGCCATCACAGAAGCCAGTCTTCAAACAATACCATGTGATATCAGGAAATGGCTGAGAACAGCAAAGACCACAGGACCAGACAACAACCCAGCTGTAATACTGAAGACCTGTGCTCCAGAACTATCTGCACATCTAGCCAAGCTGTTCCCATACAGTTACAATGCTAGCATCTGCCCAACACTGTGAGAAATTGCTCAAATATGTCCTGATCACAAAAAGCAGTATCAATCCAATCTGGTTGGTTACCGCCCAGTGTTTCCACTCTCAGTCATCAGTAAAATGGCCATGCAATGAAAACAACTTGCTCACCAATACCCTGCCCACCAATGCTCAATGTGGCTTTGTGATCTTTACAAATGAAGTATATTTTTGGAAAAAGATTAGTCAAAAGTAACTGGTACTTTGTGGTGTTTTACAGGTCGCTTTGTGCTTACTGCTCCGCCCCCTCATACAGGAGCTGCACTAGTTGCTGCCCTCAACATTTTGGAGGGATTTAACATAACGACCCAAGCAACCAGGAATCTGACCTATCACTTACTCACGGAGGTAGGACTTACGGACCCGGTGTCAGATTATCTTTTTAGGCAGTCCCTTGGGATTGAGGAAGACTTGCTCTACTCCAGTGAAGCCAAGGAAGGGACTGCAGATTCCACCATGGATAGGGCAGGAGATGTCTGAAGGGACGGGGTGCGAGGGGGGGAGGGATTAGTTTGTTAGCTGGTCCACTCCTTCCGCTATTTACTTTGCACTATTGTATGCTCCTGATGCTTGTTCTCAATGTTCTCAATACCATCTTGACTGCTCCTTCACTTTGAGCAGTTATGGACAAGAGATTCCCAAGAGTCATAGTTGTACAGTACAGAAATTGGTCAGGGTAAAAGTTAACTATTTATGCCTGCTTTTTCAGTAACATCTTGGATTTGAACAGCACAGAAATGGGCCACATCCATAATGGCCTTTTTGCTCATCTACTCTAATCCTGTTTGCCCGCATTAGGTCCATACCCTTCTTTGCTTGATGTGCTTGTATAACTGCCCCTTAAGCATAATGATTGTATCTAATTCCACCAATTCCTCTGGCAGAGAGTTCCAGACATCAACCACTCAGTGTAAAAAAACTTTCCCCTCAAATCCCCTTTAAGACTCTTTTCACGCATCTTAAACCTATGCCCTCTTGTTTTTGATACCCCTATGCTGGGAAAAAGTTTCTGACTATCTACCCTATCTACACCTCTTATAACTTCATACACTTCATGTACCTCAGTACCTTTCACTCCAGGGAAAACAAGCCCAGCCTATCTGTCTCTCTCCATAACTAAAGTCCTCCAATCCAGGCAACATCCTGGTGAATGTCCTCTGCCCTCTCTCCAGCACAATCACGTCCTTCCTATAGTGTGGTGACTAAAACTGCACTCGATACTCCAATGTGGTCTAACCGGGCAGCAGGCCAGGCAGCATCCGTGGAGAAAAGCAGGCGGTCAACGTTTCGGGTCAGGACCCTTCTTCAGGACTGAAGATAGGAAAAGGGGAAGCCCAGAGGAGGGGAAAGCAGATATATTGGAAAAGCAGATATATTAGTAGATATAAATATTGGGCTTCCCCTTTTCCTATCTTCAGTCCTGAAGAAGGGTCCTGACCCGAAACATTGACCACCTGCTTTTCTCCACAGATGCTGCCTGGCCTGCTGAGCTCCTCCAGCATCATCGTGTTTTTCATCTAGATTCCAGCCTCTGCGGTCCTTTGTTTCTCTTTTCGTTAGATGGTGGTGTTTTACATTGGGAGCAGGTTGGTAGGGAACCTTCTAATTGGCCTCCTGTCCTTCAGGAAATAAAATGCTACTTACTGCCCTGTACCACTCCCTGTAATGTCCTTCCATGACCCAGATAAATGGGCAGGATTACATTTGGTCCAGGTCCTTCTGTGGTGTGGGGATGGAATGCACACAAGTCTGGCCTAGTGTCTCCTTTACATGGGGGAATAAGTGGATAAATCTGGAAAGAGAGGCTGAAAACCCTGTTGAAGGGAGGGAATTTTAGGAATCAATTCAAGAGGCAGAGAGGAAGTCCAGCATCTATGCCTGAAGTGACTTGTAAGTGTAGTGAGCTGCACTTGACTTTTATCCTTCTGTTTCAAGATTCATCCAGTCAATGATCCTGTGAGCTCCTTATCACAAAGGTGTACTTCATATTTATTGCCTGTGGACATCAGTACTTCAATTTCTTTTCTCTAGACATTGAAAATTGCTTTAGCTCTTGCAAGCAGCCTCGGAGACCCTTTCTTTGATTCCACAACAACTGAGGTGACAGAGAAGATGATAAGGTGCGTGATCTCATTTTGGTTTACCTGTTTTTTTAGATGTATAAGAAAAAATTGGGTCAAACATTTTAAGACTATCTTTATTCATTTCCATTAGTGATAGGACATTAAACTTGCTCACACCTGGTTGAAGAAAATCAAAAAAGTGCAGATGCTGGAGATCTGAAATAAAAACAAAAAATGCTGGAAAAATTCAGCAGGTCAGGCAGCATCTGTGGAAAGAGAAACAGCTAACGTTTCAGGTCTGAGACCATTCATCAGAACTGAAAAAGAGAGAAACAAATGAATCTCGGTGCAGAGAATGTGGGGGAGGGCAACGGATAGGACAGAGGGAATTTCCCTGATAGGATGAAATAGCGTGGCCATCAAAGGACAGTTCAGCTACTTTGTCTGGGTGGTGTTTAACATGGTTGAAGAGTGGCCTGTGTGGTATTGTAAAGACAAGATTGATAGATGTATTGGACACAGTTTTGTAGTGTGCCAGGATATGATCAGATGACATTTTACCCTTTGCATGACAGATCCTACATTCAATACACTTTGCAACAAACAACCTTGAGGTTGAGCTATCATGAAGAGTTCAGATTGTTTGCCATAACTTCAGTGGTAAATCCTCAGGATGGCAGAATAAATAAAAAGCTGACCCTGCCAGTCCTCTGCTGAATCTCCACAGTGGGGTAAAAATCACCTAGGTGGCACAGAGGGGCAGTTAGCGCTACTGCCTCTCAGCCGTGGAGATGCAGGTTCAGCTCCCTGTGTGTGGAGCTTGCACATTCTCCCCATGACCCCATGGGTTTCCCCAGGAGCTCCGGTTTCCTCCCTCATTCCAAAGATGTGCTGGTAGTTTAACTGGCTGATGTGGATTACCTCTTTGGTATAGGGCAGTGGTAAAAAGAATGAAGGGAGAGTTGGTGGGCAGGTGAGAGAGAATAGGTTACAGGGGTACAAGGAACTAAGGAGGAGAAGGGAATGGGACTGATAGGATTGCTGTGTTGGGAGACAGCAAGGACCCAGCATGTTGTAGTTATGTCCAGTCTACAGAGAGGAGCACAAATCCAAGCCAGCTGATTACTGGCCCATCATTGTCCGTTTAGTTATTAACCAAGTAATGGAAGTTGTCATTGATGCTGGCACTTACTAACCAATAGCCTCCTCACAGATGCTAGGCTGCCAGAGTCACTCAGCTCCAGATCCCATTACTGCCTTGGTTCAAACATGACAAAAAGAGGTGAACTCCAGAGGTGAGCTAAGAGTGACAGGCCGTAATATTAAGGCAGCGTTTGAAAGGTGTGGTGCAAGAGAGTCCTTGTAACACTGAAGTCAGGCGGTCAATCAAAGTCTATAAGCTCCACTTGCTCGAGTCATATCTTGCGTAAAGGAAGACGATTGTGGTTGTTGGCCAAACATCTCAGACCAAGCACAAAGCTGCCGGGGTTCCCCAGGGCAGTGTCCTTGGAACAAACCTCTTCAGCTACAAACAATCTGCTGGAGGAACTCAGCGGTTCGAGCAGCATCTGTGGGAGGAAAGGAATTATCGATGTTTTGGGTTGAAAGCCTGCATCAGGGCTGAGGGTTCCGACCCGAAATATCAACAGTTCCTTTGCTCTCACGGATGCTGCTCGACCCGCTGAGTTCTTCCAGCAGATTGTTTGTTGTTTCAGATTCCAGGATCTGCAGGCTCTTGTGTCTCCAAACATCTTCAGCTGCTTCATTAAAGACCTTACCTCTGTCATAATGTTGGAAGAGGAGATAGGCACTGATGATTGCGCAGCATTGAGTTTTAGTCACAACTCCTCCGATAACAAACAGCCCATGTCTGCTTGCAGCAGGATTGAGACAACATTCAAGCATGGGCTATTAAATGGCAGCTAAGATTCATATGCCAAGCAATGATCATCTCCACAAACAAAGAGCCTAACCCCATCCCTCAAATATTACCATTTCAAGTCCTGTACCACTATGGACGTGTCCAGCAACCTATCTGGTGATTGATGCAGCTAAAAAGCCAGTCATTTGGATACCTTGCAGTGACTCCATAAAATATTTCCACCAACCACAGGGGCTTCATGTTTCTTGTGCATGAATGAAAACTCTCCACTTATCTAGATAAGCCCAGCTCCAAAAACGGGCAAAAAGTTTGACAGCATCCAGGATAAAGTATTGGTATTGGTTTATTATTGTCACTTGTACCGAGGTACAGTGAAAAACTTGTCTTGCATACTGATCGTACAGATCAATTCATTACACAGTGCAGTTACATTGAGTTAGTACAGAGTGCATTGAGGTAGTACAGGCAAAAACAATAACAGAGTACAAAGTAAAGTGTCACAGCTACTGGGAAGTGCATTGCAGGTAGACAACAACGTGCGAGGTCACAACAAGGTAGATTGTGAGATCAAGAGTCTATCTCATTGTATAAGGGAACCATTCAATAGTCTTATCACAGTGGGATAGAAGCTGTCCTTGAGCCTGGTGGTATGTGCCCTCAGGCTCCTGTATCTCCTGTAAAATAGCCCACTTGGTTGATATTCCATCCAACACACTAAATCAAACCGGATCAGATCAACCTATTGTCGTAAAAACCAGGGGGCAATGAAATTCCTTGCTCGAGTGAAGCTCACAGAGTAAACAGTGTACATGGTAATGATAAATACAATAAATACAACGACGAGCGCAAAAGAAGAGAACGGTGCAAAGATTGTAATGCAGTCTGAAGTAGTGCAAAAAGAAATGCTAACATGACAATAACAGAATAACGGAGAGAGTTAGAATTTAGAGTGCAAGAACGTGGCAGCACCACCAGGAAGGAAGGGGATGTGAAAGAAGTGATGCAGTTCAGAAGTCTGATAACAGGAAGAAGCTGTTCGTCCGGGCTTTCAAGCTCCTGTATCTTCTCCCAGAAGGGAGAAAAGGGACATCCACCGAGGCTGCACTGAGAGCCACCTTCTAGATCGATTGCACACTCTACGCAAAGATGTGTGTTTGGATGTACATGTGACCAATAAAGAAATCTTATCTTAAAATACTAAGGCTTCTTCAGTAGCATCTCCCAAATTTGCAAAGCCTACCACCTAGCAGGGTAAGGGCAGCAGGTATATAGGGGTACCTGTAAGTTTCACATCATGTTACACAACACCTGACTCAGAAATCTATTGCTGTTTCTTTTTCCTCACTGGGTTGACTTTCTGGAACTCCCTACTCAGCGTCACTGTGGGAGCACCTTCACTAAATGGACTCCAATGTTTCAACAAGGTGGCAAACAACCATGTTCTCAAAGGGAAGCTGAGATTGAGCACCACTGTTGGCTCTGCCTGAGGCACACACATGAATTTAAAAAATATTGGAAAAACCTTTGATGGAATGCAGGCCTTTTAATCCAATCTACAGTTCATTGTGATGCAAATTTAATTTGCTTTCTCCTTTCAGCAAATTGGAAGCTAATTCTCTGCGTCAGCTGATCAATGAAAGTGTGGCCTTCCCCCCAAGCCACTATCTACCCCTCAATTCCCTGGAGACTGGACCTTCCGCAAGCCAAGTGCACGTTATCGGACCCGATGACTTCATCGTTTCCATTGTAAGGTAAACAATACAACAATATTTTTAAGATAGACTTCCATCTTTCTGGAATCAGATCTAAATGGAGCTGATTGTTTTGAAGCAAATGACTTAATTGTACCAGGCTGGATCAGTATAAGTTCCTCTCTGTTATCAAGCTATGAGAATCATAGTTCCTTTACAGGTGTCTTTGATCTTAGTATAATGATGCCTGCATTTATATAGCACCTTTTGCATTAAAGTATCTTGAAACACCATACACAATGAATTACCTTTTGAAAACCATGAAATTGATTCTGATTTCATACAAAAGATTTGAATTTGTTGGAGAAAGTTCAAGATCAGTCTGTTTAAACTTATTAACAGTTTCCTTATCTTATTGTTGTTACAAAAACTTGAGATAGAATTCCATCCTCAGCTATACGTGCTAGATGTTCCACTTTGTAATGAATATGTGATGAACACCTTTTCTGGAATTTGGTTCCACTGAGTTCAACGTGCATACTTCATGCGCATGTGTTCAACATAGTGGATGTAAGCACGACCACCTTCCTCAGGGTAGTGGTGGGGAGAGATGGAGTTAGCAAAGATTACAGGGATTCATGAGGCTTGAATAATATTGAACGAATTTAAACAGAAAATTGACAAAAAAAATAGAAGTTATTAAATTATATGGTGTTTTAGATTTCCTGGATATAGGGCTATTGTCAGTTCCCAGGAATTCCCAGGACAGTACCTAACTCTTCAAAAGCAGCAGCTATTACTGCTGATGGTACTAATGTAGTAGCTACTAATGCTCAGGGTGGGCTTGTGTTATACCGAGTGTGAACCAGCAGAGTTTTCATTCCAAAAGGCTGGGAACCACTGTTTCAGTGTGGTAAAATAATGAGTAGATCTGCAGAGAGCAGCTTGCAATGAGTTTTAAATTTAAATTTTAAATTTTATTTACAGTGTGGTAACAGGCCCTTCCAGTCCAACGAGTCCGCGCAGCCCATTTTAAACCCAAATTAACCTACCTGTACGTCTTTGCAATGTGGGAGGAAACCGGAGCACCCGGAGGAAACCCACGCAGACACGGGAGAACGTACAAACTCCTTATGGACAGCGACGGGAATCGAACCCCGATCGCTGGCGCCGTAATAGCGTCACGCTAACCGCTACACTACCATGCCGTCTCCAGGCTCTGGCGCCATTTTGCGTGTCTACAGCACAGGACTGATGTCTACCCTTTGCATTTACTGGCCGTTATTTTTTACTTGCATGACAATTGCTATTGCTCTTCAAAGGAGTTAATTGCCCACAAGGCACTTTAAGATTTGCGAGATATATTGTTCCATTTTAAGATATTTTGAATTGAAAATAAATACTGATCATTCAGCAAAGGGAAGGATGATTCAGAAAGTTTCGGTAATCCCAGAGCTAAGCAAGACCTGCAGGAGTATTAAAGTTAAAACAGATCTTTGTTCACCTGTTGTGCAGCTCTCTGAATCGACCCTTCGGTAGCGGGATCATAACAGCCTCCGGGGTTCTTCTGAACAGTCAGATGTTGGACTTCTCCTGGTCAGACCAAACACAGGACAATTCGACAGTGAACATGGTAAACAAAGATTTTGGCATTAAAGTGACTATCTGTCTCCATTCTAGCACAAATGAAGTATATCCATCTGGAAATTCACTGCTGGGTGCATTTGTTTTACTTGAGAGAAATGGATGTCTAATTGTGGTGTGCAGATTCCATGGTGGAAATATACTGTTCACTTTATCAGAGCACGCTGAAGTACTAGCAAGGAATCATTTAGGGACAAGTGAATGATGTGGGTTTAAGACCCTTTACATATGGAAATCGGGAGCCTAACCTTGTTTCAGGGCCCCATCCCAAAATATTTCTGCCCTGACCACTGCCTGCCTGGAGAGGTTGGATGGGCTCGGACAATTTTCCCTGGAGCAAAGGAGGCTGAGGGGTGACCTTATATAGAGGTTTACAAAATCATGAGGGGGCATAGATAAGATGGGTGGTCACAATCCTTTTTCCCTGGGAGCCTACAACCAGAGGGCTTAGGTTTAAGATAAGAGGGGAAAGATTTAAAGGGGATCTGAGGGGCAATTTTTTTCTGCACAGAGGGCGGTGGGTATATGGAATGAGCTGTAGAGCAAGTGGTAGAGGCGGGTACAATTACGACATCTAAGAGACATTTGGATAAGTACACAGATAGGAAAGGTTTAGAGAGATAGGGGTCAAACATTGGCAAATGGGAATAGTGTAGATAGGCACTTTGGTAGGCATGGATGAGTTGGGCCGAAGGGCCTGTTTCCATGCTGTATAACTCTATGAATCTATAATAAGGTCAGTATGCTGCTGAACTGAGAAGCCTTCAAGGAATCATTAAAGGCTGTTATTGAAAAGATATTACATTTTATTTTGAGAAAACATCTAACCCTGGTGCCGCTCCCACCCTGGTGACAGCAACCAGAAATGTCCACCACTTCACTCCTCCTGTACACAGTCACCGAACAGATTGAAGACAGACTCCCTATTAACTTCCCAAGGGGAGTCGCGCATCTCAGGCTGCGACTCGTTGTGTTAAAGGAATGCTGAACTCAGTGGAACCAAATTTTCAAAATGGAGTTCAGCACACATGCAATCGTGGTTGGATTTCATCATAGATTATAGAACATAGAAAAGTACGTAACACAGGAACAGGATCTTCAGCCCACAATATCTGTGCCAACCATGATGCCAAATTAAACTAAACCAATATGCCTCCACGTGATCCATATCCCTCCATTACCTGCATGTTCATGTGCTTGCCTCAATACCTCCTCAATACCACTTTCGTGTCTGCATCCATTACCACCCCTGGCAGTGTGTTCCAAGTCCCCACCACTCTCTGTGTAAAAATAAAAAGCTTACCCCACGCATCTCCCTTAAAATCCCCCCCTCTCACCTTAAAGCTATGTCCTCTAGTATTTGACATCTCTAACCTGAGAAAAAGACTCTCACTATCTACCCTATCTGTGTCTCAGAATTTTATAAACTCTCCTCAGCCTCCAACACTCCAGAAAAAACAACACAAGTTTTCCAACCTGTCCTTATAGCTAATACTCTCTAATCCAGGCAATATCCTGATAAACCTCTTCAGCAACCTCTCCAAAGCCTCCACGTTCTTCCCGTAATGGGGCGACCAGAACTGCACGCAATACTCTTAAGTGCAGCCTAACCAAAGTTTTATATAGCAGCAACATGACTTCCTGACACTCCAACCGATAAAGGCAAGCATGCCATACAACTTCTTTACCACCCTAATTCAATGCCAAATCTTCATCTTCTTGTAATTATAAAATGGAAGGATTTGGGGATCAGGTGGAAAAGCTGTGTGGAGGTACAAAATCTTGCTGGGTGGTGGTGTCTTGTAGGCCTTAGCAATTGACAATCTAATTGAGGCCTGAGGCACACTATTGACAGTGCCTACCTCTTCAGGTGCCAGTTCGATCCAGCTCCAAGTGAAGAAACTTCTACTCACCAACCCCTTGCACTATTAGGGCCTATGACCATTTCTGTTTTCCATTTTCTTAAGTCTTCAAGTTCAAAGGTACACTAATTTGTATTCTAGTATCAACATTATCCTTGGAACCATTCAGATTCACCATTCAGCAATGGAGGGTCAAGAAATTATAAGGAAATTCGAACATGAAAATAATCTTGCAAGGGTTTACAGGGAATCTTCAGGAGTGATATTTCGGAGGGTTGGTGTGCCTGGAAACGGGTCACGCTCCCAAAATAAAGAGTCAGTGAATCAGGATTGAGATGAGAAGGAATTTCTTCACCCAGAGTGTAGTTAATATTTGGAGATGTCCACCTAAGAGGGCTGTGAAATCTTAACTGTTGAGTATACTCAAGGCACAGATTGATAGTTTTTAGATGTTAAGGGAATCAAGGGATAGCAGGAAAGTGGCAAAAGAGCAGTCATGGTCTTCTTGAGGGGTACACCAGGCAAGAGGGGCCAAGTGGCCTCCTACTTCCATTTCTTATGCTTTTATATGATCTGACTTTCTGATAGAATAAAATATGATTCCTGACTCACTCATGGTTTCCTATCTTTATCTTTGTTTTAGAGAAATGTTATTCAAGCTGGCAAAAGGCCCTTGTCCTTTTTGTTGCCGACCATTGTCCGGCCATTGCGAGGTGTGTGTGGAACGTACCTGGCCTTGGGAGCTTCCAGTGGAACCAAAGCTCTGAGCAGCATTACTGAGGTCAGCAAGGATTTCTGTTTGTTACTTAGCTTATATTCCATGACTCTAGAAGATTGAGGGGTGATCTGATTGAAGTGTCTTCAAGAATTTCTTGAAGTAGAACCTATTTCCAATAAGGAACCAAGAACACTTAATCTTAAAATTTAAGTACATAATCTTAAATTTAAAGCTAAGCCATTTAAATGGGAAATCAAGAAGTTTTTTTTCACATACAAAGCGTGGAGTGTGAGTGTGAGTGTGAGTGTGAGTGTGAGTGTGAGTGTGTGTGTGTGTGTGTGTGTATGTAGTACCTGTAAGGATTGTCCTGTATCACGTGCTAGGACTCTTGTTAGGTTGTAGAACACAGACACTGCAGTTTAGTTGAGAGTTACTGCCTTCAATGAAGGATGTTACATTCATAGCTCTATCTCTTTCTTCTGCTCATGTAAGTAGAAACACAAAGAAATCTGCAGACACTGCTTAGGCAACAGGGATCTAGAATTTCTGTCCCACAAGAAGCTCTGTGTTGAGACAATTGCAGTATTCAGATCCTAGTCTGATAGGTCTTGTGGGGTAGATGGATCTAGGCATGTGTGATTAAACGGAGTTCAGCTACAGAATGACAAGTAGTCCCCCAAAGTACAGTAGTCTAGAATTTCTGTTATATAATTTAAGTTTTACACCCTATGCACAATGGCATAGCTAGTAGATTCACTAACTGACTTCTTCAGAGACCTGGGTTCAATCCTGACCTCCAGTGCTGCCTGTGTGGAGTTTGCATGTCCTCCCTGTGGGTTTCCTCCACTGGCTCCAGTTTCCCTTCCACATGCCAAAGACGTACAGGCTATTGGGTTAAATGGCCACTGTAAATTTCCTCCTGTATGTTGGTGTTATAGAATCCAGGGGGAGTTGATGGGAGTGACAGGAGAATAAAATGGGATTAGTGTAAATGAGTGCTTGATGGTTGGTGCGGACTTGGTGGGTGGGAGAGAGCCTGTTTCTGTGTTGTATGGTGCTAAGAGTAAATCTGAAATACTAAATATGTTCATGCACATTGTAAATTGTTACACTCCCTACATGCTTATGACGTATACACTGAGCCCCTCTGGGCATTCTCCGTTGGCTGGGTCCAATTGCTCTATGCTCCAGCAAGAAACAGTCTGCTGGAGGAACTCAGCGGGTCGAGCAGCATCTGTGGGGGGGAAAGGAATCGTCGACGTTTCGAGTTGAAACCCCGCACCAGTCCTAATGCAGAGTTTTGACCCAAAATGTTGACGATTCCTTTCCCGCCGCAGATGCTGCCTGACCCGCTGAGTTCCTCCAGCAGATTGTTTGTTGCTCCAGATCCCAGCATCTGCAGTCTCTTGTGTCTCTTGCTCTATGCTCCTTATGAGGCTCCTCCCACTGTACTTCATCCAACCTTAGCAGCATAGCTTCCTGTTTCATCTCCACAAGCTTGCATCAACTGACGAACAATGCGTGATCAATGTTACCCAATAACACAAGCCTCAACTGCACGGGGGTTAAAACCTGCTCCTCTATTACTTAAAGGGCCCACCCCTCCCTCTGTTGTTGCTGGGAAGTCTGTCGACAGAAAGTCTCCAAATCTATCTGAAAAGTAGGACAAGCTTGGCGGCTGAAAAGCCTCTTCTTCCTGTTTCAGCATTTCCACATGCTCTGTAAATGCCTACTGTAACTTACTGTTTCACTGAAAATAAAACAGGGGGATAAAGAACAATTTCGAAACACAGAACTAGGAGGGAAGTAGGAGCTTTCCCAAGTCAAGTAACGTGGAAGTTGAAGCCAGAGGAGGACTTGGAGTAAATGCTTTGGATATATGCAAGGGAAGGCAACAGGGGGTTGTGGAGGGGACGGGAACAAATATCGCTGGATAAAGCATGGTAGTGTAGCGGTTAGCGTAACACTTTACAGCACCAGCGACCCAGGTTCAATTCCGGCCACTGTCTGTAAGGAGTTTGTACGTTCTCCCCATGTCTGCATGGGTTTCCTCCGGGTGCTCCGGTTTCCTCCCAAATTCCAGAGACGTACGAGTTAGGAAGTTGTGGGCATGCTATGTTGGCGCCAGAAGCGTGGCAACACTTGCGGGCTGCCCCCAGAACACTATGCAAAAAATGCATTTCACTGTGTGTTTTGATGCACATCTGACTAATAAAGATATCTTATAAAGTTGTACAGGGAGCAGTTCATGTGGCGCATAGCATTCACCCTCATCATTTTGTCTTTATCACACATCTATGCAGGTCTTGTTGAATGTATTCTCTTTTCACAAGCATCTGAATGAAAGCCTTGCTCTTGGCCGACTCTACGCCCAGCTTCAGCCAGATGTTTTGCTTGTCGACAGTAAGTACATCAAACCATTTATTGTTCTTTCCTGACAGTTATTTCAGTTATAAAGTGCATTCTGTCATGCCAAAGGAATTCACAACCAATGAGGTAGAGTGGAAGTCACTGCTGTGATGTTGGAAAAGATGCATCCAATTTGTACATAGCAAGCAGCCACAAAGTGTAATGTGATAATGATTGGATCATCAATTTTCTGAGGGATAAATATTGTCCAGAACATTGACAACCGCTTCCCTGATTTTCTTTGAAGTAGTGCTCTGGTTCCATCCAGAGAGGTAGTTGGAGCCTCTGGTTGAAATCTCATCCCAAACCTCTGACAGTGCAGCACTCTCTCAGTACTGCACTGAAGTATCAGCCAAACAGCTTGTGGAACTTGAGCTCTCAAGCTTCTTATCAGAGGTGGGAGTGCTTCCCCTGAACGACAGCTACTGGTACCTGATCACATTGTAACCGTCAATCCCCAAAGATTTATTGGCCCCATAAGCATTGTATGGTGCAATTTTTGGTACCCTACACAATAGAATTTTATCAAGAACCCAGTCACTAAATATGAGCTGCTGGAGTTGACTCAGTGCATTGTACTGTGGTCCTCCATGCATCTGACACACACACACACACACACACACACACACACACACACACACACACACACACAGTGTCTAATAAGCAGCTGTAAACATCAGTTGACGTAGGATACATGACTGCTTGATGACTATTTGTATGATCCTTTACCACACATGCATGACTGATGAATGGTGTGCGCTTCATCTCCAGAAGTAAGTCTTAACCTTCTGGTTAGGATCCACTCCTGCATTACCTAAAGGGTCTGTTCCTCCATGGATTACTGTCAGGAGGTTGACCAGTGAAGACTGTCGGTGGATGTGCTGACCTACTTAAGATAATTTCCTCTTTTCTTTGCATATTAGAATTGGTTTATTATTGTCACATGTACAGTGAAAAACTTGTCTTGCATACCATCCATACAGATCTATTTATTACACAGTGCATTGAGGTAGTACAGGGTAAAACAATAACAGAATGCAGAATAAAGTGTCACAGCTACAGAGAAAGTGCAGTGCAGGCAGGCAATAAGGTGCAAGGTCATAACAAAGTAGATTGTGATGTCAAGAGCCCATCTCATTATACAAAGGAACTATTCAGTAGTTTTATAACAGTGAGATAGAAGCTTTCCTTGAGCCTGGTGGTACGTGCTTTCAGGCTTTTGTATCTTCTGCCCGATGGGAGGGGGGAGAAGAGAGAACGTCCGGGGTGGGTGGGGTCTTTGATTATGTTGGCTGCTTTACCGAGGCAGTGAGAAGTGTAAACAGAGTCCATGGAGAGGAGGCTGGTTTCCGTGATGCGCTGAGCTGTGTCCCCAACTCTCTGCAGTTTCTTGCAGTCCCGGGCAGAGCAGTTGCCGTACCAAGCCGTGATACATCCGGATAGGATGCTTTCTACGGTGCATCAATAAAAACTGGTGAGGGTCGATGGGGACGTGCCAAATTTCTTTAGCCTCCTGAGGAAGTGGTGAGTTTATCCTGACTTTTCATTCTCACCCTT
This sequence comes from Pristis pectinata, assembly GCF_009764475.1. Classification (NCBI taxonomy): domain Eukaryota; kingdom Metazoa; phylum Chordata; class Chondrichthyes; order Rhinopristiformes; family Pristidae; genus Pristis; species Pristis pectinata. The sequence goes on from NC_067420.1 coordinate 37,657,117, forward strand.
CAGGCTCTTCTCTTCAATCTCCTTCCCCAGGTTTCCTCATTATCCTTCTCCCATCGTCCTCTCTCGGGCCCTCCCCAGTTTGATCTGTCGCCTCCTCTGATCATCCCCACACCACTTTCCCCCACCACTCCTCTCCTAACTCCAATCTTCCCAACCACCATGCAGGGAAAATTCAGTGAATGCAGTGTTGTGACTGTATCACATCCAGTGGTCTTCCCGCAAAGAATAAATTATAGGAAGCAACACAAACTCAGTTTTGCTCCCTAATTTTTCCACAAACTAATGTGACACATTGGGACTGCTTTGTAGGTAATGGCACCTGTGCCAGGTCAACTTTTGTTATGGAAGGTGGAGTGGTGCAGCTGGTAGAGCCACAGCCTTGCAGTGCCAGAGATCCAGGTTCGATCCTGACCTACGGTACTGTCTCTGTGGATTTGGTACATTCTCCCTGCGACTGCATGGGTTTCCCCTGGGTTCTTTGGTTTCCTCTCCTGTCCCAAAGGGGTGTAGCGACACTTGAGATGCTGGGGGAACTCAGCGGGTCAGGCAGGAACGATGGAGGGAAAGGGACAGTCGACGTTTCGGGTCGAGGCCCTTCATCTGCACTGAAACGTCAACTGCCCACTTCCCTCCGCAGATGCTGCCTGACCCACTGAGTTCCCCCAGCGTCTCGTGGGTTGCTCCACATTCCAACATGTGCAGTCTCTTGTGTCTCCAAAGACATGCGGGTTGGTAGGTTAATTGGCCACTGTAGATTGCTCCTTGCCTGTAGCTGAGTGGTAGAGTCTGGAGGGGAGAATTGATGGGAATGTGAGGAGAATAAAAAATGGGATTACAGGCTATCCCCAGGTAAGGAACAAGTTCTGTTTTACAGATAAGATGAGATAAGATAAGACATCTTTATTAGTCACACGTACATCGAAACACACAGTGAAATGCATCTTTTGCATAGAGTGTTCTGGGCATAGCCCGCAAGTGTCGCCACGCTTCCGGCGCCAACATAGCATGCCCACAACTTCCTAACCTGTACGTCTTTGGAATGTGGGAGGAAACTGGAGCACCCGGAGGAAACCCACGCAGACACGGGGAGAACGTACAAACTCCTTACAGACAGCGGCGGGAACAGACATCCTTAAGTTAATTTTGGAAGTCGGAAAATACACAAAAATCGTGCAATATGGTAACCATACCTCCACAGTATTGTAATGAATGGCATCAAAAACACATAAAACTGATAAGAAAGAACAACTACTAAAGGTGGAAAGAGAGAGAGGCAACTAGTTCAGCTGTTTTTTTAATATACAAAAGTTTATTCACCTAAAAGCACTACAAAAAGACATACATAGTCAAAAACTACATCAACTAGTACAATAATCACTGCAACAAAAAGAACTAATCAGATGCATAACTAAACTACTGCAAAACACACTACTTCAAATCAAAATAATGTTGACACCGTCTACAACACACGCGATCCCCTGGGGGGTCCACCGAGCCTGGGATACCGTGTACTCCATCTCCAAGGACACCCAGGCGCGGACGTAAGCCCAGAAGGGGAGCAGGCAGTCGCCTCGGCACTAGTTCTGCTGTTCGTAGGAACAAACATACATTGGACTTTTGTATTTAATAATATTATGGGAGCTTGTTCATATTTGGAGGTGTCCGTGAGTCAGGTGTTCATAACCGGGGACGTACTGCAGTGTAGGATTAATGCAAATAAGTGGTTAATGGTCGGCACAGACTCAATGGGCCAAAGGGCCTGTTTCTGTGCAGTATCTCTCTCTGATTCTAGTCATGGACTTGGATGCTATGAATTAGGGATCACTGTTTGAAAATAAGTTGCCAATTTAAGACTGAGGTGAGACCAAACCTTTTTCCTCTCAGAGGGTCATTAGTTTTGGAACTCTCTTCCCCAAAAGAGAATGAAAGTGGTATCTTTGAATACTTTAAGGCAGAGGTAGATAGACTTTTGATAAGACCATAAGACAAAGGAGCAGAAGTCAGCTATTCGGCCCATCGACTCTGCTCCGCCATTCTATCATGAGCTGATGCATTGTCCCATTTAGCCCCACTCCCCCACCTTCTCACCATAACCTTTGATGTCCTGGCTACTCAGATACCTATCAATCTCTGCCTGAAATACACCCAATGACTTTGCCTCCACAGCTGCCCGTGGCGACAAATTCCACAGATTCACCACTCTCCGGCTAAAGAAATTTCTCCGCATCTCTGTTCTGAATGGGTGCCCTTCAATCCTGAAGTCGTGCCCTCTTGTACTAGACTCCCCTACCATGGGAAACAACTCTGCCACATCTACTCTGTCCAGGCCTTTTCACATTTGAAATGTTTCTATGAGGTCCCCCCCCCATTCTTCTGAACTCCAAGGAGTACAGCCCAAGAGCCGTCAAACGTTCCTCATATGTTAACCCTCTCATTCCTGGAATCATTCGTGTGAATCTTCTCTGAACCCTCTCCAACGTCAGCACATCCTTTCTTAAATAAGCAAGGGGAGATGGTGAAGGGTTGTCAGGGATAGCTGGCAATGCAGAGCAGAGGTTGCAAGGAAATCAGCCATGAGCTTATGGAATGCAAAGCAGGCTCGAGGGGCGGAATGGTCTACTCTTTTTCCTATTTCGTATATATGTATGAATGTATGTTGGCTAGCATGGACAAGTGGGCTGAATGGCCTCCTTCTGTGATGTAAATGCCTTTGATCCCATGCAGTAATACCGACCTCTTTATCATTCACCAGATGAATTCCCAGAGGAAGATGTGGAATTCCTCGTGGAGAGAAATCACACGGTGGTGAGAGAGGACGCCTTTTCCTTGGTCCATGTAGCCAAGAGGATAAATGACTTCATCACTGGTGCCAAGGACCCCCGAAGTAGTGAGGCAGCAGTGGCTGTCATCTCCTAGCCTGAAATTCGGCCAGTATTTGTTTCCCCTCATTTTCTTTGTTCTTTTGGTTCGCTATGAAGCCACAAAAACGAGAGACAGGTTAGTTGAAGAGAACAATAGTCATGGAAAACGGTAAGAGGAGAATCAAAACCCTGGATGTGCAACTCTCCTCCTCGAGTCTGGTTATCGCTGACGTTTCTGAATTAAGGTGGCCTAACTTCTGCTGTTCACCAGTGTTGTCTGGACTGGAAACCGAGTCATCCTGCCTCAGAACCATTGTGAAATGTATACTTACTCGCATAGATCTCCCTCGCTTTCTCATTCCTGTAGTCTGGTGATTCCAAGGATTTTCCAAGGATTCCCAAGATCCTGGAACTTCAAGCCATTGATAAGTTGTAAGCTAATGATATAGCTGACAGGCCCTCTTCCTACAAGTTGCTTTATGTTATCCCACTAACGTACCTTGCTTTGAATGCAGTTTCTATATCTAAAAGTTGAAGTTAACAGAAGCCTGGTAACCTTTTACCCACCCTTTTGTGGTTACCACTAATTGTGTACTGACAGTTGGTTACCCAGAGTAATGGAGTGGAGTGTGTCTATGAGTAAAGGAGAAATGCAGATAATACAGAGGAACGCACTAACCACAGCTGCAGCCCATCTGTGCTGACTGTGGACTATACTCAATCTCCGCACCACCCACACCTGAATCCACTGCACCAACTAAGTCTCCAGCAGCCTGGCCATGGTACAGGTCCACCAGATGACCAGTCACCTAAACTAGTCCTGTCTCTGCTTCAACCCTCTCTTTCCTCTATGACTTCGGAGAGTACCTGAAGCAGGGTCACACGTAGGAGCAGGAGCCACTGGCAGTGTGGGGCTTTCCCACCAGCGCAGCTGCTGCTTGGAGGTGGCCAATCATCTCAGTAACCATCAGGAGCACACCTGATCCTGCTACGATTTTAGTTGGGGGTTGGCGGAGGGGTATCCGACAGCGAGCCGCCTTCTAACTGCGCTCTCCAGTGGGGTAGGTGACATCCTGGAGAGGCTCACCTGTCCTAAATGCAATAAAGATTTCCCTTCCCAAGTGACCAGAACCACATGTGAGTCATTCAGCCTTATGTGGCTCTCAGCAGCAACAACTATCTGGAAGTCCTCTGGCCCCAGTCTCCCTCCCTCCAGGTGTGGGAATGCTCAGGGTCAGCCTGCCAAGAGCTGCAGAAGTAATTACCAATCTGCAGGCATTCCTGCTGTCCACAGGGCCTGCAGAGCCAGGCAGGGTTAGACCGGGAAATTTTTTTTTTCCCCTCGCACAGTTAATCCATAAATCAACAAATGGATATTGAGAGTCTTGGCAGAAACCATAGCTATTTTGTCACCGTACATTTGAAAAAAAAATTAACATTCCAGTTTGAAACAAGAGAAAGAAGGAGGGGCAGGAAATGAGCTTTCACTGTTGTTGCATCAATGTTGGCAGATACATTCATTTACAAACATGACCTAAATTCTGATATAATTAAATCAGAATTGCATCGTAGTTTCTTCCCTTTTCCCTTACAACTCTTTAAAATTGCTTACCGCTGCTCCTCGGTAGCCCAATTCCACAAAATATTTTAATAAAGATCACACTAATTCTAAATAATTTTTATTTTTGGTTTTACTTAACAGGCTTTCCCTAGTTTACAAATGCCCGACTTACGTACAGTCCGTACGTGCGATCGAGCGTTTGGGAGGCCAGGGATACGGATTTGCCGGCTGCCGCAGGGCTGCAGGCATGTTCTGCCATGAGGGAACTGGGTTCTGACTTGCGAACTGTTTGGCTGACGAACAGTTCTCGGGAACGGAATCCTGCCGTAACCTTGGGAGGACTTGTACTTGTCTGTTGAAGTATATAATCTGCTGAAGTCTGTATCATACTTCCTGCATAGGAGAAAACATATACTCACCTAACTTACTTCCTTTTGACCTTCCTGTTACTCAACCTCCAGTGCCAGCCCATGTAAAGCATGCTGCAGTACTTGGGTTTACTGTTGTCATTCAAATCACTGTTGATTTAGAAATCACCCTCTGCTGTATGTGCTAAATTCTTCATGTATTAACTTATGCATTGTTGAAATCCATCTTTGAAAATTGATTCCATTACAGTCAATAGAAATACATTACAGAAGTACAGTTCAACACATGCATTTTAGTACATGTGTGCACTTTATTGATGTGCAAGGATTTCTTCTTTTCAGTGATATAATTGCATTGTGAATAATTTCATAGTCACTAGTGCCAAATACTTCCATGTTGGCCTGTATTTATCTACCTATTTATTTATTTTTTTAAAAGTTTGGTCCATTTTATTTGTGTACAGTGCTTTCTGGCCTACAGATTCTATGGACCCTACAAGGCAGATTAAAGCAACCTTGTATTGGGAGCAGTGCCAGTTTTTTTTCCATAGCTCCTGCTGTGAAATTCTGTTGTTCTCAAGGCCCAAGGCATCTTGCACAATAGAGAATGCCTTGTATGTTGAATGTGGACAAAGTCAGGTGGTAAATTAAATTTGGTAAATTGGTTTATTATTGACACGTGTACCAAAGTACGGTGAAAAACTGTATATCCATACAGATAATTTCATCACATCAGTGCATTGATAGTACAAGGGAAAACAATAACAGAATGCAGAATAAAGTGTTAAGGTGAATGGCAGATGTGGTGAGGTGATACTGGGAAGGTTGATGGGGTAGGGAAGATTGGGCAGTTTGTATGGGACGGGAGCCAGTTTGATTGGCTTTTGGGGGGAATCAGTAAGGTCAAAAGTTGTCAGGCTGGCACAAATGGGCTTCAGGGGGTCTCTCCAGGATTGGGAGTTGGGTGCTTGGTTGCAGATAGAATCAGGAGTCCAGGGAATAGGGGTCACTGGGGACAAGATCAGTTCAAGGTTAGTTGGACATGTTATTGAGGTTCTAGGAGTGGGGTTCAGTCATGATTGGGGGCCTTGAGAAACATTAGGATTTGGGTGGAAGGAGACATGAAGGAAGCCTTTTGCAGGAGAACTTATCTGGAGAACAATGAGTGCCTCCCTGGCAACGGATAGGGTAAGGCCAGGCCCCCTTGAATGTAGACCAGAATCTTGCACAAATAATATCAAAAGATGCGTTGCAGGCCTCCCATCTAGTCCCAATTCCTGGCCTTTTCCCCATATCCCTTGGTACAAAATCACAAGGCAAAGGAGCAGAAGTAGGCCTTTCGGCCCATCGAGTCTGCTCCGCTACCCCACCATCCTCTTGAATGCATGTCCTATGTACAGAAATGTGCTTTCCACACAGGCTGGGCTTTTCACAGACAAACATTGCGTTGCACAGTTGGATTTATAGGTCAGCAAACATTCTAAACTTTGACATCACAAAAAGAGTTCTGGTGAAAGGTCATCAATCTGAAATTTTGCCTCTACTTTCCTCACCCCACCTGCTGCCTGACCTGCTGAGTATTTTGAGCAGTTTCTCTTCCTACTTTAGATTCCAGCATCCATTGTATTTCTGCCACGAATCATTTTAAACACACTGAATTGCAAACTGACATAACTGTAAACCAGTACTTGATGCCATTTGTTAACGTTGTTCATTCTCGGATTGTTTCAATGTAAAACTTCAGTTGCAAAGTACTGTTTCCACAAACTCTACATGAAGGTTCATCGCATTTAAGTTTGGTTGTCTATCATTGCTTTAAGTTCATGAAAACAAGGCTCATCAATACTTAATGTAACCTATTGCAGTAAAACTCCAATTATTCGGAAATCCTGATGGTCCAGCATCTAGCTCACACGCTAGTCCGGAACCTGAGTGGTGGGGGGGGTGTCCAGGGTGCAAGCAGTGAGTGGCCACGGTCAGGGGTCCAGAGTGTTGCTGCGGCAGAGGTCAGCATCTGGAACATCAGGGGTCGGAAGCGTGGGTAGGTTTGCGGCCGGAGCCAGAGTCTGAGTGTTTGTATATTTCCTGCTCCCTTTAAGCTCACAGGGTTCACTGGAAAATTTATTATGTGTAACATGTAAAAACTTCAAAATAAAAGTGTGGTTTAAGTATTAAGAGGAGTCTGGAAAATCTGCTGCTCCGGCACTACCAAAATCCCAAGGACACTGGATTATATCGATCTGTTTTTATGTAATGTGACATCTTGCTGAATCTAGAAAATGCTGTTAATCCTTTTTTTGTTCAATTGTTACCCACAGTGCCCAAATCCACCAAATTTTCTCCAGAACTCAATGAGAACTATAATTTCGAGAGAAGTCATGCTCAATGTTATTCCTTTTCTCATCCAATGCCTCTGTGTGTTCACTTTCCGACAGGGTATACAGTAGTTGAGAGCTACAACTCTGGCTGATTTTTCCCAGTCTCGGGACACGTGCCATTTCTAATAATATCTCCTATTGCCTTGCTGCTTAATATCTAGAACTAAGGCAGAGATCTCATTGTTCCATATTATCACCCTGGTTGACGTATTTATCCACATAGAAAGCGCTACACAGAAGCAGCCTATTCTATCTAACTATTCTGTGTTGGGTTTTATGCTCCACAGGAGCCTCCTCCCACCTTCCATCTAATCCATCAGCATGGCCTCTCCATTCTTCCTTGTGTTTCACCAGCTTCCCATGCAATGCTATCTTCAGTGCGTCTATGCTACTGTGGGGCGTGAATGATGCTTTTCTTGTACTTATAAATTTGTTTTACTGTGACTCATACCTGCTGTCATTTATGATCAAAAGGCAAAAATTATGTTTTTTTTAAATAAGTAAACAGTTAAATGAAATAACATCATTGTACAGTGTTGAGTTCTTATTTCTTGAAGTATCAAACATCACTTCCTAGATGTCTCTCCACGTTAAGCTTATCAGATAGCGTACCGTGGAGAGACATAGAGTTTAACTGCATTGAAGAAAACCATTCAACTCTTAGAGACACAGGAGACTGTAGGTGCTGGAATCTGGAGCAACAATCGGCTGGAGGAACTCGGAGGGTGGAGTGGCATCTGCGGGAGGAAAGGAATTGTCGACGATTCGGGTCGAAACCCTGCATCAGAGGACTGCTGGAGTTCTTCCAGCAGATTGTTTGTTGCACCATCTGCTCTAGAACAATCCAAAACCACTCCCACTTTCATGATCTCTCAGTAAAGCCCTGAGTTTTCTGCTTCAAATGGTTATCTACTTTTCCCTTAAAAGATCTAGCCATCTACCCCTCAACTATTCCTCTGCATAAGGAAATCTCTATCCTCATCTCTCCTTAATTTACTGGTGGTAATTTATATTGACCGTCCCCTCTCAGAGAATCATAGAGAGATACAGAATGGAAATTGGCCCTTCAGCCCATCTGGTCTGTGCTTACCATCATCCATTTAAAGTAATTCTCCATTAATCCTTTTTCTTTATTCTCCCCCACAACTCCCATTCCCCCAGATTCTAACACTCTAAGGACAATTTACGGTGGCCAGTTAGTCGACCAACCCGCAAGTCTTTGGGATGTGGCAGGAAACCGGAGCATCCTGAGGAAATGTGTTAAAATGTCACATAAAAAGTTTTAAAGAATATCCTAAAGGAATCATTACAAAAAAAATGGTTAGGCCACAACTGGGACATTACTCCTAGATGAATGTGAAGGTCTGAGAAAGGATACAGAAAAGATTTACTGTAATGGTTCTGGGGGCATAAAAGGTCCATATGACCCACTGCTGGCCCTGTTTCTTTTGCAATAGAAACTTCAAAGTGCTGGGAATAAGGACAGACAGCATCTGTGAAGAGGGAAACAGAGTTAACGTTTCATGTTGGTGAAGTTTCATCTGATGAGAGGTCATCAACCAGAAGCATTAACTCTGCTTTTCTCGTCACAAATGCTGCCTGACTTGCTGAGTATTTACAGTATCTACAATTTTTTTGCTTTCTTATTTCTTATGTTTTAGCGTTGAAGGATCTCGGCTACAAGGTTAGATTGGAGAGGATGGAGGTATTCTCCTTGTCTCAAAGATTTGTCAGAGATGTACACGACCACTATGGGTTTAGAGAGAGTACATAGAGAAAAGGCATTTCCATTAGAGGATTGTTCAAGAGCCAAAGGGCACATGTAATGGATGGGCAAAGATCAAGGGAGGGGGGATGTGAGAAGAAAACTTCCACACACAGAGAGTACTTGTGATTCGAATTCATTTTTTGTCAGTGTTGTAGAAACAAAATAAGTCTCGGTATCTTCTTTCATTCATTCTCTAAGATGCTGGCTACAGGCAGTGATTTAAACTAACAATTGATGGTATTTTATCTATAAAAAGACTTAAAGAAAGACCACATTTCTGTCAGCATGCCAACCACCAAACAAATGGCAGCTTCACTACGGAGATCAGCCATCTGGATTCTTCTCTCCAAACATGGAACAGTTTATACATTTCTTTAAAAATCAACCAGTATTACATATATCATATATGACAATCAGGGATTTCAAATTGGAATTTGATATACACTTGATAGAATAATTTGCAGGACTGTGTGTAAAAGAACTGACTAAACTGCATTACAAAGAGCCACCACAGATTCACTGGGCCAAATAGCCTTTTTTTTGTGGTACAACAGTTCTGTGATTCTGCTTTGGGAAGTGAGGGAGGTTTAGCGACAAGAAGGTTGGGAGGGACTATTATACCTTTGAACTAAGGCTGTGAGGGAAGAACTGCCAGATACAGAGCAATTAAAAGCAAAATTGTGCAGACACAAGAAATTGCAGGAGTTCAAAGATCCTGGTGGGTTGTAAGGCTCGAGGAGGTGGCAAGGGCACAGAGGGTACGAAGCCAAGAAGTAATTTGAAAACAAGAATGACCATTTTAAAATCAAGGCACTGCAGGTCAGTGAACCTGCTGATGAGGGAGTGGATCAAAGCGTGCATTAGGATTCAGTCACCAGGGTGTTAGATATGAATGGTTAGAGGTGACATATTTGGTGTCTAGACATTGTTCCAAAAACAGACAAATTATCTAGGTGTTAGCCTTACTCCAGCTGAGAATTATCTTTGTTCCCAATTTGGAAAAGAACTTCATTGAACACCTGTGTAATTCATTGCCAGTGCAGTAGCTCATGTTGGCACTATAATGGTAAGGTCCTTCTAAGTATAGTCTTGCTGCTTTATATCAAAGTAATTCAAGCTTCTTTTGTGCATTTCACTTTATTCAACCACATCTATTTATGCAGATTTATTAAGATTGTGAAATGGGGATTTCTTTCATACAGTATCACTCAATATATTTTTAGTGTTCAAAAGGACTATTATATCAAATTCCATGTAGGGTACTTCTCCACATCTAATGTTACTGCAACCTTTTCTCAATTGTTCATTATGCCTTTAGTTACAGCAACCTTTTCACCTTTTGGGTGTATAGCGTTGCAGTGATCTACTTGTAGATTTTCCCTTCTTGCGAATAATGATGGGTGAATTGAATCACGGTGACTTGGCTCCAGCCCAAATAAACCAGAACTTTGCAGAGAAAGGGATTGGGATGAATCAGAAAGCTAGTGAGGTCCTCTCATGAGCAAATTGGCTGCTGTGTTTCCTAAATTACAATAGTGATTGTACCTCAGGAACTGCAATCTGAGGACTGCAAAAAGTTCTTGAAAATATGAGTTTTTCTTGAACCAGAATGGGATCAAAATAAAACAGCATGTCTGCTTCTCAACTAGTTTGGCACAATTTGGACAGATGGAATAGAAATTTGACCTTTACTGAATGCATGAAATGTACAGTGTACTAATGTGTCTAAAATTTAGTTTTAGTTGCTTATTAGAACACAGAAGGACGTCGTTGGGCCCAGTAGCTCCCAGCAGACGCACTCCTTGTTATGCGTAGCTCCACAAATGATTTGCTGTCAACTACACTTTCCTCTGATTCTTTCGCCACTTAGCTACACAAAGAGGTAATTTTCAGTAGATTATTAACCTACCAGCTCATCTTTGGGATATGGGGGGAGGCTAGAGCTTAGAACAACCGGGATAGGGTCACAATGAGAATATGCAAACCCCACATTGACAGCACTGGAGATCAGGGTCCTTGGAGGTGTGAGGCAGCAGTGCTAACTGCTACGTCACTGTGCCAACCTTTACTGATTTCAGTGCAATCCAATTTCAGAAGCAGAGTTCAATGGACAGACACTAATGCATTGTGTGTTTAATACAATCAACGGATGAACCAAATTTCTATCTGAGGCTCTTTCAGAAGAAGAGAATTTTGACCAAGTGTTGGTGCTTTAAGATAAACTTGGTGGGGAGGTGGTGTATGAGGGAACTGCTCCCCCTGCAGAAATATAACAGGAAAACATGCACCCATAAAGGAGGAGAAAAGTGGAGACGCAAGGACTGCAGACGCTGGGAGCAAAAAAAAACAAGCTGCTGTAGGAATTTGTTTCGGTCGAGACCCTACATGACAGAAGCGTCAACTATCCCTTCACCTTCACAGATGCTGCCTAACCAATTGAGTTCCTTCAGCAGCTTACTTTTTGCAAGGAGAAAGAATGTTTTTTTGGAGGAACTAGCTTTTGCCCGCCAGCCCTGTTCCCTTCCCATCCTCTTCGGATCAGACATTAATTACTTTTCTATTAAATTACTTTCTGGATCTCCCTTTCTCCATCTCAGGGAATAAGTTAGCAGCAGACATGCATTACAGACTCCCATAGCTATACTTCTCACTTCATTGAAAGTTGCCTCACAGGTGGAAAGAGCAGTTAAGAAGGCCAATGGGATGTTGGCTTTCATAAGTCGCGGGACTGAGTTTAAGAGCCGCGAGGTTATGATGCAGCTTTACAAAACTCTAGTTAGGCCACACTTAGAGTACTGTGTTCAGTTCTGGTCGCCTCATTATAGGAAGGATGTGGAGGCGTTGGAGAGGGTGCAGAGGAGATTTACCAGGATGCTGCCTGGATTGGAGAGTATTGAATATGAGGAGAGGCTTAAGGTGCTAGGGCTTTATTCACTGGAAAGGAGGAGGATGAGAGGAGACATGATAGAGGTATATAAAATATTGAGAGGAATAGATAGAGTAGACAGTCAGCGCCTCCTTCCTAGGGCACCAATGCTCAAGACGAGAGGTCATGGCTTTAAGGTTATGGGTGGGAGGTTCAGGGGAGATGTCAGAGGGAGGTTTTTCACCCAAAGAGTGGTTGGTGCATGGAATGCACTGCCTGGGGTGGTGGTGGAGGCAGATACATTGAACAGGTTCAAGAGCTTGTTGGATAGGCATATGGAGGAACATGAGATAGAGGGATATGCGGGAGGAAGGGGTTAGGTAGTGTGAGGGTGGTCTGATGGACGGCACGACACGGTGGGCCGAAGGGCCTGTTTTGTGCTGTATGGCTCTATGGTTCTCTATGGTTTTGCCACCTGAAAAGACTCCATTCCGTTCTCCCGATCCTCTGTATCTGTCAGATCTACTCCACTTCCCACACATGCACCACTTAGATGTCTTTCTTCTTCCTGAAATGTGGATTCCTCTCTCCATAGTGCAGAGATCCCTTAACTGCATCTCACATTTTCCAGACATCTGTTCTCATCCCTCTCCTCCTGAACAGAGCAAGAATAAAGTTTGTCTGGTCCACTCCTTCCACCCCATCAGCCTCCACATTCAACGGAGCATCCTTTGCAATTTCTGTCACCTTCAATGACATTCCACCACCAGACACATCTTCCCCTCCCTTCCCCTTTCAGCACTCCAAAGGGACTGTTCCCTTTGTGACTCCATTCCATTCCTCCATCTCCACCAAGCACTCCCCTCCTCACAGCCATTTACCATGCAAGTGCAGGAGTTGCAACACCTCTTTTACCTCATCCCTTCCCACATTCAAGGAGCCAAACAGTTCTTTCAAGTGAAGCAGCAATTCACCTGCACTTCTTCCAATCTAGTGCACTGCACTCAGTGCTCATGATGTGGTCTCCTCTACTTTGAAGAAACTAAACGTAGATTGGGTGAATACTTTGAGAGCACCTGTGTTCAGTCCACAGGGGCAAACCTGAGCTTCCAGTTGTCTGTCGCTTTAATTTGCTATTCGACCCCCACTCTGACCTACTTGCCTCTGGCTTCCTGTAATGTTACAACAGCACCTTATCTACAACCTACGTACAATTGGGACTCAAAATCAAATTCGACACACACAAAATGCTGAAGGAACTCAGCAGGTCAGGCAGGATCTCTGGAGGGAAATAAACAGTCAGAGTTCCAGGTCGAGACCCTTCATCAGGACAGATGCTGCCCGACCTGCTGAGTTCCTCCGGCACTTTGTGTGTGTTGCTTCAGATTCCAGCATCTGCAGAATCTCTTGTCTCAACATCAAATTCAACAATTTCAGGTAACTTGCTTTCTCTGTTGGTATCAGAACTGCTCATTTCTGCACTAGGTTATCCATCTGTAATATTAACTCAGTTTTTCTCCCTCTCCAAACACTGCCTGACCTGCTGGGCATTTCCCACAGCTCTGGCCTGCATTTACATGTCCAAGCACTTGTGTTCTTGCTCTGACTTCCCTCAGTAATCCATCAACCAGACGGATTTGACAACACTGACTCCTACCCCTTGTCCCAGCCACTTCTCTCCCCGTTCTCTCCACAACTTAAATTTAAATTGTTTACTCTCTTTCCTAATTCTGACGTAGGGACTACGACCTGAAAAGTTAACTCTGTTTCTCTTTCCTTTGTTGAGAAGATGCTGCCTGACCTGCTGAGTGTCTCCAGCATTTTTGTTTTTTGTTACTTAATGAGTTGTTAACAATATTATATTTTGCAGAATGTTTGTAAGCCCAGCATTATTTCCTTGGGCTCGTAAACTGACCTGGTACGAATCAGGAAGAACAACAAATGGAAGCAGTAGGACAAAAAGAACTATCAGAGTTAATAATGTAGAGGGAGCAGACTGACACTTATCCAACCACAGATGGCTTATGCCAATAAATTGGTGAAAGATCACATGTTTTTTCAGGATCCTCTACTCTGCCTATTGCACATAGCCCTTGATCCTCCAGTTTTCAAATGCCTTCTCTTTATATACCTCCTGTGATTTGGCCTCCATAACCCTTTGGAGAAAAGGAGTTCCATAGATTCATCGTCCTCTGCGAGAAGAAATTCCTGTGACCTCAGTTTTAAAAGATTGCGCACTTATCTTGTAACAACGTCTCCTCATTTGAGACTCTCCCATTAATGGAAATGTCTCCGCATCCACCTTATTTCTCACCCTAAGGACTGTATGCTTCCATAAGATCACAAAAAAATACACATTTAACTTTTTTTTTGCCATTTGTGATAGAACAATCCTCTCATCTCAGGAATTAGCTTAATAGATCCCTTTTGGACTGCTTGCAATGCTTCCTTAACTACAGGGACCACAACTGTGCACAGTACTCCAGGTACACCCTCACATGCTTTGTGATGATAACAATAATTCTCTATTTCTAAACTCCAGTTCCCTTGTGATAAAGCCCAATATGCCACCGCCTTTTTAATAACTTGCTGCACCTTCATGCTAACCTTTTTATGTTTTATGCATAACAAAACCTCTACCCCTCCATACTCCACTCAGTTGCAGTCTCCCCCCCCCCCCCCATTTAGATGACAGACTACCTTTTGATTCCTCCTACCGTATGACCCCCCACTTTCCAAGTTTTTGACACAGGGTGGTGGATATATGGAACGAGCTGTCAGAGGAAGTGGTAGAGGCAGGTACAATCACAATACTTACAAGACGTTTATACAGGTAGATGGATAGGAAAGTTTGAGAGGAATATGGACAAAAAGCAGGCAAATGGGACGAGCTTAAATAGACGTCTTGGTCAGCATGGACAAGTTGGACCAAAGAGCTTGTTTCTGTGCTGTATAACTGTATAACTTTATGACTCTATCGCTGTATAACATGGAACTGAGGCCAATGACCAGACAAACCACAACCTTCTTGAATGCCTGAACAGGCTGGGGGGACTGTACAGCCCAATCATAACCCTACTTCTTTATCCTTAGAATGTATAGGGGAGTTTATAATTGTTCAAATTATGGACAAGTTTGATGGAGTAAATAAATCAAAACCATTTTCAGATAGGGTAATCAAAAGTCATGGGTTTGACATAACCATCAAAAGAACCAGAGGCAAATTCTTTTTAGCCAGGTACATTGTTATGATCTCGAAGGAGCTGCTTGGAAGGTTAGTGGAAGGAGGTTTACTTTCTAAAGAGAATATTTGAACAAATTGTTGAAAACGATGGGCGAAAATTGCATGGTTCAAGAACAAAGTAACATGGATTCCAAGTAGTGCACAAAAGACAGCAGAGGGAGTTGTGGAGGAACGTTTTCGTGCCCGTAGATGTTATGATCTGGAAGTCATTCTCTGCAGGTGTGCAGAACCAGAGTCTTAAAACTTTATTTATACAGCAAGGTAAAAGGCCCTTCCAGCCCAACAAGCCCATGCCGCCCAATTACACCCGCGTTAACCTAGTAACCCATATGTCCTTGGAATGTGGAAGGAAACTGAAGTACCCGAAGGAAACTCACACAGTCACAGGAAAAACAGACAAACTCCTTATGGACAGCGGCGGGAATTGAACCCCGATTGCTGGCGCCGTAATAGTATTACGCTAACCACTACACCACCATTCCGCAAATCAAGGTTTTCAAGAAGGAACTGCATAGGCTATTGAAGCAGAAGAATTTGTTGTAGTAGGCAAGAGAACTCGGGGAGAGGACAAAAATATTACCCCGCACATAAGCACAGGTGCAATGAAAAACTTGCTTGCAGCAAAATCACAGGCACATAGCATCAGATATACACATGCACAGGAAAAACATAAATTAAACATTAATTATGCACAAATTTTATGAGAAAGAACACAAATAGAACAAAAACAGTCTGCTGTAGTGCAAAGTAGTCATAGTGTTCTACTGAGGTAGTGATTAGGGTTGTGCAAGTTGGTTCAAGAACCAGATGGTTGAAGGGAAGTAGCTGGTGGTGTGGGGACTTCAGGCTTCTGTACCTCCTGCTCAATGGTAGCTGTGAGAAGATGGCATGGCCCGGATGGTGGGGATCTTTGATGATAGAATGGACAGAATGGCCTCCTATGCCAATGGTTCTATGATATGGGAGGTGAAACCAACCCCTTTCACCTCACAATCTACCTCGTCATTGACATTGCACCTTATTGTCTGCCTGCACTGCACTTTCTCTGCAACTGTAACACTTTATTCTGTTATTGCTTTACCCTTGTACTACCTCGATAAGATTTAAGATATCTTTATTAATCACATGTACATCGAAACACACAGTGAAATGCATCTTTTGCGTGGAGTGTTCTGGGGGCAGCCCGCAAGTGTCACCATGCTTCTGGCGCCAACAAAGCATGCCCACAGCTTCCTAACCCATAAGTCTTTGGAAGGTGGGAGGAAACTGGAGCACCCGGAGGAAACCCACGCAGACACGGGGAGAACGTACAAACTCCTTACAGACAGTGGCTGGAATTGAACCAGGGTCGCTGGCGCTGTAAGGCGTTACGCTAACCACTACACTACCATGTACTGATGAGATGAAATGATTTGTGTGCATGGCATGCAAAACAAAGTTTTTCACTGTACCTCGGTACAGGTGACAATAATAAACCAATTACTATTGAACCAGGACTGACTCAATGGGATAATGAAAGACCGCTCCCACCCGGGTCATTCTCTTTTCTCTCCTCTACCATCGGGTAGAAGATACAGGAGCCTGAGGGCACGTACCACCAGACTTAAGGACAGCTTCCACCCCACTGTGATAAGACTATTGAACGGTTTCCTTATACAATGAGATGGACTCTGACCTCACGATCTACCTTGTTGTGACCTTGCACCTTATTGCACTGCACTTTCTCTGTACTGTTATTGTTTTTACCTGTATTGGTATTGGTTTATTATTGTCACTTGTACTGAGGTACAGTGAAAAGCTTATCTTACAAACCAATTGTACAGATCAATTCATTACACAGTGCAGTTACATTGAGTTAGTACAAAGTGCATTGATGTAGTACAGGTAAAAACAGTAACAGTACAGAGTAAAGTGTCACAGCTACAGAGAAAGTGCAGTGCAATAAGGTGCGAGGTCACAACAAGGTAGATCATGAGGTCATAGACCATCTCATTGTATAAAGGAACCGTTCAATAGTCTTATCACAGTGGGGTAGAAGCTGCCCTTAAGCCTGGTGGTACGTGCCCTCAGGCTCCTGTATCTTCTACCGAATGGAAGAGGAGAGAAGAGAGAATGTCCCCGGTGGGTGGGGTCATTGATTATGCCGGCTGCTTCACCAAGACAGTGAGAGGGAGGGGAGGCTGGTGTCTGTGTTGCGCTGGGCTGTGTCCACAACATCAATGCACTCTGTAGTAACCCAATGTAACTGCACTGTGTAATGAATTGACCTGTACGATCAGTATGCAAGACAAGATTTTCACTGTACCTCTGTACAAGTGACAATAATAAGCCAACACCAATACCAGCTATGTCTCCTACCAGGACAAGCCAACAGGTGGGAGAGGACGATGACGTCATCGCCCCGACGAGGTGAACGTTGATTGGGCGAGGTGCAGGCCTATGGGGAAGCGCCTTACTGCAGCCGGGACGCGTCCAATGGGAGGAGGGTTGTGTGCGGGGTCGGCGAGGCTGTGTTGACGGCGCCGGGGGAAGCGGGCTGTCGGTGTGGGTCCCGCCGCCCTGCTGCACGTCGCCGGGGCGGGACGGCCGCCTGACGCAAGCCGGTGAGTGTCCGGGCCCCTGCCGCGTCGGGGGAGGGGGGGGGGTGGCAGTGGCAGCAGCGGGGGCCCGAGTCGGTCCCGGCCGCCCCACCGAGGAGTCAGCGGCGGCCCCGGGTGGGAACCAGGCACCCGAGGCCCCGGCGGCTGCCTCAACCCCGCGGCCTTCCCTGTGTCAGGCTGGAAGCCCCGTCTCCGGCCTCCATCCTCACCCGCTGGGGCATCGGCGGTTCAGCGCCAGCCCGGGGCTGGCGGGCGGTGAGGAAGGAGTCTTTCACCTTTATTTACTTACCTCCCTGCCGGCGCTAATTGAACGCAGAGCAACCCTCGGGAGCTTGGCATTTGCAAACCGGCGGTCTGACTCCAGCACTCCTCCCGGTTTGTAACGATGCTCTGTGGTGTGTCAATCATCATCTGCAATGTGCAGCTTTCTCAAATGTCCTGCCTTTGTCATCATGACCTCGTATCGCTGAATGGTAAATCAGAAGGCCATCCAGCCCATCGTTTCTGCCCTGGCTCATTGCTGTCCAGGTGTTCTCCTCCTTTGCTCTTTCCTGTAAATCTGGAAGGTTTTCCCATCCAACTAACTCTTGAAAAGTTGCTGTTGAATTGGCTTCCACCTACTTTTAGTTGAGTGTGTGTTCTCCTCCTGCAAGTGTCAGTGTTGTTGTCTGATGGCACACAAAGCGATCGGGGTTCGATTCCCGTCGCTGTCTGTAAGGAGTTTGTACGTTCTCCGGGTGCTCCGGTTTCCTCCCACGTTGCGAAGACGTACGGGTAGGTTAATTTGGGTTTTTAAATGGGCTCGTTGGGCCGGAAGGGCCTGTTACCACGCTGTAAATAAAAAAAAGATGCAGAGGAGATTTAGGAGGGCATTGTCGTGGCTGGTTCTGAAGAAGGATTGACTAACTTGTGGTTGTTTTTTTTATGGATAAGGGAGACTGAAGGGAATTTTGAGGCGTATAATGTTATGGGAGGCCTAGGGTTAACAGGACAGACCTATTTTCCTAGACAAGGATTAGAGGGGATAAAAAGTAGGGGTGTCTGAGTGGCAGTCATAACTCTGCAAAAAAAAAATGGATGAGTATTTGAAGAACTATAACTTGAGGCTTTAGCCCAGTAGCTCTAATTTTTGGCAGCAGTAGGTACAATAAACTGGCCACAAATTTCTATGATTTCAGTTTATTATTTAGTGACATTAATACAAATGTTTGCTGTGTAAGCACCACAATAATTTGAAATCATGCCTGTTAAATGCAGTTTGTTTAATTTGCTAAATCTTGTACTTCTGGTGGCTTGAACAGCTGAGAAACAGCAGCAAAAGGTTAGCTTGCTCAATGTTATTTACAGGTAGATATAAAGGAAGAAACATTATTTTCTCTTTTTGTTGTTGAAGAAGGATTTATTGCAGAAGTAGTTGTGTTACAGGAATAGTACCTACAGAATTTTTTCCCGCTGGTTCTGCTTTCCATCCACACTTGTGAAAAGAGCTATGGTTTATTTTGGGAATTATGTTTTTAAAATGTATTAAATTTGGATACCTTGCATTCATTTGCATACAGCTTAAAATAGCACTGTTTTGTCTTTGAGGTTTACTTTTCACTGACAGTTAATTTGCAATTCTGTTCAATGCAAACATTGTGGGCTGAAAGGCCTGTTCCTGTGCTGTACAGTTCTATGATGGGATACTTATTTAAATTGTCACGTGAATGTTTGTTGAAATCTTTCAATTTATTTTTTAGAAGTAGGACTTTATTTTAAAATATGATTTAGTTTTCCGCAAGATGTGATATCACTGGTCAGGCCAGTGTTTACTTCCAATCCTAAATTAAGGATATTTGTAAGTAAAATGCTTTGTTAATGACAATTCAGTAGTTTCCTGGTTCCTATTATTGATTTATTCCAAATTGATTTAATTATTTGAATTTAAACTGTCTAGCTACCTTGGTGTGACTCTAATTCCGTCTCTAGATGAGAGGTCCACACCTTTATTTATTTGTCTGGCAGCTTAACCAGAAATGCTACCGTATCAACTGAGCTGAGTGGCAAAAGAGTTAAAATGTGAAAAGAAGGGATACCATTTGCATTTTTTGTTTCTCATGAAACTAGATTTAACTTTGAGTGCCACTTAGACCCATGAATACATGACATGACTGTGACCTAAATATGTCAGCATTAATCTGTAATGCTTGCTTACAGACTGAAGTAATCAGTTTCAGCAAAGGCTTGTGTCATGCTAAGTTGCGAGTGACAGTTGGACAAAGATTCTAGTTAAGATTCATTTTTAAACTTTTTATATAGAGCATGATGAATGGAAGCCATAAAAAATAGTTTAATATTTTACTGAAAGCATGCTTCTGTGTAGTGTGCTAAACACTTCCTTGGATTAGTGATTCTTTTTGTGCAGTGCCTCATTTCTGTTTATGAAATGTTTAAGTTGTTGAGAACCCTGTGTAATTGTATTTTATTTAGCCGAGAACAGCACAAGTATGCTGAGGAACAACTTTTCTAAAATTTTATTGATTTATGTTTTTATAGCTGGGGCATACAGTGGCCCTTGCACATTATATTGACAAATGCATTATATTTGTAGCAGTTTCTTTTTTGTAAAACATGAATGACCAGAAGACATGTTTAACAGGCAGGGGTGGAGGAGCATTTCAGTTGCTGGGCTTTTTTTTGTGCTTGAGGTATCTGCTGGTGTCTTTATATATAGTCATTTACTTGGGGCAATAGCCTAAGTTCTAGGGTGTTCCTGTTGCAACATTTCTTTTAGATAGGGCTATCCTCCTTTGTCTGGATTCATATCAATTTGCTGGATAATTGTTTGTCCCATGGTAATGTGATGTACCACTGAACTATATTGAGAGGAAGCAGATTTTATTTGTGGTATGGTATATGCACTGAGTATTTCGCTGTGTCGATTTCATTCATATCCTTACATAATTTGCATTGGATCTGTAAGATTTTGTTTTGCAGATGATTGCTCATTTTACCATTCGATTGCTCACCTGGTCACATTGAGGCTGTTTTTGTAGTTGGGAGCAACTTTACTCCTTTGGGCACTTCATCCATGTTCCTGTAAATGTGAGATTTGGTAGGAGGAGAGAATATGGAAATATTGAGCCTTGTTGCTCTTGTCGTCTGCTTCAATCATTGAAGTTGACATGTTGGCTTTGAAGTTTTTAACTATTTTATTGACAATTTCTGTTAATGATATTATTTGCATATTACTTTAACAACATGTTTTAGTAAGTAGCATTTTGTATGTGCCTTGTTGCATTTTTGCTGGTAATGCATCTTGAAAATGTAGCAATAGTTTGAATGAAAGGTAATGAATTTAGATTTCTGATGTTAAAGCCATTGTTGATTTAAGAATATTGGTAGATTATACATGTGAACTGTGACACTGATGACAATATTATTAAAAAGCTCTATTATATTATTGAAGTTCATTTGTGAAGTACTCTGATTAATGGATGACAATTTATTTTTTGGGTGAAAGTTTCCAAGTTCTTGGAGGAAAAACTGAAGTGCCTTTATTTGCTTCACCTTTTGAGTTGATGTTTATATTATCCTCATGGATGTTTTTGTTTGGCCAACTTGATGTCTAATTCTCTTTTGTTTTAAATCAGCTGAAGTCATCCAAGTTAGATATTGACATGAACAGCTTGTAGCATTTGTTGAATGGTGTATGTATATACAAATAATGAAGTGCAGAATACTTGTAGTGAGATGTTTTGTGGTAACTACATAGAATTTTAGTCTATTTGCTTTAACAAGTTGCATTGGTAATCGCATTTGGGGTTACAAGTTGTTTGTCTTATTAAGTCAGCATTTTATATCCACAGCACACCAGCCAATATCATCTGCATGCTGAAGTTGTAAACCAAACTTAATAGATGTGAGGATAGACAACAGCAAAAATATTGCATTAAAAGCTGTGAATGCGATAAGTTTTCTTTAAAGAATGAAGCAAAAAGTATCCAGCATTTTGATATTTATGATTTAAAGACTTCCATTCATGAAATCTTTGACACATTTAATTCCTTTACATAAGGTATAGCTAGCAAGGTGCTTGAAGAACAGACTTAATTTTCATATGGATGTTTAGACAGCTCACTTCACCAATGTTAATGTTGCACATTCCCACTGAATCATGGTTTTCATAGTTGTTTTTGTCAGTTTATCAGTTGCCAGTCTTAAAACCGACACAACAAATATGCAAACTGATTTATTTTGGCACTTGTAAGCCAATGATCCTAATTATGAAGGATGAAGCGCAACCCCAAAACAGTGGTAGAAATTTGACAACCCGTGTAATAATCGGGTTAATGGTTACTGTCGGGTAAGTGATCCTAAGTAAGTAATAGTTCCTCTTGCTGGATGCTGAGTTGGAATGCTTATTGGGAATTAGTCTTCAGAATCCTGACCCATTTGTAACTGGCACAAGGATCAAGAATAGGGAATTGAATGCCTGTCCTAAAGTGCATTTGGGGTAATGAGAGGTTCCATTTTTCACAGGACATTGGCACCTATTCTGGGGCTAGCTGGATTCTGCAGTTTGAATGTACTTCATCTAAATTAGATAGGGATTTGGGGTCCTCGTGGGGAGGAAAATAAGACCTCTATTAGTCACATGTACATCGAAACACAGTGAAATGCATCTTTTGCATAGAGTGTTCTGGGGGCAGCCTGCAAATGTTGCCACGCTTCTGGCGCCAACATAGCCTGCCCACAACTTCCTAACCCGTATGTATTTGGAATGTGGGAGGAAACCGGAGCACCCGGAGGAAACCCACACAGACACAGGGAGAACATACAAACTCCCTACAGATAGTGGCTGGAATTGAACCCAGATTGCTGCCACTGTAATAGCGTTACGCTAACCGCTACACTATTGTGCCTGCCTCACAAGACTTCAGACTACCATGGGTGGGCTTGGAGATGAACGATAATATTCATAAAAAGAAATTGTGCGTGCAGGTAAAAGTGTAAATTAACATGATAAATGAAACCAGGACAGAGAGCAATGAAACATGAGGACATTACTACAGAAGGAATTTGATGATGAGGAAGATGTAACAAGAGGTAAGCAAGCAGAGGAGCACTTTGGGGTTAAATAAGAAGCAAAATAATTAGTCTTGGGAGTTGCATGCAGGCCTGCTGGCAACTGTTATAGAAAGCAGAAACTGGACAATCTGTAGAGCAGCTTTAAAGAACATGAATAGAATCAGGAGTAGGCCATTTGGTGTCTTGTGCCTGCTCCACCATTCAGTAAGATCGTGTATTTTTTTTAACCTCTGCCACTTTTCTGCACTAACCCCATGTCCCTTAATTCTGTTAACATCCAAAAATCTATTGATCCTTGTATATACTCAGTGACTCACAGACCTCTTGGGTAGATAATTCCAAAGATTCTCTCCCTTCTGTCTATAGAAATTTCTTCTGTCCCTAATGGGTGATCCCTAATTCTAGACACTACAGCCAGGGGAAACATCAACTCTCTCTCTCCTCTCAAGCTGCTTGAAGACATTTTGTATGTTTCAGTGAGTCTACCTCTCATTCTTCTTAACTTGAGAGAGAAGAGGTCAACCTGCTTGATCCCTTGTATGATTCCAAACCTTGTTAATGTTCCTAGAATAGTTCTTTTACAGTAAAGTACTATAAGCATTATGAAACCAAAAGTGGGCAGATCATAGATTTAGTGAAATGTAATGAGCCAAATTTGGTTAACAGCCTTTGTGTAAATGTAGTTATTAGTGATCATAATGTAAATTTAATGTAGTGTTTGAGAAGGTGAAATGTGAAACCACTGCTACAGTTTGAGGTTTGGCTAAAGCCAACTTCCTTATAAGGAGGCAGAGATTCTTCATGATAATCTGGACAAGTTTACATGGTTAATGAGTAAAATGACAGTGATAAATTCTCTTTTGAATTGTTAACTTGAAACAGCACTAGGAAACAGTCAAGGGACAAATGCTCTACTTGCCCAAAAAAACTATAAATAATGAATTAGCAGTAATTTATGTTTAATGTGGATATATTTACAAAAATTGCAAAAGTAGTGGATAGCGAGGAAGATTGTCAAAGGATTCAACGGGATATAGGCCAGATGGAAATGTGGGCAGAGAAATGACATTTAATCTAGACAAGTGTGAGGTGCTGCACTTTGGGATGTCAAATGTAGGAGGAAAGTATACAGTTAATGGCAAGACCCTTAGTATTAATGTACGGAGGAATCTTCCTGAAAGTGGCAACACGGGTCTTTAGAGTGGTAAAGAAGGCATACAGCATACTTCATCGGTTGGGGCACTGAGTGTAAAAGTTGGGGAATCATGTTGCAGCTGTGTCACACTTTGGTTGGCCACATTTGGAGCACTGTGTGCAGTGAAATTCTCTTTGAATCGTTAATTTGAAATACCACTAGATTATACCTCAAGGGACAAATGCTCTACTTGCCAAAGTACTGGTCACTGCATTACAGGAAGGATGTGGAGGCTTTGGAGAGGGTGCAGAAGAGGTTCATTAAGATATTGCCTGGATTAGAGAGTATTAGCTACAAGGAGAAGTTGGACAAACTTGGATTGTTTTCTCAGGAATGTCAGAGGCTGAGGGGTCACCTGTTAGAAGTATATAAAATTGAGGCACAGGTAGGGTAGATAGTCAGTCTTTCTTAGGTTGCAAGTGTCAAATACGAGAGAGCATAGCTTTAGGGTGGTTGGGGGATGGGAGTTCAAAAGAGATTTGCGAGGCAAGTTTATTTACACAGAGTGGTAGGTGCTTGGAACGCACTACCAAAGGAAGTTGTGGAAGCAGATATAATAGTGACCTTTAAGAGGCATTCAGACAGGCATGTGAACAGGCTGGGAATGAGGGATATAGACCATGTGCAGGCAAATGGGATGACTTAAAATTAGCAGCATGGTCAGCACAGGCATTGTGGGCCAAAGGGCCTGTTCCTGTGCTGTATTGTTCTATATTGCCAATTCCTAATTGTTCTTTGCAGGGTATCTAGTTCCAAGATTTCAGTGTGGCAACAGTGAAGGACGTCATTGCATTTAGTGATGATCGGTCCATGCTTGAACATTGTTTTGGTCTTGTAGGCATGGGCTGCTTCATCTTCTGAGGAGTGCAAATGGAGTGGAACATTGCACAATCATTAGTGAACTTCCCCACCTGAACCAGTGGGAAGGTTATTGATTAAAGAATTTCAATTTGATGCAAACTGGAGGAATTACTGTTGTGACTGAGATGATTTCCCCCAACAACCGCAATCATCTTTTTTTATGGAGTCACAAGACTGCAGATGCTGGAATCTGGAGCAAAAATTGAGCTGCTGGAGGAACTCGGCAGTCAGATAGATCTGTGGAGGGAATTGGGCGGTTGACAATTCGGGTCGAGACCCTTCATCTGGACTCTATGCTTAGTCAAATTCTGCCTTGGTGTTGAGGGCATTCACTCTGGCCTCTGTCATGCCAAGAAAAAGCCTTCAAGAAGACAATACCCAGAACAGATCCTGGTGACAGGGAAGGGTAAAAGGGAAAGACAAAATGTGACTGAAGAGCAATGATATGGAAAACTTGATAGGAATGAAAACTTTAAACTAAAATTATTTGGAAAAAGTGATTAGGAGCAGTGTGGCATCCTTAAAAATGATGAGTAATATTGTAAATGACAATAAGTGTGATTACTGTCAGTATCACCATCATTTGCACCTCTAAGAGACGGTTCAGAATATTGACAATTTTTTTTTTAAACAAACAACAAAGGTACTTTGTAAATGAACAGATTATATTACCATACAGTGGATTTCTTCCAAAATAGACTGCCTCTGGAGCTTGCAACACACATTGTTGCACTCCATAGAGCAGTTAGTCACGATACATAATCCTTTAAGGGTGACAGTGTTAACCAATAATTCAGAATCAAGTTTATTATCACTGACGTGTCATGAAATTCGTTGTTTTGTGGCAGTAGTATAGTGCAAGACGTTAAAAATTACTATAAGTTACAAAAATAAATAGTGCAAAAAAAAGGAATAATGAGGTATTGTTCATGGACCATTCAGAAATCTGATGGTGGAGGGGAAGAAGCTGTTCCTGAAATGTTAAGTGTGGGTCTTCAGGCTCCTGTACCTCCTCCCTGACGGTAATAACGTAAAGAGGGCATGACCCGGGTGGTGAGGGTCCTTTGTGATGGATGCTGCCTTCTTGAGGGACCGCCTCTTGAAGATGTCATCAATGATGGGGAGGGTTGTGCCCATGATGGAGCTGGCTTAGTCTACAACCCTCTGCAGCCTCTTGCGATCCTGTGCATTGGAGCCTTCATACCAGGTGATGATGCAACCAGTCAGAATGCTCTCTACTGTACATCTGTAGAAATTGTCTGCATTTGACACATCGGCATACCTCTAATTATGAAAGTAAAAAACATTGTACGAATAACTGTCCACTCTCTACCTGCTTCATTTTATTGTAAAGTCTCCCAGATATTGGGGTCAAAGTGCTATCCTTCCAGATCCTCCAATGTGAAGCATCCACCTCCATTGTGACCTTGTATGACCTGAGGTGATTGAGTGTTGAATCACCACTACCTCTGCCATATCTGGAGTTGGTTTTGTATGTCCTTCATCCTTGATCTTTCTCCAACTCGTAGCAATGGCAAATCTTTGGCATTCTATTGTAGCAGTGTGCTTTACTACTTTGGCATCCTCAGTTTTCCAATACTTGCACTTCTGAACCTAATGGTCTTTCTGTTACTGTTAGTAGGGCTTTAGTTCATCTACTTGTGCATCTCTGTATAACATTTCTCCCAGTCCTTTTGAGCTGGATTTTTGCAGAAGTCTAGATACTCGATGGCCTGGCTGTGTCCCGTCTTATTCAGCAGCTCTTTGGCCATCATAACATTCTTTCCCTTTCCATTACTCTGCAAGTAGTGAGATGATCAGTGATCAAACTACCAGTCTTTGTCTGCTGTGAACTCTAGTGTGTTACCTGTGATTGGTGTCATGCATGCCAGGTCTCTCAAACTATCCTGAGTGATAGTTATACAGTGTAGAAACAGGCCCTCTTTGCAGAACCGTCTGTACCGACTCCATTTTCCAGCACTCTGTCCATAACCTTCTATGCCACAGTGCTGAACTGCAAGTGATTGCTGAATAGTGTTTTCTGAGAAGTCTCAGAAATTTGAAAAGAATCAACTGTCACCAGTTAGATTTTCCCTTCCAGGTGGAACAGGTCTGAGCTGACTTTTGCCCAGGAACTTGTAAATGAAGTTTTCCTTTCTTGAAATCTGCGAGTCTTTCATTTTTGCACGTGGTCACGTGGTCAGTGATTTTTTTTCTATTCCACTCTGAATAAATACTTCCTCTTGCTCTATACAGGCAAGCGTTCACTCTGAGATGTGTGGAGTGAATGTGTTGTTTTATTATGTCATTCCTTTGTAGTTTGGAGCAATTATCGTTTTGCTGCTTTGGATCAGATCACCTTGAGTGTCCAGCTCATCTCTCGAGAGAAAATGTGGTCTGAGAACAGGTTCAGTTTCATTCTGTGTGTGTCTTTCTCTCTCTTCTGTATGAATAGCTCACTTCAGGGATTGAATCATCTCATCTTGTCAGGCAGCCTTTTCAATCTCTTGTATCAATAGCTGAGAAATTGAAAAATGTCTTGCTATGTTGGTTGCCTGAATCAGTATCCCCAACATTTCCTATATCCTAAAGGTAGGCTCAGCTGTGTGTCATCTCAATGCAAGTTATTGCCTCGACTGTACTAAGTCATGACTGTGTGCCTGTTTTAAGTATTTTCTGTAATCTCAATAGCACTCAGTGTAGGGGCTTAACAATAGTGATGAAATCGCTTGTGATCATATGCACATATACAGTTCTCTCATTTGTGTATTGGTTAAACTTTTCCAGTTCACTGCCAGTTTCCTTAATTTGTGCATAGCACATCTGTGTCTGTCAGAGCTCTGTCTGTAAATACTATTAACTGACCCTCCTGCAAGATCCTTTCCTGAGGCATCTGGCTATGTCATCCAAGTATCATAACAAAGGCACTGCTGTGATTTGTTGCTCTGACTCATTTGTCCTCTGGCCATGCCATATCCTCTTGGTCCCTAATTTATGGCTCAGACATACCACTTGGATGGAACTTGCCCAGAAAGCTATGTACTCTTGTAATTAAAAAACAGAAAATTGTGGAAACTCTCACTCAGCGGGCAGCATCTGTGGAAAGAGAACTGGATTTATTATCACTGACATATGATGTGAAACTTGTTGTTTTGCAGCACTAGTGCAAGATATTAAAAAAATCTATAAATTACAAAAACAAATAGTGCAAAAACAAAAGGAATAATGAGGTAGTGTTCATGGATCATTCAGCAATCTGGTGGTGGAGGGGTAAGAAGCTGTTCCTGAATCATTGAGTGTGGATCTTCAGGCTCTTGTACCTCCTCCCTGATGGTAGTAACGAGAAGGGGGCATGTCCTGGATGGTGAGGGGTCCTTAATGATATATGCCACCTTTTTGAGGCACCACCTCTAGAAGATGTCCTCTGGTGGGGAGGGTTGTGCCTGTAATGGAGCTGATTGAGTCTATAACCCTCTGCAGCCTCTTGCGATCCTGTGCATTAGAGACTCCATGCCAGGCTGTGATGCAACCAGTCAGAATGCTCTCCACCATACATCTGTAGAAATCTGCAAGAGTCCTTGGTGACATACCAAATCTTCTCAAACTCCTAACGAAGTAGAGCCCCTGGCATGCCACCTTTATGATTGCATCGATGTGTTGGGCCCAGGATAGATCCTCTGAGGTATTGACGCCCAGGAACTTGAAGCTACTCACCCTTTCCACTGCTGACCCCTCAGTGAGGGCTGGTGTGTGTTCTCCTGACTTCCCCTTACTGGTCAACAATCAGTTTCTTGGTCTTGCTGATGTTGAGTCTGAGCTTGTTGTCGCAACACCACTCAACCAGCCGATCTATCTCACTCTTGTAAGCCGCCTCATCGCCATCTGAGATTCTACCAACAGCAGTGTTGTCACGGGCAAATTATAGATGGTGTTTGAGCTGTGCTTAGCCACATGGTCATGAGTGTAGAGAGAGTAGAGCAGTGGGCTAAGCATGCATCCTTGATGTGTGCCTGTGTTGATAGTCAGCGAGGAGGAGATGTTATTGCCGATCCACACTGACTGTGGTCTCCCTATAAGGTAGTAGAGGATCCAGTGGCAGAGGGAGGTACAGAGGCCCAGATTTTGAAGCTTTGTTATTAGTACTCAGGGAATGATGGTGTTGAACACCAAGTTGTAATTGATAAATAGTAGCCTGACGTGTCTTGCGGTTGTCTAGGTGCTCCAAAGCAGAGTGGAGAGCCAGTGAGATTGCGTCTGCTGTAGACCTGCTGTGATGGTAGGCAAATTGCAGTGGGTCCAGGTCCTCGCTCAGGCAGGAGTTAAATCTAGCCATAACCAATCTCTTGAAGCACTTCACAGTAGATCTGAGTGCGACTGGGTGATCGTTGTTGAGGCAGTTCACCCTGCTCTTGGGCACTGGAATGATTGCTACCCTTTTGAAGCTGGTGGGAACATCAGACCACAGGAGTGAGAGGTTGAAGATCTCCTTGAACACTGCAGCCAGTTGGTTGCCATAAGTTTTCAGTACCCGGCCAGGTATACCAGGGCCTGACTCCTTGCAAGGGTTCACCCTCTTGCAGGATTTTTGGACGTCAGCCTCTGAGATAGAGATCAGAGTCATTGGGTGCTGTGGGGATTCACACAGGTGTAATGTTATTCTCCACTTCAAAGTGTGCATAAAAGGCATTGAGCTCGTCAGGGAATGAAGCATCACTGCCATTTATGCTGTTAGGTTTCGCCTTGTAGGAAGCAATGGCATGCAAACCCTGCCACAGCTGACATGCATCCCATTATGTCTCTAGCTTCACTTGGAATTGCCTTTTTGCTCTCGCGATGGCCTTCTGTAGGTTGTATCTGGTCTTGTAGCATTCTGGATCGCTGGTCTTGGAACGCCACAGATTTAGCCCTCAGCAGACTGCAAATCTCTTGGTTCATCCAGGTCTTCTGGTTTGGAAGTTAACTTTCAGGTTGAAGGTTGAGAGGTGATTTGACTGTAGTTTGCAGATATTGTGACTGCTTTGGAAGAACAATGGCAAAGCCAGTCTAAGGATAGTTAACCAGATCTCTTTTGAGGGGAGCAAGTTTAGTGTTAGAATCAAATGTGTTGAGGGACATTTGTGCGTAGTTTGGTCATGGTTATCACAGTCGAACAGTTTCCATTTATTCTTTAGGATGTTAGCATGGTCCAAGAGCAGGTTAATAATATCCTATAATTTGCTGCTGTCGTGTGGTCAACTTTCTACCAGATCTGCCCAAGGTAAACGTACTGACTTGAGCCCACCTTTATTCTGGGTGTGGCTAATAAAAACTTCATGCCATTTCTCTTTGGTAGGAGGTTTTAATTCTCGTGCATATAAGATGGAGCAAAACAACTCAAAATTAATATGTTTGTTTGAGTCAGTTTTGTAGGAAGTTTTAGAACTGACCTAAGGAAGAGACCATTCTGGCTTTAATTACATGATGACTGACAACATAATTTAATGTTAAGGCATCTTTAAAGAGTGGTCATAATACTGAACTTCGTTTTGGATTTGAAGGAAAAAGTAGTGTTAAAAATTGTGATTTCTTAAATTAAGCAAGAACATCTCAAAGGACAGGTGAATTGACTGATGAATGGTCAAACCTGGGAATAAGTAATGGAATGTACTCAAAGAAGTACTTGATATGGTACAAAACTGATACATGTACCAAATGCTGGTGCAAGTAAGGCTAAAGCAACATGTCAAGCTGGGAAAGGCCTCAACAAATCTAAAGGAAAATTAGAAATCCAGCAGTCTTGGGTGCTTATTTTTTTAAAAAAATCAACAGATGGATCTTTTAAAAAAAAGATGCAGAGAGAAATGATAAAACTTAATTTTGCTGTTAGCTGTGATATCCCTTGTATTTATAAGTAGTTTGAGGAGGAATTGTGGGCATGTTATAGATGGGGGCAGGTATGATTACAAAAGATTATAAAGAAATGACTGTCTTTAACTGAGTACTTGTGTTTGGTTTCATTGTGGTGAAGGAGTGTACAAGGGAATCTTAATGTCAAAGTGAGGAACCAAGTATTGTAATCAGTAAGATGAGTACTTTTGAAAATTGTAATGGAGAAAATAATAGAGGTAGACATTTTAAAATCCTAACCCTTTCCAACGTGAGGAAATTACAGATCTGTTAAGTCATTCTAGATTCAAAAAGCGTGAATTTTTTTGGACTGCAAGCTTATAAATGTCATTCTCCTTAAAGGAAGGAGAGCCCCACTGCAGTCATTTTAACGTCAGTTGCGTTTGAACAGGATGTATCTAGCTAATCTACGATGATAGGTTAGAATGGTAAGAGTTTCTCAAATATACTCTTGTTAGGTGAATTCTGGATCTGAAAGTCTAAGTCAAATGTTAATAGTCAGTTGGAAATTTGGTTATTTATCAGCTCCCCTTTCTCCTCTCCCTTTCTCTTGCTATTTCCAAATCTCCACTTTCAAGTTTGCCCAGCCTCCACATCTAAGAATATCTTAGTCGCAAATGTTTAGTCATAAATTGAGGAAAAAGCAAATTTAAAAACAGAAAATAATGTATTTTTTTTTAAGTTTTCTGTATGTTGGTCCCTCATGGCATAGTATTTAAGCAAGGGTGTTATAATGGTTGTTCTAAGCGAATTGGCAAGATGTTAACAGTGACATAGCCACTATAGGTTTGCTAGCAATGATGAATATGGAGTCTTTTTTTTAGAGCAAAGGTGAGAAATGAGCAAGTTGGAGTCCTGTGCCAATTAACTTAACACCCAGGAAAAATGATTTTAAAAAAAAATCTCATTATAATCCAAATTCAGAATCCTGTGCATTGATTTGTTTGCTGTTAGAAAATATCAATGTGATTACAAGCAATCTAATTGGAATTATAAAAGGGAGGCAGTGTTTGACAAAGCTGCTCAAGTATTTTTCTGTGGATGTAATTCTTAGAATACATGAGGGAGAACCAATGGGCGTGGTGTATTTGGATTTTTAGCAGACTTTTATTGAAGTCCTATTGAACAGGTTAAAGTGCAAAATTAATGCACATAGGAATGGAGTAATATATTTGTATGTATTATAATTTAGTTGTCAGGAAATAGGTCTTGGTGGCAGGTGGTGACTAGTGGGGCTTGACAAGGAGTAGGGCCTGGGTCCCAGCTAATTGCCTACAACCCCAAACTGAGTTGTGAGGAGGACACGAAGTTCAAGCAATTTAAACATTGAGTGAATCACTTTTAAACATTCCATAACTTTGCTAATGGGTTGTTAATTCTGAGAAAATTGAGTGTTTTTTTTCTGGTTTGTTTTTGAGTATTTTAACCTAATGATACAGATGTGATTTTACTAGTTCTTGGGATATGGGTAACACTGGGAAGGTTACATTTATTGTACAACTGATATTTTCCTAACAAAACTTTAGTGAAATAACTCTGGAACCACTTCCGTCAGAGTGGTAATGTTGTAGGTAAGGTATTTTCTTTTTAAACAAGGGATTGGGACAGTATTTTGACTTTATTTATGTCAATGTACATTTTTCATCACAAAATTTTAAGGCAAATTGCTAAAATATACATGCTGAGGTAAGAGGTGGTTTGGGCTGGGAGTGATTTCTGTTTTTTAAAAATGTGTTTAGTCATTTTGAGGACAGTGTACCTTGGGTGCATAACATTCAACATGTTTCTAGAAAAACTTTTTTTAATAAAAAGTTGATCACAAGAACATGAAAATAACAGGAGTAGCCCACCAGGCCCCTCAAGCCAGCCCTGCCATTCAATCTTTCAAGTCTCCACCTTAAATATATTTAAAGATCTGGCCTCTACCACCCTCAGGCAGAGAATTCCAGAGATTCACTACCCTCTGAGGGAAGAAATTTCACTACCCTCTGAGGGAAGAAATTTCACTACCCTCTGAGGGAAGAAATTTCTACACACTTCAGTTTTAAATTTAAATGCTGGCTCAGCCTGCAAAGCCCATATCCCTTGAATGAATATATATAAAAATGACTGGTCCATTATTTTACAGCTATGTCCCCTTGTTCATGACTCCCATTAGTGAAAACACACCACTTAAGATTTGAAACTGTTGAGCAACATCTCAGCAAAATTAAACCTGATCCTTTTGGGCACCATTACTTTAGCTGAGCGGCCATTCATGTATAGGTGCCAACATTGTCAATAGGATGTTAATCTGTGAGTGCGTACAGCTCACTCGATCGTAATCTTGTCCGTTATCTACCTAATGTAGCATTTGTATTTCATCCTAGACCATAACTTCCCCTTCATACCCCTACCAACCAACAAGGTAGTTATGTCTACTAATTCCTTAATAAATTAGAAATTAAGTTAAGTCATTAATATAAATTCCAGGGGATACCACCATGAGTTCTGCAATCTGCCCTTGCAGTTTGATCTTTGGAATCCAGCTATCACTCAAGTGAATCAATACAGTACTCCCACCAAAGCAGGTATATCCTTCCCAGGGAGTTGTACCTAGAGGTACTCGCAATTCTCTGGATGTGGTCTAACCAGGACTTCGTGTAGCTTTTTTAAATACAAGTTCCATTCCCCACCTTGTACACTGTACAAAGGTCAGCTCTCTATTAGCACTTTTGATTATTTCTGTACCTGTCCTTAAGTTAACCTAATCAATGTACGGGACCCTGGAAGTTTTTTCGATCACTGTTGGTCCAGCTTTTCATCATTTAGAATGTATTGTTCTGTCTTTTTTTAGGTCCAAAGTGGATGACTTCACATTTCCCTGCATCGAAATCCATTTGCTACAGTTTTGCCCAGTCACTCAACTTATCAATTTCTCTTTGAAATCTAATGCGGCCTACCTGTGTCATCTGCAAATTTGGATATGTGGCTTTCTACCGCATCACCTAAATGATTTATAAATACGGTGAGTTGTTATGGCCCTAATATCTGTAGCACCTCACTATTCACTTCCTACCTGTCATCCTTACTCCTGCATTCAGCCAATAACTTATTTTCAACCAATTAATTGAACCTAGGTCTTGTTGGATAATGTGATTCTCCTGTGGACTTGGATATGAGCTATGATAAATGTGTAATGAGCAGGATCATGCCAGTTTTTAGCCAGCAGTTCTGTAGGGAACCACCTAGCTGCAGTGCATGCGTCAGTGCTATCCAAAACGCCTGTATCTAAATACTGCTCTGTGTAATGTGTTGGAGGTCCAGTAGTTGTCTGCCTGACCACCCTTTTCACTGCTGGAGTTGGTACTTGAGTTCAGCAACAGTTACTGATTTGTATTGGGGTGAGCAGCCAGAAACATTTTATATCTGGCCCCACAGCTTCATGCCAGCCATAGATGATGCATCGAGCACTTCCCAATTCACTTGAATCACGTCACCGATCTTTGTTAAAGAGGCAGGGTGTTTTAATTAATGTTTTTAATATTAAAGTTTAGAGTACTGGGGTGGCCAGAAGTCCAAGGGTGAGCCCTCAGAATGCATTGCTGAGACTTGTTTTTTGCATGGGAACAGCCACATCGGCATTGCTTCCAAAGCAATGGGAGCCATGTGGTCCTGAGGATCCAGCAGGATGTGAAAGTGAGGTAATGGCTGGGTTAACTAGCATCTCGCACAATTAAAGGTAGAGATGAAATGTTAAAATTATTGTAATTTTATTTTTAAAATTATTATTGTAATATAATTTGGTTGGTAATCCTGATGTGAGTAGTACTAATACATAACTGTTCTGAATAACAATGTCAGAGCAAAATTATTTTGAAAAGGTTTTAATGCCCTCAAGTAGCTGGCATGATTACTTAGCTTTTTATGGATCTTCAGAGCTTGTATTTTAAAATTGTGCTGTCTTAAGAATCGTATGAGCTTGTACTACCCTGAGGTGCTTATTGTGCATTAATTTGTTTTAATTTTGCCAACAGCTTCTATGGCTCACCATCTGGCATCAATCTGAAAAAATGGATTCAGACGACTTACCTAATTTAGAAGGCATGTTTGGCTCCGTGTGGTCTACACCCATGGAGGAAGTGAACCTGGAGCTAGATGAGGGTCAGCTGAATCTGGAAGTCGGGGAGGATGACTTCACAGTATGGATTGCTTTCAAGGGGAACATGAAGGATGTTGATTTTGCAAATAAACTAGACTTGATCATCAATAACATGCCATGCCTTCTGAAAATGGGTAAGCATTTCAAGAAGTGCTTCAAAAATGCCACCTTTTTTCAAATCAAAGTAGTCTTTCTTCACTGTCCATGCTATTCATGTAAGAGAATTTGGCTGATAGTTTTATGGTTACTAGTGGAAACTTCTGTAAAGTCAATTTCTATGCAATGTTTGTCATCTGTAATGGTGGCAGTCACAATATTTGCTCACTTTTCATCATGGGAGATGTTTTGATCAACAGGTATTGTGAAAGAGTTCCTTGTGGGATCAACTGAAGTGGCTTTTTTCTGTCTTCATGCCCTTGTTGGCTTTCTGAAAATAAATTGTCAGGTGTGGAGCTCTAAAATTATTAAATTTTAACATCCTGTTAACAATACTGCTCTTGCCTGGTATCTCACCTGCTGATCAATCAGAATGATTTTAAAGCAGGAATATGCGACTTGCATTATCTTGAATTGAGGAAAAATCTGACAAGCAGCCTCTTGAAGACTTGAACCCATGAAAGTTGGACTGAACAAGTATAATATTTGCTATCCTTGGATATTCAAACTTATTCAAATTTAATGACATATTAACATTCTTTACAATCCCTCTCATCTGTTTTAATAATGGTTAGACTTTTACACCTTAAAAGTATGTAAACTTAACCCGAGTTGGAACATAATCTGGCATGGCACAATATAGTATAATATTATATGGCATAATCTTTGTACACAAAGGCACAATTGACAAAACCACAGGATGTTTGCTAATATGTAGTTTTAAATAAAGCAATCCTTTTGTAGGAAAAGGGTCAAAAATCATACAAAGGCCATGAAACATTTGGTAACTTCTCTACTAGATTCGAAAAAACTGAAGCTCGAGAAAGTGGAGCCATGGAACAGTGTTCGTGTAACGTTTAATATTCCCCGAGAAGCTGCAGAGCGGTTACGCCTGTTGGCTCAGAATAATAACCAGCAGTTACGTGACTTGGGCATTCTTTCTGTTCAGATTGAAGGTATGCTATCTCCTCTACATTGCAATGTGGGATGAGTGGATACTTTAGCTTCGTTGTGAAGAGATTCAGCAGGATGCTACAAGTATGGATGTAAAGTTTGAAAGTATGTACCATTGCACTGCAAAAATCTGAAAATGTTCTGAAGTGTTATCCTTGCTGAATCCTATTATCCAACTACATGCATTGGGCTTGATTTGGGTATCAAGTAAAAGTTATAAAGCCCAATGACCCAAGATTCACATTTGGATTGGCCGTGTTGGGTCAGGTTTGTTAGGCCTTCAACTTTTTTTACTTATCTATGATGTTTGATCAAATATATTCCAGTATGATGAGCTAATTATCTATATAAGTTTTCAGTCCAATGTATTTCAAAATTTAAAAAGTTTGTTTTCTTCAGGTGAAGGAGTTATTAATTTGGCTTTGGTGCAGCAGAGAGGCCAAGAGATCAGAGTAAATGGACCAGTGAATCAGATCAGAATGGAACCAGGATTTTCTTTGCAAGGAGGACAAGGTATTTTGCCTATTTTGCCTAAAATTCTATTTTGGAGCAAAGCCATAGTGATCCCTTTAAAGTACAGTGCTGTGATGCATTGCTTGAAAAGGCAGGTGCACACAACTACTTTCTTTTTGACTGGAATGAGGTAAAAGATCACAAGACAATTGTAGATGAGAAAGGCCATTTGAGCCATCTTAATTTATCCATTCAGCAAGCCCCCTCCAAGCACCTAACCTTTTTAAGTTATCCCAGAATTTTACTTCTAGTACTTTCGAGCATCCACTTTCTGTTTTAGTTATTTTTCTCCATCCCTGCACATAAAGGTAAGTGGATAGTTAACATATTTTTAATTATTTGAATTAAATGATTTAATAGAAGGAAACTGAATTGTAACTAGGTTCCTAACTGCTATGAGATGTCTCTAAACTTGTGGCTAAAACGAAGACCACCGTCAGAATGGAAAATTCTCAATTGGTTAAAAGATTCTGCTAGGAGAGATGACATTAATGACTCGAGTATTTAACCTGATCACCCTTGATCTTGGGGGTACAAGTACTTGTAAATGATATGGTATTTGTCTATGTTTAGGGATCTCATTGTATGAAAACAATTGAGTCCTGAGAAAATGTTTACAAAAATCTTAAAACTGCACACGTGCTTGTTAATGTTGAGAAAACATTGGTTAGGAACAAAAGGAAATATGAATTGAGATAAAGTTTCTCCCAAATGCAGATAATATTGAGGCAGATAGAATCTGGCAAATTATCCAACAGGATTGTAATTTAATGTTCTGTTTTTGGAAATAGGTTTGATTAGAGTTAACAATCCTTCCGCTCCCATGCTCCCTTCAAGCAGCAACATGGCAGCTTCCTTGGTCAGCAGTGGAGCAAGTTCAGACCTTATGCAAAATAGATTACCGCATCCTTCCACGCGACCCACTGCTCAACCTGGTAAGAAAGGGATTTTGTGCATTTTAAAACTTGTTTCTTGCAGGTAACTGCACTTGCAGACAAAATTAGTTCTCATTGTATACAGTTTTCAGTTTTAACTTGTGCATTTTATTTTGTATACAGGTTTTTAACCTTTTGGGAAGGTTCTGTAGTGCATTCTGTTTTATGAAAATGTATTTATTGTTTTCCTTGAATACAGTATTATGGAATAAGCATGAGGTTTTTAAGTCTTGTAAATTGGTTCCTAGTCACTAAGGTCTTTGTTTATATGGAAATGCATAGTGATGCTTTTCAACTGTTATACAAACTCTTGAGCCTCTGCTTTCCATAACTAGGTGCTCCAGTTTGAGCAGAATACTTTTAATACTGTTGTCAATGTATAGTCTACAAGTTGTGTTACAAGGGGAGAAGGAAAGATTTTAAAAGAGTGGATTATTTAAATTGACACTAGTTGCAGGTTTCTACTGAAAAGTAGTGAGTATTCACAGTAGCTTACTGTGCTATATCATGATAAAGTGCAAAGCCCTGATAGAATTTGGATTTCATCTTTGTTTGCTCATCCCCTTTTCTTGCCTGACTTTGAGAGGTCTCATTTTCTGGCTGTGTGAAGAGTATTTCCTAGCAAGAGAGTCTGGCCCAGGATTTGTGGCTGTTAATGGGTAATGATTTGCAAGGAAGTAAATGACATCCAATACAAAATAACAGACAACAATTGGATGGAGCTCAGAAACTGTTCAAGTTTGTGCAAGCCAAGTTGTAATGCTGCAACTTTCTGAAGGAAAGCTTTTTCATTGTGTTTAAAAAAAAAAACAAATTCCTGAAACAAATGGAAAACATCACTATTACTTAATAATATTGGAATTGCTGAAATATTAGATTTTGGCTTTTACATTAGATAATCCCTTTTGACATTGTCATTGTTTATTCCCTAGAGTAAATTGGTTTATTGTCACATGTACTGAAATACAGTGAAAAACTTTTTTATGTGCTAGCCATCCATTTCATTTACAACAGTGCATTGAAGTTGTACAAGGGAAAACAATGACAGAATGCAGAATAAACAGTTACAGAGAAAGTGCCATGCAGGCAGACAACAAGTTGCAAGGCCATAAGAAGGTAGAGTGTGAGGTCAAGAGTCCATTATATTGTACTAGGGGATTGTTTAATAGTCTTCTAATAGTGGGATAGAAGCTGTCCTTGAGCCTGGTGGTAGGTGCTTTCAGACTTTTGTATCTTCTGCCCAATGGGAGGGGCAAGAAGAGAGGATGTCCAGAGTGAGTGGGGTCTTTGATTATGTTGGCACTTTACTGAGGTAGTGAGAAATCGCTATCTCCTGCATTAAGGATCTTTATCCTTTACTTAGCTAAATGATGAAATGAACCAGTGATTGAAGCATAGAACCTTCTGTGTATGTTGTCTATGAACATGGACAGGGACAGGTGCAGAGAGGACAAGAGGTTTTTCAATTGGGGAAGGGCGAACTACGAGGCTATAAGGAGAGAACTTGGGAGTGTAAATTGGGATGTCCTTTTTGAAGGAAAATGTACCATGGGGATGTGGTCGATATTCAGGGATCTTATGCAGGATGTTAGGGATAAATATGTCCCGGTGAGGCAGAGAAGGAATGGCGGGGTGAAGGAACCGTGGGTGACGAGAGAGGTGGAACGACTTGTTAGGGAGAAGAAGGTAACATACGTGAGGTATAAGCAGCAAGGTTCAGACAGGGCCCGTGAGGAATATAAGGTAGCGAGGAAGGAACTTAAGAAAGGGCTGAGGAGAGCTAGAAGGGGACATGAAAAGGCTTTGGCTAGTAGGGTTAAGGAAAATCCCAAGGCCTTTTTCAAGTACGTGAAGGGTAGGAGGATGGCTCGGGTGAAGGTAGGTCCGATTAAGGACAAAGGTGGGAGAATTTGCCTGGAGGCGGCGGAAGTGGGAGAAGTTCTGAATGAGTACTTCTCTTCGGTATTCACCAGGGAGAGGGGTCTTGATGATGCGGAAGGGAGTGCTGGTAGGGGTAATGTTCTCGAGGTTGTTGATATCAAGAGAGGATGCGTTGAAGTTGTTAAATAATATTAAGACAGATAAATCTCCGGGTCCTGACGGGATTTTCCCCAGGCTGCTTCGAGAGGCTAGGGAGGAGATTGCTGAACCGCTGGTAAGGATCTTTGAGTCCTCGTTGTCTACGGGGGTGGTGCCGGAGGATTGGAGGATTGCGAATGTGGTCCCCTTGTTCAAAAAAGGTAATAGGGATAGGCCAGGGAATTATAGACCGGTGAGTCTCACGTCTGTGGTGGGTAAGCTGTTAGAAAGGATTCTAAGGGATAGGATTTATGAACACCTAGAGAATCATGGACTGATTAGGGACAGCCAGCATGGCTTTGTGAAGGGAAGATCTTGCCTCACAAGCCTGATAGAGTTCTTTGAGGAGGTGACCAGGAAGATTGACGAGGGCGGTGTGGTGGATGTGGTTTACATGGATTTTAGTAAGGCATTTGATAAGGTTCCTCATGGTAGGCTTCTTCAGAAGGTCAAAGGCCGAGGGATCCAAGGAAGCTTGGCTGTGTGGATTAGGAATTGGCTTGCATGTAGAAAGCAGAGGGTTGTGGTGGAAGGAGTGCCCTCGGATTGGAAGGCAGTGACTAGTGGTGTCCCGCAGGGATCGGTTCTGGGACCTCTACTTTTTGTGATATTTATAGATGACTTAGATGAGGGGGTGGAGGGCTGGGTTAGTAAGTTTGCAGACGACACTAAGATCGGCGGTGTTGTGGATAGTGTGGAGGGCTGTCGGAGCTTACAGAGGGATATTGATAGGATGCAGAGCTGGGCTGACAAGTGGCAGATGGAGTTCAATCTGGAGAAGTGTGAGGTGGTACACTTTGGAAGGACAAACTCCAGGGCAGAGTACAGGGTAAATGGCAAGGTACTTGGCAGTGTGGAGGAGCAGAGGGATCTGGGGGTTCATATTCACAGTTTGTTGAAAGTTGCCTCACAGGTGGAAAGAGCAGTTAAGAAGGCCAATGGGATGTTGGCTTTCATAAGTCGTGGGATTGAGTTTAAGAGCCGCGAGGTTATGATGCAGCTTTACAAAACTCTAGTTAGGCCACATTTAGAGTACTGTGTTCAGTTCTGGTCGCCTCATTATAGGAAGGATGTGGAGGCATTGGAGAGGGTGCAGAGGAGATTTACCAGGATGCTGCCTGGATTGGAGGGTATTGAATATGAGGAGAGGCTTAAGGTGCTAGGGCTTTATTCACTGGAAAGGAGGAGGATGAGAGGAGACATGATAGAGGTATATAAAATATTGAGAGGAATAGATAGAGTAGACAGTCAGCGCCTCCTTCCCAGGGTACCAATGCTCAAGACGAGAGGTCATGGCTTTAAGGTTATGGGTGGGAGGTTCAGGGGAGATATCAGAGGGAGGTTTTTCACCCAGAGAGTGGTTGGTGCATGGAATGCACTGCCTGGGGTGGTGGTGGAGGCAGATACATTGAACAGGTTCAAGAGCTTGTTGGATAGGCATATGGAGGAACGTGAGATAGAGGGATATGCGGGAGGAAGGGATTAGGTAGTGTGAGGGTGGTCTGATGGATGGCACGACACGGTGGGCCGAAGGGCCTGTTTTGTGCTGTATGGTTCTATGGTTCTATTACATTCCTCTCTTTGTCGAAGACCAAAAAACACTCCAGCAAGGTTGACTACTGTTGTAAATTTTGTTCTTGTAAAATATGAAAGACTAGAAAAACTTTAAGAAGCTCTTGACCAGTTTTTCTTGTTTCATGCAATCCAATATATGTATAAAATCTGATGCTTTGAGAATTTGCATTCAAGCTACGTATTTCAAAGCCAACTGCTACTGTTATCTAATTAATGCCAGAAAAAGATACAAGTTGCCACTGCCCCTTGCCTTACCTCTTTATGCTTGAGAGTTTCGTTTGCCAAACTGTCAATAACCAAGGGCTCTAAACTGACTATGAAAATGATGTATTTTTTAAGTGGTTGAGGAAGTACCTTCACTTGGAGTCCATTTTGTAACTTAGAGCTTGGGGTATTTCAATGCATAAACTTGGCTTGCACAGCCCTCTTTGAAGTTAAATACTTCCTTTTGCAAACACCTCCATCCTATTTTCTTGCTAGAAGGTTAAATTAAAAAACACAGCAGATGCTGAAACTCTGAAATAGAAGCAGAAAATGCTGGAACCACATGGATCAGGCAATACTTGAGAGAGAAATGGTTAACATTGCAGGTCAAAGACTCTTGGAGCTAAAATCTGGCTGATCTGAGTGTTTTTAGCACTTTGTTTATTCCTGGAATCACCCAAGTGCATTCAAAAGTCATATTTCTTAGGGGGTTACCCCTTAAAATGTGAATATAATCAGTGTAGTAATGTTAAACTTAAAAATCCAGTATGGCTAACCACAAAATCCTATTTGATTCTGCTGGTAGAACGTAATGCATTCTAACATTATAAATTATTTCTTATAATAAAAAGGTTTCACAGTATTTGAATATACAGTTTGACAATTACACTTCGCTTTTTTGTAACCAGGTATGGATTCTGTTCTCTCAACTCTAAACATTCAAGCATCAGGACACCCCTCTGGATCATTGCCTCAACAGCCTCACATTGTGCAAACAATGTCAGCCAACCGGCAGGTAGCCCCAGCCAATCTGCAGCAGCACCAATTGCAAGGAGGACGTCCTCCATTTAATCCAGCTCAGATTTCCATAGCTGGCACATGGAATCAAGTCCCGACAGCTGCAATCCAATCGCCCTCCACCCAGGGAGCTTTGGGAACTTTGGCAAATCCAATATGGAAGAAGGCTCCTATGCCTGGACAAATGCAGCCTCAGCAACTTCAGGCCAGGCCACCCCTGGCAACTGTTCAGACCCCTGCTCATCCTCCACCTCCCTACCCATTTGGAAGTCAACAAACATCACAGGCTCATCAAACCTTTTCTCAGCCTTGCACCTCCCCACAGTTTGCATCACCACCACCTAAGAACCACCAGGGAGGACCACCTCGAGTTCCTACGCCCCTGCAGCAGCCTCACCTAACCAACAAGTCTCCAGCCTCTTCTCCTTCTACTTTCCAACAAAGTTCCCCTTCCTCCTCTCCAACAGTTAACCAGCCACAGCAGCACATTGGACCTCGGACACCTCAGAGCAGTTCCCTCCCTCAGACTTTTCAGCCAGCGGTGTGCCAGAGTTCTCCAAGTCGTGGTCCCATTGTTCAGCAAGGAAACTTGCCAGCTGGGTTTATGATGCAAGCAAATCAGGTGGCACAGAGTCCTCATTCTACCATAGGAAGTAAGTATTTCACCTTCTTAAAAAAAAACACCTTAAGATTCAGTAGTGGACTATGCACTTATTTTAATTGCAATTGGAAAAAAACTAAGGAAAATATGTAAATAGATTTAAAGCACAGCCTGGAGTTGCTGCCAATAAAATAAACAGATCTGGTCAATTATTTCCTTTCTACTTGTTGGTCTTTACTAACTGTTGTGATTCTCGCATTTAAAGGCTAGTCATTGTTGTACAGCACAGAAATGGTCCCTTCAGCCCATTAAGTCTCTGCCAACCATCAAGCACCCATTTATACCATGCCTTTCCCTCCCCCTCACCCCCCCCCCCCCATTAACTCTCCCCAAGATTCTGCCACTAACTACACCTGAGGAACAATTTATAGTAGCAGCTGGCCAATGCCAGAAAACATCAGTTTGAGGTGAGTGGAGGAAAGTTTAGTGGAGATGTCAGAGGTAGTTTTTTTTTTACAGTGGTGAGCGCCTGGAACACTGCTGGGGGGTGGTGGTAGAGGCTGATACAGTAAGGACATTTTAAGAGACTCTTAGATGGGCATATGGATATAAGATAAATGGAGGGTTATGGACTGTGTAGGAGAGATGGGTTTATAGAGGTGGAGTAAGTTTATGAGTCAGCACAACATCGTGGGCCGAAGGGCCTGTATTGTTCTATGTACTTACTAATCCGCACATCTTTGAGATGTGGGAGGAAACCAACACACTCGGAGGGAATCCACACCATCACAGAACATGCAAACTCCACACAGACAGCACCATTCAGCATTGAACAAGGTTGAATGCACTTGGCTGCAAAGTGTTTTATAATGTCTCAAGGTTGTAAAAAAAAATATCATTGTATAAATCAGTTTTTATTTCCAGGAATGTATCCAGAGCTGGAATTAAATTTGGCAATTATACTGAAATCAAAACTAGTGCCCATTTCTCCTCGTTTCAGGCATGCAGAAGCGTCTTCCACCGACCTTTCCTCCTGGTCAGCCTAATCAAAACTTCACTCAAGCACAGATTAATCAAGCTGTTGCATCTGCCACGTCGATGAACAGTGGAATTCTGCAGGTGCAGCCTAATCAAAATGCACCACATACAGGTTGGTTTTTCTGGGGGGAAAAAAAAAATGATTGATTTTATGTTTGTTGTTCAGGGAAGAAACTTGGGGGTTAACAGTAGTGGGTAATAAATGCTTGACTGCCTCGTAGTCCTATAATCTTTAATTGTGATCAGCATTTATGAGCAGACTTTGCTGTTCTGAATATCCTC
Organism: Pristis pectinata; assembly: GCF_009764475.1. Lineage (NCBI taxonomy): Eukaryota > Metazoa > Chordata > Chondrichthyes > Rhinopristiformes > Pristidae > Pristis > Pristis pectinata. The sequence continues at coordinate 37,701,051 of NC_067420.1, forward strand.
TAGAGGAAGAGGATTTCTTCATTTAAATGGGGAAATGGGATTGCTCTGAGGGTCAGTAGAGATTTGATGGGGCAAATGGCCTCCTGTAGAAATGAGGAAATGTGAGAATTGGATAAGTACAAAATGAATTTCAAAACCTCACAGTACTTTTGCATTCTTGTTTCTAGGTGGTCCGAGTAATGTTGCTGCTCAAAATCCTATGAATGTACAGTCTCATGGGCCAACTAATGTGATGCAAGCAAATCTTCTTGGACTTCATGGGAACATGAATAATCAGCAGTCCATCAATAGTCAAGTGAATATGGGTAACGTGCAGGGGCAGCAGGGCCCTCAGTCACAGTTTATTGGGATGCATCAGCAAATCGCACCTTCACAGGGCCAGGTGATGAATGTTCAATCTCAAGGTCCACATCCATCAAACCAGATGATTATTTCTCGTCCTCAGCTCATCCAAAGCCAAATGATGATGGCGACGTCCCAAAGTCACAATGTCGTTGCACCTAGACAGAGGATGACTCCACCCAAGCAGTTGCATTCACAGCAGGGTCAGCAAATAATGACTACTCATGGGCAGTTAATAGGACCTCAGGGTCAAGTCGTATTACAACAGAGCCAGATGATGGGGCTGCCTGAGCAGATCGTTGTCAGTCAGGTGCAGGGAAACAAACAAGGGTTCAATAATCAGAACCAGCAGAATGTAATAGGGGGTCCGGGTCACATGATGAGGGGACCTGCCACAAACTTGCAGGGTAATATGGTTCAATTTTCCACACAGATGATCCAGCAGAATCCTCTGAATGGGAATTCTCAAGGGATTGGCATACAGGGACAAGGGCTTAGACCTTCAGTACCTCACATAACTCAACAGCACGGTGACCATACAACATCAGCCAGTGACGTCAATGTAACACAGATGCTGCCTGATCTTCAAATGCAGCAAAGTGCTGTTCCCTCTCATTTACAAACAATGCAGCCAGGCAACTCTGCTGGGTCTCACTTTTCAGCCCATGGTATGACCTTCAGTGCTCCTTATAGCACCACAGCAAGTGGAAGTCAGGTGTCTTTGGTCACTGCCTCTGGTTTTCCAAACAACAAAGATGTCACTCTGACTAGTCCGTTGCTTGTCAACCTGCTGCAGAGTGATATCACGTCAGCACAGTTTGCCATGACCAACAAACAGAACAGCCAGGCTGTCAACAAACCCAAGAAGAAAAAACCATCGCGTTCACAGAAGAAAAAGAACAGCGGATCTCAGCAGGCAGAAGAGCAAACACAGCATGTGTAAGTTTGAAAATAAACATTCCCAAGGGTTCTCCAGGGAAGCACGGTCTTTTGAAAGCTTTGGGTATGTAAATGTTTTGGTTAAACTGGTTGTGTTGGAAATGCCCTCCTTGCATTGGTGTTGAGTTTGGTCTAAATTTATCACTTTTTTTTTGATAATGGTTTTATTTTCCTTGTCAATTTTTTCACTTGTCTTCCCAACCCTTGGAAAATATTGACCTGTTTGCAGGGATGTGGCTCAACAGGTGCCCAAAGTCTTCTGGCCATTCCTCATGCATGAGCCAAGATGGTGAGTATCAATATGCTATTCTGCAAAGTGGGACATCACAACCATTCCCAGTCCTGTGTTTGCCCAATCTTGATGTGCATTTCAACAGGATTGCTGCATGGCGATCAGGAGCAGAAGTGCTGCTCTGTGTTCTCCAGTTATTCTGGCTACAGAAGCCAGTAGCAATTTATTTCACTTCCCTTGATTTGAGCTTAGCTAGCTTATAACTGAAAAGAGATCCGATCTTGGACCACCTTTAAGACCCAACTATTAACTGGTATAACTTTAGCTTGCTCAGCAAATGAAATCATGAATTGACGCTTTCCTCATTTCCCTCTACCTTAGCATATGGAGGCAGGAATTTAACCAAAAAACTGGGAGATAAATGAGAAAAGTTACTGTCAGAGTGAGGTTGAACTCAAGCCCAACTGTGTCATTTGCATACTTCGATTGCCTAATGCTGGACTGAGTAAAAGTTTTTCGACCACGTTTTTCAGCATCAATGTTGAAAAGAATTACTTAATGCAAAAGTGTAATACTTCTACTATCTATCCTCATCTTGCTGGAAGACGATGCTATCAAATTGCTAATTTATTTTAAATTGTAGAACTTTGTTTTACGGTAGGTTGACTCTTTACTTTGTACTTCAGTTTCTCAGGGATAACACATTGAGGTAGATTGGATTGTCAGAAGCAATAGAGCTAATTTCTTAGAAGCGTAGATGGTGCCACTGTACTTCCTCTTCCAACAAGTTGTATTATTTAGTCTGAAATTGTCTGCCTTCCGAATTAACTGGTGGAGGTAAATCCATTGTCAGAAATGTTGGACTTTCCTTTTCAGAAAAGTAAACCGTATTTTGTAACATCCAGAATGTCCCAAAAATCTCAGCAAGTAAACTGAACTGAAGTGTAGTCATTGTTGAAATAGTTGAAATGCAACAACCACTTTGCATGTCAGAAATAGAGAAGAGTGATCAGATTTGTTCTCATAGTGTTGCTTTGGACTTTTTCCTCTACTTGAGGATAAAAAGCTCATCTGGTAGATGATGCATTCAGTTCTTGCCCAGCACTACAATGAACTGTTATTTTCTCAATTTAAGTAAATTTGGAATCTACAACTTTTTTTGATTTGGGTGAGAATTGGGTGAGGTTTTTGTATCTGTTTGGTTAAGTGACTAGCAGTGGTTTTTTTTTTAACATCCCTGTTTAATGTAACTGAATTAATGGGGAAAAAGAGTAATTATTCTTGAGCTTTCTAAAGAAAAAGCTAATGTATTTAGCTCAGCAATACTGTTTGGAGAAACAATTTAATGTGCAGTTATGCAATGCTTTCAATTTACCCTCTCCTATTAATAATTTAATGATGTCCCTGCAACTGCTTAAGCTGATTATTGTTTTGTAGTTCACAGTATTCTGTCTGCATATTCGCAAGAACAAACTGTTGCTGATTTTTTTTTTCTGTGTGTGTGTTTTAAGTTGATTTCACACACTTCCTCTTCTGTGCATTGTAATAACACTGCCAAGTCCAGGCCAATAATTTGTCTTTAGGCTTTCAGTATCTTTCCATAATTTAGTTTTCTACAGTTTGTGCATCTTTTTTTTCTCTTACCAGTCTGCGCACAGCCTTTAAAGTTGGTGCAAACCTGTTACTTGTGGTTTCCTTTTTCTCCCCCTCCACCCCTGCTCGCTATTGAGTCATAAACGTCTTATTTTTGTGGCTGGTAGGATTGGTTTGGACTATAGTTTTTATTCTCCAAGTCTTCCCCATTTGGACCATCTTAAGTTGGCTGTATGAATTGCAATTTGTGGTTTATGATGCATTATAGTAAATGGACTTAATCTCCACTTGGCAGCCATGGTATTAGTGTACCTCTGATACCATGGCCTCAGATTGCAGATTAAATCAATTCATAAACCACAAGATGCAATTCGTACAGCCAATTTAAACAGGATCTCTGAAATGCAGTTCTCTGGAGTAATGCCATTACGTGTATGGCATAATTAAAACATTATTACTTATTGTAGGATTTCAGATACCCGTCAGATGCAGCCAGGGCTAGATGATGGAGAACCACAACAAATGACAGGAGAACAGGGTGTTGGAATTGATCCAGCAGCCAACAAGTTGTCTGAATTTGCAAATCGATCTGCTGGTAAGTAAGAGAGGCTTGGGGCTTTTTACATACAACTTTATTTTTCTGCATATCTGAAATAAAACCAGAAAGCATTGTCCTTCAGATGGCAACAGATTTACTGAGTGTTTCATTGTTTTGGATAGCACCTATTTTAATGCAGCAGGGAAAGGTTTTTCTGGATGGGCATATATTTTTAACTTTTGAGTTTTGAAATTTCATTCATTAAAACTGTTCAGTAACATCTGAATTTCTCAAGTTCTCAGTTATATTTTAGGATAATATTTCACCCCAAGCTTTATCCTCAGTTTTTTCAGTTAAGTGGCATAAATACCTTTTACAATTAAAATTTGTTAGTGACTTTCTCTTCAATCTCTTTGCCACCAAACACTACCAATATTTCTCTTCTCTTTCCCCCCCCCCCCCCCCAAAAAAACCATGGTTTAAAGAACCTAACCACAAAGTAATCACTATTCATGGATCAAATGATTTCTGTTTGCTGAGGAAATTCTTTGCAAGTTGTAATGATTTGGCAGGTTGCTTGTTATCAAGTCTCTGTTTCATGTATTCCATGCAGGATTCCATTTGCAGGCAGTTGATCAGAGAGCACTACAGCAGACAACTATTCAATCCATCCAACACTCTCAGCAGCAACAGCAACCACCTCAACAACAACAGCAGCAGCAGCAGCAGATGATGATGATGCTGATGATGAAGCAGCAGCAACAACAACAACAGCAACAACAACAGTCGGACTCAGCAAAATCAATTAGGATTCCGATGACCCCTAATACACTTCCATCAAAAACAACCTTAACTCCAGATGCGTCAAGAATGCCAATGACCACAGCTGGTAATAAAGCAGTCATGGTAAGCTTGCCTGGCCAGAGTGGAGTGCCACCATCACCAGATAAATCGAGGATGCCTTTATTAGTTGGCCATCAAGCTGGCAACACACTAAGGAAGATGACTTTTCAGGAAAATATTCAAAACATCCCATCATCAGTCCCCGAGGAAGGAAATCCAGCTGCACATCATCCTGATGGAATAGGAACTGAACTTTCACTTTCCACTGGGGCCCAAGTAAATCCAGGGCCACAACCTGTTCCCCTACCGACCCAAGTGCTCATCACTGGGACTAAGCCTGGACATTCTCAAATCCCAACACCGCAAGGTGCAAGTCCGCAGCAGCAGGGACCTCTTCCTTTACAAGGCGGTCACAACATTCATTTTCCTAACAACAATACTACTACTACTACACAGACCTCGAGACCAAAAACACCAAATCGAGCAAGCCCCAGGCCCTACTTTCCCCACACACCCACCAGTAGACCACCCAGCACAGAACCTTCTGAGATAAGTTTATCGCCTGAAAGGTTGAATGCTTCTATTGCAGGTCTTTTTCCTCCTCAAATCAACATTCTCTTGCCTCCTCGGCAGCCCCCTCTAAATAGAGGCTTTGATCAACAGGGACTAAACCCAACTACTCTGAAAGCGATTGGACAGGCCCCAACCAGCATTCCTCCCCTTGCTACCAACTCATCTGTTTCCACAGCATCACAAGCAAATAAACTGGATTCGGTTATAGTCAGTTCGGCAAAACAGGTTACTGGGAAACGTGCAAGTCCTAGTACTAGCAGGAGAGCCAGCACTGGGTCCAGTAGAAAAACTGGTCAAAGTTCAGGTAGACAAAGTGGGAAAGGCTTGAAATCAGTCCTGACCCTTCAGCAGAACCCAGCCATCATACCAAACATGGATGTACAAAAGAACATTCTAACAAATGCTGCACAAGTTCTGTCAAATTCTGGAAGTTTGAGTGATCCTAGCAATGCAGTTCCAAGTACTCCAAATCCACCAATTTCTATCAGAATTTTGGCTAACAATCCTGAAGAAAGCAAGGAAGGTCCACCTTTGTCTGGCAACAGTGTGTTGAAGCAGGTCTCCAGTAACAAGGAACAGATGACATTTGAATGCAATCCTCAAAACGTAAACAAATTGGAGAAGAAAAATGGTTCTGAGATTCAAATAAAAAAGGGAATTAAGCCACCGGATACCAGTAGACCTGGTGGACGTGGAGATGAGAAAAGCCTACCACCTTTAAGAGAGATTCCTATTTCGCTTAATCAACTTCTGGACACTTCTGGTAGTCCTGGTGCTACCATTAAGACCACTAGTTCCAATCAAATGGAACAACTTATACCTTCTGGAGATAAAGAGAAAGCAGTAACACCAGATGAACCTGTTAAGGAAATTCCTAGTGCATCGGCACAAGTTGTTTGTGACAGTGGCTTAGCCCCAATTCGACAGGAAGCAGGAGAATTAAACATTAATGTGACTCAGAGTGGTCCAGCCATGGTGCCCACACCAGTAGTGTCTGCATCTATTTCTGCGTCAAATCCAATTACAGTGTTTTTGAGTTCCAGTCCCATTAAATCGACAAGCAATGTAACTGCACCTGCACAGACTCAGTCCCAGCCTACAGTTGTTTCATCTGTAGTCACAATGCCACCCTTGGGTAATAAAGTGGTATCTGAGGTACAGCCAATGGTACAGACAGGTTCACAGCCAGCATTCATCACTGCACCTGTGTTTATAAATACATCTGTATTCCAGGTTGTTAAAGAACCTTTGTTATCTCAATCAACCACCGTTCCTAAAGTAACTTTACCTTCAACTTCTTCATTGGTACCCCAGTCTGTAACTGTAATCCAGGTATCTCACACTGCTCAGAGTTCATCGTGCTCAGCAGTTTCAACTACCCCACCTGTTAATAGCTCCATTAACTCTTCTGCACCAACGAGTAGAATGCTGGTTCAGAGGTCATCTGCATCCCCAGTTCAGCCACCTTCCACCTCTCCGGCTCCTCCAAACATCTCCTCACCATCTCCTCACAGGCCAGCTGCAGACTTCAACCTCAGTGAGTCTCTTCAGAATAACGGCATGGTTGACCAAAGCTCTTCAGCTTCATCCCACGCAACTGCAGTTGCAACGTCACCTACTTCAGCTAGCCCAGGTAGCTCTAATAGTAGTAGGCGAAGTCCAATATCATCCAACAAAGGAAGAGGGAAAGTAGATAAAATTGGTCAGTTCCTTATGACCAAGGCATGTCAGAAGGCATCCCCAGATAAAAAAGATGACCCAGCAGTATCTGAATTGGCTTCCCCAGGTGTTGATGATCAGGTACCAAAAGCAGCACTTTCTGGTAATCCTGAAGGAGAAGTTCCTCCTACAGAAACCAATCAGGCCAATATTTCTTCTCCAGCTAGTCAACCAGATATAGGCACTTCTGTTAACATCACCCTTGGTACAACTAGCAGCTCTACTTCTTCTGTCTCTGTTTCCTCACCTGCAAGTACATTGAATAGCACTTCTCAAAGCAATGTCACATCAGCTGCCAGCCCCCAGAACCCTGAGCCTGAATCTGTAGTACCTGTTGGTGATAGCAGTCTTGCAGTCTCTCAATCTGAGGGAAGTTGTTCGTCAGCAGAGAAAGTGGGAACAGATAAAGAACACCTACCAAATACAGGTATCTAATTGGTACTGTGCATGTGTTTGCAGAATTCTGTGTGAATTAAGTAAGCATCAGCACATAGTCTTATTTGTTATAATTTTAAGTAGACTATAGTTTTAACCACCATGTCTACATCTTTGAGTTGCTTCTAAATTTAAGATCAATCATCCCTGTACCAGTGGAGCATAATCTGTCACACTACTCAGCTTGGTACTGCATGTTTTGATTTTTGAGCCATCTAAAAGCTTATTAGCTATCTTGAGAATAGAAAGCAAAATTGGCAATGTTATGCCAGACTAATCCAAATTATTCTATATTGTTGCATGCATTTTCTAAACCATCAGTGTTTTAATTACCAAATCTGTGGAGATCATTGTACAATTTCTTTTGGTCACTGTTTGAATGTCCTCTACCATTTTATCCAAAAGCAGAATTTTTAAACAAGTATCAGTGATTTTTTTTTTTACCTAGTTAATTCTTGAAAGAGAATGGAGATTAGTGTAGTGTCTTTTGCAACCTTGGAGCATTCCAATTCAAGCCAATTAAATATTTTTAAAGTTCATTCACTGTTGTGCTGCAGGGGGAAAAACAGCCATTTTGTGCACAAAGGTCCCATAAACATCGAGTATTACTAACAAAGATTCAAATGTTGTGTGATAAATATTTGCCAGAATATCCAGCTATTCAGATAATGGGGTGACCTCTTTAATATCTGCCTGAGAGGACTGCTGGTGACCCTTGATCTATTCAACCAAAAGGCAGAACCTCAGACCATGCAGTAATCCCTCCAGCAGTTTATAAGCTTGAATGTAGGTATTTTTCACTTCCCTAGGGTTTGGTTTTACAGCCAGTGAATTACTCTTCAAACCAGTGTTTTGTATTCACAGGTTAGTCGGTGCTTTAATGACTGATAATGCCCTTACTAATAAAGACTTCCTGTGTCTGGCAAAATCCATTATTAACAAATAGTCATTCAGGCCAATCTTATTTAATTACTCAAATATGTAGTCTACCCCACCAGTCCCAACTATTGAATGATTCCAGGCTTATGTGCATAAATTTTCAATCGTCCTGAATAATAAGAACATAGATATGATGAGGTGATTGGCTTTTGAAGTTGGATTCCCTGCTTCATCAAAGAATGCTATTATGCAATTCTTAAATTTCTCCACTGGTTGGTGCTGGAGCCAATGTTACCACAAAAGATTTCAATGCATGTGGATGAAAGTGTCCAAAGACACAATCATTCAGTCATAATTAGACACCAGTGACATTTAAAACACTACTGTAGGAAAAGCACTTAAATCAATGATAATGAGAAGATAATAGTAGTGCTATTTCCAGTGGAACAGTAGAACAAGGCTTTTAACCTGCAGAAGGGCTTGAATTGGATGAATACAAACTTCTTTCTTTGGAGAAATGATAGGCCATCCTTGTAAAATTGCCGGTGAACAGAAGTCAGAACTTTTTTCTGCGGCAAGAAGATTAGTGGAGCAAGAAAGGCTTTGTTGCAGGAAATAGTATGAGTAGTGACTACTACCTCTTAAGGAAAAGTTAGTCAAATATTTAGAACGTGCGTATTGGTTTTAGATTGCTTTAACATATCTTGATGTATACATAATGGTCAAATGGTTGTATGCCAGTGAGAGTTAGGATAAGCAAAGAAGGCCCTTAACAAGATTTGTATTTTGGAGTTTTATGGATGGAACAGTTTGGTTCCATCTTAAACACACAAAATATCCTTCTAAAGTACTAGTGCAGCTCTAATTAAGGATCGGATGTACATAGTACTAGTGCTGCTCCAATTTAGGGAGTAATGTTAATAAATAGTCAATTTTGGACAACATCCAGTGTAGAACCAGGCCATTTGGTCCAGTGGTACATGGGACTTCTGAGCTCCACAAGCTTTTTCCCATCATGCCACATCTGCCCCCATCAATATAACCTGCTCTTGATGTACCTAACTAGCTTCACCTCAGTACACACACTACTTATCTCAGTTATTCGTTGTAATAGTGAGTTCCACATTGCAACCACTCCAGGCAAAGAAATTTTCACCCAAATTCTTTGAATTTATTGTTTTCTACCTTAAATGAGTTTTATTTCTCCACTTCTAGCTGGCAATTCTGATTCTTCTCATGTCTCCCTCTTTATCTGATCTATTCTTCCCTTGGAAGGTAATCAGATGTTAACTTGGCTTGAATTGTTGCAGCTTTCAGTCTAGTTTTAACATTTTTCCACTTCCTTTTGGCCCAGTTCACTGTGGCATTGCTTCTGTCTGGGTGCTAGAAGATATCTCTATTGGAGGATACTATTTTTCCAACACCTCTTGTCTGCTGTTGTCCCTGACCATGTGGCTAGAAGATTACCATTTGGAGAAAGGCTGAACATGTATTTCACAAGAGGTTGGGATTTTAAGAATGCCCATGCAAGGAGCAACAAATGTAAAATGGGCCTCTTCATATCAAGGACAAGACACAAGATTCTGCAGATGCTGGAATCTGGAGCAATATACACAAAATGCCAGAGAAACTCAACAGATCTACACTGGATGTTGTCCAGCATCTATGGAGGGAAATGAACAGTTGATGTTTCGGGTCGAGAACCTTCATCGGGTCCTAAAGGAGGGTCTCAACCTGAGATGTCGACTGTTTATTTCCCTCCATAGATACTGCCTGACCTGCTGAGTTCCTCCAGCATTTTGTGTATTGCTCTTGATATCAATTTGATATCAAACTCCAGTCATTTTTTAAAAAAATTTATCTACCCCAGCCCCACTCTACAACTAAAATTGGCGTACCTGTTGTATACAAATATGTAAGAGGATTGCTGATCACTCAGTTTATAACTTTAAATTTGCAAAGGCCCAGCAATATTTTTAATTGTGTAGCTGTATTGTAAAACAATTTTAAGTGGTTCTGGATCATCCACAGAGATCTCTCCATTTGAAATAGAAGTAAAACCCATTGAGGCAACTCTTATTTAATTAAAGATCATTAGTGCTGCTTCATGCTTGGGAAGAACTACTTAGAATACTACATGCACCCTCTTTTCCCTTGTACCACCGTAAGTACTTGTGTTTTGAAATTATCTGTATGGATGGCATGCAAAACTTCTTCCACTATATCTCGGTACACATGGCAATAATAAACCAATACCACATGCCCCACAGCAAACCCTTTAATGGGCCGTGACAACACAGCTTTTCTTTCCAGTACAATCCTATCAGGAGCTCCACATCTATATCTAACCTCTGCCAGTACATCTGTTCTGACGTTTGCTGATAAAGCTGCTGGTAGCTAATTGCAATAGAGAGCTGAGTAGACAAAAGGGCTGGGTCAAAGGATAGTGTCTTCCTGGCATAGCCATAACACTCGACAGCTAAATTGAGATGGGTATTAAAGAATCGAGTGCAAAAACAAATTCAGAGGAAGATTGCAACAGTGTGGGTAATCTACAGCTACAATTCAAATTTGACCAAAAATTCTCTTTGCACTGATATTACCCTGTATTTTAATAGCATACATCATTCCTTTCCCCTCCCCTCCCCACCCATTTTTCAGACAAATCAAGGCAAAAATTGTACAAAAGCAAAATATTTTGGATGCTGAATCTGAAATAAAAAAAACAAAAAATACTAAATCACAAGTGACAACAATGGTAATGTCTGGAACATTGACTACTGGTAATTTTGAATGACTGATGTCTTAATTGAGGCAGCTCGGGTGGCAGAGAGGTGACAGAACCTATACTTAATAGTGACTTTATCTCCCTATGAGTGAATCATTTACTGAATCAAAACATATTCTTCCTGTTGGAATTTTTTCTAATTTTTCCATAACTTGGACCCTTATTTAGCTTTCAAACATGCAAGTTTACTGACTAAAAAGAAAATGAAGCAAAAAAAACTGCTGGAGGAACTCAGTGGGTTGATCAGCTTCTGTGGGGGTGGGGAGGGGGCAAGGAATTGTTGATGCTTCAGGTCAAGACCCTGCATCAGGACCAGAGGGGAGGCTTGAGGCAGGGGCTGACAGCTGAATCATGGAAGGATGCTGGACAAAAGTGCCACATTGGGGAGAGTGAAGGTGGGGATAGCTGCTGGAAGGTGATAAGCGGGGATCCTGGATAGAGTAGACGTGGAGAGGATGTTTCCATTAGGGAGTCTAGGATCTGAGGGCACAGCCTCAGAATAGAGGGACATCCCTTTAAAACTGAGATGGGGAAGAATTTCTTCAGCCAGAGGGGGGTGAATTTGTGGAATGGTGGAGCAGACTCAGTGGGCCTAATAGTCTAATTCTGCTCCTATGTCTTCATGGCCTTATGGACGCACAGGTTATGATGTGAGGAAAATGATAATTGGCACCATTAAGGGAAAGAGGAAGGGCAGATAGAACCAGTGGGGGGGAGTGGAGGAATCAGAGGACAGATAGGTTGAGGTCTCAAGTCCACACACTTCTCCCACCGCATCTCTACCTTAATGGTTCCCATTATCATTTTCCTTACTTAACAGATTCCAGCACTTGTAGCCTTTGTGCCCCTGCTTATCACCCTCCAAGCCTGTATTTCCAACTTCACCCTCCCCCACCTGGCTCCATCTGTCTGTCATCCTCCTTGGTCCACCTTCTGGCTCCTGTGTCACCCCTTCTCTTTATACCAGCCACCTTGCCTCGTCACGCTGTCCTGGTGCAGGGTTTCATTGCAAAACATCGATAATTCCTTTCCCCTCTCTTCAGGTGTTGCTCTACTTGCTGAGTTCCTCTAGCAGTTTGTTATTTTTTTCTGCTCCACTTTCCAGCATCTGTCTCTTTTTTTAAAAAAAATATATGATCCAGTTCCATGCAATTGTACATCATAGAAGGAGACAATTCCCCTTCTGCTTCTCCATAATTCTGATTTCTTTTTTTCCCTTTTCAAGGATGCAACCAATTTTGTTTTGACAGTTACTGTTAAATCTGCTTTCACCTCTTTCAGACAGTACATTCCAGATCATAATATCATGCCGCAAAAAAACTTCTCATCTTTTCTATTACACTGGTTCCTGTAATCACCGACTCTCCTGTCAGTGGAAACAATTTCCCCCTTTCTATTCTAATCAAAAATTCTGAAATTTTTATATTAAATCTCTCATTAGCCGTCAGTCTTTGGTTTCTGCACAAAACTGAATTGTTAAATAAACTTCTACCAGTACAGTCAGATGATAATTGCCCACAGAATAGGCCAAGGTCACTTATCTTTATTTTCCCCATTCCTATTGGAGACAAAATTGGAATTCACTTCCATCCTCTATTGTTACTGGAATTGGGAATTCTTAAATGAAATTTTGGGTTGAACTACTGTTAAATCAGTGACAGTAATCAATGACCAATGTACTGCAACAGCTTAAGTTATTATTAAGCTAATAGTACCCTGCCTATCGTATACTGACGGCAGCCAGTGTAAATATTACTAAATGTTTTTGTGCATGCAAAGTTTCCCATTGGGTTTTCAATTAAAAATTTATGTGATTCCAATTCGCATTACTTGCAGTAACATAGTTTCCATTAATGTCTAAAAGCATTGGCATCCCATCTACTATTTTTCTGCATTTTCTCTTTCGATAGTTGAGCAAAGAAAAGAGTCTTTGGAACATTTGGACACAGGACTGCCAGCCACAAGTAAGTAACTGAGGTTTTAATCTTTTGTGTACACTGTATTAAGTTCCTTGTGGCTACTAATCTTTTAGTTAAGAATACCTCAAACTGAGCCCCCATGGAATATAAATTTCAAATAAAAATGGAAGCTCATCAGTAATATTTCCTCATAACAGTAATGCTTCCCCACAATGTGGATTGCATTACCACATATTATAGGCTAAAGATGGCAATTTAATACTGAATTTTCACTAGTTTCAACATCAGTTTTTGAGTTAAATGTGTCCATATCCCAGAAATGAAGGATATTCATTTGAGCATTAAGCATAACTAATGGGTGGGAGGAGGGAGAGAACAAAAAGACTTTAGAATGTCCCCAAGGTGAGTTGGCCTTGGATTTCGTTTGACTGAGGCTTACTTTCGGTCTGACCCTCCCATAGTGCATTCCTCGTGTTCATATGATACGGGAGGAGGCCATTCAGTTCATCAAAGTAATGCTGGCTTTCAGAACATTCCCATCCGTCTCTTTGCCCCACTTCACCTATTCTCACTTACATGACCCCAAGGTATTCTTTTCTGAATCGTGGTCAGTCAAGTATCTAGAGTGACCTTTGTTCTTATGCAGGTTATGGTATGGATCATGCAGATCTGGCTATAGCTTTGTCTTCATTTTGACAGCAAACTTGCACCAAGCAAAAAGAATTTGAAGGCTTATTTTAGTGAACTGTTCGACCTGCGGTTGATTCTCTGTTCTGTTGATGTGGTAAATGGCAGGAATGCGTTGGAGAATCAAGCTACTGGTATCACCTGACATCTGTTGAAGAAAGGAATTTGCAGCATCTTTTCCATGTGGGAGTGGAAAAAGACTTCTCTTTTTCTGTGGGAGTGTGCTCTACTATTTCCCTTCCAGAGATGAGGGTGTTTAGCCTATGAGGAGAGATCGAATTGCCTGGGACTATACTTGCTGGAATTCAGAAGAATGAGAGGGGATCTTGTAGAAGCATCATAAATTATGAATGGGATAGATAAGATAGAGGCAGGAAAGTTGCTTCCACTGGTAGGTGAGACTAGAACTAGGGGATATAGTATTAAGATTCGGGGGATTAGACCAGAGATGAGGAGAAACTGCTTTCCCAGAGAATAGTGAATCTGTGGAATTCTGTACCCAAGGAAGCTGTAGAGGCTACCTCATTGAAGATATTTAAGACGCAGTTGGGTAGACTTTTGCATAGTAGGGGAATTGAGGGTTATTGGGAAAAGGCAGGATGGTGGAGCAGGCTCAATGGACCAGATGCCTTCCTCCTGCTCCTATTTATGTTTTTGTATTTCTCCTGCCTTGGCTGACAAAAGCAGGCAATGAATTTTTTTTTAAACAAGTCTTCCCACCAAATGTGTAATTTTACAAGATCATATGTTAGAGACTTCAGTGCCGTGTGTATTTTTATATGATAACTGACAATCAGTGGCTATTATTTTTCATCAGCCATTTGGTGCGTGCAGCATGACTGCGTGGCAGACTTCAATCCTCCAATTGAACATTATCCCCTAGCTGCAGCAGTTGATTGTTGAGCTCAGTCATGGTGGTCACCATCTCCAAGATGAAAGACACTACAAAAATTAAAATAACCTGCAAATTTCGTAACCTCGATCATAACCTAAACTTTGAGCCCCGTTGAAACTTAACTGTGTAAATCTGATGGAGATGCTCATAGTTGAAAGACAGAACTTCCAGAAGATGTGCTAAACCAAAGTTGATATTTGTCCTCCAAACAACAGAATTGACCATGAGAACAGAAAATGTTGGAAAAACTCAGCAGGTCAGGCAGCTTCTGTGAAAAGAAATAGTTAACATTTCAGGAGGAATATCCTTGGTTTAGAACTGGGAAAGAAAAAGCAAGTTGGTTAAAATTGGGGGTATCTTGATGTAGTAAAGTTCCTCATCTAGTAGTGGGGGTTTTGGGCCATTGATCCAGAGACTTGAATTTGAATCCAACTATGGTATCTCAAGAAAGTAAAATACCAGTACAAAAAAGGTTTTGTCTCGTTAATGGCAAATGTGAAACTACTGGATTGTTACAAATATCCACCTCACTCTTTCTAATCTGGCCTTTGGATGATTCCAAGTCCACCAATGTGGTTGATTCTTTACTATTTAGAGGCAACTTGGGGTGGGCATGAAATGCTAGCATTGCCAGCAACGTACACATCCCATGAACACATAACGGTAAGCTAATAAGTTGAAAGTGGGTGGGATAGGACAAAACTTGAGGTTATGCAACACATCTGTGTAAAATACCAAAGAGTGACTGAAGGGGAAATTACTTGTCTCTGTTCCTGCTATTAATGGTTCATTAAGAGTGACTCATGAGGCCTTTCAATTTGCAAATTGATTCCTGTGTTTGCCGGCCTTAATAGCTACATTTCAAAAGTGCTTCTGAGTGCGGGGATGTGAAAAACTGCATCTAATAATGCATTTGCTTGTTACCTTGGCTCTCATGCTTCAGTGATTAAAAATGTATTCTTGGTATAATCCTGCCTGAACGTCCAGCAGGCTATTTATTATTTTAAGAATATGTCTTTTGTTTTCAGCACCTCCAGTTGTTCCAGAGCAAATATCGCCCAGGTTCAGTGCAACAAGGGACCACGGTGAAAAATGGTAAGATCACATTCAAAACATTAATCTCCAAGTAGATGAATACAAGATATGATCCTCGCAGTGGTACAATCCTTTACAGCCAATCACTTTATTGTAATGATTCATATGTACTTGAAACATGTTAACATGGCAGTTTAACACTGAGATCCATTTTGCATCAAAAACTTTTCACAAGAACTTCCCCTGATGCTACAATGCTACATCCATCTAGTCTGAACAATTACGGGTTTTATTTTTGATCCCTGGTCTATAATGAGTAGCTGGTCTCAGCTAAAGCAACAGTGGGGGTCTCAAGTTAGGATGGAAGCAAATGATTGCTTGGGATTCTCACTGGTGGGTTTCAAACTAACAAACCACCTGGTGGACTGTAAGGGCAACACTGAGATGCCATTTAAGTTGGCTCTGAACTTCTACACCATGGTTTAGCCTCCATGGTCAGCCATGTTATTGAGAGGTCGGTCAGGCTCAGTGGGCCTTACAGCCTACTCCTTGCGGACTTTTGTTGGGTTTTCCTCTTTTCATTCTCCCCATTTTGTCTCTATCCTTGTCGAAAGTGGATTGCTGGTTGACAGCTATGAAAGGACTTTTAAAATGAGCATTTTGCAGTTAAAATGACATGTTTCATTAAGCAAAATTTTTTTTGTGTGTGTAGGAGAAGACTTGAATGTTGCGAATGAAGTGGGTCAGAGGTAGGTATATATACTATTATTAATGTAAAGAAATTCAGTGTTAGAGATGTCAACATTGCAGTTTTCAGTTTAAACAATGATTGAGAATTTTCTAGTGCAGAAAGCTGTGATCTAAATTCCCCACATATATTGAAAGCATTGCATTTAGGCATAAATATGTTCCTAGTTTTGGAGGTAACTGGCTTCCATAAATCAAATGTCATTGAGCCAGATATGTGAAACTGGTATAAATCAGGTTAATACATTATACTGTAAAGGATATAACTTTTGCTTTACACTGTATTAGCTTTATTTAATAGTGAAAGAATTTCAGTATTTAATTTAACCTCCACTTTATTGGAATAAAGGATCCTTAACTTAAATTCCACGAAGTGTTCTAAAAACTAAAGTAACAATACCTAGGACATCAAGCTACACATCTAATCCACACACGTAACTTTTGAATTTTCATTTGGGGGTGGTGGGGGGGGGGTAGAATGCATTTTTTCCATTAAAAGGATTCTGATTTTAAAATGGACCAGTCAAAATGAGCATCAATTATTTGATCAGTTGTTTCTGGACTAATCAATTTTACTGTTTTCATTCCTTTCTCCATAATGATTTCATTCTCCAGTTGTCTGAAGAAGTAGCAGCAACCTGTTCATTACCACCCTTAGCTCTGTAGGTTTCCTTTAAATTGTCCATACAAAATAACTACCCAATTTCTCAGCCCACCACTGGTGACCCAGCAGAGATTTGGAGCTTTTCTAGATTGAAGGCTCTAATGCTACATTGAACAGCTGAATTCTTAAGTTTAAGGATTTTTTTTTGGAACAATAGTTTTGAATTCCTTTTACGGATTTTTTTAAATTGTTGATTAAACTCAAATATTGTAGTCTAATGATGAGAAAAGGCAAATGTTAACTGCAGGCAAAACAGGGATTCTGTAAATGTTTGATTTATATTTTAAAAATAAACACAGTTCCATGCTATGATGAAGCATCCTTAAATGGCTGTGTTCTGGCTCAAAGTTCTTTTCATTTACATCAAACTTAGAGTTGGCTTTGGACATGTCAAGATCTAAAGTCATTGTCACCAGTTGGATGGGTCATTCAGATTTGTTCCCCTTTAAGTTGAGAGAAAAGAGAGATTCCCAAGGGCAGCTGAGGAGAGACTGGCTTATTGTCTTGTGGTGAAGTATTTGGCCTCTGCTTAAGTGATTCCTTTACTATGGAGTATTATGGTCAAGAGGCCCTCACGCGAATCCTGGTCCAATTGGTGGCAGAGTCTATTAGGGCCATTGTGCTAAAAGTTACCCTACCATTTATCACCAATTGTTGAAGTAATAGTTGTGGTCCTGTTTACGTGAAAAATCAAAGCTGTGTTTTTAAGACAAAGGTGGGAAACATTAGATCCTAGAAGTGGAATCTCCACTGTTATGACTGCAACCATAAATTGCATCTTAAAATGATTGTGTTTGCTTTTTGTGGTGGATTTCCACTTTGTTTTTAAAATATTTCTCATTCTATTTTTTTTTGATAGTGAAGCAAAAATACTCTAGAGAAATCCAAAAGCCCTACCAGAAAAAATTCAAAAAATGAAAAGGAGATAGAGGAGGGTTCATCCCTTCAGGAATCTTCTGAAAATGGGCAACGGAAAAGGCCTTCACGACCAGGCTCTACAGCGGGGGGCACGAAAGGTAGTTCTTGTGTTGCTTTAATACTCCCAGGTTCTTGCTACTTCGGTAGAGTCATAGAATTGTATAGCATAGAAAGGGGCCCTGCCGCCCATCACATCTATGCTGAACTTCCATGCTCATCTATGCTAATCCCAATTTGCCTGCATTAATTCCATATCCCTCTGTCTTGGGTACCTGTCCCAGATGCCTCTTAATTTAATACTTTTCCTGTCTCCAGCATCTTCTCTGACAGCTCATTCCAGATACCAAATACTTTGTGTGGAAAAATTTACCCCTCTGATCCCCTTTAAGATCTTCTCTTTCCACCATCCCCACCTCACCCCCCCACCCCCCACCCCCCACCTTGAAACCTATTTGGGCACTGGCCTGTCTGTGCCTCCCATAATTTCACATACCTCTCATGTCACCCCTCTGCCTCCTTTGCTTCTGCGGAAAAGGGACCCAGCCTATCCAATCTCTCCTTGTAACTCAAGCCCTCCAATCCAGGCAACATCCTTGTGAATCTTTTTGCACCATCTCTAGCTTAATTGTATCTTTCCTATAGTGTGGCAACCAGAACTGCACATAGTACTCCAAGTGTAGTCTATAACTAACACTTTGTACAATTGTAACATGACTTCCAGACTATACTCAATGCCTGGCCAATGATGTAAAGCATACCATGTGTCTTCATCTGTCCACCTGTTGGCCACTTTCAGGAACCTATGCACATATCCCAAGGTCTCTCTGTTCAACAACACACCCCAGGACCCTGCTATTCACTGTATATTGTCCTGCCCTGGTTTAACCTTCCTAAAATCCATCACTTTGCATTCATCTGAGTTAAATTCCATCTGCCATTCCTGTGCTCACTTTTCTAGTTGAACTGTAACATGTAACCTTACACAACCTCCTTCATTCTCTACTACACCATCAATTTTAGTGTGATCCACAAACTTGCTAATGGTACCACTACATTCTCATTCAAATCATTAGTATATATGACACGGGACCCAGCACTAATTACTGCAGCACACCACTGACCACAGGCCAACAATCTGAAAAGCAACCACCCTCTACCAACAGCCACTACCACTCTCTGCCTCCTAACACTAAGCCAGTTTTGTATCCAGTATGCTAGTTCACCCTTGATCCTCTGTTCTACCTTCTGGACTAGCCTACATGCAGGACCTTGTCAAAGGCCTTGCTAAAATCATATAGACAATGTCTACCCTCAATCTTCACTCTTTTTTTTAAAAAAGCTCAGATCAAATTCGTGAAACAAAATTTCCCATGCACAAAGCCATGCCGACTATCCCTAATCAGCCCTTGCCTTTCCAAATGCAAATAGTGTGTCTTAGAACCTCTTTCAATAACTTTCCCACCACTGGCTCAAGCCTGTAGTTGCCTGGCTTCCTGCTGTCTTTCCTTTTAAAGGCACTACGTGAACTGTCTTCCTGTACCTTCACCTGCGGCTAAAGAAGATATAAAAATCTGTGCCCAGGCCCCAGCAATCTCTTCCCTTGCTTCCCATAATATCCTAGGATACTACCTGCTGAGACCCAAAGGGATTTATTGATCTTTGTGTTTCAAGACCTACAATATCACCACCTTCATAATGTTGATGTGCTTCAGAACATCACTGTTCCCTCCCCTGAACTCACTTGCTTTTGTGTACTTCATATAAGTACAGACAAAAAGGGTTAATTTAAGACCCTGTCCCATTTTCCTGTGGCTCCACACTTGGATTACCACACTGATTCTTAAGGGGATGTACTCTCTCCTTAGTTACCCTTTTGCTTTTAATATACTTGTGGAATCTTTTAGAATTCTCCTTTATCTTATCTGCCAGAGATATTTCATGGCCCCCTTTTGCCCTCCTAATTTCCTCCTTGTGTATTCTCCTACATCCCTTGTACTCAAGGGACTTGATCATAGTTCCTGTATCCAGTAAGGTGACTGTTCTGGCTTAACTCCCTAAAGGTGCCGATGGTTAGTGGATTCTATTTTGCATTGAATTTTCTGATTTGTACAAATGTTTGTTCCAAGTATCTGCCTGTGGTTCTGTTTGATTAAATGGTAAGGCCCAGTATATCCACTAGGTTCTACTGTGGGACTGCTTAAAATCACTTCTGGTCCATGGTGAACTCTGTGCTAACCAGTGTAACACCCTGTTGTGTGTAACCTGTACAAACCACAGTGGTATACATGTACCATTGGACTGCACAAACTAAAGTCATCTTGAGTCTATAATTCCCATATCCAGTCTTTTCAGAGTTGTGATCTGAGGTTATGGCTCCCCCAATTAGCCTGATTATCCTTCCTCCATGACTGACCTTCCTCCAAGATTTGCCTGTGAATGCCTTTCCCTTTTATTGCTTGTGACTCCTTTCCCCATAAAGTCCACGTGTGTCGATGTTGGGTGTTTACCTTGAGCCACTCTGAGCTCTCAACTACATGTGCACTTAAGGAGCCAACGAGTGTCTGTGTCCCAGCTGATGTCCAGGAGAGGAAGGAAAGGGATGGTTAAAAATTGACTTCAATACCAATTTAGTGCTTTGTTTTCCAAAGCAGGCAGCAATTAAGCAAGGAGTCACCATGAAACCTTGGACCTCTGGTTCATTGTCTATCTCAAATGTACAGTGACAGTGTATAACATTCTCAATTTTGCACCAGTAAATTTTAAAAATTATTGAAGTGTTGGAATGCATTGGAATGCTTGTTATATTTATTAATAATTAAAAGCATACTTTAGAGCTCAGATGTCCAATTACCTCGCCAGTGAAGGTTTTCTCTTTGAGGAGGGGATTGGGGGAAGAGGAAAAACTGGGCCACAAACTGGACAAACTTGGGAGGAAAGATTACTGTATGGAGTAACTTTGGTATTTAATTATTCATGAACGTGATCTGAAATGGAGACCTGAAGTAATCTTACAAAATTGTCATGCCATGCGTGAGTTATAAATAAAATGAACGCTCTGTTCAGGATGTAGAATTCTGTGCTGGGTTTTTATTACTTGGGAAAATATGTAATTTGTTTTGTCAATCACCTCGAATCAGGCATTGGAAATTGCAACTCGTTTATTCTGTGGAATCTTGACCAAGAAGCCATATTTCTGAGTAAGCTTAGAAAAGTGATGACAAGCTGCTGTGTTACATAGAACAGTACAGCACAGGAACACGCCCCTTGGCCCACAATGTCTGCGCCAAACTTGATGCAGAATTAAATTCTCTTCTGCCTGCACGTGATCCATATCCCTCCACTTCCTGCATATTCATGTACCTATCCTAACAGTCTTTTAAATGCTATTGTCTTTTAAACGGTCTGTTGTATCTGCTTCCACTCCCCAACAGCCCATTCCAGGCACCACCACTCTGTGTGTGTGTGTTGTGTGTGTGTGTATTTTTTTTAAAAAAACTTTTAATCTTCTCCCTCACTGTAAATTGATATTTCTACCCTGTGGGAGAAGGGTTGACTGTCTACCCTATCTGTGCCTCTCATAATCTTAGAAATTTCTATCAGGTCTCCCCTCGGCCTCTGGTGCCCCAGTGTTGTGAGTATTTCTGCTGATCTTCATCCAGCATCCACTTCCTACGTTTCTCCAACAGTTCTCTATGTTTGTGAACCCTGTGTGTGGGGGTTTTCCAGGCCAGTGATTGTATTGAATTTGTACAGTTGCTTAATACATTAACATCTTAACACTGCCTAATGAACCATTCATATTGATAGGAAAGGACAGAGTAGATGTGGCTAGGCTGTTTCCCTTGGTGGGTGAGTCCAGGACCAGAGGGCACAATCTTAGAATTAGAGGGTACAGTTTCAAAACAGATGAGGAAAAATTTCTTTAGCCAGAGGGTGGTGAATTTGTGGAACTCCTTGCCACGTACAGCAGTGGAAGCCAGATCAGTGGGGGCGTCCAAGGAGGAGATAGATAGATATCTAAATAGTCAGGATATCAAGGGATATGGGGATAAGGCCGGTAATTGGGATTAGAATAGTTGTTTTTTTTCTTCTTCCCCCCATTCCCCATTTCTCATTTCTATTTCCCTTTCCTTGGAGCAGACTCGATGGGCCGAATGGCCTGCTTCTGCTCCCTTGTCTTGTGATCTTGTTGAATTCATTGTGTAATGTTCCCACTGCAGCAACTCTGGGTAACCTGCCAGTTGGAACACGGGTCTTTCTTGACCTGTAGCTCAGAAATAGTGACTACTGTTTTAATATTTTCCTGTTCTCTTCTTTCTCCTAGATACGAGTACAGCCACCAGCCCTACACAGACAAAACGAAGGAAATCCAAATAAAATCTCACAATTGTAAACCTGTGAAGTGTAAATGTTTGTGAATTTAAATAATTTTTCCAAGCTACTTTTCTAGCATGAAATTGTGTATAGAGTACTGTTTTAATATTTGTCCCACTGAAATGTGACTTTAAAAAAAAAGTTTTTTGAATCCTGAAACTGTTTAACAAGGTAAAAACCTGTCATACAGCCAGTAAAACCCCACTGGAAAGTAACCGTACTGGTAATTTCTGTTGCAAAGCTAAAGTAAGTTGCCAGCTTTTGTCACTGTCACCAACCTTGGTAAAATATAGTATGTTATTTTTAATTTGGTATTTACTGACTGTTAAATTGTGTTCAAGTCTTAAATACTGTATGTGAATATTTGTACGAGGGTGCAATAAAGCCCATCTCCACTGGATGTTGAGTGTGAAGCAGTATCCCTTACCAGCAAGTCTATACTGTTAGTTCACTTTATGTGGTCACATACATTTTCTCCCTCCTTTTGAAATGGAAAAATTATTCTATCTTTTTGAGGTATTAAAATGGAATCCAGTCCCTCTGGTAGATGTTGATGCCTCTAATCATAACCAATGAAACTGTAGTGACAGTGCAAACTGAGGCTACTTGAACTTTCAATGTGTGGAAGAGGCAAGAATGAATAGCCATCTCTCCACTGTCTGCTATGGAGAATGGTTCATGAAAAACTAAGCAGCAAAGGGCAATTGTAATAATTTTTAAGTATCAGTTGGTAATTTGCTTACACTCTTCACCCCAGTCTATAATATTTCCACTAATCACAACTCTTAAGATTTTGTACAGATATGTAGTTCATCCCACTTGTATTAATAACATTAAATGTTCAAATGAAAATTAGTTGCAAATCTTGGTAATAACCATTTGTTATATTTGGCAACCCTCTCCTCTTTGACCTGGCAGGTGTTTCAGAATGCAGTTTAGTTGTAACCTTGTCCAAATAGTGCAGTATGTGTTCCTCACCCAATGAAATTTGTTCAAATCTCCTTCGGGAAGAAAATGTGATTTGCAGGTTAGAACAAAAGAACACTTGGCCTCTTCTCTGCCATTCGGTTATCTTAAACTCAGCACCACTTTCCTATTCTAACCTCATCCTTTGCCTTTTGATTTTTGGATATACTCAACGACGGGTCCTTTGGAGTAGGGAATTTTAACATTTACGGCCCTCTAGGTGAAGAAACTTCTCATCCCAATCCTAATTTGGTTGATATCTTCCTATGAGAATGAGATTTAAAGACACCGGATTTCGAGAGACTCTGGATACCTCTTTCAGGGAAAGCATCATCCCCCGTCTACGCTGTCAAGACTTGTGTATGTTTAAGTGAGATCACCTTGCATTCTTCCTGGCTGCAGAGTAAATAGGTGGTGTTTGGTCAATCTCATGTCCCTGCTGCCTCTCTCAATTATAGAATCAATCTAGCGGACCTTTTGAGCCTTGTAAGTAGACTAGACCTGTATATAATATTCCAGGCACAATCTCAGTAATGTCCTACATAATTACAGTAAGAAACCTCTACTCTTCTACTCATCTTTTTGAAATATTGGCCAGACTATTTGCTTGTTGTACATGCACATTGACTTAGTGATTCAGGTTTGAGGAAGCCCAGGATCCTCTGAACACCAAAACCTTTCAACCTCTCACCATTCAAAATTGCTGTTTTTTCTATTTTTTTTCCACCAAAGTAGATAACCTGACACTTTATGCATTATTCCATCTCCCACATCCTTGCCTGTTCACTCGGGCTGTCCCCCCACTCTCTCTGCCACTAGCATTTGGTTCTCCAGCAACCTTGGAGATGTTGCACTTACGAAGGCCCCAGTTCCAATCCCTGCGGCACCCCACTGATGACAACTTAGTCTTTTGATAGTCCAAATCGTCAGTCATCATCTGCCTCTCACAAGTTCAATGCTTGCATTACCTCCAGCATCTTCTGAAGGGAATGGTAATTCTAGGCACTTCAATTGGTTGGACAATGCTGCTCCTTCCTCAACCAGCCAGAGGTCCTGTTAGCTTGCCAGTAGCCTTGATTGTAAAATCTGAAGGCATGGGTTGCAGTTCCTTTACCCAATGAAGTATTAGAAATGTTAAATTCCTGTATACCTGGTAGGTATTTCCTGGTAGGAAATGGAATTAGAAAGTTTTCAATTTGTTCTTCCCAATTAATTTTCTGGAAACTTCTGGACTAATGTAACAGGCTGTGGATTCTTAACTTTGCTACTCCATTTAATTGCAATGCAGTGGATTTGGGGGGTGAGGTAAACACAAAGATGAGACATTGGGATTCAGTATAAAGAGAACAGGGAAAGGATAGGGGTGCAGTTTTGAAAGGGGAAGGAATAACCATCTTATTTCAATGCCACATTTGTATTACCTTCATTCAACCAAATCAAATAATTTCTAAATGTCTGGAATTGTGTTCAATAGTACAGCTTGCATTTGTATAATCTGTTGTGCTCTAGTATGTTTCAGCAATGAGGCAAATAGTACTTATGTTCTAAAAGTTTAGACTGCCTATACCTTTTAATAATCTTACACCCATCAAACTCAGTCACTGGTTAGTTTTTATCTATGCAAAATGTGTCCAGTGAACTTGCTCCCTGTATTGTAACTTGGGTGTATAGCAGTTTTTTTGTACAAATACACAGGAAGCCACAGCTGCAGGAGCAGAGAGATCATAGAACTGTATATTGGTGAGACCGAACAGTAGTGAGATTTAAAGTTGTTGAACAACCAGGAAGGCCAAGATTCAGAACAGCAACATCTTGGTTTGAAAACTGACATGTCACAATTTTGGATGCTTACAATTTAGACACAGCACTGGAACACAATTGACATTCTATTGTTTAAGGAAAAGGGCAGGGTGCCCAAGTAGGCATTCTTTGAAGACAGTTGGGACTTGATATCAAGCAGATAAAGTACAGGATTTGAGCAGTTGCATGATGCTGGATAAGTTGAGGAACAATAGCCCAAGGGGTAGGAGGTAGTGCAACTTGTGGAGAGTCTCTGGACAAAGTGGAAATAGGTAAAAATATAATGAACTGACACTCACACCAAGAGTGCACACATGGACCTAGTCAACCCCGCTACTGAGAATGCAGCAAGTTTGAGGATTAATATGCATTAGGGTTGTCCTGGTGGACTAGAATTCCAATTGGTGTAGAACTTAGGAGGTAACCACATGTTCAATACTCAGACAAGGGGCATTGGATTTGGAGTGAACAGCAGAGAAAGAATGAGTGTGCAGTTTCAAGAACCCCTGAAAACATGAAAAATAAGCCACCTTTGTGTACTAGGAGGGAAGGGGGGGGGGGGGCGGTTGACTAGGGATGGACTACAGCCTGGACGTGGGGTAGAAATTAAAAACAGCAGCACAAGATTCAGATGCTTGTGCACGAGGAAAGTATCTGAGTCTCCGGACAATGACTGGATTGAAGCACTGGTGAAGCTAAGCAAGAAGCCAGATGAATAGGGCCAAATTGACTAAGGGCCACATTGCCCCAGTGATGGTTCACACAGACTGATGCAAAAATTATAACCTATCAGGGTTAAGGGATTGCTACCCTATTAACTAAAATTATGCCAACAAACTTGTGAACTGCCTCTTTATAATGCAGTACTGGCTGGTTGAGATGATTTTACATCCCAGTTTAAACATTGCCACCTTGATAAAGTTCTGAGTTCCAGAATAACTCTGCATTGAATTTCAAAACAATCATCCTGTTGAAATTGTGGCTAGGTGTTGTACTTCAGCAACTACACACTCAGTTTATACTTTAGAACTGTTCAACAGTAGGCTATACATTTTAATCTAGTATCAGTATGTCCTGTGAAGCTAGAATCTGAACCAAGTGGACCGTAGCAAGATCCATTAGTTGGGGATACTAACCCACTTTAAAACCCCTGCAGTACTTGTATGTTACTCTCCTGGGGGGAAGAGGCCAAACTTTTGTACATAAAGTATTTGAAGTCTTCCACAAATCTTCACGGGAAGAATCATTATAAAGCTTCACAGACAATTACCAAACACAATTAAGGACACAAATGCAATAGTTTTTGGGAAAAAAGGTGATTTTTTTTTATGAAAATAATGAAGTTCCCACAGTCAGCAAGTGGCTATAACAACAAGCACTACTGCAACATCCATAATCCAGTTACATTTCACACTTCCAATATTTAGAAACACACAGTTTGGAAACAGTTATGAGACCCAAAAAAAACTCAAGCTGCCCTTTGTTTTGCATAGGACTTTACTGTTGCCATTCAAGTGTCAATTTCTGTTCACACACACACACTCATCTCAAATTAAAAACTCATCACTTCAGCCCCAGAATGGAAGGCACGTGCACAAATCAATACATGAGAGGTAACTTACTGATGAACACAAGCTGTTATAACTAACTTTAAGTACTTTTTATTTTAAACATGGCTGCAAATACTGACAATACTGTGCCCAGCGATAGTGGAGATGTTTGACATGGAAATTACCCCATCAGGCTTGGTGGCCACACTGCTATGGAACGTTCACATAATATGCAACACTCCACCACTCATCGCACTTCCCTGCAGAAATGATACTGCTTATACACGGATATGTTGCTGAAGTTTGAATAAATCGACAATAGACTTTGCTGCAAGTCACAGGCCTCAGCTACCTCCAACTCACGGTCAGGCAGTATTGTCAATAAACATATCTGATGACACATTCAGATTGCAGTTAGAACAAGGACCCAGATACTACGTTATGCTAACACAAAGATGTGTAGTTTCTCAACAATACACAATTAATAGAACCACAAAAGTTAAAAGACAGAACACCCTCTAGTATCAAGTTTTATTCTACTAGGTTTGATGGCGTCGTATGGCAATTTAGTGCTAATTAGATGTGCATGTTACATATTTAAATATTATACATCAGAAACACAAAACGAAAAATGTACAGAAAAAGAACTATTGGAAATTAAGTGGATAATGGAAATCAAGTAAAAGAGTGAGATTACAATAGGGACCTCATCCAGAGGTGTATATGAGCAGAGATTTGATGGATTAATTAGCCCATTTCAATCTTGTAACATTCTCTTTTGAAATTTCAGTGCACTGAATTGCAAAGTTGCTTCTTTTGCATTGAAGAATAGACTTTACATTTCAAAGCCATAGCTTGGTGGGGAAAAGAGGAGAAATGCCATTTTAATATTAGCTCCACCTCCCCTATAAAAGTATTGCTTTAAGTTCAGGCAATATATAAACTTAAAGCAATGCACAGAGGACTGAGTATTGTACATCAACCCTTTGACAGAAATGAGCTGCTTAGTAAGTAGTGAGACACAATTTCAATAACAAATCACAATTCAAGGACTTGTATCTAAAGATATGGTCCTCTTCAGTAGACCAAGCAGTTGTGGTTTAGAAGTTTTTCCACAGAACAGGTGAACAAAAGCATTTCAATGCAAAACAATAGTCTCGAAAGGTGTAGATTCATCTGTTGGTTTTTAACCAAGTACATCACCTCAATGTGATAGACTGGATGCGATTACTTAATCAAATCTGGATTCTCAAAATAGCACTGATGGAAAATTATTACAGTAAATGAAGCTGCTGCTTTATTTGAACAGCAGCAATCTTCATCCTGAGAGAAAAAATTACTCTACTCCTTTTATTAGCCACCCTGAAATCCTTGATGAATACGAGCAAAAAAAGATTATGTACATAAGCCTCATGTGTTTCTTATTTATATGGACATTAATTTAAATTAACACACTGCATTGTGGTGTATTGTCCCTGAGAGAGCCTGTGCTGTGTAGTTTAGCATGAAAAATTGCAGCTCACACAATCACATATATCCTTAAATAAATTATTCAAAACATACATCAGCAGAACACTCTCATCCCAGTCACTGACAAGCAATTCTATTTCAGAGCACTGGTCTCACAACAGCACAGCAGATACTTCAGAACCTTTAGTTGTTGTTGTATTCAAGAAATAATACTGTCCACAAACTTACATGTTTTCAGTTACAAAATAAAGTTGTATAATTCTATCAGTTCAGCACCACACTTGGGTTGATCCAAAGTCAGACTGTAGGGTCAGGACCTTCTTTGATAACAAGGCATTCAGTACAAGTTAGTAGGTAGATACAAATTGCTCTTGAAAGCCCCAGTTACACCAGCAGAGTTTCAGTGCAGTGTGAATATTTAATCAAAGCATCTCGCAAGCACCACATTTATAAATTGGAGCCAGAAAGCATCCCACCTACACCCCACAAACATTTGTCAATTCAAAACTGGAGAAAGTTAATCTTTAGAGGGGAAGCAATTAAAAAGATAAACATTCTTAGTATTGGTGACAAGCTGATATGGAGGCTGGGATGGAGGCATTAAGATCTAGCAAGAACAGACTGCAAAACCAAAAGGCCCAAGACTGGTCAAGAAGAGTTGACATGGAAGATATTGCCCACAAAACGAACAGAATTGTTCCAAATGCACAGTCGTTTTCTCAGCACCTTGAATGCAAAGGTCACAGTACAAAATGTAACCCTTTGTTAGAACCCAGTAGCATTTTTTTTTGGTTCATTTCAGATCTCCAGCATTCACTGCATTCACGTATGCAATCTGCATTGCATGTTATTTTTGTGTAGTATTTATTCTGGTACACTGTTGTGGAGTGTACTTTCCTGAGGCTAAGCTCCATTTGATGCAGCTAGTTTAAATAATGTGTGGGTTACATATTTCAATGAGTTTGTCCTGAAGACGTTCATTGGATTCAATGTTCAATTATGATGAAATACACTGATGCTCTAATAATACCATGCAGAACATTATTCCTGGAAGGTCCAGGCTAGTGATTTCACCATCTGGAGAGTTACCAGTCACAATTAGCTATTAAGGGGATGTTCCAATTGTAGACTAAACTTCTTCAACAGGTCAAGGATGATATCAACTGTTTGCTTTCAGGATAAGAATGATAGTAACTGATTTCTAGATAAAAGGTCTGAACAAAGATTTTAGAACAAGGTTTGTAAGAAGAAAGAGGATGAAGGGGAATCAAATGGATTTAAAAGTGATTAAAGGGCAAGATCCATTAACTCTTAAAAACCCTGGGCTTCAGAGGCCAGAGTACTAAAGCAAAGATGTTTTGTAGAAACCTATCACCATGCTTTAGAAAGGATGTGAATGGTCTAGGGGGACTGTATGCAGAAGAAATGCAAGAGCATTTTAGTGGTAAGAGATTTCAGCTGCAAAGTTAGGCTAAAGTTAAGGTTGTTCTTTGCAGACCAAAGGAGATTGAGAGAAGGTTTACAAGATCATGACAGATTGACATAGAGAGAAGCTGTTCCTGTTATTGGATTGTTCAAGGACTGGAAGACACGGGTTTAAAGTGATGAGCCAAGTATACAGCAGGGATGAGAGAAACGCCCTTTTATGCAGAATATGGTTATGATCAGGAACTCACTGCCTGTAAGAGTGGTAGGAACAAAGTCGATCAGGGCATTTGAAAGGGAATTGACAGGCAGTTATTAACAGAGATAGAGAAAGAGTTGGGGAATGAGGTTGACAGGATTGCTCCAAAAGAGCCAGCACAAGCTTATGGGGCCAAATGGTCTCCCGTTGAGGCATAATAATACAATGATTCGATCCAAATTGGGAAACCATTCAAATGAGGCTTGTCATCTTGGGAAATAAGTGTTAGTGATTTAAAACCAAGGCAACTTAAAACTGACTCCTTTCAAATAAAATGATCTTCAGCATCATAATGGTAGTCAGTTTCCATTTTTAATAATCCGATGAAGGGTCTCGACCTGAAACGTCGACTGTCCATTTCCCTCCATAGACACTGCCTGACCCGTGGAGTTCCTCCAGCACTTTACCTGTTCATCTTCAGCCCTTTGTCACTTCAACCTGTCACCTCCCAGCTTCTGACATCATTCCCACTCCCTCCCTCATCTGCCTATCACCCCCCCTTCACCTAGATCCACCTATCACCTGCCAGCTCTTGCTCCACCCCTTCCCTCCACCCTTTTATACTGGCTATCTCCCCTCTTTCTTTCCAGCCCAGATGAAGGGTCTCGACCCAAAATGTCAACAGTCCATTTCCCTCTATAGGTGCTGTCTGACTCGCTAAGTTCCTCTATTCTTTTGGTATTGCTCCACTTTCAATAGCTTTATTGAACTGGGCATCACTGGGTTTATACTAACTGTTTAGCTCTCTGAGTCATGGGGAACCAATGTCAGACCTTCTTGAATTGCTGAAAATTTTGATTTAACCAGTTGTTTGTTGGTCCATTCAGAGCAGGAGTCTCAGAATCGGGAGAAACTAGAACCACACTTACACCAGACCAGAAGGTTGATAGGTTTCTTTCAATAAAAAAAGTTAATAAACCTGCTGAGTTCTTTTTACAATTTGGCAGCTTCATGGCCAATTTTACCAGTGACAATTTTTTTTGTACTTGAAAAACTAAAACTGAACTCTAATTTTCAAACAATTATGATGGAATTTGAACAAAAGACAGGAAAAGCCAGAAACACTCAGCAGGTCAGGCAGCATCTGTGGAAAGTGAAACAGAGTTAATATTTAGGTCAAAGACCCTTCAGAATTGTGGGACTTGAATTCAAGTTCTCTGGGTTACTGGTCCGGTAACAAAATCACTGCATGACCCTGCCTTGATTATCAGAAGTTAATTGGTTATTGAATCTTTAACTGTAAGATTGGGGTTAAGATATTTTTTAATCATTGAAAAATTGACTGGTTAAGGATTCTGTTGCGTTGGTTGGCAAGGTGAAAACACGAACATACAGCTCAACTTTCCACAGACTAACTTTCTACATATCATTTGGGGATGCAATTATTTCCCCTTCCTTTGTTTAGCAACCTTTCACCGAGCAGCTAAACAGAATGACACCAAAACCCAGAGAGAAGCATCAAGCAGTTTCCCCAAAATAAATCGACAATCATAACACTTCTTACACTGGTAAATTCATCTGATCCACTTCCTTTGAAGTAAATAACCTCCTTCAGTAAGAACTTTAACCTCAGGTCAATGCAAATCCCCACTCTAGACAAAGCTCTGGAAGACTTCATTGACTTAATGCCACTAATGGTACAAAGATAATTGGCCATGGTCAACAAGAGGCAATGGTGACTAGGTGGACACTTCAGTGGTGAAGGTGAGAGGACCAATGAGAAAAGTGAACCCAGGATTAAGAAGGTCATTAAGGCGGCAGTTGGTATTAGTTCAGATTACTGTGTGGGCAAGGATGTTGTCGGTTAGAGAGACTACCATCCACTTGGATAAACAATGAGAATAATAGGCTCCTTCAATTGGAATTCATTGGGAAAAAAAAAGAACATCATTGCTTTAATTTTAGAACGTGGTTCTAAAACCAACAAACAGACATTAGATAAACCGACTTTATCAGGAGGGACTTGGCATTTGCATTGGGGCCGGATCTAGCAAATAAGTCAGGTGCAGATAATATGACTGATGGATATAGTTCCAATGAGGATACTATTGCCTTAAATGTGTTGATATTAGTGAGACGAATAATGCAGCTCCAAGTGGCGACACCAGTGCAGTGGACAACATTTGATAGTGTCGGATTTGAAGAAGGTATCAGCAGAGATAGTATTTCTATTTTCCAATTGTTGAATGAAGCTAGTATATTACCTGATAAAGAATGCCGTGTGTGGTAAAAGCAAATTTGGAAGTTTGACGAACAAGCCTGTTGACCTACTTGTCAAGAGGCATGTGAAGCTTAACGAAGAGGTAATACCTAATAAGACTTCAAAGTGTGAAGATAGATAAAAGAAGCGAGGTCTTCAGTTCCAGGGCCATAAAGAGATAAACTCGCCCTTGCTCCTTGTGTATGAAGGTTCAGGAACTGTACAAAAAGGATAGGACTTCTCTGGACTGGGATATTACAAGAGCAGGTGAGAGGGACCAGGAATGCAGGAGTAATGCAAAAAGAACTTCTTGATCTGGTGAGAAAAATCCAGAGTATTCTGTAAACTTATCAACAATTCTTTACAAACTGGCTAGACAAAGGCAATTATATCCATTTAAACCTGAAGCATTTTCCCAGTGAAATAGATTCAAGCAGAAAAAGGTCAACTAACTTGAGTTCCAACCCTAGTCCGGGTAAGTTAAACCCACATAGCTGACTACTGCAGGCTGGAATAGGCAGATGCGGTAGAAGGTTCACTACTACCCATTGGCACATGAGCATTTCAATTTGCCTGAATGCATTCAGAAAGCAAAGCAAGCACTGGGGTTCTACTAGCCAATGTAACTGAGGCTTACTTAGGAAGGAAAGCAAATGGCCAAGCTCATTTACACATTCCTAAAAAGAGGCGAGCTAAGCAGAAAGACAAGTAAGAGAAGGTCCCAAATGATGTGTCCTTGTCGGAGCATGGAACAACTTTTATTTGAAAAGAGCTACGCTCAGAACAAAAAGGCCAGCTAAAATGAAAACCTTGCGCGGTGAGGTGCACAGTTTGTCCAAGGTTATTGTTAATGCCATCTGACTGACCCAAAACGCCCAGTTTCCTGAAGTGGTTTAGTAGTTGTATTGGCGTCGGGGTGGCTGGTGCACAAAGTTGCCTTGGTGTTTGGTCCGGTGGAAACGACACTCCCTTGCAAGGTTCTGCCTCTGAATTCTGTTGCGGCTCAGCTGGCGTTTTTCAACCCGTTGTTTCGCCCGTTGGATGCGGCGGACCTGATTTGCCTTTTCCAAGATGCCAGTTCGTCCTAAAACTGCTGCAGGAGCTGGGGGCGCCCACCGTTCTACCCTGGTCTGAGCTGTGTTTCTACAAAGAGAGCAAGAGAGCAGGTTTCACATTTTGTCTGCAATCAGAGTTTTCTAACACAGAGACAGGATTCAGCCCATTGCATCCACACCATTGTTTCTCTGCTAACCTGCCATATGCACATTGTATATCTGAGCTATCCCTCCAACTGTAAAGGAAGCAAAATAAAAACATGTTTTCTCTATTTCCTTACAACGCAGAAGGTATTTATTCAGCATATCAAGTCTATAGTAGCCCACAGAGCAATCTCATTCCCCTACTAATTTCCCTTGTAGCCTATTCACACATTTTCACCAATTCTACCATCAACACTATACACTGGAGGCAAGTTATCATGGCCAATTAATCTACCAAACCTCACATCTGCAGGCACGGTAGTGCAGCGGTTAGCATAACGCTATTACAGTGCCAGCAACCCGGGTTCGATCCCGTCCGCTGTCTGTATGGAGTTTGTACGTTCTCCCCTTGTCTGCGTGGGTTTCCTCCGGGCGCTCCGGTTTCCTCCCACGTTCCAAAGACGTACGGGTTAGGAAGTTGTGGGCATGCTGTGTTGGCACCGGAAGCGTGGCGACACTTGCAGGCTGCCCCCAGAACACTCTATGCAAAATATGTATTTCACTGTGTGTTTTGATGTACATGTGACTAATAAAGATATCTTATCTTATCTCTGGAATATAGGAGGATAATGGGGAACCCAGAGGAAAACACTTACAGTCACTGGAAGAATGTGCAAACTCCACACAGACGGGCACTGGAAGCCAGTATTGAACCTGGGGTCACTGGAGCTGTGAGGCAGCTGTGCCACTTGAGGCAGAAGTCACCAGACCAAAAAGGCATGAGTGAATTCAAATCCCACCACTCAAGAGATCCACGTCTATAAAGCCACTGGACTGGCGTATAGTGCCACCTTCTGGTTCTCCCACACTCTTCAGCAAAGGAAGGGAATTTGCACCTTTACCCAGCCTACATATCTCTAGACTCAGAGCAATGTGATTCACACTGAAATGCCCTACACTTTAATGTAGGCAGCAAAAGCCAAGCTTGCCGGCAATTCCCACACCCACTAAAGGAATGAAAATTAAATGTTCATCCCCTAATATACAGAAAAATTGATCACTTCAAAACTTTAAAACTTCAAGTTTTGAAGAAAGAATTTCTGATGAAAACGATACTTTTCCATCATTATTGTTAATCTCATCTAGTGGAAACAACCCTTCAAGACAGAAAGACAGAGAGAGAGAGACACACACAGACAGAGAGAGACACACAGACAGAGATCTACTACAAGGTCTCCCATCCACAACCTTACCAGTTCTAAAATGGGGAGTGGGTGGATGTGCACAACCTCTGAAAAATGCAATCTTTATCCTTGGTAGCTTCCATGTGAATCCAAATAATTTTCACCTCTTCTTAGTGCGAGGGCTATACATCAAGTACATTTGCATTTCCTTTAAGAGCCACTCCAACTTCTTTGGGTTTTAGTTGTTCTTCTGGCAGGGTTACCAGAGGGAGTGGGGGAGGGATGGATGGAGCAGATCCAAGGAAACTCCCAGCTACAGACACTGCTGGCAGTTAACATCACTTCATTTAGAATACAGTATATGTTTTCAAAAGTGACTGCCAAATAGCACATACTATAAAAAAATTGAATAGGAACATCTATTAAAAAATATTTCCCTCTGATAAATAAAAGATGACAACTAATAAATGTGCATTTATTCAAAAAGCATCCAGAGCATTGTAGGTAGGACATAAGGTATTTATGCATGAATTCCATGATATTTGGTGGAGGGAATTAGTGAAATTAGTGAATTAGTGAAATTATAAGCATATACTTTTTGAAAAAAACAGTTGCGTTTACTTAAGGTGGCTAATGTTCCCAAGGCCAACAGCTCGAATATAGGGCAGCATAGCAAGTAAAGCTGCCATTTCATAGTTCCAGCGACCCAGGTTCAATCCTGTCCTCCCAGTGCTGTCTGTGTGGAGTTTGCACGTTCTCCCTGTGACAGCATGGGATTCCTCCGGATACTCTGGTTTCCTGCCACACGTGGAGAGGGTTAAGAGGGGAGATGATTGAGGTATATAAAAGTATGAGGGGTATACATAGTGTAAGCTGCAGGAAAGTTTTCCCCAGATCAGAGACAGATAAAACAGATTTCGGGTAAGGGGAAAGAGATTCAGAGAAGATACGAGGGAGATCTTCTTCACTCAGAGAGTGATAAGCACCTGGAACGCACTGCCTGGGAAAGTGGTTGAAGATGGATCACTAGATGAGCACTTAAATCATTTAGTTACAGAAGGCTACGGACTAAGTGATGCGTGATGGGGTTAATAAAATAGGGTGCCCCTTGACCTGTGTCAATGAATTGAGCCGAATAGTCTGTTTCCATGCCTTGCGATCCTATGCCAAAGATGTGCGGGTTGGTAGATTCATTGGCCGCTGTAAGTTGCCCCAAGTGTAGATAGGTTGTAGAATCGGGGGGGGAATTGATGGAAACGTGGGAAGGATAGACTATAGGGAAAATTAGTGGGGAAACGGAATTGCTCTGTGAGCCAGCATAGAGACCTAATGGGCCAAATGGCCTCCTTCATTGACGTAAGGAAATCTGGAAATATTCTTTGAAAGTGTTGACAGCAGTCCAAAGCAAATCCAGCAAAACATTGAAGATAAAAGGAGGGAAACACTGCCTTACAGCAACATTTCCATGGTTGTGGCTCAACCAAACAGGCGAGAGGAAGACTGTGGCAGATGGAAACTAGACTGCGCACAAACATAACACAGCTAATAAACTGTGTACTTCTGTGAGAACCACAATATAAACCACAGGCCAGAAATTGTATGGATTGTGTGGTTTATTCACTAACTTTCTTTAAACCATCATTCCCATTCTTTGACTTTGAGGTTTTATACATCTAAAGTTGCATCTTCCACAGTTTTCATTAAGCTAAACAAAAAGAACAAATCAATACAGAAAGAACTCTGAAGAGTACATAGGTCGATTGAGTAAATTAATACATTTTGTTCCAACTAGGCTTACAATCACCAACCCATGTTTATATAGTGTCTTTGAGCAAAACATGAAACAAAAGTTGACACCATACCAAATGAGATTCCAAGGCAGATTAACAAAAAGTTTGTCAAAAGCTAGGGTGAGGCATGTGGTAAAGGGGCGGGAGATGTTTTGGGAGGAATTCCAGAGTTTGGAACCTTGGCAGCTGACGGCAAGGTTGTCAGTGGTGGACTGACGCAAATCATAAACGAAAACAGGAACTGCTGGCAACACTCAAGCTGATCTACTGAGCACTTCCACCATTTCTTGTTTTTATTTCAGATTCTCAGAGTCTGCTGTTTTTTTTGGATTTTCAATGACTAAATTCAGGTTGATTGAGAGGCCAGAATTGGAGGAGTGCAGGGAGCTCGGAGGAGGGTTGTTGGGCTGTGGAGATTGCAGAGAGAGGGAGACCTTGGAGGGATTTGAAAACAAGGATGAAGGTTTAAGAGGTGTTGCTTATCGGCGAGCCGTTGTAGGTGAGTGAGCAGAGGATCTGATTCAGAACAAAAAGAGTAGAGTTCTGGATGACAATGTCTTGCAGCGAAGTGATTGAGCAGGAACAGCTGGGATCACATTGGAATAGTCAAGTCTACAAGGTAACAACAGCATTGTTGCAAACCTTTGCAATTAAGTTGGGAGAAACTACAGTAAAACTCAATGTGATAGTTTGGCATCTGGCTTACTCATTAGTCCGGAGCGTTTGACAGGCTCAAACTTACTGGGTTCTATTTCCCATTCCCTTTTAGCCCACAGAACTCAATTCCCTGCTCCCTTTAAAATCACCCAATTCACAGGAAAAGATTATACTACTATACAACATGCACAAAAAAAGGAAATTAAAAGTGCGTTGATGTAGTAATAACACCCAATAGTCTGGAAAATCTGTTCATCGGGCTGTGCCAGAGTATTGGAGTGTTACTGTATATTTAATGATATTGAAAGGGGGCATTCAATTATTGCAGAAGAAGAAAGGTGCTTCCAATCACATCGACCCCCACCCTCCACACTCTCGCAGTCAGAGCCCAGACAGTTCTTACCCATTGCCGACCTCCTCATTTGCATCCTCCAGGGTGCTGATGTTGGTGTTGCTGTCAGCGTAAACAGACATGCTCGGGTGCTCAATGAGCAGGTTTTCCAAGGGGCTGCTCTCCACCTGGATTTCATCCTGGCCTTCTGCAGTAAAACAGGGGGGAGGGGTGACAAACCAACTCTCTTCCAACGTGCAGGGTGAAGACTGCGGAGGACTGGAGTCACTGCCACAGTGACAAAGAGACTCAAGCGAAGAAGGGGCCGGTGGAGGGGTGTCGTCAGGCACGGTGGTGTTAACCTTCACCTCCACTTCTTCACTTGAGGGGGTATTGCAATCATCTAAATTTGCAACGTGCGGGTACGGGTAGGAGGGACATCCAGTGGTGTGAACGGTGGCCGTAACAGTTTGTGCGAGACAATCAAAAGAATCGGGTTCAAAGGGGTTGAAGGGAAGGGGGGGGGGGTAAAACAAAAACAAAAAACAAAAAGAGACTGATTAGTCATTTTTTCAGAATGACAGATCCAGCATTTCTTTCAAAAAAAAAGTTATAGGTCCATCAAGAGAAAACTGCTTGAGAACAATTTGCTCTAAAGAACAAATTCCCTTTTTTTTTACCAAGACTGGGTTTCCCTCCCCACAGGTCCAATGAGAAGGAACGAGATACAAGTTATTTTCGGAGCAGGGGTGATAAGGAGAGAGGAGGCAATGTCTCTATACCGGGCAGAGAACAGGGCTGATCTCTGTGGAACCTCAATCTGGATGTACATGCATTATCTGGGGTGACCCCACCTTCCCACCAGTTTTGGTGAGTCTCGCCTTCTTAAAAATTTACAACGTCATTACAACAAACAAAAAACATTCACTCTCTTTTCCAGGGGAGTGGTTTCATCTCTAGCTTAAAAAACTCAAGTTTGATCAACATTTTTTTTCTTTCCACATCAATGCAAAATTAGAAATCAAAGGATTTGGGTAAAATTCCCCTGAAGAGTGTTTCTCCACAATTAATGTGTGGTGCTCTCTAAAGTAGGACACTTCAAAGCCACAGTCGTTGCAGAGTTGTTAACTGCTAAAGATAATTGTGCGGGGGTCAGAGTTAATACCTATTACACACAAATGTCAAGAGGAAATTCAGACCAAGCTGTAAAGAAAATTTCAAATCGATCAGGTTCAGTAAACCCTATGTAATGCAACTTCTACATTTACAAGTGATCATTCAGTTTACGGTGTAAATGGCCATTCAAAAGGTCTCCCTCTCATTGGCCAGAGGATGATGTGATTTCCCCGGTGTGATTGCTCTAACATTATTCCAGGGTATGTGTACAACTTAGAAACAAATCATACAATGTCTTCAATGAGGGATGGAAACACATGGACCTGCCCTTCATTTTGCTCCTGTTGCTTGGGCACACCCATTGATTTTCATTCTAGAGTACGACAGATCTCCAGCAAGCTCTGCATTTATTGACCTCCCTCGATGCCCTTGAGAACATGCCGGTGAGCTGCTATGTAGAACTCCCATGGTCATAGACTGAACTGAACTGGGAAATGAAACGATCTCAAAAGAAACGCAAGAGGGAAAAATCAAAGAACCCAAAAAGGTTAAAAGTAAATATGTGTTTAAAAACCAACAAGGTTACTGTGATACTCTGCACTCTGATATTTAACTGCCACACACACACGTGGCATTTCTTCTTGGCTCATTCATCTTCACAAAAAATATAATCAGCTCTTTTAATCCTTTTACTATCCAGACCAGATGACCTTGATATGAATATAGAGCAAGATTAACAGACATTATCTAGGATTATTGTGTGGGCTATTTTACAACCAATGAACAGAAGATCATTTTTGTGGGATTTTATATGAAGTAAAATGCTTCTTATACCTGCTTTAATTTTTTTGCAATTAAGTTCATCTGGAAATGTTAAGCATTTATTAAATTAGTTAACCCACAAGTGACCATCAGATGGAGGACAAACCTCAACCCTACTTTGTGTGTGTCCATTTGGAGACCGTTTGTTGGGTTGTGGACCCTACCTTTTGTCAGTTCCTGCACCTCCAAAGATTTCAACTCCCTGAGTAGAGTTTTAACAGCAGTACCTTTATTCTGGGTAAGCACATTTACAAACTAAATGTTTTAGAGCAGCTGCTGTAATAGAACTAGAGACTGTGATAGGGGTGAGAAGGAACAGACAGGGACAAGCACTAAACAGAGAGAAGACAGACTTGCATTTCTGTAGCACCTTCTGAAAACTTAGCATGTCCCAAAACACTTTACAAATACAACTGCATCCAATGAAGTAGTTTTAAGAACATAGAACACTACATCACAGTACAGGCCCTTCGGCTCACAATGTTGTGCCGACATTTTATCCTGCTCTAAGATCTATCTAACCCTTCCCACCCACATAGCCCCCTATTTTTCTATCATTCATGTGCCTATCTAAGAGTCTCTTAAGTGTCCCCTATGTATCTGCCCCCACAACCTCTGCCAGCAGTGCATTCCACACACCCACCACTCTCTGTGTAAAAGCTTACCCCTGATATCCCCCTTATACCTGCCTCCAATCATCTTAAAATTATGTCCCCTCGTGTTAGCCATTGTCACCCTGGGAAAAAGTCTCTGATTGTCCACTTGATCTACACCTCTTATCATCTTGTTCACCTCTATCAAGTCACCTCTCATCCTCCTTCTCTCCAAAGAGAAAAGCTCGAGCTCGCTCAACCTATCCTCATAAGATATGCTCTCCAATCCAGGCAACATCCTGGTAAATCTCCTCTGCACCCTC
Source organism: Pristis pectinata (assembly GCF_009764475.1). Taxonomy (NCBI): domain Eukaryota; kingdom Metazoa; phylum Chordata; class Chondrichthyes; order Rhinopristiformes; family Pristidae; genus Pristis; species Pristis pectinata. Next base: position 37,740,856 of record NC_067420.1, read on the forward strand.
TCTAAAGCCTCCACATCCTTTCTGTAATGAGGCGACCAGAACTCATGTTGTATAAAGTAAACAAAGACCAATTTGTTCACAGCAAACTCCCACAAACAGGAATATGGTAACCACCCACTTTGGTGAGGTGTCACTCGAGGGGTAGAATACAGCCTGGGACACTGGAGGGCCTCAGGAAGAACTTTTTCACCCGAAGGGTGATGGTATCTGGAGCCTGTGCGGGTGACAGAGACAGGTACTCACAAAAATATTTATAAAGTATCTAGACGAGGACTTGAATTACCCAGGCAGAGAAGGCTACAGGCCAAGTGCTGCTAGACAGGATTAGTTCAGGTAGATACCCAATGGTCAGCATAGACATGACAGGCAGAAGGGTCTGCTTCTGTGCTGTATGACTATGACTGGAAAACTATTTTTGAAGACTGTCATGGAATCTTCAAGGGCTTTGGTCTGACCCATTACAATGATAAATGGATGGGACTGGACACATTAGAAGTTCACCCAAGACTTGTGTTAAGTCTCTGGAGTGGGACTTGAACTATTGCAGGCAGACAATAAGGTGCAAGGTCATAACGAGGTAGATTGGGAGGTCAGGAGTCCATCTTATCGTACAAGAGGTCCATTCAATAGTCTTATAGCACCGGGATAGAAGCTTTCCTTGAGCCTGGTGGTACGTGCTTTCAGGCTTTTGTATCTTTTGCCCAGTGGGAGGGGGGTGAAGAGAGAATGTCCAGGGTGGGTGGGGTCTTCGATTATGCTGGCTGCTTTTCCGAGGCAGTGAGAAGTGTAGACAGAGTCCGTGGAGGGGACACTAATGCAGCAAGAGCTGGCAGCAAAGTAAGTAGAGTGGGATGAAATCTCTAACCCGATAGAAGGAGAGAAGTTCACTGACATGAAATGTTGAGTGGAGAGAAAGATTCCAGTTGAACCCACAGGAAATACTACTTCAATGAATATCTAATACAGAGAAAACTCCCAAAATTGGAGACCACAGATTCTAATCCCTTTAGTTCAACCAATGCCCTGGTAAACTAGGAACCAGTGTTTTGTACAAGAAAGTAGCAAACAACAAGGGGTGGCACAGTAGTGTAGCGGTTAGCGTAACACTATTACAGTGCCAGCGATCGGGGTTAAATTCCTGTCACTGTCTGTAAGGAGTTTGTACGTTCTCCCCGTGTCTGCAAGGGTTTCCTCCGGGTGCTCTGGTTTCCTCCCACATTCCAAAGGCATACAGGTTAGTAGGTTAACATGGGTTTAATTGGGCGGCACAGGGTCGTTGGGCCGGGAGGGCCTGTTACTGAGCTGTATAAATAAATAAATTCTAAAAACCCTGAGCAACCAGAGAAAGTTGCAAAGAGGCTTTGAGCGAATATGAATACAGACAAGTTGAATGAATGGGTAGGAACACGGCAGATAAAATAGAATTTGGAAAAATACAAGGTCATTCACTTTGGTGGACGTAACAGAAAAGCAGAGTATCTGTTGAATGGTGAGAGATTGGGTAGTGTTGATGTGCAAAGGGACTCAAGTGTGCTTGAACACAAGTCAGTGAAGGTAACAAAGGATCACAAAAGTACGTTGGCCTTTATTATGAGAACATTTGAAAGCAATAATAATAATAAATGCATTTGTAGAGGCTAGGTGAAACTGTGCATGGACTACAGAGCTTCAGTCTCCTTACATCAGAAAGGATGTAATGCACCATAGAGGGAGCACAGCGAAGATTTACTGGACTGTGTCCAAGGATTGCCATACAAGGAGAGACAGAGTAACCTGGGACTGCCTTTTCTAGAGTTTCTAAAAACAAGGAGATCTCATTGAATTTACAAAATTCTTGAAGGATTTGACAGGCTAAATACAGAGAAGATGTTTCCCTTGGTTGGAGAGTTCAGAACCAGGTTTACAGTAGGGTAACAAAATCTGCTGGAAGAACTCAGTGGGTTGAGCAACATCTGTGGGAGGAAAGGAATTGTTACCGTTTCGGGTCAAAACCCTGCATTAGGCAAGATCCTTTCCTCCCACAGATGCTGCCCAACCCACTAAGATCTTCTAGAAGATTGCTTGTTGCTCCAGGTTCCAGCAAATGCACTCGTGGCTCTCGTTTACAGTAGCGTAGGCTGCTTAGGATTAAGAGGAGGAGAAATTTCTTCACCCAGAGGACGGTGAACCTTTCAAATTCTCTCCTCCCCAGGTGGTTGTGTTCATTCAAAGCAGAGACTGATAGATTCTGTACTGAGGAAATAAAGGGATATGGGGATAGTGCAGGAAAATGGCTCTGAGATGGAAGATCAGCTGTGTCCAGGTTGGTAAGTCAATTGCCTCTATTAATAGGCCCACGTGTATAGATTAGTGATGGGATCCGGGGAGAGTTGATGGGAATGTGTGGAGAATAAAAATGAGGTAGATTGGATTGGTGTAAATGAGTGCTTGTTGGTAAGGATGGACTCAGTAGAGGGCCTATTTCTGTGCTGTTTCTTAATGAATGGCAGAGCAAATTCAAGGAACAAAAGTAGGCCGTCTGGTCCTGTTTCTTAATCAGTGGCTTTTAAAACCCAAGCTCAAATTGCTCTGTCAACCCTTCTTAATAACGTACATTAGACAGCACCTTCTATCCATTATTAACAGCGTCACAATGCATTTTTCTGTTTACTGGGGAGTGCAGATCACCAGTGAAGCAGCTCATCCAAGAGCTGAATACAAACACTGAGGGCAGTGTAATACTTGCATCCTGATGCTGGAATACAGAGATAAGGAGAAATTTCAAAAGGTCTGAAAACAAACAGAAACTTTGAGAACAAGAACATGAAGACGACCATGTGGGACGTTGAGTAATTCAGTGAGATTGTGGATCAGATCAATGGACTCAACACTTCCCGTAACTTATGACTTTTACAAAAGCCTCCACTATCTTACCATCTTCTTCCTTTATTACAGTATCCAAGGGGCACCTCAACATTATGTTCTTTGAATCAATATCGAATTAGAAGCACAAGCTGTAGATTTCTGCAGGACACTGGATTTGGGAGGCGGGGATGAGGCATCGGGGCTGTGGGAAGAAGGAAGGCAAAGAGGGGAGAGTGCTGGAGCGAGAGAAGGTAGTACGGGCTGAAAAAACGGTCAGAGAAAAAGCAAGCATTCCTCCTCCAGGTCCTATCTGGTAATCAGGAGCAGGAGATGCCCATTGAAATCAAGTTCAGGTTTATTGTCACAGACATACATAGGGTACAAATGCCATGAAAATTAGCTTTCTGCAGCAGCACAGTACATTACAAACATAACTTAAACTAGTACAAATTATACATAACTTACACAAAATAAACATAACATTAGCACGAGAGAGAGCATGCAAAGGAATGTAGTCCAAGTTAGCGTCAGGGTTTTTCAGGTGGGTTCAAGAACCTGATGGCAGTGGGGAAGAAGCTGTTGTTGAACCTTGAGGTGTGGATCTTCAGGCTCCCGTATCTCCCGCCTGATGGCAGCATCAAGACCACTGCAAAGCTTTCAGAGTCAGAATTAGAGGGGACAGAAACAGGTCCTCTGATCCACCGTTACATTATCTATACTCGTCCCAATACCTGCATTACGTCTGTAGCCTTCTATGCCTTTGCAATGCAAATGCTTGTCTAGATAGTTCTTAAATGTTGCCTGAGGATCTGCCTCCACCATTTCATCAGGCAACACTTTCTAGTTTCCAACTGCCTTTTGGGTGAAAAATTTCTTCCTCAGATCCACTCTAAACCTCCTATCCTTCATCTAAAACCTCTGCCCTCTTGCTTTAGGCACCCCCACCATGGGAGAAAAAGTCTTACTATCTGCGGTGGAGTCAGCATAGAGACAAGGACAGATTTTGCCAACATTAGTAATGATGGAATAGTTCAAACTTGCTACACAATGGTGCAGTGTAATTGGAGTAACTCGCTCTCTCTATTGTTGTATGTTAAAGAATGTGCTGGCCTGCAGCACATAGAGGCACATACTTCCAACAGCTCTAGTGAAAGCAAGCACACTGAAAGGGTACACAAATCCATCAAATGGGAGCATGTGATTAAATGACCTCACCACCCCCCCCCCCCCCCCCCGGGGTTCTGGGGGCAACTTACAGGTTGCTCTCAGAACACTCGACGCAAAAGATGCATTTCACTGTGTATTTTGATGCATTGGTTTATTATTGTCACTTGTACTGAGGTACAGTGAAAAACTTGTCTTGCATACCATTCATACAGATCAATTCATTACACAGTGCACTGAGGTAGTACAGAGTGCACGTGACTAATAAAGATATCTTATAAATACCTGCATCCAGAGAGCTGGCATAAACATGATGGGCCAAATGGTCTCTTACTCTGCACAAGTCTGTATTTTGTACACAATGTTCCTTCCAGCTAACATGCAGATGGAACAAAATGACCATAACTAGTGACATTGTTTGCATACTAATGACCTAGGGGACAGTGCAGACAGTTCCAAAACAGTTTATTCTAAAGCAGAAGACTAAGAGGAAAACAACCACAGAACATCTAATCACAACAGCAAGTTAACAGAGGCACATTTCCCATTGGCAAACTTCACCCACAGGGAATCAGATTTCAACCACAGATTGGGGAAGGGACAGGGCCGGGTGAAGGTGAGGAGGGAGAAGGTATTCTTTAATCGGTGATGCTGTTAACACAAGTGAGACGAAGCAGGTGCGAGGCAAACTCCTGCTTCATCCCAGTGTGTGCACCTTGCCAAACATAACCTGAAGGGCCCCGTGTTGATGGACTACACTGTCCCAGTGTATAGATCACTCCAACTGGTTGTAGATGCTTTGAACAACAAGCAGTCATATACTTAATACAAAAGAAACAGAGGCACAGAGTTGCAGTTACATAGCACCATTCAGTACCCTTTCAGAGCAGGCACCTCCCCATCACACTAACCCAGGGCATGAAACCAAGTCCAAGAAACTTCATCTTTGTACTCCCAATTTTTTTTTTGTTTAAAAACCTGGAAAACTGGTACATCAAGTAATTTATATCCAATGTTAGTGCAAGTTCTTTGCAGAGGACAAGAATTAGAAGCAGTGGTATTCCATGTGGCCCCTGAAGATGGCTCAGGTTCTGCATCTTCCTTTAGGACACTCCATAAAACCTAACTCTCTGACCAAACGTTTGGTCATTTGCCCCAATCTCTATCTGGCTCAGAATCAAATATATTACAGCAAGACCTTCATCTCAATCTGCTTTCCAATCCAATCACCATTTCCCTCGATTCCCAAAATCTCACTCCTGCCTTATAAACGGGCTTCCCTCTGGGAGACGGAGTGTCAAATACTCGCCTTCTCTCAGAGGGTAGTGAATCTCTTTGCCATAAGATTGGAGCAAGCTAGATCATTAGATAAATATTTATCCATCTCCACCTTAAATCTGAACGATCGAGGGTTATGGGGAACTGGCACAGAAGAGGTGAGGCCAGCATAGATCAGCCATGATTATATTGAATGGTGGGATAGGATTGAGGGACGGAGTGGCCCACTCCTATTTTCTTGTGTTCTGGAATTCCTTCGAAGTAAAGAAATTTATCTTCAGCTCTCAGTCTCAGATAAGTGACCCTTTACCGTGAACAACAGCTTCCTAACTCAATATATTTCAGTCAGAGGAAAGCTGCCAAAAGACATCAAGGTGTGGAGAGTGGGAGAGAGGGTCAAAGTGATAGTATTGACTGGCGGAACAGACCCAAAGGGCTGAATGGCCTGTTTTCCTATCGGGGCACGTTCACTTATTGCTGCTCAGCACTTTCAATTGTTTTGGTTGCAAGGCTTCAGCTGAGAAATTTAGTAGCACCCGATGCCTTTTATATCCACCTTCACACACTGCACCATCAGCAAACTGAAGGAAAACAACAGACACATCTGGGAGAGGGGCCACGCGGGAAGAGAGGCTGGGTGGTCTTGTTGTCGGAATGGGACTTGGCGGGGGGAGGGAAGCAAGTACAGATGATCTGCCTGATCACGTTCCCAGCTGAGGGCTGGGACATTATTAGGGAGGAATCCTGCTGCTCCAGGACAAGTCAAGACCTCGTGGTTCTGAGACTGACCCAGCTTTGAACAATGTGCACCGACTTCTCCAGCAGTGCTTTAGGAGGAGGGCTGTAGGTGTGCAGCTGACCTGGTACAAGTAGGGGTGACAGGTCAGATTTCCAGAGGGTTGGGTCTCAATCCAGAAGGGTGATAACCACACTCGAAAGAAAAGAAAGATTCTCTCAAAATAGGCACATGTTCAAAGTTTTAGACTGCACCTTCAGTATCCATTCTCTGTCTCCCTCACAATCTAGTGAGTGTCACCTTACAATCCATGTATGGATTTTTGGAACAATCTGTGGACTCCACTTTGTCGTTAACCTGCATCAGGAATCGGGTGTATCTGTGGACGGCCATGTATCGAGTGCTTCGAAGTGGCAGATATCTCTGACTGAAAGCAACAGAGTTCTTCGGCGATTGAGGTGTCATATTGGTTTCATCGTGGGACTTGTGGAATTCGTAAACTCCTTTTCTCTATATTCTCTCTACATTCTAATGTGGTTTCAGAAGCTTTTGCTCATCGTCTCACTTCGGAACTGAACAGAACTTTGAGAACCGTTCCTAGACTTGGGGTTTGGGGAACTAGCCGCACACACACTTTGGTTTATTTTGGTCACTATCTGATATCTAATTTTTTCTTCTTTATTATTACATGTGGTCATTAATAAATAGATTCTAACATTTAAACATGGCTTGTTGCGTTTCTATTGTTGCTGGTACATAACACTAAGACCTTGCAGGCTGAGCCAACATTTAATTCCCCCATCCCTAGTCACCCTTGAGAAGGTGGTGTTGAGCTGCCTTCTTAAACCAATGTGGTCCAGGAGGTATGGGTATGTCCACAGTGCTGTTTGGGAGAGCTCTCTCAAGACTGCAAATCACTCCATGGTCTTGCATCCTCCCCACCCATCCACCTTGGAATCTTTTCCAGATCCATAACTTTCAGCTCTCAGTGCTCCTCTACCTCTGGTCTCCTGCTCATTCCTGAATTTAAAATGCTCCGCCATCACCTCCAGCCACCAAGAACCCAAGCTTTGAAATTCCTTCTTTACATTATTATCCTCCTTAAAATCGACCTCTTCGAGCAACCTTTTGGCTATTTGCCCTACTGTTCCCACATGCAGCATGGCATCAACTTTGTGCTTGCCAAATACTGTGGGACCTTTGTGTAAGTTAAAGGTGCAACATAAAAAGAAGTTATTATAGTGTAATAAAATTACTTTTCTGTTCCTTTTCATTAGGTCACCAGTTTACCTTGGGATTATCACAAAATCACTTAACTATCTTTAACAGCTCACTATTGGCTTTATACATGGGATGAACTGATTTTAAATGGTCACCACCTCTCTCATAAAGCTTATTAACAACTCTGGTTGGCTCTCCTCAATGCAAGCAGCTTTGGCAAGGAGGAAACCATGATCAGTTTCACAAAAGCAAGCACTGGTGCAGTTTCCAACCCACCCAAGATCTCCCTGCTTCTATAAAACTGAGCCATAGGTTGGGAAACTTGCACGTGACTGCTCACTGCTACAACAGTTGGGACGGGGAGAAAGTGCCGCAATGAGTATGATGCCCAAAGTTGACAGCTGGCTGATGTTGCTAAGAGTGAACAATTTGGTCTCGGGTCCTGAAGAAAGGAGAGAACATCTGTGGGCTCAGTCAGATTCAGTTCAGTCTCCCAGTGCATTACCTGGGACAGTTCAAGTGTGTTCTTGCTCCAAAACACATACATGACTGATGCCACTACAACTCTTTGGTTTGTTTTACATGAGTATGTTTGTTGCTGGGTTATTTTAGGCCAGTGGTAACATTAATGGGTTAGTAGATACCCAGTCTATGACCTAGAGATGCCAGTTCAAATCTCACCATAGCAGCTGCAGATTGTTGTACATAAACCTATCTAATTCACCAATATTCTTTAGGGAGGAAAGCTACCAGGCTTACCCAGTCTGACTGGTGTGTGACTCCAGACCCACAATGATATGATTAACTTTTAAATGCCCCCCTGAAATGGTTTTTGAAAGGCAAAGCAGTTCAAAAGGTAAATCAGGAGGAATAAATGCCAACCTCACCAGTGAAACCCTGACCCCATGAGTGATTGGGACCAATACCCATCGTGACCAGCCGTTATCCCTGTTCTCAACCCTGCAGTTGAGCGAGGCAGGTTAAACATGGGTGGTACTTAAAGCAAATCCAAAACACAAATACAATCATTATACATGTCCAAAACTATCAGGAAATAGACCAAAGATTCACAAGGCTGACTGGGACTTGGTGAGGAACAGATAGACATGAAAGCGTGAAGGCATTGTTCCACAGCACCAATGGGCAACAAGACTAAACAATCATTCCAGTTCTGATAAAATATTAACTGTATTTCTCCACGGACGGTGCCTGGACAGCTGAGCATTTCCAGCATTCTCTGGACAATTTCAAATTTCCAGCATCCACTTTGCGTTTTTGGGCATTAGCTTTTCCTTAGGCAGCCCCCTGGTTCAAGAACAACTCACATGCATTATAGTTTGGGGGGCCGGCGGTGCGATTTCCAAGGTAGCTACAGTGTCCAGTACAAGGGAGGGACAGGGAGAACTCTAGGGGCCAGGATGGGTGGACCAATCGGGTTCCTGCACCTTCCTTCAGCTGCTCATGTTTGGTCTCCATGTGGTTCCTTCCAGAGGGTTCAGTGAATGCCAGCTTCAAGGGTCTTGGGACAGGAATTCCCATTAGTCAGTCAGGATATTTTTAACTATCCCAGGGAGGTGATTTTGAGGACACCCCTGAAGTCTTTCCCCATCCTGGAAAAAGCTTGCTCTAGCTGCTCTCAGAGCGTAGTGCTGCTTTTGGAAAGCTGGAGTCTGATAGATGTACAATGTGGCCCACCCGTCAAACCTGTGCAAGCCTGATCAGAGCCTCTGTGTAGGGGAGAAGACAACAATACTGCCTCTCCTACTCTGCCTGTGGATTTGGAGAATTTTGTAGAGGCAGTGTTAGTGGTGCATCTCCAGTACTATCAGATGCCTGCTGTGCATAGAGGGCAGTACTCACTGCTGCTCGGTGAACAGTGAGCTTGGTAAGGTTTTGGTCTTTAAATACCTTCCCCCGCCCAAAGGCCAACTAAAGGCTGATCCAGAAGTAGATTTTGTCAATATCAGCCTTTGCCAAGGAGCCTCCTAAGAAATGGGAACTGTTCCCTGTTGACCAGGTTTTCGTGGATCTTGATTGTTGGGTTTTTTTTTTGCAGGGTTGAGGTTGGGTTTCCTCCCACATTCCAAAGACGTACGGGTTAGGAAGTTGTGGGCATGCTATGTTGGTGCCAGAAGCGTGGTGACACTTGCGGGCTGCCCCCAGAACACACTACGCAAAAGGTGCATTTCACTGTGTGTTTCGATGTACGTGACCAATAAAGATATCATCATCTAGTGTGTTGGTGAAGGACTTGGTCTTTTGGATATTTAACACGAGGCCCATTCACTTGCACACTTCAGGTGAAGGAATCACTAAGGACTCTCACCATACCGGACACTCACTCTTCATGTTACTACCATCAGGGAGGAGGTACAGGAGCCTTAAGACCCACTCTCAACAATTTAGGAACAGCTTCTTCCCCTCCGCCATCAGATTTCTGAACAGTCCATGAATATTACCTCATTATTCCTTTTTTTTTGCACAATTTACTCTGTAGTTATAGTAATTTTATGTTTTTGCACTGCACTGCTGCCGCAAAACAACAAATTTCACGAATACAAGTTAATGATAATAAACCTGATTTGGATTTTGGAGCTTAGAATAGGTTTATTATCACTGACATATGACATGAAATTTGTTGTTTTGAGGCAGCAGTACATTGCAAAAGGCATAAGAATCTATAAATTACAAAAATAAATAAATAGTGAAAAAGAAGTTCTATAAAATGAGTGGGTGTGGATAAAATGAGTTCTATATTAAAAAAAGTGTTTTTATAATAATAAAAAGAAAGAAGTCACGGGTTCATGGACCAGAAATCTGATGGCAGAGGGGAAGAAGCTGTTCCTAAGTTGTTGCGTGTGGGTCTTCAGGCCCCTGTATCTCCTCCCTGATGGTAGTAACATGAAGAGAGCATGTCGCAGGTGGTGCGGGTCCTTAATGATGGATGCCGCCTTCTTGAGGCACCACCTAAAGGATGTCCTCAATGGTGGGGAGGGTTGTGCCCGTGATGGAGCTGGCTGAGTCTACAACCCTCTGCAACCTCTTGCGATCCTGCGCATTGGAGCCTCCATACCAGGCGGTGATGCAACCTGTCAGAATGCTCTCCACCGTACATCTGTAGAAATTTGCAAGAGTCTTTGATGACGTACCAAATCTCCTCAAACTCCAAGCTTGCACACACGTGTAATGTTCCGTCTGCACCATTTAGATAAAGACCTGAGTTAATTGCGATCTTGGTTCTGAAGTAGAGGTGATGAAGGTTGAACAATTTTCCACTACCTGTAGATTAGCACCATCCAGTGGGAGCCTTGTTGGAGGCAATATGCAATATTAGTGAGTAAGACTGAGAAGTTTATTCGGCCGATCACAGCCTTTTCAACCACTTGTCATGGGGTAGCACTGAGATTATAGTGAATAGCAGGCCGAGAACAGGGACCAAGGTACTCATGTTAGAGACAAGAGTCTTGGTCGAGATCTTCAAAGTGCTTCTTCCAGCAGGTCCTTGATGAATTCTTTTATTTTAGGATCAGGTTGAGTCCACGGGTGTTTAATCCTTAGATGGTCTTGACAGTGCTGAAGAATCCACTCATTTTGTGGTTGTCAACTAACTGATGTTCTCTTTCCACCAACTGTCTGCTTCTCAGTTCAGAGGAATTTTTTTCTTTAGGTTGGGTTTTGACCTTCAGATGCCTGCAAGTCAGTTTCCTCTCCCCAATGCAATGGTGCTTCTAGTCCAATAACGTCATGCATTGGCAATTTATTAACTCCTAGATCTCCTGGTCACTCTCGGAAGACCAATCCTATTGCTTCTGGTAAAGGGACCAAGAGACGCTTCACTAGAGAAACAAAAGGACTGCAAATGCTGGAATCTAGATGAAAAAACACTGAAATGCTGGAGGAACTCAGCAGGCCAGGCAGCATCCGTGGAGAAAAGCAGGTGGTCAACATTTTGGGTCAGGACCCTTCTTCAGGACTGAAGATAGGAAAAGGGGTTTTTCTCCAAGAGATGCTTCACATCTGCTGACTGTGGTAGACTTTGGGGCAGACCAGGAGCCTTGGACACATTGTGTCTCCTGTTGGTTAGGAAGCACCAACGGAGTAGAGCTTTCTTTGCAACCTCCTTGAGATCTTCAGCAGAGAGTTTCATACAGCAGAGGTCTCTGTTGCAATTCCTACTTAGGGACCAGGTTAATGGTTATGTAGTGGTTGGTCCAGCAGATGTCAAAACCTGTCACGGTACAGGTGACATGGACATCCTTGCCGCCCATCACCAGGGCATAACCTAGCAGTTGTTAGTGCCTGGATCAAGAGCATTTCACTTGTCTCCCTGATGAAACAGGGTGTTGGTTAAATCAAGCAAGACCACATTATGAGCATTTTGTCATAGAGTCGTACAGCACACCCCTTTGGCCCAACTCGTCCATGTCAACCAAGATGTCCATCCAAGCTAGTCCCATTTGCCCGCATTTGACCCATATTCTTCTAAACCTTTCCCATCTATGCATCTGTCCAAATGCCTTTTCAATATTGTTATTGTACCCACCTCAACTCCTTCCTCTGGACGGGAGGACTCAGAGTTACAACAAGCAACACCTGAGGTTTCTACAGCTCCATGCCCTTTAAGAAGAGGGTTTTCTACTTGTAGAGCACCAAACTTCACAAGCTTTCATACTTATCATTTCCACAGACCCTAAGTGGTAGGTATCCAAAGTGGGCTTCAAAACAAAAACATCTCGGTGTCAAGGTTTTTTTTGGAAGTGCAAATTTGATTTAGATTTATAGATATATTTGTGGTAATAACAAGGGATCTTTGTACTTCACTATAACATTTTTTCCTATTAATTTGAAATAGAATTCATTTAAAAAAAGATTCCCAAAATGAACTCTACTACCAAAGACTGAGATTACGTGCTTCAAACTCACCTGGAAAGTCAACGATTAGCCAGCCATCATCCTCCTTCTCGATCAAGCTGGGACTGGGAGCCTGAGTGCAGACCTCTTCGGGTTCCCCGTAGAAAAGGCTGGTGAGTCGGTGGAACATGGTAGTCTGGCTGTGAGGGGCGGCCCGCAGTCTAACGCACAGGCAGACAACCAATCGCGGAGGGACTGGCAGGGGGCTGGTGGGCGAGCAGCGCACAAGGATCCCCCGGGCGACGGGCAGCTGAGCAGAGGGCAGATCTCAGAGGGCCGTCATAAGGTGTTCACTTGGTTTACTTGCGAAGAAGGCCTGGAACAAATGAGGACAAAAAGTAAAGCAGTCTTTACCCAACAACGATAACTAACCAAATGTGTTTTTTCTTCCGTGCAAGCCCAACCCACAGCTGAAGATTGGTAAATTGATTTATTATTGTCACATGTACAGTGGAAAAAACTGTTTTGCATTCCATCCATACAGATCATTTCACTACAAGAGGGCATTGAGGTAGTGTAAGGGAAAAGCCATAACAGAATAAAAGTGTCACAGCTACAGAGAAAGAGCAGTTCAGGCAGACAATAAAGTGCAAGGCCATAACAAGGTAGATTGTGAGGTCAAGAGTCCATTTTATAACAAAAACGTCAGTATTAAACTGTGGGATTAAGTACACCATACTGCAGGAATCCAATTAAATTTGTTAACAATCACACACTCTGGGGACATATTCAGACATGACATGGATTAGGGGATACCAATTAGGGGATATTCAGACATGACATGGATTAGGGGATACCAACTCTGGCTGGTTGTATTCCTGGAGATTTCATCATGTGCTCTCCTATCGTTGGTTGTAATTATATATCCACATCCTTCCCAGGCTTATCAAAAAGCACAGACTATTCTGAATTAAAGCAGAAAATACTAGAAACACTCAACAGATCAGGCAGCATCTGTGGAGAGAGAAACAGAGTTAATAGTTTAGGTCAGGGACCCTTTGTCAGATGTATCGTGGATCTAAAATGACAATTCCAGTTCTCTCTTTACCTGGCCTGCTGAGTGTTTCCAGCATTTCTGTATTTAATTTCATGTTTCCAGCATATGCAGTTTTGTTTTTGGCACAGACTATTATCCAATTTCATGACTCTTGACTCAAAGAGCCTTTTCTCCTCTTTTACCATGTTTTCAAAACTTATAAGTGTGTGATATAAAGCTACGCTTATTTCAATGCTTGTAATTTTCCAAAGTTTTTTGAGGTAGTGTCGAGATTCCAGGACAATTCTGGAGAGTTGGCAACCCTGATGTTGGGAGTCACCATGGTAACCCAACCTGCCAACATCCACCTTGACAAACAGTCATGGGCAAGATGCCAATGGGCTGCAATCCACATCCTGGAACATGAAGCAGGAATTGCCATTTGGCCTTTGTGCCCATTCCGACATTCAATGAGATAGTGGCTGATCTTTTACCTCCATGCCACTTTCCTGTGCTAACCCCAAACTCCTCAATTCCCTTGAAATGCAAAGATCCATTGACCCTTCCTTGAATATACTCAGCCCAGAATTCCAAGGATTCACCAACATTTGGGTGAAAAAAATTTCTTTTTATCTCTGTATTGAATGGCACATCTTATATTTGAGACCATAAATTCTGATCCTGAAGGAAGTGTCATCCCTACATCCACTCTGTTAAGTCCCCTTAGAACTTTGCACATTTAATTAGATCATCCCTCATTCTTCTAAACTCTGAAGAACTTAGGCCCAAAATGCAAACACAAAATGTTGAAGAACTCAACAGGTCTGGCAGCATCTGTGGAGTGTGAAACAGAGTTAATATTTCAGATTAATGATCCTTCTCTGGAAGAGTGTATAGGCCTACACTGTTTAATCTCTCCACATGACAAACTCACTATCTTAGTAATCAATCTGGTGATATTTTTGCTGCACTGCCTCCGTCAAGTATATTCTTAGATGTGGTGACAGACTCATACACTATATTCCAGATGCATTCTTAAAAGGTCCCTTGTATAAATGAAGCAGTTTGTCTTTACGTGCATTGAAGACCAACACACCATTTGCACTCCTAACTCCATGCTGTACCTGAATATCAACTTGAAGTGATTCATGTGCAAGGACACTCTGACCCCTCTGAACATCTATATCTTTCTAGCTCTCGCCATTTAAAACTCGGGTTTCAATTCTTCTCCCAAAGTGGATGACCTAACTTTTTCCAGATATTACATCTACCACATCCTCACCCATTCACTTAATTTGTCTATATTCCCCCCCAAAGCCCCTCTGCATCCGCCACAGCCCGCACTGCCACCTAGTTTTGTATCATTCAGGAAAAGAGCAGAGAAAATAAAGACAAAATTCTATAACAGTGTTCATTGCACCTAATGGGTTAAAACTGCATTTCTAGTTATAAATAGTACTCTCTTTCCAAGCCTATTTTGGTTTTATTAGACACGACAGAGCACCAGGTTCTGACAGCAGTGAAGACATCAAGACTTCATTGCCAACAACTGGAATTTGGTCATTAAAGTCAATCATAACATAGCTGCAGCCTCAATGCAACACATCCATCAAGACTAAGTTTACAGGAGGTACTCTGTCTATTAGCTACTGTTTATGCAGTTTTATTCCTTTCCCTGCCATTGGTTTTTATAACTAAGAAATGTTTCCTAACTCTTGAGGTCTGTTCCAGAACCAAACTGTGTTTCTCTTGGGAGTGAAATAATAGTCACAGGGGAAGATTGAGGAAGGGTCTTCTGGAATTAGAAGCTTACCTGTGGCTAAGGACCAACACTTTACAATCATAAGTGTTCATCATTTACTTCTCTTTGTCCAATGAGAAGGGAATAGAGCAGGGATTCCTACACCCCCTGTGGGTCTGAGAATAACTGGAATCCCTGCTCTATTTCCTTCTCATTGGACAAAGAAGTAAATGATGAACACTTATGATTGTAAAATGTTACAGTGCTTAACCACAGGTAAGCTTCTAATTCATACCTTACCCAAGGTTGAGTGTTTGTCCTCCATTAATGCACCTCAGTTTGGAGATGCATTAATGAGGACAAACACTCAACCATTGGCAAGGTATGAAGTCAACCTTTCCAGTGCAATAACATTGGTGTAAGAGAATTAAACAGTTTCACATTCACAGGCAAAACCTATTACTGGGGCATTTTTTTCTTAAATTTCTCTTTTAAAACCAATAACAGCCAAGAAAACTGCACTCCCTCTCCTCTCCAAACAAGGAGCGCTTTAAAGATTTCGCTTTTTTTAAAAAAAAATGCCTATTAAAGCTCAAGTTGACAACACATTTTGTATTGTTAACCATCTATATGGCTTTTAAAATCTTAAAGTTCCTCAAGTTAAGGTCTCGAAATGGGGGAAGACTGATTTCAAAAGCGTAAGAGAGGACTTGGTGAAAGTAGATTGGGAGCAGATGCTTGCAGGTAAAACAACAGTTGACAAGTGGCAGTCTTTTAAAACTGAGTTATTGTGTATAGAGGATTAACTAGTCACTTATTTGTGGGCACAATAAATTATGAGAGGCGTAGACCGAGTGGACAGCCAGCACCTTTTCCCCAGCACGGCAATAACCAATACCAGAGGACATCTGTTTAAGGTCAGAGGAGGAAAGTTTAGGGGAGATGTCAGAGGTAGGTTCTGTACACAGAGAGTGGTGGGTGCCTGGAACGCACTGCCGGGGGGTGGTGGTAGATGCTGATGCAACAGCGACCTTTAAAGGGCTCTTAGATAGGCACATGGAAGTAAGAAAAATGGAGGGATATGGGCTGTGCAGGAGGGAAGGGTTAGATTGATCATGGAGGAGGTGTTCATGTAGTTCAGCACAACATTATGGGCCACAAGACCTGTACTGTTCTATGTTCTATTACACTGGGCAGTAACAAGACTGGAGTGATTCAGAGGGAAAAGACTTCTGGAGTAGGTGGGACCTGTACAAGGAGGAGGACAGGTCGCGCCTAAACTGGAAAGGGACCAATATCCTTGCAGTGAGGTCTGCTCACGCTACTCAGGAGGGTTCAAACTAATTTAGCAGGGGGTTGGGAGTATGGTAGCAGTGTAGCAAGTTGGGAGAAAAACAGGATAAATCAATGGGGTGGAGCAGACAGAGGCAGGTCAGGTAATATGGGGGGGCTGACAGGCTCAACTGCATTTACCTTAATGCAAGAGACCTCACAGGTAAGTCAGATGAGCTTAGAGCATGGATCAGCACTTGGAATTGTGATATTATTTCAAGCACAAAAGTATGAATGAGGGAAGTATAGGACTGGCAGCTTGATGTTCTGGGCCATAGAAGCTTCAGATGTGACAGAGGACAACATAAACGAGGAAGGGAGAGTCACACCGCTGATTAGAGAGAACATATGGTAGTACTTAGAGAGGACATCCTGGAGGGATCGTCCAACGAGGCCAAAGGAATTCAGGAATAAGAAAGGGGCATTCATTTTTCTGGAGTTATACTGCAGGCCTCCCAATAGTCAGAGGGAATTAGTGGAGTCGATTATACATGCAAATTGAGGAAAGGTGCAAGAGCAATAGGGTTACAGTAGCGGGAGAATTTTAATGTTCACTATGTTAATTGCGATTGCCTTAGTGCAAGGGGCTGACATGGGACAGAATTTGTTAAGTGTATCCAAGGAAGTTTTTTGATACAATATGTAGATAGTCCTACTAGAGATGGGGGCGGTACTCAACCTCATCTTCGGTTATGAAACTGGACAGGTGGTGGAAGTGTCAGCGGGGGAACACTTTGGGAACAGTGACCATAATTCTTTAAGTTTTAAGGTAGTTATGGAAAGGGATGAGGTTGGTACTCAAGTTATGATCTTGAATTTGGTGGTGGGGGGGATGGGGGGTGAAAGAAATGTGTGGCTTGGGGTGGGGGGGGGGAAAAGAGACGAGTGGCTTGGGGTGGGGGGGGCAGGTGTGTGGCTTGGGGTGGCGGTGGGGGGTTGAGGGGAGGCATGTGGATTCAGGTGGCGGGAAAAATGCATGTGGCTTACAGATAAAACAACAGTTCACCAGCGTCAGTCTCTTAAAAGAGAGCAAGAGTTCAGGGCCAGTATGGGTGAAGAGCAAAGATAACAAGATTAGGAAACCTTGGATGACAAAGGATTTTGAAGGTTTAAAAATCAGAAAAGCGTGTAGCAGGTCGAGGCAACGAGAACTGAGGGAGACACAAGGAATATAGAATGCACAGGAGAGAACTTAAATTGGGAGGTCAAAGAGGGCTATTGGCAAGTGAGATTAGGGAGAACTCCAAGATAGTGGTTGGTCAGTAGAATCTTTCCACCCCCCACTGTAGAGGTATCAAAAACAAAAAGGGCATAGATTTAAGGTAAGAGGAAGGGATTTGAGGGGAAAAAAGTAATTTTTAGACACACACACACACACACACACACACACACACACAGTGCCCGATATCTGGAATGAGCTGCCAGAGGTAGAGGTGGAATCATTACCTTTAAGAGTCATTTAGACAGGCAACTAGACATTCCTAGTCTACACAACTGTTCTTTGTTACTCGGCGCAAGTCCAGGGGACATCCTGGTAAATATTTTCTGCACTTTCTAGTTTAATAGCATCTTTCCAATAACATGGTGACCAAAACTGTGCACAATACTTCAAGTGCGGCCTCACCAATGTCTTGCATAACTGTGTCATAACTTCCCAACTCCCCTATTCAATGCCCTGACTGATGAAGGCCAGCATACCACATGCCTTCTTCACCACCCGATCTACCTGTGTCGCCACTTTCAGCGAACTATGCACTTGTACTTCTAGGTCCTTCTATTCCATAACACTCCCGAGTGCCCTGCCATTCACTGTACAAGTCCTACCCTGGTTTGATCTCTCAAAATGCAATACCTTACATTTATCTGGATTGAAAGCCATTTGCCAATCCTCAGCCCACATAACTAGCTGATCAAGATCCCCCTGTAATTTCTCATAACCTTCTACACTATCTACAACACCTATTTTGGTATCCCACTGGTGTCTGTAGGGAGTTTGTATGTTCTCCCCATGTCTGCGTGGGTTTCCTCCCATGTTCCAAAGATGTACGGGTTAGGAAGTTGTGGGCTGCTATGTTGGCACCGGAAGTGTGGTGACACTTGCGGGCTGCCCCCAGAACGGTACACAGAAAGATGCATTTCACTGTGTGTTTCGATGTACATGCGACTAATAAAGAAATCTTATCTTATCTCTTATCTTACTAATCATGCCTTGTACTTTCACATCCAAATCATTTATATAAATTACAAATAAAAGGTCCCAGCACTGACCCGTGACACACCACTAGACACAGGCCTCCAGTCTGAGAAACAACCTTTGACCATCACCCTCTGCTTCCTACCACTAAGCCAATTATGAATCCAATCCACCTACCCATGGATCCCATGTGATCTAACTTGCCAGATCAGTACTTTTAGTATTACTTTCAGTATTAAACATTTATATATTGGTGTGGTGATATTGTAGTTATTTAAGTGGACTCTTAATGCAGAGATCTGAAACAAATTCAAATCACACCAGATATTTTGAGAAGCAGAATTCAGTTTTAAGAACCTGCAAGTGAAATGTTGAACAAGTATGAAAATGTTGAATATATTAAATTCACTCATTCCTTAATGGATATTAATCTTGCCACCCTTGCCTCAGGTGGCCATGGACAAATGTGTTTTACTCTGGGCCCTCTGAATAAGCCCAACAAGGTGCTTCCTTCATCTCAAACTGGTTTTGCCCATGACACTCACAACTAGAGAGTGAATTTAATACCATTTGCTATTCAGCCCTTCCAGCAGCAAAGCTCCACACTATTTTGAATGTCACCCCATATAAAGAATCCCTTCTCCACCAGTGTACAGTGGGTGCAAAACCTACTGTCTGCAACATGCAATGCAGCAACTTGCCAAGGCTGCTTTATCAGCAATCTTTAACCAACGGCCCCTATTACAAGAAAGTAGGTGCATTGGAGCACCACTGCATGCAGGATCCTCTCCAAGTAGCAGTCCTTCCTGACCCAGAGGTACATCACCACTCATTCACTATATATCCTGGAATTTCTACTTACGAGCTGTGGGAATATTGTCACCAAAGGCTGTGGCAGCTCAAGAATGCACATCACAATCACTTTCTAAAGGGTAATCACAGAGGAGTGTAAAAAACAACTAATTAACAGACCAGCCAACTTTGATCAAAGGCAAGTTCATGAATAAGGTAATGAATATTTGGTTGTGCTTTAGCTGATACCAAGATCAGTAGAAGAAGGATCCTTACTGCTGAAAGTACTTCACTGTGGACACACACCAAGGCAGACATGAAGTGCTGCTGGAGGGTCATCAACTCGGTGAAAGACGCCCTATGGTCTGCCTGAAACTTGTTGAGATGTCAGTCAGGGAATGCTATAGACTGATGGAATCTGGAGCAGTACACAAAAAGTGCAGGAGGAACTCAGCAGGTCAGGCAGCATCCATGGAGGGAAATAAACAGTTGACGTTTCGACCAGAGACCCTTCATCAGGACCGGAAAGGAAGAGGGCAGAAGCCAGAATAAGAAAAGGACCACAGTCTAGGCTCCTTCCGCTACCACACATGGAGGGGCTAAGTTGGGTGGGGTAGCCCCTCAAACAATGAAAAGGGTGCATCACCCCAGGGGGGTAAATGAATGACATGGTGCTTTGTTTATTTGTCTGTTTTTTTTTCCCTAAAAAAGTTTACACTACTGAATGTAACGACCATGAATGTAAAAAAGGTTTTCTGCACTGCTTTTTTTCCCCCTTTGTTATTTTTTTTCATTATGAAAATAGTTCATTTTGGAAAATTTTAAAGAAGATAAGATCTCTTTATTAGTCACATGTACATTGAAACACACAGTGAAATGCATCTTTTGCGTAGTGTGTTCTGGGGGCAGCCCGCAAGTGTCGCCACGCTTCCGGCGCCAACAATAGCATGCCCACAACTTCCTAACCCGTACATCTTTGGAATGTGGGAGGAAACCGGAGCACCCGGAAGAAACCCACGCAGACACGGGGAGAACGTACAAACTCCTTACAGACAGTGGCCGGAATTGAACCCGGGGTCGCTGGTGCTGTAAAGTGTTATGCTAACTGCTACACTACCGTGCCTGCCCCATCCGAAGCCCTCTCTCTACTTGTGATGCATGTCTTGCCCACCGTGCAGATCCTTCCCTTGGTAACTGGGTTGAAATAGTAGATGAGAGTGGATACAAAAACAAGCACCAAATCAAAAGTCTTGGGTTCATGGTGTAGGAGTTTCATAGTGACAGAATTACATTCATCCACCTATAATTATTTGTACTGTTGTGAGAACATATTACTGCAAAATAATGTGATACTCAAAATCACAATGCAGGATAATGAAATAATTATACCTACGGAGCAGGGTACAGGTTGAAATCTCAGAGGGAGAAGGTATCAGCTGCTTTATAAGAGATGCAATCCATCAGGTTCTAGGTTTTATTCAAGTGCTCAGATAACATCGGCAGAATGATTGGGTGTAAAGTCATCTATAAACTGGGTGAAGACAGACTGGATTTCATCTGTGGCACCTTTCACAACCTCGGGATATGCACAGTACTGCATAAATGTAAAGACGGGAGCATCATAGTCTGCTAAATGGACGAAGTGGTTAATACCCAGACTCTAGTCTGCATACAGTATGTCAAGAGAATGCACCAGGTCAGGACTTAATAGTCCAGGCCATCTCTAGCTTCCTTTGATTGTCTGCCTAGCATCACTTATTGAGTGATCATCTCTCCAAAATTAATCCGTGTGGTGGGATTCCAAAGTGTGAGTTCATTAATCAATCCAGTAAGGAATTTAGGAGAAACATAAGGGAAGCTGGGTAATAGAAAGATTGTGAAGTATAAACTAATATGGTTAAATCAAAAATGGGTGCAAGGCAGCAGATCAGGAGTATAAAGGTAAGATTTCTTTTAGTCACATGTACATCAATACACAGTGAAATGGATCTTTTGCATAGAGTGTTCTGGGGGCAGCCCGCAAGTGTCGCCATGCTTCTGGCGCCACATAGCATGCTCACAGCTCCTAACCCGTACATCTTTGGAATGTGGGAGGAAACTGGAGCACCCGGAGGAAACCCACACAGACACGGGGAGAACGTACAAACTCCTTACAGACAGTGGCCGGAATTGAACCCTGGTCGCTGGCGCTGTAATAGCATTACACTAACCGCTACACTACCGTGCCAGTATGGACTGGTTAGGATGAATGGTATTTCAGTGTTGCCTGTTCTCTTTCTCCATCAAGCATAATGATTACCCACTTTCCTTGGCTCTGTGGCCAGGCCCCATCTATGGGTGGGGGGGAAGGGACAGATATTTTGAGTCAATGATGGCTCTGTATAAATGTCAACAATGTGAAACGTTAATTCCATTTCTCTCTACATAGGTGCTGCCTGACTTTTTATTTCAGATTTCCAGCTTCCACAGTATTTTGCTTTTAAATTATCTCATTGCTGTTGGCGGGAGCTTATTGAACACGAGCTGATTGCCGTGTTTCCTACACAAGGCAGCAATGGTACAGCAAGTAGAACTGCTGCCACACTGCTCCAGCGACCCGGGTTCAATCCTGACCTCTGGCACTGTGTGGAGTTTGCTGGTCCTCTCTGTGACAGGGAATTATCACAATGCTTCAAAAGTACCTCATTAGCCATCCTAAAGTGGTAAAGAATTTAAATAAATGCAGGCCCTTTTAAATGTTTTTTTAAGTTAACATTTCACTAACTATAGGAAACACCAGATAACAAAGACACATGGACTATTTACTGTATTTTGTACAATGGAATGTTTCACCACAGGCTGGTTCAAGACTCAAAACAAAATCTCTTATTATAATTGGTACTTTGTTTTGCCATACAGAGTTTCACATGCTACTAAATCTGATTAACAAAGCTAATTCTTTCCAGGAGAAAGGGAGTGGTTGGAGCAGTAGAAATAGTTCAATTTCTGTCATGGTGACTTAACAAACACACAAAGTTAAAGTCACAGAGAGCACGCCAAGTAACGCGCAGAAACTTTGAATTGGAAAACTATGTTATTTGAAGTCACCTTCTGCAAAGAGGGAAAAATGAGGAAACTTTTTATATTTGTTTCTGTTTGGCTGTTATCTCTTCTTCCTGCTGCTTTTGATAGCCTCAGCTTTCGCACATAAAGGTGGGAAACTCTGGTCACAATACAGAGTTGAAAGGCGAAGATATCCATTTACATTTACTGCAAGACCCAGCAGAAGTAGGCTTTTCAACAGATCACTGCAGCAAGGCTACATGTTGCTCCTCATTCCCCACCCCTCCAACTTTCCCTTTCTGCAGTAAAAATTAAATTCTTGCTGCAATGTATGAGGGATCAGAACTGCACACATCCACGCTGTGTGGTCTCTTCCCAAGAAGAAGAACACACTTGCCTTGGAGTTGGTACATCATTTGATACATTAGATTGATTTCTGGGATGGAGGACGTTGTCCTGAAGAGAGGTTGAGAAAGAATAGCCCATACTGTGTGGAATTCAGAAGAATGAGATGAGATGGGCTGTCAGAAGATTTATCCAGAGGCTGGTTCCCGAGCCATAGGCTACAGGATAAGGAGTCGACCGTTTAGCTCGGAGGCTTGCAAGTCTTTGGTGCACCATTCAAGGCTGACTGATAGGGGAACAGGGATAAAAGTTGATTAGGCAGGGAAGTGGAAGAGGCATAAATTCTGCCATGGTCTCGTGGACTGGCACAGCAAGCTTTATGGCTTACTCCTGATCCCAGGGGGATGCTTTTTTTTTGTCTAAGCAAGAGTCATTCACTGGTCATCCAAGTGACCATTCCTCATTTACAAGGTTAGACACAGTGGCCTAGATTTTCAGATGGTAATTCATTTCAACTGATTGAGTTGGTTACGGTCAGTATCACAAATGGATCACCAAGCCTGTGTGCCCACGTAACATCCATGTGCAAGGACCAATCTACTACCCCCATGCTATCCTTGCAATCCAGCAGTTAATTCTGGATAACAGGAATATTGGCCACTAAGTCTTTCACTGATCAGCTGCTGAGACCAACTATCGCAGCAAGATCACAGGTTTGACTCCTCTGGTCTTCCTGACTACAGAAACACTGATCTATCAACAAGACAAGACTTGTTGCAATTGAACAAAAGGTTAAAAACCTTGAGAACTTCACAAAACTAAGACCTTGTTTTAAACAGAGTCCTGTTAGGAGTTCAAGGATTCCAAATAACATGTCTGGCATGTGATCAAGTATATAATTCCTTTACTGTTGTTATTTCCATACAGTATTCAGCAGGACCCACGTATTGCACTGTGACAGACCACATTTCAGTCACAAGGCTGTGTTTGAAGTCAAGTTATAGTAAGAGGTTAATCTTGGGTCCAAGAGTCTAAGACAATCCATGCAAAAGAAAAAATTCTGATATCACAAGCCATGAACTTATGAACTAATATCTTTCTTACTCTTAAGCACCATCTTTCACAGAGTTTCAACAACCAAGAATTCCATATGTTCTTCAGATCTTCTCCTCCTCTAACAACAATCAGAGCATTTTCTAATTTCTGCGTCTTGATGCAATTCCTCTTCAACTTCCAACCTTGGCAGTGTACCATTACATATTTTAAAAAAATGCTGAAGAGTCCAAAATGGCTCAGTACATTGATGAAATTCAGTCAACATCAGTCCCAAAATAACCTCCCCTAAATCTCAGCCAACATCAAGCCTGCTGATAAAGCATTCCTCCAAGTTACCATACAGCACAAAACAGGCCCTTCGGCCTTTTACATTTTTTTTGAAAAAATTATTTAGGATCCCACTAGATCAACCTCTCTCCCCTTGGTGACATAGTTCTTAAAAATGATTCCTCACCTCCTCCTTCCTCTACAGTCAGTGAACCCTTAATCTTCCCTCTGCAGAGTGGTGTGAGCAAGAGGAATAACAATTACCTTGGTTACCTGATCTGCTTACTGTATTAAGTATAGTTTTGTGTTACACTGTTCCCTCTGGGTTAAGAAGGGATTATTCATGAATCAAACCTAATATATGCGTAAGGGAAGTGGAAAACAATAGGAATTTCTATATTAGGTACCAATATGTTCCAGGTCAGTTACTCTTTGAAGAATTTCTTTGGATGTTAAGGCTCTGGATTTAAAAAAAACACCATTTACTCTGAAAAGAACAGAATTAATAGTGATTCACAGAGAAGGACAAGCCGTGCATTGTCCTACATGTGATGCAGTCTCAGAACTTAGGTTCAACTGCAGAAGTCAAACACTCTGCCTCTAAGTTTTTTTATTGCTAATGGCAACAGGACCTTGAATGAATGCAAGCCAACTACAGGCACTGCCAACTACAATTCACTGTGGCTTTGCCCTCCTCTTTCCCCTTGGTCCAATTCTCCATAGCAACTCCGGCACCCACAATGTCTAGTTAGCACATGTGTCCTAGAGAGATCATTCAGGGGAGTGAGACTAGATCATCAGCTCTCTGACTAGGGTGTGGGTGATGTGGGGATGGTGAGGCAAGTGGGGACAAGATTGCAACAGAATGGGTGGTAACAGAAGAGGGATGATACAAATTATATTTCTCCCCCTCTCCCCCCAAGAAAACACCAAGTGGTTAGGACGTGGACTGAGTGTAACATTCAAAGAGGGAAATGAACAAGTATACAAACTGTAGGGCTTTGGCGAGAAGGCAGGGAAATGGGATTAGCTGGATTACTCTCTGTGGAGCCAGCACAGACACAATGGACAGACTGTGAAAGAAAAAAGGGAACTACTGGAGACCACGACTGAGAGAAGGTGAAAGGACTGGAGGGACTCAAAATGGGAAGGAGGGGGAAACAAGGACTGACCACACCCACACTGAAGACCCACATTCAATGCTTCAGGAACAGCTTCTTCCCCTCCACCATCAGATTCCTGAACAGTCCATGAACACTACCTCATTATTCCTCTTTTGCATTTTTATAACTTATTGTAATTTTTGCCTTTGCACTGTACTGCTGCCGCAAAACAACAAATTTCACGACATACGTCAGTGACAATAAATCTGATTCTGATGCAGCTGGGTGAGGATAAGATGGCTTCCAACATCAACACCAAGGGATTACTGCTCGGCCTGCCCACACAGACTCATTTTCCTCTCTCATTGGCTACATGTCCATACAACATAGAAGGAAGCCATTCAGCCCATCCAGGCTTTGCCAGCTCAGTGCAATCCCACACCCTCACTGATTTTCTCTGTAACCTATTCTCTTCTCCTCCCAGATAAGATATCTTTATTAGTCACATGTACATCGAAACACAGTGAAATGCATCTTTTTCCGTAGAGTGTTCTGGGGGCAGCCCGCAAGTGTCACCACGCTTCCGGCACCAACATAGCATGCCCACAACTTCCTAACCCGTACGTCTTTGGAACGTGGGAGGAAACCGGAGCACCCAGAGGAAACCCACGCAGACACCAGGAGAACGTACAAACTCCTTACAGACAGCGACCGGAATTGAACCCGGGTCGCTGGCGCTGTAAAGCATTCTACCAACCACCGACACGAGAAGGGACAACTTAAAGTGGCTAATTAACCTACCACACCATACAACATGTGGGATGTGGGAGGAAACTGGAGTACCCGGTGGAAGCCCACATGGTCACAGCAAGGACACACCAACCCCACACAGACAGCAGAGGTCAGGACTGAGACCAGGCTGCTGGAGCTGTGAGGATGCACTTGGCACAATGCCAGCTAATCTTGGTGCAGCCCCAGGTCTAACCCCCAGCATCATTGCCCATTCTGGGTGCAGATGTTACACCCCCTTCAGTAGGATTTGCACTACATTTGACTTCAGAAAAAGGACAATGGCAGATTGGGTGCCACCAAGGGATGACATTGTGGACGCTTACAAGCAATGTGTTTGAGTTGCCACTGGTCCATGCTCATAAATGATGAATAAAGCTCAAGCTCATTCAGAACACAGTAATTTCTGCAAATCCGAGTGGTCACCACCATCTAAAACTTATTCCCAACTAACCCAAGCAAAACCCTACACGTATGTATTGGATTTGGTGTTTCTCTGCTAACCATTACCCATAAACTTGGGCGATTTACTGCACAACATCTACCGTTGTCCTTCCTAACGTACCACTCTTGACAAATCCAAATGTTGCTTCATTTTGGATGCAGGCAGACAATGCCAGGGACTAGAACAAATGAGGCATTTAGCAAGTTTTAAGTAAAAGGCATACAGGATGTCAACAATGCAAAACATTAAAACAGGTTAGGCATCTCCAAAGTCAAGATATTTTATGCTTTCCTAACTCTGATTAGTGCTGTCAGGATCAGAGCCTTCTGCATGCATGCAGTGCCTTTACCTGATGTGAAGGCTTCAGTATAACATAGGATTTTCTGCAATTAATCTGGCAGTGCAACACAACAACAGACTATAAAACCAGACAGGCTAAACATGCTTGCATAGTTAATAACTGGAGTCAGAGTCACACAGCACGTAAACAGGCCCTTCGGCCCAACCGGTCTATGTTGCCCAAGGTAAATTGGTTTATTATTGTCACACGTACCGAGGTACAGCGAAAAACTTTTCTTGCCTACTGTTCATACAGATCTATTCGTTACACAGTGCACTGAGGTCTAAGCTAGTTCCATTTTCCCACGTTTAGCTCATATCCCTCTAAACCTTTCCCATGCATGTACCTGTCCAAGTGCCTTTTAATGTCGTTAATGTCCCCATCTCAACCACTTCCTCTAGCAGCTCATTCCATAGACTGGGTGAAAAAGTTGCTCCTCTCACCTTAAACCTATAACCCTCTAGTTCTCAATTCCCCAACTCTAGGGGAAAAAAAAGACTGTGCGTTGACCCTACCTATGCCTCTCATGATTTGGATAGTGTCCTCTCTCTATTCCAAGACACCATGTATTCCTCCAAATTCAAAAGAGAAAACTCTTCAACTCACCCAAACAAGGCAACCCATCTAATGGGATATCCAGCTCCTTGTGATCTGTCATATACCATTCAGCAGTGTATGAAAAACAAATATATACACCCACTAGATGATGAAAGATTCAAGTCATGTTACATGTTGTTCTGAATTACTGTGATGCCTGCAGGAAGTTGCATTATTTGGTACTGAAAGGCTACAAACAGTTCAAGCATTCCATTCAGCAGCAATCTACCCACACACACTTTGTTCAAATGCAAAGTTTTTTTTAAAATGAATCATTGCAATAATACTTCAAATGTGATGTCACTAATTCCAACTAAATAAAACAATGAGAAGGTGCACTCTGAAAATAGAAGGTTAATTAGAATACTACAGTGTGGATACACACATCTCTAGGTACATGGTTGCTACAGTACTGGAACAGCAACTCAGGAGACCCATTGGTCGATCCCTACCTTGGCTGGATTGCACATTAGAGAAAGTTCAACTAGTTCACTCAAATCCTTCAAAGTCAGGAACCTGTCACCCTTGCACAGACTCAAGTCTGAATCATTTCATCTGAAACTACAATAATTAATTGTAATTCAAGAAATTGTCCACCACAACCTTTTGAGAGCAGTTGCCATAACTGCAACTGCTTCCCAAACAGCAACCTGGGTTGTGTGTGTGTGTGTGTGTGTGTGTGTGTGCATACGCACACGCCATGTTTTCCCTGTGACCATGGAGTTTCATCTGGGTGCTCCAGTCTCCTCCCACATTGGTAGAATTGGGGAGGAGGGGAGTGTGGAGAGAATAAAATGGGTTAGTGTTGGAGCAAAAAAAAATACCACTGGAGGAACTCAGCAGATCAGGCAACATCTGTGGAAGGAAATGGACAGTCGAGGCTTCGGGTCGAGACCCTTCACCTGGGCTGAAAGAGTAGAGGGGAGAGAGAGACAGTATAAAGAGGTGATGGGGAGCAGTGAGGCAAAAGCCGGCAATCGATAGGTGGCTCCAGATGAGGAGGGGTTGATTGGCAGATGGAGTCAGGTGGGAGAGGGAAGGGTGGAGATAGCGACAAGAGGTGATAGGTTGAGGCAACAAAGGGCTGCAGATGATGGAATTTGATAGGAAAGGAAGGTGGAACATGGACCCATATAAGGGAGGTGGGAACAGTGGGAGGGAGGAGTGTGTGGGTGATGGGCTAATGGAGTTGGTGCGGAAGGGTAAAGTTAGGGATGAATTGGTTGGCACAGACTCGAAGTCCAAAGAACCTGTCTCCGTGCTCTCTCTCTGACTCCATGACTACTTAATTATTTTTTTTAAAAAATTGGTTTGGTTTCCCAGAGCCAGAAAACTTGCCTCCCACAACAGGTTCAACAACCTCCATTTATATAGTGATTATAATGTCGAAAATTGACCCAAAGTGCTTTTCAAAGTATTATCAAAATTGATCCTGGGACATACAGAGTCATTAGATCAGATAACCAAAAGCTTATTCAAAAGAGGTTGGAAGGCAGCACACAAACTATCTACATATCGAGACTAAATTGCCACAGTGACTTTGACGTCATTACACAGCTAAAAAAAACCGGCTCACCAACTGACTGAAGGCTCTGATGAATGTTAGCTCTGATAGTCTTACCACAGATGCTGCCTGACCCACTGAGTGGCTCCAGTATTATTTTTTATTTCAGGTTTCCAGCATCTGCAGGTTCTTTCCCCCCCCCCCCCCCCAATTTTGATTTTCATACCGTACAACTCTCCCAGCCAATCAAGATTACAAAGTGAACTGTAGACATTCAGGAGTATCATCAAAAGGTGCTTTAGATACAAAACCTGTGGCTGAAATTAACACAAGTGACCTACTAGACCGTACACAATGCAGGTGAAGATACAGAAACCTTGTGTGCCACTTCACAGCCTACAACACCAGGTGCCCATTCATATTAAAGAATACTGCAAGTTCTCAGACAAAACCCAATGCAATAGATTCCAATGAACACCAAAACAACTATTCTGGTAGGTGTTTGATTCAGGAAAGTGAAGCAATAATGTGGCTCAAGTTATTCAACACTTCATTCATCAATCCAAAGCACCAACTTGCAAAACCATCCAGTGGCATACACACACTGCTGGCAAGTGAATGCATCTACAGACCTGAAGTCACTGAGATACGCCAATACACCAACTGGCCATAACTATGCTCACGAGGACGTAACGTCAATGGCAATTCACATCAGCTCTTCATAAGTGCACCAGGTAATGGACAGAACCATGACTCCTCAATACATTATTGATAAATCCAGAACTGGTGTAGTAATGAGACTAGATTTAGTCACCAGTCAAAAGCAATTTGAAGAATCTTGCATCGTGGGTGACAATTTGATTCACTTCCTTGAAAGCACATACCACCAGGTTCAAGGACAGCTTCTACCCCGTGTTATAAGACTATTGAATGGTCCCCTAGTACAATAAGATGGACTCTTGACCTCACAATCTACCTCGTTATGGCCTTGCACCTTATTGTCTACCTGCATTGCACTCTATAACTGTAACACTTTATTCTGTATTCTGTTATTGTTTTCCCTTGCGCTACCTCAGTGCACTATTGTAATGAAATGATCTGTATGGATGTATGCAAAACAAAGTTTTTCACTGTAGCTCAGTACATGTGACAATAATAAACCAATTTAATTTACACGTTCAAATGGCCTATAAACACATCGGGTCACAGTTTCAATTCTTTCTTCCATACCTTATTCAGAGGAAATTTCATTAATGGTGAGAGTGTCAGACCGGACCAACATATCAGGCATAACCACTGTGGAGAATAAAATCCACAGTAATCTTCAACTCTGCAGAAATGATTATATACTTCACACAACTGCATCCTCGAGTAGCACAAGCATTAGAGTAACCTATGTGATGTAATCAGTCCCGCCCCCCCCCCCACGATGAAGGGATAACAAACATTTCGATTAGATTCAATGGAGGGAAATCGAAGAGAATGTGTTTAAATTCTCTTAGTTGCTTAATAGAAAACTTTGCGCGTTATTGCAGAAAACTTTCAAAAGCTGGAAATCACTCCACTGTTCAATTCTCAAAAGTCTGTACACCATAAGGACAGTCACCCCGTGTGTCTTGAAAGGAGATGTACTGATCTCTATTTAATTGTTACTTTAAAACCGACCATCCAGATGCAAATCAACTCGAAACCAGGTTTACATAAACCACAGAAAGGGAGACGGCTCCTTTAAGAAGCATTACGTCATTGTGCGGCTGTGTTTTATGTTAATAACCTTCACGTCACCTTATTGACTAATCCCAACTAGCCAATACCGGCAAAAATCAGCTGTTTAACAATAGGAGAGCAAATCGGGCTTGAATCAAACTGAAAAATATAAATACTTTGAACCGGGGAGGAAAGACTGAGTGCGAGACTCCAGAATACTGTTTCCCAATTTGATCTGAGCACACGAATAAATATAACTAGTACAGTTAATCCGCTTCCGAGTTAAACAGCCCATAGGGGAATAGCAAGTATTTATATTATTTCAGAACAAGGTCACACTTTGACGTACAGTATTGTTGCAATCAACATTTCGAATTGATATACCGAGTTAGTGGGAAAACAAGCTATTTATATAGCGAACGGAGACTGTTCTCTCAGTCGGAGGGTGGGGGTCACGGCAATGACAATCATACTATGCAGGATAGTTTCACCAGGAGATATTTTAAACACGATCCCAGGTAGAAATAAAATCCTAACACAAAACATTACGCCAAAAGTGAAAATCTCCAACACCCGCACACATACCTCACACCGACTGCATCCTCAAGTGGCACAAGAGGTCACACAAGTAGTTACAATGAGAGAGAGAGAAAAACAACTGACCTTATACACAAGGAAAGATGTCACAATACTAGGGGTGAGGGGGTGGTGGGGGTGGGGGGGATAATTCCAAGTAAACGTTACTTAGGCTTACCTGCCTTCTTCTAGTTGTCAAGTGTCTGCAGTCTGCACCATGAAAAGCACACAGCAAACAAAAACAATCAAAGGAAAAACAGCTCGCGGGCAGTTGAAGTGAGGTAGAACTATGTAATTCAGCAGAAAGAAGTGCAGCCAGCTCATTTATTTTAGAGAGGGAGAGAGAGAAAGATGTTCTTCTTGGAAGGAAAACTCCCCAGCCACTACTGTACCATCTGTTATTCCGGCCCCAGCGGGTCCCACCGAGTGTATCAGATTTTAGAACGTGATGAACAGCTGATCAGCCTCTGCGAGACCGTCGGAGGAGAGGGGGGGGGGGGGGGGGGGGGGGGGGGGGGGGGGGGGGGGGGGGGGGGGGGGGGCAGGCCACTTGGTGACGCAATCCCGGCCTCCCCACCAATCAACGCCGCCTTCGCCCCCCACCCACGTGACTTTGCCCTGGCCAATTTGTTTTCAGGTGAAGGCAGATTGAGGCGCACGGTCAGAATAACACATGATGTCATTTTTTAAAATTGAAATACAACATTTGAAAAGAAGTATCGACTATGTTTGCAAATAAATGCAGCTTTTTTTAAAAAAAATGTGCCTTCCTTTCTCCCTCAAGGGAGGTTGCTAGGCTGCAGAGAGAACGTCACATAGTTGGAGGTCCTTGGTGTCCGCACCAGTATTTGTGTGCGGGGAGTGAAGACCAGTTTGCTCACCGACCACTAAGTATGGTGTTGTTTCTTTAAAAAACAGCACCAGGGTGATGATAAATCACCTTTAACTCCGCTGCATTTTCAGGCTTGGGCATATTGGTGATGCTTCAACTTTTTGCTTCACTGTTCGAAGGGTACTTTTGGTGGAAAGTCTATTTGCTGCCAATACTGCGTGGGGCAAATATATTGTACAGTCCCACTTTCTCATCGCCTGAACACACTTGCAAAGTATGAAGTCCTCCTTTCTGTTGTCATTTCGAATTCCCACTGAAATTGCATGTTGTCTTCCTTAGCCTTGGATTGGCAGGTTCCCGAAATGTGAACTTTCAGCAAATGTTTTAAACTGGCAATGCTGTGCTGCATGATGGTCATTGCAATGATAACAATGGACTGATCTTACTAGTACACTTCTGGTTTGGTCCCATAGACTTAGACTTTGCTGTGCCTCTTTGACCCTGGATTCTAACTATATCACAGTCACTTGTTAAAGACAAAATCCCTTAGCATTGCTGGATACCATTACCAACAACAGCATTGTGTCATTCACCAAACCACACACATCTATCGTGGAAGGCACATTTCCAAAAAAGCACCAAAATCACAATGCAAGAATAAGTTCTTTAATAAGACAATGTTCCCATTAATTGTTGCATCTGCTTCTGGCTCCTTGTCCCAAATGTAAAACTTTGAGCTATTTCTAAGGGTTAAATTAATATTCCAGTTTTCACACAACATCTTTAAAAAAACATAATTTAGCAGTTAGCGTAACGCTATTACAGCGCCAGCGACCTGGGTTCAATTCTGCTGCTGTATGTAAAGAGTTTGTACGTCCTCCCCGTGTCTGCGTGGGTTTCCCCCGGGTGCTCCGGTTTCCTCCCACGTTCCAAAGACATATGGGTTAAGAAGTTGTGGGCATGCTATGTTGGCGCCAGAAGCATGGCGACACTTGCAGGCTGCCCCCAGAGCACTCTGCGCAAAAAGATGCATTTCACTGTGTGTTTCGATGTACATGTGACCAATAAAGATATCTTATTTCCCTTGTCACCTCTGGCCCAATTTCCATTTGGAGAATTGCTTTTATACACTCATTTTGGGCTCTAACGATATTACATGATATTTTATCCTTGGGGATATTGTTTGCTTTAAAGAACATGTCAATTGATTTGATATACAGGCTGAATTGTTCTCAAGCTGGATCATACATGCCAAAGCTCCTGATATAGTCAGTCGTGTAGCCGGCTGTCTCAGTGCTAGTCAACAGTGAAACAGCTAAACTTGGTGCGTCTGAAAATCCAGGTGATAGATCAACACCGCTGCCCCTTGTTACTGTGGCTTCATATACTTGGGCACTCTCATCAATACATTCAGGAACCTCAAATAAACAAAATTCCAATCAGGAGGTTGAAAGAAACATTCATGAAATGAACTCGTCTAAAGCTTGCCAAATGAGAATCATCAATGTCGTTCAACTAGTCCTTCAACCTCCTCATCGCCAATTAGAAATGTCTTCGGAATGCATCAAGATGCACTGTATAAATCCAAAAGAGGTAGAGGCTTATTTAGAAAAGAATGCCCTTACTTACATGCTGTTAGAGTTGCTGAAACAGAATATCTGTGAAACAGTCCCATTGTATGAGAAGCAGGCACACCACAAGCCTCTGCTGTCCAATAGGACCACAGTATAAACATACACATAGATACAGAGAAAGTAGAATATTCCATGTTTAAAGATACATTACATACTGAAATTTTGTCAGTGGGAGGTTGCTATATTAATACTGTACGTTCAGTTGGAAGGTCTTTATGTCATGCCATGGGGAAAGATATTATACAGTATTTCCATATATGGACACACTGTATTCTTATTAGATGAGGGAGTCATGTGAAGTACCTACTCTCTTACTCTGCAACCCCCTTTTACTCCCCACTTCCCACCCCAGTTCATTCCCCACACTCCATCCACCAGTTGCTCACACTATCTGGGAACGAGACTTTTATCAGGGTCAATTCAAGGCCAGATGAAGGGTCTCAACCCGAAACGTCGACTGTCCATTTCCCTACATGGGTATTGAGTTCCTACAGCACCTCTTGTGTCAGTTCAAGTTCACCGGAGGCCAGATCCAGCCAACATTGGGCTCACTTAGCTGCAGTTCCACTCCTGGAACCACTGATTTTTCAAACTAGGGCTGCCACAACAGGGGCCCATAAGCCTCCTTGCTGCAACATGCCTTCTCATGGTGATAATGGTGCATAATGTTGGGCAGACCATTGCCTGGTACAGTGTCGGTGGTCAGTTAGCCCAGAGCAGACGCCAAATGTTGGTAGATGTTATTGGGGGAAGGGAGGGTGATGTGTGGAGAGGGTGAGAGAGAGTGGGTGACAGAGAGAGAGGGTGGTGGACAGAGAGAGAGTGTATGGAGGGTGCAGAGAGTGAAGACTGTTGTGGGGGATTCGAGTGGGGCTGTGCTTATTTTTATTCAATCAAAGTCACCAGGGCAATGCCAACTGCATCTGATGTCTGTGTGATTCAAACCGCCGATTCCTCTTAAAACTTCTACCTAACGACACTTCCCTATCGCCCCCTTTTCCTCATTCAGCTCTGCTAAGCAGCTGCAAGTCTTATTTGGTTTGGTTCTAGTTTGTCAAGAGGAGGAATTGCAGACCCCCAAGATGCTCAGTGCTTTTCTCCGCCTTTCTTGCGTCAAGCAGCTTGCAGGATATTAGGCAAGTGTCCAGCGTCCGGTCTGTGCCAAGGATGGAAGAAGATCAACATATGTCAAGGTCACACCATTGCCAATAGCAAGACTTTTATGGGCAAAGGCAGTCAGACAGGTTGTAAAGGCAGGATCAGAAAGAGCTTCGGAGGAGCACAACAATTCCTCAACACCCATCCCCATCATCTCTGGGTGTATATCATGGAATTCCTCACCCTGCTCCCTCCCACTGCCGTGAGAGTACCTTTGCCAAGTAGGATTAATGTGTTTCAAACCATCTTCTCAAGGACAGTTAGGGATGGGCAAGAAATGCTAGACTTGCCAGTGATGCCCACATCCTGGAAACTGATAAATAAAGTTCCAGCACACCTTGCTGTCCTTCCTCAATTCTTTCCCCTCATTCACACCCACTTTCCTCCTCAGAATGTTTCTGACCCATTCCCATTGATGCACCTTTGAGATTGATTCTCACGGCCTCTCTACAAGTTCACAGACAAGGCCATCCCTGGTCATTTTATTTCTCTTCCTTCCACCTACCTCCCAGCTCCACCAACCCCCCCCCCCCCCCCACCACCACCCTTTACTTACACTCATGCCATCAGGGAAAACCTGCCCCAACTCCCTCACTGATTAGCTCACACCCAAAATTCTCTTCTCAGCTTCAACATGGAACATAGAAATAGATCAGCACAGCATAGGAACAGGCCCTTTAGCCCACAATGTCTGCGCCAAACACGAAATAAACTAATTCTCTTCTGCCTGTGCATGATCCATATCCTTCCATTCCCCACATGTTCACCTGTCTATCTAACAGTCTCTTAAACACCTCTATTGTATCTGCTTCCACCTCTTCCCCTGACAGCACATTCCAGGCATCCACGACTCTCTGTGTAAAAAACTTGCCCACACATCTCCTTTAAACTTTCCCCCTCTCACCTTGAATGCATGTTCTCCAGTACCTGACATTTCTACCCTGGGAAAAAGATACCAGCTGTCTACTCTATCTATGCCTCTCAGAATCTTATAACCTTCTATCAGGTCTCCCCTCAGCCTCCTCCGCTCCAGAGAAAACAACCCAAGTTTGTCCAACCTCTTCTTATAGCTCATACCTTCTAATCCAAGCAGCATCCTGGCAAATCTCTTCTGAACCCTCTCCAAAGCCTCCACATCCTTCCTGTGATGGGGTGATCAGAATTGCACACAATACTCCAAGTGCATTGCTATTTTTTGATTACTTATTACGACACAGAACAAGGCTATTCAGCCCATTATGTTCATGCCGGAACCCAGCAGAGTAATCCCATCGTCCCATTCCCCTTCCTCTTTCTTCCCTGAAGCCTGTAACTAATTCTCCTTCACATGCACTTTAATTACCCTTTGACTCTTTTGCCTCTTACCTACACCAAGAGGCAATTTACAGTAGCTTTTTAACTTACCAGCACATCTTTAGAATGTGGGAGGAAACCAGAGCACCTGACAGAAACCCATGCGGTCACAGGGAGAATGTGCAAACTCATACAGACAGCACCTGAGGTCAGGATTGAACCTGGTCCCTGGAGCTGTGAGGCAGCAGCACTAACTGCCCCATTGACTCCATCTGCACTTCCCTCGGGAAAGCAGCCAACATAATCAAAGTCCCCTCCCACCGAGGTCATTCTCTCTTCTCCCCTCTCCCGTCAGGCAGAAGGTACAAAAGCCTACGAGCATGAACCATCAGATTCAAGGACAGCTTCTATCCCGCTGTTAATGCACTCTTGAACGGACCTCTCATACACTAAAAGGTCGATTCTTGAACTCTTGATCTCCCAATCTACCTTGTCGTGGCCCTTGCACTTTATTTGTCTACCTGCACTGCCCTTTCTCTGTAGCTGAAACATGATATTCAATTCTACCCCGATGTAATTATGTATGGCATGATCTGTCGAGATGGCATGCAAAACAAAAGCTTTTCACTGTATCTCGGTACGTGTGACAATAATAAACCAATACTTTTGAACCACCCTTATTTTATTCTTCCTTTTATTTTCACACCCCAAGATCATGCTGTATAGTGAAAATAACACCTTTTTTTTATCTCTGCTACTGATCTTCTCTTGTGTCCACTTCCATTCTTACACTGACCAACAGGATATATTCCTGGGCTTCTTTTTCATCAGGATAGAAACCATCTGTTGCCTGCACTGCTACTCCTTGTTCAATTCTTCGATCTGACAAATAGGATGATATTGTCATCCATCAAGCTCTAATTAACAAAATAGCTGTTCTAAAGAGGCGCAGATATTAAGCTTAAAATTCTAATTAAAACAAAAGGAAACAGTATCAAATCCAAAAAATAATACAACGTGCAAACGATCACTCTAACCCCTTTGGTCCGCATCAGTCATGAAGCAGCTCAAATAAACTGGCAGATTACCCCTTGTTCAAACCCAATGACCAGCTAATCTGTTTTACCGAGTGTATTGTTTCTCCTCATCCTCCTTGATCTCCCTGCATTGTTTGATATATTCGTCATATAATTCTTCAACAATGTATGTCTTCTCTTGTTCAATTCATTTGTTTTGCAGCCTCACCCATCCAGTTACAACTGGGACTGCCTCTGTCATGGACATGTTGCAATGCCTGAGATCAGAAAAGACTCCTTGTATCCTTCTCCTTAAACCCCCTTCACTGAGATTTAGAAAATATACTGTCCTTTTCCACAGTTGCTTAACTATACAGAAAGAAAAACTTCTCCAGTAGATAGTGCAGCATTGTGTACCACTCTCAGTAAATCTTAACTCCTTGAAATAGCCAAGAAAAATATCCATGGAAAATTCCTTGAGGAACTTCCTTCCTGACTCCCTAAGAAACAAAGCAAAGGAGACCGTGGTAACTAACACATGATGCACCATGATTTGATACCATCTTCCCAATGGACCCATTAATCTTAGGCAGATATTTCAACACTCAGCTTTTAAACAATATCATTATAACTTCAATATTTTGTTTTATTTCTGATTCAGTTCTTTCATTATTAGTCTTTGGCAAAGTTGGGTCTCTTTAGTTGTCAATAAAACATCATTTAAGAGGTGTATCAAATTTCTGACTTGATAAAATGCAACTCCATTGAATTCAGTAATAATAAACAGAGGCACAGTCAAACTCATATTAACATTAACATTGACTAGTGGCCATGAGGTCACCATCACACCACTGACCAGTGCATCCCACACATAAGTGGGGTTGGTCACTGCCTTATATACTAGTTTTAAAAATCATGTACTGTACAATGAATGAAAGTGTCTATTCTTCATGCAATGATATTTACTGCAAAGACAGAATTTAATTGGTGAAAAAACAGAATTTTTGAAGTAAGTCTTTGTGAATTTTTAAAACCTTTTTTTATCAGTTAAATGAAAAAAAAACAAGAGCTAATAATAGTAAATCAAAAGAAATTGACAGAAAATGTTTGTTGGTAACTTGTGCTAATAGAATTTTGAAAGGATTGTGATACTGACACTTTGTGCCATTAACTGGGATTTTGCAGTATTTTACACTAGTTGTGTTGATACTTCTAGCAGGATTAAGAGTTGTTTAATCACAAAGTTTAAGGAAAAGATTGAAAACTATTAATTTCAGATTGCTTTTTGGCTGAAACTTAGTCTTAGCTGCATAAAGCTGAGATGCTGGATGCAAAATGAATCACGCTCTTTAACTCAGCCCACTACATCACTGGATTCACCCCAATACATCACTGCACATTCCTTCCCACCATTGGAAGTATCTACATGAGGTGCTGCCTCAAGAAGGCAACATCTATCATCAAAGATCCCCACCATCCGGGCCATGCCATCTTCTTGCAGCTATTGTCAAGCAGGAAGTACAGAAGATAAGATAAGATATCTTTATTAGTCACATGTACATTGAAACACACAGTGAAATGCATCTTTTGTGTAGAGTGTTCTGGGGGCAGCCCGCAAGTGATACCATGCTTCCGGCGCCAACATATCATGCCCACAACTTCCTAACTGGTACGTCTTTGGAATGTGGGAGGAAACCAGAGCACCTGGAGGAAACCCACACAGACACGGGGAGAATGTACAAACTCCTTACAGACAGCGGCCAGAATTGAACCCGGGTCGCTGGTGCTGTAATAGCGTTACGCTAACTGTTACCCTATTGTGCCTGCCAGAAGCCTGAAGTCCCACACCACCAGTTTCAAGAACAGCTACTTTCCCTCAACCATTCAGTTCTTGAACCAATCTGCACAACCCTGATCACCACCTCAGTATAACAACACTGTGACCACTTTCCATTACAATGGACTTGGTTTATTTTGTTCGAATTGTGTTCTTTCTTGTATAATTTATGTTTCTCTTGTGAATGTTGTGACTTTAATGCTATGTGCCTGTGATGCTGCTGCAAGTAAGTTTTTCATTGCATCTGTGCATACATGTACTTGAGCATATGACAATAAATTCAACTTTGACTTCAATTTTGACTTTGAAAAAGCTCAATACATTACAAAACACCCCTAGACCCAGTAATGAGTGAGATGTAAATCCACACTCATCTAACTTCCGGTGTATTCTCTATAAACACACAGTGAGTAGGCACGGAAGTCTGGAAAGTGCTAACATGCACACCACAGCTAACCTGCACTTCTTTTCAGAACTACTGGCTAGCCACCAGCTGCTCTGGCCAAATATTGTATGTAACTGGATAGTCTCATCCAATTTAGCGGAGGGTAGGGCTTTGGATGGCAAGCAAAGTAGCCAGCTCTGACTCACTTGGTAGAATTTTGGCCTCTAAGTCAGAAGGTTGTGGGTTCAAGACCCATTTCAGGTACCTGAGCACAGAAGTCTCTGTCGATGCCCCAGTGTAATACAAAGGAGTCACTATGCTGTTGAAGGTTTTACTTCTCAGGTGTGATGTTTTCTCTACTAGGTGGAAGTAAAAGATCCCATGGTGCTATTTGAAATGGTGGAAGGAATTTATCCCTGGAGTCTTAGTCAATGTTAACCCTTCACTCAACATAACTAAAAATCAACTTATCCAATCGTTATGTTCTCTGTGGAAGTTTGCTGCGGGCAAATTGGCTGCAGTGAATCTTTCATTGACTTGGATTAGGGATAATTAACATCTGACAACCACAACCATCTTGATTTGTGTGAGCTCTGTCTCCAGCCATGGGAATGTCTTCCCTCTGATACTGACACAAGAGACTGCTGATGCTGGAATCTGGAACAAAAAAAGAAAACGCAGGAGGAATTCAGCAGGTCCAGCAGATCTGTGGAGGGGAATGGACAGTTGATGGTTCGAGTCTCGACCGACAAAGGTCGACTGTCCGTTTTCCTCCACAGATGCTGCTCGACCCGCTGAGTTCCTCCAGAGTTTCTTGCTTGCCTTTGATGCCTATTGACTTCAGTTTTACTAAGGTGCCTTGATGCTACACTCAGTCAAATGCAGCCTTGATATCAAGGCACTCTCACCTGGCCTCTAGAATTCATCTCCTTGGCCTTCTGACTGAGAGCAACGCCAGTTTGCTACAGATGGAAAATTCCCCAATCACACATTGCGCTTTACTCTGTCCAGGATGTTGACTCAAGGTGCATTGCTGTTGTTATGAAACACTGAAGATTAAAGTGTGCCTTATCATCTTCTAAAAGGTTGTTGTTTAAGCATGGAAATAAAAAATGTAATATAATTTTATAAGATCTCCATGCAAAATGGTTTATGTCCACCAGGAACTTAATTCAACTCAATGTGTGAAACATTTCTGTTGCCCAGCCACTGGAATAGGATTAACAGAAAGCTACATCTATTTCGGCAGGCACTTTAGCATGGATTTAGACTTGCCCTTTGCAAAACTGAGGGACTTTGGAACCACAATAATGTTGAAATAGGCAAAAGAAAACCAAACACTTGACATGAAACATGTTTCTCTTTCCACAGATACTGCCTGACCTGTTGACTGTTTCCAGCATTTTGATGCTTTGATTGTGAAGCACTTTGTTTCATGGCAACACTTTACCATTGAAAAAAAATTCATGCATTGACTGTGTGCTTCTGATCATTGTCTCATGTTCATGCCTTTGGAGTATCTGGAAAGCCATTAGCTCTCAGCCATGGATTTACTTGTCTGAATGTAAGGTTCAGTGTTCTTTCCCCTAAGAGTGTTTACATAATTTAACTCCTGTTCCATTTTAAGTGCAGATGTGACATCTAACTTCCAGCTAGCAGTAACCTTGAGATCAATGCCGATTACACACTTACCCCCACCTCTGTGGCTCAGTGAGTGGTATATTTGATCTGTGAGTCAATAAGTACAGGGTTCAAACCCCACTCTAGGGACTGAGACAGAAAAAAAATCTAGTGCACCAATATGAAAAACCACGATGATGCTGGAGGAACTCAGCAGGCCAGGCAGCATCCGTGGAGAAAAGCAGTCGGTCAACGTTTCGGGTCAGGACCCTTCTTCAGGACTGAAGGTAGGAAAAGGGGAAGCCCGATATATAGGATGGAAAAGCAGAGCAGTGATAGGTGGACAAAAGAGGGGAGGTGGGGTGGGCACAAGGTGGTGATAGGTAGACGCAGGTAAGAGATAGCGATAGGCAGGTGCTGGGGAGGAGGGGAGAGTAGATCCACCAGGGGGATGGGTCAAAGGTAAGGAGAGAAAGAGAAAGAAAAAAGGGGGTAGAAAAAAGAGAGATAAACTAGGAAAGGAAAGAAAGAAGAAGTATGGCGGGGGGGGGGGGGTTGTTGTCGGGAAGTGGGGTGGGGATTATTTAAAGTGGGAGAATTCAATGTTCATGCCGTCAGGCTGCAAGGTTCCAAGATGGAAAATGAGGTGCTGTTCCTCCAGTTTGCGCTTGGAATTCCCCTGGCAGTGGGGGAGGCCGAGGACTGACATATCTGTGATAGTGTGGGAGGGGGAGTCAAAGTGACTGGCAGCGGGGAGATGCAGATCGCAATACTCTAGGTGCAAATTTCAGGTTAGTCTTAAGTGAATTTTAGAAGATCCTCTGCGACTACCCTGTGGAAGAATAGGGGAGATATCCCTGGTCTCCCCACTGATACTCATTCTGCATTCATCATTACTAACACAGATTGCCAGTTTATGATTGGATTGCTGTTTGTGGGAGCTTGCTGTGCACTTATTGCCTGATGCAACAGTGGCTACAATTCATAAAATTCTTCATTGGCTGACAGGTGCTTTCAAATTGACACGAAAGTTGCTTTATAAACGGAAATCTTCCTTTCTCATACTTTAAACTGGTCTTTACTGAAGAACTCACAAACTGCATTCTCTGTAATAATTTTGGTCACCTTACCCCCAAGTTCCTAACCCTGAGCACAACGTCACCTATCCATTGCTTCCTGTCTTCTCTTGCACCCTTCCTTATTTACAGATGCGCAGTTCAATTCATGATCACCTAGATTTCTTGATTTTAAAAAATGGCTTCCTGTTTCAAAAGAAGCGGTAATTATTCCTTGAGACAAAGAACTCACACACCCCTAGCAACAGGTAACATCGATTATACACACCTTACAATGTCTCACAATCTCTGATAAACAGGCCTTTCCAGTTGGAAATGAAATGTGAGTCAGTGACATAGTTACACAAAAGTTGGCAGAGAAAATTTAATATGTAAAATCTGTAAATATAAGTACTTATAGTGAACTTCCTATGTAGTAAATGTTAAATACAACTGCCATTTCTATATCATCAGCACATTAACCATGGTATTATATTTCCTAATGAAAATTTAAAATGACTAACAATATGCTGATTTTTCCACTGATCTGTACATTATTATATATACCTTAAAGCACCTCTTCAGACAACACACTTGTCTGTACTTAATTTGATGTAAATTCAGTTTTGACTCTGCTCTCCTCTATGTCCTGCCTCTACATAAATCATCATCTGAGCTCTTCATAACACTTCACTCTATTAGAAAGAAGAAGCAAATGTAGAATGTTAGTCTGAGGATATCCAGGCACTGAAGTCAATTGGCCAAAAGAGGTGGGGAAAGGGGATGAGCGAATGGGGTTGCTGCAGTGTGTACAGAACCCCCTTCTAAGCCGTGTTATGTGAAGCCCAGCAAGAGAAGATTCACCCACTGAATTTGTTAATGGGAACAAATCAGAGCACACATAAGAAATGCAAGTAGAGGGAACACCTAGACCAAAATCTAATGAAGTTTAGAACATAGAACATAGAACATTACAGCACAGTACAGGCCCTTCAGCCCACGATGTTGTTCCGATATCTTATCCTGCTCTAATATCTATCTAACCCTTCCCTCCCACATAGCCCTCCATTTCTCCATCATTCATGTGTCTATCTAAGAGTATCTTAAATGTCCCCAATGTATCTGCCCCCACCACCTCTGCCAGCAGTGCGTTCCACGCACCCACTACTCTCTGTGTAAAAAACTTACCCCTGACATCCCCCTTATACCTTCCTCCAATCACCTTAAAATTATGTCCCCTTGTGTTAGTCATTGTTGCCCTGGGAAAAAGTCTCTGACTGTCCACTCGATCTATGCCTCTTATCATCTTGTGCACCTCTATCAAGTCACCTCTCATCCTCCTTCTCTCCAAAGAGAAAAGCCCCAGCTCACTCAACCTATCCTCATAAGATATGCTCTCCAATCCAAGCAGCATCCTGGTAAATCTCCTCTGCGCCCTCTCTAAAGCTGTCACATCCTTCCGATAACGACGTGACCAGCTAGAGGAAGAATCTAAGAAAGAAAGAAAGAAACTTACCAGAGACTTACCTTAACCTCCACCTCCACCTCCTCTTGCCGAAGCCTCTTGAGCCAAGGTCTCAAGTGCCAGATCAGATGATAACTGATGTGAATATAATAAAGAGCAGAGTGGTGGACTGAGGAAAAAACTGTTTTTGAAGAGGTAAGAGTAAAGCTTGGAAAATAACTTTGGCAAAAAAGGATGTATAGAAACAGGGTCCAGGAAAATATAACCCATTATAAAACAAGAATGGAAGAACGAACGAAACACCAACAAGGCACCATGGATAAACAAAGATATAAAGGGAAAAAAAGGAGCTAAAAACAATGATTTACTTGCATGTCAGGGGCAGGATGACAAGGGAAAATACAAAAGGATGGGTAGAGAAGTGAAATATAAATCAGGATCAGTGAAATTAAATAATCAAGGAATATAAAGCACATTTGTGAGAAATTTTAGTCCAGTCTTTTTTTTGTTTGTTTGTTTTTTGAAATTTTTCTGTTTAGTTCAATTTGGTTTGATATATTGTTTATAATTTTTCTTATTGACTTGGGGTTTTTTTCTCTTTCTTTTTTTATTTATATAATAAATCTTTTTCTTTCCTTTCTTTCATATTATATTCATTTACTAAGAAATCGTTGGATCTACAGGTTTTTTATATTTTATTGTTCTTTAAGATTATCTATGCCATGATTGTTCTCCTGATCTCTTTGTATTACATGTACAAACATTGATGTTATATATTAATCTGTATTAATTTGAAAACTAATAAAAAGATTGAAAAAGAAAGAAAGCACATTTGTGAAATATTCTACGGGCGCATAAATCATGGTGGAAATAATGTCACAAAGCAACAGTCAGATCCATGATAGTGATTTGACAGAAATTTCACCCCTCTTGTTTCAGGGTTTATCAAAGAGATGATTCAAATGGGTATGACATCAGATGGTGAGGTTAGAAATGCTAAGGCTGTGTTTAAAACAAAAAGCAGAAATATTAAATGCTAATCAAAGGAAGACCATAAAACCCAGACCTGGATGAAATGCATGCATGCATTTTATATGACTCAAAAGAAGAGGTAGCTGAGGGACTGCTACACATATTAAATATTCATTAGAAAAGGTCCTGCAGCACATGATTGGTGGATAGCTAACACGGTACTTAGAGTTAAGGGAAAGGAATGTGTCCAGGGAGCACCTACTGAATGAGAAAAGGAAAAATAAACATCTAGTGATATCCAGAAACCAAAATTATTGTAATGTTTCAAAAGCATACATCTTGCTTGACTAACCTCATTAAATCCTTTGAAGAAGTTACAGAGA
The DNA here is from genome assembly GCF_009764475.1 of Pristis pectinata. Lineage (NCBI taxonomy): Eukaryota > Metazoa > Chordata > Chondrichthyes > Rhinopristiformes > Pristidae > Pristis > Pristis pectinata. The sequence goes on from NC_067420.1 coordinate 37,785,466, forward strand.
GAAAACAAGTGTAATTTAGTATGATCCAGTTACAAATAGTGTGCAGGGACAGAGGAAGCTAGGTTTGCATGTGCATGATTCCTTGCAAGTGACAAGGGATCCTGGGATTCATAAACAGAGGCACAGTGTATAAAACAAGGAAGTTATATTGAATATTGATAGGGCCCATGGTCTCCTTTTATGTCTAAGAAAATATGAGATTCGATAAAAGTGTACAAGATCCTAACTGGTTTAGATGAAGGAGACAGAGGGAATTTGTTCTAATTAGCAAATAGTTCAAAGATCAAGGGGCACATACTTAAAATTTTGAGCAAAAGCTACACAGAGGATGCGAGAAGATAACATTTTTACACAGAACAGTTATTGTTTGAGACTCACTGCCTGTAAGTCTGCTGGGAATGGAATCAATCAGGGCCTTCAAAAGGGAATTGGAAAGGCCCTTGAGATAAAAAAAAGTATACAAGGCTATGGGGGAGGAACGGGACAATGGGATTGAATGAGAGAGACAGATGGCGAGAGAGTTGGGGGGGAGGAGAGTGAAAGAAGGAGAGAAAGGGAGAGGGTGAGAGAGAAATAGAGAGAGAAAGGGAGAGAATGAGAGAGAAAGGAAGAGAGAGAGAATAAAGAGATCTGTCCAACATTCCATAATTTTCCCAAAATTCCTATTAGCCGCTTGAACCCCTTAGATCCTCTCTCTGAACCACCAAATGATCCTCTTCTTGACACCCCCACTGATCCTGCCCATCACCCCCTCTTCTCCTGTGCAGTCCTCTCCCCATCTCACTTTCTCTGCAGTAGAGAGGTCTGCTCCAACCACACAACAGGTTGGGTCTTGTACAAGGTGGAATATCACAGCATTCCCTTCTGTTTTTGGCTTTTGCAGGTCAAATCAAGTAACAGTTTGAATTTCTCCCTTCTATGTGACCAACACATCCACCAATGCCTTGTCAGGGTTGGTAACTGTGGCGATACCAAGTGGTCCAGCCTGTGTATTCTTATTATAGGTGTAGAAGTTAAATGGGAAGTCAGGTTCACTGAATATGGACTTGTTGGCTGACCAATGACAGGACCATGGGTAGTGGGGGCAAGTGGGAAGTCAACCAGGGGGATGTCATCTGATGAAACCTCCAGAAACACATGGAACCAATCACCAACTCAGTTTAATTTACACCCCAAAATTTGGCTTCTGTTTCCAAACCAGGCCTTGTTGTGAAAATCGATCCCCAAATGCATTGGTAAAGTTCTCAGACCCTGGTGTAACATTAACAGTATGTGACTTATTTAGTCACTGTAAGGTCATAAGTTTACATTCAGGGCTATTCTGAGTAGTCACCTTTTCTAGTGCTGCCTCAGTTCTGTGAAAGCTTCTTATCAGCTTTTGTGTGTTTTGCAGAATGACACGTCTGCATTTTTCTCAGCAAATTTTCCAAAGAGCATCCTATCTTAGAAATGTTCGTGCCTTTGCTCATGTTTCCTTTAAAGGAGAACTGCAGGGGAGTGGATGATCCAGAGGATTAACACGATGTCCTTCCAGCACACTGTTTCAGCAGCTACAGCACTGAATACCTTGGCAGCCAGAGCTTTAAACCAACCCAAGCAGACTGATTGGATGGGATTAGAGCTGTCGTTACTGTGGAGCCATCAGGGATGAACAGTGTGGTTGACATGACTTATGCATTGTTTGTTACATAAAGTAAAACAGGTTACAATGTTAAACTAACGTGAATAATTGTCATTCTTAATGTGCAGAATCATGTATCGCAGGATGAGGTTATTTGTCCCATTGGACCTGTTCCCTCAAATTGGTCGCACTCCACTTTTCTTTGGACGGAACACGGGAAAAGGCCATTCAGCCCCTCAAGGCAGTTGCAGCAATCAATGAGATCATGCTAGGTCTGTGCCCATCCTACTTTGCTCCATTTTAATGAACAATCTACAATTTACCTGGTACAGCCAACAACCTTTCTCTCAATGTCAGCAAAACAAAAGAGCTGGTCATTGACTTCAGGAAGCGGGGCAGACCATACACCCCTGTCTATATCAATGGTGCCTAGGTGGAGGTGGTTGAGAGCTTCAAGTTCCCAGGTGTAAATATCACCAATAATTTGGCTTGGTCCGGCCACATTGATGCTACGGCCAAGAAACCACACCCATGTCTCAACTTCCTCAGGAGGCTAAGGAAAGGTAACGCTTTACAGCGCCAGCGACGCGTGTTCAATTCCGGCCACTGTCTGTCAGGAGTTTGTACGTTCTCCCTGTGTCTGCGTGGGTTTCCTCCGGGTGCTCCGGTTTCTTCCCACATTCCAAAGACATACGGGTTAGGAAGTTGTGGGCATGCTATGTTGGCGCCAGAAGTGTGGCGACACTTGCGGGCTTCCCCCAGAACACTCTACGCAAAGATGCATTTCACTGTGTGTTTCAATGTATATGTGACTAATAAATATATCTTAAACTCAGCATGTCCCTAATGATCCTCACCAATTTTTACAGATGCACCATAGAAAGCGTCCCATCTGGATGTATCACAGCTTGGTACAACAACTGCTCTACCCAAGACCGCAAGAAATTGCAGTGAGTTGTGAACACAGCCCAGTCTATCACAGAAACCACCCTCCCCTCCATTGACTCTGTCTGCACTTCCTAACAGAATCCCATGCGGTCACAGGGAGAATGTGCAAACTTACGCAGACAGCAGCTGAGGTCAGGATTGAACCTGGTCCCTGGAGCTGTGAGGCAGCAGCACTAACTGCCCCATTGACTCCATCTGCACTTCCCACTACCTCGGGGAAGTAGCTAACATAATTTTACTAATGACTTGGATGAGGGGGGTAGAAGGGTGGGTTGGCAAGTTTGCAGATGACAAAAAGGTTAGTGGCATTGTGGATAGTGTAGAGGATTGTCAAAGATTGCAGAGGGACATTGATAGGATGCAGAGCTGGGCTGAGAAGTGGCAGATGGAGTTCAATCCAGAGAAGTGTGAGGTGGTACACTTTGGAAGGACAAACTCCAAGGCAAAGTACAAAGTTAATGGCAGGATTCTTGGTAGTGTGGAGGAGCAGAGGGATCTGGGGGTTCATATCCACAGATCCCTGAAAGTTGCCTTACAGGTGGATAGGGTAATTAGGAAAGCATATGGGGTGTTAGCTTTCATAGGTCGAGGGTTCGAGTTTAAGACCCGCGAGGTAATGATGCAGCTCTATAAAACTCTGGTTAGACTACACTTAGAGTACTGTGTCCAATTCTGGTCGCCTCATTATAGGAAGGATGTGGAAATGTTGGAAAGGGCGCAGAGGAGATTTACCAGGATGCTGCATGGTTTAGAGAGTATGCATTATGAGGAGAGACTAAGGGAGCTAGGGCTTTACACTTTGGAGAGAAGGAGGATAAGAAGAGACATGATAGAGGTGTACAAAGTATTAAGAGGAATAGATAGACAGCCAGCGCCTCTTTCCCAGGACACCAATGCTCAATACAAGTGGGCTTGGCTTTAAAGTAATGGGTGGGAAGTTCAAGGGAGATATCAGAGGGAGGTTTTTTACCCAGAGAGTGGTTGGAGCATGGAATGTGCTGCCTAGCGCAGTGGTGGCAGCAGATACATTGGTCAAATTCAAGAGATTACTAGATAGGCATATGGAGGAATTTAAAATAGAGGGATATGTGGGAGGAAGGGGTTAGATAGTCTTAGGCGAGGTTTAAAGGTCGGTACAACATTGTGGGCTGAAGGGCCTGTATTGTGCTGTACTGTTCTATGTTCTATGTTCTATAATCAAAGACCCCTCCCGCCCTGGACCGTACATTCTCTTTTCTTCCCCCACTCCCCCCAACCCGTCAATCAGCAGAAGGTACAAAAGTTTGAGAAGATGTACCATCAGGCTCAAGGACAGCTTCTATCCCACTGTTATAAGACTATTGAACAGATCTCTTGTACGATAAGATGAACTCTTGATCTCTCAATCTACTTTGTCGTGGTCCTTGCACTTTATTGTCTGCCTGCACTGCACCTTCTCTGTAACTGTAACACTTCATTCTGCATTCTGTTATTGTTTTTCCTTTTGTACTACCTCAATGTACAAGTATGGAATAATCTGTCTGGACAGCACGCAAACAAAGCTTTTCACTGTATCTCAGTACATGTGACAATAGTAAACCAATTATGAATTACCTGGGTTACAAGTGCCCAACTTACGGACACCCCTCCAATACAAACGAGCTCCCATAATATTATTAAATTCAAAAGTCCGATGTATGTACAAACATTTGTTCCTACAAATGGCAGATCTAGTTTCCTCTCTCTCTCCACTTTCAGTAATTGTTCTTTATTATCAGTCTTACGTGCTTTTGATGCCATTCATTACAATACAGTGGAGCTATAAGATATTAAGATATTTATTAAGATATTTATTTATTAGTCACATGTATACCGAAACACACAGTGAAATGCATCTTTTTGCATTACTGAGAATGTGCTGGGGGGCAGCCCACAAGTATCGTTTTCTGCACTGCAGTTTTCCTTTGTTATATATATTTTTTTTTCATTATGAAAATAGTTCATCTTGGAAAATTAAAAAAAGATAAGATTTCTTTATTGGACACATGTACATTGAAATACACAGTGAAATGCATCTTTTTGCATAGAGTGTTCTTGGGGCAGCCCGCAAGTGTCACCACACTTCTGACACCAACACAGCATGCCCACAACTTCCTAACCCGTACGTCTTTGGAATGTGGGAGGAAGCCGGAGCACCCAGAGGAAACCCACGCAGACGCGGGGAGAACGTACAAACTCCTTACAGACAGTGGCCGGAATTGAACCTGGGTCGCTGGTGTCATTTGGTCTCACCCTATCAGAGATATTCCCTTTGTTCTACTCACCCCTCTCCCACCTTCTCTGCTACAAAAAAAAGCTTGTTTTCTTTCTTTCTTTTGATGAAGGGTCTCAGACCTGAAACATTGACTCTGTTTCTCTTTCCACAGTTGCTGCCTGACCTGCCGAGCATTTCAGCTTCTCTGTTTTTATGTCATAGAACATAGGAGATAGAACAGTACAGCACAGGAACAGGCCCTTCAGCCCACAATGTTTGATGCCAAACCAAACTGATCCCATCTGCCTGCACACGGTCCATATCCCTCCATTCCCTGCCTGCTCATGTGCCTGACTAAATGCCTTTTAAACATTGCTATCATATCTGCTTCTGGTATGCCCTCTAGTATTTGACATTTCCTTTCTTTGAAAAAGACTCCACCCTATCTATGCCTCTCATCATTTTATATGCTTCTGATAGCTCTCCCCTCAGCTTCCAATGTTCCAGAGAAAACAGTCCACATTTCTCCAACCTCTCCTTATAAGTAATACACTCCAATCCAGGCAGCATCCTGGAGAACCTCTTCTGCACCCTCTCAAAAAGCCTCCACATCCTTCCTGTAATGCAGCAACCAGAAATGTAGCCTAACCAAAGTTTTATACAGCTGCAACATGACTTCCTGGCTTTTATGGAACATAGAAAATAGAAAAACTACAGCACAATTCAGGCCCTTCGGCCCACAAAGCTGTGCCGAACATGTCCCTACCCTAGAAATTACTAAGCTTACCCATAGCCCTCTATTTTATTCAGCTCCATGTACCTATCTAACAGTCTCTTGAAAGACCCTATCATATCCGCCTCCACCACCGTTGCCGGCAGCCCATTCCACGCACTCACCACTCTCTGAGTAAAAAACTTACCCCTGACATCTCCTCTATATCTACTCCCCAGCACCTTAAACCTATGTCCTCTTGTGGCCACCAATTCAGCCCTGGAGAAAAGCCTCTGACTATCCACCCGATCAATGCCTCTCATCATCTTATACACCCCTATCAGGTCCCCCCTCATCCTCCGTCTCTCCAAGGAGAAAAGGCCGAGTTCCCTCAGCCTGCTTTCATAAGGCATGCTCCCCAATCCAGGCAGCATCCTTGTAAATCCCCTCTGTACCCTTTCTATGGCTTCCACATCTTTTCTGTAGTGAGGCTTTTATACTCAAATAAGATAAGATATTTTTATTAGTCACAGGTAGAACACACTATGAAAGTAAGTGTGATGGATGCCTTTTTTACCATCTCCTCTGCTTGTGTTACTACTTTCAGGGAGCTATGGACTTCAGCCAAAGATCTCTCTGTACGCCAGTGCACCCAAAGGCTCTGCCATTTACTGTATATTTTCCTCTTGCGTTTGACCTCCCAAAGTGCACCCCCTCACACTTGTCTGGATTAAACTCCATCTGCCATTTCTCTGCCCACTTTTCCAACTGGTCTGTATCCCTGCTAAATCCTTTGACAGCCTTCCTCACTATCCACAAACATTAGAGGAACCAGCACTAATCCCTGTGGGACACCACTGATCACATACCTCTAGTCAGAATGACACCCCTCCAACCATTATCCTCTGCCTTCTGTGGCCGAGCCAATTTTGAATCCAATCTACCAAGTCTCCATGGATCCCAAGTGCCTTCATCTTCTGGATTAGCCTACCTCGAGGGACCTTGTCAAAAGTTTTACTGAATTCTATGTATATAACAACCACTACCCTACCCTCATCGATCATCTTTGTCACGTCCTCAAAAAATCCAATCCGGTTTGCAAGACAGGACCTCCCCTACACAAAGCCATGCTGACTATTCCTAATAAGTCCCATGCTTTTCCAGACACAAGTAAATCCTGTTCCAAAGAACCTTCTCTAATAATTTCCTTACCAGTGATGTACAGCTCACCGGCCTATCATTTCCTTGTCTCTACCGTCCTTCTCAAACAGCGGAACAACATTGGCTATTTCAGGGTTACATTTGCCACTGGCAGTGCTTTGCTCTTACAATGTGTGTCTCAGAGGTACTGACAGGGTTGACGCTGTCCCCAATATCAAAGCTCTGATATTAATGTAATAATAGATCTGTAAACTGCTTTTGCTGCTATCTTTTCTGGCTAAACGATGATACCTCTTGAAAGGCTGACAACTGCCGCAGTACTTTTATACTTAAATTAAGCTGCATTATCCATCATCCCTTCAGTGTTTTCTATAAACAGAAACCTTCCATGAGCTGGGGTGCTTAAGCTGCATCTTTTTAATTACAGAATGTTGTTCATCAAGAGAGAACCAATACCAACTGAAGTGGAGTGTATTTTTGTGCACTTAAATCCTAGTTGGTGACAGAGGGCATTGTCATGTAAATAAGATAAAGTTGCCGGTCTCAACCATCTTGTTTCCCTGCGGTTTTGGTTTAAGTCATTCATGGAATGTGAGCACCTCTTGCATTTTAAATCTGTCAGCAAATTCCCCTGAGGAGGTGGTAGTTAGCTGCCTTTTCAACTACTGCAGTCGTCTTTCCCTTTCCAAAGGTGGTTTATTCAGTGATTACAGAATCACATTACTACAATATTACAGTGCTTCACGATACACACTATTTACAGTTCCAAATTATAACACGGTCATCACTACCCAGAATGCACTTGAGTCCCTGAGGCTCCCACCAGTCCTGGAAAGCCCCCATTGTACCCGTGGACACCGCGTGCTCCTTCTCCAAGGACGTGGATGTAACCCTGGAAGAGGGGCAAGTGATCGGCTCTTGACTGCCCGCCGCCTGGACCCTCAAATGGCCAGGCCCAGAAGCAAACTGACCAGGGGATTCCCCCGACTGACCTACCCCCCCACCCGCCCCCCCCCCCCCCCCCCCACCCCTGCACTGGGTGACCGAAGATCAGGAGTGTGGGGATGAAGTGCAGCCAAAATCTACTGCAGTTCTTGTGGTGAAGGTACTGCCCAGGGTAGACACCTACGTTAGACTATTGTTTATTGACTACAGCTCTACCTTCAATACAATAATCCCAAGTAAGTTTGTCACCAAACTCCAAGACCTAGGATTCAACACCTCCCTCTGTAACTGGATCCTTGACTTTCTAACAAACAGACCGCAATCAGTGAGGATAGGCAGCAATACCACTGGCACGATTATTCTCAACACTGGTGCTGCACAAGGCTGCGTCCTCAGCCCTCTACTCTACTCCCTATACACTCATGACTGTGTGGCCAGATTCTGCTCTAACTCCATCAACAAATTTGCAGATGATACCACCGTTGTAAGCTGTATCTCAAACAGCAATGAGTCGGAGTACAGGAAGGAGATCGAGAGCTTAGTGGAATGGTGTCATGACAACAATCTTTCCCTCAATGTCAACAAAACAAAAGAGCTGGTCATTGACTTCAGGAAAGGGGGCAGTGTACATGCACCTGTCTACATCAATGGTGTTCAGGTTGAGAGGGTTGAGAGCTTCAAGTTCCTGGGAGTGAACATCACCAACAGCCTGTCCTGGTCAAATCACGTAGAAGCCATGGCCAAGAAAGCTCACCAGTGCCTCTACTTCCTTGGGAGGCTAAAGAAATTTGGTTTGTCCCCTTTGACTCACCAACTTTTACCGGTGCACCATAAAAAGCGTCCTATCTGGATGCATCACAGCTTGGTATGGCAACTGCTCTGCCCAGGACCGCAAAAAACTGCAGAGTTGTGGACACAGCCCAGCGCGTCACGGACACCAGCCTCCCCTCCTTGGACTCTGTCTTTACCTCTCATTGTCTTGGCGAAGCAGCCAGCATAATCAAAGACCCCACCTACTCGGGACATTCTCTCTTCTCTCCTCTTCCATTGGGTAGAAGATACAGGAGCCTGATGGCACGTACCACCAGACTTAAGGACAGCTTCTACCCCACTGTGATAAGACTATTGAATGGTTCCCTTATACAATGAGATGGACTATGACCTCATGATCTACCTTGTTGTGACCTTGCACCTTATCGCACCGCACTTTCTCTGTAGCTGTGACGCTTTACTCTGTACTGTTATTGTTTTTACCTGTACTACATCAATGCACTCTGTACTAACTCAATGTAACTGCACTGTATAATGAATTGACCTGTATGATCAGTTTGTAAGACAAGTTTTTCACTGTACCTCGGTACAAGTGACGATAATAAACCAATACCAATACCAATATAGAGATCCAGGATTTAAACCCAGTGACAAAGAGGAAATTGCAACTAGTCAAAACTGTAAATAGAGCGTCCAAAACAACTTCAGATATCGTTCCCAGCTCCTTACCAATCAGGTGATTGAAGAGATTCGGCAGCCAGACCGCTCTCTCTGCAACTCCCTGGTTCACTCTTCCTCCCCACCCATCCAGCTCCCACCCCGAGGACCTTCCACTGCCTCCGCCATAGGTGCAACACCTGCCCCTACACCACCTCCATTACCTCCATCCAGGGACCCAAAATAGTCCTTTCAGGTGAGACAGAGATTCACCTGCAACTCCCCTAATATCATCTACTGCATTTGGTGCTCCAAGTGTGGCCTCCTCTACATCAGCGAGACCAAAGGCAGATTAGGTGACTGTTTCATAGACCTCCTGCGCTCCGTCCGTAACCGCGACCTGCATCTCCCCGTTGCCAGTGACTTCAACTCCCCCTCCCACACCGTCACTGATATGTCAGTCCTCGGCCTCCTGCACTGCCGGGACAAGTCCAAACACAAACTGGAGGAACAGCACCTCATTTTCTGTCTTGGGACTTTACAACCTAATGGGATGAACATCAAATTCTCCCACTTTAAGTAAACCAACCCCGCCCCTACCCCCGACCTTGCCTCTTCTTTTCATCCCTTTCCTAGCCTAGCTCTCTTTTTCCTCCTCTGCCTTCTTTTTCTCTCTCCTCCCCTCCCCCAATGCCACCTGCCTCCTCACCTTTGACCCATCCCGCGATGGATCTGTTCTCCCCTCCTCCCCCGCACCTGCCTATCGCTATCTCTTACCTGCATCTACCTATCACTGCCCTGTGCCCACCCTCCTCCCCTCTTTTGTCCACCTATCACTGCTCTGCTTTTTCCCTCCTATATATTGGTCTTCCCCTTTTCCTATCCTCAGTCCTGAAGAAGGGTCCTGACCCGAAACGTTGACCGGCTGCTTTTCTCCACGGATGCTGCCTGGCCTGCTGAGTTCCTCCAGCGTCTTGTTGTGTTTCCAGCCAAACCCCTCTTGACATTCCAGATTTTAATGGCTCCACCACCTTTAGCTGCTAAGGCCCTAAGCTCTAGAACTCCCTCGCTAGATCTTTCCACTTCTCCCTCCCTCTCCTATTTTAAGATGCTCATTTACCACTTCAACCAAGCTTTGGAGCAGTTGCCCTTAACCTCTCTTTAAGTAGATCAATGTCAAATTTTGCTCCTGTCAGATGCTATATAAATGTAAGTTATTATTGTTGTTAAAGAGAGCACAGCAATGGTTGGTTACTAAATCAAAGACCTGCCCAGGTGAGGCAGCACTTCAACTGTGAGTCCGAGGCTGTCATTTATTGCATCCGATGCTCCCGGTGCTGCCTCCCCTACATCGGTGAGACCCGACGCAGATTGGGCGGCCGCTTCGTCGAGCACCTCCGCTCCGTCTGCTGCAACAGCCAGGACCTCCCGGTGGCCGCCCACTTCAATTCCACATCCCACTCCCACACTGACATGTCTATCCACGGCCTCCTCTACTGCCACGTTGAGGCCAGATGCAGGTTGGAGGAACACCTCATATTCCGCCTTGGGAGTCTCGAACCTGATGGCCTCAACATCAGTTTCTCTAACTTCCGGTAACCCCACCCCTTCTTTTTCTCCCCCCACCCCCCGCAAATCCTTTGCCTTCCCTTATTCCTGTGGCTCCCTTCCCCTACCTTGATGACCTGCCCGTCTCCTCTCCTCCCCTCCACCTTCCTTTATTCCATGGTCCACTGCCCTCTCCTACTGGATTCCCTCTTCTTCAGCCCTTTGCCTCTTCTACCTGTCACCTCTCAGCTTATTACATCTTCCCCCCCCACCCCACCCACCTACCTTCCCCCTCTCACCTGAACTCACCTATCTCCTGCCTGGGTGCACTCCTCCCCCTCCCCTGCCTTTTACTTCTGGCTTCTGCCCTTTTCCTTTCCAGTCCTGATGAAGGGTCTCAGCCCGAAACGTTGTCGACTGTTTATTTCCCTCCATGGATGCCGCCTGACCTGCTGAGTTCCTCCAGCACTTTTTGTGTATTGCTCCAGATTCCAGCATTCTATGGTGTTTGAATGTGGTTTATGTTTTTATCATAGAACCATAGAACACTACAGCACAGGAAACAGGCCATTCGGCCCTTCTAGTCTGTGCCGAAACTTTATTCCGCTAGTCCCATTGACCTGCACCCACTCCATAACCCTCCAGACCTCTCCCATCCATGTACCTATCCAATTTATTCTTAAAACTTAAGAGTGAGCTCGTATTTACCATGTCAGATGGCAGCTCGTTCCATACTCCCACCACTCTCTGAGTGAAGAAGTTCCCCCTCATGTTCCCCCTAAACCTTTCCCCTTTCACCCTAAAGCCATGCCCTCTTGTCCTTATCTCTCCTAATCTAGGTGGAAAGAGCCTGCTCGCTTATACTCTGTCTATACCCCTCAGTGGATGTGATTCCAGCTTCAATTGGGGCCATTGACATGTAATGGACAATTGCTGGAAAAGTGGTTTATACACTACACAAACATCCTTTTGCAGCACAATTTTGAGGCAAATTTGACAATATTTTTGTGCTTATTATACTTTTAGAAAATGCCAGCTCTTGAGAGTGGCGCCATGCCACAGACCTGTCAGAGGGCAAAAGTAGCAGATGGTTAATGGGAAGAGGCAACTATTGCGTGGGTGCTGGAGTAATCTCATGCAGCTAACAAAGCCATTATTCATAAACATAACAGAGGCTTAGGTTTAAAATCTTCAATAAAATTTAATAAATAACGGATAATCGGAAATAAATAATCAAACAATTACTTAATAATTTGACATTTTAGAACGATTTAAAGCATCCTTAGGATTGCAGTGAAGAAAAATTTGGGCAGAATGGTGCCAAGATATGCCTAGTTGCATCCTTGTTTCATCTTTTCCTTGAAACTAAATATTTTTCAAAGCCTGCTGTTGCTATGGCGACGCTGCCCATTTAAAGTGTCCATTTATAAATAACAATTCACATTCCAAACTTGTTCTGTTTACAAGAATGTTTGGTTCAGATTTGGGATCAAAGGCTATGGATTTCTATGCTTTAAATGGCATTATTCCCAAGATAATCCTCCCTAACTGGGTGTGAAATGTTGTATTTCTATTTACAAATAAGGATATTTTTTAATACTGGTTCAGTGCAAAATGTGCAATCTCATCCCAGTTCTAAAATGGGAAATTTCTAAAATGGCAATATTTTAAAAGAGAAATTATTCTAAAGTACAGCATGTATGTTCTGATATACACGGCAATGACAAAGTAACCTTTGGACATTCTGATTTTCTTTCCTCCATTTGCTCCACTTTAAATGACTTTGCATCCATGGCATGTAAAGTTCTTCCCTTGCTGAAACATGTTCTCAGTTATCAGACAAAGCTCCCCTTCCCTGGCACAATCCGCGGATGATTTGACCCTCGCTGTAGTCATTCGCACATGTTTATGCCTTGACCTCTTGCCACAGTGTCACTCAATGCTGAGATTCCTCCTTCTTCCCCCCTGACTCTCAGCAAGTTCGTACAGGACGTTGTACAAGACGTTGGTGAGGCCACATTTGGAATATTGTGTTCAGTTTTGGTCACCCTGCTATAGGAAAGATGACATTAAGCTGGAAAGAGTGCAGAGGAGATTTACGAGGATGTTGCTGGGACTCGAGGGACTGAGTTATGGAGAGAGGTTGAGCAGGTTGGGACTTTCTTCATTGAAGCGTAGGAGAATGAGGGGTGATCTTATAGGGGTGTATAAAATCATGAGGGGCGTTGATAGGGTGAACACACAGAATCTTTTACCCATTGTTGGGGAATCAAGAACTAGAGGGCATGGGTTTAAGGTAAGAGGGGAGAGATTTAGTAGAAGCCTGAGGGGCAACTTTTTCACCCAGATGGTGGTCAGTATATGGAACGAGCTGCCAGAGGAAGTGGTTGAGGCAGGTACATTAACAACATTTAAAAGGTACTTGGACAGGTACGTGGATAGGAAAGGTTTAGAGGGATATGGGCCAAACGCGGGCAAATGGGACTAGCTTAGATGGAAATCTTGGTCGACATGGACCAATTGGGCCAAAGGGCCTGTTTCTGTGCTGTATGACTCTATGACTATCTATGACTCTAAAGCTAGGTGTGACCACACCAGCTGATCGGACTCAGGTTGTCCTGGGAAGTTGGTCTGTGTGCACACTCCCTAACTCCCATCTCTCCCAGATAGAGAAGTTCCCGAAGAGCAATACCCTTTGACCACAAAACCATTGGCCAACAGACAGCCTAAAATGTACTTGGAGTCCTGAGAGGAGCAGAAAATGCAAACCCAATTGGGCTCTCTCCAATCACATTGCTCTCATCATTTCGCAAAGTATCTCATCACCGGAACTGTCTGGAAGGCATCAGAAGGTAGCCTGGATGGTGGTGAGGAAAAGCCTCTCTTTGTGGTCTTGTTGACATGCTTAGTGTCACCCTGAGGTGCCCTGAGGTTTGCAGTTGGAAAGAGTCTGTCAGCTACCTCCCACTGGAACTTCACTGCACAGAGTGAGTTGGGTTGGTATTTGTAATGTATACACCCCAGTGGGTTCCTAGACACAGGTGCTGTATCAGGAAAGGTGTAGACAGTAATACTGAGAGCTCTAAAAGGCATGTCTGATTTAATTGGGGTTCATTTCAGACTGCCCTTATGCACACAAGCATATACATATGATGAAATGCACCATATTGTGGCATCGTGCTTATTTACATTCACTACGCTGCTTCCCTGTTTAAAACAAATGTGAAACTAGTTTAACAACACTTACAAATATACAAATTAACTGGGTGTCAAATTCTCTTTGGCATTTGTATCTGCAGGTGTTGCTTGTGTTGAATATGGAGGCCCGACAGATGTTGATGCAGTGTCCGTCTCTGGGCTCACTGAAGGTGCCACTTCTTGACTCTCTTCAGTCGTATTTTCTGTGGCAACTCTTCCTGAACAATCGTCAGACATTTATTCAAGCTCATCATCTTTCTCATTCTTCTCCTGATCATCTTGTACGAAGGTCAAATGAGCAGTTTTGAATCTCTCACCAATCTCTCCAAGATACCATATAGTTTCACAGTCTCTCCTACATCTCATTTTTTCATCTCCAACTTGCCTTGTGGTCTAAGCACACAACCCTTATCATGTAATCTGAGCCTCTGTCCTGTATAGCATGTGCTTCAATGTCTATTTTCTTTCAACTGTCCTTCTTTTACTTTCCCTTTAAGATTGAACAATACTCACATGTGCCCTGAGTCAGCATTTCTGCAGGAGTTGTCCTGTTGTGACACATCTACGTCTGTGATACACCTCGATCAGACCTCAGTATGAAACATCAACTCACAGGTCTGATGCCCTGTCAGTGTAATACTGACCTCTCCATTTGAACCTGGATGACAAGAAGATCTGAAGTGAATTTTGATTCCATTTCAAATTTGAAATGACTGAAACTATGCACCATTATCCAATAAAATCTCCTTAGATATTGTCATGAAAATGGATCTACGTTCTTCTATCATGCATTCAGTGGTAGTGCACGATCCATATGCTTTAACTCTATCTGTTGTGAATGGCTGTCCGCAATCACCAGGAAATTGTCCGCACATTACTATGTGGCCACAATGGAGTGACCAGTTCCATACTTGGAATGGTACTCTTAGGAACTGTGACTTGAAGTCATGGCAGACTGTACATTTGCTGATTAGCTCTTCCAGACCTTTATCTATGGTGAGCTGAAAGAAAACATGTTTTCGTATTTACAATGCTCAAATGTTCTGAATCAATTTCTTCCATTGTTCTATCCACAATTCTTTGGATATAACTACCTCATGTGTTCAAATGAGTCCATGTACTTAAACTATATGAATATATTTTCTTCAATATCCTGAGCAAAAATGTTCCTTACTTAAGAGAGGGTACACTTGCAATAGAGACTATGTTCTCTAAGCTGGTTCTAGGGGAGGCAGGTTTGCCGCATGAGGAGAGATTAATCAGATACCACGTTGTCACTGCTTTCAAGAAAGAAAAGGCTCCCCAGCCACCCGTCATTCCTGCGGCCAGGAGGAGACGGTGTATACGGAGTGTGAGAGATTGCAGCCTCTATTCAAGTATCTGAAGGGGCTGCTCCTCAAGTTTTGGCTGCACTTCCGCCCCACACTCCTGATCTTCGATCTTCGGAGTGGGTGGATCAGTCAGGGGATCTCCTGGTCTATTTGCTCCTGGGCCTGGCCAAGGTGGCCATTCACAGGTCCGGGCAGCGGGCAGCCGAGTGTTCTGCCCGAGCCGATTGTCTGCCTCTCTTCTGGGGTTGTGTACATACCCATGTGTCCCTGGAGAAGGAGCACGTGGCTTCCACGGGTACAGTGAGGGATTTCCGGGGACGGTGGGCGTCACAGGGGCTCGAGTACGTTCTGGATGGTGATGAGTGTTATAATCCACATGAAGAGACCATTTAACCTCACAACATTGTTCACCGTGGGAGTCTAATCAGATCCCATTCAGGAAGTTCAAGAAGGAGCAGAGATGGAATTCACTGTTCCTGCTTCCTTTGAGCCTATGAACCTCAAGTGAAGCTAACTTAAAAGAACTCTTCCACAAGGAGTGGGTAGCAAAGATCTTCCTGAAATGTCAAGGGTAATCTGGTAGATGGTAGCTGTGGCTCAGTTGGTAGGGCTCTTGTCTGTGAGACAAAGTCTCGTGGATTCTTGCTCCCTTTGGACATCCGAGCACGAGGTCTAGATTGATGATCCAGGGCCAAACTGAGGCCAGACTGTGCTTCCATTCAGATAAGCTGTTAAATCAAGGCTCTATAAAAGATACAATGGTTCTTTTTGTTTTGAAGCAAATGCAAGGATTCTTCCCTGGTATTTTGGCTAATATTTATTATTTTTGTCAACATCAGTTAAAAAATAGACCAATTGGCCATTGGCATATTGCTCGTGTGGGAGCTTGCTGTGCACAATTGGCTCGATCATGACTGTGACTATATTTTAAAAATGCTTCATTGGTTGTGAAATTGCTTCAATTGTTTGGCCCACAGACTGAGCAGGTTCAGATTCAGAGATCCGAATTCATAGTTAAGGACAAAGGTGTTCACCTGAAATAACCCCATCTGACAATTTATTCCTCTCCTTCAGCTTTGTCTAGAGACAAGAATTAAGAGTTCTAGTCATGTATCATTTCTGGCATTATCACTTGAGCTGCAATAAACTGAGTCCAATAATACTACTAACAAACAGTAGAATTGGATCAATGATTTGCCACACAGTAGGAAATGATGTATGTGTCTAGATAAATGTATCTTTATCAGTTGATGTAGATGTGTGTTGTATCGGTCAAGCTATGCCTCGGTTTTAAAACTCCCACTCTTGTTTTCAACTCATGGTTTCACCCTTCCCTATTTCTCTCGTCTCCTCCAGCCCTCTGACCCTATAGATATCCACACAACTCAAATTCTATCCTCTTGATCATCCCCGAATTTAGTTACCCCATTTAGGCAGCTATGACTTGGCTCTCTGGCCTCCAGGCTCTGGAATTCCCTCCTTAAATGTTTCAACTTCACTCCTCTACCTCCTTTAAGATGTTCCTTAAAATCTACCTCTTTGGCCAAGGTTTAAGTCAACCCAAGGACACGCTGGTTGGCAGGTTGGAGACACAAGGGACCACAGATGCTGGAATCTGGAGCAAAACACATACTGCTGGAGGAAATGATGCAGGGTCTCCATGCAAAACATTGACAATTCCTTTCCCTCCACAGATGCTGCTCGACCCGCTGAGTTCCTCCAGGAGTTTGCTTTTTGCTAGTTGGTAGGTTAATTATCCCTAGTGTAGCTGGGTAGTAGGAGAATTAGAGGGGAGTTTGTGAGAGGTTTGTGAGAGAACACATTAAAGGAAAATAAGTGGGGGAATGGATCAATGGGGTTGTACTGAGAGCCAGCATAGACTCGATGGGCCAAATGGCTTCCTTCTATGTCATAAGGCAGTATGAGAAATATGAGCTGCCGTGGTATTTCCTTGTATAGATTGCTGTCAATTTTTGTTTGCTCATGTTCCCTTGAAGCTTCTTGGTCCAATTTACAATGTCAAAGTTGCCAAATAAATCAAAGCTGTGGCTATTGTATCACTGTTGTATCACTAAAACCTTCCATGTATGCATGATCCCATTAGGTTGTGGTTCCAGAGTACTTTTACCCTGTCCACCACCTTTGTTCCCCTTTATTTCAAAAGGCAGGAAATGTGTGGGTAAGCACAAAACATGCATCGAGCTTCAATGTGCAGAAGAACAAAAAGGGAGAGTTTGCAATGCGGGCTCTTGTTTGCTCCGTTCCACCAGGTATCAGCTTGCACCATTTATGTACACAATCTAATCTACTCTCCGACCATTTATGTACACGATCTAATCTACTCTCTGACCCTTTGAGTTCTGCCACATTGATAACTTGCATTAGTCTTGATGTTCTTACTTTCAATAACAGTCCACACCCTTCTGAATAAATTCCTTTATTTCAAATGAAAGTTATCTTATTGTCTGCTTTAGATATCAGTCTGTGTTCATTTTTTTCTGGGCTTGAAGCTCCCTAGGCTTACTCAGCTTCCATTTCTTCTCCTACCTGCTTCTTCATTTTATAGTAAAACTCCAATAATCTGGCACACGAGTCTTTGGTGTGTTACGGACTCAGTGAAAGTCCCTTTAAGATAGAGAGTGTGTGTGTATGTGTGTGTGGGGCATGCTTACGTCAATAGAAGATAAAGGACGTAATGACGTTGTTGAAGAAGTCAGAAGAAGAAGAAGAAGGAGAGAGAGAGAGAGAGAAGGGAGAGAGACACCAGCCTGCTTGTTTTCTCTATCGATGGATGAGAAACAATAACTGTGTTTGCCACTGAAATCCATGTATGGAAGTTGGAAGTAATCCGGTGGAGTTCACTTTGTTGCTGACCTGTAGAGGGAAACAGGTATTTGTGTGTGGACGACCACGATTCGGATGTTTTTTGGGGTGAGGAAGTCACTACCGAGTAAACGCTGGAGTGTCGTTTGGGTTCCATCGTGGAACATTTGGATTTCGTATTTACTCTCTCTATGTTTCTCTATGTCTACGTCTTATCTTCAGACAACGGTGGTTGCTGAAGAAGCCCTTGCTCATGTTTCACCTTATGGCTTGCGGAACTGAACTTTAAGAACCATTCCGGAACTGGAAGTTTTGGACTTTGTCACACACACACGAAGAGTTTAGTTTTGGGGTTAACGTTCAAGGTTGAACATTTTTGAATTCTAACATACTAACATTTTTACTTTTATTTTACGTATTATCATAAGTAGTAATTAATAAAATAGTTTTTAACACTGAATCATGCTCAGTGTGTTTCTTTTGTTGCTGGTTCGTGACAGGTGGTGTTGGACTGGTAGATAACTCAATACTCTTTTAACTCACTCTTTTAGACGTTACGCAGTTTGATAATAAATTTTCCAGTGAACCAGGTAAGTTGAAAGGCCCCGGTGAGCTGAAAGAGACCAAGTCATAGAGTCACAGAGTTATAGAGTTATACAGCACGGAAACAGGCCCTTCAGCCCAACTCATCCATGCCGACCAAGATGCCTATCCAAGCTAGTCCCACTTCCAGACTATAGGAACCAGGGCCTTGGTGTGTCAGAGGGAGTGGAAATGGAGTGTGGGAACCGGGACCCAGGTAAGTGGAACTGGAGTGCAGGAATCAGGATCCTGGTGAGTGGAATATGAGTGCAGGAACCAGGGTGTCGACAAGTGGAAAGGACGTGTGTTAAACATTACCTGGTGAGCCACATGCCGGACTACATGGATTTTCAAATGGCCTATAACAGATTATCGGAATTTTATTCCACCGAGCTCCTGAGTGAAGTAAAGGAGTGGAGTGATTCCTCCTGATACCTGCTGCTTTGTCCAATGTTGAACTAGCACTGAACCTCTCTGAGGCCTTCAGAAGCCCACTTATATCATACATCGTTGGGTAGGAGTCCAGTAGCAGTCCCGGATGGTACTGAGGCAAAAGACTGGATGCACTTTGTATCCAGCCCGTTTCACACCAGCCATGATTGGTGTACAAGCAGCGACCCCATCCATTTGACCGGGATTGCAACCTTCGTTAAAAAAATTGTTGACCTGAATTATATCTCTTTTTCCTAATTCCACAGACCTGCTGAGTATTCCCAGCATCTTCTGTTCCTATTTCTTCAGTAAAATATCAAGCTCAGGTTATGTTTTCAATCTATTTTTCTTTATTTCATTTTATATTTACATTTATAATTAATTTACAGTAGATTAATATATTTAACTATATTATGTTTTTATTACTTTTATCCTTTTTTAATCAATTATTTATTTTATTTAAATCCATTTATTATTAAATGGCTCTGAATATCCAAGACAAATACATGTTTTAGTGTTTTAAGAGTGGAACATAGCTTTGACAATGATGGTCCTGAGGGGTGGGTCACAAGATCCACTGACTGAGGCAGGCTCGCTGCTTGTGGCTGCCTCTGCTAGGGGCACAGAATGGAGGTCTTCAGTACAGTGGACCCTGGAGGCCACCGATGGTTAATACAGCTGTTGAATATAAGAACATAAGAATCAGGTTTATTATCACTGCCACATGTTGTGAAATTTGTTGCTTTTCAGCAAGACGTAAAAATTACTATAAGTTACAGAAATAAATAAACAGTGAAAAAAGAGGAATAATGAGGTAGTGTTCATGGACAGTTCAGAAATCTGAATGGCGGAGGGGAAAAAGCTGTTCCTGAATCACTGAGTGTGGGTCTTCAGGCTCCTGTATCTCCTCCACGATGGTAGTAATGTGAAGAGGGCATGTCCCGGGTGGTGAGGGTCCTTAATGATGGATGGCGCCTTCTTGAGGCACCGCCTCTTGAAGATGTCCTTGATGGTGGGGAGAGTTGTGACCGTGATGGAGCTGGCTGAATCTACAACCCTCTGCAGCTTCTTTCAATCCTGCACATTGGAGCCTGCATACCAAGTGGTGATGCAACCAGTCGGAATGCTCTCCACCATACATCTGTAGAAACTTACAAGAGTCTTTGGTGACGTACCAAATCTCCTCAAACTCTTAATGAAGTAGAGCCACTGGAGAGCTGCTGGCGTGCCTTCTTGGGACCAAGCAAGCAGTGAATGGATTGATAAGTAGCTATGGGGAAGTGAAACATGATCTGGCTCATTAACACAACAGGTCCAAAAGAAATGACATGGGGATTCGGACAATACATCTAATAGTCAGACTTATACCTCTCTTTGTTTTTTGAAGCAATGTATTGCCAAATTCCTCCTCTGCTTTTGGATAGTGTTCTACTCTTTTGAAGACTCGATTCCAAATATATATTGATTTGCAAGTTTTCCCAGACTTTTAATACCTCGGGGACCGTGTGCGTTGCCAACTTGGGACAAAGCATTTAAACAGCATTTAAAAATGCTCTCCTCCTGGTATTCCAGTTCCTTGCTGAATTGGAAGATTACCTAAAAACATATAAAAGAGGGACTTGCAAAAACATCCCAAAACACTTTGCAGCTGGTGACCTACTTTGAAATGGAACAACTACCTTCAATACTTAATAGGAAAAACTTGGCAACCATTTTGCACACATCAAAATCCCATGGAAAACTAATCAAGACCAGTTTGAATGACGTTGAATACAGCATAAATATTTCCCGAGGCATCAGCGATAGCTCCCATGCTCTCTCTTTTGAGTTATTGCCTGGGATCAAAAGTGCCATCTCTGACAGTGCAGCACTCCCTCAGCGCTGCACTGGAGACTCAGCTCAACTGGATGAAAGAGGAACAGATGAAAGAGGGCAGGCACGGTAGTGTAGTGGTTAGTGTAACACTATTACAGTGCCAGCGTCCCGGGTTCAATTCCGGCTGCTGTCTGTAAGGAGTTTGTATGTTCTCCCCGTGACTGCGTGTGTTTCCTCCGGGTGCCCCGGTTTCCTCCCACATTCCAAAGACGTACGGGTTAGGAAGTTATGGGCATGCTATGTTGGCACTGGAAGCGTGGAGACACTTGCGTGCTGCCCCCAGAACACTCTACTCAAAGATGCATCTCACTGTGTGTTTCGATGTACATGCGACTAATGAAGAAATCTTATCAAAGATGCGCTCAAGGTCTTCTTGAGCAATGCAACGTCCCCGCTGGTTCCTGGGAATCCCTGGCCCATGACAGCTCAAAAAGAAGGAACACCCCGGTTGGCAGTGTGAACCTCGAGGCCACACATTGGGAGCAAATTTGTAAATGGCAGGTAGAGCGGCCCACCTCACTGTCTGCCCACCTGTGATAGACCCTGTGTGTCTCACATCAGCCCCATCGGTCACCTCAGATCCCTCAAATCTAGAGTGGAAGCAAGTCATCCTCGATCCTGAGGAATTGCCTTAGAAGTAGAAAAGATATGAACACAGATAACATTAGCAGATGGTAGAAGAAATAAATATTTTTCTTCACACCCTTAATGAAAGTGGGATCACCAGCAGAGTCTTGGAACAATGCAGATGATTGTGCTTATGGAGCAGTTACTATGATATGCTGCCTAATTTCTGAATATACATTCTTCCCGGGTTACGAACACATGACTTATGTACAGCCCATACATATGAATATGAATTGATGTCCATTTTGCAAATCCTATCTAGATACGCGCTGTCCGGGCCAGTGGTAGTGTTCATTTTAAAATCATCAACCACATTGAAAACCTCATCTGCAGTAAAACCTTTCAAATGAATATTATCACCAGCCCGAGATAAGCTTGGGCTAAATTTGTTAATATCAGCTTTATTATTAAGAAAAGCAAAACGAGATTTAAATTACTTCTCCAGACAATCTCCTCCTGTGGGCATCTTCTGCCGTGTAGGAACTCAGTTCGTGGCTGCGTTTCCGACTGGCGAACTGTTCGGGCTACGAGCAGTTCTCGGGCATGGAACCCTGTGCTAAACTGGGGAGGACCTGTACCATCTTTCCTTACCTGTCACATTCCACGCTGTGGATGTTGGGAAGTTGCATGGTAATGAGGTGGCCTCCCTCCCTTTTGTTAAAGTGACCTTTGTTCAGATAAGATTTTTTTTAAGTAGTCGATTCTATGCAAAAGCATCTCTGCTCTAAAGCAGATCAACCTTGAGGCTGAAAGATGAAGGCAATTCAATAACAAAAATATTTGGAATACTCAGTGGATCAGGAAATATCTGTGAAGAGAGGAAAAGATTTAAGTAAAATTTGTTGTTGAACACTTCTACCAAATGTCTAGGTATCACAGTCCCCTTCTGAGTTCATCTTCATTGAAATCAAAAGTTGGCAAGTGAAGTACAACATGCAGTCCTTGCAGTTAGTGTGTGATCAAGGGCTGAGGATGAAATTGTGTCACAACTCTTACTGTTAGTGAACTTCTAGCACAACTGGATAAAGTCAGAGATGGGATGAGTCTTAAGGAGCAGAGAAAATGGGAAGGGGCACAAAGAACAAAAGAGAAGAAGACAAGATATCTTTATTAATCATATGTACATCGAAACACACAGTGAAATGCATCCTTTTGTGTAGAGTGTTCTGGGGGCAGCCCCCAAGTGTCACCATGTTTCCGGCGCCAACATAATGTGCCCACAACTTCCTAACTTGTACGTCTTTTTTGGAATGTGGGAGGAAACGGGAGCACCCGGAGGAAACCCACGCAGACGCGGGGAGAACGTACAAACTCCTTACAGACAGCGGCCGGAATTGAACACGGGTCGCTGGCGCTGTAAAGCGTTACGCTAACCGCTACCCTAGTAGGGCGGAAGGTAAGAGAGGTTAAATGACAAAAGGAATACGCCAAGGAACAGTAACATCAGAATCTGTGAGATTGAATAATATCACTGCAAATATGCCCCAGAGTGCTCATTGTCTCTGCCAAGACATTCATGGTGAGACAGGTTTGGCTTTTGTCTGTTGGAGCTCAGAAGAGCAAGAGGGGACTTGATTGAAACTTATAAGATAATGAATGGTCTTTAAATAGTGGGTTTTATTTTGTTCATTTTCAGCATCAGGGCAAGTCGAGCATTTATTGACCATCTCCAATTGTCCTTGAGAAGGTGGTGGTGAGCTGTCTTCTTGAACTGCTGCAGTCCTTCAGGTGAAGGTGCTCCCACAGCATTGTTGGGGAGAGACTTTCAGGATTTAGACCAAGTGATGATGACTGGAAATGTATTTCCAAGTGAAAATGGTGTATATCTTGGAGTGGAACCAGCAGGTAGTGGTGTTTCCATTGACTTAATGCCCTTGTCCTTCTTGGTGGTAGTGGCTGCAGGTTTGGGAAGAGCTGTTGGATTTGTCTGGGTGAATGCATTTTTTAGATGGTACACATTGTAGCCAGTGTGTATCAGTGCTAGAGGGAATTAATATTTTTGGGTAGTTAATGGGTGCCAATCAAGTGGGCTATTTTGTCTTGTTGAGTTTCTTCAGAGTTCTGTGTTCACCCTAAATTGGTAAAATGGTAAATTGGTTTAAGTTGGTAAATTGGTTTATTATTGTCACATGTACCAAGGTACAGCAAAAAACTTGTTTTGCATGCCATCCACACAGATCATTTCATCACAACAGTGCATTGAGTTAGTACAAGGGAAAAACAATAACAGAATGCAGAATAAAGTGTTACAGTTACAGAGAAAGTGCAGTGCAGGCAGACAATAAGGTGCAAGGCCATAACGAGGTAGATTGTGAGGTCAATAGTCCATCTTATCATACTAGGGGACTGTTCAATAGTCTTATAACAGTGGGATAGAAGCTGTCCTTGAGCCTGGTGGTACGTGCTTTCAGACTTTTGTATCTTCTGCCTATACTGTCCTGATTTGTACCTGTAGATGGTGGAAAGGTCTTGGAGTGTCAGGATGTGAATTACTCATTGCAGGATACCCAGCCTCAGATCCGCTCTTGTAGCCACGGTATTTATGTGGCTGGTCCAGCTGAATTTCCGATCCAGCTGAATTTCCGATCAATGATACCCACCAAGATATTGATTTCGAGGGACTCAACAATGATAATGTCATTGAATCAGAATCAGGTTTATTATCACTGACGTATGTTGTGAAATTTGTTGTTCTGCGGCAGCAGTACAGTGCAAAACATAAAGACATAAAACTTATTATAAGTTACAGAAATAAATAAATAGTGCAAAAGAGGAATAATGAGGTAGTGTTCATGGACCGTTCAGAAATCTGATGGTGGAGGGGAAGAAGCTGTTCCTGAAATGTTGAGTGTTGGTCTTCAGGCTCCTGTACCTCCTCCCCAATGGTAGTAATGCGAAAAGGGCATGTCCCGGATGGTGAGGGTCCTTAATGATGGATGTTGCCACCTTGAGGCATCACCTCTTGAAGATGTCCTCGATGGCAGGGAGGGCTGTGCCCGTGATGGAGCTGGCTGAGTCTATAACCCTCTGCAGCCTCTTTTGATCCTGCACATTGGACCCTCCATACCAGGTGGTCAAGACTAGGCATTTAGATTCTCCCTTGTTGGAGCTGGCTATTGCCTGGCACTTTTGAGGTACAACTCATGACTGAATGTTGCCTAGGTCTGTCTGCATGCAAGTGCGGACTGCTTCATTTGCTGAGGATTTGTGAGTGGAATTCAACATTGTGCATTGTGAACCTACCTATTTCTGACCTTATGATGGAAGGAAGGTCATTGTTAAAACAATTGAAGATAGTTGGGCCTCGGACACTGTTCTGAAGACACCTGTAGTGATGTGGAGACACAAGAGACCTGAAGATGCTGGAATCTGGAGCAACACATGAGATGCTGGAGGAACTCAGCAGGTCAGGCAGGAGGGAAATGGACAGTCAACATTTTGGGCTAAATGCAACTAGAGGAACAGCACCTCGTATCCCCCCCTGGGCAGTCTACAACCCGACGGCATGAACATTGAATTCTCCAATTTCAGGCAAACTGCTCCCCCTCTGGCCCTTTCCTCTCTCCTCCTGATCCACCCAGTTCCTCCTGTGTTCACCCCAGCCCCACATCACCCGATTTCTTTCCCCTCCAAACCCACTCCATCTGCCCCTCACCCACCCACTCCTTCCAATGGGTCCCCTCTCCCCATTGTTCCCATCTGTCCGTCCCAACTCCCTTATTCGGTTCCATGCTCCACCTTCCTTTCCCATCAGATTCCATCGTCTGCGGCCCTCTGT
Organism: Pristis pectinata; assembly: GCF_009764475.1. Classification (NCBI taxonomy): domain Eukaryota; kingdom Metazoa; phylum Chordata; class Chondrichthyes; order Rhinopristiformes; family Pristidae; genus Pristis; species Pristis pectinata. The sequence continues at coordinate 37,810,708 of NC_067420.1, forward strand.
CGCCTCCCAGCCTCTGTCGCTATTTCCATTCTCCCTGTCACCCCATCTGCATCCACCTATCACTCGCCAGCTCTTGCTCCACCCCTGCCTGACACCTCTTGATACTGGCTACCTCCCCCTTATCTTTCAGTCCAGATGAAGCATCTTGACCCAAGACGTTGACTGTCCATTTCCCTCCACAGATGCTGCCTGACCCGCTAAGTTCCTCCAGCATCTAATTTATTGTAGCTGCAGTGATGTCCTAGTCTTGGGATGATTGACTTCCAACAACCACAGCCTTTGTGTGAGGTACGATTGCAACCACTGGGGTGGTTCTCCTTTGATGCAGTTTTACCACACCTAATGCCACATTCAAATGCTGCAGTCTCTCTCACATCATCTCTGGAAATTAGCTCGTTGGTTCACGCGGAGAGGATGTTTCCCCCTGGGGGAGAAGTTTGGACTAGGCCATTTGTTTAAAATTAAGGGATCACCTCTTTATTCAGAGCCGAGGTGAAATTCTTTCTCTTAGAAGATCTTTGCAATTTTCTTTCTTAAATGTCAGTGGAAACAGAGTCTTTGAATATTTTTAAGGCAGAGGTAGATGGATGCACGATAAACAAGGGGGTGAAAGGTTATTGTCGACAGTCAGAAGTATGGATTGAAGCTACAGTCAGATGATTTATGATCTTATTAGATAGTGGAGAAGGTTGAGCATGGGGTGAGTGGCCCATTTGTGCTCCAATTTGGTATATCCACATGAACGTTTACCAATCTAACATTAACAGCTTTAATACTATTGCAGTGATTTTAACTCATAAGTGAATGTATGAGTGAATGCTATATCTGGGTTCAGATCAATCAATCCCTCTTTAGCAGCAACCTATCATTTTGGTATGTGTCTCCAGATCAGCAGATGTAAGTAGCAGTAAGTGTGAGTCAGACAGAAAAGTGCCGTTTACCCAGCAGACCATCTTTTTCACCATAATAGCAGTAAGTCCATCCCAATGTGATAGATGAGATAAGAAAAATGGAGCTCTTCGGTGATCCCTTTATCCAGGCTGTACGTCAAATCCTAGATGGAGCTGGTGCCACTATACTCGGAACAATTCCAGTCCCGAAGGGGAAACCTTTGGGTCTTGTGGAAGATATCAGAAGCAGAAGGGATGTTAAAATCTTCAAAATTACAAAGGATAATAGGAGCAGTATTGTTCAAGAGATTATTGCAACAGTGCAAGACTGCAGAAAGTTGAATGGAAACTGAAGTATCATCAAGAATCTGAGATTTGGATTGTGATAATTATAGGATGTATGTGCTTTGTGAAGAGTGCAGGTTTTTGATTAGCCTTAATCAAAAGCCTTGGGCAGGCGTGGTAGTGTAGCAGTTAGCATAACGTTATTACAGTGCCAGTGACCCGCGTTCAATTCCGGCCGCTGTCTGTAAGGAGTTTGTATGTTCTCCCCGTCTCGGCGTGGGTTTCCTCCAGGTGCTCCGGTTTCCTCCCACATTCCAAAGACGTACGGGTTAGGAAGTTGTGGGCATGCTATGTTGGTGCCGGAAGCGCGGCTACACTTGCAGGCTGCCCCCAGAACACACTTTTGCATAAAGATGCATTTCACTGTGTGTTTCGATGTACATGTGACTAATAAAGATATCTTATCTCATCAAAGCTACTGCATAAACATACTGATGTCTTCCTGGATCCCATCCACCCATCGGGTAGCAACCCACTGTCAGAAGGCTACTAAATTTCAATGTATGGGGTTTGTCGCAGACTTAATATTACCTTTGATGATGGCTATTAAAAAATGCCAGTCCCAATGATGTAAGACTATTTGGTCTCTTTTCCTATTTGTTCAAGAAAACATGGATAAATGACTGAAAAACACACCATTCTAGTGGTTGATGCAGTCTGACTTTCCTCTGTCCTACCCTTTTAGCAAATACTGTTACTACAAGAGCTGGATATTCCATAGTGAGTGACTCACCTCCTGACTGCCTAGACATTTTCCAGCAGCAAGACACAGTATAAGAGTATGACAGAATGTTCTCCTTCTGCCTGGAGGAGAGCAGCTCTCACACCCAGGAACCTCAACATCAATTCAATCCAGTTGATTGGCGTGCAATCCATGCTTTCCTTATCACCAGCACACTGTGACTGCATCCCATACCATCTACTCGAGGCACTGCAACATCTAGCTAAGGATTCCTCAATCCACCTCTTAAATTTGTGATCTCTCCAACCTAGAATGTACAAGGGAATGCCACCACTTTCCCATTCCAAGTCACTCACCATCCACTTGGAAGTCTGGGCCATTCCTTCAGTATTGCCAGTGCTAAATCCTGCACCGCCCTTCCTGAAGGCTCTGAGAAGTTACCTTCAATGGAAAGACTGCGGTAATTCAAGAAGGTGACACACCACCACCTTCTCAAGAGCAATTAAGGATGGGCAGTAAATACTGGTCCTGCCAGTGACACCCACACTCTTGGTATAGTTGAAAAAAAATAGTGTCTATGGACAAAAATAGACTCTGACTAATATTTACCATGGACAAATATCTAACCTGATACTCACTGGAATGAAGAGTATCCGCTTGAGACAAGCCTGTGGGTAGGATTGGACCTTCACTTGAATCACTGGCAACCGGAGTAGAGAGGGATTATTGGTGAGGTTTCACTACACACTTTTCATCTTTGTGTTACACCCTGATTTGTGTCATCTGCATGCACTTCCACAGACCACGCTATTTCATTTCATCTTGGAATCACTGAATCATGGACACTTATGATGCAATAAGTGGACATTCAGCCCATTCTGTCCATGCCGACTGAAAAAGAGTTCCTGAGATTAATTCCAGTTTCCATTTCTCAGCCCATAGGTGAATGCTCTTCAAGTGCTCACCCAGGTAGATTTTAAACATGGTGAGAGCTTTTGCTTCCACCACCTTTCAGATTTTCAGACCTCTGCCTCTCTTAGAGTGAGAACATTTTTCCTCAACATTCTATTCTTTCTACTCTAGTTTCCTCGACATTGAACTCTCTCCTAGGTGAAACAGTGCATTTGTTTTGAACCCAGATAAAATATCATAGTGTGGCGACTCACCGTCTAGTCGGGCGAACCAGCTCGGCAGTCGGGTCGCGCGGTGTTGGAGCGACGAGGCCCAAGATGGCGGCGGGCCTCGTCTTTCCGAGCGACGGGGAGATCCCGCGCGCGGGAAAGTCCTGATGACGTAGGACTTACGTCATTGCCGGTTTTTTTGGGCGGGAGTTTTCTCCCTTAAAGGGCCCACGCAAGGCGGGAAAATAAACCAGTTCTGTTTGGCAATCCTCCGAGTAGAGTCTTGTTTTATTCCGCGGTAGCAACCGCTACATTGGTGACCCCGACAGTCCAAACGGCTTTTGGACCCGCGAAATGGACGACAGCGCAGCAGCCAACGCAGTGGCTCTCAAGCTGCCCACCTTTTGGACATTGGAGGCAGGGAACAGGTTTTCACGGCGGACCACCTCAAACCGGCCCATTTGGATCTGCAACAGCCTGTCGAAGTTGCCACGCCGTGACGCAGAGGCCGCCCCCCTAAGCGGCAGCTGGCACAGCCCACGGACCTTGGGGACTGTCTCGCTGGTTCTGGGGGGGGGTTGTGTGGCGACTCACCGTCTAGTCGGGCGAACCGGCTCGGCAGTCGGGTCGTGCGGTGTCGGAACGACGAGGCCCAAGATGGCGGCGGGCCTCGTCTTTCCGAGCGACGGGGAGAACCCGCGCGCGGGAAAGTCCTGATGACATAGGACTTACGTCATTGCCGGTTTTTTTGGGCGGGAGTCTTCTCCCTTTAAAGGGCCTGCGCAAGGCGGGAAAATAAACCAGTTCTGTTTGGCAATCCTCCGAGTAGAGTCTTGTTTTATTCCGCGGTAGCAACCTGCACAGTTCCTGTGATCCTAGGAGTAATGTTCATAGAATATTCTAATACCTATACTCTATCTGTTTCTTTCTGTTTTGCCATTCCACACAGGATCTAGCAGGCAATCTGTCCTCACCCTTTTCCCCAGAGCACCTTATTCTCCTACCTTGCCCATTGAGTATCTTAATCTTCAAGGTTGATTGCAGACCTCAAAGAGTTAACACATTTACGTGACTCTGGAATCACCTTGCATGTCAAAATAGCAGTCACCACACCTTGGGGAAGCGTCAGTAACCAAGCCATCAACAGCTAGTCTGGAATACTGAGCTGCTTCTTTTCAAAGCTCAGCTCCTGGCATTCAATCAGCTCAGAGTGTTGATAGTTCCATTCGGATAAGCAACGCTGTAATTTCAATCACATCTATTTAAAGCAGCTTTCCCATCAAAACAAAATCACAAATCCTCAAAATGCTGTGAGCTGCTATTTATAGTTGAAACACTTTGGGGGTTTTTGTCTTATTTATTCAACTCATTCATGGGGTTTGAGGGTCACTGACTGGGACAGGATCAGGCACTGGACAGAGTGCCTTTCTGGGTTGGTTAAGAGTTAACCACCTTGCTGAGTCTAGGGTTGCATACAGAGTGGCTAAAAATAGGAGCCGTCGGTTGGTTATTATGGTTACTTCGAGTGATCGCACCAATTTTCCTTTGCAGCTTTATTTAGCTGCTTGAATTTAAACTCCTGGTCATGGTTAATGAAAGCAAAGACCTTGGAGTTATGTAGACGACAGCTGCCTGCCTTAATAAGACCATAAGAACAACATCAACAGTTATATTTCACCTTCACAATAGAAGGGACACCCCACAGAATAGTCAACATAGACACCACGCCCACGTAGGGAGGTATTAAGGTAGGTGGTTGGAAGCCAGGTTTTTAGGAAGGGAAGGGTGGAGGTGGGGCAATGAGGTTTACAGAGGGAGTTCCAGAGCTGAAGACCTTGGCAACTGAGGCATAGCCACTCAAGGGAAGACCAATTATATTTGCTCTTTCTTACTGTGCTGAGTTCGGACACTTTCTCACAGTGGGTGGGGGAATTGTCAAAGCAAATTACACTGAGACACCCCTTTACGACACCTATTGCAGATTTGAAAAGAATCCAATTACTACAAATTTAGGAAAAATAATTATATAATTCTCATGTTTTGATATAATGTGTTAATGGCCTCATCATTGCCTAAAAATAATCTCCAATTAGCATTAGATTTCAAACATTTCTGTGGTGCTGGATCAGGTTATACTGACCCTATGAAATCCAGTTTGTTAGATATTAGATCATGGCTGCCTTATTGATCTGAGTGACAGTAAGCACAAAACCACTGGGTTGTTGTAGAAACCCATCTGGTTCACTGAAGCCCTCAGGGGAGGAAATCTGCCGTCCTTACCCAGTTTGCCCATGTGTTATTCCATGAGAATTCCTCTTCAGTTCAGGGGCAATTAGGGTAGGACAGTAATTGTGTAATCATTCCCGATACAACACCCTCCCTGTCATATACTTGTATTAAATGTGCAAATGAGTCACATCTGCATGTGACATAAGGATGTGAACAGACCTGTTAGTTGTTGTTCACCTGCGATGAAGTGAAGATCCACGTTCTGAAGCTCCTGCTGTCTCCTAGAGGTTAGTACAGGCACTAACAGATTCTTCCCCACTGCTATCTGACTTCCGAATCAATCATCCCTTCCCAGTGGTGTGACCATGTTCTCAGATCCTTAATTCGACCTCTTCCATTACTGTCACTTTACCATTTCTTTTTGCACTACTTCAGTTTGCGCTACTATACGCCGCACCATTCCATGTTCTGTATTTATTGCTGTATTTATTATTACCATGTATACTGTTTACTCTGTGAGCTTCACATGAGCAAGGAGTTTGATTGCACCCTGACGTGTATGACAATAAACTAATCTGAATCTGAAATTGAACTGGCTCCCCAGCTCCCACAAAGTCCATGACAAGGATAGTCATGCAACTGATTAATGTGTTCAATCTGAAAGAAAACAGAATGTCCTGACCACCTCTCAAGCATTGCAGGTTGATGGTCCTGACCACAGGACCTCACACCTCTGTCAATAAAATCTCTTTACAGTGTCTTATAACACTATTCAGTGCCTGCGCATTTTTAACATGATTCTCTTAGAACATTGGAGATCAGATGGGCAGATGTGTTCAAACAGGTTCCTTCTCCAAGCTACCAAGTGCAGATTCATACACAGGCAACACTAACGGGAACTTTGGCGTACAAGTGGAGTGATCTCCTTCCTTTCCTCAATGAACCATGATAGATCTCCTGGCTTGGTAGAAATGGTGGGGGTAAAGGATGTTCCAGGCCATAAGGTTACAAAATGTGGCAATGCGCCTTTATGCTTCTTGGGTCATTGAGCATCGACTGTCGCTGATGATCTAATCATTTTAAACTGCCTGTTCTGTTCTGAGACCATCCCATTCAGTATGGGATGGGATGGTCTCAGAACAGAACTGGCAGTGTCACACAACATTACGAAGGACGTCGTCTGCATGAAGATAGGGAACAGCACTAGCAAGGAGCAAAACATACTTATTTCAGTTAAAAATGCATACCATTTTTAATTCTTCTATTCTTTGTAATTAAGCAAGGCATTGTATAGTAAACTTGGTTTCTAATCACTCCTGCTCACAATCACAGTTCTCGATCATCCTGAAGTCTCCTGGAGTTAAAAATAAATTTCCCTTCCCAGGAGGAAATTCACAGACTGCTTTTAAATTTAAGAAAAAGTTGGGGTTTCTTTTTTTTCAACTTTCTGTGTGTAGTAAATGGAAAATATTTGGAGATAGGAGAAGGATTACAAGGTTGTTTGGCTGAACAAAGTGATATGGAGACAGTAGGCCATGTGTTGGCAGGCTGCCAGGAACTTGCCAGCTACAGCTGACAGCATCAGTTTCTTACTGTTGGTTCTTCACTGTCTCTTCCCCTGGCTGCAGCAATCACTGTCTCTTCTAGATGTCTGAAGAGGAAGATACGTCAATGGGGACAGTAGCAGGATGTGGCTGGGATCTAGGTTGAGGAGGGAGGTACAGACAGTCCCCAGGTTACAACAGCGCTCCGTTCCTGAGGACCGTCTGCAACCCGACCTCTACGTAAATCGGACCGAAGATAAACAGTGTGTGGGGGAGGATCACAGAAACAGCAGGAAGGGTGTCCGCCAGCCGGCCTCACTGACTCAGTGGGTGAGCGAGTGAGTCCGCTCAGCGCTCCCAGCTCTGCTCAGCTCAACCTGGCCCCCAGTTGTTGTGGCTCAGGGGTGGGGGTGGGGGAGTGAAGGCAAAAAGAAGTGACCCATTCCCACCCAGCAGACAATGCCTGCAGCCAGCAAACCCATCCCCATCCATCCTGCCAGTCTCCTAAACGCTCAATCGTATGTAGGAGGGGTGTCCGTGTGTCAGGCGTTCATAAGCGGGGGAGGACGCGTAGGGGGACAGAGGAACAAGAGGAAGATTTTTAACACTTCCAGTTTGTTCCAAACTTACAACTGAATCCGCAACACAGGATTGCCAAGTTGAGAATTCATGACCGGGCAAAAGGGATAAGTCTAATGTGTAGAATGCCAGATGTGATTGGATGTACCGCTGGAGGCTTGTCACATGACCATCCGGCCGCACCCCGCACCCCCCCCACCCCCACCGGTGTTCCACGCAAACTGCCTTTTGGTCCATATCTCTTGCACCTTTGCAGTTGAGGAATGAGTATTGGTATTGGTATTGGTATTGGTTTAGTATTGTCACTTGTACCGATGTACAGTGAAAAACTTGTCTTGCAAACTGATCGTACAGGTCAATTCATTACAGTGCAGTTACAGTGGGTTAGTACAGAGTGCATTGAGGTAGTACAGGTAAAAACAATAACAGTACAGAATAAAGCGTCACAGCTACAGAGAAAGTGCAGTGCAATAAGGTGCAAGGTCACAACAAAGTAGATCGTGAGGTCAGAGTCCATTTCATCGTATAAGGGAACCGTTCAATAGTCTTATCACAGTGGGGTAGAAGCTGTCCTTAAGTCTGGTGGTACGTGCCATCAGGCTCCTGTATCTTCTACCCGATGGAAGAGGAGAGAAGAGAGAATGTCCCGAGTGGGTGGGGTCTTTGATTATGCTGGCTGCTTCGCCAAGGCAGCGAGAGGTATAGACAGAGTCCATGGAGGGGAGGCTGGTTTCTGTGACGCGCTGGGCTGTTTTCACAACTCTCTGCAGTTTCTTGCGGTCCTGGGCAGAGCAGTTGCCGTACCAAGTCGTGATGCATCCAGATAGGATGCTTTCTATGCTGCATCGATAAAAGTTGGTGACTGTCAAAGGGGACAAACTGAATTTCTTTAGCCTCCTGAGGAAGTAGAGGCACTGGTGAGCTTTCTTGGCTGTGGCATCTATGTGAATTGACCAGGACAGGCTATTGGTGATGTTGACACCCAGGAACTTGAAGCTCTCAACCCTCTCGACCTCAGCACCATTGATGCAGACAGGAGCATGTGCACTGCCCCCTTTCCTGTATCAACGGCTGTGGCATCAGCTGCCTCCGCTTTAAACTCTGGAGTTCCCTCTCTGCCTCTGTACCCCTTGATCCTTTAGAACAGTCCTTAAAACCCTTCTCTTTAACCAAGTTCTTGATTACACTAAGTCCTTGTTATCCAGTAATCCACCATCCGTGGATTCATGTACTCACGAGGTCAGAGTCAGGAGCACCAGGGGTCAGGAATATGACCAGGCTGGAGCTGCAGTCTGGAGTGTGCACTGGGATGTGCGACTGGTATTGGAGCTCAGGGTGTGGGCAAGGTGTGCAGCCGGAGCCAGCATTGGGGGTTGGGGTCAGGAAAATTGGGCGTCAGGAATGTGGGCAGGTTTATATACAAGGTGAAACTTGCACAGAACTTATGCTTCGAGTCAGCCACAGCAGGAGCAGTTACATATAGTCGCATATCATTCTAGCCATACTTTACATTACACTAGAATTCATTTATAGGACCAAGAACAATCGGTGAGGTATCTAGTAAACATCATGGGATGGCTTAGACTTGTCCATAAACCAATGAGGTAGCCCCATGATGTCTAATTATTAACTTGGCTGGATATTTATATAACGTATATAATCAATTGATACCATGATAGATCTGTAGGCCAGAGAAATGTATAAGAACCTAGTGGTTCTCTTCAATCAGTGGAGAAGTTGCCCAAGATATTGAGCAACTTTCTTCCCGCCAGTGTGAAACAATAAACCTTTGATCATTGGAACATAGAACATAGAACAGTACAGTGCACAACAGGCCCTTCGGCCCACAATGTTGAGCCGACATAGCTAATCCCTCCTACCTACAGAATGCCCATATGCCTCCATTTTCCTCTCATTCATGTGCCCATCCAAGCCCCTCTTAAAAGCCCCCAATGAGTTTGCCTCCACCACCCTATCAGGCAACACATTCCAGGCATCCACCAGTCTCTGAGTTAAAAACATACCTGGGTGTCGAGTGATTCATTGATCGTCAAGGCAAGTGGAGTTTATTGTCATGCACACAAGTACGGTGAAGTACAGGTGCAATGAAAGACATGCTTGCAACAGCATCACAGGCACGTAAATTCAGACAACAAAACATAAATTATACATAAATTGTACATAAATTATACAAGATGGTGAAGGAAAAGTCTGTTCAAAACAAGACATTAGTGCAAAAACACAAGTAGATACAAGTCCATGGTAGTGCAAGAGGTGGGCCATAGTGTTCTGTTGCTGAGGTAGGATTAGGGTTACACAGGTTAGTTCAAGAACCTGATGAATGTAGGGAAGTAGCTGTTCCTGAACCTGTGGTGTGGGACTTCAGGCTTCTGTACCTCCTGCCTGACGGTAGCAGCGAGAAGAGGCTGTGGCCCAGATGGCAAGGATCCTTGGTGATAGATGCTGCCTTCTTGAGGCAGTGCCTCATGAAGATGCTAATCATTTAACTTCCCCTAGCATTATGATGCCCATGGAGGGATTGACTGTTGAATGCTACCATAGCCTCAATATCATACCCAGTGGCTTTAGTGGTGTACGAGATGTTTATTATCTGCAGGAAGTCCATGCTCCTGTCCCTTGTCAATAGTGAGGACTTAGTTTACTTAATATCTCTTTCTACAGCACGCTGCCACATTTTATTTGATAAAACACATAGAAATGTTTCACTGCATTAAGAAGGCTATATAAATGCTAAGTTGTTGTCGCATCTGCTGACAGGTAATTCCATGGCTGATTAACTGTAGAAAAATAAATAACACTAAACAGGAGACAAGTAACTAAGCGCATAATGATGATAGTCAATGCAAATGACACTTTCATTACATGAATTATGTCACTGCATTTGGACTGGAAACTGTTAGACGCTGCACCAATGATATTTTAAAAGGTAGTTTTGGATTCCCTAAAGGAATACAAAGTCCAGCGTAGAGGCAATGTCTGGGAGAGCCATAGAAAGCTATAGCACACAGGAGGTCCATTGCATCTGTTCTGGCTTACTTAAAAAGCCAGTGAGTTACTTCCACATTTGTCTGAGGCTATTTTCATTTGCACAGTGGAACCTCAGAGGAGTTTTGACATTGGATCAAAGGCTTTAGTGGACTGGGGAGGGGGTGTCAGTTAATTAACATGTGTGCTGAATCCCTGCAGGCAGCCTGCTCTCTTCAGGAATACACTTCAGCTCCACTTGAGATTCTCAGACTTGGAGTCAGCTGGAGGGGACACGAAAAGATTATTCACTCATGAAATTGCCAGACAAATTAATTTTATATCTGATAAACCAAGATAAGAAGTGAGCTGAAAATCATAGCTCTTGTTCCATTTTTCCCTCCCTCCCACTGCCTTCATTAATGCATTGACTGGATGACCTCTACTATTTATTCCCATGGCAACCTTGGCCTCACCCTATCAGAGATATTCCCTTTGCCTTATTCCTCCCTCCTCATCGTCTCTGTAATGTAAAACTAACTTGTTTTATTTCTTTTCTGGGCATTAACATTTTGGACGACCTCTTCCTGGGCCCAGCACATAGATGTAATCACAAGGAAGGCGCGCCAGCATCTGTAATTGCTTAGGAGGTTAAGCAGGTTCAGCATGCCACCAAACATTCTCACAATCTTCTACAGATGTACAGCTGAAAGTAGCCTGACTGTTTACATCATGGTCTGGTACGGCAATTTTAATGCGCAGCAACCTGAGAAGCTGCAGAGCATAGTGGACTCAGTCCAATACATGATGGTATCTATCTGCCTCAAGAAGGCAACATCCGGGCCATGCCATCTTCTCACAGCTACCATCGGGCAGGAGGTACAGAAGCCTGAAGTCCCACACCATCAGGTTCAAGAACAGCTACTTCCCTTCAACCATTTGGTTCTTGAACCAACCTACATAACCTTAATCACTACCTCAGTAGAGCAACACCATGACCACTTTGACCACTTTGCACTACAATGGACTTATTTTTGTTCTAATTGTGTTCTTTCTTGAAAAAATTATATGTAATTTATGCTTAATTTATGTTTTTCTTGTGAATGTTGTGTATCTGATGCTATGTGCCTTTGATGCTGCTGCAAGTAAGTTTTTCATTGCACCTGTGCATACATGTACTTGTGTATATGACAATAAACTTGACTTTGACTTTTGACTTTGACTTCTTTATCAATGCCTAAGAGTGAAGGATTCAAGCCTCAGTCGAGACCAGCCACTGACCATACTCTAGTCTTTGAATCCTGGATTAGAATCATAGAGGCATGGAAATTTATGCCACTGAAGGATATCATTTGGTCCATCTTTTCCCTGCCAGGGAAAAAAAGATGGATTTAAGATTAATCTCTCTTCACATCTTTTGCAGTACAGTCCACCAGGGAGCTCTGTGACCAGAAAGTATCCACTGCTCTTCCTTCCATTCCAGCTGGGTAGCTAAGCCTTGGACGAAGCCTAACCAGTTCACTACCAAGAGGTGTTTGGTGCTAGATCCACAGGACAAAATTCCGAAGTGCGGTGGAATATTTTGCGCTTGTCAGGAGGAGTGCTGCTCCAACGATGCTCATGAAGCTCAACAAAGCAGTCTGTTTGATTGGCTGTCCACCCACTGCTCCTGCAGTGCGTACCATCGACAAAATACACTGCAACAACTCACTGATGCCTTGGGACAACATTTCCTAAACCCATGATCTCACCACCCTCAGAGAAATGGACAGCAAGTGAGTGAGAGTGACAGTTCCTGCAAATACCCTCACAGATTGTACACCACTGGAACTTGGAAATATTGCTGTTCTTTCATATGTGCCTGTTCCAAATCCTGGAACATTCCATTCCTTAAGGTTGCGAGATGACCTTCACTACAAGGACTACAGCAGTTTAAGAAGGCAGCTCATCATCTTCTCGAGGGCAATTGGCGACAGGCCATAAAAGTCCAGCAATACCCACAATTCCATTGTTGTAATACCTGCAAGTAAGAGGAAACGACTGTCCCTATGTTATCGGGGTTGGAAAGACTACCAGCACTGTGTAGTTTGTGACACATTCCAGAAATTGGCTGAAAAATTGTGGTTCCCCTGCCATCATGTTTCAAGAGAACCAAACTGTTAGGAGACTCTGAATTAAGCTTTGGGCTGTGAGGCAGGTGACAGCAAGGAGTCAATAATTATCCAAAGGAATCTGTCTACACTTCTCACTGCCTCGGTAAAGCAGCCAACAGAATCAAAGGCCCCACCCACCCCAGACATTCTCTCTTCTCCCCCCTCCCATCAGACAGAAGATACAAAAGCCTGAAAGCACGTGCCACCAGGCTCAAAGACAGCTTCTACCACGCTGTTATAAGACTATTGAATCAACCTCTTGTACGATAAGATGCACCTTATTGTCTGCCTGCACTGCACTTTCTCTGCAACTTCTGCATTCTGTTATTGCTTTTCCCTTGTACTACCTCAACACACTGATGTGGTGAAATGATCTGTATGGACGGCATGCAAGACAAGTTTTTCACTGTACCTCAGTACATGTGACAATAATAAACAAATTACCAATTACCAATTACCAAAGAGCTAGCCTTCACAATTCTGTTGTAAAATAGACGTTCCTGAAGTCTGAAATTTATTCTAAGTGAAATACTGACATGCAGGACTTCTTTATTTGCACATGTCGTGGGTTTGGCTGGCTTCAACAGCAGAAAGCACTTGCTGGGAAGTTCATAAACTTTGATTATTAAAATTGTATCAGTCAGTTGATACAGGTACCAGACAGGAAAGGGGAAGCAAGGGTGTCAGAGAGTGACGGAGTCATACAGCACAGAAACAGGCCCTTCAGCCCATTGAGTCCATACCAACCATCAATCACCCATCTACACTCATTTTATTTTGCCCCTCACATCCCCATCAACTCCCCTCCTCCCTCATCCATCCTTCTGTCACCCACTTACACTAGGGGCAATTTACAGTAACAACCGGGACATCTTTGGGATGTGGGAGGAAACCAGAGAACCCGGAGGAAACTCATACAGTCACAGGGGGAGCGTGCAAACTCCACTCAGACTGCACCGAAGTGCAGATTGAACGTGAGTCTCTGGAGCTGTGAAGGTGGTGCTGTTTACTCGAATCAATAGGGTTCAAAGGGAATTGTACAGTTTCTATTGGTTGTGGCAGTGAAATTTTACCTTAAAAGTCCTCTCAGCCACCAAGTTTCCATTGTCAGGACAGAAGTACTATGGTCAGGATATTGTTACTACAGGTCAGACAGTATTACTACAGTCAGCCACAGAGTTACTGCAGTCAGGACTGAGTTACTAGTGTCAGGTCAGTGATACTACCATCAGGTCAGAGGCTTCAGTCAGGACAGAGTTATTGAGTCAGTAAGATCATTCACCAGCAGATGTCATCAGGTGGACCATTGAAACAGGAACAACAGTCAGGGAAATGAGCTGGCCTTTCACTGGGAGTCGTTCTCATCGGATCCTTGGCCTATTGAGCCCCCAACCCCGCCCTGACCTCCCCCCTTCCCCCAACCCCTCCAGGATAGCCTCATAGCAATAAAGGCAGAGAGAAAGGGAAGGGTGTCTAGTGTCAGCTGCTCCATCAAGATTGTTATAATCTCTCAACCTCAAGTAGGTGCATTCAACAGCAGAACGAGGTGTTCTGGCCTCTTGTCATTAAAAGAAACCTTAGCCTAACCTTCAGCACAGCTGACAGTAATCACACTGCTGGCCCATTGTAAGTGTAAGGAGTCGACTGGGCTCCAGTACTATACTATAAATGGACACACTAAATTAACAAGTGTTGTACCTCCTTCAAACCGCATTGAAACCAAATAAGTAATATTAATTGAAATAAATAGGAAACTTATTTGAATGGCGTAGTCTCTCAGTACTGTATAACAAACATTTGGACCTCATGGTTTGTCATTGACACATTAACAATACCAACTGTTTGTAAGGCAGATCTTTCCTTTAATTATAAAGGGCATCCTTGGAAAGAAAGGAACATCTGTGATGCCTTCAGTAGCAATTTTGACATCAGCAAGCAAGTGGGGAGAATAAAATGGGATTAGTGTAGCATTAACATAAATGGGTGGTTGGTAATGGCATAAACTCAGCAGGCTGAAAGGCCTGTTTGCATGCCGTGTGATTCTATGACTCTCGGACAATTCATTGAGCCAATTTGTGTCGCATAATGCAAAACAGGGACAGATACTGTTATTTGTTCTTCATCAAGGGACAAACTTCACGTGGGTTTAACATCTGAGCATTTTTATTAACCAACAACAGACTGGCTTGCTTTCCCTCGCTTTTTACAGCCACTTCCTATTCCCCCTTGTGACCCCTTGCATTGCCTACTGGGACCTGTAGTTCTTTATAATAACACGTAATAACACAGATGCAAAGTAAGATGCCTAGGGACTGTTAGTTACTGTAACACACCAGCCCAGATCTGACTGAATTGAGGGAAGTGGTGACATGCAACTTTAGTTGTGCTTCATCCTCCCATCCTTTAACACAAAAGAAAATCTTTGCCCTACGATATGCTGAAAGTGCAAATTGAAGAAAGTGAGGTAAGGGCACAGAGTTCTTGGGAACTGACTGAACAACTAGACTTGCTACCTCTCTCCTTAACCAGTAAGACATAATAAATGAGAAAGGAACAGAGGACCAATCGAGCAGGAGGTTAAATTAAAGTCAAAACAAAGTGAAAGTCAAGTTTATTGTCACATGCACAAGTACATGTGTGCACAGCTGCAATGAAAAACTTACTTGCAGCAGCATCACAGGCACATAGCATCAGAGACACAATATTCACAAGAGCAGGGGGCTAAGCACACAGCCTTGAGGTGCACCTGCATTGGTGGTCAGTGAAGAGGAGATGTTGTTACCAATCCTCACTGATTGAGGTCTGCCAGATGCAGAAAGAGAAATAAAGAAGGGAAATATGGATTGGAATAAGAGTGAGCAATGAGAGACAGAATGGAAAAGTGAGGAAATACGTTAAAAGGATATATTTTTTAAAATCTCCATGAAAAGAATTGCAGCAGGAATAAGCCTCAACCGTTTGTTGATTGGCTTTAGACTAAATTATTATGTTGTTAAAGAGTGCTTGCACTGTTCCTTATCTGTTTTAAATTTCTGCAGAGATTAATTTAAGAGGTGATCCGAGAAGTCCTAAAATTAGTGGTGTGGCTGAAGGTAAGATTGGAGAGAAGTGAATCAACCAAAGTATATTTCCTTTCACGCAGTAATTTTTTAGGATCTGGACTCTAGTGGCAAGGTTAGAGACAGAAATGAAACAGAAGAACGTGTCGGAATTGGGCGATGCAAAACACGGCACTTTCTGGAAACCGGAAACAAAGGAGAATGCTGGAAATACCCAGCAGATCAGGCAGCATCTGTGGAGTCTGCCAAAGGCAAAGTCTGTACAGTACCAGAAAATCAGAAATATATCTTCTCCGTAAAACTTCAGTACATCTTAAAACATTTTCAAGTACTTACACATAAAAAATCGATGATTATTTCAACTTAAAGCAGGATAGGACACCACAACTCAAAGTCAAAGTCGAATTTATTGTCATATGCATGTGTGCACAGGTGCAATGAAAAACTTACTTGCAGCAGCATCACAGGCACATAGCATCAGATAGGTAACATTCACAAGAAAAACATAAACATAAATTATACACAATTTTTACAAGAAAGAACACAATTAAAAGGAAGAAAAACAAAGTCTATTTTAGTGCAAAGTGGTCATAGTGTTGCTATACTGTAGTGATTAGGGTTGTGCCAGCTGGTTCAAGAATCGAATGGGATCTAATACACTATCACTATCTAGTACATCTAGTACACTATCTAACAAATTGCAACCGTTGGCTGTTGCTATGGAAAATGAGGTTAACTTTAGTCAAAATTATTTTCCAAATAAATGGCCTTCATGATTTTTCAAACATTCATAAACACAAAAAAAAACAGTCCTGGTCACTTCCCACAGTAAACTTAGCAATCTATTTCAGTTTCCATAAACAAGAAGGTAGATCATCATATATTCAAAATGCAAATGAAAAATTGGCTGGGATCAATCTCTGTGCTTGAGGCTGCTTGTATAGACACACAGTTAAAATCATAAGTCAGAATTGCACTAGGAATTAATGACCATGACTGGAATTATTGTGTGCAAATTCATTCACAACATCACAGTGGAGATACCGGTGCCACCGTACAACTCAAAAGTGTTTAGCTTCATTTATCCCTAACTAACAGCTGAACTGAGTGCCTTCAGAGGCTATTTCAAGAGAGAGTTAAGAGTTAACTATGCTGACCAGACTTTCTTCCCTGAGGCACCTTGTTAACCAGACGAGGTTTTAAAGAACCCTGGTAGTTTCAAGGCTGCAATCGCTGATGCTGCCTTTTTAATTCCAGCTTTATTTATTTGCTTGAGCATAAATCCTCCAGCTGCCATTTGAGGATTTGAGCTCCAACCTCGAGGTCAACAGCCCAGGCTTCACCCTGGCCAAGTAATCTAATCCCCATGTTACTGTACCCCACTACACAGTAAATGTATTATAGACTGCATTCTACCCCCAACATTGAATGGACTAGAGTGTATGTGACACAGGAGCCGGTATGTGACAGATTTTGAATTACACCAGCTACATTGCGTAACATACAAAGGTATGTGGGTTTTAAATGTGTCACTCACTGTAGCTTGTCAAATACAGGGATAACACTTAAGGGTAGCAGTGATTAAAATAATAATGGGCTATGGCCTGCTGCTTTTATTTTTAACCTTCCTAAAATGGAGCATAAATTATGGATTGGGAAAATTGTTATCACTGCTTTGACTTTCTTGATCAGAAACAAAGAAATTCCTTTTGGACATTATCCCGATAAATATAGTGGAGAAATTTAAGCAGAGTGAGAATTTGTTTTATCTTCACCTAAGAGGTCAATGAATGTGAACACTACAAATCCAAGACTAACTTTTCTGAAATAAAAACAAAAAATGCTGAAAACACTCAGCAGGTCAGGCAGTGTCTGTGCAGAGAGAAGCTGCAATTTTAATGCCTGAAACATTAACTGTTTCTCTTTCCAAGCTACCTGACCTGCTGAGTGTTTCCAGTATTTTCTATTTTTATTTCAGATCTCCAGCATCTGCAGAGTTTGGATTGACATTTCTGAAGCATTTTACTATCAAAATAACATAACGTTTACATCTAGTCTTCTTCAATGTTGAGCAATAAAAGCAGAGAGTAACAGTGCACTATAACAGCAAAGACAAAGTTCTAGATAAAACAATCACCGCATGAATACTTGTGATGGCTGCCAATTTAATCTTCAAATCTCTTTTAAAAATTGCCCTTCTTTCAAACGGGAGTGGTAAAAACTCAAGATAAAACTTGGAAAGTGAACAAAGTGTTAGCTCAAAGAAGCGGAGAGGGTGGTGATTAATGGCAGGAAGGAAAGTATGACAGGGACAATGTACCCAGAGGATTGGTGGTGGAAAACTGACTGCCAAGGCCATAAGCTCCCTCCCTAAATGTCTACCTCTCTTTCCTCCTTTAAAATCTACCTCTTCAAACTCGAGGTCACCTGCCCTAATGTGAATGATGTCAATTTTTGTCTGATAATTCTCCTCTGTAGCATCTTGGGATACTTGTGAAAGGAACTACATAAATACAACTTGTTTTGTTGCTCTTTTTCCCAAAAGTACGTCATCATTTTAGCCTGCATTTCCTATTGCACCAGATTGTAAACAGGAAACTGAAAGAGTTGTGTTTAATGCAGCCGAAACCCTGGTTGCCCATTTTCCACTCTCGTAGGCTTATGAGCTTGGACAGCTGGTCGGAAAATCTGTCCTAATGTGAATAAACAAAAGGCTGAAAACTTCCATCCCTCTCCCTTCGCACACTCCTCACTCCCTTGGTATTCTTAAACACTAGCTGGTAATAATATGTAAGAGTCGACATGCAAGTATCTGCTTGACTAGGGGTCCCCCTGCTGGGTTAGGTTCAAGAAGGCAGTGTGAGGCAGCAAATCTGACAGAATAACTCAACCAATGACCCCAAAATGTCATTTCTTTTACAGCACCATGAAATTAGGTGTTTCTCACTTTAACAGTTTACGCTGCTTTTGGTTAAAAATAGAGCACCTCTGTTTCATACAGAGTCTTAGAGTCATAGAGCCATACAGCATGGAAACAGGCACTTTATCTATGCCCCTCATGATTTTATAAACTCTATAATGTCACCCCTAAGCCTCCTATGCTCCAGGGAAGAAAATCCTAGCCCATCCCAGCCTCTCTTTATAACTCAAACCCTCCAGTCCCAGTAACGTCCTCGTAAATCTTTTTTCTACCCTTTCCAGTTCAATGATTTCCTTCCCATAGCAAGGGGGCCAGAGCTGTATGCAGTACTCCAAATGTGGCCTTACCAACGATTTGTATGGCTGTAGCATAATGTCCCAACTCCTGTCGCTCAGTATCCTGACCAATGAAGGCAAACATGCCAAATGCCTTCTTCATCACATTGTCTACCTGCATCGCCGCTTTTAAGGGAATATGTACCTGCACTCCTATCTGTTCTACAACGTTCCCCAGGGCCCTATCATTTACTGTGTACGTCCTGCCCTGGTTTATCTTACCAAAATGCAACACCCCGTAGTTATCTGAATTAAACTCCACCCGCCATTCCTCAGCCCACTTGCCCGGTTGATCGAGATCGCGTTGTGATGTTAGATAACTTTCTTCACTGTCCACTATGCCAAGTTTAGTGCCATCTGCAAACATGCTAACCGTGCCACTAAACATGAGCAAGGACTATGCAGGGACATTGACTGAAGACAGTAGGTAGCAAGATTCCCATGTATTTCTCTTTGGAGAGGAGGACAGAGGCAAAAAGCTCCAGTCCCCTTGTCCAATAGAAATCCATCTCCCACCCCTCCCTCCAGCATTGGATAATTAGGACAGGGACCCAAATAACCAAGTCCTGGAGACACAAGAGCCTGCAGACACTGGCGTTCCTCCAGCAGATTGTTTGTGATAACCAGGTCCAAATCCACACCCACTGCCTGTTGCAACCCTACCACAGAATTCTTTAAAAATATTTCAAGGGTTTTCAGAGCCCCTGATGGTTAAAGTCCCTGCCCCTCCAAAAAAAAATCATATTGGGCCAGAGGAAACATTAATTTGCAAATGCTTTCTGCAGTGAGGGTGGCCAGCTGGTGTGGCTGATAGCACTGCTGCCTCACAGCACCAGCGACTTGGGTTCAATCCTGACCGTGTTGCCGTCCGTGTAGGGTTTGCATGTTCTCCCTGTCACTGGGTGGGTTCCCTCCGGGTGCTCCGGTTTCCTCCCACATCCCAAACACGTGCGGGTTGGTGAGTTAATTGATACTCTTTTAAACTTAGAACTTTGAGCAAACCTCTTGTCAGCCTAAAGCTTTTTATATGACATGGTAACACATTTTGATTCACGGTACGATATGGGCGGCACGGTAGCGTAGCAGTTAGCGCGACGCTATTACAGCGCCAGCGATCGGGGTTCAATTCCTGTCACTGTCTGTAAGGAGTTTGTACGTTCTCCCGTGTCTGCGTGGGTTTCCTCTGGGTGCTCCGGTTTCCTCCCACACTGCAAAGATGTACGGGTAGGTTAATTTGGGTTTAAAATGGGCGGTGCGGACTCGTTGGGCCAGAAGGGGCTGTTACCACACTGTAAATAAAATTTAAATTAAAAAAAAATTTAATCACTCCTGGGACGTTTTATTACAATTACGTTATAAGTCAAGTCAAGTCGAGTTTATTGTCATGTGCACAAGTATGGAGAGTTACAGGTACAATGGAAAACTTGCTTGCAGCAGCATCACAGGCACGTAGGTACAGACAACACACAGAATATAAATTGTGCATAAATTGTACATAAACATTTCCATTAACTACAATGGAATTAATTATCAGGCGCTGGCTATAAAAAGCATCTTAACTAACACCATTGCCCTGGTCATATTGTGACTCCAGTTCTTTAAGTAACAGCAGATTCTTTAAGTAAAACCCCTGAAATAGATAACTAATTTCTAACATTGGAAGGAAAATGGACTGGGTTCTATGAAGAGGGTTAGTCTACCCACCAAACAAGGGGGTCACTCAGTAATGCCCCATGAATGAAAATCTCCTCAGTTGTCTGTGCTTCTCTTTCTCTCTAACTCTCTCTCACTTTCTCTATCTCTCTTTCTCTGTGTTTCTGTCTCTCTTTCACTCTCTCTCTTTCTCTATCTGCCTGTCTCTCTCTCTCCCTCCTCTCTCTCTCTCCTTCTCTCTCTCTCCTTCTCTCTCTCTCTCTCTCTCTCTCCCCCACTCTCCCTCCCTCCCTCCAAGTGTTTTTGCTGCAATCAAAACCAAATTGCGACGACGTTCGTTGGAGCCTGACACTGGAAGTATATCTCATTGACAAGCCCTGTGAGATGGGATAATGCCACGTCCTGGTGAAGATAAAATTCTGCCATCAGTTCCCACCTCCTTCCCCGCAGTTCCATACATACCTATGCACAGAGTCGTAGAATTAAAGTTAGAGACCCATTTTGACAGGTCCAGGTGTTGCCAAAGGGAGATCACTGATGCCTCCTGCAAAGCAAATGTTTAAATATACACGGTGCTTGGTTGTTTGAGCTGGGTGTCCACTGTCATACACAGAGAGTACTCTTTAATCCAGTAGAGAGCCACGTCTTGCTTGCCTGGCGTGGAAATGATTCAGCACCTTCCAAAGCTTTTGCTGCAGGTCCAATCCTGGGACCCCATTATCGGGTGCTGTCAGTTCCTACTGTTATTGTGGGTCTACTTGTCCTTCCAACAGGTCATTGAAGCTGGGAGCAACCTGTTGTTAGTGTATCTTCCCTAAATTAACCTACCAACCAATGATACAAGGAAAGAGGCCAAATATGACAAACTGACCTCCCAGTCACTACACCAATCAGAGGGGTTCACAGTCAAGGAAGGAGCAACAGACGAACATGTGAACTAGGAGCAGTGTAGGTTGGTTGGCCACTTGAACCTGCTCAGCCATTCAATAAGACCACAAGACAACAAACCGCTAGAGGAATTCAGTGGGTCAGGCAACATCTGTGGAGGGAAAGAGATAGTCGACATTTCAGGTCAAGACTCTGCGTCAGGACGACTATCCCTTTGCCTCCACAGATGCTGCCTGACCTGCTGAGTTCCTCCAGCATTTTCTATTTTGCTTCGGATTTCAGCATTTGCAGTCTCTTGAGTCTCTGTTTTCATAAGACCATAAGACCTTAAGACAAAGGAACAGAAGTCAACCATTCGGCCCATCAAGTCTGCTCCGCCATTTTATCATGAGCTGATCCATTCTCCCATTTAGCCCCACTCCCCCGCCTTCTCACCATAACCTTTGATGCCCTGGCTATTCAGATACCTATCAATCTCTGCCTTAAATACACCCAATGATTTTGCCTCCACAGCCGCCTGTGGCAACAAATTCCACAGATTCACCACTCTCTGGCTAAAGAAATTTCTTCTCTGGCTAAAGAAATTTCTATAAGACGATGACCGATCCTGTTGCAAACCTCAAGTCCATATTCCTGTCTACCCTTCTCTTCCTTGTTCGTCGGGATCTGTCAACCTCAGCCTTAAAATATTCAAAGGCTTTGCTTCCACCTCCATTTGAAGTTCCAAAGACACATAATGTTGGAGAGAGAATGAAAAATTTTGCCTCATCTCTGCCAGTAGGGGGAAACCCTTATTTTTAAACGGTGACCACAAGTTCTAGACTGTCCCACTGGAGGAAACATCCTCTCCAATCCACCCTGTTAGAAGCTATTTGGCTGAATGTTTGCGTTCTGTTTTTTTATTTAAATTTATCATTTTGGTCAAAAATTTAACTCTTGTTTCTTCTTGGTTTTAATTCTGATGAAGAGTCTCGGCTGTGGCTCTCATAGAGTTAAATGCTTTTGTTAAAGAATTGTAGCATATAAAAATAAAGCATAGATGAGAATTGGTAAAAAAGGTTTCATTGGTCTTGACAGGTTCTGGAATACAGCGATGTTATTATAACCATCAGCTCACAGGTCTTGTCATTGAGATAGACTCCAAGTGTCAGTCTCAGACAAACCTAATTGCAGTGTTTGCAAATGTAACATCAAAGCTTCAAGGTAAATAGACAGGGAAGAGTGAAAAAAAGATCAGAAATGGAGGTTTTTTTATTCATTCATGGATTTTGGATATCGCTGGTAAGGCTTCTATTTATTGTCCCTCCCCAGTTGCTTAAGCAGCTCGCTAGGCATTTTTAGTCAATCATAACCGTGTGGGTCTGGAGTCACAAATCGGCCACATAGGAATGTGGATTTTCTTCCCCAAAGCAGATTAATGAACCAGATATTTTTCTTATAAAAGCAATTCAGCAGCTTCATGGTTACCATGACTAACACTAGTTCTTCATTCCAGCTTTCTTTAATAGTGTAGTGTAGAAGGTTGTTGTAGGTTACAGCAGGATATTGATAGAATGCAGAGCTGGGCTGAGAAGTGGCAGATGGAGTTCAACGCGGAAAAGTGTGAAGTGATACACTTCAGGAGATCGAATTCAAAGGCAGAATACAAGGTTAATGGCAGGACTCTTAGTAGTGTGGAGGAACAGAGGGATCTTGGGGTCCACGTCCATAGATCCCTCATGATTGCCAAGCAGGTCGATAGGGTTGTTAAGAAGGTGTATGGAGCGTTGGCCTTTATTAGTCGGGGTATTGAGTTCAAGAGCCGCGAGGTGATGTTGCAGCTCTATAGAACTCTGGTCAGACCACACTTGGAGTATCGTGTTCAATTCTGGTCGCCTCATTATAGAAAGGATGTGGAAGCTTTAAAGAGGGTGCAGAGGAGATTTACCAAGATGTTGTCTGGATTGGAGAGCATGTCTTATGAGGATAGGTTGAGTGAGCTAGGGCTTTTCTCTTTGGAGAGAAGGAGGATGAGAGGTGACTTGATAGAGGTGTACAAGATGATAAGAGGCATAGATCGAGTGGACAGTCAGAGACTTTTTCCCAGGGTGACAATGGCTAACATGAGGGGACATAATTTTAAGGTGATTAGAGGAAGGTGTAAGGGGGATGTCAGGGGTAAGTTTTTTACACAGAGAGTGGTGGGTGTGTGGAACGCACTGCCAGCAGAGGTTGTGGGGGCAGATACATTAGGGACATTTAAGAGACTCTTAGATAGACACATGAATGATAGAAAAAAATAGGGGGCTATGAGGGAGGGAAGGGTTAGATAGATCTTGGAGCAGGATAAAATGTTGGCACAACATTGTGGGCCGAAGGGCCTGTACTGTGCTGTAGTGTTCTATGTTCTATGTTAATTCCCCAGCTGCCATGGTGGAGATATGAGCTCATATTAAGATAAGATAAGATATCTTTATTAGTCACATGTACATCGAAACACATAGTGAAATGCATCTTTCTGTGTAGAGTGTTCTGGAGGCAGCCCGCAAGTGTCGCCATGCTTCCAGCACCAACATAGCACGCCCACAACTTCCTAACCTGTATGTCTTTGGAATGTGAGAGGAAACCAGAGCACCTGGAGGAAACCCAAGCAGTCACGGGGAGAACGTACAAGCTCCTTACAGACAGCGGCCAGAATTGCACCCGGGTCGCTGGCACTGTAATAGCGTTATGCCACACCATGGTCCCTTAAAAGCAATAAAACCAAATGAGGGTGCGCCAGGGAATTGGTATTGGAAGTAAAACAGGTATTGGAGATTCACTAGTCCCTTAAAATTAGCACAAGGCTACTACATGCCATGATGGACCAAATGACCCAGTTAGAGAGACATAGGATGAGGGAGAAGGCTGGATGCAGAGGTACAGTGAGGTGACACAGAGGCAGGGCAGTGATTAAGTACAAAACTAGTGGCCAGAGATAGGGGTTCGACTCCCTCCATGGAAGCTGTGGAATTTAAATTCAGCTAATAACCTTGAATTTTAAAAAGGAGATAGTAATGATGACTGCAAAAACTCATTGGGTTCAAAATAAATGTAGGGTCTTTCATCTGTATGAAACTTTGGTTAAGTGCCAAATGCAGCCTAGCCAAATGAAAATGTGCCAGGGAATTGCTATTGGAAGTAAAGCAGGTATTGGAAGTTCAGTTCTGGACATCCCATTACAGGAAGGATGTGGAAGCCTTGGAGAGGGTGCGGAAGAGATTCACCAGGATGCTGTCTGAATTAGAGAGTATTAGCTGTAAGAAGATGTTGGACAGACTTGGATTGTTTTCTTTGGAGTGCTGGAGGCTGAAGGGAGACCTGATTGTTGTGCCCTTGCACCTTATTGTCTACCTGCACTGCACTTCCTCTGTAGCTGTGACACTTTACTCTGTACTGTTATTGTTTTTACCTGTACTACCTCAATGCACTGTGTACTAACCCAATGTAACTGCACTGTGTAATGAATTGACCTGCATGATCGGTATGCAAGACAAGTTTTTCACTGTACCTTGGTACATGTGACAATAATAAAGTAATACCAATATCAATAGTTGGAGTCTCTTTCCCAGGGTAGAAGAGTCAAATAGTAGAGGGTGTTGCTTAAAGGTGAGAGGGGGGAAGTTTAAGATAGATATGCGGGACAAGATTTTTACACAGAGAATGGTCAATGCCTGGTATACCTTGCCAGGGGTGGCAGTGGTAGCTGCCACAATAGTGGTGTTTAAGAGGTTTTTAGACAGACACGTGAACATGTAGGGAATGGAGGGATATGGATCCTGTGCGGGCAGATGGGATTCGTTACATTTGGCATCATGTTTGGCACAGATATCATGCGGCCTGTTACTGTGCTGTACTTTTCTATATTCTATGTACTTCCAATACCTGTTTTACTTCCAATACCAGTTCCCTGGCGCCCCCTCATTTGGCAGTATTTTTCCATATTCCATATTTTTTCCATACTTCCTTATGACATAGAAAGAGGCCATTTCTAATTTTCCCTGTAAGCTATCCTTCCCACGTTCCATCAACTCATCCCAGATTCCATCACTCATCTACACTTTAGGGATAAATCTACAGTGACCAATGAACCTCCCAATCCACAGGAGGAAATCTGCATCTATGTGCCTGTGATGCGGCTGCAAGTAAGTTTTTCATCGCACCTGTGCATACATGTACTTGTGCATACGGCAATAAACTTGACTATAGACTATAGAATCCAGACCCATCGAAAGGTTGACTATTAAGTGGCAGAGCAAGAACAATTAGGGATATTTTCCCCAGGGTAGAAATGTCAAATACTAGAGGACAAACATTTAAGGTGAAGGGGGAAAGTTTAAAGGAGATGAGCAGGGCAAGTTTTTTACATGGAGTGTGGGTGCCTGGAACAGGCTGCCAGGGGTGGTGGCGGAAGCAGATATGATGGAGGCTTTTAGATGGACACATGAACATGGAGGGATGGAGGGAGATGGATTATGTGCAGGTAAAAGAGATTTAGTTTAATTTGGCATTGTGTTCGGCACAGACATTGTGGGCCGAATGGCCTGTTCCTGTGCTGTACTGTGCTATGTTCTTAAGCAATAAATGCAGGCCTTGCCAGTGATGGCCAGAGCCTGAAAAATGAATAAATAGAAAAGAGGTAGAGTATGAGAAAGGAGAGAAGAATGGGAATGTAAAACTTTATAAAAGGTCGTCAAAATCAGCTCGTGAGGGACGGAAGAGCAGAGAGATGGGACATGAAAACAGAGAGGCAAAAGAAAGAGAGAGAAAAGGAAACAAATGGAAGTTCTCACAGTGAGAGTGGGGGGTAAAAAGAGATTGAGCAAAAACCAGAGTCAGATATGGTGGGAGGGCAAGGATACCAGACTGGGATAGTACGGAGTGCACACAAACACAACGAGATCGGAAAAGCAAGAGAGTCAGGGGCAAAAATAAAAAGTAAAGAGAGAATAGGTGATAAAAGCAGAACGTAAAGTACAAGGTGCCAAACTAAGTGGAGGCCACCTCAGTGAGAAAGATTGAAATTATACTAACAGAGAGAGATACAAAGTGTGAAAGACAGACAGAGAGAGAGAGAGAGAGAGACAGAGAGAGAGAGAGACAGAGAGAGGCAGAGAGAGAGAGAGAGAGAGACAGAGAGAGAGAGAGAGAGACAGAGAGAGAGAGACAGAGAGAGAGAGAGACAGAGAGAGAGACAGAGACAGAGAGAGAGAGAGACAGAGAGAGAGAGAGACAGAGAGAGACAGAGAGAGAGAGAAATCCAAGAAGGGAAACAGAATGGAGAAAATAACAAGAAAATGTTTAATGGTATAAGCTTATCCTACGAAATATTGATCCCATAATTGAGAAAGATGATATCGGCTAAATTCTACTAGTTTCACTCGCAACGATGGCAAATCTTATTCTCTTCAATCTTTTATTCTTTTATCTGTCCTTCATTTAAGTGGTTATTGACTGTACTAGGATTAGCAAAAAAAAAGTTTTTTATTGATTTTCCTTTTTCAAAACAAAATCATGAAACAAAAATTTGTACATTCACAATGCTAAGGTCAATTTTGGCACCTAATGTTATCTTGGACCATGTAAGGCTGTGTTTTCCATGCTGAAGCAGTTTAGCTACTGGAAATAATGCTGAAATCATGTGAAAATGTTGACACAACCACATACTGCAATAAGAAAGAGTTACATTTATGTGACACCTTTGAGTTGTCCCAAAATAGTTTACAGCTGATCAAGTACTTTGATCACTATCATTACTTAGAAATTCTTAAGATGGATATTACAAGAGATTTTCTGTCTTGAAGTTATTTGGTCCTTCATTTAAAACTGAAGATGTTGATCATATTTCTTAAGCACGGTAGTTGATTTGCTGCTTGCCTTACTCAAGGATCCATTGCTGCTTGTCAGATGCTGAGAGAGTGTTGTAGGTGCCTGGGAAGACCAGTCACATAGTCCTAATGTGATGGCTTGCAGATCTCAGTGGGGAATTCAGAGAGGATGAGGGACTTCCAGGTAAGGGCTCAAGCAACGGATGCTCAGGAAAATTTCACGGCGATTCAGACAACAGGACTAAAGCTAACTGTAATAATTAGAAGCAGCAAACAAGTTGGGGGAGAGGCTTCAAACGCCACAGAGAAACAATTACTTGCATTGTCAGTCCCCAGGATGGGATGTTGATGCCACCTTCAGTTTGCAGGGAGTATTGTCGGGACTGAAGATAGAAGGGCTCTCAGTGGAAGTGTGGTGGGTCAAGAGAGGACTCAAGTCTACCAACTCCAAAAAGCTGCATAAAATATCAGAGCAGGGAGGTTATGGTACAACTATATAAAACATTAGTTAGTCCACAACTGTGTGCAGTTCTGGTTCACCACACTATAGGGAGGATATGATTGCATTGGTAAGGCTGGAGAGGAGATTCATCGGGATGTTGTCTGGTATGGAGCAATTCAGCTATGAGGAGAGAATGTATAGGTTGGATTTGTTTTCTATGCAGTGGCTGAGGGGTAATCAACAGAGGTGTACAAAATTAATAAGCTAGATAGTGAGAAACTTTTCTCTTTAGCAGAGGCATCTGTCACCAGAGACGTGGGTTTAAGGTAGAGGGCATCTGAAGAAGAATTCTTTCACCCAGAGGGTGGTTGGAACCTGGAATGCAGAACCTGAGAGAGTGGTGGAGGTAGATACTTTCACAACATTTAAGAAGTTTTTTGATGAGCACTTGAAATGCCATAGCATAGAAGTCTAAGGACCAAGTTATGGAAAATGGGTTTCGTATAATTAGGTTCATGATGGCCAGCACAGTCTCTGTGGGCCGAAGGGTCTGCTTCCATGCTTTATGACTCCATGACTCTACACCAAAGCTTCACATAATTTTCAGCTGTGTTTTGAAAAATGTATTAATCACAAATAGTTTAACAACTCAGGAGGTAATTGTTTCCCTGAAATGAATTTTTCCCAAAGATAAATACCAAAAAAAATGACGGGTTTGATATTTCAGGGATGCAAGAGACTTCAGATGCTGGAAGCTGGAGCAACAAACAATCAGCTGGAGGGACTCAGCGGGTCGAGCAGCATCTGTGAGGGGGGAAGGAATGGTCGACGTTCCAGGTTGAAACCCTGCATCAGGTTTGATATCTGCTGAACATGTTTATACAATTAGTACAACACACTGAGCTTGTATTTCTCTTCGTCTAAATCGGTTTTGCACTAACTCTGCACTAAATTTGTATTTTGTATATACCGTTTTTTTGCGCTATTTGTACTTGCACAATTTCTTTTTTGTTTGTGTTTATTGTATGTCTCCTGTTGTGTGAGTCTGGGGGAAACGACATTTCGTTCCGCCATGTGTTTTTATAGCATGGATGAATGTCAAT
The DNA here is from genome assembly GCF_009764475.1 of Pristis pectinata. Taxonomy (NCBI): domain Eukaryota; kingdom Metazoa; phylum Chordata; class Chondrichthyes; order Rhinopristiformes; family Pristidae; genus Pristis; species Pristis pectinata. Next base: position 37,839,482 of record NC_067420.1, read on the forward strand.
AAAGTAACTTGAACTTGAGAAACTCAGTGGGTCAGGCAGCATGTATGAAGGGAAATGGACAGTTGATGTTTCGGGTCGAGACCCTTCTTCAGGACATCATCAGTGCCTCCTATTTCCCTCCACAGATGCTGCCTGGCCTGCTGAGTTCCTCCAGCATTTTGTGTGTGTTGCTCCAGACCTCCAGCATCTGCAGTCTCTCTTGTGTCTCCATCAGGTTTGATATTTCGCCTTTGGCCGCGCAAAGCACTTTGCGGCCACCGTAGCTGGCGTTGTAGTCCGATGACGGAGGGAGGAGGGAGACGGACTACATTTCCCAGGGTCGGTTGCGCGCTGACGTCGTTTCCGCTTTCCCCAGCCGGGGCTGGTGGTTGGGACCATGGCAGCTTCCCTGGTGCTGGTGGCGGCGGCGGCGGTCACCGTCAGGGCCGTGCTGTTCCGCTCCTCGCTGGTGGGCTTCATCTCGGAGCGGGTGGAGGTGGTGTCGCCCCTCAGCTCCTGGAAGCGAGGTATGGGTGTGGGTGTGGGTGAGGCGGGCCGGTTGCCGGGCCTGGGGGAGGTCTCCCTTCAAACCCACAGCGTCGTGGGCAGCACAGTGTGTGCTGGGGGGGGGGGGGGCTCGGCGGGTCCAGCGGCACCTGGGGGTGGGGTAGGGGAGAGGGGTGGTATAGGGTAGGGGAAGGGGTGGTGGAGGTGGAGGGGAGGGGGTGGTGTAAGGAGGGGGAGGGGATGGTGGATGGGAGGGGAGGGAGAGGGGGTGGTGTAAGGGAGGGGAGGGAGAGGGGGTGGCGTAAGGAGGGGGAGGGGGGTGGCGTAAGGGAGGGGAGGGGGAGGGGGGTGGCGTAAGGGAGGGGAGGGGGAGGGGGGTGGCGTAAGGGAGGGGAGGGGGAGGGGGGTGGCGTAAGGGAGGGGAGGGGGAGGGGGTGGCGTAAGGGAGGGGAGGGGGAGGGGGGTGGCGTAAGGGAGGGGAGGGGGAGGGGGGTGGCGTAAGGGAGGGGAGGGGGAGGGGGGTGGCGTAAGGGAGGGGAGGGGGAGGGGGTGGCGTAAGGGAGGGGAGGGGGAGGGGGTGGCGTAAGGGAGGGGAGGGGGAGGGGGGTGGCGTAAGGGAGGGGAGGGGGAGGGGGGTGGCGTAAGGGAGGGGAGGGGGAGGGGGGTGGCGTAAGGGAGGGGAGGGGGAGGGGGGTGGCGTAAGGGAGGGGAGGGGGAGGGGGGTGGCGTAAGGGAGGGGAGGGGGAGGGGGGTGGCGTAAGGGAGGGGAGGGGGAGGGGGGTGGTGAGGAGGAGGTGTACGGGAGGGGGAGGGGGTGGTGAGGAGGAGGTGTACGGGAGGAGGCGGTGGTGTGGGGAGGGGGAGGAGGCACAGAATCGGCAATGTTTTGGGTCAAGACCCTGGATTAGTCCCTCCAGCAGTTTGTGTTTGCAGTCTCTTTGTGTCTCCAATCTCCCAATGATGTGTGCCATGAGGAGAGGTTGGACAAACTTGGGTTGTCTCCTCTGGAGCTGTGGAACCTTTGTAAGATTGAGGGGCATAGATAGGGCAGACAGCTGGTATCTTTTTGCCAGGGTTAAAGAAATTGGTGAATTGGTTTATTATTGTCATGTACTGAGGTACAGTGAAAAATTTTGTTTTGCATGCCATCCATACAGATCATTTCATCACATCAGTACATCAAGGTAGTACAAGGGAAAAGCAATAACAATGCAGAATGAAGTGTTACAGTTATAGGGAAAGTGCAGTGCAAGCAGACAATAAGGTGTAAGGGCCATGATGAGGTAGATTGAGAGTCAAGAGTCCATCTTTTCGTACAAGAGGTCTGGTCAATAGTCTTAACAGTGGGATAGAAGCTGTCCTTGTGGTAAGTGCTTTCTGGCTTTTGTATCTTCTGCCTGATGGGAGGTGGGTGGGGGGGAAGAGAGAATGCCTGGGGTATGAGTCTTTGCTTATGTTAGCTGCATTTCTGAGGCAGCGAGAAGTGTAGACAGTTCATGAAGGGGAGGCTGGTTTTTGTGTTGTGCTGAGCTGTGTCCACAACTCTCTTGTGGTCTTGGGCAGAGCAGTTGCCATACCAATCCCTGATGCAATCCAGATAGGATGTTTCTATGATGCATCGATTAAAAAATTAGTGAGGGTTGACTGGGACAAGCCAAATTCCTTTAGCCTCCTGAGGAAGTAAAGGAGCTGGTGCGCTTTCTTGTCCATGGCATCTACGTTGTACAGATTCCATGTAGCTCCGGATTCCATGATCTGCAATCTCTTGTCTCCAATGTACCAACCAGCATGTCCTTGGGTTGACTTAAACCTTGGCCAAACAAGTAGATTTTAAGGAACATCTTAAAGGTGGTAGAGAAGCAACGTTTAAAAGTTTGAGGGAATTGCAAAACCAGAGAGCAGAGTCATAGCTGCCTAAATGGGGTAATTAAATTCAGGGATGATAAAGATGATAGCACTGGAAGTGTGTGGATATCTGTAGGGTCAGAGGGCTGGAGGAGATGACAGAAATAGGATAGGGTGAAGCTGTGATTTGAAAACATGAGTGGGAAGTCCAGTATAAAGAGGAGAAGGGGGAGTGGTGAGACAGGAGTCTGAGGTGATTGGTGGACTGAGGAGGGGTATAAGATGACAGGCACATTGTGCCAGGTAGGGAAAGGGAGAGGGGATAGTGTTGAGAGACAGTGGCAGGTGAATCCCCTCCCCTTCTCCTCTTTATATTGGCCATCTCCCCTCTCCACTCCCAGTCCAGATGCAGGGTTTCAATCCGAAGAGTCGGCAATTCCTTTCCTCCCACAGATGCTGCTCAACCCGCTAAGTTCAACCAGCAAATTGTTGCTCCAGATTCCAGCATCTGCAGTCTCTTGTGTCCTCACAACATTGTGACTCTGGTTTCATTAACATGGCCTGCTGGGTTATAACTACTGTTGTGAAATTCCTTTCATAAATGCCTAAGCAGCTCCTCGTCAGAAGAATATAGTGATTGGTAATTGGTTTATTATTGTCACATGGTACCAAGATAGAACATAGAAGTCAAAGTCGAGTTTATTGTCATATGTACATGTATACACTCCATTCTCTGCACATTCATGTGCCTATCTAAGAGCCTCTTAAATGCCTCTATCGTATTTGCCTCCACTACCACCACTGGCAGCGCATTCCAGGCACCCACCACTGTGTAAAAAAAAACTTGTCCCGCACATCTCCTTTGAACTTTTCCACCTCTCGCCTTAAATGTATGCCCTCTAGTATTAGATGTTTTGACCCAGGAGAAAAGATATCAGCTGTCTGCTCTATCTATGCCTCTCATCTTATCAACTTCTATCTGGTCTCCCCTCTGCCTCAACTGCTCCAGAGGAAACAACCCAAGTTTGTCCAATCGCTCCTTATAGCTGTAGCTTTTGTCTGTAGCCTTCTGTGACTTGATGGTTCAAGTGCTCATCTAGATACTTAAATGTTGTGAGATACAGTGAAAACCTTGTTTTGCGTGCCATCCATACAGATCATTTCAAAATTTGTACATAGAGTTAATAAGGGGAAAAGCAGTAACAGAATTCGGAATACCATGTTACAGTTATAGAGAGTTCAGTGCAGGAAGATGCAGCCTACCAGCTGCTTATTACTGGCCAATTTGTGCACAGCAAACTTCCACAAACAGGATAGAATAAGGTAATAGAATCGTTACTACATTAGACCATTCAAGCTTCTTGTAGAGTAATCCACTTCATTCCCATTCCCCCCACTTTTCCCCTTTAGCCTTGCAAATTACTTTCTGCCAAGTGTCTATCTGTTTCTCTTTTGAACTATCTTCCAGGCAGTGAGTTTCAGATTGTGTCCATCCACCAAAGTCGTATGATTTTTGATGGATTGGTAAAACGCAGTGCACACTTTAGCCTCGAAGATTCTGAACTGTGCAGATTCAGGTCATGACCACTCTGTGTGTTTAAAACTAAAGTGTTTTTTCCTCACATTCCCAAATCCATTAAGATGAGGATCAGATAATCTCTCTTCACTGCTGTTGGTTGAAGGATAACTTTTGGCTAGGGTGCTGGGGGAAATTCCACCTTCTATTCTTTGAAATAATGCCAAAATATCATCTATGCATTCCAGTAATGCTGTCTTGTACCTCAAACACAGTACTTTAGAACTGCAAAGTTTACCACAATCTTATTACTGTGAATAGTAAGTCCTGAAAGGTAGTGACACTTCTGCAGTCGATTGCTGGGACATTTCTTTTACACAGCAAGATTCTACAACAGGCAGTAAGATGGACAGACAAGTTAATTTTATTTGTTGAGGGAAATGTGTTGGTCAGGGAACCAAATGAACCCCTGGGACTGGTAAATCATCTAGGGTATTGCAGTACGGTGAATATGCTACTAGATTAGTCATCCAGGAAAATAAGTTTGACCCACTATGTCCATGCTGACCATTGAGTACCCATCTATAATAATTCCATTTACTACCATTTTGACGTAGCCTTCTATGCCTTGACAGATCAAGTGCTCATCTAGATACTTAAATGTGGGAGTAACTATTTTGTATTTTTTTATTGATATTAGTATTTTAATGTTTTTGCTTTTTAATTATTTACATAATTGTTAATGCATCAGTGATATCTAAATATTGCTTTAAAAAGAAGAGAAACCTCAGTCTTTGGCAGAAGCCTTGCCCCTAGTTTTGCCTTCTGTCAGCGCCTGCTAGGAATGTTCCACACTGGAGCCACAGCAACAGTTTTTTTTCTTAACGTGTACTTTGTTCATATTCAGTAAATACGATAGGGACATGTTTTTATCTATACATTATTCTAGCAATTCAGTACATTCCTTTGCATTGCATCAACATGTTCCTCCTTAAACAATGCATCAGAGAAGCATTGGAGAGGCTGTTATACTGTGGGTTTCCCCATGGAATCTCAGTGCTGACTGCATCAAGCTTCTTCATGTACTCTTGCACCCTGGAATGTGCCTGTTGGTGGTATTAGCTTGCAGGTATCCCTTACATGAAAGGACCAACAAATTCCAGGCAGACCAAAATGTGTCTTGGACTGAGTTGATGATCTCCCAGCAGCAGTTGATGGGCTGAAGGGCCTATTCCTATGATGTACTGTTGTATGTTCTAATGTCTCAAAGCAGTTTATAAGCATGCAGTGTTTTTGAAATGTTCTCGATGTTATAATGCAGGGAATACAGCAATCTCCCAGAGACACCTATGTGATGATAACCAGATAATTTATTTTAAAGCTGTTAAGTCAAAGGATAAATATTGGCAGGGACTCTTCTGTTCTTCCAAATGTTGCCGTGAAATTTTTTGCATCCATGTGGGAAAAGTAGACTGGACCTTAGCTCAAACAGTGCCTCCAGCAGTGCAGCACTCCTTCAGTCCTCTACTGAACTCTCGGGGTTTATTTTTCTGCTCAAGTCTCTGGAGTTGGATGTGAACCATCTGACCTGGGCAAGATTGCTTGCAACTTCTCTGCTTGCAACAAACACTATTTTTCTTGATTCAGAAGTCATGTGCATTGATAGGAAGTTTCTGAATTCTTGATTGGAGGAAAAACCCCAGACTCAGAAACTTTTAATGGTGCTAGCTTGAGAAGTCCCTTAAATAGATGAAGATCACTCACTTAATCTCAGATTCTATGTTTTACAACTGAGTTAAGTAATGTTTGTTTCCTTCTGTTTCAGTTGTGGAAGGGCTTTCTTTGCTGGATCTAGGAGTGTCCCCATATACTGGAAATGTGTTCCATGAAGTAAGTACAATATTATCAGCTATGTGTCGGTGGTGAACCTTGGTTAATGTTATTGATTATTGACAATTTATAACTGGGCATGTGGTTCTGGAACATTATGGCGCTTGTCTTCTGCCGTCCCAGTGTGCATGTTATGTTGTGCTTCATCCTGTTCCCAGGCCAGTTCCCAGCAGGTATCCTATAAATTGGCCAAAATTGATGGAACATTGGAAAGTTGATTTTTGTGGTACAATAATGCAACATATTCTACCAAGGACTAGAGCTAAAGAACTTGTGATTGTATGGTGTCTGCCACAACCTCGGGTTGTCCCCAAGTACCTCATAGCCAATGAGATGCTTTTAAATAGTAATTGCTGTTGTAGACTAAGCAACCAATTTGCAAACAGCAAGATCCTACAGTCAGCAATAAGCAGATCAAGGGTGGCAGTCTGTGGCTCTTGAAGCATTTATATGTGGTTCCTAACCCCAACCATGGTTCTGTAATGCTGTAAAAGTTTGATTTCCATTATAGGTCTGTGGTAACAATTGGAGCTTTAGGGCTCTGGGGCAGGCACGGTAGTGTAGCGGTTAGTGTAACGTTATTACAGCGCTAGCGACCCGGGTTCAATTCCGGCCACTGTCTGTAAGGAGTTTGTATGTTCTCCCTGTGTCTGCGTGGGTTTCCTCTGGGTGCTCTGGTTTCCTTCCACATTCCAAAGACGTACGGGTTAGGAAGTTGTGGGCTTATGTTGGCGCCGGAAGTGTGACGACACCTGCGGGCTGCCCCCAGAACACTCTACGCAAAAGTTGCATTTCGCTGTGTTTCATGTACACATTACTAATAGAGATATCGTATCTATGTTAGTTTAAGGTGCTTTTCATGTCTGACATGCTGAATACTTTGGATGTTACTTGCAGGTCCAAGATGCTATATTAATTTAACGTGATTTGTGGTATCTGGTTCCATGAATTTAATGGTGCTTTATGGGTCTGGTATGCAGTATTGCCTCAAATCTTTAAAGGCATCCGGAGAGAGAGAAAAGGAAGGTTCAAGAAGGTGGTGATAAGAACATCAGTGTCTAAATTGTGAGGAAATATGATGTGTAAAAAGTTTGAGCATTGGTAAACCTATTGCATTATAAATCAATGTGTTCATCTCTGGCCTGTTTCTCAGCTAATGAAATGGAGATTACATGCATTACAGCTCTTCAAGTATGGTATTTTTGATCAGATCTGAATTTTAAAAAAAAAAAAAATGCCTGCACTTGTTATTGGGATTGTTGGCTTCTGAACCAGGCCAAATGTCTTGGGTGCAGGTTGAGAAATAAATGTGCTCAGACCGCTGGAGGAGACCACTTTTTCTCTTCTAATAGACCCAGCTGACCCTTCATTCAAGAAGTGCTAAGGCATCTTTTATATCCACCTGAAAGACACAGCTGTAGTGCAGCATTCCATCAGAATGGCACTGAAGTAACAGCTTTGATATTTGTGTTCAAATGTCTTGAACTCAGAACCTTCTGCCTTCTGACCGAGGCAAGATTGTTGTCAACTGATCCACCAAAGGTTCATGTCATGGTTTATCTTTGAGAACAGACTCAGTACAGTAGCTGCACATTAGCGATGACAATTTGGATGAAGTGCCAGAGGGAAGCCAGCATCCTTGGAACTGTGAAAGTCGACCCACACTGTAATAAATCAGACAACAGCAGAACCAAAGAACATACGATTACTGCTTTATTAGTTTAACACTAGCGGGGCTGAGGGATACAGAGGAAGAGTAAACAGTGTAACCCAAGCTCTGTACTGAATCCCACTCGAAGATCTGCCAGTCAGTGTCCCTACCTTTATACCCACTTTGTAGGAAATTTCCGTGGGAAGTTGCACTTACTAAGGCTGTTGCTTGCAGCAAGCTTTTAACAAAATAAGATATGTCTTTTAAAAAAAAACTTCTTTCTTTCTCATCCGCACCTGAGCAATTTTCAGCCATAACTATAGTCACCCCATGGTTGAGGCGATATCACACCATGGGAAGAATAGCTGCACACCGTTAACCCTTACATTTCCAGTCATTAACCCTTGCATTCCCAGTTATCTTTTACAGAACCATCTCTTGTAAAATATATTGTGACAGCTGTCTCCCCTGAGGTCATATTATTATCTGCATAATTTCAGCATTGCATTCAATTGGTTGTGGTGCTTTTATACTGATACCTGTTTGGATCACAAAACGTTAGCACTTACACACCACGGGATCTCACTTTCTCATCCAGCTGTTGATACTGCCGCAAAGATGAGATGGATTTGAGAGTAAGTGCAAATGTAGGGAGCCGGTGCAGAGCTGCTCATCTAACTGAACAGGCCACAGTGATAAGTAAATAAACCAAAGCAGGTGAGCCCTGGGTTGTGATACTCCAGTATAAGTGGCTTTCCCTCTTTTGTCATTTCAACCATTATATCAATATTTGTTTTATCACCGAGCTTTCGTTGCCTTCTTTGTCAAAGTTAGTTATTTAAATCAATTGCACTAACGTACATAAGATGGTTCAGAAATTGCAACTCAATGTCCTGTTGAAATATTTCAATAAATTCTGTTGTCCTTATCTTTGTCACCCAGTTGGTTATTTGGTGAAAAAGTATCCTTTATGTTGGTTGGTAAACTTATTATGTTTTATTTTACAGACTCCACTTATTATCTACCTGTTCCATTTCCTTATTGATTATGCAGAGTTTGTCTTTATGGTAAGTAATGCTACCAAATATTGTCTGTTCATGACCCTTTTAACTACTATTGTATGGGCTTTTGATATCCCAACTCCATTCTTTTTCTGCAGGCAATGGATGTTATAACTGCAGTTGCACTCTACCTTGTAGCTGAGGATTTCAACAAAGTTGTGGTAAGAATATTGTGTTTAATATATTATAACTGTAAGCTCCTCTTTTAACACTCAATATTTGCATATTGTTTGCAGATGGCTCTCTGAAGATTAAACCCTTTCCCATTCATAGTCTTTCCAGATATTTCAACGACTCCTTTTTCATATTGTAGTAAAAGCCAACCACGTTCACCATGATCCATTTTTTTTGTGCTCCGAAAGTTGGAAATGGCTAACTATGGGTTTTGTTAGATCTATGAATTTTTTTTGTTCATTTCTACTTTTTTTTGTATGTTAGTAACAGATAATGGTGCCACAATCTGCAAACTAGTGGGTTCTATTTTCAGTTTGTAAAATGCTGATTCAAGTAGGAGCATTTCCTGGCAAACCTAGCTCTAATAGGAGATGCTGATACCATACTCCGTGAGTGACTGGGTGGCAGGAACTGACTTTGTGAATCAATAGTATTTAAGTAATCAGAAGCTCAAAAACAGTCCACTTGTCTGTTAAAACCATTTTTACTTTAGAATAAAAAAATTTCCAAGCCTGCACTGGTTTAGTACATCAATATAGAATCCAGTATTACAACAACATCATACATACCAGTAGTGCCTGCAATATGAAACACAATCTTCAGATTGAGCAGTAGAAAAATTGGTGAAGGAGAGGAATAAAATCCTATTTATTGTTGATTTGTGAAAGTATTTGATAATCCCACATGCAGAAAATCAGTGACAATATTTACTGAGTGTTGCTAGGGAGAGAATGCAGGTTAAAGGAGTTTAAATTGAATTTTAAATGTGGCATTGAAGTTTTTAAATTTAATTTTTATTTCTCAGTTTAGAAAACAGCGGATTGCATTTGAATTCAAGAAATATGCTTCAGATGTCATCTCACTGGTCAGAACTCCTAAAGAAATGTATCATATTCCTCTTAAGGTAGCACTGTTGTAAGTAAGAAAGCATATTGTCATTATCAGTACTGTGATATCTGTGTTCGTTTGTGGTCACTGAGATGGCCAAGTGTCACAGTATGTGCAGCATGACGCACATTGAAGTAGACTTGTGTTCCGATCCTGCTAACATTGGCATTCTCCTTAGCACCAGATAGTGAATTATGACCTTGAGCAGTACTGAGGTTGAAGGGAGGCACTTTGGAGTGATTATTTTACACTTTTAGATAGCCTCAGAGCATCGTAAAGCACATTACAGCCAATGAAATACTTTGAAGTTTAGTAACTTGTACCACACAAGAAACATAGCAGCCGATTTCTGCACTGGAAGCTTATGGACAGGTATGTGATTAATGCCCAGGTAACTTGGGTTTTATGATGAGGCTTATCCCTAGGACACTAGGGAGACCACACCCCTACTCTAATCCACGATGGTGACACATATCTATTTGATCTTCAAAACTGATAAGGTTTCACTTCATTATTGCATGTGAAAGGCAGCATCTCAAAATAAAGTCCTTTTTTAGTACATGAATTTTGCCTAGATTTTCTGTTTCAGCCTTCGAAGTGACGTTTATACCCACAACCTTTTGACTCAGGTGCAGGGTGCTATTAATGCAAGTGGAGTGAAATTCGTTGCTGGCAGAAATGGAGATCTTCCACATTGAATGAGTTAAGACTGTGACGTGTGTGGTTGTGTATCTGTGTTTTCTAATTACCAGTGTGGAAATGGGCCACGTCAGACCAAGAAGACATTGTACACTCTGCTGGAGGAACTCAGGGTTGAGCAGCATCTGTTGGGAGGAAAGGAATAGTCAACATTTTGGGTCAAAACCCTGAGGCAGGGTTTCGACCTGAAACGTCGACGATTCCCTTCCTCCCACAGATGCTGCTCGACCTGCTGAGTTCCTCCAGCAGATTGTTGCTCCAAGTTCCAGCGTCTGCACTCTCTTGTGTCTCAAGAAGATGTCATAGCTTTGCTGAGTTGACCATTTGCAGAGGGGATGCTGGTGCAGGTGCCATTATTTGTGTTGGTTTCTTGTGTTTTTAATGTGATGAAACCCTGTCACTGATATTTTAAGTCAAGGATCCACTGTTGTTTCAGCAGTGGCTCAGTTGATAGCATTCCTACCTATGAATCAGGGTTCTGGATTCACAGCCTGCTCCAGAGAATGGCAATCCAATGCAGTGCAGTATTGAGGGAGAGCTGCATTATGGATTTGACATTAAATTGCAGCCCCTCTGTATTTTCAAATGGATGTAAAAGATTCAGTGGCGCTATTTGAAGGAGAGCACAGGAATTACCAATCTGTGCACATCTGACTGTAACTCAGAAGTACTTTATTGGCTTTAAAGTGCTTTATTTCATCCTGAGGCTGTAAAATGAACTGCAAAATGTAAATCTTTCTTTAGGGGCACTTTGTCAGGTCGTCCATATTCTTACGATCAGAAACTAATGTCCTGCCTTGTTTTGTGCACCCCCCCCCCCCCCCGCCCCTCCAAAACTCACCTCCAATAAAGGAAAGTTTTGAGGAAGGGCAGGATTTGCCATACTTGTGCTGTTGTATTGTTGTACGTGACTGGTTCTGCTGTTTCAACTTGCACAAGAAGAATGATCATTAGACCCTTTGGTACCTAATCTTGACTCATTTCATTAACTTCTAAAGAGAAAGGGAGAAAATTTCTTGGGAGAAAGTATCTAGTAATTCGTTGATTTCGTTGATGGTGTCAAAATGATACAATTTCTTTACAATACAAACATTTCTGTGTAATGGGTTAGCGGAACTATGCAAAGCCAAACTCTTTCTCGAGTCCAAAATCAATGGAAAGAATGTCAGATCGATTACATCGTTTGTCCGATTAGTGAGTCAAGATTTTTTTTAAGAAGTGCAAGTCTTCGATAAAATGTGCAATTAGCAATTTATAGTTAACATGCGTGAATTCAAGATAGAGCTGCACGATACCTCCAGATTATTGTAATGGTATATTAATCATGGATCTGTCGTTAATACTTTTTAAATAAAACCTTAACTCACTTAATATCATCTAGTACTGCTCTAGGTGAATATGCATCAAGGCACGTGGGCAATACAAATTATTTAGTGTATCCCATATTTGAAGGATTGAACACTTGTATTTGGCTGGCATTTTATCTAATCATTTAAATAACAGACTCCTTACTCACTTAATTGTTATGCTTAAGTGGTTTCAAATGAAGCTCAGGAAATGATAAGAAGGGGATTAGTTGACTTGCTCCCACTTCTAGTTCTTCTGTTCCTTAAACTCAATATATTTCTAATTTCTGGATTTCAAATTAATGTTAAGTGAGCTGTGTCCCAGCAAGTGAAATAATAAATGGTTAGTGCATCCACCTGTTAAACAATTTATTTTAAGAGTGTTTCAGCAAGTTGTTCTTTGCTGATTTCAGACCAAGCTGTCAGACAAATTTATTAAACATTAAAAATACAAGTAGTGGCTGTGTAACAACATTTTTCAAGTAGCTGTTGAACTTGGCTACCACCTCCTGTAGTTAATATTAAATAATTTGAGTGCTTTGCTGAACTAAGATAACAAATACGCTCTTCTCACTGGTTAAGGGGAAATTTTTGTCTGATTAATTCTCTTCAAACATACCATCTTGGCGCATTGTAGGAAAAGGGTTGCATGTTCAATGACTTCAGGGTGCTGACTGTCATCCCTTGGAATTGTGTAACTGTTAAATTTAGAAGAAGCTGCCAGATAATGTTCCTGGAGCAAATTGCGCAGAGTATTTGAACTGTGCGTGAGGAAGCAGCTGAGACAACTGACCAAGAATGAAGCAACCAATTGGAGCTGTAAATGTGTGAAGTTTAAAACCCAGCTTGCATTTATGTGTTAACATGGTAGCGTAGTGCTATTACAGCATCAGTGATCGGGGTCCAATTCCTGTTGCTGCCTGTAAGGAGTTTGTATGTTTTCCTGTGTCTGCATGGGTTTCCTCCGGGTGCTCCGGTTTCCTCCCATGTTCTAAAGATGTATGGGTAGGTTAATATGGGTTTAAAATGGGGTGGCGCGGACTCGTTGGGCCGGAAGGGCCTGTTACCAGGCTGTAAATAAAATTTAAAAAAAAAATTATTCCTTAAGTCATCTTGGAGCTCTTTACACTAATTTGTAATGTATGAAGCACAACACCCAATTTTGTCTCAGCAAATACCCTCAAGCAATGTGCTAATGTTTACAAGAAATATATTTTGTTTTTGAGGGATAAATATTGGCTAGCACACCAGAGTCATAGAGTTGTACAGAAAGAAAACAGGCACTTTGACCCAATTCATCCATGCCAACCAAGATATCTATCTGAGCTAGTCCCGTTGGCCTGCGTTTGGCCCACATCTCTCAAGGTCTCTTCTATCCCTGTACTTGTCTAAATGTCTTTTAAACATTGTAATTGTACCACCTCTACAGTTTACTCTGGCAGCTCGTTCCACATACACACCATGCTCTGTATGGAAAAATTTGTCCCTTGGGCCCCTTTTAAATTTTCCCCCTCACCTTAAATCTATGCCCTCTATAGTCTCCCCAGAAATAATTCCAATACTTTGAAATTGTAGCTTTTACGTTTACTGGAGAAGGCATACAGGGAACATTGTGTTAACCCCAGGGAACATCTTGGGGTCTTCTCCCATACCCTGGGAAGATTTCTGTTCCAGTTACCAGATGACCATAATAATCATCAATCCTTCCTTGAGTCTTGTCCTGTCCAACCTGTTCAGCTGCCATGTTGCACATCTGCCACCTTGCTCTACTGTGATACAATTTCCTCTCACAAGTTTAAATTGCACAGTCTCCTCCTTCATTCCTGGCCACCCACCTCTACAGATCAGCCATAATACTCTCTCTCTACACCTACTGCCCAACTCTGCTATTTGCAATTTTCATTTTCAAATACTTTAAGGGCTTTTAAATTTTGCTCGATGAAGACCATGTTTATTTAGTAAACACCAGCGATTGCTGTAGCATGTCTAACTACACATTTCCTTATGTATTACTGAATTATAGAGCACTACAGTGCACAAACAGGCCCTTCGGCCCACCTAGTCCATGCCGACCTGGTTTTCGGCCTAGTCCCATCTACCTGCACCTGGACCATAGCCCTTCATACCTCTCTTATTCATGTACCTATCCAAACTTCTCTTAAATGCTAGAATTGAGCCCGCATCTACCACTTTCACTAGCAGCTCATTCCACACTCGCACCACCCTCTGAGTGAAGAAGTTCCCCCTCAGATTCCCCTTAAATATTTTACCTTTCACCCTAAACCTCTAGTTCTAGTCTCACCCAACCTGAAGGCAAAAACCCTGCATGTATTCACCCTATCTATACCCCTCATAATTTTGTATACTTCTATATGATCTCCCCTCATTCTCCTGCACTCCAGGGAATAAAGTCCTGACCTATTCAACCTGTCCCTGTAACTCAGGTCCTCAAGTTCCGACAACATCTGTGTAAATTTTCTCTGCACTCTTTCAAGCTTATTGATATCTTTCCTGTAGGTAGGTGACCAGAACTGCATGCAATACTCTAAATTTGGCCTCACCAATGTCTTATACAACTTCATAACATTCCAACTCCTGTACTCAAAGCCCTGATTTATGAAGGCCAATGTGCTAAAAGCTCTCTTTACGACCCTATCTACCTGCGATGCTACCTTCAAGGAATTGTGGATCTGTATTCACAGATCCCTTTGTTCTACCGCACACCTCAGTGCCCTACCATTTGCTGTGTAAGTCTTACTCTGATTTGTCCTCCCAAAGTGCATCACCTCACACTTGTCTGCATTAAATTCCATCTGCCATTTTTCAGCCCATTTTCCCAGCTGGTCCAGATCACCTTGCGAGCTTTGATAGCCTTCCTCGCTGTCCACTACACCCTCAATCTTGGTGTCATCTGAAAATTTGCTGATTCAGTTAACCACGTTGTCATCTAAATCATTAATATGGATGATAAACAACAATGGACCCAGCACTGATCCCTGCGGCACACCACTAGTCAACCATCTCCCACCAAGCCAACGTTGAATCCAATTGACTACTTCATCCTGAATGCCAAGCAACTTAACCTTCTGGAGCAGCCTCCCATGCGGGACTTTGTCAAAGACCTTGCTAAAGTCCACGTAAACAACGTCCACCGCCTTCCCTTCATCAACCTCCCTGGTAACGTCCTCAAAAAAACTCTAGAAGATTTGTTAGACATGACCTGCCATGCACAAAGCCATGTTGACTATCCAAATACTTGTATAGCGTGTCCCTTAGAATACCTTCCAATAATTTACCCACGACTGACATCAAGCTCATCGGCCTATAATTTCCCAGCTTATTCTTTGAGCCTTTCTTAAACAACAGAACAACATTAGCTATCCCCTAGTCCTCCGCCAGCTCACCCATGGCTAAGGATGTTTTAAATATCTCTGTCAGAGCCCCTGCAATTTCTGCACTAGCCTCCCACAAGGTTCAAGGGGACACCTTGCAGGCCCTGGTGATTTATCCACCCTAATTCGCCTCGACAGCAAGCACCTCCTCTTCTGTAATCTGGATATGGTTCATGACCTCTGTACTCTTTCCTCAGTTCTGTAGACTCTGTGTCTGTCTGCCAAGTAAACATAGGTGCAAAGAAATCAATTTAAAACCTCCCCCATCTCTTTTGACTCCATGCATAGCTGACCACGCTGATCTTCAAGCAGACCAATTTTGTCCCTTGCTATCCTTTTGCTCTTAATATAGCTATAGAAACTCTTTGGATCCTCTTTCACCTTGTCTGCCAGAGCAACCTCGTCCTCTTTTAGCCCTCCTGATTTCTCTCTGAAGTGTTCTCTTGCATTTCTTTATACTCCTCAAGTACCTCATTTGATCCTAACTGTCAATATCTGATATACACCTTTTTCTTTACCAGGGCCTCAATAACCAAGGTTCCCTAAACCTGTTAGCCTTGCTTTTTATCCTAACAGGAACATACAGATTCTGTACTCGCAATATTTCACTCTTGAAGGCCTCCCACTTACCAAGCATCCCTTTGCCAGAAAACAACCTATCCCAATCCACACCTGCCAGATCCCTTCTGATGCCATCAAAATTGGCCTTCCTCCAGTTTAGAATCTTAACCCTAGGACCAGTCCTATCCTTTTCCATGATTATCTTGAAACTAATGGAATCATGATCGCCAGATGTAAAGTGTTCCCCTACACTCACTTCTGTTGCCTGCCCTGTCTCATTCCCTAAGAGGAGATCCAGTATCACATTCTCTCCAGTTGGGACCTCTACATATTGATTAAGGAAATGGTCCCGAACACATTTGACAAACTGAATCCCATCCAATCCTTTTACAGAATGGGAGTCCCTGTCAATATGTCGAAAGTTAAAATCACCTATTATCACAACGTTATATTTCCTGCAACTGTCTGCTATCTCTCTACAAATTTGCTCCTCTAAATCCTGCTGATTATTGGGAGGTCTATAATATAGTCATCTGGGAGGCAACATACCATCCGAGAGTCGTTCTCATCCATAGAACCTGTCTGCTCCCCAAAACAATGAAACCCCTATCACTACCGCTTGTTTCTTGTCCCCCCTTCCCTTCTGAGCCAAAGAGCTCAACTCAGTGCCTGAGACCTGACTGCTGTGGCTTTCCCCTAGTAGGTCATCCTCGGCCCCCCCGCCCCCAAACTGCATCTGCATCTAAAACGATATACTTGTTATTAAGGGGAATGGCCACAGGGGTACCATTGCACTGTCTGCCTATTCCCTTTCTCTTTCCTGATGGTCACCCAACTACCTGCCTCCTGCAACACTTAGGTGCTTAGGTCCTGTAACTTAAGCTTTGAAAGTAGCTAGCAAGATGAGAATATGTTTTATTGTCTGTTACCTTGCACTATGTGTCATTTATGTTTAAAGCCAAGATGTTGGCCCCTTCTTAATTTAAGCTCCTTCAGAGGTGGTGAAGACCAGGAGATGTTAAAGAATGGAGCGGGCAAACAGAGAGATTGAAGTAGGGTGTGGTAGAGGGTCGTTTCCCTTGTACAATCCCACCACTTCCAAAGTTTAAAATCACAAAAATATGATTAAAAACATTCACTTTTCAAAATTATGTAGTTTTAAAAATGATAACTCACTGTAAATTTAGCTTTGTTACATAACTTAAACTATTTTTTTCTGAGAAATGGTTTCTTGGTTTATGATCTTCATTGTGTGGTTACACGTGAGCAACGGCAAACCAGGAAATGGTCAGGGAATTTAATAGTTCCCTGGATCAACTTAGACCTGTTTTTTGCTTGTTATCTTCTCTGGAAGGAACAGATGTTGCCAGCAGAAGGCAAACAAGCGGGTGCAGCAAGCGATTAGGAGGATAGATGTTACTGTGAGGGGATTTGATTACGAGTAAGGAAGCCCTATTGCAATTGTGAAAATTGGGGAAACCACACCAGGAGTATTGTGCAGTTTTGGTCTCATTGGCAAAGGGGGATGGCAGGATGGTGGGTTTGCCACACAAAGAGTGATTGAGTTGAAAGGAACTGTGCTCTTTAGAGTTTAGAAGGATGAGAAATCTCATTAAGACATACAATGTTCTTAAAAGGCATGTAGGCTGGGTGCAGGGAAGATGTTTCTCCTGACGGAGAAGTCTAGAACCAGCAGACATAATCCTAGAATTAGTGGTAGGCCATTTAAAGCTGACATGAGGAGAAATTGCTTCACTCAGAGGATGGTGAACCTTAGAAATTCTCTGCTCAGAATGACTGGAAGCTCAGTTATGGTGCTAATTTAAAACATTTTTAGATTTTTGGGGGATACGGTGATAGTGCTGGAATACAGCACTGAGGTGGAAGATCATCCTTGATCTTGTTGAATGGTGGAGCGCCTTGATCGACAAAAAAATAAAATATGGCTCAAAAGAGATGGTTTTGTCTTGCTGCTGTGACTTTGTTCTCTGAAGAAATGGAGTATAATTATGCTGCAGCATTTGGTGAAATCAGAGTTCAAAAGGCAATATGGGTTTAATTTGACAGAGGCAATAAAATAAGCAAGAAAACATCAGACACTAACTAATGAGGACTAAACCAATTTGGATCATCTCCATTTCAGAGGAAAATGAACAACATGGTCACTAATTAACAAACAATTAAAGTTGTTAAAAGTATTTTCATTCATTCAGATAAAGTCATGTTCAAGGGATTGTTGTTCCTACACAGGACTGATAGATGTGATAAACTCTGTCCCTCACGAATGTTGCAAATGAGTTGTTCTCTGTTCCGTTCCAGCTATCTCATGAATCCATTCACTGTGCTAACCTGTGTGGCAAAATCGACTTGTGCTATCAACAATGCAATTATTGCAGTTTTTATTTTAGCCACCGTGAAAGGTGAGGATTGCTTAATTCTTTGACAGACCTACAATATGCTTTATCCATTTCACGTGCCAAGCCTGGTCTTGGCAGTTGATCAGCTGTACGTAATCATTAATTGAGATTTGTATGTTGTTCTATGATTGGGACTAGAATACTTGTCACTTATAATTTCACAAAGGTGAAGCAATAACAGCCAGATGAAAATTGAAACAAAAAAATATGTTGTTTTTTAATCAGTGGAATTGCAGAGATGAAGGAAGAAGTCACTGTTGATTTGATGTTTTAGTTGTCTCACCTTATTCATGAAATCTTGACAGAGACTCATTCCTTCAGGGTCAGTGGCAAGATTGTTATCTGGTATAAAAGTGGCATGCAGGTGCTGCTGTTGCCTTAAGTCAAGGAACTGGGGTTCATTGCTGACCTCTGCTGTCTTTGTGGAGGTTGCACATTCTTCCTGTGGTCACATGGGTTTCCCCTGGATGCTGTGGGTTCCCCCCACGTCCCAAAGATGTGCTGATTGGTAGGTTATTGGCCACCTTAAATTGTGCATGTGTGGGTACTTGGAGAATGATGGGCAAGTGAGGGAGAATAAGTTACAGGGAACAAGAGATGGGATTGCTTTGAGTGCCAGCATGGACTCGAATGGCCGCCTTTTGTGTTATAAGAGAATAAGTTACAGGTTGGCCTGGTTAAATTTGTGATTCCTTCTTGTCTATACTGGTACAAGAATTTGGTCTCTATGCTCTTTGGCTCAATCAGGGCTCCCTCTGCAATACATCAAGAGCTGCCTGCCCCGTGGGTTTGGATTGGACTTGACTGAAGCATCTTTCTCAGGCAAACAGCGTGCTACCACTTGCTGTTCAAGTTCACAAATGGCAAATGTTCTGTTGGCTGAGCTCCTGAAACACAGCCAGTAACCATGGAACCTCAAGCTTAGGAAGGGAAATGGAAAAAATTAACATGAGAAGAATACATAAACCACTTTCACATTTTGAAATAAAATACTCCATCGTTTAAATATGTTGTTAATGAAAAGAAAAATAAGAACCTGAAACGAGAATGGAAAATACTGCATTGCAGATAGTTAGCAACTTGGGAGCTGTATTTGGTGTAATCTTTCAGTCAGAGTCTTTTGAAAATGTATTCAAAACATTGACTTTTCTCTTTGCATGTTATGTATTGTTCAATAAGGCAGCATTTTAGAATTGTCTGGTGCATTTAAATGTCCTTTGACTTGAATTGACATGTTTTCTGTTTTCAGGAAGTGCCTTTATTAGTGCAATATTCTTGGCCTTGGCTGCATACCAGTCTTTGTATCCTGTTGCATTGTTTGCCCCAGCATTGCTGTACCTTGCACAGGTGATTTATTTTTAATAATAGCTTTCTTACTACTGATGGGTTTTCAATACAGCCAATTTCTTTCCCAAGGATCATAAACAAACCTTCCCTGAGATCTTAGTGGGTAGTTAGACTGTGTAATGTGGTGTGTAACCTGCAGATAAGGACACAGTCAAGTTCAATGCCTCAACTGTGCTGCATTACACAAGGGCTGAATCAAACCAAATTGTGCTGTCTACCCACTGGTCGTGCAGCTTGTTAGCACGTTAACTCTCCAGGTTCCAAGAATGGCCCCTTATGCAATCCTGAATCAGTATTTTTGGGAAAGGATATTGGACCATGTGTTTATATACTAAATGTTTTCCAAGTGTAATGCTGTTGATTTTCAAAAACACTTCAAATTGATAGCAAGAATTGATCAGACAATTGATTTTAAAAGTAAATGTTATAGTGTAGGTTTGAATCTCTGCTATTATGGTAGACTATTAATCAGAAATTTAATTTTTTAAGCCAATGTGGTGAAGGACTTAGCTGTACATGCCAAACAAATCTTGGGATTGATTTTAGTTAGCTAATTTTAGCCAGTGCAAAGAATGGATGGGTTGCAATTGTCTCCTTGTTTCTGGACAAGCAGTCAGAAATTCTATTCCAGATTATATTCAGTGATGTTTTTGAGGATCGGCTGAAGACAGCAGTGGACCAGGCTGTGACATAATATTTCCCCTTCCACCATTGTCAAAATAACTTGCTGAGATCTGTTGACAACAAAATATCTTTATGAGCATCAATTGATTTGGGAAGCCACCAGTTTCTGAGATCTACAGAGCTACACTTGAACGTTTGTAACCAAAATGGGGAAGGGAAAACATTTGAAAGGAAACTCTTCAGTTTTGAGGACTGGATCCCTCTGAAGAGTGAGGTTACACAGGTGTTTGTTGATATAATAATTCGGTTCCAGTAAGCTCCATTGCTGCTCATCCATTGGCACTTGTAGCTGTGACTTCTTTCCTTGGAGCTGGTTCCTTGTGTACCCTGCTTCCTGAGTTTGGTCTCTTGGGGAGGCACGGTGGTGTAGCTGGTAGAGCCTCACAGCTCCAGCGGTCCAGGTTCAATCCCAACCTGTGTGGAGTTTGCATGTTCTCCTTGCGACCGCGAGGGTTTCCCCCTCGTGGTCTGGTCTTCTCCCTCACCCCAAGATGTGCAGGTTAATTGGTCACTGAATTATCCCTTGTGTGAAAGTGAGTGGTAGAATCAGGGGGGAGTTGGTGAGAATGGGGGGGAACAAAATAAGAGTAGTTTAGGATTAGCGGAAATGATATTGTTTACTTGCTGAGAACAAAAGAAAATGAATTCTGTTTTTAGCATAAAATTAGTGTAGGCTGATGAACTAACACTTCCCTGATGATTAGCTTGAAGTGGCATTATTTGCATTAATAAATTGGGAAGACTGGAAGTTCAAAACATAGTGACAGACTTAAGAACAGCTTCTTCCCCACTGCTATCAGACCTGAACCAATCACCACCTCTTTCACATCCCCTTCCTGGTCGTGCTGCCACATTCTTGTACTGTTAACATAACCTCTCTCAGTTATTCTGTTATTGTCACTTTTGCACTACTGATTGCACTACAATCTTTGCACCATTCTGCTGTTTTGCACTCGTCATTGTATTTACTATTACCATGTATACTGTTTACTCTGTGAGCTTCATGCAAACAGGGAATTTCATGCACCCTGGTGTATATGACAATAAACTAATCTGAGTCATGTTGAAGCACAATATGGAAAGGAAATGAGCTTTAATAACATAGGAGACAGACCCATCGAGTTTGTCATTAACCAGAGACTTTTACTGCTTTAAGCGAATGCCAAAGTGGATGCCATAAGATGGTGTAATAGAGTTTTAAAAGACATTTTAAAATGTACGTTTTGAATAAAATTTTGATGACATTGAAAATACTTGTTCCCTAGATAGCAGAGTGGTGCTGCCTTATCGATACTGTGTAATGGGCCACTGAGTTTGAAAATGTAGATGTGTTTTGGAAAATCACATGCAGTGGCTCCTCACAAGATGTATTCCCAACCTCTGCTAAATTTCTAGTCCTGCTGACTAGGTTAAGGATGTAGCCATCATTCTCATATTATTAGCAACTGTCGTGGATCTGAGGTTGAAGTTAAGGCATGTGGATTAAAGGGAGCTTCATTCTGTCTCTAACTGCTGTACCTGACCTAGAGGTCCTCCAGACATACAGCAGGACTTTATCCTAGTGCTTGATGGCTCTGAGCCTGTACTCCATGGAGTTGAGAAGGATGAGGGAGGATCTCATTGAAACCTACCAGATACTGAAAGGCCTGGATAGAGTGATGTTTCCATCAGTAGGAGAGTCTAGGATCCGAGGGCACAGCCTCAGAACAAAAGGATGTCCCTTTAAAACTGAGATGAGGAGGAATTTCTTCAGCAGAGAGTGGTGAATCTGTGGAATTTGTTGCCATGGAGGGCTGTGGAGACCAAGTCACTTGGTGTACTCAAGGCAAAGATTAATAAGTTCTTGATTGCTAAGGGGGTTAAGGGTTATGGGGACAATGGGGTTGAGAAAAAAAACAGCCATGATTGAATGGTGGAATAGACTCGATGGGCTGAATGGCCTAATTCTGCTTCTATATCATGGTCTAAATATCCATCACCATTTGCAAAAGCAATATTCTTAAAAGTTTAGAAAAAAGGAGCAATGAAATGAAATTCAGTTGAAATGCATCAAAGTAGACATATTTATAATTTTTTTTATATCTTCCTACAGAAACACCATCTAATAGTGAGCCTCCATAGTACGGCCTTCCTGTTATTTTTGCTCAAATATGCTGTCATGTTTATCGGCTGCTTGCTGATCAGCTTATGCTTGTCATTTTTCTTGCTGAGTTCGTGGAGTTTCATTCCCTCTACATACGGATTCATGTAAGTTTTCTTTTTTTTTAAAAAAAATTATTCTGAGACAAAATGTCAGCTGAGTTCTGAAATGATTTCTTGCTACCCAAAGTTATAGTTTTTTTTAAAAAGGAAGGTGGTGTGCGGTAACAGCTACTGTCTAAAGTTGAAAGGGAATGGAACACAGTCATTTAATTTTAAATTAATACCTTTTGAGAGATGAAAAAAAACTACAGATTTTCAAGCACCTTTACAGTTGATTAACCTGTGCAAAGATAATGGGAACAAAGTGAACTTTCATAAATACACCTACCTTGTTCTCCAGCCACTAAACAGAAACAAGACAGAAATTCTCTTATTTAAAGTCTATTATCCTGACATTTACGGCTGCTTCGTTGTAGCTAAGCCTGCAGTACATAGACACCAGGGCACCATCTCAGTCAACCAGTAGCCTCACCTGAGCCAAATTATATGTAGTCATGCACTTTTGTCCTTGGACATCCAGGACCCTTTAATCTCACTTACAAAAGTAGGTGAGTTGCATGTTACAAGTTAAGATGCAAAACAAAAACTAAACCAACCTGCTTCCTGTTTTAACAAGGGCCTATCAAGGTAACCAATCTAGTTGCAGGAAATGGTGAGGGCATTCAAAGTTTCCATTCTTCGTTTTCATAATCATTCTGTTTTTAACCACAGGTGGTTGTGTTTTGCAGACTGCTTAACATGTTGCAGCTGAAAGAAGCTGGGGAGGACTGAATCCATGAGGTGAATGCCTTGTAGTACTGCTTGTGGGTCAGGAAGAGCAGGAGTGCTTTTTCCATTTGACACATTACCCAGTAAAGCACCTGCCCTTGTGATCAGTCTGTGTCCCTCGATTGGCCTTTGCCATCTTCTCACCATTGGTACCATCACCAGCCCCTTCCCCAATCCATGCAAGTTGTAGAAACAGTGCAAGACATCAAATAATTGGTAAACTCTATGTATTTAGAGATATAATCTGAATGGGTTTTGTATATGGCATTATGTTAAACGTGAGGAAAACACAAAGCTGTACTCCCTGCTCCAGGTTTCCTGTAACCCATTCTCTGGGCAGCACTTTGGCACGGCTGATAGCTCTGCTGCCTCACAGCTCCAGCGACCCAGTTTCGATCCTGACCTCCGGTACTGTCTGTGTGGAGTTTGCACATTCTCCCTGTGACCGCGTGGTTTCCCACATCCCAAAAACACATTGGTTGGCAGGTTAATTGCCAGCTGTAGATTTCCCCTAGCGTAGTTGGCAAATAGGAGAATGAGGATGTGAGAGAGAATGGATTATGGGGAAATAAATCAGGGAATTGAATTGCTCTGAAAGCCAGCATAAACTCAATGGGCCGAATGGTCTCCCTCCATGTGGTGAGAATATAGGAAATCAAGGAAAGTTGAACGTTGTTAAATATAATCACTTGGCATAAGTTTGTGAATAAATTTTAAATCCTTTTTTTCCCCATCTAAATCTTTTTGTTTCTTCTAGCCTTTCTGTTCCAGATCTTACACCAAACATTGGGCTATTTTGGTACTTCTTTGCTGAAATGTTTGAGCATTTCCGGCTGTTTTTTGTGTGTGTATTTCAAATCAACGTATTCTTCTATACTCTTCCACTATCAATGAAATTAAGGTAAGATTTCCATTACCATTTACAATGCTAACTCCATTTTTGTTATAACAATATAAACTTGTGGGTAATACTCAGCAGGGCAGGCAACCTCTGTGGAATGAGAAACAGAGTTAATGTCTCAGTTTCATCAAACCTGTCTTTGTGTAGCTTTATTTTGTTAGGATTATAATTTTATCTTCCACTTCCTCAGCCCCCCCACCAGACATTGTTGTTCATTGTTCCACAAGTATTGCCATCCCTCTGATACATCATCTGTACATCCCTCACACACCAAGAGCATGACTGTTGGAAAGCCATTCAACTAAAGTGGCTAATCCCAGTACATCCTTTGCCCAATCTTTGCGTTGGATTACTGCTTGTTGTCAGGAGAAGATAACCGCATGCACACATCTACTGTCCTGGATTGAGGTTAGTTGCATGTAGCCTGCTCCGCCATTCAGTATAAGCTTAGCTAATCTGCCCAGGCTTCATCTCCTCTTCTGTGCCACTTCTCTCTCGCCATCAATTCTCCAGTATTTCAAAAATTTATCTACCTCTTTAAATACCTCCAACGATCTAAATTCCACGACAATGAGAGGATTCCAGAGATTCTTCATCCTCTGCTGAGATTGGCTCACTTGCCACGGATTCAAGGGTTGAATTTAGAAAGAAAGAATTGCATTCACTTCAAGATGAACAAGAGTACAGTTCTTTAGAGTATGTCATAATTGTCATGTTAAAATTTTGGCAGCCACTTTGTGCACAGCGCGTTCCATGAAATGCAATGATCTGTCTGTATTCTGCCATGCTTGTAGACTTACAAGTGTAGTCCTGCAGCAAGTATGTTACGATAGGAGCCACACTTCAAAAATACTTGCTTGACTATAAAGTGCTTTGGGCTGTCCTACAATCATGAAAAACTAAGTAAATTCTGGTCCATTTTTGTTTTCTGTGCACTTGTTCTGAGAATCAAGTTCAGTGAGAGTGTAATTATGAAGCATTCAAGAATAATAGCTGTGGAATTTAAAATAATAACATCTCTTATATTTCATTGATAACAAATGGTCCATTGAGGTGATCCTTAACCTTCTCTATTTTTTTATTCTATTGATGGAAAAGGTTACTTAATAAGGAAACAAGTGCAGCCTACTCAAACACTTGTTGTAAATTAGCATTCTTTAGTATATAATATTGAATTATGAATAGATTAATTAACTGCCAGATTTATGAAGTATCATAGCTGTTGGGCAGTTAATGTTCAGAACTGACTACAGTGTGTGGGTTGTAAATCTGCTTATCTGTTGGCTTAGCTGTAGTTTATGTTTTCAGTAAATTGTTTGTGAATGATATGCTGCTCTTTATCCTTTTTGCAGAGATCATCCCATGTTCTTCATGTTCATTCAGATTGCAGTCATTGCAATTTTTAAGTCTTACCCAACCGTAGGTGATGTAGCACTGTACATGGCCTTCCTACCCATGTGGAACCACCTTTACCGATGTAAGTACAATAGTGAATAAACGTATCTGGTACTAACAATATGTTCCTTTTTCTGTGATATCTATTTTACCGATGAAGCAGTTGCCTCCCATGTCACGGGTCCTACAGTATGTTATGTGACTACTTTCTGTACAAGCCAGTAGTGGATTCACAACCTGGGTAACATCAGAAAGCAACGCTGCAGAGTCTGAGCCTCTTCTTACCCAACCTCCATGTATTTGTGCCTTTACAGTAGGGTCACTTATGACAGTGGACAATTTTAGCCTTTCCTCGAGCATAGCCACACAACTCCCGAATTGATTGGTATAAGGGAGACCTGAGACTGCAAATGCTGGAATCTGGAGCCTCAGACAGTCTGCTGGAGGAACTCAACAGGTCGAGCAGCATCTGTGGTGGTGGGGGGAGGAATTGTCACCATTTCGGGTCCTGGTTCAGGGTTCCCCCCTCCACCCCCCCTCTCCCGTCGAGGTAGTACAAAGGGAAAAATAATAACAGAAAGCAGAATATAGTGTCACAGAGAGATTGTCTGCCTGCAGTGCACTAAGGTGCAAGACCACGACGAAGTAGATTGTGAGACCAAGAGTTCATCCTGATCCTACATGAGGTCCATTCAAGAGTCTTATAACAGCGGGATAGAAGCTGTCCTTGAGCCTGGTGGTACATGCGTTGCATCATATATGAGGATTGTATTACTGCACACATAATCCAGAGGAATGGAATTAATTATCAATGGAACATCAACTCAAGCTCTATCATGGCAGTTTAGTAATTTCAATACAGTTTTCAAAGGGCAAAGACAATAGTAAAGTGATCATGATGATGCTCAATGGTCATTAAACCCTGACTGTTTTAAGTGTGTTTTAAAGAAGAACATCTGCTGTCCTTGCCTAGTCTTGCCTGTTTGTGACTCCGACATGGTTAACTGCCTCTGAAGTGTCCTAGCAGGACGCTCAGCTGACTCACTGCTAAGCGCAGCCCAGGGATAAACGATGTGTTGACTTTGCAGACAGTACACCCATCCTCAGAATGCTCCTGCTGTGACTGAACCAACACAAATCTGGTGTCAAGCCTGGGGTCCTTCAACATTGGGAAGGCATTGGACAGACACACTAACATAAAACTGGCTGTAAGGAGTTGCCTAACTGAGCTAGTCCCTCTTGCCTGCATTTGCCCCATATCCCTCTAAACCCTTCCTATCCATGTACCTGTTCAAATGTCTTCTAAATGTTGTAACTGTACCCACCTCTACCACTTCCTCTGGCAATATGTTCCATGTATGCACCACCCTCTGTGTAGAAAATGTTCCCCCTCAGGTCCCTTTTAAATCTTGCTGCTCTCACTTTTATCTTATACCATCTTGTTTTGGATTCCCCTACCCTGGGGAAAAGACTGTGGCTATTCACCTTATCTATGTCCTTCATGATTTTATAAACCCCTATAATGTCACCCCTTAGCCTCCTACACTCCAGGGAAAAAGTCCCAGCCCCTCCTTGTAACTTAAACTCTCCAGTCCTAGAAACATCCCTGTAAATCTTTTAGAACATAGAACACTACAGTACAGTACAGTACAGGCCCTTCAGCCCACAATGTTGTGCCAACATTTTATCCTGTTGTAAGATCTATCTAACCCTTCTCTCCCACATAGCCCCCTATTTTTCTATCATTCATGTGTCTATCTAAGAATCTCTTAAATGTCCCTAATGTATCCGCCCCCACAACCTCTGCCGGCAGTGCGTTCCATGCACCCACCACTCTCTGTGTAAAAAAAAACTTACCCCTGACGTCCCCCTTATACCTTCCTCCAATCACCTTAAAATTATGTACCCTTATGTTAGCCATTGTCACACTGGGAAAAAGCCTGACTGTCCACTCGATCTATGCCTTTTGTGCACCCTTTCCAATTTAATGATTTCCTTCCTATGGCAGGGCAACCAGAACTGCGCACAGTACTAATGTGGCCTTACCAACATCTTGTACAGCTGTAACATGACATCCCAACTCCTGTACTGAATGTCCTCTCTAAACTTAATTAAATGATTCTTCGTAGTTCAGGCTGTGTCACTCGAAAGCATGTTTATTAACCCAAAAAATCAGGAACTATTTCACTTGTACACTCAACTTGTACAAACTGGATTCCTGCAGCCTCAAGGGGCCCTGTTCCTATTTCTTGCTACCAGCCAAGCAACCCATGTACGTCCAGAGTGTTGGATTGATCTGGCAACAAGCGTGTTCTCATGTGCATGTGTCCTCTGATGCAGTGACCCAATTTGCAGAGTGCCATAATAACCCATTCCCACCTCCTCCAATGGAATTTGTTTGGGAAATGATTGCACTTGAGGTGGAATTGAGGGTGTGTATGATGAGACACATCGCTGCTGCTTTTCATGTCTTTTTGTGGCCATTGAGTGTACATGGACACTTTGGAAGAGACAACCAGCTGGTACCACTTCTCAGTTCTTTCCCCATATCTCTTTAAATTTTTTTTCTTCTCAAATATTTATCCCTTTCACCTTTAAGGATTATAGAGTCATGCAGCATAGAAATGGGCCCTTTAGCCCACTATATCCAAGCCGACCATTTTGTCCATCTGGACTAATTCCATTTGCCTGCATTAGGTCTGTGTCCTCCTATGCCTTGCCTATTTGAGTGCTTGTCTAAATGCCCCTTAAATGCAGGGAGTGTACGTGATTCCACTTCCTTCACTGGCAGCTTGTTCCAAATATCAACCACACTCTGTGTAAAACATAAACACTTTCTCCTCAGATCCCATTTAAAGCTCCATTTTCTCACCCTAAACCTATGTCCTCAATTTTTATCAGGCATTGATAAAGGTGGTGAACACTTTATCAGCAACAGACAGTTTTTCCTCATGTTGTCTCTAATTTTTTTTGACAATCAGCTTACCTTGTGCCTGCTGGTATTGACTCCTCAACTGTTGGAAGCAATTTCCCCTCTTGTCCAAAACTCAGTCAAATCTCTGCTTATCCTTCTGTACTGAACTTAAACTTCTCTAACCTATCCATGTAATCATAAACCCTCATTCTTAAATCGTTCTGGTAAATCTCTTGAATCTCCAAAGCTTTTGGACCCTTCCTAAAGTGTGGTGCCCGGAACTAGAGGCAGGACTCTGGATGGGTTGAACTGGTGCTTCAAATGGGTTTATGACAATATGCTGTCTTTGAACTCTGGATCAGTATTAGTAAAGTCAGGGGTCCTATTCTTTTTCTACTTTCCTTCCTCATTTATCGACTGATATGTCGATTTAATACCACCATAGTATAACTCCAGGATCTGCTATACAGGACGTTAGTAGTTTTGTCTTTCGTGATTCAAGTGACCTGAGTACTTATCACCTTTGAACCTGTGATATTCCAGCAAACTGCTGCAGGAGGGGAAACCCTCATCCTTCAAGTCTATTGGGTAAAGCAAATGGTTTTGTCAATTGAGTATGATGTACTGGAATTGGTTTATTATTGTCACATGTATCAAGGTACAGTGAAAAGCTTGTCTTGCATACTGTTCATACAGATCAATTCATTACACAGTGCAATGAGGTAGAACAAGGTAAAACAATAACAGAATGCAGAATAAAGTGTCACAGCTACAGAGAAAGTGCAGTGCAGGTAGTCGATAAGGTGCAAGGTCATAATGAGGTAGATTATGAGGTCAAGAATCCATCTTATTGTACTAGGGGACCGTTCAATAGTCTTATAACAGCGAGATAGAAACTGTCCTTGAGCCTGGTGGTACATGTTTTTAGGCTTTTGTATCTTCTGTTTATACTGTCATGCTCCTGATTTGTACCTTGTAGATGGTGGAAAGCCCTTTTGTATACAGATTAATTTTCTATTTTATAACATGGACTGCCTTCCAAAAAATACTTTGTTGGCTGTAAAGTATTTGGGATGCCTGGTTATAGAAATGCAGGTATTTTTAATTCTTCCTATTTTGACTTCTGAGATGCAACTGATAAGTCCACTCGCTGTATTTGAACTGCGGATGTAAATTCAAGCTCATCTTTGGGAAATATATCTTTGGGGGAAATATTTTAATCTGGTGTATAACTTCCAACTGTCCATCTTATCTTACCTGTCCAAGAGCCCATCTTATCATACTAGGGAACCGTTCAATAGTCTTATAACCGTTCAGTAGTCTTATTACTGTCATGTTGGTGTCCAACAGGCTTGGGCTGTCAAGTTCTCAAACTCTGTTGAAGCTCAGTGAAAATCTGCCACATCTTCCATTATGCAAGGGAAAGATCCAGTGAGAATACACCTCCTGTTGGCAGTAACTAGATTGACGTTGATCTCTCTAGCCCTTTGCATCAGTACCTTGAACGTGTTAAACTAAAGAAGCCAAATAAAATTGTATTTTTCAGTCCTTCGGAACATCTTTGTGGTATCGTGCATGCTGATCTCTTCATCAGTGTTGTTCCCAGTTTTGTGGCATCTTTGGATTTATTCTGGAAGTGCAAATTCCAACTTCTACTATGCCATTACTTTGGCATTCAACGTTGGGCAGGTAAGAGTACAGGACACCCCTGCATTCCAACCTTTTGGGCACAGAAATTCACCCTTCCAGAATTGACAAATCACTACCCAAAAATTTGACATAGAGTAAAATTCACTCTCTCGAAATTTGTAGGGGAGTCAAAAGTAAATAAACTTTTCAACTTGCGCTTCTTGACACGGCTTTGTGTTACGGAAAATTGTGATACAGACTGTTTTCTAAGAATACAATCCCATTCCACTCCCCCCCCCCCCCCCCCCCCCCACCCCCGCCCAGATATTGTACAGGTTGCCTATAATTGTTAAACTTGTACCTCATTGGATTGGTATCAGAGTAGGTTTGCCTGGCTCAATGGAGAGTAATTGTCAACGGATTTCCCCGTGTCAGATGGCATTTCATGAGATCAGGAAGGGTACTTGGCACCTGTGCTGGGTCCTGTCAATCCAGCCTGAACCCAACGGGACCCAGCTGCATGCATCTGGATCAAGTCAGGTATACAGTATGTCCTGAAAGAACCATTCGGGTTCAGGTCAGAGGGGGTTGTTAGTCACACGCAGTGATTTATCCAGGTCAGGATGATTTGCTTAGTGTCATCGCATACATCCTCTGTTCTTGATCAATAACTACAGCAGAGCAGGTCTGTTTTTCTGCATTGCTGCAAAGGCAGTGATCAGAAATGGGGAAAAAAAATATAAGTACTCTTGCTCTGATTGGGTTTATTGGGTTTTAACTTTATGCCCAAGCAAACCTCTAACTCCTACTGCCTGTCAATTAGTAATGCCAAAGCATGAAACAGAGCAAGAGAAGAATACGAGGATCCTCTGTGTACACAAGTCCTTTTTTTAGGCACAGGATATTTTGGCATATTTTAGTAGATGTTTCCCCTTTAAAATAATTTACTTAAATTAGGTGTTTTTTCCTATATAGACATGATCATGATTTTACTCTTCAATAAACTTTCCCTCCTTCCCTGTCCTCAAGAAAAGATTGGAGGGCTACAAGTGTACCTAAAATGGTGCATTATCATATTGGTGGAGTTCTCATGGTATAACTGATGAACTTAATAGTTCATAGCAGTTCTGTTTTACAAAATATGTTGTTTTGCTGTTAAAGTAGCCTCTCTTTTAGGCTACAAAGTATAATAAATGAAACTAACCTACACTTGAATGTCATCAGGAGATGCCCAAGACTTTGCAACTATCGAGTACTTCTGAAGGGTAGAGAACATGCCAGTCCGTTTGAGCAGCAAGGTCACACTAAGGGAAGTAGTTCATCCCTCACGCCAATACACCAAAAAGAATCTATATCCTCTGTTTTGAGAAACCAAGTGCAATTGCACTGTGTTAAATGCAGCTGGGTGTAAAGTGATATAATAGACATTATTTGTTCATTCCCAGGATATGGGAGCTGCAGAGAAAGACCACAGTTAGTACTATTCCTAATTGCCTTTGAGAATGCAATGGTGAGCAGTTGCCTTGAACTGCTGCAGTCATTGTGAAGATATTCCCACAGTATTGTTGGGCAGTGAGCTGCAGGATCTGCCTATGAACTAATGACGTATCACCAGGTCACAGTAGTGTGTGATGTGGAGGTGGTAGGGATTGCACATGCCCAGAAGTTGCGGGTGTGGGAGGAGTTGTCAAAGAAGCCTCAATGAGTTATTGCAGTGCATTTTGTAGATATATTCTGCAATCACAGTGAGCTGGTGCTGGAGAGAGTGAATGTTTAAGTTGATGGGTGGGCTGCCAGTTAAGTGGGTGGTTTTATGCTGGATAGTGATGAGCTGCTTGAATGTTCTTGGAGCTGCATTGATCCAGGTATGTGGAGAATACTGCATCCTAACCTTGTAAAACATTGCCTGCACCTAACCCAACTTGAAGAGCACCCTAGAACATCTAATTTATGTTAATAGTGATGGGTAGAAAGAGTTACAACATTGTTTGTAACCATATAAAGCATGCCTAATAAGACATGTTCTTATTCAGTTATATAGCTATCAAAGCAATAGTTTAATGCAAAAGACTTTCGCTTGTGCATATGTGCATGTAGCATTGCCTGTTTTACTAGCAAGGTAGTTTGAAGCATTGTTATTTAAATTTAACATTGATGTGTTGACTGGTTATATCTCATTCCTCCACAGATTCTGTTGGTTTCAGATTATTTCTATGCCTTCATACGGAGAGAGTATCATCTTGTCAAGGGACTTCATTTAAAATCCAAGGATGGGAAAGAGGCACACATTGTTCTTACATAAAGGACCATTTGCACCCATTTATTAACATTAAAATTCCTGATATTATTTTGTAGGGAAGATACTGTTGCTAAGGACATCTTTAACTGATGTACCTTTCATCTTATTGTGGTGCAGCTATGGATTGCAGGATTCAATCACTTAAATGTATTTGTTTTTATGGAGCTCAGAACACAGGAAGAAAAGACTTTAAGATTGCTGTCAACATGATATGTTATAGAATTTGTTTTTAAAAGTTGCCCTTAATTTTCTGTTTTCTAAACGACAAGAGTCATTGCACTGGAACAATACCAGCCTGAGAATTCAGATGCTTCTGGCTCAGTGTTCGTTTTTGTACACGTTCCCTTCTGCAATACTTATCTGATGGTGGGTAGCTAAATACAAGGGCTTCTGTGGAATGCGAATGGATCTCCTTTTCTCAGGTGTTTTCTAGTTTGGGCTACAGGGCAGTAACTTCCAACTCTGCTACCAAGGGGCTCAGGAATACCAGTCTTAATGGCTAAATTACATAAATGTCATACTAATTGCCGTCTTTGCTGATGGGTTGATGTAGTGTGTGTCAGCTGTTCATCTAAATGGGAAGACTTGACCACATTTCTGAGAAGTGGAGTTGGTCTTGCTGTAAAAATACATGGGTGTATGTGAGAAGTGTGTGATAAATGGGCTAAAATATTATCATCAATCATTAACTGAATGGACAATACATCCTTTTCATTATAATCTTCTGTTATAACACTCTTTGCTCTACATCCCAAAATGAATGTAAGATACTGTTGATAAAGCTAATCAAAGCCTATGGCTTCTGAATTTTTTTAGTTTACTGTATTATCCAGTATAATAGAATGTTTTTCCTAAAGTTCAAGAGTACACTTCATTCTAATGAGCAAAATTCTTTGGTTAAGAGGACAATATGAATGGCAGTCATCACACCCGCTCTCAAAAGTTGTTCAAGTAGAAATGCACTACAAGAAACGTCACTGGGGAACATTTCTAAAGAGTGTGTGCAATATTCTTTGACATGCTTCCTCCACATCTATTTCTCTTCACCTGGACTTGTGATGAGGAGAACAAAGTTATAATCCCAAGGACTGTAATACTGAGAGGCTGTATAACCAGAAACGTGTTTTCCTATTATGAAATACAGTTAAACTCTGATAATCCAGCACCCTCAGGACGTCTGTACCAGACCAGCAGATCTTCCAGACTATTGTGTGTTATTCCTTTTACTACTCCAACGCAATTAGACATGGAGCAGTACAGCACGGATACAGGCCCTTCGGCCCAACCAGTCGATGCAGACCACAGTGCCCACCCATCTAGTCCCAGGTTCCTGCACTTGGCCCATATCCCTCTAAGTCCTGCCCCTCCATGTACCTATCCAAGTACTTCTTAAATGATACTATTGTACCTGCCTCAACCACTTCCTCTGGCAGCTCGTTCCATATACTCACCACCCTCTGTGTGAAAAAGTTGCCCCTCAGGTCCCTTTTAAATCTCTCCCCTCTCACCCTAAACCTATGCCCCATAGTTTTGGACTTCCCTACCCTGGGGAAAAGACTGTTATCACATTATCTTTAATACATATTGATGATTTATCAATAATTCATTATAATTAAATGTTAAATAGTAATATAATAAATTTTCCAGTGAAACAAAGGAAGCATGGGAAACCAAACCCTAATCAGTTTAAAGAGAGTGTGGGAACTAGGGCCTCAGTGAGTCAGAAGGGAGAGCAGGAAACATCAGCTGGTGAGTCAGATGATGAATCATCTGGGTTTCTGATTATTGGAGATTTACTGTAATGATTTTGGCCTTTCACTGGTAGCCCACCCTTCAATAGGCTCTTGCATTTTGACTTTATGTAATGAATGAGAATTGTTTATTGTGAAAGGCCCTGGAGTTTGTCTCTGACATCCAGCTTGTCTTAAAATGACTTCAGCACCATTCATGTTGTTAGACATCCCAAGATGATACACACGAGTCCACGCAGACTGAACCAAAGATGCAAACATCCAGACGTGACCAAAAGCTCACATTGGTACGGAAAGCACCATTTACTTGTCTACGGTGCTGCACATTTCATTTGAAAGAGCACAAGATGTATTCCTGGAGCTGGAGATATGTTGCATCTGTGGGTAAGTGTTGAGATCAAGCACATCTGATTAGTAGTGTAGGCTTGGGGTGCTTGAGAAGCCGTACCTCTACAATGGTCAGTGCTTTCACTCAGGAGAGAGAGGGAGTTGAAGAAAAAGCAAGTGGGGGGTGGGGAAATGATCAGAAGCTTCTTGCCAGTTGCATGTAACTAAATTGCCAGTTATTTATAATTGGTGGCATCTTAATGTGGTTTTATTATTGTGCTTATGATTAAGCCAGTTTATATTGATGGTGTTATATCTGCAGCAGCACCATTACTACTCCCTGACTGATTGCACATTAAGGAAATGGTCCTTCTCCCAATGTCTCAGATATCTAATTTCTCCTGAGTCTTGAGAGTAACTGCAGTGGAAGGTGTGGAGTTCTCTAGTCGCCCTTTGATGGGAACTGGGACTGCAACTCGCAGAATTTTTGAAATGAAGACGACTGTCGTGTTCAGCGAGATCTAATCAATTGCACTATCATCAGCAGGAGGAATGTCACAGAGCAATGACCACACTTGGATGAAGTGTACCTAATACCGTGTGCTTGTTCACTGATGACTTTCTTCCTATTTGCTGGACACTGCAGCTCCCTCTAGATTCTGCAAAATAACCACTGTGATAGTGAACTATTGAGCCACTGTAAACATGTGCCTGTAGACAGTTCATTGAGTGCAGATTAGAAAAATGGGTATGCTGCTCAATTTGAAAGTATTTCAAAGAAAGCTATATTGGTAGATTAATCACAGGTTTGGTGATACTGCCACTTGCACCAATTAAGGACAGCAGCTTCTTTTACGTTATAATTGTCATCTTTACGTCAACAGCAAAAAGCATCATAAATAATTGTGCTGAGAAAAATCACCACTTTGTCACTTCACGTTCTCACAGTTACGGTGAGTTTTATGTAGACAATGGTTTCCGCAAAAAAAGTTCCACTGTTTGTAAGTTCAGTTACTGTTCTTTGTGACTACAAAAAGTTGACCTTAATGACATTTTTTAATAAGGACTAAATGATGGAAGTATTCAACAGATCCGGCAGTATTTGTGGAAAAAGGTACAAGATTAGATTTCAACCACCTGAAACAATAGCTCTGTTTCTTCACGGATGTTGCCTATCTGAATATTTTCAGAATCTTGTATCAGGTATTCCACATCAGCTGCATCATGCTTTTGTGAATTTTTCATGTTTTATGCCCTTGCACAGTAGTTTTCCTTGGTTTAATGCACTCCACACAGGTAGGTATATAAAACTTACTGGGTCGAGTTGATGCTTTGTTTGTACTTGAGAGAGTTTATACTCTGTTTTCTTTCTGTTACCAATGCTATTTGGGGGCAAAGGAACCAAAATAGTTAATTGAGTCTCAACAGTAATTATCAAATTTTGGTTATATAACAAAATAACATCCATAGAATCTTGCAGCAGAGAAGGCTCTTACCATTTTTCTCCTTAAGGAAAGGATTGGCAATGCAAACTATTGGAGTATCGACATAATGCAGGATGGAATTAATGGGCTTTTTAAAAAAGATGCAGCAATTACAACATTTTGAATGCACTGGAGAAAATTGTGCTTCTGTGTAACGTGAAGTTATATTGGTTCACTGTAAAAAAAAATAAAGCTGTGATAATGGTTCTCTGAGTATTACTTGCTAGGCTGTAAGATATTGGCTTCAGCTTATGTGCATTTTCAACTCTAGCCTCAACCTATTCATTGAAAGGGTTGTGGGTGGAGGAAGGGGTTGTCGAGGGCATGACTTGCATTTATCACCATTCCTAATTTCTGTTGAGAAAGTAGCCGTGAGTATTGAACCCCTGCAGTCTGCGTTGTGCTATAAGATGGGGCATTTCAGGACTCTGGCCAACTGAGGGCAAAGGAACAGCAATATTCTTTCAAGTCCCAATTGTGCACGGTTTGCAGGGGAACTTGCAAGCGGCGCTACTGCCCTCTTTCAGGTGATAGAGTCTGCAGCTTTGAAGGAGCCATGGCAAAACCCTGCAGTCCATCTTATAGATGGTACACAGTGGAGGCATTGGATGATCTGTGGATGCCAGCCCAATGAAGCTCGCTGTGTACTAGCACATGCAACACAGGATTCCCACTCGACCAAGCAAGGAAGTCCCAGAGCTGCAGTCAGCTGTTTACCTCTGGCCAATGACACCCCAATGCTGGACTCCTCTTGGAGTTCATCACAGGAGTGGAAAGTTGGGTGAGCTTCACCCTACAGATCCACGCAAACATCCTGTGTCAGATTGGACCTAGAGCAGGGAATATTTCAAAATTCGCCTCACTGGAGGGACTGGATGTGGGGGGGACTTTGACATGTATTTGTTAAGATAGATATTTTTTAAATTGAATGCTTTAATTTTTAAAAAATAATTGGATGAGAAATTCTAAAATAAAACTTGACAGTTCCAGTGGGCCAGAGGCCTGGTTTAGTCACTTTTTTCAGTTTTGTCAAAACCCTTCCCTGCTCATCCTCATTAACGGCTGAGGGAAGAGAAGTGCTGGAAGGGCTCAGCATCTGTAGTTAACATTTCAGGTCAAGGATTTCCAGCCTCTGCAGTGATTTGCTCCAGCTCACCCCGAAAGATGCAGCCAACTCTGCAAGTTGAGATTGCCAGATCGCTCCAGGCAAGTTTGTTTGTTCGGAAGTTGACAGTGAACACAGACAGCTAAATCCAGTGCTGCATTGGAAAGATGGCAACAAATATTCTTATCAGTTTCTACATTTCAAATAAGAACCCATTTATGAAGGTAAGTCACTTGGGTATAGTAATTTTTGTTTTGTAGGACCTACAGCCATTGAGCTCTCCAACTATGTGAATGTGTACTTCGTAAATTTATTTTTTGGGGTGTGGCATCCCTGGCAAAGACGGTATTTATCGCCCATTCCTTCACTGCCCTGAACAGAGTGGTTTGCCAGACCAGTCCAGAATCATGGACAGTGTTATGGGTCTGCAGTCATAAGAGGCCAGACCAGGTAAACATGGGAGCTTTCCTCCCCTGAAGGGAATTAGCAAAACAGTTGAGTTTTTACACTTCAATAGTTTTGTTATCATTATTACTAACACCAGCTGTTTAGTTTAAATTCCAGATTATGAACTGAATTCCACAACTGTCACGGTGGGATATGAACCAGGCCTCTGGGTTACTAGTTCAGTAATGACCACTGTGCCATTACCATTCTATTCCATCTGGCCACATACTTACCATCATGAGGACCAATAGTCCAGCAGGTATAGCTGCAATGACAGCCCATATTCTGCTGTAGGTGCAACTGTGCCTAAGTTGATGCAGAACAAGGATCTGCTTGATTTAGTTGGAAGCACTTGCCTTTGGTTTCCAGTTCAAGTTCCATTCCAAATAAAGCCACTATAAGACCATAAGAAATGGGAGCAGAATTAGGCCATTCAGCCCATTGATTCTGCTCTGCCATTCAATCATGGCTGATTTTTTTTCCCAGCCCCCTTCTCCCTGTAACCCTTAAGCCCTTTACCAATCAAGATCCTATAAATCTGCCTTAAGTACAGCCAATCACTTGGCCTCCAAAGCCCTCTGTGGCAATGAATTCCACAGATTTACCACCCTCTGGCTGAAGAAATTCCTCCTCCTCTCAGTTTTAAAGGGACATCCCTTTATTCTGAGGCTGTGCCCACAAATCCTAGACTCTCACACCAATGGAAACATCCTCTCCACATCCACTCTATCCAGGCCTTACAGTATCTGGTAAGTTTCAATGAAACCCCGACCCCCCCCTCATCATCCTTCTGAGCTCCAAGTACAGGCCCAGAGACATCAAATGTGTTGGGCCCTTCATTCCTGGGGTCATTCTTATGAACCTGTGTAACTTAAATTGCTTCCATTCAGGTAAGATGCATCCTCTGTAACTACTAGTCAAGAAGAAAAAGAATTCTCCTGTGTGCACTGTCTTCTGCAAACCAGATTAGCAATCTCATTAGTGTTTACCAGTTCAAGCTGTTTGCAAATTAGGTCATTGTGTTTATCTACATAGCAGGGACTATACTTAAGAAGAAAATCAGAAAATGCTGGAAATGGTCCACAAGTCAGGCAGCATCTGCGGAAAGAAAAACATTTCGTCACAGGGCCAGAGACCCAGGGTTTAATCCTGACCTCAGGTGCAGTCTACATAGAATTTGCTTGTTCTCCTTGTGACCGTGTGGGTTTCCTCCAGATGATCCAGTTTCCTCTCACATCCCGAAGACATGTAAGTTGGTAGATGAACTGGCCAATGTAAATTGCTCCCAGTGTGTAGCTGTGTGGTAGAATCTGGGATATTGATAAGAATATGGGAGCAGTAAATAAAGATGGGATTTATCTCTCCAGTAATGTGTGGTGGTCACCATGGGCAGTCCATGTCTGAGAACAGTACATGTTAGGGGTCACTGCTTCCTGGTAGACTGTGAACTTTTTGCTAGATTTGAGATCTTGATCTTCAAACACTCCTTTCCTCAGACGGTTCAAGAAGGTGGTGGTAATCTACCTTCTTGAACTGCTACAGACCTTCTACTGAAAGGTACTCCCATAGAACCATTGGGTAGGGTGCTTCAGGATTTAGACCCAGCGAGGATGAAAGATAATTGCAGGTGGTGCAGGGCCTCTGAGGGTGATGGTGAATTTTATCATGGTTTTCTGCCTTCACTGAGGGGTGACTCTGAGATATGGAAAGTGGTATTTGTATATTATTGTCACTTGTACCGAGGTACAGTGAAAAACTTGTCTTGCATACTGATCGTACAGGTCAATTCATTACACAGTGCAGTTACATTGAGCTAGTACAGGGTGCATTGATGTAGTACAGGTAAAAACAATAACAGTACAGAGTAAAGTGTCACAGCTACAGAGAAAGTGCAGTGCAATAAGGTACATCGTCAGGTCATAGTCCATCTCATTGTATGAGGGAACCATTCAATAGTCTTATCACAGTGGGGCAGAAGCTGTCTTTAAGCCTGGTGGTACGTGCCCTCGGGCTCCTGTATCTTCTACCCGATGGAAGAGGA
The DNA here is from genome assembly GCF_009764475.1 of Pristis pectinata. Classification (NCBI taxonomy): domain Eukaryota; kingdom Metazoa; phylum Chordata; class Chondrichthyes; order Rhinopristiformes; family Pristidae; genus Pristis; species Pristis pectinata. The sequence continues at coordinate 37,878,702 of NC_067420.1, forward strand.
GAGAAGAGAGAAAGTGGTGGATTTTCAGGATCTTATCTTGACCCTTTTGTTATTAGAGGACAGTGGGGGCAATTTGATAGAGGACCTTTGTTTTGCTGATGTTTAGCGTGAAGTCTATACCCTTGTATGCAGTCCATTTTAATGCTGGTTCTTTCTTTAAAGCAGCACCCTTCAGACTCTGGGTGGATTACACTGCTAAGCAGTTTTTAATTAGCAGTGCATCATAGACTGCTCAGTGAGATAAACTTCATCCTGTTTAACCTACAAGCATTATTAATGATGGAAACCAAAAGCCCAAAATGATTAAACTGAGAATTAAGTTTTATTTCAGAGTGGGCATCAATATTTTGAAGTCATCTGAGCACATTTGCAAGAAGTTAAACGTTCTTATTTCTCTGCAATCTGCTGACATCGGTTAATTTTTAAATCTGTTAACTAACCCCAAAGGCCATCTCTTTTGGTATTGGTATTGGTTTACTATTGTCACTTGTACCAAGGCACGGTAGTGTAGCGGTTAGCATAACGCTATTACAGTGCCAGCGACCCAGGTTCAATTCCGGCTGCTGTCTGTAAGGAGTTTTTACGTTCTCCCCATGACTGCGTGGGTTTCCTCCGGGTGCTCCGGTTTCCTCCCACATTCCAAAGACGTACGGGTTAGGAAGTTGTGGGCATGCTATGTTGGCGCCAGAAGTGTGGTGACACTTGCGGGCTGCCCCCAGAACACTCTACGCAAAAGATGCATTTCACTGTGTGTTTCGATGTACATGTGACTAATAAAGATATCTTAGATCTTAAGGTACAGTGAAAAATTTGTCTTGCATACCGATCGTACAGGTCAATTCATTACACAGTGCAGTTACATTGAGTTTTTTTGTTCTTTTTATTTGTACTTTCCCCCTGTTCTTACTTACAAACTGTTAAACTGCCTCTTCTATTTCTGATGAAAGGTCTCCCATCTGCAACATTAACTTTTTTCTCTCATTGCAGATGCTGCCTTACATGTTGTGTACCTCTAACACTATAGTCATAGAGCAAAAGAGCACAGATACATGCCCTTTGGCCCAACGAGTCCATGCCAACTATGGTGCCCACCCAGCTAGTCCCAATATCCTGCGTTTGGCCCATATCCCTCCAAGCTCCGCCCCTGCATTTATCTATCCAAGTGCTTCTTAAATGATACTGTTGTACCTGCCTCAACCACTTCCTCTGGCAGCTCGTACCACATACCATCCTCTGCATGGAAAAAGTTGCCCCTCAGGTCCCTTTTAGATCTTTCCCCTCTCACCCTAAACCTATGCCCCATAGTTCTGGACTCCCCTACCCTGGGGATGAGACTCCTACCATCCACCTTGCCTATGCCCCTCATGATTTTATTATAAGGTCAACCCTCATTCTCCTTTGCCCCAAGGAACAAAGGCCAACCTCTCCCTATAACTCAGGCCCTCTAGACCTGCCACCATCCTCATACATCTTTTCTGCACTCTTTCCAGTTTAACCACGTCTTTCCCATAACAGGGTGACCAAAACCATACGCAGTACTCCAAGTGTGGCTTCGGCAACGACTTACACAACTGCGACACTGTGTTTTCATTTCATCTTCACAGTGATCATCCCAGTGTAGGAGTTCCTCCGCGCAGTGCCCTTGGCCCAACCCTCTTCAGCTGCTCCATCAATGACCTCCGCTCCATCACAAGGCCAGAGTCGGGGATGTTCGCTGGTGATTGCACAATGTTCCATCTCATTCATGAATCCTCGGGTAATGAAGCAGTCCACGCCTGCTCCTCACGAGATCAGGCCCGCATCCTTGCACAGGCTGATGTGGTAAGTGATATTTGTACTGAACGTCCAAAAGGCAATGACCACCTCTAACAAAAGAGACTAACCACCCACCCATTACCATTGCCAAGCCCAGCAACCAAACCAGCCACATAATTACTGTGAATGGAAGAGCAGGTCAGAGGCTGGATGTCCTGTCACTCGATGCCCCTCTTGACGCCCCAAAGCCTTTCTACTCTGCACAAGAAACAAGAGTGTAATGGAATACTCTCCACTGGAACACTCACCTGGATGAGTACAGATCTAATATTCAAGTACCCCAGTTCCATGCCGGATAAAGCAGGCCACTTGGTCGGTACCATATCCACTAGCTGGAACACTCGTTCCCTCCAGCATTGGTATGTTCTGCCTGCAGTGTGCAGCATCTACAGAGCACACTGCAACAACTCGCTAAACCTTCCCCAGCAGCATCTCCCAAACCCAAATCCACGACCTCTACCACCAAGCAGCATGAGCAACAGACAAGTGGGGACATCACCACCTGTGCAGGTGCCCCTCCAAGCCCCACCCCATCCTGAGTTGGAAATGTGTTGCTATTTCTTCATCATCGCTGGGCCCAAATGCTCGAGCTCCCCACCGCGCAAACTGCTGGTCAGGATGGCAGCTCCTTATGTCTTCTCATGGGCAGTTCTGAGGCTTCATCAGCAAAACCCACGTCTACAAATGGATGAAAACACTGCAGTGTTTGGTGACCTTGAAAGGTGGTGGCAGTAACGAGCCTGGCCCTGCACAACCCGAGGAATAATTGGATATAATTGGGGAAAAAAGCTGCAATGTGAATGTGTCCACCATCCTTTATATTGGCAAGCTAAATCTTATTATTTTCTGTACAAAGTGCAGAGGCAGCAGCCACCAGGGCTTCAGAGGCTTTCAACACCATAGTCTGCAACCCCACCAACCCACAGTCTATCAGACCTGCACCTGCAAAGCCTGCTAGTGTCTCTCTATTTTGCACACTAGTCCAGCCAGACCTCAGTTCCTATTTACAGACCAGCGTTTCTGACTAGAGAGGACATGTGTAGGAATTTGGGCAAAGCAAATTTGAGGTATTTGTTCTAGTTAAGGAGGTGGGGCTTGTTTCCTTTGGTGCAGAAGCTTGGAAGTATTCCATCTGAGCTTTTCAAGGTCATGTGGCAAATATTTTTCCTGGGACAATTACAAAACAGGATGTTAGGAAGCAAGAAACAAAGGCCGATTAGAATCATTTTACCCTAAGTATGGGAAGTGAGTGATAACTTCCCAAGAAGGCCATTGCAATCAATGTGGCACACATTGAAAAGCCAATTTCACCCATTGCCAGTTGGAGAAAGGAAGAGTTCAGAAGGGCAATTCCATAGTTGGAAACCATGGCACCGTGATTAATCCGGTGGCCTGGACTACTGATCCACGGGCAAGTTCAAAATTGAGATTGTGAATTGTTGGATTGCTCTAAAAACCTGTGGGAAAAGGGAATTTACTGTCCTTACCTGGTCTAGGGAAGTCACTTGGTTCAAGGGCAAAAAGTGATGCCTCACCAGCGACACACACATCCTACAACTCAATAAAAATGGCCAGGGTTTCAAGGAATCTCATAGCCCCATTTCTCTACTTACATGAAGTGATTTTGTAACAAATGCTCCTTCTTGTCCTAAGTTGTTTTGTTCAGGACTTCATCCTTTCCCAGTTCTCTGCAATGTCAGCTGCCTTCAAGGATCTTGGCTGAAGATGTGTTCTTCATGGGTGATGTGGAATAGTGAACACTGGCCGGTTCTTTGAGCACATTACGTTGAATCCCCCTGAGCTGTTGCATCAGGACTTGGCAGGACTTTCCCCCTCCTAAACCAACTGCAGCCAATCTCCACCCCAGCACACAGATGAGGCAGTGTCAGGAAATCAAGCATGTGACTTTCCTGGACAGTGGGGTTCTAGCCGTTCACTCCCTGTCCCACTGAATCATCAAAGGACCCCAGCTCCTTGGAAGAACTAGAAATCCTAGTTGAAGCCAACCCACGTTTTTCACAGTACAAAATGGATTAAGGAGACGGGCTTTTTTTTGTAAATCAAAATTTTTGTATTGGACTTTTTTTTGTAAATTATGTCATTTTGTTCCAAAAGGAGAAATAAAAATCAACAATTTTGAGGATTTCCATGAATGCAATTTCCTTTTTATCACACACATTAACAGGTGCCATAACTACATTAAAAATTAAATATTACCTAATGCAATCGGAGAGCAATGCACAAATAGTAAAGGATTTATAATAGTGTCACAATTAACAGGAGCCGATCGTCTACATTAAAAAAAAACTACTTGGTTTATGCTACAATGTGACAGTAGTTGGGTCCTCCTACACACCCGTGCTGTTTATAAAGTGCATTAAAAGCAAATTCTACATAAAATAGCTGATCGTGAAAACCAGGAAAGAGCATTATGCAGTCCCAAGTTGCTTTTGCGTTCCTCTTCCCCCACACCCTGTCCCATCCAATACCCCTCCTACACACTGTAAGCACCAATATTTGATATGGACTTCGAATCAATTCTAAAGTCATTGGTACTTCTTTTTAATATATGTATATTTATATATATATCTATGTATATGTATCCCTCTCTCACTGTCAACAAGCCAAGACCACTTCCATAATTTCATATCAGTCATCAATAAGGTCTTGAAACTCCTCACTGCTTGGGTAGGTGGACCATGCATTAATCACGTTTTTTTTAATTATTACAAAAAAAAAGAAAAATAAAACACAAAGGAAAATGAAGACCAATAAGTAGCAAATAAACAGTTGCCAATCATATAGATACAAGTGAGAGAAGACTGTCATTCAATGTTTTACATGACCCCGGTACACTATGCGACCTTAGTACGTGTGAGTGACAGAATACAGGATGGCAATCCTGATGTTTTGCTTTTTTTTTGTTTTCTTTTTTAAAAACACAGTGAAATTCTCTCTTCCTCGACCAGTTAACGAATTGCAAGGATCTTCGCCATGGATCTGCTGCGGTCATCCTCAGCACCCAAAGGTTTCTTGAGAGGCGTACACCATGTAAAGGAAGCCATCCTCGTCCTTCTCTTGTTCATAGATCTCCGAGATGGAGGTCGAGACGCTGACCATGCTCCTTTGGTTGACCAGCAGAAAGAAGGCCTGGTTGGGGTTCAGCTGGAGTCGGCGCCTGTGGAAGAAGAGACGGCCTTTAACCTTTAACAAGAGACAGGTGAGCAGCGACAATGCCTAACTCGGTCTGGGCTGCTGAAAACACTGATGCACCAAATGAGCATCTTATGAGCCAAGGTCCTGTCCTCAAATTAAAAACAGAAAATGCAGGAAAAACTCAACAGGTCAGGCAGCATCTGTGGAAAGAGAAACAGTCAATATTTCAGGTCTGTGACCCTTCATCAGAACTTACCATGATCCTACCCTCACTGATAACAGTGAAGGGTCGCCAACTCTCATACATATTCTTGGAGGTTTCTTGTAACATCTGGTCGTACAGGCATTTCAATCTCTCAACTATAATTCTTTTCATAGAGTCATACAGCACAGGAAACAGGCCCTTCAGCCCAACTGGTCCATGCTGACCAAGATGCCCCATCCAAGCTCGTCCCATTTGCCAGTGTTGGGCCCATAACCTTCTAAACCTTTCCTATCCATGTACCTGTGTGTTTCATTTACACACCAACAAAGTCTTTCTTTCAAACATGCCCCTCATATTTTTCGCTGGGAGTTGCTCTCAGCAATGTTTGGGTGGGTGGGCGGGGGACGAGGGCAGGATTGATCTTCTATGGTTGGAATCTCCAGGACAACCCTATGTGAAGAGCAATCAGCCTTTCTCAGGCTCTAGGAAAACCACCCTCAGTTGGGCGATGAACTTAGCCCAACAGGCATCAAGGCAGCTCGGCTTGAGGTGGGGATGAAGCCCATTTGTATCTTGAGCATGCACTGCATTTTCACATTACACTATTTTCACAAAATAGTTTTACTTGCTTAACAGGGTGGTGAAATAGAACTTGATTCACTTCATCAGCATTAAAATTAACACCAACTTTATGAACTTTAAAGGGTGTTAATCGCAGGATTTTTACTTTCCAAGGATCCTTTCACAATCTCAGGACACCCCCAAAGCATTTTGCAGCCAATGTAGTAATTTCTTAATACAGGTTGGAACCTTCTCATCTGGCATTCTGTGGTCCAGAATCTCCTGTGTTTTTGATCTGTAGCACTAATTAACATTCTAACTAAGATTAAAAAAATTAACTAAGTTCTGTGCTAATTTGTTGCTAATTAACCCACGAATGCCACCTCAACCGACAGCATTTCCGACAGTTCTCGGAACACTTATGTGACCCAGGGAGTGTCTATTATTAAAAGGAACTGTTCTGCTCAGAGGAAGATGATCAGGGGCAATTCCTGTAGTCTGGCTCCAGTCAACATTTCAGGGGTGCCAGATGGGAGAGTTTCAACCTGTATAGTCATAGAATCAGACAGCACAGAAACAGGCCCTTTGGCCCAACTCATCCATGCAGGCCAAGATGCCCATCTAAGTGAGCCACATTTGCCTGCGTTTGGCCCATATCTCTTTAAACCTTTCCTACCCATGTACCTGACCAAATGTCTTAAATGTTGTTGGTATACCTGCCTCAACCACTTCCTCTGGCAGCTCATTCCATATACACACCGCCCTCTACATGAAGATATTGCCACTCAGATCCCCTTTTAAATCTATGCCCTCTATTTTTTTTAATTATTGCCTATTTGGGCAGGCCCGGTAGTGTAGCAGTTAAGGTAACGTTATTACAGCGCCAGTGACCCGGGTTCAATTCCGGCCGCTGTCTGTAAGGAGTTTGTACGTTCTCCCCGTTTCTGCGTGGGTTTCCTCCGGGTGCTCCGGTTTCCTCCCACATTCCACAGACGTATGGGTTAGGAAGTCGTGGGCATGCTATGTTGGCGCCGGAAGCGTGGCAACACTTGCGGGCTGCCCCAGAACACTCTATGCAAAAGATGCACTTCACTATGTGTTTCGATGGACATGTGACTAATAAAGAAATCTTATCTTATCTTGAGGAGAAAGCCTGAGTGCATGCACCCTATCTATGCCCCTCATGACTTTATACACCACCTAGCCTGCCCAACCTCTCCCTATAACTCAGGCCCTCAAGTCCTGGCAACATTCTCATAAATCTTCTTTGCACTCTTTCCAGCTTAATAACGTCTTTCCTGTAACAGGGTAACCAAGACCGTACGCAAATACTCCAGGTGTGGCCTCACCAACGCCTTGTATACTCCTTCATGAGACAAGAGCACGATTACTAAAGCCAATACTTTTCACCCAACCGTACTTGCCCCACAGGGTCATTTCACAAGGGGTCAACCACACTGCTGGGTCTGGAGACAGGTACAAGACGGACAGGACAAAGACAGCAGATTCACTGTACTGTGGGGCATATCTGATCTTTGAACTAAAATCATCCTTGTAATGTAGGAAACACTGCAGCCAATCCGTATTCAGCAGGATCTTACAAACAATTTAATAATGGCCAGATATTCTGTGATGTGAGTTGAGAGATAAACAAAGACCTGGACACTGGGTAGAACTCCAAAAATAGAGGGATCTGTTACATCCACCTGGGTATCAGTTTAACATATAAATAAACATCAGATGAATTTACTGGTGCTTGCAAAAGGCAAAAAAAAGCACAAGTTTTTCAATGTCTTACTGCTGATTAAGCCAAAAGCAGCAGCTGTTGACTGGAGTTAAATATTTATTTCTGCAAGTGTGTGTGTGTAATATAATCCCACCATTTCTGTTCAAGTATTTCTTTTGTTTATATGAAAAGTAATATAGGGGGAAGACTATTTTTTTTAAATGACAGAAGATCACTCAGGCCCTGTACTGATCTGTTGTTGTATGTACCTTGAAGAAGCTTGACTTTCCCTGCTTAGTAGTTGGTTACCTCTTGGCGATGTAATACAGCAAGCGAGCATTAGGATGGACAGCAAAATGAAAGCCCTTCATCTCAACGGTCAGAAGTGTCACAATAAATTCAGGACAATGAAATAAACTGCAAGTAAGGTACAACAGCTCCTTTCTGCAGAAGGCAAGACAACACACAAACCACAAGCTGAATAGCTGATTATTTATTGCGAGTTGCTTACTGAAGGTGAAATCATTGGCCGGGGCTCAGGGAAAACCCCTCTCTCCTTCCAGAAATGCTGCAGGATTTTTGATATCCATCTGGATCTCTGCAACCTTGTAGATGGTTGTTCAAGATCTCACACTCCTTTGAAGGCCACTACTGCTGATGCAGCTTCAGATATTAGTTTTAATTTGTTCACTTATGTTAAGCTCCAAATGTGGATTAGGTGGGGTTTGCCTTGTCCCCCCCACTCTAGATATTACAAAATATATGCATGGCCTGCCCAGCAACTAACCCCAGAGAAAGAGCTTGCATTTACACCTCACTTTTCATAACCACAGGGTGTTTTTTTTAAACAAACCAATGAATCATTTTTGAACCTTGAAGTAGGAATTGTGACAGCCAATTTGAACACAGTAAGCTCCCACAAAGAGGCACACAATGAAGACCAATTTCTTCGATGCTGATTGTGGGACCAATATTGGCTAGGGAAGCTGACAGAACTTCCCAGCTCTTCTTCACAACTGTACTGTGGGATCTTTACATCTACCTGAGAATGCAGACAGGACCTCGATTCAGCACAGGACGCTTAAGGTTTTCACTTCATCTCATCTTTTGGTTAGTTCGTCTCAATTTATAGTCTTCAATAGGGAGTGAAAATAAACTTCACTTGGATGCAACTGAGGCTTTAACTGGAAAACAATAACTTGAAAATAATAACTTGAATTGTAAACACGTCAAATATTTATGCACAGTCTAAAACAATAAGTCCACTTGGATGCTGGAGGATGCACCAAATTGCATGAAAAGTTGTGGGCAAAGGAATACACGAACAGCAACACATGGTCAACAGTACCTCCTAAGCCAGTCATCACTACCACATGGACAAGGTCTGGCAGGTGGGAGCACCACCATTTATAAGTTCTCCACCAAGTCACACACCACAGGAATGTAATCGCTGCTTCGTCATTGACAGCAGCCCAACATCCTGGAACTCTCAGCACTGCAGGGGGTCCCTCCACCACATGGACAGCAGTGGTTCAAAGTTGTGGATGTAGGCAACTGCCAATAGGTAATAAATATCAGCTTTGCCCACAACTTATCATGCAATTTGGTGCATTCTCCAGCACCCAAGTGGACTTATTGTTTTAAACTGTGCATAAATATTTGATGTGTTTACAGTTCAAGTTATTATTTTGAACCCAAATGTTCAGCTATTAATGATCAGAAATACCTCTGGCTATATCCATCTGTCATCAGATCTCATTCTCAGATTACAATCATTGGCTTATTTTACTGACGTGTTTAACTCTTTCAGTGTAGATAGATTTGAAAAAGGATAAGTTTAAAAAAAATGCAGAGGTTGGAAACCCAAAATAAAAACTGAAAATGCTGGAAACATTCTTCAACTTGAAATGTTAACCGTGCTTCTCTTTCCACAGATGCTGCCTGACCTGCCGTGTGTTTCCAGCATTTTATGGTTGAAATAGATTCCCTTGAATGAATTGGGAAGGATTTTTCATCTTAAGACATCATAGTCAAGGTTACTAATGTTTAAAGCTTGGGTTTCTCCGTCATTAGCAGAGTAATATATACCAGCAAGTGACTAACTAGTGATCTGAACTGAGATCAACCCGCAAGCGGTCAAGGTATCAAAATATGAAAGCATTTCTTGAGGAAGCAAATTAAACATTTTAATAATAGAACAAAAGAATTTTAGCAACACTTAATATGCAACTTATGAATTTTCTAGATACAATTTGGCAGGACCATTTTCAAAAATCATATGCCCTCTGAAAATTGTTTTTCCAAATTAATACACTCTCATGTCCCCCAAGTACTGCTTGGGGAAATTTCATGACAGTGTATTGTAGAGAGAGCAGAATTTTGTAATAATGAGCACAGAACATCTAGTTATTAAAACCCATATCGTTTATTTGTAGCATCCAGAAGGCAACCTGCCTTCTTGCCTGGCCCCTTATGTTTCTGCAGACCCACAGTAATGTGGTTGATTCCTAATTGCCCTCAGAAGGGCCCAGATTGTCTTTGTTCATGTGCAATTAACGAGGGAGAATAATCCACCTCCCATAAAGAACAAAAACCCTATCTGAGCTTCTTTCACATTGTCTACTAACACCTAATAATAACAAGTAATGATTGGATGAGGTTGTGTTTAAAGCTACAGGCTTTCTTTTTTTTAAAAAACATTTGAGACGGGTAAAAATCAACCAAGGAGTTAATGTTCTGGCACCAAAAATGAGGGATTTTTGTCAACTGTGGCTTGGTAGAGATGGAGGGCGTGGAGAAAGAGGGGTTAAATGCAATCGTGTGAAAGATAAATCCTTTATAATTTTGTTTAGCTTTAATGTCAGCACACAAAACACCAGTGCAACATCTAGAAAAGAGGCAGAGACAGGTGACCAGATGGATAGGTGCTCAATCTGATATTGGTTCAGGGAGGGTATATTCTCTCCTTCCCTGACATCTTCAAGAGGGCGTGCCTCAAGAAGGCAGCATCCATCACCGTCCGGGACATGCCCTCTTCCTGTGACTACCATCGGGGAGGAGGTACAGGAGCCTGAAGACCCACACTCAACGTTTCAGGAACAGCTTCTTCCCCTCCGCCATCAGATTTCTGAACACCACCTTGTTATTCCTCTTTTGCATTATTTTTGTAACTTACAGTAATTTTTTATGTCTTGCACTGTACTGCCGCTGCAAAACGACAAATTTCACAACATATGGCAGTGATAATAAACCTCATTCTTATGATAATAAACCTGATTCTGACCAGACTGCCAACTTCACTGGATCTGGTGCACATTTTGCACCTCTCTCCCTTCAATTGCTCAAACTTGTGTGTTACGTTTGCCGTTCTTCCTGCTCGCCTCTACCTGCTTTGCACTCGCCAAGAGAATGTGGTTGGACATACAATAAGGGCATAGATCATTCTTAGAGAGGAGGGGGAAAAAATTTGAGAGAGTAGTCCAAATCAAGGAGACCCAAGAGTGAATAAGGGAAATTGGTTGCTGTTCAGTGGCAGAAATGTCATTGATTAAGGGAGACTGGCAAAGAAAAAATACAATACAGGGAGAGTTCCTTTTTAAATGCATCATTATGATTTGAGGAGCCCTGTGATTGGCTGAAGGAAGCATATTCAGTGGTATTTCTCAAAGGGAAATTAGAAAAATTACAGGGTTGGGGAAAATGGGGTAAATCTACCAAAGAAATGCATGGGCTCCGTGGGTACTGTAAACTGTTATTCTAATGGATTGTTGTATTGGCTTAAAACGCAAGCGCTGCTTGTTCATTCTTCCCTGCTCTTCATCTTTCCCAACTGTTACCATTTAGCTAGATAGTTTTGTTCTTTCTTCCTACAACAGTTCACAGAAACGGTTAATAGTTCTTGGTGACGTTGTCTGCACCAGAACGATTTCTCCCATCAACAAGTATCCAATGACCTGCACTTGGAACATGTGCTCACTTGGCTGAACTCCAGCCATAACATCTGAGCACCCAAAGTACCTTCTGCTGCCCTATTGACACAAAACAACTCCCAACACAAACATCATTGCCTTCCACCTTTTTTTTAAGTGGTTTAAAATAAAAGAGATACAGGTCCTCCCCCATTTACGAACAACTGAATTATGGCCACCTCCAGGTACAAACGAGCGCTCGAGAGACTGGGGATGGATTTGCCGGCTGCTGCAGGCATCTTCTGCTGGGTGGGAATAGATCAGGGCGTTTCTGTGTGCCTTCTCTCTCCAATCCCCCCACTAGAACCACACAGTTGGGAGCTGGGTCGAGTTGAGCAGAGCTGGGAGCACCGAGCAGACTCTCTCACCGAGTCAGTGAGCCCAGCTGGCGGCCACTCTCACCGGGCTTGCTTGCTCTCCTGTCATACCCGATTCTGTGATCCTCTCCTGTACACTGTTGGTGTTCAGCTCCAACTTACGAACAGTTCAGGTTATGAACAGTTCTCAGGAACAGAACCCTGTCAGAACCCAGGAACTGTCTGTATACAAGTCTTTGAAGATGCAATTTCCTATTCGTCAAACCTCATGCTTATTTATAAATCTCGTTTGGTTATCTTGTGGCATGGGCTGTCACAGTGGATTCTGGGTATTGTAGTTTTATACAGAAAGGGGAAACTACAATCCCCATGATGCACCTCTGGCAGAACCTTCAGGAGATGAAACTTCCAGCCAAGTTGAAAATTCTTTGTCTGGACCCCCAGCATTTTCTGGGGTGCCTGCAGTGTGGGATGTCACAGTGCAGTACAGTTACTGTAATTTTCACCCATTTCCTCAGGGATTATTAGGTCCCACAACAGATGAGCTCATCTCACTGAATGCCTCCTCTGTGGATACGCTTTGTACACGAGTCACCTCAAGTGATCCATTGCTTCAGTTAGTCCAGGACTGAGGAATAAGCTACACTGCACAGCTGCCCATGAACGACAACAGTGGAGAGGCCCTCTTAGTAAATAAATAACAGCTGGCTCTAATCATGTGTTACACAGAGTAATCTAATCTTCAGAGTTCAATGACTATAAACCTTGTAGTATACGATCCCTCCAATCCACCAGATTCAATAATGAAAGTCACCCAACTTTTCCCAAGCATATTCCGTGAACAAGTCTGCCATTGAGATGGTATCAAGGATATTGTTGGTAATATTAAGTAGCAGCTGGAACCCAAAACCCCCACAGCCAAGTTATAGATTATGAGTGGGCAGTATTAACAGATCTGTTAATGCTGCCTTGCTGGTCAAGCGTATAGTGGCCATATACAGGTCAACAGACTCTTCCCCTTCAAGGTGTTGACGAATAGTAGGAAAGTATTCTTCAGACAACCATCTCATCAATGGCTGACCACTAAATCCTTTCAACTCAACATGGCTCCAATGGATCTGTGCACAGCAATTCCAAGTGGGAATCCTGCCTAGTTTTTCCTTTCCAAACCCCTAGCTCATGGCAGGTGAACCAAAAACTCATCCCACAACCCTGGAGAACTCTTGCAATCCTTCAATTCCAGCCTTTTGTGCACCCATATCCCTCACACCACCCCTCCATCCTTTACACCACTTCTAGCATCCAACCCAAAAGTTTTCCTCCTTCCCTACACCGCTCCAACTCTTTCTGCTTCCATCTTCCACCAAACTTGCCCACGCCAGTTAATAATTCTCTCTTTGGTTCTGTCTCAATTTTTAAAAAAAATATGCCTCTTGAAGCATTTTGGAACTATTTACTTTCTGAAAAGTGTCATATACAGGAAGTTGTTGTTTAAAGAGGCATTGGAGAAGGTCCCAAAAAAAAAATTACCAAGGATTGCCAGAATGAGTAGTACCAATGATCTGGGAAGACTAACCAAGCTAATGTTAACATTGAGTCCTAGACCTTTCATCAGAACTGAGAAAGAGAGAAAACAAGTTAGTTTACTAACATTAACCGTTTCTCTCTCCACAGATGCTGCCTGATCTGATGAGTCTTTCCAGCACTTTGTTTTTATTTCAGATTTCCAGCATCTGCAGTTTTTTTTTAAATAAAACAAATTAGGGCTCTTTTCTCTAGAATACGGAAGGATTTTTTTTAGGTTATGAATGAGAAGATGCAACCACTCAAATTTGTCATAAATAACAGAATAACTAGATTTTCAGCTTGGTTTTCTTGCCCTTAAACTCAGTAGATCCTCCATGTTATTTCCCAACCAAATTCCAAATTATAAACAGGCTATTGAAGCACACACACAGTTACAAAAGGGTTGTATTCCTAGAAAATATTTGTGGAGTTATAAATTGAAAAGGCTGAGTGAAATGCATTCTGTATATTTTGGTAGAATTTACCATGTGTAGAGCACAGTGGGACATACATCCACAAGTTAAGGACATTGACCCTAAAGAGTCAATGACACCCATGGCAAAAATAAATTGTAAATCAAATGTTTATAAAACCAGGAACCACATCAGCCTGATAAAGAGGATCTCTGTAAATATGGTGTCAGGCAAGGCTCAGTAGTTGCTGCTGCTTGGGAGCTTCATCCCAAGATTCTGGGTTCAAATCCCAGTCCAGAAATCAGAGCACAAAATTGCAGGATGACACTCCAGTGCCATACCAGAGTGCTACATCATCAGCAGCGACACCTTTTAGCTGGGTAAATAATCCGGACCCAATCCCACAACTCTGCCCCAGCAGAGTTTCGTCTATCAAGTGGATGAAAGATTTTAACCGATGAAATATACTCACCAGTATAAATCCTCAAATCAATACTACTGAAATAAGTTAGCCAACTAGGATCCTGCTCTGCAAAAATTGGCCCATTTACAAAACTGTGTTTCAATAGTTTTAAATTACTTACAAGTCTTTCTCTTCTTAAAATGGATGGCAGTGGTAAAATTTACTGCACATCTATGAAGTATGGAAAAAGTCAGCACTTGCTGAAACAGAAGAGGCCTTGAATTAATATTGCATTAGGACCCAATACTCAGGTGGAGATTCAGGCAGTGAAGACAACTCCATGAGTGAGCAATGTCTTTTTTTTAAAAATGACAGCAATTTTAACGAAGTGCATTATGTAAAGACATTGATGCAATTAATCGAGAGTCTATTGACAATGTGGTGTCATCCAATGAGCTGGGAGGAGGTGAAGGGACATCACAAAGAATTTACAACACTGAAGGAGACCCATTGTGTCTGCTGGTTAAAAATAGAGATACCCAGCCTAATCCCACCTTCTGGCACTTGGTCCATCACCCTGAAGATCACTGCTCTTCAAATACGCATCCACACCCAAGTCTGGAGAGTTCCAAACTTCCACTATCTCTAGGTATAAAAGAAATATCTTCATCTCCCCTTTAATCCATCTATCAAGTACATTCAATCTGGTTTCCAAAGAAAATAGGTCCTTCCTATTTACTGTATCCAGGCCCTTTAAATTTTACACACTTCAATGAGGTCCCTTCTCAGGGACCTGTTCCAACCCATTTAATATTTCCTCACAGCTGAAACTATCATTCCCTGCCGGCTCCTCAAATCTTCTCACTCCTTGTTTTACTGCAATCATATCTTTCCTGTAAATGTGGCGACCACAACCCCCACACAGTACTCAGGATGTGGTTTAATGTTTATACAGTTAGGGTCAGAGCCGTTGAGCACAGGAACAGGCTCTTCAGCCTATTGACTCTGTGCAGATCATCAAACACTCAGTTACACTAACCCTACATTGGTCCTAGCACATTCTCATCAATTCTACCCCCTACCCCACCCCCATTCAGCTACACATTAGGGCCAATTTACAGTGTCCAACTAACCTATCAACCCACATGTCTTTCAGATGTGGGAGGAAACCAGGGCACCCAGGGGAAACGAAAACAGTCACGGAGACCGTATAAACTCCACACAGACAGCAGCGGAGGTCAGGATTGAACCTGGGTCACTGGTGCTGTGAGGCAGCAGCTCTACCAGCTGCGCCACCTTGCACGAGTATCCTGCCTTTTTTTTAAAGAAAGATTCTTTTCCTGGGCTAATAACGTTTGCCCTTTTAGCCACCATTGTGTGCTGCGATTGATAGCACTCTTCAATTCACGTATGTAGCTGAGTGCACTTTCCGTAGTTTTAAGTGTTATGTCCACACGAGACATGGGTCCACTACCAAGAACCAGCGGGGTTAGAGATGCTGGCCAACGGGAGCCCGATGGTGGGGGCTGGTAGGGTAATGCAAGCATCTAACTTCTGGGCCTAACGGGTTGGAGCGCTGTACGCCACGAAGCTCAAGTGAGGTGCCGCGAGGTGCCTTTTAATCACATTTTACATGTGGGGTCACCACTGGCGCTCACTGCGTAACATGATGCAACATTGCTCGCCCATAACGTCAGGATCTCTTCTGACTGTGCAGCCACCGCACCTTTAAGGAACTGTGGGTATACACCACTCCCTCTGTTCCTCCACACCACTTATTATCCTCCCAATTATTGCATCACCCTCTGGCCCTAATCCTGGATGTTAAAATAAGATACCTTTATTAGTCACATGTACATCGAAACACACAGTGAAATATATCTTTTGTGTAGGGTGTTCTCAGGGGCAGCCCGCAAGTGTCGCCACGTTTCCAGTGCCAACATAGCATGTCCACAACTTCCTAAACCGTACGTCTTTGGAATGTGGGAGGAAACCAGAGCACCCGGAGGAAACCCATGCAGTCACGGGGAGAACGTACAAACTCCTTACGGACAGCGGCTGGAATTGAATCCAGGTCACTGGCGCTGTAATAGCGTTACACTAACCGCTACACTAGTCAGAACCTCTGCTATTTCCTCACTGGCTTCTTTAAACTCTTAATACATCCTCTCTTACCGCAGTTAACCCATCCAATTGTTCACATTCACCCCCCTTAACTGCATCATTGGCCTTCTTTGTGAAGACAGGTGCAAAGTATTTAATAGGAATATTACCGACATCCTCCACCTTCAAGTTACCTCCTTTTCCCAACAAGCCCTATTCTTAGTTACCTTCCTGTACATTTTGTAATTACAAAAGATCTTTGGATTTTCTTTGAACTGGCAGCACTTTTTCCCCCCTACAGCCTGTCTTCTTATCTTTTAGTTTAACCCTGATAGTTTCTATTCTCTTCTAAGCTTACTGCTATATTAAGCTTCCCTTTATCGCCATATCTTAGCCTCTATGCACCTTGCCATGAAGGGCTCCAAATCTGGGAGTTCCCCATCCCCTTTTAACATGAACACATGTACCTCAAACTCCTTGAATCACCTCCCATTACCCCGAGACCAACTTTTCTTCAAGTAGCCAATTCCAATCCAATAACTTCAGTCTCGCATAATTGGCCTTACCCCAATATGGGATCTTTATTCACTTTTTTAAAAAATATTTGTCCTTTTCCCATAAACATACTGAACCTAACTGAATAATGGTCACGGTTGCACAACCTTTCCCTCCATAACTCCTACCTGTTCAACTTCATTCCCTAATATTAGATCCAGAATTGTATCATCCTATCGTGTTTGCTACATACTGGCTAAAAAAATTCTTGCAAATTCCATTTAAAAATTCTGAGATCAATATCAGTCACAGTGATTGCAGCCCAGCTAACATTAGGGTAATTGAAATTCCTGCCATAATTGCCCTAGTGTTTTGCACTTCTCTGAAATGTGCCTACAAATTTGTTCCATTTCCCTCAGGATTATTATAGTGCACCACAGACTCTTATCGGACACTTCCAAAAGTGTAATGCTCCTTTTCACTTCTTTAGTTGAACTCACAGACCTTCAATGGATAAACCTACCATCTCCTCTCAGAACTAATTAATTCTTTAAATACATTGCAAGCCCACCCACAACTCCCTTTTTATTCACTGCTTATTTGAAAACTAACCAGCTGCCAGTCTGCCCGACTTTAATCCATGCTTCAGAATTAGCCAAAGTATTACATTTCCAGTTCATCTGCCTTCTTTGTACTCCCACTAAGCACACAATTCTTTAGCCTCTTTCCCAACATCCATTTGCCCTTCCTTCCAAACTCAACGATATCTTCTTTTACCAGTTCCACATTTCTCCCATTTGAATCTTTGCTCAGCTTCCCAGTCCCTACCAGACTGGTTTTAAACCCTCCCCAAAACACTCCAACAAACCCACCACCGTTGGTGTAACCCACCTGGCCAATACTGGTCCTACTTCCCCAGAACCAGTCACCATGGCCCATCTATCCAAAGCCCTCTCTCCTGCACCACCCCTCCAACCACACATTTATCTGTGCTATTTCGAGACACAAGACCCTGCAGATGCTGGAATCTGAAGCAACAAACCGTCTGCTGGAGGAACTCAGCGGTTGAGCAGCATTTGTGGAGGCAAAGGAATTGTCGATGTTTCGGCCTGAAATGTTGACAATTCCTCCCCCCACAGATGCTGCTCGACCTACCGAGTTCGTCCAGCAGATTCTTTGTTGCTCGTACCTGCACTACCTTTCTACATTAGTTGCTTGCTGTACCTGCATGTTAACTTTCAATCACTTGTGTACAAGGACACATGTCCCTCTGAACACCAGTATTTGGAAGGAAACTTCTTCCCATTCCGAAGTGGATGACCAGACATTTTCTCCACATTATATTCCATCTGTCACATCCTTTATATTAACTGGCGTGTAGCTCTGGGAGTATTGCTTCTTCTTAAGCTCATAACTCTCCTAAAATCTACCTGCAAGGACTTCATCCCTTCTCCATCTATATCCTTGATAGCAGTATGGACCACCTCAGTGTTCACCATTCCTCCCCCACCCAACAATATCCACCGAGGAAGCAACACACCATCCTGGAGTCATACCATCAGCGCAGAAATGTGTGTCTTGTACCTTGAATGAGAGAAAACTTTAGTCAGACCGCACTTGGAGTATTGCGTGCAGTTCTGGTTGCCCCATCATAGGAAGGATATGAAGACTGTGCAGAGGCCAGTTACCAGGGTTAGAGGGTATGAGCTATAAAGAGGTTGGACAAACTTGGGGTTGTTCTCCCTGGAGTGTCGGAGGCAGACGGGTGACCTGATAGAGGTTTTTAAAATTATGAGAGGCATAGATAGGGTAGACAGTCAGAATATTTCCCCTCGGGTAGGAATGTCAAACATCAGAGGACATTTTTTTAAGGTCCGGGGGGGGGGGGAGGGGAGTGGTGCGGGGAAGGGAAGTTTGAAAGTGACACGAGGGGCAAATTTTTATATAAAAGAAAACGCAGAGAGTCTAGGTACCTGGAATAGATTACCAGGGATAGTAGTGGAAGCAGATAGTTTGGTGGAGTTTAAGAAGCTTTTAGATAGACACGTGAATACTAAGGGAATGGATGATACATAGGAGGACAATAAATGGGCATCAAGATCGGCACAACAACGTGGGCTGAATGGCCTGTCCTGTGCTGTTCTGTGCTTTAAGAGAATCCTCTATAACAACTACTCTCATGAACTTTTCACTCCCTCCCTGTGCAGCTGAACCACCTATGTTGTTCGTCTCTCACAGAACCCATCGGTATTCAGACTGAATATTGCCCTTGGGGTTCTCCTGAACTAGCTGCCCGCTCTTTGCCTGTCTGGCAATCCCATATCGCCTGCACACTCAAGCTGCAGGATGACCACCTGCTGAAACGTGCGGTCCGTGAAACATACACCTTTGTCACTGCATTCTATCCGCATCGACTGTTGATCCAGCTCCAAGACTCAGAGCTTGAGCTCGTCCAGCTGACATCAATTCCTGCCCCTATGGTTGTTCAGGATATGGGCAGCAGACTGGAGTTCCCACATGGCACAGGATATGCAGTCCTTGGGACTGATATACCCTGCCATGCCCCCTAGTTTACTAGATTAACTCGGTAAACAGAAGTACCAAGGCAGCAGCTTCCCCCCCCCCACCCCCCCCACTTGATCTAATCCCCTCACCCTGAACAAAACCACAAGTTTCATTCTTTGTCAGAGTCAAACCCCACAATGGAAGTCCGAGGATCACAGCAAAGAGTTGGTTGCAGAGTCAACTTACACAGAAAACACCACGTTTAAAGAGCAGAGGAAACATTATTTCAGAAACTGCAGCAACCTCTCCCAATAAAAGCAGGATTACTTCTAAACAAAATTGTAGTGGGTGGAGGACAGCGAGTAGACAATCAGCCTCTCACACCTGCTCTGCCTTGTAATGAGATCAGAAGCTATCTTGTTAAGAACCTCCTTCTTTGTCATCAACTGCTTACTTGCCTAGGCTTGTACTCCATTGCCACTCTCCTTCACTGACCCCATATCCCTGGATTCCTTTAACACCCAAAAATAAATAAATCTCAGTCTGGAATACGCTCAAGGAGAAATGGCATCCCACGGAACCATGTTCAGGTTTAGATTTTCGAATTTAATGAAACGCAAGTGAGCTTAAGTATTCACTTGAAAAACAAGTTCTAATATCCAAAGTGTGCAATGGTATCTTTAACAAAAAAAAATGCAGAACTGTTATCCTTGAAAGAGCCAAGAACAGGCAACAACATCCTTGGTTCTATTAGAATTCCAAAGTTCAGAAACCAAGCCAAACAGCATAAATACAGCCCACTCAAGACCTTCAGATGAAATTGATGACTCTCGGAGTTTAATTCCATGCGCTTAATCTCTCATGCAATGGACTGTGCTTTTGCAAGGAAAACAAGTGGGCCATTCAGCCCTTTCAGTCTGTTCTGCCTAGATTATGAGGAAGACTGCACTTAAAGAGCATGCACCAACCAATCCAGTTTTCAGATAGATCAACAATATTGAGTGTAAAATCTCTGGGCACTGAAATTAGGCATAGAGATCCCATTGGTACCATAGGATGGAGATTGAATGATTTCACAGATGTCTCCCTGGCCTTGTACCTGAGACACGGGAGATTCTGCAGATGCTGGAGATCTGGAGCAACACACAAAATGCTGGAGGAGCTCAGCAGGACAGGCAGCATCTATGGAGGGAAATAACCAGTTGACGTTTCGGGTCGAGACCCTTCATCAGGACTGGAAGGGAAGAGGGCAGAAGCCGGAATAAAAAGGTGGGGGGAGGGGGAGGAGCGCAGGCTGGCAGGTCATGGGAGAGTCCAGGTGAGAGGGGAACCCAACTCTTTCTCCGCTACATTGACGACTGCATTGGTGCTGCTTCCTGCACCCATGCAGAACTCGTCAAATTCATCAACTTTGCCTCCAACTTCCACCCTGCCCTCAGATTCACTCGGTTCGTCTCCGACGCCTCTCTCCCCTTTCTTGATCTCTCTGCCTCCATCTCCGGAGACAGATTAACCACTGACATCTTTTACAAACCCACCGCCTCCCACAGTTACCTTGACTACACCTTCTCCCACCCTGTCACTTGCAAGGATGCCGTCCCCTTCTCCCAGTTCCTCTGCCGCATCTGTTCCCACGATGGGGCTTTCGATTCCAGGACATCCGAGATATCCTCCTTTTTCCACCACCAATGCAGCCCTCACCCGCACCTCCTCCATTTCCCGCTCATCCGCCTTCACACCCCCCCCCTCTCCCCCCCCCCCCCCCACCCCCACCGACATAACAGGGACAGGGTTCCCCTTGTCCTTACCTACCGCTCCACGAGCCTCAGCATCCAACACATCATTCTCCACAACTTCCAACCGGATCCTACCACCAGACAAATCCTCCCCTCCCATCCTCTCTCCACTTTCCGCAGGGATCACTCCCTCCATGACCCCCTTGTCCTTTCATCCCTCCCAGCACTTATGCCTGCAACTGTACAAAGTGCTACACCTGCCCCTCCTCCCTCATCACCATTCAGGGCACTAGACGGTCCTTCCAGCCGACGCAGCGCTTCACCTGTGAATCCGAGGGCATCATTTATTGCATCTGGTGCAGCCTCCCCTACGTCAGTGAGGCCCGACGCAGATTGGGTGGCTGCTTCGTCGAGCACTTTCGCTCCGTCTGCTGTAACAGCCAGGACCTCCCGGTGGCCGCCCACTTCTATTCACTTCTCACTCCCTTCTCTATCCACGGCTTCCTCTACTGACACATCGTTGGAGGAACAACACCTCCTTTTCCACCTTGGGAGTCTCCAACCTGACGGCCTCAACGTCGTTTCACTAACCCAGTAACTCCTCCCCTCCTCCTCCCCCACCCCCCCTTGTTTCCCCTCATTCCTGTGGCCCCCTCATCCCTTCTCTGTCCCCTGCCCATCTATTCCCCACCTCCTTCCCTTTATTCCATGGTCCACTGTCCTCTCCTACCAGATTCCTTCTTCATCAGCCCTTTGCCTCTTTACCTCCTTACATCTCCCCTCCCCACCTACCTTCCCTCTCTCACCTGGACTCACCTGTTAGCTTGTGCTCCTCCCCTTACCTTTTTATTCCGGCTTCTGCCCTCTTCCTTTCCAGTCCTGATGAAGGGTCTCGACCTGAAACGTCGACTGTTTATTTCCCTCCATAGATGTTGCCTGACCTGCTGAGTTCCTCCAGCATTGTGTGTGTTGGCCTGGTACCTCACCACTCACACACAGAAGCTAGTCTCTCAAGGACATACTGATGAACTAGATTTACTTTTGATTTTATCAGCTACTGTACAAATCACATCTCCTTTATAAATATAAATGGTTGCTAGATTCCATTCCCATTTGTATTTCACTGTGTGTTTTGATGTACGTGTGACAAATAAAGTAATCTTATCTTATAATTATCAATGACCAGGAGGCCAGTCTATCCCGTCAATGCCAGCTCATTGTAGAGCAATCCAAGCAGTCCCATTACTATGCTTGGACCATGCAGCCTGCAAATTATTTTCCCTCCGAGTGTGTGCGATTCCCTCATGAAAGCCCTGAATGCCTGCAAGGAAGGTGGCAACAACGAACTCTAAACCATAACCACTCTACACAAATATATTTTTCTTCAAGTCTGCCCTTTACCCCTTTACTTTTAAAGTCTGTCTCCCTTCCTTGAGCCATCCGCTATTCGAGTCGAGTAGCGCAGAAGCAGCTCTTTTGGCCCACGACATCCACGTATTTATTTGTACTGCTCCCAGTTACCTGCTTTGGTCCACAGCCTTCTAACTCTTGGTGATTCAAGTGCTCATCTAAGTGCTTCTTAAATGTTGTGACAGTACCTTTCTCCAACCCCTCCTTAGGTTGCATAATCCAGATACCAACCACCGCATGAAGAAGTTCCTCCTCGGATCCCCTCTTTCACCTTCTACCTCTGCCTTCTTAGACACTCTCACCTTGAGAAGGTGGTTCCTGCTGTCTACTCTATCTATCCCGTATTAGGAATGTCCTCCTCTGTTCATCCTACATGAACTGGTTACGATGCTCTACTCCTTTATGAAGTGAACCTTGGCTCCAAAATAAGCCCCAGCAAGTCCTGGCCAACTTTTCATCCATGCAACCCTAATTGTGTTCTTCCATTTCATGTACATCAAAAGTCAGTGAGGCTATATCGGCTGGAGGATAAACTCTCAGTCCTCTTCTGTTTCCATTTCAAACCAAATCCCAGTCAACGTTCTGTTTTTCCCTATTTCCTTCTCCACAGCCAGGAAGGTTACACTCACCGAATAATCTTAACAAGTTCGCTCATGTTGACATGGTCCGGAACTAAGAATTTGGTCTTGTCCAGCACCGGCAGCTGTTTCTCCCCCTTGTATCTTTCGATGATTACCTGTCAACAAAACAAGACTCTCAGTAAAGTTATTGAAGTAATAGGAGCCTTAAAACAAGGGGAGAATAATGTTGAAAGTACCCTGGTACTGAATTGCCCTTCTTTAAATAAATCGTTAGATAAAAAGGTGTGTAGAAACCACACTGGAACCTTCACAATCCACATGTAGCAGAGGGAATTATCCCCAGTAGATAATGGAGGATAATTGGCAAAGTCAAAAATTTTGGTCTTGCACAGACAGCTTAACAATACCTCTGGGAAGGCAGTGCAAAGGAAATTCAAGGTCTATAATTTAATGTTTCTTCAGCCACAATGAATGGGAGGAGATTGGCAATAACAGGCTGAACAATGAGACAGCTTCTCTCAGCATTTTGTTTCATGAATCTTCTAGGGAGCCCATTTCAAAGGCAGGTTATTGAGGTACAGACAACGGGGTTACGACGTCATCACAATGGGCTAAATGGCCTTGGTGTTCAAACCACGGACCTCACGTTACTCGAGGCTCCCAGATCTTGGCATCTGTAGCTGGAAACTCTGACCTATTTACATTTAAGTCATGAACTGGTTTTCTTCAATTACAGTCTCAGCTGCTTGGAAGGGATTTGTTTTATTGGCAGATATTCTTCAATCTTGGTTGCACATGTCTCAGGTTGTTGATGACAAATCAAGAGGGTTTAACTGTTAAATACATGACCCCAATTAACAAAAGTTAACCCTGGCACAAAATTTTCTTAAGAGTCAAGACAGACTGGCAAATGGTCTTAAAATACCGTAGGAGATAACTTTATTTTCAGTTTACATTCTGTTGGCAAAATGCTGGTGGGACAGACCAAGGAAGGCGATGATCTGTGTGCAAGTCTGATTTGAAACCTTGGTATAGTCATAGAATGATACCCTAATGGCAGATGCTGAAATAAGGGAGACCAACCAGGCAGTTACTTCTTTAAACATTTGTGACGCAGACATTGCTGGAGATATCAGCATCAATTGCCATTGCTTAATCACCCTTGAAAAGCAGGTGGCAAACTGCTGCAGTCCCTGTGGTAAGGGAGATCCGCACCGCTGCTGAGCGGAAGACTCCCAGATTTTGACACACACAGTGATACTTCCAAAGCTGTGCTTCACAGCTCCCACCACTTGGGTTTGATTCCAACCTCCCACGCCATCTGTGGAGTTTGCATGTTCTCCTTGTGACCACATGGGTCCCATTTCCTCCTACATCCCAAAGACATGATTGTGGGTTTATTGGCTACCGTAAGTCACCCTTTTGTGCAGGTTAATGGCTAAAAGAAAATAAAAGGGAAGTTGAAAGAACACAGAACAGGTGCAGGAATAGGCCACTCGGCCCCTCTTCCATGCCAGATATCTATGGCCCCAGAACCCTGATCTTTAAACATCATGCATGATGGACACGTACAGGAGAGAAGGAAATGGAAGTAATGTGATTGCTCCCAGGAGCTGGCATGGACCCAGTGGGCCAAATGGCCTCCATTTGTGTTGTTAAGTACAAGAGCAACAGGATAGTATGTTACTTACAGGTGGAGATGTCCCTGTTTTGTGAAACTATGCAAATGCCCTCTTGATATTAAAATGATCCAAGCATGAAAGATAGTTGCTGGTGACATTCAAAGCCAAAATTAGTCCAGATCCAACTTGAACTGGAATGGGTCCAATATCCTTGCAAGGAGGTTTGCTGGTTCTACTGGGGGAGGGGAAAGGACTCATTTGACAGGGGAATGGGGCACAGACTAAATGCACATTGGTGGGGTTGCGTGAAGCTAGGCATCTATAGAAGGAAACCCAAATCAATCTACAAGGCAGAGCAGACATGGGCATGATAAAAAGGTACATGGGAGGAATACAAGGCTAAATTGTGTCTATTTTAATGCAAGGAGTCTCACTAATAAGGGAGATAAACAAAGCATTAATCAGCACATATCGTTGCTACCTCAGAGAAGGGCAGAGCTGGCAACACAACATTCCAGGGTATAGAATCTTCAGGTGTGACAGTGGAGATGCCGAGAGGAGCTGGCATTGCAATCAAGATAAAGGTGTCTATTACTGCAGTAATGAGGGAGGATAATCAGGCTTTTCAAATGAGACCGTATAGGTAGAGCTCAGAAACAAAAAGGGGGTGGGCACTTTACTGGGGATTATACCATAGACCTTCTAACCACCAGCAGAAGCTAGAGAGGCAGATATGTAGACATTTCACAGAGAGGTGCAAGAGTAATAGAGTTGGCAGGCACGGTCGTGCAGCGGTTAGCGTAATGCTATTACAGCGCCAGCGACCCCGTTTCAATTCCGGCCGCTGTCTGTAAGGAGTTTGTACGTTCTCCCTGTGTCTGCGTGGGTTTCCTCCGGGTGCTTTGGTTTCCTCCGACATTCCACAGACGTACGGGTTAGGAAGTTGTGGGCATGCTATGTTGGCGCCAGAAGCATGGCGACACTTGTGGGCTGCCCCCAGAACACTCCACGCAAAAGATGCATTTCACTGTGTGTTTCAATGTACGTGTGACTAATAAAGATATCTTATCTTGTAATAGTAGGGGATTTCAATGGGATCAACTTAATGTGAATGACACAAAGAGGGTGGAATTTTTTTTAAAGTGCATCCAAGAGAACTTTTGAGCCAGAATGTAGATACTCCAACTGAAGAAGGGGCAGTACTGGACCTAATCTTAGGTAACACAGTCAGGGAGAGTGCATTTTGGAAATGACACCCAGAACTCCGTTACAGGGTAATTACAGAAAGGGACAAGGATGATCCAGAAATTAAGTCCCTGAATTGGGAGAACGTTATCACGTGACAGAACCTGGCTAAAGTAGACAGGGAAAAACTACTTGCTAGGTCCACGTTGGACAAGTGGGAGTTCATTCAAAAGCAAAAGAATAGGAGTTCAGGGCCAACTTGCTGAAAGGTACAGAAGGCAAGTCCAAGGAAGCCTAGACGTCAGGGAATATCAAGGACCAGATAAAGAGAAGAAAGGAAACATACAGCAGGTATAGAGAATTGAAAAGAGGGGAGGCCCTTCAGGAATATAAAGTGCTGGTAGGCAAGGGAGAAGATTGCCACCCCCCTCCCCAACCCCCAAGAGATTTTCAAATCCTTGCTGGTCACAGTTGAGGTGAGAAGTGACTAGAGAACAGCAAATGTGGTACATTCATTCGTTCAAGGGCAGCAGGGATAAACCAGGTAATTACAGGTCTGCAGTGGTAGGAAAATATTTTGAGGGGTAGGATTAATCTGCACTTGAATTAAAGATGATCAGCGTGGTTTTAAGGGGAGATTCTGTCTGACCAATTTGATTGAATTATTCACCAGAGATGACAAAATGTAACGATGAAGGCAGTGCGGTCAATGTAGATACATGGATTTCAATAAGGCCTTTGACAAGATCCTACATGGGAGAATGACTCAGAAGGTGAGAGACCATGGGATCCAAATCAATTGGATCCAAAACTGTCTTGATATTATGAAACAGAATGTATTGGAGGAGGGTTTTTTTTTGCAATTGAAAGGCTATGACCAGTGGTGTACCACAGTGATCGGTACTTGAACTCTCACTGTATTTATATAATTATGATTTGGATATGAATATAGGAAGCATGGTTAGCAAGTCTGAAGATGACAAAGTTTGATGGTGTTGTTGGCAGTGAGGAGAATAGTTGAAGGTTGCAGTTTGATATTAATAGTATAGAAAGATAGAATCCTATCTGCCATTGCTCTGCCTATCAAGTTTGAGATGATGCAGTTTGGGAGGACATACACAAGAATAGTAGAGTGCTAGAGAGTATTGAGGAACAGACAGACCTCAGTGTGGAAGTCCAGAGATCCCTGAAGGTGGCAACACAGGGAGATAAGGTGATTAGGAAGGAATACATCTCATCAACTGGGGCACAGAATATCAAGAGCAAAGAGGTTATGGTACAGCTTTATAAAGCATTGATTAGTACTGTGTACAGTCTGGGTCACCACACTATAGGATGTTCCTGGGATGGAGTGTTTCATTTAGGGGGAAGACTAGTTAGGCTGGGTTTGTTTTCCTTGGAGCAGAAGGTGGCAAGAGGGAACTTGATACAGATATACAACATTACAAGTGGCATAGATAAATAGTAGGAAACTTTTCTCCACAGCAGAAATATCTAAAACTAGTGAGCATGGGTTTAGGGCGGTTGAAAGTGATTCCGAGGAAGAACGTTTTCCACCCAGAGGGCACTGGAACACACTGACCAAGTAGATGGTGTTGGCAGGTACTCTCACAAGTACCTAGATGACTACTTGAACTGCCAAAACACAAGACTATGAACCAAGTGTCAGTAAATGGGATTAACATAAAATCAGCATCTGTAGTCTCGTGTGTCTCCATTTTACTATCCCACTGCAAAATCTCTTCAACCTTGATGTTTTCCTTTTCTTTGACAGGAGTTCTGTGAGATCCTCTCACTGCTTCCCCCTCTGTGGTTTATCTCCCATTTCCCCTCAGTTCTGATGCAGGATCTCATCCAGAAACATCGACAATTCCTTTCCTTTCTCCAATGTCCCCCACCCCCCTCACAGTTCCTCCAGCAGTTAGTTTTTATCTCCAGATTCCAGCATCTGCAGTCTCTTGTGCCCTAATATAAATCAGTAGTTGATGTCAACATAGACATGGTGACAAAGGGCCTGCTTCTGATCTGTATGACTATGACTCTATTTAAAGCAACAGGAATGGAAATAGTACCTTTGACCTAATGTTACAGTGACGACTCAAGTAAAGAGGCCAAGTTCCTTCTAGAAGGTTTGTGCACCTGACCATGGGACAGTGAATAGATTCCCCACCCTGAGCAGACACCACCCTGCTGCAAGGTAGAGGGTTGACGATTAGGGGAATGAAGGGGGGTGGAGGCATTTATCTCCAAGTTACTGTGTTGTTATCACTGTTGGAGACTGGATCATACTTTCACTTACTCAGCAGACCTAAAAAAAAGCTCCACCTAGACAAAGTGTCATCCTGCTATGGCTTTGACCTGAGGTTATGCAGCGCAGTCTGCTTAGGGACTCAAAGCAATGTGATGCTGCAAACACGATCTGAAGCTTTCTCTTCCCAAAGCATGGGTTCTGTAGAACATGTTATTATGAAGAGCATTTCTGCCCTTTTCTAATGGAATTCTCTTCCACAGGCGTCAATTCCAGATATGCTCAACCAGGTAAACGGTAGACCACTGCGGCAGTTCTCATATTTGCTTACAACAAAGGAAGCCTTTCAACCCATTGAGTCTATGCCAGCTCTCCAAACTATCCCACCAGTCCCACTTATTACGCTGTAACATTCTCTCTCACGCGCCCAATTCTCCTCCCACCCAAGGGGAAATGTACAGAGGCCAATTAACCTACCACCTCCCCCCACTGTTCCAATCTGCCCACCGCACCTCCCTTCCTTGGTTCCATCCTCCACCTTCCTATCATGTCAGATTTGTATCACCTGCAGCCCTTTGTTGCCTCCACCCATCGCCTCCCAGCCTCACTACATTCTTTCTTCCCTCCTCCACCTGCCTATCAGCCCTCCTCACCTGAATCTACCTATCGCTTGCCGGCTCTTGCTCCCCCCCTTCACTTTTCAAAGAAAAAAAAATGTACACACACACACACACACACACACACTGACCATCTCCCCTTTCGGTCCAGATGAAGGGTCTCAACCTGAAACATTGACAATTCCTTCTTCCGATCTCTCCCCCCCCCCCCCCCCCCCCCCCCACACAGAAGCTGCTCAACCCACTGAGTTCCTCCAGCAGATTGTGTGTTGCTCCAGACTGCAGCATCGGAGGTCTTTTGTGTCTCTAACCTACTACCTCACTCATCTTTGTGACATAGAAGGAAACTGGAGAACTCAGGGGAGACCCACACAGTCACAGGGAGAATGCGCAAACGCCGCTATTTCCTCCGTAAGAAATTGCAGACAGTTGTGGACACAGCTCTGTCCATTATGAAAATGAGCCTCCCCTTCACGGACTCTGTCTATACTTCTTGCTGCCTTGGTGAAGCAGCCAACATGATCAAAGACCCCACCCACCCCGGACATTCTCTCCTCTCCCATTAAGCACAAGATACAAAAACTTGAAAACACACACCACCAGGCTAGAGGACAGCTTCTATCCCGCTGTAAGACTCTTGAATGGACATCTTGTCCATTAAAGATGAACTCTTGATCTCTCAATCTACCTCGTCATGGCCCTTGCACCTTATTTGTCTCCCTGCACTTTCTCTGCAACAGTAACACTATATTCTGCATTCTGTTATTGCTTCTCCCTTGTACTACCTCAATGTACTTACGTCTTGAAATGATCTGTATGCATGGCATGCAAAACTAAGTTTTTCCACTGTTTTTTGGCATGTGTGACAACAATAAATCAATTTACCATTGAAAAAAAGTTTATTAAAAACTTTATTTATCCAGCATGGTAATAGGCCCTTCTGGCCCAATGAGTCCGCACTGCCCAATTACACCCATGTTAACCTACCCGTACGTCTTTGGAAAGTGGGAGGAAACCGGAGCACCCGGAGGAAACCCACACAGACACGGGGAGAATGTACAAACTCCTTACAGACAGCGATGGGAATTGAACGCCGATCACTGGCGCTGTAATAGTGTTACGCTAACCGCTACACTACCGTACCACCTGGAAAAAACGTCATAAAATGCAAATCCTGCAGATAGCCCAAAGCACCAACCAAGAGTACACAGCACACCCATCAATTAGATCATGGCAACCACAGATTAACCACTGATCTTAATCACACACCAATACATTTCTCTTCTGCAGATGATCCACCCAATGGGACGCTGGTATTGATTTATTATTGTCACATGTACCAAGATAAGAGTGAAAAGCTTTTGTTTGCAATGCTATCCAGACAGATCATTCCGTACACAAGTACATCTAGGTAGTAAGAAGAAAACAATATGGTGTTACAGTCAGAGAAAGTGCAGTGTTGGTAGACAAATAAAGGGCCACAGCAAGGTGAATTGGGAGACCAAGAGTTCATCCTTTAGCACGAGGGGTCCAGCCAAGAGTCTGATAACAACCAGAGAGAAGTTCTCCTTCAGTCCAGTGGTCCATGATCTCAGGCTTTTGTATCTTCTGCCTGATGGGAGAGAGAAAAAAAGAGGATGACCGGGGTGGGAGGGTTCTTCGATTATGTTAGCTGCTTCCGCTGGACAGCGGGAAGTGTAGAGCGAGTCAATGGAGGGGAGGTTGGTTTGCGTGATGGACTGGGCTGTGTTCACAACTCTCTGCAATTTCTTGCAGTAACCATGGTCTTGCTGAACATCAGGTGCTGCCTCACAGCACCAGTGACCCAGGTTTAGTCCTGACTTCTGGTGCTGTCTGTGTGGAGTCTGCATGGTCTCCCTGTGACTGTGTGGGTTTCCTCTGAAGGTATGCAAGTTAGGTAGGTAAATTGCCCCTAGAGTATAGGCGAGTGATGGGAATGTGGGGAGAACGGATTACTGGAGAAACTAGTGGGGGTATGGGAATGCTGCGAGCCAGCATAAAGGAGAGTTTGAAAGTCATCCTATGAATAAAGGAAACAGAAACTATGCAATGGCGTTGGGTGAACTCAAGTTAGAACAGGAGCAGCTGCACTGGAACACTGCAGTTTCAGAGCATGCAAGGCAGGAGCTTATCCAGGAGAGAACTGCAGTAGTCAGTCTGGGTGTCAAATACATCAGTCATCCTTCAGTGATCACTGGCAGTTGTCCAGCATCTCACATTCCCACCCATTCTCCATCTGTAATCAGCAGGTTTGTTTTGTTTTATTAAATGGTAGGAGGTTTGCTATAAATCCCCTTGTCACAAAAATACATTCCCCGGCAATTAATCTCCCCAGCAACTATCCTCTCTGCAGCCTTAAGACAGCTAGACCAATTATACAGCAGAATCCCTTTTTAAAACATAATAAAATTAAAAATATTCAAATTTCAATCCCCACCATTCTCAAAAATCAGAGATTCACCAGGATGTTGCCTGGATTGGAGCATTTCAGATACAAGGAGAGGTGGGTTTATTTTCCCTGGAGTGGGAGAGATTGAAGGGAGGGGCGGGGCAAAGGAGAATCTGAGAGAGCTATGCAAAATTATGGGGGTGGAATCGATAGGGAAGATAATAATCTTCGCCCCACAGTGGGAGCGTCTAAAACAAGACAGATATTAGGCAAGAGGTTTAGAAGGGATCTGAGTGGGTCTCCTTCCCCTCCCACCACACACACACACACACACACACACACACACACACAGAGTGTAGATGGAATCTGGAACATTATGGCTGAAGACTGTGGAAGAAACAGGTACTCTCACTTTTAAGAAATATTTAATCACATAAATCGCCAAGACTACAGACCAAATGTAGGTAAATGGAACTATATAGATAAATACAATGGAGACACAAGAAAATGCAGATGCTGGAATCTGGGCCAGACAAAAACAAACTGCTGGAGGGACTCAGTGGGTCGGGAAGCATCTCTGGAGAGAGATGGACAGTTGACGTTTCGGGCCGAGACCCTTCATCTGGACTGAGAGAGGGAGATAGTCAGTTTAAAGAGGTGAGGGGAAGGGGTGGGGCAAGTTCCGGATGGATCCAGGTGTGGAGGGGTGATAGGGAGGAGTGGAGATAGTAACAGAGGCTGGGGGGTGGAGACGAGGGCTGCAGATAGCGGAATCTGATAGGTAAGTGGAGCATGGGATCAAGGGAGGGAGGTGGGGAGGGTGGGAACAGTGGGGGTGGATGGGCGGATGGAGGGGAGAGAAATAGGGCGATGGGGTTGGGTGCTTGGAGGAGGAATTGGGTCGATGCAGTACAATGGAGACAAGAGACTGCAGATAGAGCAACACACAAGCTGGAGGAACTCAGCAGGACCAATAGCAATACAATGGTCGGCATGGCCATGATGGGCCGAATGGCCCGTTTTTTGTACTGTGGAACTGACTTATGACAATAATATTGTTCCGATGGTTAATTCTTGTACAGTCTTGGAAATTTAAACCGTTTGTCTACAACTACCAAGAGACGCTGCCCCTTTAAGACAAGCTCCCAACACAAGAAGGCATTAGCACGCTCTTTAATTTTGAAAGTGGTGCCAAGAGGTTTCTCCCTGCGTCTGGCGGATCAGCTTGCAAAGGAAAAAAAAACGGTGCAGGAGGTTATTAGCCCAATGCTGTAGACTCATCTCCCTTCCCAAAACGCAATGCGGTAAAAAGCAATGATGTAATGCCGTCTCTGCTCTTTATTGAGAGGCCGGCTTCAGTCCCACCTGTTAGCTGCAAGGCTGCAAAGTGGTTCTCCCGGCGAGCACAGCCTCGAAACTACACGGTAACTAACACGTCCACACCTCCAACCGCAGGCAAGACATTTAAAGGCAGTCCAAATCCCAGTTAACACTATAGTTTTACAACCGACAAGTCAACAAAATTAGGAAGATTTTGCAAATATTCCCCAGATCCTGTCTTTAGCCAGTCAGTGGTAACCTTGACTCGGCCATCAGTAGAGAGTAACCGGAGTCCATTCAGCCTGTGACGGCTCTCTGAATAATCCAATCTCTCCCATTCCCATTTATTCAGTAAATTCGCAGCTGTGACCCAACAAAGTGAAACTTTATTTTTAAAGCGAACAATTCCAACCCTAATCACAGCACAAGAGTGAAAGGTGACTTACTGGTATCTTGTTAGGATGTTGGTCCCTGATCTGTCGAACTTCCTTAACCCGGTCAGCTGCAGCACACAAAACCAAGACACATTAAACTGACCCAGTTGTCAGCACAGTAGACTTCTTTAATTCAATTAGATAGAATCAAATTAGGTACAAATCGCACTGTATCATGGATTATTTTGCAGAACAATATTTACTTGTAGATTGCAATGTCCGGATCCTGAAGTGAACACTGTATAAATTGCAAACATGAGATCTAGAGTCTTGAAAGGTTGAGAGGGATATGGGATAAACGGGAATCTTGGTCAGCATGGAGCAGTTGGGCCGAAGGGCCTGCTTCTGTGCTATACGAGGTCCAGATTCCCTGGATGAAGGGGCGAATTGGGACAGAATATCACAGGGTAGATGCGAGGATAAGAAAGGATTAGGGTTCCAACTCCTCATGGTACTGAGGGTGGACAAGTTAGCTACTGATAGTGTGAGGTCCCCCTCAGCTGAAGGAGTGGTGGGAACCCACGGCAGGTGCAGAGACATCCGCACCCCCAGTTACACATGCAGCTTGCACTGTGCTTTGTCCATGTGTGTGTTATGCTGCGCCACATCACCGGAGAGTGCTCTTGATAACCGCTGGGGAAGGGGGGGGGGGGGAATCATAATAGGAAGATGCCCCCCATGGTACCAACCTTCATCCAACGCTAGGCGCAACAGGATATAGTGAAGCAACACTCTCAACCAGGACTCGGAGTTACTGCTCACAAGGCAATCAATAGGTCTCTGTCATATTAAAACTTTCCCCACCTTTCAGAATGTCAGCAATGAATTTAGTGACATCTAGGAATTAAACAACATAGTCGGTAAACTGCAAATGTCTCAATGTAGATGAATTTAAAAAGAAATCCCAATCCCTTCATAAGGGGTTACTGCAAGGCTAGTTCGGGTCACAAGGACAAAGGATGCAGATCAGTGGTAAACAATACTGCGACTGAGAAAAGATGACATGAAAATAATTTAATTGAATCACAATGTTCCGGAAATTAAAGGTTTCAGGGAGTGAAAAATGTGTCGCCACTCACCCTATGAAGGAAGGAGAGGAAACAGTGCTGCACTGAAAATGACAAGACGTCATCTAATTTCAGTAACTAAAAATCAGATATTTTCATTTATTTAATTTCTGTCACGCCTAGAAGTTTTAGGAGCCAATATTTGAACGCAAACGAGCCCCAACTCTCCTAGCGAAAGTAGTTTGGAAAAAAAAAGGCCTCTAAGCAGTAACTGTTATAGCAGGATTATTGCTTTAGAAGTCCTGGTGTTAATGCCAAACGCTGCAAGCAATTTTGCACGCACCACCGAAAAATGGACGAAAACGCATTCAGATCACAGTATCTCGGAGCCAATCAAAGCCAAACCACTATGTCTTCTTACAGTCATTTAATGTCAAAACATACAGGCATCCATTACGCGTTACGTCATTTGTCACGGTCTAACTTAAACCAGTCGTGTTTTTGAAAATATGAATTTTAAAGTAATGCATTAAATGACGATTAAAATGCCCCTTATCTGAAACTTATTATAAATTGTCATTATAACATACAATTGAAATTCAGTGGCAAAAAAACAGAATTACTTCTGAAACAGGGGAGATCAATAGGAAATAATCGCTGCCGTTATTGTTTAAGCAAACTGGGTCCATTACTTTTAGAGTTATAAAGTAAACATACAATTGGTCTAAATGTAAAAATAACACATTATATAAAAGAACTGGAGTTCCGCCCCACCCCACCACCAAGTCGCTGGCAAAACATGATTCCGTTGTGTTAAGGGAAAGGAAACATCTTTAGACGTTGTAGCTTAGACCAGGTGAGAAAATGGGACTTATTTTTAAACTAAATTTCCGATTGGCGGTGGAAAGGAAACAAAAGAAAACGCATCTGCTAAGGTGGAGGGATTCTCTTTGTCGATAAGAGATTTGTTTAAGAAAAAGAGGCGACTTTGCTGTAAAATGGCTTCCAAAGTACTGTAACAATAAAAAAAAGAATCCACAGTCCTTTTTGAAAGCGTTTTCCTGAGAATTGCTATAAGGTTAGTTCGGGTCACACTGATTGCATATCAATGGTGAACACTATTATTTGGCTGCGATCGAGAAGAATAAAACGAGGAGAATCGAGATTTGTTTCAATTGTAATGCTGGTCACTAAAAGGAGTTGGGTTTTGAATGTGTAATGTATTGTCCCGAGGCTCCCAGAGACCCAGGCAGAGAGCGTCCTCTTTGTTAAGCACGTTAGCTAAGGCTCCTTCCCCGCCGCCTGCAACCGATCGCTCTATTCCACCAGCAACCCCCCCCCCCCCCTCCTCTCTCCCACCACACATTCTACCAGTGATCTACCCTCTTAGCAGCTGTCTAAAAGAATCCACACCGGCATCACTCCATACCCCAGTCAGCTGAGAGGAGGTCAAAGGCAAATAAGCCCCGCAGAGGAAGGAGAGAGAGAGAGAGAGAGAGAGAGAGACGCACACAAACAAAAAAACACAAGCCAAGAATCCTTGCCAAGTACTTCATTTCTCGCTTTCCCTCCCTCCAAAGATCCTCTTTAACTCTCGCTTTCTCCCTCCCTGCAGCTCGTCCACTTACCGTAGCTTCTCCTCTGTTTGAATGACTTGTCAGAAGGCATTTTCTGGGCTGGAGAATGCGAGGATAATCAGGTGAAGCGGACACTGCTGTTCCTGATGTGTCCAAACACAGGGCGATGTAACAAACCGCATCACGTGAACACCTTGACGTCAAGGCACAGGCACTAAAAGGGGAGGGCGCAGGGAAGCAACTGACGTGTTCGCCGATGTTAATTGCACTTCATGCTCACCATAAAGGGAAAGTGCCAAATCAAAACTTGGTTTCTTTTGTAAACGGTTAAATTTGTTCAACTGTATTCGAATGACATGCAGTAATCTTAATATACTTCAAAGTTACTTAGCAATACCGTCAAAAAGGTTAATAGTTTTAAAATGTATGTAGAATTCATAATCTCCATACTATGTTTGCAGGAGTTGTTTGATGGTCAGGTTTATAAAAGGTTACTAAATACTGTGATCATCGACCTGAAACGTTAAATCTGTATCTCTCCCCCCAGACCTGCTGCAGATTTTCCATCTTTATAGGAAATATTCTTCAGCATATTGAATATAAGACTATAAGATCTCTTTATTAGTCACATGTACATCAAAACACACAGTGAAATACATCTTTTTGCGTAGAGTGTTCTGGGGGCAGTCCGCGAGTGTTGCCACGCTTCCGGCGCTAACGTAGCATGCCCACAACTTCCTAACCCGTCTTTGGAATGTGGGAGGAAACCGGAGCACCCGGAGGAAACCCACGCAGACACGGGGAGAACGTACAAACTCCTTACAGACAGTGGCTGGAATCGAACCTGGGTCACTGGTGCTGTAATAGCATTACGCTAACTGCTACACTACCCTGCCTGCCCATAAGACATAGGAGCAGAATTAGGCCATTCGGCCCATCCAGTCTGCTCCGCCATTCATTCATGGCTGATTTATTTTTCCCTCTCAACCCCATTCTCCTGCCTTCTCCCCGTAACATTTGACACCCTTACTAATCAAGAACCTATCAACCTCCACTTTAAATATATCCAATGATTTGGCCTCCACAGCCCTTTGTGGCAATGAATTCCACAGATTCATCACCCTCTGCTAAAGAAATTCCTCCTCATCTCTGTTCTAAAGAGACATCCTTTTATTCTGAGGCTGTGCCCTCTGGTCCTGGACTCTTCCACCACTGGAAACATCCTCTCCATGTCCACTCTATCCAGGCCTTTCAATACTCGGTAGGTATAATATTTAGGTTTTTTAATGGTTGCTTCACTGTAATCATGTACGTTTACTGATGACTCTCAGCACTCGGACCCTGCTTCAGTCCCTTGAGCAATATGGATGACAATGCAATAAATGCCATTACCAAAGGAATCTGATGGAGTAGACACAGTGAAGGTGTTCTGGTAATGACATTTGTGGGGATGACCAAAATTGGGGAATGTAAATACAAGACAGCCACAAATAAATCCACTCAGGAATTCAGGAAAAACCTCTTTATCCCGAGAGTAGTTGGAATGTGGAACTCATTACCACAGGGTTGATAGCTAATGGTATGGAAGCATTTAAGGACATCTAGGTAGATGCACAAGGAAGGAGGTTTTCCTGACAGGAGGTATGGAAGAGGGGTGGGAGAAGACTACGGTGGAACGCAAAGAGTGTCATGGACTACTTGGACTGAATGGACTACTTCAGTGCTGTGTCTTCTCTGTAATTCCATAAAATTTTACTTTCCTGCATCCTTCACCTCCACCACCTTCCTTTGCCCAGCACAGAGGTTTAGAGGACCATGGGCCAAACCCGGGCAGGTAGGACTAGCTCACTGGGCAACACAGACGGCATGGATGAGTTGGGCCAAAGGGCCTGTTTCCATGCTGTAAGACTCTATGGTTGTTCTGCCATGCCCATTATTAGTTAGAGCTCTTGCAAATTAATTAACTTGGTAACTTGGTTTATTATTGTCACATGTACCGAGGCGCAGTGAAAAACTTTGTTTTTCATGCCATCATTTCATCACTTCAGCACATCGAGGTAGTACAAGGGAAAAGCAATAACAGAATAAAGTGTTACAGTTACGGAGAAAGTGCAGTGCAGGCAGACATGAAGGTGCAAGGCCGTCACAAGGTAGATTGTGAGGTCAAGACTCCACTCATCTTGGACAGGTACATGGATAGGGAAGGTTTAGAGGCTTACGGGGAAAATATGACCAAATAATAGGACTAGCTTAGATGGGCATCTTGGACAGCATAGACCAGTTGGGCTGAAGGCCCTGTCTCTGTGCTCCATCACTCTCTAATCTGGGAATGAGAACTCACTCCTGGGAGCTGTTGCTTCCATGCCTTATTTGAGACTACACACTTTATCAATATTTTGTTGCTTACTGTAAAAATTGGACTATGATCAGTACAGATGCAATGTATACGTCACACACATACTCTGTTTTAAAGTGGGTCTGCGCAGCATTTTGCCAGGTTTACGGTGGTCAGTTACACTGAAATAGGTTTGGCTCATTCTGTATAAACTTGGCAGAGCCAGATTCTCCATGATCAGTCTCCGTTGTGGACAGGATGTGTGTCCGCATCTCTACAGTTAGTTCCAGGTTTCAATTCAGGCGAAGCTTTTTTAATTCAAAAATAAAATCATGGGGCGAGTAGATAAGTGGATGATCACAGTCTCTTTCCCAGGGTAGGGGAGTTCAAAACTAGAGGACATAGATTTAAGGTGAGAGGAGAGATATTAAAAAGAAACCTGAGGAGAAAATTATTCACACTGAGGGTGGTGGGTATATGGTATTGGTATTGGTTTATTATTGTCACTTGTACCGAGGTACAGTGAAAAACTTGTCTTGCATACTGATCGTACAGATCAATTCATTACACAGTGCATTGAGGTAGTACAAGGTAAAACAATAACAGAATAAAGAGTAACGGTAGCGTAGCCGTTAGCGCGATGCTATTACAGTGCCAGCAATTGGGGTTCGATTCCCGTTGCTGTCTGTGAGGAGTTTGTACGTTCTCCCGTGTCTGCGTGGGTTTCTTCCAGGAGCTCCGGATTCCTCCCACATTCCAAAGACGTACGGGTAGGTTAATTTGGGTTTAAAATGGGCGGCGCGGACTCGTTGGGCTGGAAGGGCCTGTTACCATGCTGTAAAAAAAATAAAATTAAAAAAAAAAATAAACTTAAAAATTTAAAGTGTCACAGTTACAGAGAAAGTGCAGTTCAGGTAGACAATAAGGTGCAGAGTCATAACAAGGTAGATCGTGAGGTCAAGAGTCCGTCTCATCGTATAAGGGAACTGTTCAATAGTCTTATCACAGTTGGATAGAAGCTGTCCTTGAGCCTGGTGGTACGTGCCCTCAGGCTCCTGTATCTTCTGCCTGATGGGAGAGTGGAGAAGAGAGAATGGCCCGGGTGTGTGGGGTCTTTGATTATGCTGGCTGCTTCACCAAGGCAGCAAGAGGTATAGACAGAGTCCATGGAGGGGAGGCTGGTTTCCATGATGTGCTGGGCTGTGTCCATGACTCTCTGCAGTTTCTTGCGGTCCTGGGCAGAGCAGTTGCCGTACCAAGCCATGATGCATCCAGATAGGCTGCTTTCTATGATGCATCAATAAAAGTTGGTGAGTGTCAAAGGGGACATGCCAAATTTCTTTAGCCTCCTGAGGAAGTAGAGGCGCTGGTGAGCTTTCTTGGCCATGGCATCTACGTGGTTGGACCACGACAGGCTATTAGTGATGTTCACTCCTAGGAACCTGAAGCTCTCAACCCTCTTGACCTCAGCACCATTGATGTAGACAGGTGCAGGTACACCACCCCCTTTCCTGAAGTCAATGAGCAGCTCTTTTGGAGTAAGCTGCCAGAGGGAGCTGTAGAG
The DNA here is from genome assembly GCF_009764475.1 of Pristis pectinata. Lineage (NCBI taxonomy): Eukaryota > Metazoa > Chordata > Chondrichthyes > Rhinopristiformes > Pristidae > Pristis > Pristis pectinata. The sequence goes on from NC_067420.1 coordinate 37,917,981, forward strand.
GTGGGTACAGTTACAATGTTTAAAAGACATTTGGCCAGAAACATGGAGAGGAAAGGTTTAGAGGGATATGGGCCAATGAGACTAGTCACATGGACATCTTGGTCAGCATGGATGAGTTGGGCCAAAGGGCCTGTTCCCATGCTGTATAACTCTAACTCTGTATATAAAAAAAGCATTTTTTCAGGCAGTGTCTTGCTGTTTGATGCCTTTGCAACATGCACAAGGAGCTTCATGACTGGGTTCCAAAGAAAAACAGGTAGCTTCATTAAAGGGCAGACAGTGGGAAATGCAGACTGGTTTGATATAGAGCATCACTGGGTATGGAATGGCAGTTCACAGGCCACCACTGGTAATGGAGGGGCTACATATAGTTCACCGCCAGTAATGGGATGGTTAGTTATAGTGTACCAGAGATGCTATCTATAGAACACCATCAGTAACAGAGTTGTACCATCAACAGCAGATCTGATAATGGGAGAATCAATTGTAGAACACCACTGGTAATGACATGGCTAGTTATGTAGCATCACTGGGACCAGAATGGCTATTGGTAGAGTGTCACTGATAATGGAATGGCTGGTTATAGACCCCCAAATGGTAATGGGGTAGTTAGTGATAAAGCACCGTTATTAATGGGTAGTTAGGGTGCATTACTGGCAGTGGAGTGGTCACTGGTAGAGCAACACCAGGAAGGAAATAGGCAAACACTGGGAATGGACTGGCTACTTACAGGCAAATAATGTGAATTGGGGGGGCTAGTTACACACATTAGTGAAACAACATAACTTATTATCAATTATTCATCTGAAAAATAATGTGAAAGGTGAAAAAAAAAACAAAATAACTTATAATACAGCAGTATGGTTGTAGAATGCACAGCACATTCAACATTTTGACTTTCACGTTTAATAACTTGACCCCTGTGCTAATATTGCATCTTATTATTTCAAAGTGCTTTAAAGTACTTCATAGATTAAATTTTACTTGGAGTAGGATGACATCAGCCCTAAAAGTAGAGGCAATGGTTTAAAAGCTGCATTAATTGATCCATTTGCTTCATTCCACTAAACAACAGACCCTGGTGGTGAACCATTTGCACTGAGCTACAACGCTCTGTGGTAGATATCACAATAAAACAGAAAATGTTCAGCAGGAGTGTTTAAAGCATTTTCTGTTTTTATTGGAGACTTCCAGCATCTGCATATTCTTGATCTTCATTTACTCGTTTGGCTTCCAGCTTCCCAGATGAAGTTTCCAGGGGGAGGATGGATGTTTTGCTGAGTCATATAGGGGTAGGACATATACAATAAATGGTAGGGTGCTAAGGAATGTTGATGCACAGAGGGACCTTGGAGTTCAAGTCCATTGTTCACCGAAAGTAGCAACACAGGCAGATAGGGTGGTGAGAAAGGTACATGGCGTGCCTTCATGGTCAGGGCATAGAATACAAAAGTTGGGACATTATATTGCATCTTGACAAAATGTTGGGTAGATGGCATTTGGAGTACCGTCTGCAGTCCTGGTCGCCACACTATAGGAAGGATGTGGTTGTGCTGGAGAGAGTGCGGCAGAGATTCACCAGGATGTTACCTGGATTGGAGGACTTTCATTACAGGGGGAGATTGAATAGGTTGGGCTTGTTTTTCATGGAAAGAAGGAGGGTGAGGGGTGACCTGAGAGAGGTGTGTACAATTATCAGAGGCATAGATAGGGCAGATAGTCAGAATCTTTTTCCCATGGTAGGGGAATCAAAAACAATAGGGCATGGGTTTAAGGTGAGAGGAAGGAGTTTCAAAGAGAATTGGAAGAGAAAGTTTTTTTTTACACAGAGAGTTGTTGATATCTGGAACTCACTGCCAGAGGAGGTGGTGGAGTAAGAGGCAATCACTATGTTTTGTTTAGACAAACACTTAAATAGGCAAGGCATAGAAGGATACAGACCTAAAGTTCTCCACTTTAATGTGCTACTTGCTAATAGGACCATGGTAAACCCTTGATTATATCTATGCCTGTCCATGACTGAGCAGTTGACTGCAGTAATTGGTAATTGTAATTGGTTTATTATTGTCCCATGTGTACCGAGATACAGTGAAAAGCTTTTGCTTGCGTGCCATCCAGACAGATCATGCCATTCATAAGTACATCAAGGTAGTGAAAAGGAAAACAGAATGCAGAACGTAGTGTCACAGACACACAAGGGACTGCAGATGCTGGAAATCTGGAACAACACACACAAAATGCTGGAGGAACTCAGCGAGTCAGGCAGCATCTACAGAGGGAAATAAACAGTTGACCTTCCAGGTCGAGACCCTTCATCAGTACTGGTCCGCTGAGTTCCTCCAGCATTTTGCGTGTGTTGCTGCAGAATTTAGTGTTACAGTTCCAGATGGGATTAGTACAGATGGGAGGAAAGGTCAGCATGGATGTGTTGTGCCAAGGGCCTGTTTCTGTGCTGTACAACTCTATGACTCTAAAAGCAGGATTGAGTGAAATGCTCCAATGATATGGACACCAGGCTGAGGAGAAGGTAGTTTATCCACCCATGCCTATTGGCCTAGTGGTGTATAATAACAGCAAAACCCAGCACTTACCGTGACCTTAAAAATAAAACCACAACATATCATCTCGCTGCCTTGGAAAAGCAGCCATAATCAAAGACCCCTCCCATTCCAGACATTCTCTCTTCTCCCCACTTCCATCAGGCAGAAGATACTAAAGCCTGAAAGCACATACCACCAGGCTCAAGGACAGCTTCTATCCTGATTATTGAAAGGACCTCTTGTACGATAAGATGGACTCTTGACTTCACAATCTACCTCTCATGTACTTGCAGCTTATCCCCTGTCTCCACTGCACTTTCTCTGTAACGGTAACACTTTATTCTGCATTCTGTTATAGCTTTTCCCTTGTACTACCTAGATGTACTGAGGTGAAATAATCTGTATGGACGCCATGCATAACAAAGTTTTTCACTGTACCTCAGTACACGTGACAATAATAAACCAATTACCAATTAAATAAATGTAAGGAAATGGACTCCATGTCAGGAAGGAGCAGTCTAAAAAGGACTTTGAATACTTGATTAATGCAAAGGACTTTGAGAAGGCTTTTGAGAAGATGGTGAGCTGGATAGATTTCAGGAGGGAGTTCCAGAGAATAGAATGGAGTCAGCTGAAGCCACCTGTCACTGACAGAGAGGCGAAGGAAGAAGGGGGTTGAACATGTGGCCAAAGTAAGAAGAATGGAGTATCTGGGAGAGTTTGTGGTACTGGAGGAGCTGCTAAAGAAAAGTTGTTTCTACCATGTGGTTATAAATATATCTCTGAATCCAAAAAGGAAAGGATGTATTGATATAATAAGCACTTAAGAAAGAGAAAATGTATTTGAGTATGGTGAGATAAGGCAGTAACACATCTATTGGGCCTAATAGCTGTAATATGAGAAATTCTAATATGCATCCTGTGTAATAAAGTAACATGGGGATTCATACATTTTTCTATTTATTCATTCATGGGATATGAGTGTCATTGATAAGGCCAGCATTTACTGACCATCCCTGAATGTCTCCAGAACTGAGTGGCTTGCTTGGTTATTTCAGAGTAGAGTTAAAAATCAACAGCACTGGTGGGTCTGTATTCCCATGTGGACCAGATGGGGAAAGGATGGCAAATTTCCTTGCCTGAAGAACATTAGTGAAGACATGGATTTTGACGTGACTGTCTGGGGGATGGGACTCAGTGGAGGTTGGCAGGCAATGGAAGCCATGATTAACCACTGGGTCTAAAACAGAATTATTCTTAACGAATGCAAGCATCAAACTAAATTGCATCATTGCCCCAATGTTTTTCAAAATCTTTCTTACTGCAAGAGGATCAAGATTTCAGACCAGGCTGAAAAATCATAGTCTACCAGGGAGTGATGATCCTTGCCCTCCTACCTGCTTCTGAGAATTGGACTACCTGCAGCAGGCATCTCAAGACACTGAAAAACATAGCACCAATGACGTTTCTGAAAAATGTTCCAAATTCACTGGAAGAATAAGCGAACCAACATCACTCTCCACTTTACAGTGGCCAATTAACCTACCAACCTGCATGTCTTTAGGAGATGGGACTGGTTGCAATGAAAACATCTGCAGATACAACAAAGCATGGGAGCCTGACAACTGAACACAGAGAGGATGTATATGTTCCTTGGAGCGACTAGTGTAATTGAAGTAGAGGGTGAGGGCCAAAGAGCCCAGAATGAAACCAGAAGACAAACATTTAAAATAAAACTGCAGATGCTGGAAATCTGAAATAAACACAGAACCAGACCTGTTGAGAACTTCCAGCATTTTCTGCTTTTATGCAAGAGTTTGATCTTGTTAGTAGAAATTGGGCCAGATACTTAGGCAATGTTGGCCAGCTTATTTGCCAAGGTTTGATGTTCCACTTAATTAAGTAGTGGAAAAAGTACAAAACCATTTCAACCCAGCAATGTTGGACACGTGGAAAGTTATATGTTTGAAAGCCACATTCAGATCAAGAGAGACAATTAACAAAGACATGGTCATTCTAAAAGATCAGTTACGTTGTGTGCTGTGAGCTATGTTAATGTGTGGACTCCCTGGTAAGCATATCCGATCAGAAGTGCTATACAAACAAGAATTAATATTTGAACGGGCACGCATGATTGCTACCTACAAAAATGACCTCCAAAAATGTGAAAGAATTTTGGCTGGCACAGAATTCAAAGTGTGCCAACAGCATGAGCAACGGTACAGGTGTGGCCATTTGGCGCAGTCAGATGTTTTAACTGCAGAAAACTAAGGAACATGGCCTCAGTCTGCAAGTCTAGACAGAGGATCGCAAACTTGGAATAATCGTACCCAAGCAGGTTCTCAAGGAAAGGGAGCAACAAAAAGCCAAGGAGCACTGCAGTAGGTAAGCAAATTGAGGAGTGCTTTTTAAACCCAACCTACATTACCCATGGCAAGAGTGTAAACAGCAGGTTAATATTAATGCAAAGGTTCAGGTTGGTATGGCAACTGCTCTGCCCAAGACCACAAGAAATTGTGGAGAGTTGTGACTGCAGCCCAGTCCATCATGGAAACCATTCTCCCCTCCGTTGACTCTGTCGACACCTCCTGCTGCCTCGGTAAAGCAGCCAACGTAATCAAAGACCCCACCCACCCTGGTCATTCTTTCTTCTCCCCCCTCCCATCGGACAGAAGATACAAAAGCTTGAATACACACACCGCCAGGCTCAAGGCCAGCTTCTATCTGCTGTTATAAGACTCTTGAAAGGACCTCTTGTACAGTAAAGATGAACTCTCGATCTACCTCATCATAGCCCTTGCACCTTATTTGTTTGCCTGCACTGCACTTTCTCTGTAACTGTAACACTATATTCTGCATTCTGTTTTTGCCTTTCCCTTTGTACTACCGCGATGTACTTATGATTGGCATGATCTGGATGGCATGCAAAACAAAGCTTCTCACTGTATCTCGGTCCACATGGGACAATAATAAACCAATTACAATTACCAATTACTGCTGTCAACTGCTCAGTCATGGACAGGCATAGATATAATCAAGGGTTTGCTATGGACCTATTAGCAAGTAGCGCGTTAAAGTTGAGAACATATTCTGGCAAGACACCAACAACATCAGGACCTGTCAAGGGCAAGGCTACAGATTATGTGGCTGATTAGAGTTAGGTGGTTGACTTGTTAAAAGAGTTGAAACTGGGTTGGAAAAATTATTTAAGTGAATCCATGATGACCATATTTAAAGATGCTTCCAGAACAATATGAAGACAGGTTTAAGCATTCATATATTGATAATAAAAGGTGATGTGTATTAAACCAAATGCCAAAACTATTTACTATAAGCTTACACTGCTGAAAACACTCAGCAGGTCAGGCAGCATCTGTGGAAGGAAAAAAAGAGTTAATGTTTCAGGTCGAAGACCCTTCATTAGAACTCAGACTTGAAACGTTAACTGCTTCTCTCTCTACAGACACTGCCTGACCTGCTGAGTGTTTCTAGGATTTCCTGTTTTTATTTCAGGTTTCCAGCATCTGCAGTTTTATTTTTATTTTCTGTCACAAACGTAGACTGTACTCTATGTGCTAAAAGCTTAAGTAGAAGAAGATCTAAACATGGAGCACCAGCAACATCTGGTGAATCAGTTGGTAGGATGGCTGCAGAGTTTGTGAAGACCTATGACTCTGTTAAATTTGCATGTTAAATCAGTTTATGCTTTTTTTAAGTGTAAGGGAAGCAGTGTAACATTGCTTGTGAATAATAATTGCTGCTTTTAAGGTTATCACTCCTTTAAGGATTGTTTCATTTTTCAAGTGTCCTCTTGGCAGAATCAGCCTGGGTTCATGAGTTCATGAATAAACTACACAGGCCTTGTTTGAGTTCATATATGTTGCATGTGCACCAATCTCTCAACTCTCCAACGGACCTGGTTGGAGATTAAAAGCAAAGTGAGTGCCCAGATATTCAGTTCATGCTCCTGTTGATCTGGGTTATAGACACCAACATTTCTTTGGGAAGTTCTCTGCTCCATGGATCATAGAACAAAGAACATAGAACAATTACAGCACAATTCAGGCCCTTCGGCCCACAAAGCTGTGCCGAACATGTCCCTACCCTAGAAATTACTTGGCTTACCCATAGCCCTCTATTTTACTCAGCTCCATATACCAATCTAACAGTCTCCTGAAAGACCCTATCGTATCCGCCTCCACCACCATTTCCGGCAGCCCGTTCCACGCAGTCACCACTCTCTGAGTAAAAAACTTACCCCTTCAATGGAACTTCATTCCCTACTTTTCTGTCCTCCTTAGAGACACTTGTTAAATCCTACCTCTTTGAATAATCTTTTGATGTTCACTTAATACTTGGCTCAATGTCAACCTTTGTCTTGTCGGGTGAAATATATTGGGATATTTTGGTACGTAAGAGCAGTTTAACATGTATGTTGTGGGGACAAAATTGGGCAAAGGAAAAAGGTAAGGGTCACAGTTGAAGTTATGTTGACAGTAAGACCATTCAGCTTTGAATGAAACAAAATCACAGTAGCAAGTTACTAATTTGTACTTCCATATCTGATTCATTTTCTGGGTGATAGCATCCCACAGGGCCTTACTGGCGTAGTAGGCAGCACATCAGTTTCATAATCTGAAGGTGGTGATTTCAAGCCTCATATGGGGCATGAGTTTTATGAAAGATAAAAGTTATACCAACGGAGGTCACAGCAGGAGCTATAAAACTCCCCTGGGGTAATTTCTGGTCCTTTATGTTTGAAGGTTGTCTCTCCCACTCTGTGTCCAAACCAAAAAAAGCCTGCAGTTGATGGAAATCTAAAATAAAAGCAGAAAAGGCTGGAAACACTCAGCAGGTCAGGCAGCATCCACGGAAGGAGAAATAGTTAAAGTTTCAGGTCTGAGACCCTTCGTCAGCATTGGGAAAGAGAGAAAGCAAAGTAGTTTAAACTTACAGAGAAGGTGGGGGAGGGATGGTTAGATAGAAGCAAACATCTCAGATAGGGTACGACTAAATAACATAATGTCATGTATATTGATTGCTTAACATGTGCACACAAATGCAATGGGAAGGCTGAACAATTGTTACCTTAAGTTTTAGAGTTTCTTTCTTCTGCTCTGTAGATCAATGTTTTCTTCTGAGGCCACCCTTTGGGATCAAAAATGATTGTTTTCACCCTGGTTTTGTGGGTTTGAAGGTGGCTGATGAGGCCAGTGTTGGAATCACAGACTTTTCCACAGATGGGCAGAAAGATATCTTGTGAGGTGGTCTGCTGCTTGCGGCACTTACACAGAGCTTCTGTCTGCTCCAGATGCGTGTCCTCAAGATTTTCAATACATCCTGAATGCTCCTTCTGGACTTTGAGGGAGCATGGGACAAATATTCCCAGGAGACAGTGGGGATGTTGCATTTCTTCAATGAGGCTTTAAGCACATCCTTGAATCTGTTCCTTTGCCTGGAGGATTTTGAAGATGATGGTGATAATTTTTTAATGACTTAAGATATCTGCCATCAGTGGTCCAGTTCTCAGAGTATACAGCAGGAAGTGTATAGGAGGTCACAGCTGGCTAGTAGGCCATTAGTTCTGCTCCAGGTTTGAGGTCGTCATCTTCAAATAGCCTTTTCCTCAATCAACCAAAGCCAGGGTTGGTCTATTGAACAGTGCATTTCATCTTCAAAGCCTGCTTTTGCCGCGAGGTAGCTAATTAGATATGGGGGATGGACCATGTTCTCCAGGATCTCACTGTGAACCTTTATTGTTGGAGGGCAGTGTAGTGCAGTTGGGGGGCAAGTTGGTAAAAGACCTTTGTCTTCTGGGTGTAGAGTATAACATCTATCCCATTGCAGAGCCAATGCTGGATTCAAGCTCGGCCTCTGAGCTAATGGAAACACAAGCACAATGCAGTTCGACTGCTGGCTTACCTTGGTTCAGGAGTGTAGTTCCTGTCAGTTAAGTTGATTCCCATACCTTCTAAACATTAGCTCCACTAACTACAACAGGAAAGATTGGGAAAGGGCTGAGTGGAGATCTTATGCAGGAAAATGATCTGTAGGCCCTCCTGATAGATGGAGTCAAAAACTTTGGAGTAGTACAAATAGGCCATGAATTATGTCCTTGCTGCTTCCTGCATTTTTCTTAGAATTTTTGCACTGTGAAGATCATGTCTACCTTGCCTCTGCATGAACAGAATCTACACTGTGATTCAACATAGAACATAGAACAATACAGCACAGGAACAAACCCTTTGATCCATAATACTGTGCCAAGCTAATCAAATTAGTAATTAAACACCTAACTAAACTAATCCTTTCTGTTTACTCAATGTCCATATCCCTCCATTATCTGCACATTCATGTGTCTATCTAAAAGCCTCTTAAACACTGTATCTGCCTCCACCCCTGGCAGTGCATTCCAGGCACCCACCACTCTGTGTGTAAAAAACTTGCCCCGTACATCACCTTTGAACTTACCCCCCTCTCACCTTAAATGCATGCCCTCTAGTATTAAACATTTCAACTCTGGAAGAAAGATATCGGCTGTCTACTCTATCTGTGCCTCTCATAATCTTACAAACTTCTATCAGGTCTCCCCTCAGCCTCCGCCGCAGATTCAGTGAGAAGCTCATCGGCCCCCTCCAACAGGCAGCTGTGGAAAACACTGGCACTGTGATAGACAAGAAGATGATCCTTCTGTCGTCACCACTGTCAGATGTCTCCTATCTTGAAGATAGTCACAACTACAGCATCCCCTGTGATAACCTCTTCTTGATATCACCTTGCAATTGTGACTGAAGCTTTTCGCTGTTGAGCAAATAAAGACGAGTAATACTTGAAGTTTTGTTGCCAGTGAGAATTCTTTAGCCCCACTCAATTTTTCACTTGTGAGAAGAATGAAAAGAAAACAGAAGCGTAAGCTATTGATTTGTACAACGACAGCCTCCCACAGGCCTCGTTAGCGCAGTAGGCAGCGTGTCAGTCTCATAATCTGAAGGTCGTGAGTTCAAGCCTCACACGGGGCACTCATTTTATGAGAAGCAAAATTTATACCAATTGAGGTCACCACAAGAGCGATGAAACTCACCTGGGGCAATCTCTCATCCTTTTTGTTCGAGCATTTCATCTCCCATTCTGTATCACTTGCACATTGATTACAAATCAAAAAAAAATCTGCAGATGCTGGAAATCTGAAGTAAAAACCGAAAATGCTGGAAGCACTCAGCAGGTCAGGCAGCATCTGTGGAAAGAGAAACAGTTAACATTTTAGGCCCCAAACCCTTCAGAGCTACCAAAGGGAGAAACAAGTTAGTTTAAAGATGCAGAGTAGGTGGTGGTGGGGTGGGTGTGGTCAATGGCCGGACAAAGGGAATATCTCAAATAGGGTGAGACCAAATGACTTAATGTCATGCACATTGATTACCTAACATGTGCTCACAAACGCAATGGAAAGACTGTGCAGCTCAGGAAGGGGAACGAGGGCAAACATGCTCCAGTCTACATTGGGGGATCAGCAGAGGATAGAGTCAGCAGCTTTAAATTCCTGGGCGTTAACCTATCGGATGACCTGTCCTGGGCCCAGCACATAGATGCAATCACAAGGAAGGGGCGCCAGCGTCGTTACTTTCTTAGGAGGTTAAGGGGGTTCAGCTTGTTACCAAACACTCTAACAAACTTCTACAGATGTTCTGTTGAAAGTATCCTGACTGGTTGCATCATAGTCTGGTACAGTAATTTGAATACACAGGAACACAAGAAGCTGCAGAGAGTAGAGGACTCAGCCCAATACATCACGGGCACATCCCTCCCCACCATCAGTATTATCGATATGAGGTGCTTCCTCAAGAAGGCAACATCCATCATCAAAGACCCCCACCATCTGGGCCATGCCATCTTCTCACAGCTACCATGGGGCAGGAGGTACAGAAACCTGAGATCCCACACCACCAGGTTCAAGAACAGCTACTTCCCTTCATCCATTCAGTTCTTGAACCAACCTGCACAACCCTAATCACTACCTTGGTATAGCAACACTGTGACCACTTTGACCACTTTGCACTACAATGGACTTTGATTTTTTTTTGTTCTAATTTGTTTTTTTTATAAATTATGTATAATTTATGTTTTTCTTGTGAATGTTGTACATATGATGCTATGTGCCTGTGATGCTGCTGCAAGTTTTACATTGCACCTGTGCACACATGTACTTGTGCACACATGTACTTGTGCATATGACAATAAACTCAACTTTGAATTTGACTTTTTACCTTAAGTTCTAGAGTTTCTTTCTATTGTCCTCTAGATAAGTGTCTTCTTCTTAGGCTGCACTTTGAGGTAAATTGGTAAGTTGGTAAATTGGTTTATTATTGTCACATGTCCCGAGGTACCGTGAAAAACTTGTCTTGCATACCGTTCGTACAGGTCAATTCATTACAACTGTGCATTGAGGTAGTACAAAGGAAAACGATAACAGAGTGCAGAATAAAGTGTTACAGTTACAGAGAAAGTGCAGTGCAGGTCAACAATGAGGTGCAAGGTCATAACGAATTAAATTGTGAGGTCAAGAGACCATCTTATCGTACTAGGGGACCATTCAATAGTCTTATAACAGCTGGGTAGAAGCTGTCCTTGAGCCTGGTGGTACATGGTTTCAGGCTTTTGTATCTTCTGCCCAATGAAAAGGGGGGAGAAGAGAGAACGTCTGGGGTGGGTGGGGTCTTTGATTATGTTGGCTGCTTTACCGAGGCAGCGAGAAGTGTAGACAGAGGTTAACCATTAATGATTAACCATTAATTGCTTCCAAACCAGTTTTGAGGGTTCTGAGTTGACTAAGAAGGTCAATGTGGGACCCACGGACTTTTCCACCGGTAGGGCAGGTGAATAGTTTGTCAGGTGGTCTGATTTTTCTGCCTCTTACACAAAGGCTCCATACGCTCTAGATGTACAACCTTGAAGTTCACAGTAATATCCTCAATGCTCCTTCTCCACTTTGATGGGACATGGGACAGAGATTCCAAGGAGAAACCTGAGAAGTTGCAATTCTTCAAGGATTCTTGTAGCATAATTTTAAATATTTCCCTTTGTCCATCTAGCAATCCCTTCCCAGGACAGAACACACAACAGAGTATCTGTGCCAGGAGACTGGTGTCAGGGATACAAAAGATACAGCCTGCCCAAAGGAGTTGGCTGAGTGCGATTAGAGCCTCAGTTCTAAAGATATTGTCCTGGGAAAGGCCATGACATTATTTTGCTTATCCTTACACTGAATTTGGGGGATTTTGCATGGTATTGTTCCATTGCCTTAAGGTGCCAGCTGTAAGTAGTCCAGGTCTCAGATTATATAGGAGAAATTATGGACATCACCACTGACTGGGAGATCATGAGCTTTGTTCCAGGTTTGAGGTTATAATCCTCAAATATCCTTTTCCTCAATTGACCAAAGACAGTGTTGGCAACGTTGAGGGTCATCTTTAAAGTCTGCCTTCCCAAGAGATATCCACTGAAATATGGGAACGTAACCACATTTTCAAGGTTTCGCTGGGAACCTTTATCATTGAAGGACAGTGAAACACAGCAGGAATAAGTAGATAGAGGACCTTGTGGGTGTTAAGTACAAAGCCCATTTTCTTGTCTACTTCAGTGAAAGTGCCACTGGAGCTCAGCCTCCAAGCACATGGAAAACCAAGCATCATCTGTGTACAACTGAGAATCTTGGTTCAGGAGTGTAGTGACCATGGGTTAAGTAGTTCCCCATTAGTTCCAAAGATTAACTGTCCTCCTACGGTCAAGGTGTAACACTGCACCCAGTAAGGTTGAGAAGAGCAGAGACTCAAGAGACTGCAATCTGGAGCAACAAACAAGATGCTGGAGGAACTCAGCGGGTCAGGCAGCATCTGTGGAGGGAAACAGACAGTCGACGTTTCAGGCTGAGACCCTTCATCTGGACTGAAGAGTCCAAATGAGGGGTCTCAACCCACAATGTCAACTATCCATTTCCCTCCACAGAAGATTGAGAAGTGTGGGAGGAATGGTGGTTAGTTCCCTCAGGCTTACTGCATTCAATTGCACAAACTCAGTTTAACAAAAGACACACAGTAATGCCAACATGTGATGGGTATTATATTTCAGTAATTTATCTAATTCTGTTTCATCTCAGTATCTGCTTTTGAGAAGCATGACCTCAAAATGAGCTTCAAAATGACATAGATTTGTGCTTGAGGACATTGGCAGAGTTAAACCAGAGCTAAACCCTGGACTGAAGGTTACTCACAATCCTTATTTACTATAGGCAATGAAATTTCAGACTCGTAATGTTCGAACGTTAGTATAAAAGTACTTTGAAGAGTGTTTTGGAGGGATGAGGGTGTTCCCTGTGATAACCTCCTCTTCACAGATGTGGGTGATGAGGCTGTGGATTTGTGACTGAAGATCTTCACTGCTGAGAAAATAAAGGCAAGAGTCACACTTGAAGTTTTGTTGGCTTTGAGAGTAATTTCAACCACTTCAGTTTTGAGCTTGTGAGAAGACTGAAATAAAATCAGAAGTGCAAGCTATTGATTTGTAAAATTACATCTGATTTGTTACCTGGATGAGAACATTCCACAGGCCTCGTTAGCGCAGTAGGCAGCGCGTCAGTCTCATAATCTGAAGGTCGTGAGTTCGAGCCTCACACGGGGCACTTGTTTTATGGGTGACAATACAAAGGCTGTGAAGCACCTCTCCAACCTTTTAAGTTCGACAACTGCCTTTCCAATTCTTTGTCCATTGCACATTCATTGAAAGCCCCAGACAACCTTGCCCACTGCAATTTGCTCACCAACAAAACAGGTCTACAGTGGATGCTATCTCCCTGGCCCTACACTCATCTCTGGAGCATCTGGACAGTAAAGACACCAACGTTAGACTATAGTTTATTGACTACAGTTCCGCCTTCAATACTATAATCCCAAGCAAACTCATCACCAAACTCCAAGACCTGGGACTCAACACCTCCCTCTGCAACTGGATCTTTGACTTTCTGACCAACAGACCGAAATCAATGAGGATAGGCTGCAACAGCTCCAGCACAATTATTCTCAACACTGGTGTCCCATGAGGCTGTGTCCTCAGCCCTCTACTCTACTCCCTATATACTCGTGACTGCATGGCCAGATTCTGCTCTAACTCCATCTACAAGTTTGCAGTTGATACCACCGTAGTGGGCCATATCTCAAATAACGAAGAGTCAGAGTAGAGGAAGGAGATAGAGAGCTTAGTGACATGGTGTCATGACAACAACCTTTCCCTCAATGTCAGCACAACAAAAGAGCTGGTCATTGACTTCAGGAAAGGGAGGCAGTGTACATGCACCTGTCTACATCAATGGTGCTGAGGTCAAGAGGGTTGAGAGCTTCAAGTTCCTAGAAGTGAAGATCACCAATAGCCTGTCCTGGTCCAACCATATAGATGCCACGGCCAAGAAAGCTCACCAGCACCTCTACTTCCTCAGGACACTGAAGAAATTTGGCATGTCCCCTTTGATACCAACTTTTATGAATGCACCATAGAAAGCATCCTACCTGGATGTATCATGGCTTGGTGTGGCAACTGCTCTACCCGGGACCGCAAAAATCTGCAGAGAGTTGTGGACACATCCCAGCGCGTCCTGGAAACCAGCCTCCCCTCCTCGGACTCTGTCTATACCTCTCGCTGCCTTGATGAAGCAGCCAACAAAATCAAAGACCCCACCCACCCGGGTCATTCTCTCTTCTCTCCTCTCCCATCACGCAGAAGATACAGTAGCCTGAGGGCACATACCACCAGGCTCAAGGACATCTTCTATCCCACAGTGAACCATGGAGACCCTTGATCAGGACTGGGTGATGTCTGCCAAACCTGATGAAGGGTCTCGGCCTGAAATGTCGACTGTTTATTTCCCTCCATGGATGCTGCCTGATCTGCTGAGTTCCTCCAGTACTTTTTGTGTACTGCTCCAGATTCCAGCATCTGCAGAATTTCTTGTGTCTCAGTTCCAGCTGTAGTTTTGTGGACAGTAAAAATAATTTCAACCACTTCAGTTTCGAGCTTGTGAGAAGTCTGAAAAAATATCAGAAGTGAAGGCTACTGATTTATACAATTGTACCTTCTTTGTTATCGAGTAGACAGTATCCCACAGGCCTCGTTAGCGCAGTAGGCAGTGCGTCAGTCTCATAATCTGAAGGTCGTGAGTTCGAGCCTCACACGGGGCACTAGTTTTATGGGAGACAAGAGAAGAGCTGTGAAATTCCTCTGCACCAATCTACAACCCTTTAGGTTCCAGGGTTTCCCTTCCCAGTCTGTGTCCATTGCAGAAGCATTGAAAATAAAACCAAACAAAAAATCTGCAGATGCTGAAAACCTGAAATAAAAAGAAAAAAATGTTGGAAACACACAGAAAATCAGGCAGCATCCATGGAAAGAGAACCTTGATTAGCATTGGGAAAGAGAGAAAAAAATACTTTAAAGAGTCAAAGAGGGTGTGGAAGGGGTGGATAGGACAAGGGGAATATCTCCGATAGGGTGAGACCAAATAGGTTATTGTCTTGTTCATAGATTGTTTCACATGTACACACAAGTGCAACGGGAAGGCAGGCTAATCATTATGTTGAATTCTAGAGGTTCTTCCTTTTGCTGTGAAGATCATTGTCTTCTTCTCAGGCAGTCCTTTAGGATTGAGGACGACTTGCCACCACTGAGGTCTTTTGGGTTTCTGGTAGCTAATAAGGACAATGTGGTAAAAATGCCATAACTCTTGGTTTTTGCTGTCCCTTACATTTTCCTTAGAGCTTTTGTGCTCTGAAAATGATGTCTCCTGTGCCTCTGGATAGACAGAATTCACAGTGTGATTCAGGGGGCAGGTCCTCAGTTCCTGGGAGGAAGCAGCCAAGGAGGACCCTGGCAATAGAGGGGAGCAGGAAGACTCCTCTGCAGTCACTGATGTCACATGTCTGTTTGATTGAAGATAGAATCAACTGCAGCCTCTCTGAGGTCCCCTGAAATAAGCTCCTCTCCCCAGACATGGGCGATGAGGCTGTGGATTTGTGACTGAAGCTCTTTGCTGCCGAGGAAATGAATGACTGAGTTAAAGTTGATGCTTTGATCTTGTGAAAAGGGCAAGCTATTGATTTGTACAGCACATGTGTTATTTGGGAACAGTATCCGACAGGGCCTCGTTAGCGCAGTAGGCAGCGCGTCAGTCTCATAATCTGAAGGTCGTGAGTTCGAGCCTCACACGGGGCACTAGTTTTATGGGAGACAATACCAGAGCTGTGAAAATCCTCTGCACCAATCTCCAATCTTTGATGTGGTTTTCATCTCCCATTCTGTGTCCACTGCACAATCATTGAAAATTTTTAAAAATCTGCAGAGACTAGAACGAGAAATGCAGGAAACACTCAGCAGGTCAAGCAGCATCCATGGAAAAAGACACTGTTAAAGTATCAGTTCGGAGCCTTTTCTTAAGATCTTGAAAATAGATTTAAAAAATTATATTAAGGTGCAGAAAATATGGGGGGAGAGACAGAGTATGGATAGGACAAAGGGAATATCTCTGATAGGGTGAGACAAAATAGATTACTATCATTCACATTTCTTGCTTAACATGTGCACATCAATGCGATGGGAAGGCTGGACAATCATTAGCTTCTTCTGTTTGCCACATCTATCACAGAATAGTTCTCAGCAGTACTTCAGGGTTTGTTTGCAGTTATTTGGAGGATTTGGAGAGGCATCGTTAGTGTTGGTAAGAACTCTTTAAAGTATTCAGTTTTGATCCTGTGAGAAGTCTGAATGGAAATCGGAAGTGCACACAATTGATTTGTACATTGACGTCTCATTCATTATCTCATTCAAGCTCTAAAATGTAAAGTAACCATTGGGCAGCCTTCATGAAGCACTTACGTGCACATGTTAGGCTATTCATGTGCATGCCAATAAAGTATTTGCACCCACCCTATCAGAGATATTCCCGTTTCTCCTATCCATCCCCTCATCACCATCTCTGTAATTTCAAATTCATTTCTTTTCTCTATTTTCTAGTTCTCAAACAAGGTCTCCATCCTGAAAATATAACTGTTTCTCTTTCAACAGATGCTCACTGACATTCTGTTTCCAGCATTTTCTGCATTTATTTCACATTTCTAGTTTCTGCAAATATTTTTGGATTATTTTCCAATGAATCTGCAATGGACTTGTAATCAGACATGAAACCCTCAAACACGAAGAGTTGGAGATTGTTGCAGATGAGTTTCACACCTCTTGTCTCCCGTAAAACTAGTGCTCCGTGTGAGGCTCGAACTCACGACCTTCAGATTATGAGACTGACGCGCTGCCTACTGCGCTAACGAGGCCCTGTGGGACAGTCTCTCCCGAAAAATGAATAAGCTGTAAATGTACAAATCAATTGCGTGAACTTCTGATTTCCTTTCAGTCCTCTCACAAGATCAAAAATGAATCCTTTAAAGAGTTCTTACCAACACCAGTGCGTCTCTGCAGGATCCTCCAACTTCACTGGAAGGAAGCAAAGTAACGTCATGTCCTTTCCCACGAAAAACAGCTCCAGCGTTAAGGCTCTAGTTAATTCAGACAACTCCATTGGGCAGGCCATGTCATTCACATGCCTGACACCAGACTCCTGTAACAGCTGGTCTATCAGGGGAGGGGATTACCAGAGAGATTAAGGAAATGATTCAGGGCTGTGCTAACAGTCTCCCTGAAGAATTGCAATCTCCCCACACAGTCTGCTGGGAATCCCTGGCCCATGTCCTCTCAAAGTAGAGAAGGAGCATTCACAATGTATTGAAAACCTCAAAGCCATCATCCAGAACATTCAGTAGATCTTTGTTACCAAGGAAGGAGCAAAGCAACCCATAAACTATTCACCTGCCTCTTCTGCGGATGAGACTCTGGGTACCACAATGGCCTTATTAGCCGCCTCAGAACACACAAGACTGGAGAGGAACCATCTTCGATCCGCAAGGACTGGCGAGAAGCATTCTTGTATTGTCTCCCATAAAACTAGTGCCCCGTGTGAGGCTCGAACTCACCACCTTCAGATTATGAGACTGACGCGCTGCCTACTGCGCTAACGAGGCCATGTGGGATAATATCACCCAGCTGATGAATCAGATGTCAATGTACGAATCAACAGCACTTCATTTTTGTCACAAGCAAACGACTGAATGCTTCGAAGAATTCTTACCAATACCATCTCTGTCTGACAGCAGACTCCAGAAACAGTGGGTCTACTAGGGTAGGGATTACCAGACAGACATAGGAATCCCTGGTCCATGTCGTCTCAAAGTGGAGAAGGAGCATTCCTAATGTACTGAAAACCACAAAGCAATCGTTCAGCAGATTTAGAAACTCTTTGTATCCAAGGTAGAAGCCATCCGACCCATAAGCTCTTCACCTGGCTCTTCTGTGGAAGGGACTGCCTTTCCCACATTGGCCTTATTAGCCACACAGAATCGACATCTCCCCCATCTTCTCTGTAACTATAAATTAATTTCTCTTCTCCCTTTTCAGGTCTCCGACTTGTAAATTTAACTGTTTCTCTTTCCATGGATGTTGCCTGACCTGTTGAGTGTTTCCAGCATTTTTTTCTTTTATGTCACATTTCTATTTTCTGCATTTTTTTTGTTTCAAACACGAGGATATGGGGATTGCTGCCCAGGAGTTTCACAGCTGTTGCCTCCCATAAAACTAGTGCCCCGTGTGAGGATTGAACTCACGACCTTCAGATTATGAGACTGACGCACTGCCTACTGCGCTAACGAGGCCTTTGGAATAATGTCAGCCAGGTAACGAATCAGACGTCAATGTACAAATCAATAGCTTGCACTTTACATTTCATTCTTATCACACGCACATTACCGAATGTTTCAAACAATTCTTACCAATACCAACTCTGCAAAATCCTCCAAATTCACTGGGAGGAGAAGCAAAATGGTATCGCGTCATTACCCATGACATCTCCAGAATTGAGGTTTAGGTTGCACTCAGCCAGCTCCATTGGGCAGGCAAGTCATTGGACAACTGACACCAGACTCCTGAAACAGCTGGTCTACCAGGGGAGAGAATTACTAGTCAGACAAAGGGAAAGATTCAGGGATGTGCTAACGCTCTCCCTGAAGAAATGAAAGATCCTCACACCATCTGCTGGGAATATCTGGCCCATATCCTCTCAAAGTAGAGAAGGATCATTCACGATGTATTGAAAACCTCAAAGCCACCATCCTGAACATTCACAAGCTCTTTGTTACCGGGGAGGGAGAAAACCAACCCATAAACTATTCACCTGCCTCTTCTGTGGATGAGACTGTGGGTCCCGCAATGGCCTTATCAGCCGCCTCAGAACACACAAGACTGGAGAGGAGCCATCTTCAATCCTCAAGGACTGCCTGAGAAGAATTCTTGTATTGTCTCCCATAAAACTAGTGCCCCGTGAGAGGCTGCAACTCACCATCTTCAGATTATGAGACTGACGTGCTGCCTACTGCGCTAACGAGGCCATGTGTGATAATGTCACCCAGGTAATGAATCAGATCTCAATGTACAAACCAACAACATTTCATTTTTGTCACACAAAATACTGAATGCTTTAAAGAATTCTTACCAATACCATTTCTATCAGACGGCAGACTCCAGAAACAGTGGGTCTACCAGGGGAGGGGATTACCATATAGACATAGGAATCCCTGGGCCATGTCGTCTCAAAGTTGAGAAGGAGCATTTGTAATGTACAGAAAACCACAAAGCAATCATCCAACACATTCAGAAGCTCTTTGTATCCAAGGTAGAAGCCATCCGACCCATAAGCTCTTCAGCTGGCTCTTATGTGGGAGGGTCTGCCTTTCCCACATTTGCCTTATTAGCCACTCAGAAACGACATCTCCCCCATCTTCTCTGTAACTATAAATTAATTTCTTATCTCCCTTACAGGTCTCCGACCTGTTAGTTTAAATGTTTCTCTTTCCATGGATGTTGCCTGACCTGTTGAGTCTTTCCAGCATTTTCTTCTTTCAAGCCACATTTGTATTTTCTGCATATTTCTTTTGTTTCAAACACGAGGAGTTGGAGATTGCTGCCCAGGTGTTTCACAGCTCTTGTCTCCCATAAAACTAGTGCCCCGTGTGAGGATCGAACTCACGACCTTCAGATTATGAGACTGACGCGCTGCCTACTGCGCTAACGAGGCCATGTGGGATAATATCACCCAGCTGATGAATCAGATGTCAATGCACAAATCAATAGTTTGCACTTTTCATTTCATTCTTGTCACACGCACAATACTGAATGCTTCAAAGAATTCTTACAAACACCAACTCTGCAAGATCCTCCAAATTCACTGGGGGGGTGTGAAGCAAAATGGTATCGTGTCACTTCACAAGACATCTCGAGAACTGAGTTTTAGGTTACACTCAGCCATCTCCATTGGGCAGGCAAGTGATTGGATGACTGACACCAGACTCTGGAAACAGCTGGTCTACCAGGGGAGGGAATTACCAGACAGACAAAGGGAAAGATTCAGGGATGTGCTAAAAGTCTCACTGAAGAATTGCAAGATACCCACACCATCCGCTGGGAATCTCTGGCCCATTTCCTCTCAAGGTAGAGAAGGATCATTCACAATGTATTGAAAACCTCAAGGCACCATTGTGATCATTCACAAGCTCTTTGTTACAAGGGAGGGAGCAAACCAACCCATAAACTATTCACTTGCCCCTTCTGTGGAAGAGACTGTGGGTCCCACAACGGCCTTATCAGCCGCCTCAGAACACAGAAGACTGCAGAGGAGTCATCTTCAATCCCCAAGGACTGCCTGAGGAGAATTCTTGTATTGTCTCCCATAAAACTAGTGCCCCGTGTGAGGCTCAAACTCACCACCTTCAGATTATGAGACTCACGCGCTGCCTACTGTGCTAACGAGGCCGTTTGGGATAATATCACCCAGCTAATGAATCAGATGTCAATGTACAAATCAACAGCATTTCATTTTTGTCACAAGCAAAATACTGAATGCTTTAAAGAATTCTAACCAATACCATCTCTGTCTGACAGCAGACTCCAGAAACAGTGGGTCTACCAGGGTAGGGATTACAAGACAGACATAGGAATCCCTGGTCCATGTCGTCTCAAAGTGGAGAATGAGCATTCATAATGTACTGAAAACCACAAAGCAATCGTCCAGCAGATTCAGAAGCTCTTTGTAACCAGGGTAGAAGCCATTCGACGCATAAGCTCTTCACCTGGCTCTTCTGTGGAAGGGTCTGCCTTTCCCACATTGGCCTTATTAGCCACTCAGAATCAACATCTCCCCCATATTCTCTGTAACTATAAATTGATTTCTGTTCTCCCTTTTCAGGTCTCCGTCCTGTAAATTTAACTGTTTCTCTTTCCATGGATGTTGCCTGACCTGTTGAGTCTTTCCAGCATTTTCTTCTTCTATGTCACATTTCTATTTTCTGCATTTTTTTTTTGTTTTAAACACGAGGAGTTGGAGATTGCTGCCCAGGAGTTTCACAGCTCTTGTCTCCCATAAAACGAGTGCTCCATGTGAGGATCGAACTCACGACCTTCAGATTATGAGACTGACACGCTGCCTGCTGCGCTAATGAGGCCTTGTGGAATAATGTCAGCCAGGTAACAAATCAGATGTCAAAACACAAATCAATAGCTTGCACTTTTCATTTCATTCTTGTCACACACACAATACTGAACACTTCAAAGAATTATTACCAATATTAACTCTGCAAAATCCTTCAAATTCACTGGGAGGAGAAGCAAAATGGTGTCGCGTCATTTCCCAGGACGTCTCCAGAATTGAGGTTTAGATTACACTCAGCCATCTCCATTGGGCAGGCAAGTCATTGGATGACTGACACCAGACTCCTGAAACAGCTGGTCTACCAGGGAAAGGAATTACCAGATAGACAAAGGGAAAGATTCAGGGATGTGCGAAAACTCTCCCTGAAGAAATGCAAGATACCCACACCATCTGTTGGAAATCTCTGGCCCATGTCCGCTCAAAGTAGAGAAGGAGCATTCACCACATATTGAAGACCTCAAAGCCACCATCCTGAAATTTCACAATCTCTCTGTTACCAGGGAAGGAGCAAACCAACCCATAAACTATTCATTTGCCCTTTCTGTGGAAGAGACTGTGGGTCCCACAATGGCCTTATCAGCCACCTCAGAACACACAAGACTGCAGAGGAGTCATCTTCAATCCCCAAGGACTGCCTGAGAAGAATTCTTGTATTGTCTTCCATAAAACTAGTGCCCCGTGTGAGGCTCGAACTCACCACCTTCAGATTATCATACTGACGTGCTGCCTACTACGCTAATGAGGCCATGTGGGGTAATATTACCCAGCTAATGAATCAGATTTCTATTTTCTGCATTTATTTTGTTTCAAACACGAGGATATGGGGATTGCTGCCCAGGAGTTTAACAGCTGTTGCCTCCCATAAAACTAGTGCCCCGTGTGAGGATTGAACTCACGACCTTCAGATTATGAGACTGATGCGCTGCCTACTGCGCTAACGAGGCCTTTGGAATAATGTCAGCCAGGTAACGAATCAGACGTCAATGTACAAATCAATAGCTTGCACTTTACATTTCATTCTTATCACACGCACATTACTGAATGTTTCAACCAATTCTTACCAATACCAACTCTGCAAAATCCTCCAAATTCACTGGGAGGAGAAGCAAAATGGTATCGCGTCATTACCCATGACATCTCCAGAATTAAGGTTTAAGTTGCACTCAGCCTGCTCCATTGGGCAGGCAAGTCATTGGACAACTGCCACCAGCCTCCTGAAACAGCTGGTCTACCAGGGGAGAGAATTACTAGTCAGACAAAGGGAAAGATTCAGGGATGTGCTAATGGTCTCCCTGAAGAAATGCAAGATCCTCACACCATCTGCTGGGAATATCTGGCCCATATCCTCTCAAAGTAGAGAAGGATCATTCACAATGTATTGAAAACCTCAAAGCCACCATCCTGAACATTCACAAGATCTTGGTTACCAGGAAAGGAGAAACACAACCCATAAACTATTCACCTGCCTCTTCTGTGGATGAGACTGTGGGTCCCACAATGGCCTTATCAGCCGCCTCAGAACACACAAGACTGGAGAGGAGCCATCTTCAATCCACGAGGACTGCCTGAGAAGAATTCTTGTATTGTCTCCCATAAAACTAGTGCCCAGTGTGAGGCTGCAACTCACCACCTTCAGCTTATGAGACTGACGCGCTGCCTACTGCGCTAACGAGGCCATGTGTGATAATGTCACCCAGGTAATGAATCAGATCTCAATGTACAAATCAACAACATTTCATTTTTGTCACACAAAATACTGAATGCTTTAAAGAATTCTTACCAATACCATCTCTATCTGATAGCAGACTCCAGAAACAGTGGGTCTACCAGGGGAGGGGATTACCATATAGACATAGGAATCCCTGGGCCATGTCATCTCAAAGTTGAGAAGGAGCATTCGTAATGTACGGAAAACCACAAAGCAAGTGTCCAGCACATTCAGAAGCTCTTTGCAACCAGGATAGAAGCCATCCGACCCATAAGCTGTTCACGTGGCTCTTCTGTGGAAAGGTCTGCCTTTCCGACATTGGTCTTATTAGCCACTCAGTATTGACATCTCCCCCATCTTCTTTGTAACTATAAATTAATTTCTTTTCTCCATTTACAGGTCTCCGACCTGTAAATTTAACTGTTTCTCTTTACATGGTCGTTGCCTGACCTGTTGAGTGTTTCCAGCATTTTCTTCTTTTATGTCACATTTGTATTTTCTGCATATATTTTTTTGTTTCAAACACGAGGAGCTGGAGATTGCTGCCGAGGAGTTTCACAGCTCTTGTCTCCCATAAAATCAGTGGCCAGTGTGAGGATCGAATTCACAACCTTCAGATTATGAGACTGACGCGCTGCCTGCTGCGCTAACGAGGCTATGAGGAATAATGTCAGACAGGTAACGAATCAGATGTCAATGTATAAATCAATAGCTTGCACTTTTCATTTCATTCTTCTCACACGCACAATACTGAACGCTTCAAAGAATTCTTACCAATACCAACTCTGCAACATGCTCCAAATAAACTGGGAGGGGAAGCAAAATGGTATCGCGTCATTTCCCAGGACGTCTCCAGTATTGAGGTTTAGTTTACACTCAGGCATCTCCATTGGGAAGCCAAGTGATTGGATAACTGACACCAGACTCCTGAAACAGCTGGTCTACCAGGGGAGGGAATTACCAGACAGACAAGGGGAATGATTCAGGGATGTGCTAAAAGTCACCCTGAAGTAATGCAAGATCCCCGCACCATTTGCTGGGAATCTCTGGCCCATGTCCTCTCAAAGTAGAGAAGGAGCATTCACAATGTATTGAAAACCGCAAAGCCACCATCCTGAACATTCACAAGCTCTTTCTTACCAGGGAGGGAGCAAACCACCCCATCAACTATTCACCTGCCTCTTCTGTGGGTGAGAATGTGGGTTCCACAATGGCCTGATCAGCCACCTCAGAACACACAAGACTGGAGAGGAGCAATCTTCAATCCGAAGGACTGCCTGAGAAGAATTCTTGTATTGTCTCCAATAAAACTAGTGCCCTGTGTGAGGCTCGAACTCACCACCTTCAGATTATGAGACTGACGCGCTGCCTACTGCGCTATCGAGGCAATGTGGAATAATATTACCAAGCTAATGAATCAGATGTCAATGTACAAATCAACAGCAATTCATTTTTGTCACAAGCAAAGTACTGAATGCTTTCAAGAATTCTTACCAATAGCATTTCCAACTGACAGCAGACTCCAGAAACAGTGGGCCTACCAGGGGAGGGGATTACAAGACAGACATCGGCATCCCTGGCCCATGTCGTCTCAAAGTGGAGAATGAGCATTCATAATGTACTAAAAACCACAAAGCAATCGTCCAGCAGATTCAGAAGATCTTTGTAACCAAGGTAGAAGCCATCCGACCCATAAGCTCTTCACCTGGCTCTTCTGTGAAAGGGTCTGCTTTTCCGACATTGGCCTTATTAGCCACACAGAATCGAAATCTCCCCCATCTTCTCTGTAACTATCAATTAATTTCTTTTCTCCCTTTTCAGGTCCCTGACCTGTAAATTTAACTGTTTTCTCTTTCCATGGATGTTTCCTGACCTGTTGAGTGTTTCCAGTATTTTCTGCTTTTATTTCGCATTTATATTTTCTGCATATTTTTATTGTATCAAACACGAGGAGTTGGAGATTGCTGCCAAGGATTTTCACAGTCCTTGTCTCCCATAAAACTAGTGCCTCGTGTGAGGATCGAACTCACGACCTTCAGATTATGAGACTGACGCGCTGCCTACTGCGCTAACAAGGCCTTGTGGAATAATGTCAGCCTGGTAACGAATCAGATGTCAATGTGCAAATCAATAGCTTGCAATTTTCATTTCATTCTTGTCACACGCACAATACTGAACGCTTCAAAGAATTCTTACCAATGCCAACTCTGCAAATTCCTCCAAATTCACTGGGAGGAGAAGCAAAATGATATTGCGTCATTTCCTAGGACATCTCCGGAATTGAGGTTTAGGTTACACTCAGCCATCTCCAATGGGTAGGCATGTGATTGGATGACTGACACCAGATTCCCAAAACAGCTGGTGTACCAGCGGAGGGAATTACCAGACAGACAAAGGGAAAGATTCAGGGATGTGCTAAAAGTCACCCTGAAGAAATGCAAGATCCCCACACCATCTGCTGGGAAGCTCTGGCCCATGTCCTCTCAAAGTAGAGAAGGAGCATTTAGAATGTATTGAAAACATCAAAGCCACCATCCTGAACATTCACAAGCTCTTTGTTACCAGGGAGGGATCAAACCAACCCATAAACTATTCACCTGCCTCTTCTGTGGATGAGACTGTGTGTCCCACAATGGACATCAGCCGCCTCAGAATACACAAGACTGGAGAGGAGCCATCTTCAATCCCCAAGGACTGCCTGAAAGAATTCTTGTATTGTCTGCCATAAAACTAGTGCCTCACGTGAGGCTCGAACTCACCACCTTCAGATTATGAGACTGACGTGCTGCCTACTGCGCTAACGAGGCCCCATTGGGATAATATCACCCAGCTAATGAATCAGATGTCAATGTACAAATCAACAGCATTTCATTATTGTCACAAGCAAAATACTGAATGTTTTAAAGAATTCTTACCAATACCATGTCTGCCTGACAGCAGACTCCAGAAACAGTGGGTCTACCAGGGTAGGAATTACCAGACAGACATAGGAATCCCTGGCCCATGTTGTCACAAAGTGGAGAAGGAGCATTCATAATGTACTGAAAACCACAAAGCAGTCGTCCAGCACATTCAGAAGCTCTTTGTAACCAAGGTAGAAGCCATCCGACCCATAAGCTCTTCACGTGGCTCTTCTGTGGGAGGGTCTGCCTTTCCCACATTGGCCTTATTAGCCACTCAGAATCGACATCTCCCCCATCTTCTCTGTAACTATCAATTAATTTCTTTTCTCCCTTTTCAGGTCCCTGACTTGTAAATTTAACTGTTTCTCTTTCCATGGATGTTTCCTGACCTGCTGAGTATTTCCAGTATTTTCTGCTTTTATTTCGCATTTTTATTTTCTGCATATTTTTATTGTATCAAACACGAGGAGTTGGAGATTGCTGCCAAGGATTTTCACAGTCCTTGTCTCCCATAAAACTAGTGCCTCGTGTGAGGATCGAACTCACGACCTTCAGATTATGAGACTGACGCGCTGCCTACTGCGCTAACAAGGCCTTGTGGAATAATGTCAGCCTGGTAACGAACCAGATGTCAATGTGCAAATCAATAGCTTGCACTTTTCATTTCATTCTTGTCACACGCACAATACTGAACGCTTCGAAGAATTCTTACCAATACCAACTCTGCAAAATCCTCCAAATTCACTGGGAGGAGAAGCAAAATGTTATCGCATCATTTCCCAGGACGTCTCCAGGTTTGAGGTTTAGGTTACACTCAGCCATCTCCAATGGGTAGGGAAGTGATTGGATGACTGACACCAGACTCCTGAAACAGCTGGTCTACCAGGGGAGGGAATTACCAAGACAGACAAAGCGAAAGATTCAGGGATGTGCTAAAAGTCACCCTGAAGAAATGCAAGATCCCCACACCATCTGCTGGGAAGCTCTGGCCCATGTCCTCTCAAAGAAGAGAAGGAGCATTTAGAATGTATTGAAAACCTCAAAGCCACCATCCAGAACATTCACAAGCTCTTTGTTACCAGGGAGGGATCAAACCAACCCATAAACTATTCACCTGCCTCTTCTGTGGATGAGACTGTGTGTCCCACAATGGCCTTATCAGCTGCCTCAGAATACACAAGACTGGAGAGTAGTCATCTTCAATCTCGAAGGACTGCCTGAGAAGAATTCTTGTATTGTCTCCCATAAAACTAGTGCCCCGTGTGAGGATCGAACTCACGACCTTCAGATTATGAGACTGACGCGCTGCCTACTGCGCTAACGAGGCCATGTGGAATAATGTCAGCCAGGTAATGAATCAGATGTCAACGTATAAATCAATAGCTTGCACATTTCATTTCATTCTTATCACATAGACAATACTGAACACTTCAAAGAATTCTTACCAATACCAACATGGCAAAATCCTCCAAATTCACTGGGAGGAGAAGCAAAATGGAATCGTGACATTACCCAGGACATCTCCAGAATTGAGGTTCAGGTTACACTCAGCCAGCTCCATTGGGCAGGCAAGTCATTGGATGACTGATACCAGACTCCTGAAACAGCTGGTCAACCAGGGGAGGGAATTACCAGACAGACAAAGGGAAAGATTCAGGGATATGCTAAAAGTCTCCCTGAAGAAATGCAAGATGCCCACACCATCTGCTTGGAATCTCTGGCCCATATTCTCTCAAAGTAGAGAAGGAGCATTCACAATGTATTGAAAACCTCAAAGCCACAATCCTGAACATTCATAAGTGCTTTGTTCCCAGGGAAGGAGCAAACCAACCCATAAACTATTCACCTGCCTCTTCTGTGGATGAGACTGTGGGTCCCACATTGGCCTTATCAGCCGCCTCAGAACACACAAGACTGGAGAGGAGCCATCTTCAATCCCAAGGACTGCCTGAGAAGAATTTTTGCATTGTCTCCCATAAAACTGGTGCCTCGCGTGAGGCTCGAACTCACCACCTTCAGATTATGAGACTGACGCGCTGCCTACTGCGCTAACAAGGCCCCATTGGGATAATATCACCCAGCTAATGCATCAGGTGTCAATGTACAAATCAACAGCATTTCATTTTTGTCACAAGCAAAATGCTGAATGCTTTAAAGAATTCTTACCAATACCATGTCTGTCTGACAGCAGACTCCAGAAACAGTGGGTCTACCAGGGTAGGGATTACCAGACAGACAAAGGATCCCTGGCCCATGTCGTCACAAAGTGGAGAATGAGCATTCATAATGTACAGAAAACCACAAAGCAATCGTCCAGCAGATTCAGAAGCTCTTTGTAACCAAGGTAGAAGCCATCCGACCCATAAGCTCTTCACCTGGCTCTTCTGTGGAAGGGTCTGTCTTTCCCACATTGGCCTTATTAGCCACTCAGAATCGACATCTCCCCCATCTTCTCTGTAAATATAAATTAAATTCTCTTCTCCCTCTTCAGGTCTCCGACCTGTAAATTTAACTGTTTCTCTATCTATGGATTTTGCCTGACCTGTTGAGTGTTTCCAGCATGTTCTTCTTTTATTTCGTATTTATATTTTCTGAATATTTTTTGTTTCAATCACGAGAAGTTGGAGATTGCTGCCGAGGAGTTTCACAGCTCTTGTCTGCCATAAAACTAGTGCCCCGTGTGAGGATCGAACTCACCACCTTCAGATTATGAGACTGACGCGCTGCCTACTGCGCTAACGAGGCCATGTGAGATAATGTCAGCCAGGTAATGAATCAGATGTCAATGTGCAAATCAATAGCTTGCACTTTTCACACGCACAATACTGAACGCTTCAAAGAATTCTTACTAATACCAACTCTGCAAAACACTCAGAATTTACTGGGAGGAGAAGCAAAGTGGTATCGCGTCATTTCCCAGGACATCTCCAGAATTGAGGTTTAGGTTACACTCAGCCATCTCAATTAGGTAGGCAAGTCATTGGATGACTGACACCAGAATCCTGAAACAGCTGGTGTACCAGGGGAGGGAATTAGCAGACAGACAAAGGGAAAGATTCAGGGATGTGTTAAAAGTCACCCTGAAGAAATGCAAGATTCCCACACCATCCGCTGGGAATCTCTGGCCCATATCCTCTCAAAGTAGAGGAGGAGCATTCTCAATGTATTGAAAACCTCAAAGCCACCATCCTAAACATTCTCAAGCTCTTTTTTCCAGGGAGGGAGCAAACCAACCCATCAAATATTCACCTGCCTCTTCTGTGGATGAGACTGTGGGTCCCACAATGGCCTTATAGGCCGCCTCAGAACACACAAGACTGGAGAGGAGCCATCTTCAATCCCTAAGGACTGCCTAAGAAGAATTCTTGTATTGCCTCCCATAAAACTAGTGCCCCGTGTGAGGATCGAACTCACGACCTTCAGATTATGAGACTGACGCGCTGCCTACTGCACTAACAAGGCCCCATTGGG
The DNA here is from genome assembly GCF_009764475.1 of Pristis pectinata. Taxonomy (NCBI): domain Eukaryota; kingdom Metazoa; phylum Chordata; class Chondrichthyes; order Rhinopristiformes; family Pristidae; genus Pristis; species Pristis pectinata. The sequence continues at coordinate 37,947,222 of NC_067420.1, forward strand.
ATGATGTCAGCCAGGTAACTAATCAGGCGTCAATGTACAAATCAATAGCTTGCACTTCACAGGTCATTCTCGTCACACAGACAATACTGAATGCTTTAAAGAATTCTTACCAATACCAACCCTGTCTGTAAAATCCTCTGAATTCATGGGAGGAGAAGCAAAATACTATCAGGATATCTCCAGAATTGAGGTTCACGTTACACTCAGCCAACTCCATTGGGCTGGCAGGTAATTCCTATGCTTGATATAAGTCTCCTGAAACAGTGGGTCTACTAAGGGAGGGGAATACCAGACAGACAAAGGAAAATATTCAAGGGTGCGCTGAAAGCTTCCCTGAAGGAATGCAACCTCCCCACTTTCTCCCGGGAATCTCTGGGTCATGTCCTTTAAAAGTGGAGAAAGAGCATTCAGTATGCACTGAAAATCTCAAGGCCATCGTTCTGAGTGTTCAGAGGCCCTGTGTAAGTACCGGAATGAGTGAATACCGGAATAACTCACAAGTTATCCAGCTGTCCCATCAATGGAAGACTCTGTGTTTCCTACATTGGCCTCATCAGTGATCTACAGGGCAAGGGGAAGAAGCTCTAAAACATGGAATAACCACTGGCTAGCCAATCGTGACTTCTAGTATCAGAGTTTTTTCCTTTTGGCTTGTAGATCATTGAATTCTTCTCAGGCAGTCCTTGGGGATTGAAGGTGCTTCCACTCCAGTCTGATCGATTCTCAGGTGGCTAATGAGGCCAACGTGGGAAAGACTAACCCTTCCACAGATGAGGCAGGTGAAGAGTTTATGAGTTGGTGTGCTCCTTCCCTGGTTACAAAGAGCTTCTGAATGTCCTGGATGATGGCCTTGAGGTTTTCAATGCTTTATGAATGCTCCTTCTCCACATTGAGATGAATTGGGCCAGGGATTACTCTGTCTGTCCTGTAATCCCCTCCCCTGGTAGACGCACTGTTTCAGGTGTCTGGTGTGGTGCAAAGGAATGACTTGTGGGCACAATGGCTGAGTGTAACTAGAACTTCAATTCTGGAGACATCCTGGGAAAGGACGTGATATCATTTTGCTTCTCTTTCCAGTGAATTTAGAGGATTATGCAGGTAGAATTGGTATCAGTAAGAATTCTTTAAAGCGTTCAGTATTGTGTGTGTGTGTGTGACAAGAATGAAATAAAATGTGCAAGCTTCTGATTTGTACATTGATGTCTCATTCATTAACTGGATGACATTTTCACAATGGGGCCTCGTTAGCGCAGTAGGCAGCGCGTCAGTCTCATAATCTGAAGGCCGTGAGTTCAATCCTCACACGGGGCACTAGTTTTATGGGAGACAATACCAGAGCTGCGAAGCACCTCTCCGCCAATCTCCAACCCTTTGTTCGAGAATATTGAATCCTGTTCTGTGACTGTTGCACATTGATCATAAAATCTAAAAAAAAGACTGCAGAAGCTGGAAACCTGAAATAAAAAGAGAAAGTGCTGGAAACACTCAGCAGGTCAGGCGGCATCCATGGAGAGAGAAACAGTTAAAGTTTCATGTTGGAAACTGTTCTTGAGAGTTGGACAACAGAGAAAAGGAATTAGGTTAAAGTTGCTGAGAATGTGGGGAGGGTCGGACAGGACAGAGAGAATATCTCTGATAGGACGAGACCAAACTGCTAATGTCACGCACGTTCATTGCTTCACATAGGCACACCAATGCAATGGGAAGGCCGGCCGATCGTGACTTCAAGTTTCAGAGTTTTTTCCCTTTTGGAAATCCGCTCCCCTGATAGACCCACTGTTTCAGGAGTCTGGTGTCAGGGATAGGAATGACTTATGGGTGCAATGGAGCTGGCTGAGTATAACTGGAACCTCAATGTTGGACTCATCTTGGGAAATGACATGATATCATTTTGCTTCTCCTCCCAGTGAATTTGGAGGGTTTTGCAGACAAAGATTGTTTTGGTAAGAATTCTTTAAAGCGTTCAGTATTGTGTGTGTGTAACACGAATGAAATGAAAAGTGCAAGCTATTGATTTGTACATTAATGCCTGATTTGATACCTGGGTGACATTACCCCAATGGGGCCTCGTTAGCGCAGTAGGCAGCGCGTCAGTCTCATAACCTGAAGGTCGTGAGTTCGAGCCTCACATGGGGCACTCGTTTTACGGGAGACAATACCAGAGCTGTGAAACTCCTCTGCAATAATCTCCAACTCCTCGTGTTTGAGGGTTTCATATCAGAGTTGAAGTTCATTGCACATTCTGCAAAAACTAGAAATCTGAAATAAAAGCAGAAAATGCTAGAAACACTCAACAGGTTAGGCAACATCCATGGTAAGAGAAACAGTTAAATTTTCAGGCCAGAGACTGGAAAAGGGAGAAAAGAAATTAATTTATATTTACCGAGAAGATGGGCGAGATGTTGATTCTGAGACAGCTAATAAGGCCAATGTGGGAAAGGTAGACCCTTCCACAGAAGAGCCAGATGAAGAGTATAAGGGTGGTTGTGTTCTTTCCTTGGTTACAAAAAGCTTCTGAATGTCCTGGACAATGGCTTTGAGGATTTCAGTACATTATGAATGTTCATTCTCCACATTGCGACGACATGGGCCAGGGATTCCTATGTCTGTCTGGTAATCCACTCCCCTGGTAGACCCACAGATTCAGGAGTCTGATGTCAGACGAAGATGGTATTGGTAAGAATGCTTTAAAGTGTTCAGTATTTTACTTGTGACAAAAATGAAATGAAAAATGCAAGCTATTGGTTTGTACATTGACATCCGATTCATTACCTGGGTGATATTATCCCACATGGCCTCGTTAGCGCAGTAGGCAGCGTGTCAGTCTCATAATCTGAAGGTGGTGAGTTCAAGCCTCACACAGGGCACTCGTTTTATGGGAGACAATACCAGAGCTGTGAAACTCCTCTACAATAATCTCCAAATCCTCCTGTTTGGGGGTTTCAAATCTGAGTTCAAGTCCATTGCACATTCTGCAAAAACTAGAAATGTGAAATAAAAGCAGACAATGCTGGAGACACTCAAAGGTCAGGCAACATCCATGGAAAGAGAAAAGTTAAATTTACAGGCCGGAGACCGGAAAAGGGAGAAAAGAAATTAATTTATAGTTACAGAGAAGATGGGGGTGATGTCGATTCTGAGTGGCTAATATGGCCAATGTGGGAAAGGCAGACCCTTCCACAGAACAGCCAGGTGAAGAGGTTATGGGTCATTGTGTTCCTTTCTTGGTTACAAAGAGCTTCTGAATGTCCTGGACAATGGCTTTGAGGATTTCAGTACATTATGAATGCTCCATCTCCATATTGCGACGACATGTGCCAGGGATTCCTATGTTTGTCTGGTAATCCATTCCCCTGGTAGGCCCACAGTTTCAGGAGTCTGATGTCAGTCGGAGATGGTATTGGTAAGAATTCTTTAAAGTTTTCAGTATTTTACTTGTGACAAAAATGAAATGAAAAATGCAAGCTATTGATTTGTACATTGACATCTGATTCATTACCTGGGTGATATTATCCAACATGGCCTCCTTAGCACAGTAGGCAGCGCGTCAGTCTCATAATCTGAAGGTGGTGAGTTCGAGCCTCACACGGGGCACTAGTTTTATGGGAGACAATACAAGAATTCTTCTCACCAGTCCTTGGGGATCGAAGATGGTTCCTCTCCAGTCTTGTGTGTTCTGAGGTGGCTGATAAGGCCATTGTGGTACCCACAGTCTCATCCACAGAAGAGGCAGGTGAATAGTTGATGGGTTGGTTTGCTCCTTCCCTGGTAACAAAGTGCTTGTGAGTGTTCTGGATGCTGGCTTTGAGGTTTTCAATACATTGTGAATGCTCCTTCTCTACTTTGAGAGGACATGGGCTAGAGTTTCCCAGCAGATGGTGTGGGGATCTTGCATTTTTTCAGGGAGACTGTTAGCACATCCCTGAATCATTTCCTTTATCTGTCTGGTCATCTCCTCCCTTGGTAGACCAGCTGTCTCAGGAGTCTGGTGTCAGACATGTGAATGACATGGGCTGCCCAATGGAGTTGTCTGAGTTAACTGGAGCCTCAATACTAGAGATGTTGTCCCGGGAAAGGACGTGACATTACTTTGCTTGTCCTTCCAGTGAAGTTGGAGGATTCTGAAGACAAAGATTGTTTTGGTAAGAATTCTTTAAAGCGTTCAGTATTGTGTGTGTGTAACACGAATGAAATGAAAAGTGCAAGTTATTGATTTGTACGTTGACGCCTGATTTGATACCTGGGTGACATTACCCCAATGGGGCCTCGTTAGCGCAGTAGGCAGCGCGTCAGTCTCATAATCTGAAGGTCGTGAGTTCGAGCCTCACACGGGGCACTCGTTTTAGGGGAGACAATATCAGAGCTGTGAAACTCCTCCGCAATAATCTCCAACTTCTCGTGTTTGAGGGTTTCAAATCCGAGTTCAAGTCCATTGCACATTCTGCAAAAACTAGAAATGTGAAATAAAAGCAGAAAATGCCAGAAACACTCAACAGGTCAGGCAACATCCATGGAAAGAGAAACAGTTAAATTTTCAGGCCGGACACTGGAAAAGGGAGAAAAGAAATTAATTTATAGTTACAGACAAGATGAGGGAGATGTCGATTCTGAGACGGCTAATTAGGCCATTGTGGGAAAGGTAGACCCTTCCACAGAAGAGCCAGATGAAGAGTATAAGGGTGGTTGTGTTCTTTCCTTGGTTACAAAGAGCTTCTGAATGTCCTGGGCAATGGCTTTGAGGATTTCAGTACATTGTGAATGCTCCTTCTCCACATTGCGACGACATGTGCCAGGGATTCCTATGTCTGTCTGGTAATCCATTCCCCTGGTAGACCCACAGTTTCAGGAGTCTGACGTCAGACGCAGATGGTATTGGTAAGAATTCTTTAAAGTGTTCAGTATTTTACTTGTGACAAAAATGAAATGAAAAATGCAAGCTATTGATTTGTACATTGACATCTGATTCATTACCAAGGTGATATTATCCTACATGGCCTCGTTAGCGCAGTAGGCAGCGCGTCAGTCTCATAATCTGAAGGTGGTGAGTTCAATCCTCACACGGGGCACTAGTTTTATGGGAGACAATACCAGAGCTGTGAAGCACCTCCCTGCCCACCTCCAACCCTTTGTTCAAAGGTATTGAATCCTGTTAAGTGTCTGTTGCAAATTGATCGTAAAATCTGAAAAAACAACAGCAGAAGCTAGAAACCTGAAATAAAAAGAGAAAGTACTGGAAACACTCAGCAGGTCAGGCGGCATCCATGGAGAGAGAAACAGTTAACGTTTCAGGTCGGAAACCGTTCTTGAGGGTTGGACAACAGAGAAAAGGAATTAGATTAAAGTTGCTGAGAATGTGAGGAGGGTCAGACAGGACAGAGAGAATATCTCTGATAGGACGAGACCAAACTACTAATGTCACGCACGTTCATTGCTTCACATAGGCACACCAATGCAATGGGAAGGCTGGACAATCGTGACTTCAAGTTTCAGAGTTTTTTCCCCTTTGGAAATCCACTCCCCTGATAAAGCCACAGTTTCAGGAGTCTGGTGTCAGGGATAGGAATGACTCGTGGGCCCAATGGAGCTGGCTGAGTGTAACTAGAACCTCAATATTGGAGACATCCTGGGAAATGACATGATATCATTTTGCTTCTCCTCCCAGTGAATTTGGAGGATTTTGCAGACAAAGATTGTTTTGGTAAGAATTCTTTAAACCGTTCAGTATTGTGTGTGTGTAATACGAATGAAATGAAAAGTGCAAGCTATTGATTTGTACATTGATGCCTGCTTTGATACCTGGATGACATGATCCCCATGGGGCATCGTTAACGCAGTAGGCAGCGCGTCAGTCTCATAATCTGAAGGTCGTGAGTTCGATCCTCACACGGGGCACTTGTTTTATGGGAGACAAGAGCTGTGAAACTCCTGGGCAGCAATCTCCAACTCCTCGTGTTTGAAACAAAAAAATATATGCAGAAAATACAAATGTGACATAAAAGAAGAAAATGCTGGAAACACTCAACAGGTCAGGCAACATCCATGGAAAAAAACAGTTAAATTTACAGGTCGGAGACCTGAAAAGGGAGAAAAGAAATTAATTTATAGTTACAGAGAAGATGGGGGAGATGTCGATTCTGAGTGGCTAATAAGGCCAATGTGGGAAAGTCAGACCCTTCCACAGAACAGCCAGATGAAGAGTTTATGGGTCGTTGTGTTCTTTTTTTGGTTACAAAGAGCTTCTGAATGTCCTGGACAATGGCTTTGAGGATTTCAGTACATTATGAATGCTCCTTCTCCACATTGCATTAACATGTGCCAGGGATTCCTATATCTGTCTGGTAATCCACTCCCCTGGTAGACCCACAGTTTCAGGAGTCTGACATCAGACACAGATGGTATTGGTAAGAATTCTTTAAAGTGTTCAGTATTTTACTTGCGACAAAAATGAAATGAAAAATGCAATCTATTGATTTGTACATTGACATCTGATTCATTACCAGGGTGATATTATTCCACAGGGCCTCGTTAGCGCAGTAGGCAGCGTGTCAGTCTCATAACCTGAAGGTCAAGAGTTCGAGCCTCACACGGGGCACTAGTTTTATGGGAGACAATACAAGAATTCTTCTCAGCCAGTCCTTGGGGATCGGAGATCATTCCTCTCCAGCCTTGTGTGTTCTGAGGTGGCTGATAAGGCCATTGTGGGACCCACAGTCTCATCCACAGAAGAGGCAGGTGAATAGTTGATGGGTTGGTTTGCTCCTTCCCTGGTAACAAAGAGCTTGTGAATGTTCTGGATGCTGGCTTTGAGGTTTTCAATACATTGTGAATGCTCCTTCTCTACTTTGAGAGGACATGGGCCAGAGATTCCCAGCAGATGGTGTGGGGAGCTTGCATTTCTTCAGGGAGACTGTTAGCACATCCCTGAATCATTTCCTTTCGCTGTCTGGTCATCTCCTCCCTTGGTAGACCAGCTGTTTCAGGAGTCTGGTGTCAGACATGTGAATGACATGGGCTGCCCAATGGAGTTGTCTGAGTTAACTGGAGCCTCAATACTAGAGATGTTGTCCTGGGAAAGGACGTGACATTACTTTGCTTGTCCTTCCAGTGAAGTTGGAGGATCCGGCAAAGAAGACATATGTGTTGGTAAGAATTCTTTAAAGTATTTAATTTTGATCTTGTGAGAGGACTGAAAGGAAATCAGAAGTGCAAGCAATAGATTTGTACAATTACAGCTCATTCATTATCAGGAAGACACTGTCCCAGAGGGCCTCGTTAGCACGGTAGGCAGTGCGTCAGTCTCATAATCTGAAGGTGGTGAGTTCGAGCCTCACATGAGGCACTAGTTTTATTGGAGACAATAGAAGAGCCGTGAAGCACCTCTCCGCCAATCTCCACCTCCTCATGTTCGATGGTTTCATGTCCGATTACAAGCCCATTGCACGTTCATTGGAAAAACAGTCCAAAACATCGTAGAAACTGGAAATGTGCAATGTAGAAAATGTTGGAAACACTCAGCATGTCGGCGAGCATCTGTGGAAGGAGAAACAGTTATATTTTCATGTTGGAGATCTTGCTTAAGAACTTGAAAATACAGAAAGTTTAATGATACAGAGGAGGTGAAGGAGGGAAGAATAAAGGGAAATATCTCCGATAGGGTGTGAGCAAATACTTTATTGTTATGCACATTGACTGCCCAACGTGCACACAAATGTATTCTGATACTTACCCAGGGCCTCTAAACACTCAGGATGATGGCCTTGAGGTTTTCAATGCATCCTGAATGCTCCTTCCCCACTTTGAAAGGACATGACCCAGAGATTCGCTGGAGGAAGCAGGAAGGTTTCATTTCTACAGGGAGGCTTTTAGCTCACCCATAAATAGCATGCTTTCGCTGTATGGTAATCCCTTCCCCTGGTGAACCAGCTGTTTCAGGAGTCTGGTGTCAGGCATTCGAATGAATTGTGGGCGCAATGGAGTTGTCTGAGTTAACTAGAGCCTGAATTCTAGAGATGTTTTTGTCCCAGGTATGGACGTGACATTATTTTGCTTCTCCTTCCAATGAAGTTGGAGAATATTGCAAAGACAGCATTGGCATTGGTCAGAATTCTTCAAAACATTCAGACGTGAGCGTGCAAAAAGAATGAAATCAAACCAAAAGTACAAACCATCGGCTTGTACAATTAGGTCCAATTTATTATCTGGGCAACATTATCCCATCGGCCTCGTTAGCGCAGTAGGCAGCGCGTCAGTCTCATAATCTGAAGGTCGTGAGTTCGAGCCTCACACGGGGCACTAGTTTTATGGGAGACAATACCAGAGCTGTGAATGTCCGCTGCAACAATTTCCACATTATGTGTTGAAGTGTATCGTATCCCGCTCTGTGTCAATTGTAACATGATGGGAAAAAAATCCGCGAGCTGTTGAAAATCTGAAATCAAAAGAGAAAATGCTGGAAATAGTCAACCGATTGAGCACCACCCATGGAGAGAAAAGCAGTTAATGTTACCTATTAGAAACCTTTCTTGAGAGAGGGGAAGAGAGAAAAGAGAGTAGTTTAAAGTTGCCAAGAACATAGGGGAGGGGTGGGTAGTCCAAAGGGAATATCTCAGATAGGGTGAGACCAAATAACGTAATGTCATGCATATTGATTGCTTATTATCTTCACACAAATGCAGTGGAAAGGCTGGTTAATCATTACTTTAAATTTTAGGGTTTCATCCTGTTGCCATGTAGATCATTGAATTTCTCTCAGGCAGTCCTTCAGGGTCAAGGACAACTTATTTCCATTCCTGTTTGTGTGTTCTGAGGGGGCTGATAGGGCTGATGTGGGAAGCACAGACTCTTTCACAGATGGGGCAGGTGGATGGCTTGCGACTTGGGGCTTACCTTCCGTCGGTTATGAAGAGCCTCTGTACGTTCTGGATGATGGCCTTGAGCTCTTCAATACATTCTTAGTGCTCCTTCTCCACTCTGAGGGGGCATGGGCCAGAGATTTCTGGGAGAAAGTGGGGAGGTTGCATTTCTTCAGAGAAACTTTTAGCTCATCCTTGAATCTTATCCCTTGTCTGGTGATCCCCTCCCCTGATAAGCTGCTGTTTTAGGAGTCTGGTGTCACCCATGCGAATGACGTGGCCTGCACAATGGAACATCTAAGTGGAACGAGAGCCCCAGTCGTAGAGATGTTGTCCTGGGAGAAGGACTTGGCATCATTTTGCTTTTCCCTCCAGTTAATTTGGAGGACTTTTTGCCCTGGAGCATAGGAGGCTGAGGGGCAATCTTCCAGAGGTTTATAAGATGCTGTGGGGCATAGATGATGGGAACGGTCACAGTCATTTTCCCCAAGATAGGGGAGCCTAAAATTACAGAATTAATATGAAAGGGGAAAGGTTAAAAGGGATGTGAGGGGCAACTTCTTCACACAGAGAGGGAATTGTGTAGATGGAACGAGCTATCAGAGGAAGTGGTAGAGGTGGGGACAATTACAATGTTTAAAGGACATTTGGATGGATGGGGAAAGTTTACTGGGATAAGGGTCAAATGCAGGATTAGCTCAAGTAGACAGGCCAGAGGGCCTGCTTCCATGCTGTATGACTCTATGATCTATTTTGCAGACAAAATTGGTATTGGTGAGAATTCTTTAAAGTGTTCATTGTTTTCTGTGTGTGATAAGAATGAAATCAAGAGTGCAAGCTCTTGATTTGTACACTGACATCTGATTTGATACCTGGGTGATGTTATCTCGCAGAGCCTCGTTAGCGCAGTAGGCAGCGCGTCAGTCTCATAATCTGAAGGTCGTGAGTTCGAGCCTCACACGGGGCACTAGTTTTATGGGAGACAAGAGCTGTGAAGCTCCTCTGCAACAATCTCCAGCTCCTCATGTTCGATGGTTTCATGTCTGATTACAAGCCCATTGCACATTCATTGGAGAAACAGTCCAAAACATCTGCAGAAACTGGAAATGTGCAACGTAGAAAATCCTGGAAACATTCAGCAGGTCGGTGAGCATCTGTGGAAGGAGAAACAGTTAAGTTTTCAGGTTGGAGATCTTGCTGAAGAACTTGAAAATACAGAAAGTTTAATGATACAGAGAAGGTGAAGGAGGGAAGAATAAAGGGAATTATCTCCGATAGGGTGGGAGCAAATACTTTATTGTCATGCACATTGACTGCCTAACGTGCACACAAATGCATTGTGATACTTACCCAGGGCCTCTGAATACTTTGGATGATGGCCTTGAGGTTTTCATTCCATCCTGAATGCTCCTTCCCCACTTTGAAAGGACATGACCCAGAGATTCGCAGGAGGCAGCAGGAAGGTGTCATTTCTTCAGGGAGGTTTTAGCACACCCTTGAATCTTTTCCTTTGTCTGGCAATCCCCTCCCCTGGTAGACCAGCTGTTTCAGGAGTCTGATGTCAGTCACCCAAATGACTTGCCTGCCCAATGCAGCTGGCTGAGTGTAATCTAAACCTCAATTCTGGAGACGTCCTGGGAAATGACGTGATACCATTTTGCTTCTCCTTCCAGTGAATTTGGAGGATTTTGCAGACAGAGTTGGTATTGGTTGGAATTCTTTGGAGCGTTCAGTATTGTGCGTGTGAGAAGAATGAAATGAACAGTGGAAGCTATCGATTTGTTCGTTGATGTCAAATTCATTACCTGGGTGACATTATCCCAATGGGGCCTCGTTAGCGCAGTAGGCAGCGCGTCAGTCTCATAATCTGAAGGTCGTGAGTTCGAGCCTCACACGGGGCACTAGTTTTATGGGAGACAATACAAGAATTCTTCTCGCCAGTCCTTGCGGATCGAAGATGGTTCCTCTCCAGTCTTGTGTGTTCTGAGGTGGCTGACAAGGCCATTGTAGGACCCACAGTCTCATCCACAGAAGAGGCAGGTGAATAGTTTATGGGTTGGTTTGCTCCTTCCCTGGTAACAAAGAGCTTGTGAATGTTCTGGATGGTGGCTTTGAGGTTTTCAATACATTGTGAATGCTCCTTCTCAATTTTGAGAGCACATGGGCTAGAGATTCCCAGCAGACAGTGTGGGAAGGTTGTAATTCTTCAGGGAGACTGCTAGCACATCCTTGAATAATATGCTTTCACTGTCTGGTAATCCCCTCTCCTGGTGGACCAGCTGTTTCAGAAGTCTGGTGTCAGGCATAGGAATGACTTGTGGGCCCAGTGAAGTTGTCTGAGTTAACTAGAGCCTGAATTCTACAGATCTTTTCGTCCCAGGAAAGGACGTGACATTATTTTGCTTCTCCTTCCGGTGAAGTTGGAGATTTTTGCAGAGACAGCATTGGCATTGGTCAGAATTCTTCAAAGCATTCAGATGTCAGTGTGTAAATGGAATGAAATCAAATCAAAAGTACAAACTATCGGCGTGTACAATTAGGTCCAATTTATTAACTGGGCAACATTATCCCATAGGTTTTCATTAGCGCAGTAGGCAGCGCGTCAGTCTCATAATCTGAAGGTCGTGAGTTCGAGCCTCACACGGGGCACTAGTTTTATGGGAGACAATACAAGAATTCTTCTCAGGCAGTCCTTGAGATCGAAGGTCGTTCCTCTCCAGTCTTGTGTGTTCTGAGGTGGCTGACAAGGCCATTGTAGGACCCACAGTCTCATCCACAGAAGAGGCAGGTGAATAGTTAATGCTTGTGTTTCTCCTTCCCTGGTAACCAAGAGCTTGTGAATGTTCTGGATGGTGGCTTTGATTTTTTCAATACATTGTGAATGCTCCTTCTCAATTTTGAGAGGACGTGGGCTAGAGATTCCCGGAAGACAGTGTGGGAAGGTTGTAATTCTTCAGGGAGACTGCTAGCACAACCTTGAATAATATGCTTTCACTGTCTGGTAATCCCCTCCCCTGGTGGACCAGTTGTTTCAGGAGTCTGGTGTCAGGCATAGGAATGACTTGTGGGCCCAATGGACTTGTCTGAGTTAACTAGAGCCTGAATTCTACAGATCTTTTCGTCCCAGGAAAGGACGTGACATTATTTTGCTTCTCCTTCCGGTGAAGTTGGAGATTTTTGCAGAGACAGCATTGGCATTGGTCAGAATTCTTCAAAGCATTCAGATGTCAGTGTGTAAAAGGAATGAAATCAAATCAAAAGTACAAACTATCGGCGTGTACAGTTAGGTCCAATTTATTAACTGGGCAACATTATCCCATCGGCCTCGTTGGCGCAGTAGGCAGCGCGTCAGTCTCATAATCTGAAGGTCGTGAGTTCGAACCTCACACGGGGCAGTAGTTTTATCGGAGACAAGAGCTGTGAAGCTCCTCTGCAACGATCTCCAGCTCCTCATGTTCGATGGTTTCATGTCCGACTACAAGCCCATTGCACATTCTTTGGAAAAACAGTCCAAATCATCTGCAGAAACTGGAAATGTGCAATGTAGAAATTCCTGGAAACATTCAGCATGTAGGCGAGCATCTGTGGAAGGAGAAACAGATAAATTTTCAGGCTGGAGATCTTGCTTAAGAACTTGAAAATAGACAAAGTTTAATGATACAGAGAAGGTGAAGGAGGGAAGAATAAAGGGAAATATCTCCGATAGGGTGGGAGCAAATACTTTATTGTCATGCACATTGACTGCCTAACGTGCACACAAATGCATTGTGATACTTACCCAGGGCCTCTGAACACTTGGGATGATGGCCTTGAGGTTTTCATTTCATCCTGAATGCTCCTTCCCCACTTTGAATGGACATGACCCAGAGATTTGCTGGAGGAAGCAGGAAGGTGTCATTTCTTCAGGGAGGCTATTAGCACACCCTTGAATCTTTTCCTTTGTCTGGCAATCCCCTCTCCTGGTAGACCAACTGTTTCAGGAGTCTGATGTCAGTCACCCAAATGACTTGCCTGCCTAATGGAGCTGGCTGAGTGTAATCTAAACCTCAATTCTGGAGACGTCCTGGGAAATGACGTGATACCATTTTGCTTCTCCTTCCAGTGAATTTGGAGGATTTTGCAGACAGAGTTGGTATTGGTTAGAATTCTTTGGAGCGTTCAGTATTGTGTGTGTGAGGAGAATGAAATGAACAGTGGAAGCTATTGATTTGTTCATTGATGTCTGATTCATTACCTGGGTGACATTATCCCAATGGGGCCTCGTTAGCGCAGTAGGCAGCGCGTCAGTCTCATAATCTGAAGGTCGTGAGTTCGAGCCTCACACGGGGCACTAGTTTTATGGGAGACAATACAAGAATTCTTCTCAGCCAGTCCTAGTGATCGAAGATGGTTCCTCTCCAGTCTTGTGTGTTCTGAGGTGGCGGACAAGGCCATTGTAGGACCCACAGTCTCATCCACAGAAGAGGCAGGTGAATAGTTTACGGGTTGGTTTGCTCCTTCCCTGGTAACAAAGAGCTTGTGAATGTTCTGGATGGTGGCTTTGAGGTTTTCAATACATTGTGAATGCTCCTTCTCAATTTTGAGAGAACATGGGCTAGAGATTCCCAGCAGACAGTGTGGGAAGGTTGTAATTCTTCCGGGAGACTGCTAGCACATCCTTGAATAATATGCTTTCACTGTCTGGTAATCCCCTCTCCTGGTGGACCAGCTGTTTCAGAAGTCTGGTGTCAGGGATAGGAATGACTTGTCCCAATGGAGTTGTCTGAGTTAACTGGACCCTGAATTCTAGAGATGTTTTCATCCCAGGAAAGGACGTGACATTATTTTGCTTCTCCTTCTGGTGAAGTTGGAGAAGTTTGCAGAGACAGCATTGGCATTGGTCAGAATTCTTCAAAGCATTCAGATGTCAGCGTGCAAAAGAAATGAAATCAAATCAAAAGTACAAACTATCCGCTTGTACAATTAGGTCCAATTTATTATCTGGGCAACATTATCCCATAGGCCTCGTTAGCACAGTAGGCAGCGCGTCAGTCTCATAATATGAAGGTGGTGAGTTCAAGCCTCACACAGGGCAATAGTTTTATGGGAGAGAATACTTCTCAGGCAGTCCTTGGGGATCAAAGATGGTTCCTCTCCAGTCTTGTGTCTTCTGAGCTGGCTGATCAGGCCATTGTAGGTTCCACAGTCTCATCATCAGAAGAGGCAGGTGAACAGTTTATGGGTTGGTTTGCTCCCTCCCTGGTAACAAAGAGCTTGTGAATTCTCTGGATTGTGTCTTTGAGGTTTTCAATACATTGTGAATGCTCCTTCTCTACTTTGAGAGGACATGGGCTAGAGATTCCCAGCAGATGGTGTGGGGAGCTTTCATTTCTTCAGGGAGACTGTTAGCACATCCCTGAATCATTTCCTTTATCTGTCTAGTCATCTCCTCCCCTGGTCGATCAGCTGTTTCAGGACTCTGGAGGCAGGCATGTGAATGACATGGGCTACCCAATGCAGTTGTCTGAGTTAACTGGAGCCTCAGTACTAGAGATGTCGTCCCGGGAAAGGATGTGACATTACTTTGCTTGTCCTTGCATTGAAGTAGGAGGATCGGGCAAAGAAGGCATATGTGTTGGTAAGAATTCTTTAAAGTGTTTAATTTTGATCTTGTGAAAGGACTGAAAGAAAATCAGAAGTGCAAGCAATAGATTTGTACAATTACAGCTCATTCATTATCAGGAAGACACTGTCCCAGAGGGCCTCGTTAGCGCAGTAGGCAGCGCGTCAGTCTCATAATCTGAAGGTGGTGAGTTCGAGCCTCACACGAGGCACTAGTTTTATGGGAAATAGTACAAGAGCCGTGAAGCACCTCTCCGCCAATCTCCATCTCCTCATGTTTGATGGTTTCATGTCCGATTACAAGCCAATTGCACGTTCATGGGAAAAACAGTCCAAAACATCTCCAGAAACTGTAAATGTGCAATGTAGAAAATCCTGGAAACACGCAGCATGTCGACAAGCATCTGTGGAGAGAGAAACAGTTAAATTTTCAGGTTGGAGATCTTGCTTAAGAACTTGAAAATAGAGAAAGTTTAATGATACAGAGAAGGTGATGGAGGGAAGAAGAAAGGGAAATATCTCTGATAGGGTGGGAGCAAATACTTTATTGTCATGCACATTGACTGCCTAACGTGCACACAAATGCATTCTGATACTTACGCAGGGGCTCTGAACACTTGGGATGATGACCTTGTGGTTTTCAATGCATCTTGAATGCTCCGTACCTACTTTGAAAGGACATGACCCAGAGATTTGCTGGATGAAGCAGGAAGGTGTCATTTCTTAAGGGAGGCTTTTAACACACCCTTGAATCTTTTCCTTTGTCTGGTAATCCCCTCACCTGGTGGACCAGCTGTTTCAGAAGTCTGGTGTCAGTCACCCAAATGTCTTGTTTGCCCAATGGAGCTGGCTGAGTGTAACCTAATCCTCAATTTTGGAGACGTCCTGGGAAATGACATGATACCATTTTGCTTCTCCTCCCAGTGAATTTGGAGGATTTTGCAGACAGAGTTGGTATTGCTTGGAATTCTTTAAAGGATTCAGTATTGTGTGTGTGACAAGAATGAAATGAAAAGTGCAAGCTATTGATTTGTACGTTCACATTTCATTCATTACCTGGGTGGCATTATCCCAATGGGGCCTCATTAGCACAGTAGGCAGCGCGTCAGTCTCATAATCTGAAGGTCATGAGTTCGAGCCTCACACGGGGCACTAGTTTTATGGGAGACAATACAAGAATTCTTCTCAGTCCTTGGGATCGAACATGGTTGCTCTCCAGCCTTGTGTGTTCTGAGGTGGATGATAAGGCCATTGTGGGACCCACAGTCTCATCCACAGAAGAGGCAGGTGAATAGTTTATGGGTTGCTTTGTCCCTCCCTGGTAACAAGGAGCTCGTGAATGTTTCAGGTGATGGCTTTGAGGTTTTCAATACATTGTAAATGCTCCTTCTGAATTTTGAGAGAACATGGGCTAGAGATTCCCAGCAGACAGTGTGGGAAGGCTGTAATTCTTCAGGGAGACTGCTAGCACAACCTTGAATAATATGCTTTCGCTGTCTGGTAATCCCCTCCCCTGGTAGACCAGCTGTTTCAGAAGTCCGGTGTCAGGTTTAGGAATGACTTGTGGGCCCAGTGAAGTTGTCTGAGTTAACTAGAGCCTGAATTCTACAGATCTTTTCGTCCCAGGTCAGGATGTGACATTATTTTGCTTCTCCTTCCGGAGAAGTTGGAGATTTTTGCAGAGACAGCATTGGCATTGGTCAGAATTCTTCAAAGTATTCAGATGTCAGTGTGCAAAAGGAATGAAATCAAATCAAAATTACAAACGATCGGCTTGTACAATTAGGTCCAATTTATTATCTGGGCAACAATATCCCATAGGCCTCGTTAGCGCAGTAGGCAGCGTGTCAGTCTCATAATCTGAAGGTCGTGAGTTCGAGCCTCACACGGGGCACTAGTTTTATGGGAGACAAGAGCTTTGAAGCTCCTCTGCAACAATCTCCAGCTCCTCATGTTCGATGGTTTCATGTCTGATTACAAGCCCATTGCACATTCATTGGAGAAACAGTCCAAAACATCTGCAGAAACTGGAAATGTGCAATGTAGAAAATCCTGGAAACGTTCAGCATGTCGGCGAGCATCTGTGGAAGGAGAAACAGTTAAATTTTCAGGTTGGAGATCTTGCTTAAGAACTTGAAAATACAGAAAGTTTAATGATACAGCGAAGGTGAAGGAGGGAAGAACAAAGGGAAGTATCTCCGATAGGGTGGGAGCAAATACTTTATTGTCATGCACATTGACTGCCTAACGTGCACACAAATGTATTGTGATACTTACCCAGGGCCTCTAAACACTTGGGATGATGAACTTGAGGTTTTCAATGCATCCTGAATGCTCCTTCCCCACTTTGAAAGGACATGACCCAGAGATTCGCTGGAGGAAGCAGGAAGGTTTCATTTATTCAGGGAGGCATTTAGCACACCCTTCAATCTTTTCCTTTGTCTGGCAATCCGCTCTCCTGGTAGACCTGCTGTTTCAGGAGTCTGGTGTCACTCACCCAAATGACTTGCCTGCCCAATGGAGCTGGCTGACTGTAACCTAAACCTCAATTCTGGAGACATCCTGGGAAACAATGTGATACCATTTTGCTTCTCCTCCCAGTGAATTTGGAGGATTTTGCAGACAGAGTTGGTATTGGTTGGAATTCTTTGAAGCGTTCAGTATTGTGTGTGTGACAAGAATGAAATGAATAGTGCAAGCTATTGATTTGTTCACTGATATCTGATTCATTACCTGGGTAACATTATCCCAATGGGGCCTCGTTAGCGCAGTAGGCAGCGCGTCAGTCTCATAATCTGAAGGTCGTGAGTTCGAGCCTCACACGGGGCACTAGTTTTATGGGAGACAATACAAGAATTCTTCCCAGGCAGTCCTTGGGATCGAAGATGGTTCCTCTCCAGTCTTGTGTGCTCTGAGGTGGCTGACAAGGCCATTGTAGGACCCACAGTCTCATCCACAGAAGAGGCAGGTGAATAGTTTACGGGTTGGTTTGCTCCTTCCCTGGTAACAAAGAGCTTGTGAATGTTCTGGATGGTGGCTTTGAGGTTTTCAATACATTGTGAATGCTCCTTCTCAATTTTGAGGGGACATGGGCTAGAGATTCCCAGCAGACAGTGTGGGAAGGTTGTAATTCTTCAGGGAGACTGCTAGCACATCCTTGAATAATATGCTTTCGCTGTCTGGTAATCCCCTCCCCTGGTGGACCAGCTGTATCAGGAGTCTGGTGTCAGGCATAGGAATGACTTGTGGGCCCAATTGACTTGTCTGAGTTAACTAGACCCTGAATTCTAGAGATGTTTCCGTCCCAGGAAAGGACGTGACATTATTTTGCTTCTCCTTCCGGTGAAGTTGGAGAATTTTGCAGAGACAGCATTGGCATTGGTCAGAATTCTTCAAAGCATTCAGATGTCAGTGTGTAAAAGGAATGAAATCAAATCAAAAGTACAAACTATCGGCTTGTACAATTAGGTCCAATTTATTAACTGGGCAACATTATCCCATAGGTTTTCGTTAGTGCAGTAGGCAGCGCGTCAGTCTCATAATATGAAGGTAGTGAGTTCGAGCCTCACACGGGGCACTAGTTTTATGGGAGACAATACAAGAATTCTTCTCAGGCAGTCCTTGGGAATCGAAGATGGTTCCTTTCCAGTCTTGTGTCTTCTGAGCTGGCTGATCAGGCCATTGTAGGACCCACAGTCTCATCATCAGAAGAGGCAGGTGAACAGTTTATGGGTTGGTTTGCTCCTTCCCTGGTAACCAAGAGCTTGTGAATTTTCTGGATTGTGTCTTTGAGGTTTTCAATACATTGTGAATGCTCCTCCTCTACTTTGAGAGGACATGGGCCAGAGATTCCCAGCAGATGGTGTGGGGAGCTTTCATTACTTCGGGGAGACTGTTAGCACATCCCTGAATCATTTCCTTTATCTGTCTAATCATCTCCTCCCCTGGTAGACCAGCTGTTTCAGGAGTCTGGTGTCAGGCATGTGAATGACATGGGCTGCCCAATGGAGTTGTCTGAGTCAACTGGAGCCTCAATACTAGAGATGTCGTCCCGGGAAAGGATGTGACATTACTTTGCTTGTCCTTGCAGTGAAGTTGGAGGATCCGGCAAAGAAGACATATGTGTTGATAAGAATCCTTTAAAGTGTTTAATTTTGATCTTGTGAGAGGACTGAAAGGAAATCAGAAGTGCAAGCAATAGATTTGTACAATTACAGCTCATTCATTATCAGGAAGACTCTGTCCCAGTGGGCCTCGTTAGCGCAGTAGGCAGCGCGTCAGTCTCATAATCTGAAGGTGGTGAGTTCGAGCCTCACACGGGGCACTAATATTATGGGAGACAATACAAGAGCCTTGAAGCACCTCTCCGCCAATCTCCACCTCCTCATGTTCGATGGTTTCATGTCCGATTACAAGCCCATTGCACGTTCATGGGAAAAACAGTCCAAAACATCTGCAGAAACTGCAAATGTGCAATGTAGAAAATCCTGGAAACATTCAGCATGTCGGCGAGCATCTGTGGAAGGAGAAACAGTTAAGTTTTCAGGCTGGAGATCTTGCTTAAGAACTTGAAAATAGAGAAAGTTTAATGATACAGCGAAGGTGAAGGAGGGAAGAACAAAGGGAAATATCTCCGATAGGGTGGGAGCAAATACTTTATTGTCATGCACATTGACTGCCTAACGTTCACACAAATGTATTGTGATACTTACCCAGGGCCTCTAAACACTTGGGATGATGACTTGAGGTTTTCAATGCATCCTGAATGCTCCTTTCCCACTTTGAAAGGACATGACCCAGAGATTCGCTGGAGGAAGCAGGAAGGTGTCATTTATTCAGGGAGGCTTTTAGCACACCCTTGAATCTTTTCCTTTGTCTGGTAATCCCCTCCCCTGGTAGACCAACTGTTTCAGGAGTCTGGTGTCACTCACCCAAATGACTTGCCTGCCCAATGGAGCTGGCTGAGTGTAACCTAAACCTTAATTCTGGAGACATCCTGGGAAACGACGTGATACCATTTTGCTTCTCCTCCCAGTGAATTTGGAGGATTTTGCAGACAGAGTTGGTATTGGTTGGAATTCTTTGAAGCGTTCAGTATTGTGTGTGTGACAAGAATGAAATGAATAGTGCAAGCTATTGATTTGTTCACTGATATCTGATTCATTACCTGGGTGACTTTATCCCAATGGGGCCTCGTTAGCGCAGTAGGCAGCGCGTCAGTCTCATAATCTGAAGGTCGTGAGTTCGAGCCTCACACGGGGCACTAGTTTTATGGGAGACAATACAAGAATTCTTCCCAGGCAGTCCTTGGGATCGAAGATGGTTCCTCTCCAGTCTTGTGTGTTCTGAGGTGGCTGACAAGGCCATTGTAGGACCCACAGTCTCATCCACAGAAGAGGCAGGTGAATAGTTTACGGGTTGGTTTGCTCCTTCCCTGGTAACAAAGAGCTTGTGAATGTTCTGGATGGTGGCTTTGAGGTTTTCAATACATTGTGAATGCTCCTTCTCAATTTTGAGAAGACATGGGCTAGAGATTCCCAGCAGACAGTGTGGGAAGGTTGTAATTCTTCAGGGAGACTGTTAGCACGTCCTTGAATAATATGTTTTCACTGTTTGGTAATCCCCTCCCCTGGTGGACAAGCTGTTTCAGGAGTCTGGTGGCAGGCATAGGAATGTCTTGTAGGCGCAATGGAGTTGTCTAAGTTAACTGGAACCTCAACACTGGGGATGTTGTCCTGGGAAAGGACATAACATTACTTTGCTTGCCCTTCCAGTGAAGTTGGAGGATCCTGCAAAGAAGGCATATGTGTTGGTAAGAATTCTTTAAAGTGTTTAATTTTGATCTTGTGAGAGGACTGAAAGGAAATCAGAAGTGCAAGCAATAGGTTTGTACAATTACAGCTCATTCATTATCAGGAAGACACTGTCCCAGAGGGCCTTGTTAGCACAGTAGGCAGCGCGTCAGTCTCATAATCTGAAGGTCGTGAGTTCGAGCCTCACACGGGGCACTAGTTTTATGGGAGACAATACCAGAGCTGTGAATGTCCGCTGTGACAATTTCCACCTTATGTGTTGAAGTGTATCGTATCCCGCTCTGTGTCAATTGTACCATAATGGGAAAAATCCTGCAGCTGTTGAAAATCTGAAATAAAAAGAGAAAATGCTGGAAATAGTCAGCAGATTGAGCACCACCCGTGGAGAGAAAAGCAGTTAATGTTTCTTATTAGAAACCTTTCTTGAGAGAGGGGAAGAGAGAAAAGAAAGTAGTTTAAAGTTGACAAGAACATAGGGGAGGGGTGGGTAGTCCAAAGGGAATATCTCAGATAGGGTGAGACCAAATAACGTAATGTCATGCATATTGATTGCTTATTATCTTCACACAAATGCAGTGGAAAGGCCGGTTAATCATTACTTTAAATTTTAGGGTTTCATCCTGTTGCCATGTTGATCATTGAATTTCTCTCAGGCAGTCCTTCAGGGTCAAGGACAACTTATTTCCATTCCTGTTTGTGTGTTCTGAGGGGGCTGATAGGGCCGATGTGGGAAGCACAGACTCTTTCACAGATGGGGCAGGTGGATGGCTTGCGACTTGGGGCTTACCTTCCGTCGGTTATGAAGAGCCTCTGTACGTTCTGGATGATGGCCTTGAGCTCTTCAATACATTCTTAGTGCTCCTTCTCCACTCTGAGGGGGCATGGACCAGAGACTTCTGGGAGAAAGTGGGGAGGTTGCATTTCTTCAGGGAGACTTTTAGCTCATCCTTGAATCTTATCCTTTGTCTGGTAATCCCTTCCCCTGGTAAGCTGATGTTTTAGGAGTCTGGTGTCACCCATGCGAATGACTGGCCTGCCCAATGGAACATCTAAGTGGAACTGGAGCCCCAGTTCTAGAGATGTTGTCCTGGGAAAAGGACTTGGCATTATTTTGCTTTTCCTTCCAGTTAATTTGGAGGACTTTTTGCCCTGGAACATAGGAGGCTGAGGGGCAATCTTCCAGAGGTTTATAAGATGCTGAGGGGCATAGATGAGGGGAACGGTCACAGACTTATTCCCCAAGATAGGGGAGTCTAAAACTATAGAATTAATATGAAAGGGGAAAGGTTAAAAGGGATGTGAGGGGCAACTTTTTCACACAGAGGGAATTGTGTAGATGGAACGAGCTATCAGAGGAAGTGGTAGAGGTGGGGACAATTACAATGTTTAAAGGACATTTGGATGGATGGGAAAAGTTTACTGGGATATGGGTCAAATGCAGGACTAGCTCAAGTAGCCAGGCCGGAGGGCCTGTTTCCGTGCTGTATGACTCTATCATCTATTTTGCAGACAGAATTGGTATTGGTGAGAATTCTTTAAAGTGTTCATTTGTGTTTGTGATAAGAATGAAATCAAGAGTGCAAGCTCTTGATTTGTACACTGACATCTGATACCTGGGTGATGTTATCTCGCAGAGCCTCGTTAGCGCAGTAGGCAGCGCGTCAGTCTCATAATCTGAAGGTCGTGAGTTCGAGCCTCACACGGGGCAGTAGTTTTATGAGAGAGTTGTGAAACCCCTCCGCAGCAACCTCCAGCCCTGCGTGCTATGGGCCCGTTCCACGATCGATTTCCTCAAGCATGTGCACACACTACAACAAGGCGTGCTAGTCAGCTGAGTTTTAAGATGTCCTTCATTGCCCCTGTAACGTTGACTGTAACGTTCCCCTGATTCACTGCAACTAAAGTTGAGCTCGAGAAACAAAGATGCTGGAAGCTGGATGAACTCAGAGGGCCAAGCAGCATCCGTGGAGAAAAACCAGACGGTCAAGGTTTCGGGTCAGATGGTGCTCGACCCGCTGAGTTGCTCCAGCAGATTTTTTATACTCCCTCTGTCCTCCCCATGCTCCCCCCCCCCAACACAGACCCCGTCTCCCTTGCCCCCTCAGTCTCCACCGCCCCCTTCCTGACACCGCCTCCGTTAAGAGGCTCTGATAGACCCTGGATTTATCTGACGGACCACCCCTGGCGTTGCTTCTCCCCCATCCACTGCCTCCGACAACCGGCTGCACCGCTCCCCGCTCTGCCCACCGAGACCCCCCTCTCCCAGTGCTGGGCGCCGAACGGAGCGGGATCCCGTCTTCGGCATCGGTTCCAGTCTCTGAAGCCACTTCGCCGTCCTCTGGTGCAGAGCCTCGTTAGCGCAGTAGGCAGCGCGTCAGTCTCATAATCTGAAGGTCGTGAGTTCGAGCCTCACACGGGGCACTAGTTTTCCTTTTAAGGCCTCAGGTTAATTATTTTGCACCGCATCTATGTAATTGGCTGTTTGAACCCAGCAATATATACAGGTGGACTTTCGAAACCCTTGAAGCTTTAGAATGGCAATGCTAATTTCAGCAATCATAAAGCAGGAATTTAAACTTGGTAGATTTTGTTGAGCCGCTATTGGGATCGTTAACCTCACTTTTGTTACTTTGGAGTTTGCCTTAACAATCCTCCCCCACCCCACACAACACTCCCTTTGCAATGCAAAGGATATTCAGCGGAGACAGAAGTTATGGATTGGAACACATTGCCGGAAATGGTTATGGGAACGCATTCATTCGTGGCTTTCAACAAAGAAGGGAGCGCAAGTTACTGCTATATTCCCATACAGTTGTGGACATGTGCGATACAGAAAGAGGCCATTCTGAATCAGTCAGGTTTATTATCACTGACATATGATGTGAAATTTGTTGTTTTGCAGCAGCAGTACAGTGCAAAGACATAAAAATCTATAAATTACAAAATAAATATAGTGCAAAAAAAGGAATAATGAGGTAGTGTTCAGGGTTCATGGACCGTTCAGAAATCTGATGGTGGAGGTGAAGAAGCTATTCCTGAATCGTTGAGTGTGGATCTTCAGGCTCCTATACCACCTCCCCAATGGTAGTAACAAGAAGAGGGCATGTCCCAAATGGTGAGGTTCCTTAGTGATGGATGCTGCCTTCTTGAGGCACCGCCTCTTGTAGATGTCCTCGACAGTGGGCAGGGTTGTGCCCGTGATGGAGCTGGCTGAGTCTACAACCCTCTGCAGCCTCTTGCGATCCTGCGCATTGGAGCCTTCATACCAGGCGGTGATGCAACCGGTCAGAACGTTCTCCACCGTACATCTGTAGAAAGTTGTTGGAGTCTTTGGTGACGGACCAAATCGCCTCAAACTCCTAACAAAATAGAGCCACTGGTGTGCCTTCTTCATGATTGCATCAATGTGTTGTGCCTAGGATAGTTCCTCTGAGATGTTGACGCCCAGGAACTTGAAGCACACCAGTCCTCATTGAGGGGTCAGTGGTCACCCTTTCCACCACTGACCCCTCAATGAGGACTGGTGTGTGTTCTCCCGACTTCCCCTTCCTGAAGCCCACAATCGATTCCTTGGTCTTGCTGACGCTGAGGGTAAGGTTGTTGTTGCAAGACCACTCAACCAGCCGATCTTTCACACTCCTGTACAACTCCTCATTGCCATCTGAGATTCTGCCAACAGTGGTGTCATCGGTGATTTTATACATGGTGTTTCTGCTCAAGGTTTTCCTTCACATTGGTTTATTATTGCCAGATGCACCGAGGTACAGTTTTTGCATGCCATGCATAGCTGTACATGTGACAATACCAATAATAATAAACCATATTTAACTTCTCCCTGCTTCAATCTCAGGTTCCCACCTGTTTTACAAAGACCACTATCGTCCCGGTACTGAAGAAAAGCAAGGTAATATGCCTTAATGACCACCAACCAGTGGCTCTGACGTCCACCGTCATGGAGTGCTTTGAGAGGCTGGTCATGGCACGCATCAACTCCAGCCTCCCAGACAACCTCGACCCACTGCAATTCGCCTATTGCCGGAACAGGTCTACAGCGGACGCCATCTCCCTGGCCCTACACTCAGCTCTGGAACATCTGGACAGTAAAGACACCTACATTAGACTATTGTTTATTGACTACAGCTCTGTCTTCAATACTATAATCTCAAGCAAACTTGTCACCAAACTCCAAGACCTGGGACTCAACACCTCCCTCTGTAGCTGGATCCTTGACTTTCAGATCAACAGACTGCAATCTGTGAGGATAGGCAGCAATACCTCCGGCATGATTATTCTCAACACTGGTGCCCCACAAGGCTGCGTCCTCAGCCCTCTACTCTACTTCCTATATACTCATGACTGTGTAGCCAGAGTCTAGCACGTCCTCTGTAGCTGTGACACTTTACTCTGTACTGTTATTGTTTTTACCTGTACTACCTCTATGCTCTCTGTACTAACTCAATGTAACTGCACTGTGTAATGAATTGATCTGTATGAACGTTATGCAAGACAAGTTTTTCACTGTACCCGGTACAAGTGACAATAATAAGCCAATACCAATTTGAAGGAAGACTTTGAGCAGAACAGCCTCTTTCTGTATCACACATGTCCACAATTGTATGAAAATATAAGAGTAACTGCACTAGTGGCATGGGACATCATACACCAGTACGTGGGGCCTCGATTTCACAAATCGGCTGAAAGACGCACCACTGACAGTGTGGCACTCCCTCCATACAGGTTTGGAGTGATCACCTAGAATTTTATGCAGGAAGGAGTTGGCAGAGTGTTTAAAATTGAGGCATTGTCAGCCTAAGTCAGGAAGCCCAGGGGTGATGGGTAATGAGCAGAAGGATTAAGGTTAGGAGAAAATGAAACCTGCAGGAAAATTAACAATCCCAAATGATTTACAAAAATACTTCAATGTAGCAAACATTCCAAAGGACTTTACACGAGCATTATCAAAAAAAGACAACAAGCCTCCAGGATATGTAACATCAAATGGACAACCTTCATTAAGTGTCAATGAGTGTCTTAAAATAAGAGAGATGAGTAAAACGGAAAGTGCTGGAAATAGTCAGCAGGCCAAGCCACATCTGTGGGGAGAGAACAAAGTTAATCTTCCCATTGATGCAACCTGACCTACTGGGTATCTCCAGCATTTTGGTTTTATTTTAGATCTCCCAGCATCTACAGTCTTTTTTGATTTTCAAAGGGTTGAGATGCAAGGAGGGAATTCCAGAACTTGGGGCCCCGGCCTTTGAAGCAGAACAATTAAAGACAGAGAATTTATAGGTTCTGAACCAAAGGTCAGATTGAACAAGAGGGCAAGACTGCAGGCTGGCTCTTTGGGAAAGTCCATTTTACCTTGTACTACCTCAATGCACTGTGTAATGAATTGATCTGTATGAACGGTATGCAAGACAAGCTTTTCACTGTACCTCAGTATGTGTGATGGTAATAAACCAATTCCAATTCTTAGTGGTGTCAGAGTGAGGCAAGTGACACCTACAGGAAAAGACTATATTATGCAGCGTAAAAAAGACTCATAGACACTAAATGTCCCTATATTTCAGTGGATGCACATTGCAATCCCAACATTGTATTGGTATTAGTTTATTATTGTCACTTGTACCGAGGTACAGTGGAAAAACTTGTCTTGCATACCGATTGTACAGATCAATTCATTACACAGTGCATTGAGGTAATACAGGGTGAAAACAACAACAGAATACAGAGTAAAGTGTCACAGCTACAGGGAAGTGCATTGCAGTTAGACAATAAGGTGCAAGGTCATAACAAGATAGATTGTGAGGTCAGAGTCCATCTCATCATATAAGGGAACCATCCAATAGTCTTATCACAGTGGAATAGAAGCTGTCCCTGAGCCTGGTGGTACGTGCCCTCAGGCTCCTGTATCTTCTGCCTGATGGGAGAGGAGAGAAAATGCACAGGATGGGTGGGGTCTCGTTGGCTGCTTCACCAAGGCAGCAAGAGGTATAGACAGAGTCCATGGAGGGAAGGTTGGTTTCTGTAATGTGCTGGGCTGTGTCCACAACTCTCTGCAGTTTCTTGCGGTTCCAGGCAGAGCAGTTGCCGTGCCAAGCCTTGATGCATCCAGATAGGATGCTTAACCCACTTCTTCAAAATTTCACAATGTACACGGTGCAAGTATGATGAATATCTACCCTGGACCTCAGTCTTCCCAATCTTGAACGGGGCAAAATGATGACCAATAATAAACTAAAATCCCAACCAGTATGATTCAGGCAGTTCAGGGCTAAAAAAGGGACTGGGCTGTTAGCAGTCCAGCCTCTGTTCACATTTCACTCACCCCAGCAAATAAGGATTAATTGCTTGAACTTGCTGCAACACCAAGAACAAAGTTAAAAGAATGGATTTTTCGGTTATAAAAATATTGATACTGTTTAACCAGGAGGTTGATAAAAAACATTTAGGAACACATCCCACCGATGGAAAATGCAGACAAGGAAGGTTCTGAAAGACAAGGTTTGCTCATTTTCTGAGTCTAACTGTGGAAACTTGCTTCTCAAGCACAGATCTCTGATATATTCTGTGCCATAAGCTGAAAGGAATTTTTTTTTTATAGAATCTATTAGCTTGTCTGCCTATTAATGGAGCTACTAGTAAAGAAGGAGATTTCATGAAGAAATTGAGCATTTCCCCCCTGAAAATAGCTGTCACCATAACAGTGCATTGAAGCGTGCATTGTCTGGGAGCAGATAACAAAATGCTTAATTACTCCTCCCAAGACGTCACTTTGATTAGATTTCTGTGGTGTTCACCTCCTGCCCACGATACATATTCAGCAGGAAGCCTTCAATTTCATAGCTGGTTTACGCCGGTCTATTTAAATGTAATGTCGGTACTTAAATTAAGAAACCCCCTTGTGTTTCTGTAATCTTTTGCTCATCTCTCCTCTGATGGAACTGTGGCTGCTGTGGATTCCATTCCCTTCTCCACACCCACCAGAAAGACAACAATTAGAGCCAATGACAGAGATGGTGAAAAGACACAGCGAGCGGTCAGTTCCCGAGGGGTAAAGACTTGGGTGTGCGCTCCACCAGAACCGAAGATGGGAAAAAAATCAAGAAAAACAAATGATAAATAATACTTGCAATGGTTAGGTCAGAGAGGGAGGAGGGGAGATTTTTTTTTAAAATGAAGTACAAGTTATCTGACAACAGATCTAAAAATAATTTTTAAAAGGCAACCAGCTGTTTAAGACTTTAAAACAAATACAGGCTAACAGGAAAGGAGTGGGGGAAGCAGGTCTAATCAGGCAGCAATTTATAAGGAGCTGGCACCAGTACAAAGGAAAAAAAAATGGCTTCCTCCTTTACATTCTGTGATCAAATTATTAACAGTTCCTCTGTTCTCTTGCAGCTCTGCACATGCATTGAGAACACCAGACACAAAGTTTAGGCAGCGTCCAAGGAGGGAAATGGACAGTTGATGTTTCAGGTCAAGACCCTTCATCGGCACTGAAGGATACAGGGGAGATAGCTGGCAGGAAAAGGTGGAGGGTATCAGCTACCTTTACACCAGCTATCTCCCCTCTATATATCAGTCTAGATGAGCACCTCTAACAGTATAATTCTGTTAGATGGCACCTCTAACAGTATAATTCTCATTTGAAAGATGGCACCTCTAACAGTATAATTCTCCCTTTGAGAATTATACTGTTAGAGGTGCCATCTTTCAAATGAGATATTACATTAAGGAAGCAAATATCCAATGGCAGTATCGTAACGACATGGTGTTCTTCAGTAACATTCCTACTCCACGTTCAAGATGGGCTGACACTCAGTTACTGTGGTCTGCTGTACAATAAAGTGGTGGCTGTATTCAGAAATAAAAATAAGGCAGTCAGAATCTTTTGTCCCCCCGGGATAGAAATATCAAGTACTAGAGGACATGCATTTAAGGTGAGAGGGGGAAAGT
This sequence comes from Pristis pectinata, assembly GCF_009764475.1. NCBI lineage: Eukaryota > Metazoa > Chordata > Chondrichthyes > Rhinopristiformes > Pristidae > Pristis > Pristis pectinata. The sequence goes on from NC_067420.1 coordinate 37,975,450, forward strand.
TTAAAGGAGATTTGCTTTTATTTTATTATTATAAACGCTGAATGATAGGGGTCTGGATAGGCTGCCAGGAGTATTGGTGGAAGCAGATACAAAAGTGGCATTTAAGGGACTATTAAATAGGCTGATGAATATGCAGGGGAATGGAGGGGATACGGATCCCGTGCAGGCAGAAGGCATTTAGTTTAATTAGGTATCGTGTTCAGCACGGACATCGTGGGCCGAAGGGCCTGTTCCTGCACTGTACTGTTCTATGCCCTTTTAATTCAATGGTTGTAATATGCTACAGGAAATCTGGAGGGTGCAAAAGTCTCTGCCGTTAGCAAATGCCTGGTCCTACTTGCAATCTTTATTTTAAATTAACTATCATGAGGATCCTGTCGCTCGCCCAGTGATTTGAATCGCCAGAGATGGTGTAACATTTACCTTTCTTCACCTCCTCTGACAGCAAAAGAAAATTGGAAAATCCTATAAAAAAGATACTTTATTCCACGATTTCATAAATAAAAATTTAAGATGCAAGACTAGGAAGAGTCTGTAAACACTTGACCTAATACAGCGAGTTTGGAGCTGAAATGCTGGCTCGGACAGCTCAGCACCGGAACTTTCTTATTTGTTCTTCTTGCTTGGTTCCCAGCTCGAGCTGTCCACTTGCTCTTGCTTTGTGGGCGAGCCTGTTCCAAAGAACCTGCCTTGTTCAGTCCATCCTCATGTACTGCGCGCTGCGGAAGTCTTGCATCAGCGCTTCGACCTCCCAACGCTCCTCCCGGTGTTGGCTGCAGCAGTGCAAGGCCGCAGGGTCAATGGGGTGCGCCTCTGTGTTGAACAGGTAGCCGCCGGCACCCAGCACGCATTCGCCATACGGCGTGGTGACCGTGTGGAAGGTGCTCCCATCATTATGGAGGAAGTTGTCGGGTCGAAGAGCAGATAGAGATACTTCACCCGTCTCTGCCAGGAAGAAAGATTCCATGCGATTGTCCAGTTTGTGGTCACGCAGGTCCCGGACCTTAAATACCAAAAAAAGTCAGTCAGTTAGTTAGTCATTAAGTCTATAAAAATAGGTAAAGGTATTCAGCCCTGCACAGTAGTGTAGCGGTTAGCATAACGCTATTAGTGCCAGCAACCTGGGTTCAATTCCGGCCGCTGTCTGTAAGGATTTTGTACGTTCTCCCCGCGTCTGCGTGGGTTTCCTCCCACATTCCAAAGACATACGGGTTAGGAAGCTGTGGGCGTGCTATGTTGGCACCAGAAGAGTGGCGACACTTGTGGGCTGCCCCCAGCACATTCTCAGTAATGCAAAAAGATGCATTTCACTGTGTTTCGATGTACATGTGACTAATAAATATCTATGATACCTATCTATCAACCACTGATTGCAACCAAAAGAATCCATAATATTATAAACCTATGGTCCTAAGTACGTGACAAGCAGCACACTGGTACAGCTGCTGCTCACAGCTCGAGACCCAGGTTGTATTCTTTGACCTCTGACCGCGAGCACGCAGTTTGCATGTTCTGTCCATGACCACACGGGTTTCTTCCAGGTGTTCCGGTTCCCCCCCCCCCCCCCCCACCCCAAAAGTGTGCAGGTTGGTAGATTAACGGGCCACTGTAAATTGCCCCTGGTGTGTGGGTGAGTGGTGGGGAGAATGCCCCTGGTGTGTGGGTGAGTGGTGGGGAGAACATAATGGGTTAGGGTAGGATTAGAGTAAAAATGGGTGCTCGATGGATGGCTCGGACCGGATGGGCATAAGGGCCTGTTTCCATGCTGTATTTCGCTATGACTGAACACAAATGCAAGGTGGTGTATGACATGGGGCAAAAATAATCATGTAGTCTATGAATAGGGGCCTCTGGAGAATTAGCCAAGCCTGGCCTTGCCCACAGACATACAAAAACAGTGGTTTCTGCAACAACCAACTGAGTAAAATTCAAGTGCAGGAAGATTCTGTATTCATTCAGGAGCATTTAGCAAGAATGACGTGTTAAGATGAAAGATGAAGGCATTTTTACAGTCTGTTAACCTGGTTCTCCACCTATGGACTAAGAGGGAGATTTCATAAAGAGCATTTATGGGGGGGCCAGGTAAGAATCAAAACACATTGCTGCCAGTCTGAAGCCACAAAAGGGGAGGGGAAGTTTTGTCATTCGTGAGCATTGGTGATATTAACTTTCAATCCCAGATTGATTATTTGATTAACAGGAATTAAATTCCACAGCTGCCATGGGAGGATTTGAAAACTCCCAGAATCGTTATTCCAAGCCTCTGGATTGCTGGTCCAGTAACACAGCTACCATGTACTGTGCTGTAATGTACTATCTTCCACCATCTTTCCTTGTAAATGCATAACACCAGGAGCTGAAGTACTTGAGGTTTTATCCATAACAGAAAAATAAAAATACCCTAAAGATCTATATATGTACACAGTATGCTCTCACAGAATTTCATCAATTCCATTGTCAGTCATACATTTTGCTACAATATGTGGCTTTTTATATTATGCAGACTACTAACCAATTTGGTTATGGGCACTTGTTAGTGAGGTGACTGGTTAACATGGAGTCAAAATGGAGGCAGCAATGGATAACTTTGGGCACTGCTACTTTCACTACCAGTTTATTGTGGTGGTTGAAAATTGGTCCATGTGCCTAAGAAGCCTAACAAAATAACCAATTTGCCAAACAACTAAACCAAAAGTAACAAAAAGAGTCCCACTGACACTGAATTTCAGAAGCACATAGTTACTACAGGTACCAAAGGGTAAATTTTTTTTACTGTAGTACTTACAGTAGCAAAGCCACAATCGACACGACTTATCTTCTCAATGGCTTCAATCACATCCCTGCCCAGTTCCAGGAAGGTTGGGTCGCCTGTGGCTCGATACAGATACATAGCACTCTCTATAAGCTCTGTAACAACAACATGCCTGTTAGTGGTGCAAGTCCAGACTGGTAGAATTCAGTATCCTTTAGCATAATATCAAATAACTTGGAACAAAGACAGCGGTGCACATTAAACAATGCCAGAAGCTTCAACTGGTTTACATGGACTGGCGAGGCTGGTGATTCACAATGTCTTAGCAATTGAAGTGGGCTGGGAGGAAAATCTGTGCTGTTTCATATATTGTGAGGCATCTTTGGAAGTGAAGAACTCAGGCAGCACTAGACAACAGTTTGAAATGGTCCCATCACAAATTAACAAATCTATTGGGGTCAGTGAAGTCCAGAGGAAACTTTCCTGGCTTCTTCTACACACTTCCAGTGTTCTGCCAAAAGGGTAACAGAGAGAAAAAAAGTGTGTGTGTGTGAGCGAGAGAGCGATGTTGAGGAACTGTACTGTCTTTTGATTTCCTTCTCACTAGGTTTTCAAATTCAGGCAAGGTTCAGATTAGCCAGCCAATGCCATGAAGGTCAGTTCCTTCCTCATGGATTCATAAGTGAAACCAAAGCATCACTAACATTTCTTCAAGGGCCTGCCCATTTCTGCCTTTCTAAAGAGGACAACTTATCTTTTATAATACTCTTTTCCTCTTTGCACTATTATTTTTGTAATTTATGCTTTGTGCTGTACTGCAAAACAACAAATTTCACGACATACATCAGTGATAATCAACCTGATTCCGAAATTACTCCTCCACTGCCAGGAGAATTTCAAGCGCAAACTGGAGGAATAGCACCTCATTTTCCGTCTTGGAACCTTGCAGCCTAACGGCATGAATGTTGAATTCTCTCTCTTTAGGTAATGCCCCACCCCCCCTTCCCCACAAACCCCACCCCACCATGCTTCTTTTCTTCTTCCTTTCCTAGCCCTTTTATCCGCCCCCCCTTCTTACCTTTGACCCATCCCCCCCAGTGGATCTGCTCTCCCCTCCTCCTGCCTATCACTATCTCTTACCTGCATCTACCTATCACCACCTTGTGCCCACCCCACCTCCCCTCTTCTGTCCACCTATCACTGCTCTGCTCTCCCCTCCCCCACCATTGCAACTTCAGTCCTGAAGAAGGGTCCTGACCCAAAACACTGACCGCCTGCTTTTCTCCATGGATGCTGCCTGGCCTGCTGAGTTCCTTCAGCATCATCGTGTTTTTCAGCTAGATTCCAGCATCTGCAGTCCTTTGTTTCTCTAGTATATCCAAGAATGCAGATGTGTAGAAGAAACTACAAAAGGTATCTAATTAGCTGCAAAGTGCTTTGGGATGTTCTGAAGGAGCTGTGAAAAGTACTCGGGAAATTTCACTTGCTTCATGTGCTGTGGGGAAACAAACATCGGCCAAGGCCATCCTGCAACCTGGCATTGAACGAGATTAGTTGGTCATCCACCTTAGATACTGTTGGTGAGACCACAGTGCAGTTACTGACATTAACAACAAGTAACAATAGTTGGGTTGGCTACCAATTGCCTTCAGTTTAATGCAAGGTCTATCTTTTTTCACCTGGTCGTAGTGGATAGCCTTCTCGCTTGTCCACAGTTGAACCCTGAGGAATGCTGTAAAATTCGGGGAGTCCTCCATACTGCTTCCAAACCTGGTAGTAGTTGTGGAAAGTTTTCACTGCATTGTTAATGTCGCCAATTAAGCTCTACAGGGAAAAAGAACGAGCCACATCAGTCCCAGGTTCAAATGCAGCAAAGACTACCGAACATTTCAGAACTCCAGCCCAAGTTCACAGCTACATTAAGACCATGAAAAGGACTATTTGAAACCAGAAATATAGCCAGTACATTCAACAAGCCCACGATTTTCCACAGCTTGAACCTGCCCCTTCTTCCTCCAAGAAATTCTTTTTCTCTGGAAGCACATTTAGGATTCCTGCATCTTATTTCCTATTGAAAAGGCAGATATGGACATTCATTCCACTGAATCTATAATTATTGTCTGTCTGCACTTTCTCCGTAACTGTAACGCTATATTCTGCATTGTTATTGTTTTTCCTTTGTACTACCTCCATGTACTGATGTTGTGAAGTGATCTGCATGGATGGCATGCAAAACAAACTTTCTCCACAGCACCTCGGTACATGTGACAATAATAAACCAATTTACCAATGACCCACCTACACTATATGTGCCAGCAAGGAATTTCATTGCACCCTGATGTATATGACAATAAACTAACTAAACTAATCCAATTATCCTACCACCCAGCTCGTCTGTGGAACATGGAAAGAAACTGGAGCACTCAGGGAAACCCCACTTGGCCATAGGGAGAATATGCAAACTCCAAACAACACTGGAGGTCAAGATTGCAACAATAGATTGCATCTGTAGCTTAGCAGAACCTGCTTCGCAGGCCCAAACGTACCAAGAAGCTATCAAGAAATTAAATGGAGGTAGGCTTTAAAAGGTAAGATTCAAAAGAATTTGAGAGAGATGAATAGACAAAGCAGATCAGCAACAGAACTCAAGAGCCAGGCTGCTTTAAAGGGACTGTTCAAATATGTGACAGTAAATAAGGAGGACCTCTCCACTTGGAGAGGTGTCCATACAAGGGGGCATTGGTTTGGTTTGGTTTGGGGAGGGGAGGAGTCTGTGTGTGTGTGCATGTCGTGGGATGGAGGGGGGTGGTGGTGGGAAGAAAGAATGCAGGGGAGACGACGACGACCCAGGGACTGACTCCATTTTCCATTTCTCAGCCAGTCGCTGTCATTTGGAAAGGTCAGTGGAAAGATCTAGCGTTCAAGGAGGAAGCAGACATACACTTGAAAGAGCAGAAAAAAATACAGAGCATTGGTGCACGGGCAGGGAAGTGAAACCACTGCTTCACCCTAGCACAGGCACAATAAGCTGACCAGCTCTTGGTCTATTTCCCTTGCAGGTCATAGCTCTTCAACTCCTGCAAGATTCAACATTCCAATTCAACTCCATGCCTCTTGACCCATCAACAGTCACTCCCTGGGAATGTGGTCAAAGCTATGATTACATCACAGTTTCAAGTAGCATAATGAAACCGTCTCTACCACAACAAATTCAAAGTGACAATTAGAGCCAAGAGCTGTTGTAAAGTAGGAAACATGGCAGCTGATTTCGACACAGTAAGTTCCCACACACGAAAAAAAAACAGGTCATCTATTTGTTGGTTGAGGGATACATACCGGCCAAGACACCAGGAAAAACTCCCCTTCTGATCCTCAGGATATTTTACATCCATGCAAGAAAACAGACAGGGTCTCTGTTGACCATCTCTTCCCAAGAAAGCACCTCCACTGCTGCTGTAGCTCACCGCACTGCTCCGAGGGGTGGTGTCAGTGCGCATTTTTATACTCAAGTATCCCCAGAGCGATTTGAGCTCTCAACAGTCCGTCTCTCCAAAGGTGGAGAGAATGAAATGGATTGGGCATGGATTAGTGCCAAAACAAGGGTGTTTGCTGGTCACTGTGGACTCAGTGGGCCGAAGGACTCCTTTCCTGTTATCTCTCTGACCCTGAGCCACTTGTGGGGGAACGATTCCTGATATTCCAGACAATAATTTGCCCTCCAACTCCACTAAAACGGACTTTTGTCTCAATGCTTCTGGAGGAGTTTACTGCGCTCAGCTTGGCTCTCACCTTCCCCAGACTGTACTGGTGACTGGAACATGCAAGTACCTCATTGGCTGTAGGTCAGGAAATGAACTGTAAAAAAAAGGAAGACTCCCAAAACACACTGGAGTCCAGAGGCAGTGCTCTTTATCTATCCTGTCAACCTTAATTCTGTACATCACCATTATATCTCCTCTTCTCCGCCTCTGTTCAAAGGAGCCATGCCATCTTCTCGCAGCTACCATTGGGCAGGAGGTACAGAAGCCTGAAGTCCCACACCACCTGGTTCAAGAACAGCTGCTTCCCCTCAACCATTCAGTTCCTGAACCAACCAGCACAACCCTAATCACTACAGTTCAACAGCACTATGACTACTTTGCACTAAAATAGACTTAGTTTTAATTGTGCTCTTGTAAAAATTGTGTACAATTTATGTTTAACTTGCAAATGCTGCTTATCTGATGCTCTGTGCCTGTGGTGCTGCTGCAAGTTTTTCATTGCAGCTGTGCTTAACTGTACGTGTGCATATGACAATAAACTCAACTCTGAGCACTTGTCTACACATACCCTTCTTAACCTTACACCACAGATTAACAAACTGACCCAAGTGCATGGGAGCAATCTATCAAAGCTTCTCCTCAAAGTGACACCCAAGTTCAAAACAGAATCCATTTCCCTAGTCAGTCCAGATCTTAACAGGTTAAAGTATGTAATGGAGAGGACATTTTAGACCATTTACACTTCTTGTGATGTTTCCTTAAAAAGTACAACTAAGTGGATCAATGACCAACCTGCAGACCTGGCCAGAAGGCTTCCAGAGACTGGAAGACAGGCATGGAGACAGTGCCTTTGTACATCTGAACCCAGACGTACCAATCATCAAACTTGGTGTAATTCTTAATCACTTTTTCATAGTCTACAAAACAAAAAAATATAATAAGTTAACTGAGGGGAATGAAATAGAGATTATGACAAAAGGAAATAAATGCCTAATGAACTAAGTACATTCTCCAGAGATTTGTGCAACAGTTCAGACTCATTATGATTAAAAAGGCATTCTTGATTATTGTTGATAACTTAGAATCTGGTCCAAAATGTCCTGTGGTGCATGGGCAATCACTGTTTAAATGTTCTGATTATTAATAGAAAGAACATTTCTAAAATATACTTAATACCAGCATCCACTCCTCCAAATGATTTAAATCATTTTCCATCTTCTTAACACCATATCAAGCTCATATCATTGTGATAGAGGACTCCCTATCCCCCTTATGCTGAAGTCAGATCAAAAACAAAACAAAAAAAAATTGCTGTGATTCAATTAAAAATCATAGAAATTTACATCAAAGGAGGTGATAATTCAGCCCACTGCATCCACGCCAGTCTAAACTGGGACATCAGGTTAACCTTACTTCCCTGCTCTCAGTCTGCAGGTCACTGCTCTTCAATTGCTTATTCTTGTGCTTTCAGATGTGGGGAGGGTTCCTGTCTCTACCTTCCATTCAGCAGTGTTCCAGATCCCCATCACTTGAGCAAAATCATTTTAACTCCCCCCTACTCGGGCAGGCAGAGTAGTGTAGCGGTTAGCATAACGCCATTACAGCGCCAGCGACCTGGGTTCAATTCCGGCCACTGTCTGTAAGGAGTCTGTACGTTCTCCCTGTGTCTGCGTGGGTTTCCTCCGGGTGCTCCGGTTTCGTCCCACATTCCAAAGATGTACGGGTTAGGAGGTTGTGGGCAATGCTATGTTGGTGCCAGAAGCGTGGCGACACTTGCGGGCTGCCCCCAGAACACTCTACACAAAAGATGCATTTCACTATGTTTCGATGTACATGTGACTAATAAAGATATAGTATCTTATCCTTCAAGGAGTTAGCTTAAAACTATGCCCTCTTGTTCTTGATCCCTCTGCTAGAGGACATGCATCCTTGTCTAGGCCTCTGATTTTATAAATTCAATTAAATCTCCCCTCAAGCCTCTTTGTTCTGGAAACAAAAAAAACAATCTCTCCTCACAAGTATAATCCTGACAACATCCCCACAGATCTCCTCCGCACACTCTTCAGCGCAGCCTCATTCTTCCCGAGAGAATAATGACCAGAACTATACACTGTGCTATATGTGCAACCAAACTAATGCATTACTGTACATGATTCTAGTATAGCCTCTGCTCTTCTATCCCATGCCTCGGCCAATAAAGGCAAGCATCTCATTTGCCTCCTTAACCACAGGTCACAGACTGTAATGGAGGCAGTTAACACAAACAAAATACAGAGTAAAACACTGCACATTCTGCTCAAGGATTACCAGGTTGGGTACACCAATAGACAAGTTACAGTGCAAAATCCTTATATATACACACACACACCCCCCATCTCACCAGAAGGCAGGTATATCACAAGCGGCATATTCTAGCCCTCCATCCCCCATACATGTAACCCCTTACAGTAACCGCCGCAGTGGTGACCACAACACAGGTTGAATAAGAGCACAGATCTCACCAAGGAAAGACGACATCAGGCCTTCATCTTGCAACAGGATGGCTCCTTTCACCAGGTACTCAAAGTAGGAGTCGACGCCTGCTCCAATCCCAGCGTCCTGTGCCACCCACTTCGACGTTAACACATCGATATGGTTTCCAACCTTTGGTAAAGAAGTTGGGTGGGGAGGGGGAAATGTAGAAGAAAAATTCAGTTAGAACAGACTCTGATACTAAAGTCACCAAAGGGAGTGAGATTTTGGATCAGTAATGGAGATCACTGACCTGCTCCTTGCTCCACTCCCTCCCACAGAGTTGCTCCAGCAGATTGTGTTGCTCCAGACTCCAGCATCTGCCGTCTTTGTGTCTTCCCTTGCTCCATTGCCCCTCAGCTTTTTGTCTGGGACATCACTACAGAAGCAATCCACCTGAATTCCAAGTCAACAAGGTTATAGCCACCACTGTTCAGTTTTAATTAACTAGCTCCTCTCCCTCTTCAAATTCTTGTTACACCAGCTGACCAAGAAAACAAAACTCCCTTTACAATGAGCTACAGATCTGGCTCTGTTATTTCATGTGAAAGAAAGAAACTGGTCACAACAACTTGCTATTATGGCAAAAACAGGATTATCTAAGAGGATCTGATATTTCCACACAAAATGATGTTGGGACAGTTTAATTTTAGGAAGTGCCTTCACCACGAGAGATTTGAGGACAGGACAAACTGCAGTGATCAATACAGTCAAGGCTCTTGAAATAATGGATCACCAATTAACGATATATAAAAAAAAACTCTGTCCTTGGTAGCAAGCAGCCAAATCCCATCAATGTCACATTCATCTTTGTAGTTGATAACCAAGCTCTCCCTCGACCCAAGTTCAACTACAACTTCTGTGGCAATTCACATCAATTGGAAATCAATAACCTTTGGAAAAACAGAGTGGTTGACATCTGAAACTTGCTGCTTAGGAGGGTGGCAAAATCAGATACAATCTTATGTTTAAGGGCCTTCGGACAGACGAGGGTGTTGATGGGCATGAGAGATAGAAAATAGGGACTTATGTGAATGCTCTGGGAGCTGGCATAGACAATAGGCTGAATGGCCTCCCACATCGTAAGAAAACATGAAAAACCTGTAGGATCTCAACATGAAATGTCAACAATTCCTTTCTCTCCACAGATGCTGCTTCAGCAAGTTCTTCCAGCGGTTTGGTTTTTACTCTAGACTCCAGCATCAGCAGTCTCTTGTGTCAAGATCTTATACACTGCTGAAAATAGTCTTCCTAGAAAACAGTCCATATCATGAATGATAGAGAAATAGGGGGCTATGTGGGAGGGAAGGGTTAGATAGATCTTAGAGCAGGATAAAACGTCAGCACTACATTTTGAGCCGAAGGGCCTGTACTGTGCTGTAATGTTCTATCACAACTTTCTGTAATGCGAAGCCACATCATTAGCATGTGTGTCAATAAACTAGAATAGAAAAAAAATTGTGTTGATTTAATTTCCACCCACCCCCCCCCCCCCCCCCCGCCCTACAAATTCCATGAGTGAATTTTATTCTGCAACTCAAATTTCTGGGCAGTGATTTGCGAATTCTGCAAGAGCGAAATTCTATAACCCAAACAGCCTTTGTGTGGGGGTCACCTGTATTGTTGAGTTCCATTTCCAACTCAACATGTGAAGCAGCCCATGCCTGCATGCAGCGAGACCTACACATTCAGGCATGGATTCATAAGTGGCAAGTAACAGTCACACCACAAAATTGCCACGCAATGACCATCTCCAACAGTGGAGAATCTAATCACCCACAGCAAGTGAAAATCCAAAAGCTGCAAATCAGGAAATGCTGGAAATACTCAGCAGGTCAGGCAGCCTCTATGTAGAAAGAAACAGAGTTATGTCTCACGTCAAGGAACTTTCATCAGAGGGACCTGCTGAGTGCTTCCAGCATTTGAAGACAAAGGAGACCGCGAATGCTGGAATCTGGAGCAACAAACAATCTGCTGGGAGAACTAAGCAGGTCGAGCAGCATCTGTGGGAGGAAAGGAATTGTTGGTGTCTCAAGTCCAAACTGGACCGCAAACATCGACAGTTCCTTTCCTCCCACAGATGCTGCTCGACCCACTGAGGTCTCCCAGCAGCTTGTTTGTTGCTTCTAGCATTTCCTGTTTTTATTAAATAACCACCTACCCTTGACATTTTGTGACTTTACCATTACTTAGTCATAGAACAATACAGAACAGGCCCTTCGGCCCACAATGTTGTGCCGACATAGCTAATCCCTCCTACCTACAGAATGCCCATGTCCCTCCATTTTCCTCTCATTCATGTGCCCATCCAAGCCCCTCTTAAAAGCCCCCAATGAATTTGCCTCCACCACCCATCAGGCAATACATTCCAGGCATCCACCACTCTCCAAGTAAAAAACTTACCCTTCACTTCTCTTCTGAACCTACCCCCTCTCACCTTAAATGCATGCCCTCTGGTGTTGGATCACTCAGTAATGGGAAAAAGATACAGCTTGTCCACCCTATGCCCCTCATCATTTTATACACTTCCAACAGATCATCCCTCAGCCTCTGCCTCTCCAGAGAAAAGAGCCCAAGTTTGTCCAGCATCCCCTGATAGTGCATGCCCTCTAATCCAGGCAGCATCCTAGTAAGTCTCCTCTGCACCCTCTCTAAAGCCTTGACATCCTTCCTAGTCCTTCAACTAGACCAGCCACATAAATATGATGGCTTCAAGAGCAGGACAGAGGCTGGGTATTCTGTGGCAAGTGACTCACCTGCTGCCAGCCCCAAACCCTTCTACCATCTGAGACACAAGTCAGAAGTGCAAGGAAACACTCTCCACTTGCCTGGACGAGGGCAACTCCAACACCACTCAAGAAGCTCGCCACCATCTAGGACAAGGCAGCCCACTTGACTGGCAACCCATCAACCACAATAAGCATTGATTCTCTCCTTCACTAGTGCACTATGGATCTACTGGGTACCATCTTCAAAACACACTGCAGTGACTCAGCCGGACTACTCTGACAGCACCTCCAAAAGGGACCACCTCTACCACCAAGGAGGACAAAGACAGATGGATGGGAACACCACCACTTGCAGGTTCCTCTCCAAGGTGCACAACATCCCCGTCCTTCACAGTTGCTGCAACTCACTACCCAACAGCACAGGAGTACCTCACCATAGGAACTGTGGAGGTTCAAGATGATACAAAAATATTGGTATCACAACTCATCATGGACCTTACTGGTAAAAACACTACCAAAGACCAACTCAATTTCACTTTTTGAATCATAGAACACAGAAATAAACTCACCATCTGCATCAACCGTCAAGTATCCATCTGTACTAAATCCTGTTTACCAACACTTGGTGCGTAGCTATCGATGCCTTGGCCATTCAAACACTATTCTACATCGTTACATACCGTGAGAGCCTGAGTCTCTGAGGGGCTGGTGGAGGCAGTCTTGTGTTGTCAACATGTGGTATATCAACCAAGCATTGTGTTGAGAATGTAGCTTTTAAAATGCAGAGTTTGTGCACAGAAAACATTTGTTTGTGGGTACATATTAAAATTCATCTATCAGTGACATGACTGGATGACGAGAGTGGGGATGGCTGAAGAGCCTGGATCAGTAAAAATCACTGAACGTGTAATTTTATTTGCTGTCATTACTGTCTACACTTCTCACTGCCTCAGTAAAGCAGCCAACATAATCAAAGACTCCACCCACCCCAGATATTTTCTCTTCTTCCTTCTCCCATTGGACAGAAGATACAAAAGCCTGAAAGCACGTACCACCAGGCTCGAGGACAGCTGTTGGAAGACTATTGAACAGTTCCCTAGTACGATAAGATGGACTCTTGATCTCACAATCTACCTCATTATGGCTTTGCACCTTATTGTCTGCCTGCACCGCACTTTCTCTGTAACACTTTATTCTGCATCCTGTTATTGTTTTCCCTTGTACTACCTCAATGCACTATTGTGATGATCTGTATGGATGGCATTCAAAACGAAGTTTTTCACTGTACCTCAGTACATGTGACAATAATAAACCAATTCAGTGGCAAATTATTGGAACCTAAGCCAAAAAACTACCTCAATTCTGCCAAAGATTGCAACAATAAAAAAAAATCCCCAAAATGAACCAAAAACAAACTGAAAACTTCAAGCCCCAAATGCAATCGAAAAACACTCACAAGGCCGATGTCCGATCGGCTTTTCCACAGCCCGTCCAACGCCTTTCTTGCCACCTCTTCGAACACAGGGTCACCTGTCAATCGGCTCAGAGTAGCAAATTCCAGTATGAAGGTGCCAATTCCGGCAGTGCACGTGACTGGGGTCTCACTGGGATTAACCCCATTCATCAGATTCACTGTCCCAAATGGCATTCCGGTTGGAGTCTGGAAAGCTTTAAGATATCTTTATTAGTCACATGAACATTGAAACACACCTTTTGTGTAGTGTCCCCTGGGGGCAGCCCACAAGTGTCACCACGCTTAAGGTGCCAACACAGCATGCCCACAACTTCCTAACCCGTACGTCATTTGGAATGTGGGAGGAAACCAGAGCACCCGCAGGAAACCCACGCAGACATGGGGAAAATGTACAAACTCCTTACAGACAGTGGCGGGAATTGAACTCGGGTCACCGGCGCTGTAATAGCGTTACGCTAACCGCTACGCCTACCAGGCTCATTGTTACACTGAGTGCCAAAGTCAAACTGAATCACAATGAGACAGAAGAAACAGCTCAAGAACCTGGTTACAAACCACGACTATGCCTTCAGCTGCCAATGCCCTCAACTCAACAACAAGCTCTTTCTTCTTTTGAAGTCATTCCTTAAAATCTACCCACTTCTGCGGCTCAGTGTCTAATTTTCATCAATAATGCTCTAATGATGTGCTCCAAGGGGCCACTCTGTATAAATTAGAGTTGTTATTGGAAAAACTTGGACATTTTGATCTGAACATTAGGCATCTAAGAGTCTTTCTTACAAAAGGAATGGAATCAATAGTTCTGAAATGTTACTTTATATTAAATAACAAATATAGGGTGACACTGAACGATAATGTGCCAGTGGAAGTCAAATTCAAGACTGACATCCAGATGTTCAATATACAAGAGAAACTCAGGCAGATGTGAAAGTCAGGGTACAAAGATGCCATAACTGTAGTATAGGAACTTCCTAGAATGGTTAAGTAAAATGAGCTGAATGGCCTTCCTCAGCCCACCAGTAACTATGATGGTTTTTTCCACGTTTCCTATTCCTACACCACAGGTCCACAAATATTCTCCAGGGCATCAGAGACGAGAAATTTACTCTTAAAGACAGCAAGGGAGGAAAAGAAAAAGTATCAGTGTGTGTCGATATAATTTGTAAAGTAGCTGCTAGTGACTGGCTCAAGAACATGTCTGCCAAATGTAGCAGAGACCCCGTGCCATAATCTACTGCATCCAGCTGGGAAACAGGTCCTTCAGCCCACCACATCCATGCCGACCACTGTACCCAACTATGCTAATCCCATTTGCCTGCACAAGGTCTGTAGCTTTCTATGCCTTGGCTACAAGAGGCTCATCACTCAAGGGTGTCGCTAAACAGAGAACAGCACCTTCTCCATGGGAAAACAAGGATGGAAATGCCCAAGGTTGATGTTGCCACAGTTCAGGAGATAAACAGGACACACATCCAGATGGTGAGCACCTGTTGGGCCAAACAATCTGAAAATTCTTTAAAAATGTCTCTGCATTTGCAGGTCACCAAGAGGCAAACATTTATTGCCAGCATCTAGTTAATCTTGCAAAGAGTGGTGCTGAGTTGACTTCATCAGCTACAGTTTGTGTGGTGATGGTACATCCAGCAATGTCATCAGGGACCTAATTACAACTACTTATTGAAAATGAAGTGACAGCAATACAGATCCAGGTCAGAACAGTGTGTGATGAGGGCAGGAAATGAGGTCGAGGTCACTTGCCTCTGCCCCCCTTTGGTCATACACTGGGTTACAGCACAGGAGCCAGCAATTCAGCCCATTGTCTCCACACCAGCTCTCTACCATTGCAACTTACTTAGAGACACCATACAGTTATGGAAACAGACGCTTCAGCACAACTTGTCCATGCCAATCAAGTTGTCTACCCCGATTTAGTCCCATTTGCCCATGTTCGGTCCATATCCCTCCAAATCTCTCCTATCCATGTTTGGACTCCTGGACCCTTTTCCACAGCTTCCAAATTTTTCCTCACCATACCTTTATCAGAGTCCCTCACAAGACCGCAGTGGAACCTGCCTCCACCACATCTGCAGGCAGAGCATTCCAGATTCCAACCACACCTTCGGTGAAAAAAAGGTTGTTCCTCATGTCACTATTAATTCTCATCCCTTTTGTTTTATACCCATTATCTTTAATTCTCAACCCCTCCACCAACAGAAGTAAGCTGTCACTATTCACTCTATCTGGACCCCTCCATTTTATATACTTCTAACACATCTCCCTTCAACCTTCTCTTAGGAAATCGGTCCCTGCTTCTCTAATCCATCCACCTAGGCGATGGAGATCATGAGTTAGCGAGCTGTAACTGAAGACAAGGTGTCACAGTGCAACACATTGCCTGGGCATGTCCAATCCACGGTCAACTTTAAGCCTCCAAACTCAAACTGAAGGGCACCTACCCACCCCAGAAGTTCTTAACTCAAGCTTCAATGGATTCACTTGGTTTCAGATCTCATCCCAACCTGATCAACCAGGCTGAAGCTACAAGAGAAGTAACCATCTTTAAATTTTAAAGCAGCTTTCAACCAAGGTGCACAACAAAACAGAGGTCAATGGGAAAGCTCAGGACTGGGTCTATACCACATTTAGCTGTCACAGCAGCAGGATGCTTGTCAGGTCACCAACAAAAACGTCCTTGTTACAGCTACACATGGGGCACTCAAACCATTCTACAGTTTTCAATGGTCATAGGAAGTGTGTGCAAATTTCACACAGATAGCATCAGAGGTTGGGTTTAACCCCGGATGCTGGAGGCATGGCAGCAACAGTATACACATAGACTGAAATCTTCTAGTATTTGGTTTGTCGCTTGAATGGGACCCCTCCAACGAGACCCGCTGTCCACTCATCCCACCAATGGTGCACTGTTGTTGGCATGAGTGCTATGTACAGACTGCAGAGCAGTGACTCACCAGTGCTATTTTGACAGCCTCTCTCACCCTTCTCATGACACTACCTAAGACAAGAGTAGCCGACAGAATATCACGTTACCCACCAAGACCACTGCCACTGGCTAAACAATCTGCTATGCAAGCAGACAGCAAGAGCCCAAGGACACTAATTACCAGCTTCTTAGGGCATGGAAATGCTCCCTTGTACCCTGACCAATACTGACCCAGCAGTCAGGTGATCATGACATCACCACACTGTGGAAGCTTGCTGTGCACAAAATGGCCGTCACATTTCCTACATCAGAAAAGGGACTTTCATTGGCCATACGAGGCCACAAAAGGCAAGTCGTTTCAACAAAAGTTGGGCAATAATCATCCTCGGTACTGCCTAAGAACTGATTGAAACAACAGATGGAGAATTTTTGTTCAACCAATTAATTTTTATTTGGTGGGAAGCAAGATCTGGATAAACAATTAATAAGAAATTCACAGCACCTGTAACACTAAATGTGCCAAGTAATAGCAACCATTCTATGACTCAAACTAAATGCAATGCCACTGCCAAACAGAGCAATTAGCACTACTGATCAGTGTTGAATCTCGATGGAAATAGACAAACGAGCGTCTACCACCACAAAACATATGCAACTCAAAATGGCTTAAAGCAAAATACCCTGTTAACCACAAGGTGGCTCAGAGAGCCTTCCAGAGAAACAGCTCCTTTATTACAGCTGAGACTGCTGATGCTACAGTGAGCAGATTGAACACGACAGTCATTGTACAGTGAAACATGGAAATTAATGAGCTAAGGAAAAGCTATTCAGAATGATGTCCGCCCTTTTGCTCATAGTCCCTCGCCTTGGAGACAATGACATTTTACATCACATCCGGATATTCTTCTAGGAATGCAGTGAAGGTTTGTGTTTCAACCTGGTGGACTGTACAAGCTCTGGTTGGTCTACAGCTGGAGCACCGAGCAATTCGAAGCATCATAACTTAGGAAGGACATACTGGCCTTGGAGGGGTGCCATTCACAAATGAAGCCACTTGCCCTGTTGCAGAGACAGTCAGAGTCGCACGGCAAAGAAACAGGTCTTTCAGTCCACACCAATCATTAGGCATCCATGTACACTAATCCTGCACCAATCCCATTTTATTCTCCCCACACTCCCATCAACTCCCCCCAGATTCTACCACACACCTACACACAAGGGGCAGTTTACAGCAGCCAATTAACCTTCCAACCTTTGAAGTGTGGGAAGAAACCAGAGTACCCAGAGGAAAGCCGTGGTCACAGGGAGAACATGCAAACTCCATGCGGACAGCACCCAAGGTCAGGATCAAACCCAGGTGAGAGCTCCGAGACAGCAACTGATCTACAGCTTAAGATTATGAAAGGCATACATAGTCAGCTGGTATCATTTTACCCAGGGTCAAAATGCCGAATACTAGAGGGCATGTACTTAAGGTGAGAGTGGAAAAGGAGATGTGAGCCTCTTCAATGCCTCTATCATATTTACTGCTACTGCCAGGGGTGGTTTAACTAGTTCAGCACAACATCGTAGGCCGAAGGGCCTCTTCCTGTGCTGTACTGTTCTATGTTCTTATCCAGTCCAACAGACACACTTTAACTCTTGGTCCCTTTCCTTGCAGATGCTGGCACTTCAGGTCTTCATTCAAATATTTTGGAATGCAATGGGTTTTTGTTCCAACCTGGTACACTTCTGATTAGACCACAGCTGAAGCACTGAGCAGTTCCGAGTGCCAGACCTTGAGAAGGACATATGGGGCTGGAGTGTAATTTATCCCTGGTTAATTATAAGGTTGCATTGCACAAACTGGGGCTGCATTCCCTTCAAGTTACTAAAGGGGAAATGATGGGTGGGCAGCAAGCCAGTTGAGTGGAAGAGATACAAAGCAGATCAAGTGATTCCAATGAAGGGAACAGAAGGAAGCCCTAAAAGCAGGGGAACGCAGGGCTGGAGGGGCTGTAGAGCAGGAGAATGAAGATGTAGGGGAGAACACTGAGGTGCAGCCAATGGAGTCCTCACCTGGCAACAGTCTACGAGCAGCTTCTTCCGCCAGTCTGAGCAAAGGCCCCGTGCACGGCCAACCTGGCTCCACTGCGATGCCACCCTCCTTGGAGAGCAGGTGAGCGGACAGCAAGCCCCCCACCACTGAGGACAAGGAAAAAAAACAAAGTTAAAGCTCGCAAACAAACCAGCAAAACAGAATATTAATCAAGCCCTATTGAAACAGGAAAAATTGCATAAATGTCTTCTCAATCCAGGTTAAGACAGCAGTTCCAGTCTGGGCTTCTGTCCCATACACTGACCATGCTTTTACACTGTTGATTAGTTTTTGGTTCAGACTTGGATTACAAACGGCAAGGATACTGGTATTGGTATATTATTATCACTTGTACCGAGGTACAGTGAAAAACTTGTCTTGCATACCGTCCATACAGGTCAATTCATTACACAGTGCAGTTACATTGGGTTAGTATAGAGTGCATTGATGTAATAGTTAGTGACACAGAGTTTAAATGTTAAAGTGTAGAATGATTATAGTAAGGGTAATGAGTAGATCTGTAGAGAGCAGCTTGAACAAGTCGCCACACTCCAGCACCATCTTGCAGGAATGTGATAGGCAATTGCAAGAACAGATCTTTTAAGTTGGTGAAGGCCAGTATTTACTCATGGTGCAGTGGAACACAAGTCTGCATCTTTATCCCTGACACAGGCAGTGCCTGGGTTATGCAAGGGTTCCGTTCCAGAGAACTGTCCGTAAGCAGCTCTCTCCTTAAGTCAGAAATATGTTTTCTATAACTGCCCATACATGCACTTGCTAGAATTCTCTCATTTCATCAAATAATCACCCTAACACTACCCATAATTAAACTAATGGAATATATTCTGTATCCAGTCAGTAATCAATACCACACAACATTATTACTACAATGCTTTAAAAATGTATGGGAGAACTTGTACGAAGAAGTCAGATTTCCATAAGTCAGGTCACCCATAACCCGGGGAGCCCCTGTATTTCCCCACAAGGCAAATATTCATGGAAGTCATTAAGTCGGAAGTCATGTCTTTTCACTAAACAAAAAGGGGCAAACCACACACTGTCACTCGATGTCACACACTTGCGGCTGCTAGTGTCACGGTTGACCAGACACCAAACTGAACTGCTCACTTTGCTATCCTACTGGGAGGGATAGAGTATGGAACACACCAAAATGAGAAAAGAAGGAATCCAGAAATAAACAGACATTGAACAACCACCTTGATTTTCTGTATTTCCTTGCAATGTAGGAGGCAAGTTGACCTATCTAGTCTACGCCAGCTCTCAGCGCAATCCCATTTCCCCCCAACCAATTTCCCCGTAGCCCCTTCTCCTCATACTCCTATCAACTCACCCCATTTTCTACCACTCACCTACAATCTAGGGATAATTTACAGTGGTGAATTAGGCTACCAACTCACACATCTTTGGGAATGTGGGAGGAAACCAGAGCACCTGGAGGAAACCCACATGGTCACAGGGAGAATGTGCAAACTCCACACAAGGTCAGGATTGAAACTGGGTAACTGGTGCTGTGAGGTAGCAGCTCTACGAGCAGTGCCCTGTAGCATCCTGAATGTGCTAATAATTTTTTTTCCCAAATGATGATTCCTTAGTCAAGGCTGTTTATCATCAGCAGAGTGACCTATTGTTCCTAAGAACCACCAGTCTTACATCCAATATAATATAGTAAAATAAACGCAAAAATTTGACTTTCAGACATTCTAGACAGTAAGACAAGAAGCCATGTGGTCAGGGCGAGGAAGGACAAATTTAATTCAGCTGTTAGGAAGCTTTTCCTTACCCAGAGGGCGAGGAATGTTGTGACCTTGCACCTTATTGCACTGCACTTTCTCTGTAGCTGTGACACTTCACTCTGTACTGTTATTGTTTTTACCTGTACTACCTCAATGCACTCTGTTCTAACTCAATGTAACTGCACTGTGTAATGAATTGACCTGTACGATGGGTGTGCAAGACGAGTTTTTCCACTGTACCTCGGTACAAGTGACAATAATAAACCAATACCAGTTTGGGCACTGGATTCGCTTACATTTGCTGTATGGTGCAGGACAAGAAGAAATGCAGCTTTCATTGGAAGCAGAGGCATTGGAATGAAGACACGATGGGGAAAACATAGTGAGCAGTTGGTTGGCAGGAAAAGAACCATAAACTTCAAAGTTCTCTCTGAGGAGTCAAAACCTTCATGGGTTCAAACCCCACTCCTCAAATGTGCACAAAATTTACTGCCATACTGCAGGAGTGCCACATTACTGGAGGAGACACTCCTTGCATGAGATGTTAATTTGAGATTAATGCACATCCCAAACACCATCTCAAGAGGAGCAAGATAAAACTCCCAGTTCAAGTTTATCGTTGTCATTGGCAATACACACATACGGTATAAGTGCCGTGAAAGTTAGCTCTTTGCAGCGACAGCACAGTACATTACAAACATGACAAATTAATTAGACATAATTTACATGTGTGCAAAAATAAACAATGACACCAGGGTAAGATTGAGGCAGAGGAGAAATATAGTCCAAGGTAGTATTGGATTTTTCAGGTTGGTTCAAGAAACTGACGGCAGTGGGAAAGAAGTTGTTGTTGAACCTTGAGGTGTGTGTCTTCAGGCTCCTGTACCTCATACCTGATGGCAACATCGAGAAGAGGGCACAGCCCGGATGGTGGGGGTCCTTGATGATGGATGTCACCTTCCTGAGACATCATCTCTTGTAGATGTCCTCGATGGTGGGGAGAGCTGTGTCCATGATGGAACTGGCTGAATCCACTACTCTGTAGCCTTGTGCGTTCCTGTGCATTAGAGTTTCCATATCAAGCTGTGATGCAACCAGTCTGAATGCTTTCCATCATACATTTGTAGAGGTTTGTTAAAGTCTTCAGTACATGCCAAATCTCCTTATCTTCTAAGTAGAGATGCTTGCATATCTTCTTCATGGTTGCATCGATGTGCTGAGCCCAGGACAGGTCCTCCAAGATGTTGACACCCAGGAACTTGAAGCTGTTCACCCTTTCCACCGCTGACCCTTCAACAGTTCCTCCTCAACTGAGATCAGACAATCTGCTCAACTTGTCACTTGCAGAAACTTGCTTCATACAAATTGGAAGCCACGTTCCAAACGTTACATCCTTCAGGAGTACTATATTGGCTGCTCTGTACTTGGGAGATCATAAATGACACCACACAAGCAGCAGCCACATCTTTAGTAAGTAATACAAAACCAGAAATGCTGGAAGATCTCAGCCAGTCAAGCAGCGTCTGTGGAAATAGTTAGTGTTTTGGGTCAAAGACTCTTCATCGGAATCAAGAGAGAAAGCTAATAAATACTACCCTTTTCCCTTCTGTGGTCTGCCTCGTCAGGAATGGTTCAGATTAAGTAAAGTTGTCTGTTGTTCGATGACATCTGGGCTGACTCAATGGATTTTCCCTTCACAACATACAAGTCAGGGCAGAGATTGCAATGTGGCTCACTCACTGCACCCGGCTGCATTAGCAATTGGACAACTTCACAATGACACACTTGTTCAACAACCAGTCCTGTATGACTGCGTTTAGCACAGTCCAATATTAATGAGTGTATTGACGACTTACCTCGGATGTTGGTCTCAAACACAGACGCATTGACATCGATGTTGAAGTTCATTCCATCCTGAAGAATGTGGACAACTCTCTGAAACTCTGTCACATTGCCCAGCACCTAAATGCAGAGATCAGAACAACAGATGATCAGAGGCTCAATCATACCACACTGCAGGAAATTCACATGTCTTGACATCTGAAGAGTGACCAGTGTGCAGCCAAATGGGAGAGAAAACACAACTTCAACCTCCCATCCGGGTTTATTTAAGAGACAGTTATTACCAGTGATCTTTCACCCAGTGGAATCATTCCCAGTCCCAACACCAATTCCACTCCCTTCACCCAAATGCAACTGAATTACATTGGCCTCAAAACCTATTTCAGGTGGGTCTCCTTCAGCCAGTAAGTGACACTTGCCTCAAGGGACTTACCTAGATTGCAGTTCAAGGCCCAGCAGGAAGCCGGAGTGCTTGCCAGCAGACCACCTACTTTTCTTGCCACAATGCCAGCTCCCCCACCATCCCTACTCCAGAAAATTCCTGCGAAACAATTCTTTACTGGCCTCAAAGAGGAACATTCCCAGCAAAACATTTGCAGCAAGAAACACCATGGGCCAATGGGAAGGCTGCATCCACCCACTGAGACTCCCAGGAGGTAATTTTAGGAGACATGGAATTCTGACCTTATCCCATGGGAACAGCCTGGATGATTTTTCTTTTGTAATACAAATGAGAAACTGAGCTCATTTGACTTAAGAACTGTACAATCCGAGTAGGTTAGGTTTCATGCAATTCAAAGCCAATTCTACAGCACCACTTACTCTATCAGTTTGACTGCAAATCCATTCGACATTTTAAGTAAACCTTTACCTACTTTATTTAAGGTAAACCCAAACGCAATTACTTTCCAGTCTTTGGAACAAAGGAATCATTTGCTCATTAGCAGATACATTTCCTTTCTTTTCTTGGTTTGCAAAGACCCCGGGCAGTGGATCTCTCAGTCCTCTCCCAAAACACTAGTGGGGTAGTATCCAGGGTGGCAGCAAATGTTTCCAATACTCAGACAGCTTCAGGTCAGTGTATGCATTAAATCAAAGTGCCAAATCCAAACAATTGTGCTGCTTCAGAATGCAAGTGAACTCTGCCCCCAAACAGCTCAAGATAGGGTGGGGGGAGGGAAGGATTGCAGTATTGGTGTTGGAGTTGAAACACATTTTTTTTTAAAAAACAGAAACTATCAAGCTATTCCACCCCCCCCCCCCAACTACATTGGGCCAAACATCAACCTATTGAGCACAAGGTTCTGGCTTCAAATGCAATGCAGGCTAAGACACTAAAGTACAAGCATGCTAGGGAGTCTTGTATTGGCAGCAATTTTCTTTGCATGTGTTGGATCGGGAAATGATATAGTCCAGAAGGTTCTTCGGAAGTTGAGAATGAGGCGCAAATCTTATGGTTCATTTGTTTTATTAGATTTTCATCGTAGTACAGGTCAGACGGCGTCAGCTTGAAACAGCAAAGCAGAAGTAACAAGAGGCAAGAAAAAAAACAGACCTCATGTTCCCTCTCTATACTGCAAACTAGTTTGAGCTGGTTAGATAAGGATAAGAACAATCTGTGAAACAAGAACAGTCTTGATTTATGCTACAGTGACATCGCAGGCTTACAGACAAAAACTACAGAAGTACACAACTATACTACAAGCTACTGAAAATGTACAGATAAACAGGTGATTATACATACAAGCAAGCATAAAGAAAGTTAAACTACAAGAACAATTTAAATAGCAATCTAGACCCTAATCCAACAAATGCCAAGCTCTCAAAAGCAGTAGAAATCTGTCCTTGGTCATTAGTTACAAAGGTGAGGTACAGTGGTGGCTGTGCAATGCATTCCCAAAGTTCAATTCTGTAGGTGATGATAAATGGAAATTTGAGTACAACACACTGCCACTATCATGCTGCACATTTAGCACTACTGTCAAACCCAGTGATTGTATGTAACATTTCATAAGATTTTGCAGGATACCACAAGTTTCTCTTGAAGAGTTAAAAAAAAAGAATAATTCAAGAAACATCTTTTTTGGGGTGCATTAGGAACAGGGCAACATTCCGCCAATAATTTGAGCAAGGAGGAGGAAAATGCAAAAGGTTTTTGGAAGTGGTAGCCAACCTTCACTGGGGTCTTGACCGAGACACAAACTGTGTCAACGTGCCTGTGCCAGGTATAAAATCAAGCAGGGTTCCTGCTTCTGGTAGACACGTTGCAGTTTCCCTGGGGAAACCACAGAGTTTGTTGGGAGAGGTGGTGACACGAGGGTGGGGGTTAGGAACGGGGTGGGTTTGGGCTCAACAATGGTGCCTTGAAAGGCCCAATAACTTGCAGACAGACAAGGAGGTAGGTGGTAAACAGGGTCCCTGAGGCCATACTTTTATAACACAGTCAGGAAACAGGAAGGAGAAACCGGCAAAGAAGTGATGGAAATAAGAGAGAAATAAAGGACTGCAGATGCTGGAATCTAGATGAAAAACACAATGATGCTGGAGGAACTCAGCAGGCCAGGCCAACTTGACTGCCTGTTTTTCTCCACGGATGCTGCCTGGCCTGCTGAGTTCCTCCAGCATCATCGTGTTTTTCATCAAGTGATGGAAATAATGTCATTTGAAAATAAAGGGAGGAAACTAGCTTGAGCAGAGTCTGCACGAGGCCAGAGAGTCCAATTAATGTAAACATGAGCAGCCACTTACCAGAAGAGTGTCCAAGGCATCAATCAGAGTCAGAGAAAAGCTGTGAAGTACAGAAAATACAGTAAACATTTTACACAGCAAGGAATGCTCAACTGCCCGAATCAATTACAGACTGTAATAAAAGTTTATTCATTGACCAAGAGGTCTTCCTTCTTCCTAGGGCATTGAACCATGGCAGACTTCTGTTCAGTTCTGGTGCTGAGGAAGCATTAACCCTTTGGTTCTTAGCCACTTTCCACCGCAAGGTTTACAAGCTTCATCTACCATCAGCCAACCCAACACCAGTGAAAAATGTGAAATAAAACACAGAAAATTCTGGAAACACTCAACAAGTCGGGCAGCATCTATGGATAGAGAAACTGCTAATGTTTCAGGTTGAAAACCCTTCACTGGAACTGAGAAAGAGAGAAAACAAATTAAAATAGTTGTTCAAATTGCAAGGAGGAAAATCTCTTTTGCAAACCCAAAGTTCTCCAGCCCAAAGCCTGTGCATTCTCTCTCATTTTGACACTAAACGTACACGTCGATACTTTCATGTACACTACAAAGGGATAAGAATGAGGAAGTAGTTCTGAGGCTAGAAGTCAGCCACGTTACTAAAAGATACAGTTGTTCATGTTCACTATACACTTCCACAATACTGAAAGACAGTAAGTGTCTTAAGGCATCTCACAACGCACCATTCATAAATACATTTCAAACCTTAAATGCTTTTACCCCAATGATTATTGAAAAGCCGTTCTTAAACTTACTACTCATTCATTAATTGGTGTTTTACCTCCTCAAAAAAAAGTTATAAAATGGATCTGGCCATAAAGTTAAAAACTTACCTTCCCCAGGTATCCTGACCATCACAAGTTAAAGGTCGCAGTTCATCATAGGGGAATGCATTCTCTAAGTAGTTATTGTAAGCATGATAAAACATTTCTTTAACACGCTCTCTGTGGGGAAAAAACACACATTTATTGGTTGCACTGGCTGTCAAACTTTCAAACCCTATAGAACCAAAGCACCAGTGAAAATATTCACACTCTTATGACATGGGGAGCCATTTTCAAGGACCACTTTACTGAGTTCATCTCCACAGTAAATTAACAAGATAAAGGCAGATTTTATTCCAATGGATCCTAATGAATCAACAGAAACTCCAACAGGATCTGGCTTAAAACATGTTCACTTATGCACAGTTATGAAAGTCAGTCAGCCAGGTGACTGTTTTGAAACATGGCAATGCATGTCAATCTCAAAATATCTAGCTGGGTACATATTCTGTTTGTCCAATGTACAGGTTAGGAGCTATAGGCATGCTATATTAGTGCCGGAAGAGGGAGACACTTGCGGGCTGCCCCCAACACATTCTCAGTAATGCAAAAAGACGCATTTCACTGCGTGTTGATGTTCACGTGACAAATAAATATCTTACATCCTCTAGACTTACGTACAATGTCTTTGTGCAGCCCTCTGCCCTCATCTAGTGACAGTCGTGGTTCCTGAGCTGGGGAACTGTAGCCTGGTGGTTAAGTTCCTGGACGAGCAGCCAGAGTTGTGGGTCATTGATCCAGAGATACAAGTTCAAATCCCACCAGAACCATTAGGGAGGTTCATGTGATTAAATAAAATTCTCAGTCACAGTAACAATGAAACTGCTAGATTGTTATACAAACCCATCTGGTTTACAAACATCGTTTTGGGATAGGAAATCTGCCAACCATACCTGGTTTGGCTTATATGCAAGAGTCATTGACTCATAACTCATAGTTCAGGAACAATTAGTGATGGACAATAAATGCCAGTGTTACCAGCATCATCCACGTCTTGTAAATTAACTTAAAAATTCCACCCCAAAAAAATTCCTTTACAAAAGCCTCCTTACGGACAGCAATCCTAACATCTTCTGGTGGGGCCGGTATGGTTTAGTGGTCGTCAACTGGTTGGGACATGGAGATATTATTGCCTTTTTGAAAGCTGCTACCAATTGTATTACTCTCCCTGAACTATGTTTTAGTAAGTCAGAGTAAAATTTGTATCTCTTATTGTGCTGCAGCCCCTCAATACTGCACTGAAGCACCAGTTCAGTCTTAAATATGTACTCAAAACAGTTGAGCTTTAATCCACAACCATCTCATTCAATCAAACTACTAGGGAGCTAAGTTACACAGAGGCTGTTTAACTCCAATTGTTTTTCACTGAGATGACCACAAATCAAAATCAACTAACTAGACTATTTTCTGGGAGAAATAAGGCTTCCATTTGTGTGCGCTTTTCACAGCACATTCAGGGCGAGGGGTTAGGGCAGGAGAGGTTAGGACAGCTGTGGAGACCCGATCATTGGGGATGTTTAAGGAGGAGATTCATAGGTATCTAATTAGTCAGGATATCAACGGATATGGGGAAAAGGCCGAAAATTGGGGCTAGATGGGAAAATAGTTTAGCTCATGGTGAAGTGGCAGAGCAGACTCGATGGACCAAGTGGGCAACTTCTGCTCCTTTGTCTTGTGATCTTGTGTGATCTTCTGAGAGTATGCTGAGGTAACGGATCTTATTGAATGGTAAAGCAGACATGACGGGCTGAATGGCCTATTCCCACTTCCACACTCAGGATCTCCCAAAGCACTTTACACTCCCAAGGTATTTTTGAAGCGTTCCCACAGTTGTAACACAGCAAATGCCACTGCTAATTTTCACACAGCAATTTCTGACATAAGAACACATCAGCCTTCTCCTTCAGTCCCTTGGGGTCGAGGATGACTTGCTTCCGCTTTGGTTTTGTGGGTTCAGAGGTGAATGATGCCAATGTGGGAATGGCAGACTCTTCCACGGATGTGGCAGGTGGTGACTGACAGGGCAGGCAGCTTCCGAGCTGGTCTGCTCCTTTCACTGTTTGCACAGGGCCTCTCATGTGCTCTTGATGCACAGCCCCAAGGTTCTCAAATACCATCCCCTGTGCCCTTCCTCTGCATTGAGCAGTGGGCCAGAGATTTTGCCAGGAGTCAGCAGGATGGTGCATTTCTTCAACAAAGTTTTGACAAGCAGAGAGACCGAGAGGGATTCAAGTCCATACTTCCCTAGAAGCAGCAACACAGATAGATAGCGTGAAGACAGCACGTAGCATGCTTGCCTTCAGAGGTCTGGACACAGACATAGAAGTTGCAACTTTACAAGACACTGGTTAGAACACATTTGGAGTAATATGTACAGTTCTGGTCACCACACTATAGGAAGGATGTTGTTTGCCTGGAAAGAGCAG
Source organism: Pristis pectinata (assembly GCF_009764475.1). Lineage (NCBI taxonomy): Eukaryota > Metazoa > Chordata > Chondrichthyes > Rhinopristiformes > Pristidae > Pristis > Pristis pectinata. The sequence goes on from NC_067420.1 coordinate 38,003,286, forward strand.
GGAAGATTCACCAGGATGTTGCCTGGATTGGAGGACATTACTTACAGAGAGGGACTGGATAGCCACGGCTTATCTTCCCTGGAGCAAAGGAGGCCAAGGCATGGAGTATACAACATTATGAGAGACATAGGATAGATGGTCAAAATCTTTCCCCCCCCCCCCCACGGTGGGGGTATCAAGACAAGATGTCATAGGTTTGTGTGTAGTAAAAATCCATCTAGTTCGCTCATGTCCCTTAGGAAAGTACTAATACTGTCTGGCCTATATGTGACTCCACACCCACCAATATCGTTGACTCTTAATCTTTCAAGACGCCAGAGAATTGCTGGGACATATAAAACCACGGTGGAGTGAGAAACCAAGCTTGCAAAGGCAAAATAATCTCTTCTTCCTAAAACATTGTTGGGTGGCAGGGAACACCAACCATTAACACAACTGATGAATTGTCACATCTGGTTTTAAACCAGCAGATATGCTAGGAGTTACAACACAAGAGAACCTCTGTTCATCCAACCAGGCCAATGCCAAACTCAACTGTATTGTTTAGTTGTGAATAGAAACAGCCCGATGAGCTGTTGATTCCTTGACTTTCCCAAGGTTTATTGCCGAAAGTCCTCCAGATGTGTAGAGACACTACAGTCGCTGCAGGTCAGCCCCCTAATTCGGTTAGAAAGATGCACCAACATTGCAAAAGCATTCATTTCTTTCGACAAGAATCATCCTATTTTCGCAAATATTGGCTTAATTCTCAAACTGCAGAGAGATGCTTTGTAAGCCAAGCTCCCTCTTAACGGCCGCGTCCCCTGCACGGTTGCAACACTGACCTGTACCGAGCCATCGCCTCCTCCCGAATTTCTTCGCCCTTTGCATTGTTGCCACCCACCCCGGTGACTAGGAAAAAGCAAGCGGTATAAAAGATACCGTGCATCTACTCGTTTGCACCCTCGGCCCCGCTCGCCCGGGGTCTGAATGATTTAACGGGCACTTCCAGCCTCCTTTCCCCCTTGCACTCTGCGTCAGCAAACCCGGAAGCCTACGCCTATCTACGCCTGCGTCTTGTGCCTGCAACACCCTATCAATGCACCGCAATTTTCTCAATGGCTGAGTTTTTTTAAAGACATACATCACCTATCTGTAATATAGATGAGTGGGCATATCCCTGTCAATCAAACTAGTGTCAATTTTTGGTTTTAATTCCTATGTAACTATCCTCCACTTACTGCATTCTTCTCCTTATGAATATTTGCTATGTTGGCATGGACTGGTTGGGCCGAAGGGCCTGTATCCGTGTTGTATTGCTCAATATATGTAAACTGCTCTCTTAAAAATTCGAGTTCATTGTCACATGCACAAGTACATGTGTGCACAGGTGCAATGAAAAACTTACTTGCAGCAGCATCACAGGCACACAGCATCAGATACACAACATTCACAAGAAAAAAGTAAATTATATTAAAAAATGCAAGGAAGAACAGAATTAGAACAAAAAGTCCACTGTAGTGCAAAGAGGTCAGAATGTTGCTATACTGAGGTAGTGATTAGGGTTGTGCAGGTTGGTTCAAGAACCGAATGGTTGAAGGGAAGTAGCTGTTCTTGAACCTGGTGGTGTGGGGACTTCAGGCTTCTGTACCTCCTGCCCAATGGTAGATATGAGAAGATGGCATGGCCTGGATGGTGGGGATCTGTGATGTGGGAAAAGATGCTGTAGTTTCTGTTTTCTCATTTCTTTAAATTGTCTTTGTTTTCTGAATAAGTTGACTCGGGGAATGATCCAGGGAGGTGTCTGAGGCAGCTAAGTGTCATGAGCACATGCATGAAATATGACATGGGTTTGAGGAGGGTCAGCATGTAGATGAGAGGATAATCTTTATGGAACTCCAGAGGTGGTTGCGACTGGGAGAGAGATCATTGCAGGCCATTCTCAGAGCATGACACAATAAGTATGAAACCAAGCAAGTTCAACTGAAGGAGAGACGTTGCAAGAACTGGAACAGTTGACAGTGCTGAAGGTTGCAGACGGGCTGGGAATTTTAAGGAGAGATGAGTAAAATAAATGAAGGAGTGGGATTGACGGACTTGTTCGAGGAACTAGCATCGAGTCAGTAGGCTGATTGGTCTGGTATTTCACAAGAGAATATGAGAAATATGGGTTTACTCCAGTCAGGCTCACTCAGTGCTGTTTGTGACCTTGATAAGGGCTGTTTGAGTACAGTCCCTGAGCCAGAAACCAGACTGAGGGGGTTAATACCTGAACCAAGGGAAAGGGGCACAGATTTGGAGGGTAACAGTACGTCCAACAAAGTTACTTAAGAAAGGGATGCTTGAGAACAGGCACAATTTGCAAGGATAATGAGGGTGCAGTCTGTTGAGGAGAGGATGATGACTGAACGAAGGGAAAAATACCCAGAGAAAGGCAACTGTTAATAAATTCGGCAAATCTGGTGCCAGGAGAGGACACTGGTTAGCCATTGGTTTAATTGCAGATAAAGTAAACAGGAGGACTGGATAAACTGGGAGGGAGAAAGATACATCGGTGGGTTAGCATCTAGAAAAAGGCTTGGTTACACTGCCAGAGACCCAGGTTCGATCCTGACTTTGATTCCTGTCTGTGTGGAGTTTGCACGTTCTCCCTGAGACCTTGTGTGTTCCCCCCAAGTGCTGCGGTTTCCTCCCACATCCCCGAAATGTGCTGGTTGGTAGGTTAATTGGCTACTATAAACCGTGTGTAGGTAAGTGGTAGAATCTGTGGGGTGTTGATGGGAATATGTGAGAATAAAATGGGTTAGGGTAGGATTAATGTAAAAATGGGTACTTGATGGTTAGCACAGACTTGGTGGGCCGAAGGGTCTCTTTCCATAGTATGACCCTATGACACTACAAAACATGGACCACAGAAAACAATTTGGGGACAAGGGGAGGGGTAGAAACACCAGAGATCGATCACCATAACAGGGTACTCCCCAGCCTTTATGGAGAATGTGACATCCTAAGTACAGACAGCCCTTGGATTCCAGACAAACAAGCAAAGCTGATATGGCTTCACATGAAAGGCCACTCCTTAAGCAAATGAAAATTTAATATAAAATGTAAGTGAGATGACAAAACTGAGATGAACGAAACCATTATCAAAATGAACTGCTGTTAAATGATTACATTAAGGGAAAGCTAATCCTGCTCTTTCACAGTTCAATGATTCAGGCAGCATTGAGTGCACAGGAGAGCTTTTTACGTTTACCAACAAACCGATCCTTGTTAGATAGGAGACCTTAGATAAGATAAGATATCTTCATTAGTCACGTGTACATCGAAACACACAGTGAAATGCATCTTTTGCGTCGAGTGTTCTGGGGGCAGCCCGCAAGTGTTACCACACTTCCGGCGCCAACATAGCATACCCACAACTTCCTAACCCGTACGTCTTTGGAATGTGGGAGGAAACCGGAGCAAACCCACGCAGACACGGGGAGAACGTACAAGCTCCTTACAGACAGCGGCTGGAATTGAAACCGGGTCGCTGGCTCTGTAAAGCATTACGCTAACCGCTACACTACGTGCATCTCCACGTAACACACTGCATCTGCCTATTAGTTTCCTGTTTGTGGGTGTTAAGCAGTTTACATTTAAAAAAGACTGGAATTGGAAAGTCTGGGCTAACTTGAACATACTGCACTCTCTCTGAATGTATTTAGTATATTATTACCCTCAGCTGTGACTGATTTGGTGGCACTCAAGCCTGTGCAGCAGTGAAGGAGTCCTACACTGTCAGAGATACCATATCTCTGAGGAATGGTTAAATCAGACCTGTCTTCTCCCTGAGATGGTTATAAATGATGCCCTGGAGTTATCTGAAGAACAGCATGGAAGTTATTCTTGGAGAGCTGGCCAATATTTATCCTTCAATCAACTGAGTATGGTAGCAAAGTGGTATAATTTGATAGTTACTGTACCAGCAGCCTGAGTTCTGAACCATTGGTTCAATTCAAATCCCACCATGGCAGCTGGAGAACTTTCAAGGAATTAAATAAACATCTGGAATTTTAAAAAAATCTAGATTCAGTGACAGTAACCGTCAAATTGCCCAATCATCGTAAAATACCAGAGAAGAAAATCTGCTGTCTTTACCTGGGCTGAGATAGATGGCACATCTACACATTACAGTACGTTGTTCCAGACCCACCAATGTGGTTGTCTCCTCTGTTTAGGGTCTGTAAAAGTCGACCCGCAGTCTTTAATAAATCAGACAACAGCAGAACCAAGGAGCGTACAAAAAGTTCTTTATTGTTTCATGCTAGCAGGAGTGGGGGTACATGGAGGAGCAAACAGTCAGTGCTGCTCTTCCCTGCACATGGCCCGACTCAAGGAATACAGGGTGCTAACAAACTTAAATACATTGTTCTCCGGTGGGTGTCCACCTACTGCACGGGCATACCCATTTTTGGGTGTGCTTAACCAGCTCACGCTACCATTGGTCAAACTGAGGCTGCTGTGTGCACAAACAACCCTGTTCTTGTGGCCTTGAAGCTCAGCAACTTCTTACACTAGCATGTGGCTCAAGCTGTTTACCAGTAGAGAGAGAGAGAGTAATCCTTTGTTCACCAGAGCTCCCTTCCCATTGTCTTCTACAGGTCAACCGGGGATATGTGATAAATGTCAACATTACTAGCAGCATCCACATCTGTAAGTGAATAAAAAATAATTTCTAAGTGGTTCTGCTGAGATTGCACCAGGAATATGCTGTACAAATCTGATCTCTGTATCTAAGGAAGGAAATACTTGTGATCGAGGGAGTGTAGTGAAGCTTCACCGGACTGATTTCTGGGATGGGGTTATTATTCTATGAGGAAAGACTAGGCTTAAACTCTGTTGAGTTTAGATGAACTTGAGGTAACTCATTGAAACATTCAACATTCTTACAAGGCCTGACAGTGTAGATGATGTTTCCCTTGGCTGGGTTGTCCACAACCAAAGGCCAAATTATCAAAATGAGGGATGAAAACCACGATGATGCTGGAGGAACTCAGCAGGCCAGGCAGCATCCGTGGAGAAAAGCAGGCGGTCGACGTTTTGGGTCAGGACCCTTCTTCAGGAATGAAGACAGGAAAAGGGGAAGCCCAATATATAAGAGGGAAAAACAGAGCAGTGATAGGTGGACAAAAGAGGGGAGGCGGGGTGGGCACAGGGTGGCGATAGGTAGATGCAGGTATGAGATAGTGATAGGCAGGTGCGGGGGAGGAGGGGAGAGCAGATCCATCGGGGGAGGGGTCAAAGGTAAGGAGAGAGAGGGAATAAAAGTAGAAAAAAAGAGGTTGGAAGAAGAGAAGAAGCGTGGTTGGGGGGGGGGGGGGGGGGGAGTGGTTTGTGGGAAGCGGGGTGGGGATTACCTAAAGTGGGAGAATTCAATGTTCATGCCGTTAGGCTGCAAGGTTCCAAGTTGGAAAATGAGGTGCTTTTCCTCCAGTTTGCGCCTGGAATTCCCCTGGCAGTGGAGGAGGCCGAGGACTGACATATCAGTGATAGAGTGGGAGGGGGAGTTGAAGTGACTGGCAACGGGGAGATGCAGATCGCGGTTACGGTCAGAGCGCAGGTGTTCTGCGAAGCGGTCGCCTAGTCTGCGTTTGGTCTCGCCAATGTAGAGGAGGCCACACTCGGAGGACCGAATGCAGTAGATGATATTAAGGGAGGTGCGGGTAAATCTCTGTCTCACCTGAAAGGACTGTTTGGGTCCCTGGATGGAGGTGGTGTTGGGGCAGGTGTTGCACCTATGGCGGGGGCAGTGGAAAGTTCCCGGGGTGGGAGCGGGATAGGTGGGCTTTCAGTATAGACAAGAGAGCATATTTCTTCACCTGGAAGGTCCTCACTGTGTCCATGTACATAGACATATTTGTTAGAAGAAATCTGAGAAGGAGTTTGTGGACGATCTCCCAGATATGCAGCTCTATTGAGAAAAAATCAGCAGATAACAAGGACAGAGTGTAAAGCACCCTTTAGACATTGGTGAAGTCACATATTGTTAGTTTCTAGCAGTAACACATGGGTGGCACAATGCTGCAGCAGGTAGTACTGTTCCCTTGTAGCTCCGGTCACCCAGTTTGTTCTTGACCTCAGGTGCCGTCTGCGTGGAGTTTGCACATTCATGTGGGTTTCCCCTGGGTGCTCCAGTTTCCTTTCAAATTCCAAAGACGTGTTGGTAGGTTAATTAGCCACCGTAAGGTAAGTGGTAAAAGAATCAAACGGAAGGTGAGAGAGAATAAACTGTAAGGCTAAAGGGAAATAGGAAGAGTGGGAATGGGATTTCTGGATGTGCTCTGCCAGGATCCCAAGGACCAAATTACCTCCTTCTGTGTCATAAGTAACTGAGTAAAATCTTAATGTTACCTGATCACTACCTTGAATGCCACCCAGTATGTGATGTATCCTCCCAGCCCTTGTTCTCCTGTCTCACAGCTCTTCCCATTTCTCATATCCCCTCTCCTCTGGTTGGCAAAATGCTATATTATGGCCAGTGTATGAGTTAGTGATAAAGCCCTGCAATGATTAACTGCTGTCACTGAGATGGAAGAAAGTCCATTATCTGGGACCGTTCATCAACCAACAGATTAGGGAGTTTACAGACATCTATACTTTGTAATCCAGCCCTTTCATTAGTTTCCGATGGCCTTGGGTTGACAGCATTCTAAATCTAATGTTCCTGTTTACACTCACTGGTTACTTCGTCTCATAGGATGGATAAAGACCCAATAATCCCATAATCCGCACTTCCCGCCATCATCTCCTGAAGGATGGGTTGCTTATAATGAGCATATGTCAATGTGAGTTTTACATACAAAGTTAAATAACTTTAATGCATTTTTGTTATTCACCTCCCTTCTCTAACCTCCCTACAACCACAATTATCTGCTAGGGAAAGAGAAGGCAATGTAGGGATGTTGAAATATGATCGAGTGCATTTGGTGAAACTCTAGGAAGGATTTCTGAACTCCCTGCTGTGATGGTTTGCAAAAGTCTATGCAGTACTTACTCTAAGTGTGATCTAACCACGTTCAATATAGGTTTAGCATAAGCATCCTTACTTTTCAGTATCGTCCCTTTAGAATAAAGCTTTGTGCTTAATTTGAACATAAGAAATAATAGGAGCAGGAATAGGCCACCTGACCCTTCGAGTCTGCTCCACCATTCGTCCAGCTCATGGCTGACCTTCTACCTCACCACCATTTTCCTGCACTCTCACCTTATCTCTTAATGGCCTTAACATCCAAAAATCTATTGATCTTTGTTAACGCTATTACAGCGCCAGCGACCCCAGTTCAATTCTCGCCACTGACTGTAAGGAGTTTGTACGTTCTCCCTGTGACTGCGTGGGTTTCCTCCGGGTGCTCCGGTTTCCTCCCACATTCCAAAGACGTACAGGTTAGGAAGTTGGGGGCATGCTATGTTGGCGCCGGAAGCATGGCGACACTTGCGGGCTGCCCCCAGAACACTCGACGCAAAAGATGCAGTTCACTGTGTGTTTTGATGTACATGTGACTAATAAAGATATCTTATCTTTTCTTATCTTATAAACTTAATGGCTGAGCCTCCACAGTGTGATTGATCCTTTATTAACTTTTATTTCATCTATATTGATTCTATTTTGTAAATTTTCTAAATTATAGGTGCTTCCCTTTTTAGAACATGGAACATAGAAGAATAGACCCTTCAGACCCTGATCTCTGTGCCGACCATTCTGTTTTAATTATGGGACAGCTATGGATGGAATAGGATTGGCCTCAACTATGATTACCCTCATCATTCACCAGCCACCTCTCTCGCCACTACTGTCACCCTGAACTGTCCATCTTCAGTTTAATATCCCACTAAGCATTGACTGTCTTGGGTCCTGCATGAAGGATACCTGTTTTCATGAGGTAGTGAAGAAGTTACCAGTTCTCAGGAACCCGTACCCCAGCAAGAATCTATTCTCCCTTCTCCCTCCCATCGGGCAGAAGATACAAAAGCCTGAAAGCACGTACCACCAGGCTCAAGGACAGCTTCTATCCCGCTGTTATAAGACTATTGAATAGTCCTTTAGTACGATAAAGTGGACTCTTGACCTCTCAATCTACCTCGTTATGGCTTTGCACCTTATTGTCTACCTGCACTGCACTTTCTCTGTAGCTGTAACACTTTATTCTGCATTCTGTTATTGTTTTACCTTGTGCTACCTCAATGCACTATGTAATGAATTGATCTGAATGAACGGTATGCGACACAAGTTTTTCACAGTACCTTGGTACAAGTGACAATAATAAACCAATTCTAATTCTGAAAAGAGAGGACTAGGCAGAGGCAAGATAAAGTACATAAGCACAATACAGAGGCATAGCTTAGATTCATTACAACTTCCTTTCCCCATTGGTTTCCTGTTCAGTCCCCAGGAAATCCATCCAAGTTTGTCATCTGTGTGTGTTACCAATTAACCTGTCCCAATAACAGCAATTCTGCAAGAATTTGTTCCTATTGGTGCCACTCTATGCTGTTGATATTTCATTCCTGTTTCTGATATACTCTTTGAAACATTGACTGTCCCTTAATAAAATTAATGGATTACTTTTTTAAAAAAATTAGCTCATAAAATGACCACAAAAACACTTGCTCATTTCTTTATGTAAACAATCTGCATGTGAGGTGAGTAAGTATGAAAGTCAAGTAAAATTCCTGTTTCTGAGAAAAGTGGTTTGATTGGTTAGACTAGAATCATAGCATGAATCATTTGTAGGTCGGGTCTTAACAGAGAGACAGCACATCTGCGAACAGCATTATATTAATGCAGTATAAATCTGATTATCACACTAATTTCTAATCTCAGTCATGTGCAGATGATAAACATTTAGCAGTGAAGGATGGAAGATCTGACAGACTGTAAACCATCACGACTGCAGGGAGTTCAGGATAGAAGAACTACAACAGGATCAGGGATGAGGGATGTCAGTTATGTGGGAGACAGGAGGAGTTAGGAATGATCCCTTGAAAGCAGAGAAGGTTAAATCGAAATTAAACAGAGGTGCTCAAAATTCATGAAAGGTTTTGATGGAGTGGATCGGGAGAAAGTGTCATGGTGACAGATGTTTCACAGCTAACTGAAACTGATTTATGGAAAAATAGAAGGGAGGCTCGGTGGTGCGAGATTTTTAACACATTGACTTGTGAATATCTGGAATGCACTACTTGAGAGGGTGGTGAAGCAGATTCAGAAGTAAATTTAAAACAATAACTACTTGATAAGGAAGGTTTGACAGTGCTTTGGAGAAGGAGCAGGTGAAATGACTTCAATAGTGTTTTAAAGAGCCAGCAGAGGTATGGTGTACGAGACTGACCTCCTTTCCTGATTTGCCCTTGCTCTTTGTAGCAGTAAGCTGAAAAGTAGGAAGCAGCACTCCTTAGATTCCCCATCCTAACTGAGTGGCTTGGTACACCTAAACCAGTTCCATGTCATCCAGATCTGGATTGGCCCTGGATCTGGAATCATATACTCTGAATACAGACACCAGATGGGTTTTTGCAACATCTTGGAAATTTCATTATAGCCATTACTGGCACTAGCTTTTAAATTTTCAGATTCTGCAATGGAATTTGAATTCATATCTCCAGATCTTTAGTCCAGATGGTTAGAATGTGTCCCCGTTAATACTAACCACTGTCCGACCATCCCTGGTATGTCCAGTGAAGCTCTAAAAATAGTGCCAGATAACTCTGAACTGGAGAAAAGTCAACTTGACTTTTGTAGCAATTCTTCAGTGAACATTGCTACAACGTGTGGGTGTCTGCAAATGGTGAGGGCAGGAGCCAGGTCAACCGTAACTCCTTGCGCAGTCTAACGAGGCACGGTAGTGTAGCGGTTAGCGTAATGCTATTACAGCACCAGCAATGCGGGTTCAATTCCGGCCACTGTCTGTAAGGAGCTTGTACGTTCTCCCCGTGTCTGCGTGGGTTTCCTCCAGGTGCTCCGATTTCCTCCCACATTCCAAAGACGTACGGGTTAGGAAGTTGTGGGCATGCTATGTTGGTGCCGGAAGTGTGGCGACACTTGTGGGCTGCCCCCCAGAACACTCTACGCAAAAGATGTATTTCACTGTGTGTTTCGATGTACATGTGACTAATAAAGATATCTTATCTTACAAACTCAAAAACATCCAAGCCTGGAAATTTTGTATTTGTTTTCTTTCTGGCCATCACTGGTAGACCCGTGATTTTACCTATCATTGGAAGTGTGTCCCCAACTGTAGCTAATGCCCTCATCTTGGGATTAATTATATTTTGTAGGGGAAAAGGGGTAAGAGGAAAGAGATGACAGATTCTCTGGTCTTTATTGGAGAAATACACCAAAGGGTGGAATAGAATCCAGCAATGATGTTGTGAGGGAGACAGACAAACATCTGAACCAGGAGCAGGGTTTGGATGAAAAACACGATGATGCTGGAGGAACTCAGCAGGCCGGGCAGCATCCGTGGAGAAAAGCAGGCGGTCAACATTTCAGGTCAGTGTCCTTCTTCAGGACTGAAGATAGGAAAAGGGGAAGCCCAATATACAGGAGGGAAAAGCAGAGCAGTGATAGGTGGACAAAAGAAGGGAGGCGGGGTGGGCACAGGGTGGTGATAGGTAGATGCAGGTAAGAGATAGCGATGGGCAGGTGCGGGGGAGGAGGGGAGAGCAGATCCCACTGGGGATGGGTCAAAGGTAAGGAGAGAGAGGAAAAAAAGGGGTAGAGAAAAGAGAGTTAGGCTAGGAAAGGGAAGAAAAGAAGAAGGATGGTTGGGGGGGGTTTTGTGGGGAAGAGGTTGGGGATTACTTAAAGTGGGAGAATTCAACATTCATGCCGTTAGGCTGCAAGGTTCCAAGACGGAAAATGAGGTGCTGTTCCTCCAGTTTGCGCTTGGAATTCTCCTGGCAGTGGAGGAGGCCGAGGACTGACACTTCAGTGATAGTGTGGGAGGGGGAGTCGAAGTGACTGGCAACGGGGAGCTGCAGATACAGGGTTTGAACACTTGATCCCTCAAGCCTGCTTTATCATTCAGTAGGATCAGATTGTAACCTCAGCCTTCCTGTCTACCCACGATAACATTTCATCCCCTCGCTTATCAAGAATCTATGCACCTCTGCCTCAAAAATACTCAAAGGCTCTGCTTCCACCGCTCATTGAGAAAGGGAATTCCAAAGGCTCACAACCCTCTGAGAGAAAAAAGATTTGCCTCATCTCCATCCTAAATGGGTGAACTTTTAAACAGCAGTCTTCTAGTTCCAGATTCTCAGGCATGAGGAAACATCCTCTCCAATATCCCGCCTGTCAAGAACCCCCTCATGAACTTGCATGTTTCAATCAAATCCCCACTCACTTTTCAAATCTCCGGCAGATACAAGACTAGTCTGTCCAACCTTACCCCACAAAATGACCTGCTCATTCCAGGTACCAGTCCAGGAATCCTTCCCTGAAGCTGACATAGTTAGCTTCGGTACTGCCTTCCAAAGTAGAAGGTGTTCTTTCTAAAATGGTTGCGGTTATTTCTTTAAGATATCTTTACTAGTCACATGTACATCGAAACACACAGTGAAATGCATCTTTTGTGTAGAGTGTTCTGGGGGCAGCCCGCAGGTGTCGCCACGCTTCCGGCACCAACATAGCATGTCCGCAACTTCCTAACCCGTACGTCTTTGGAATGTGGGAGGAAACCGGAGCACCCGGAGGAAACCCACGCAGTCACAGGGAGAACGCACAAACTCCTTACAGACAGAGGCTGGAGTTGAACCCAGGTCGCTGGCGCTGTAATATCATTGTGCTAACCACTACACTACCGTATTTGCAAAGAAATCACTCAGTGGTGCTTGCACAAGTCCTTGCTATGTAAAACCATGGGGTGGAGGAGTCTTGTCCATTGATTAGTAGGTCATTAAACTCTTGGGTCTAATTGGGGTTCAATAATTGAACAATAGGAATAGCAGAAAATATATTGGGGAACTTATTTCCCTCACTTTAAATATCAGTTATGGCTCAATTGCTAACACTCTCTCCTCTGAATCATACTGGATATTGGTTCCTGTCACAGTCTGGTGATTTGAAAACAAAATCTGGGGTGATAATCCAGAGCAATACAGTTTGATGTGTAATCTGTTGGATAAAACATGAAGCAAAGGTTCTGCAAATCAAAGAAAAAACTGCAGACGCTAGAGTTCTGATATAAAAGTAGAAGATGCTGGGAACACTCAGCAGGTGAGACTGTATGCCAGAAATTTGAGAGAGTCGTGGGGGGGGAGGGTGGGGGGGGGGTGGGGGGGTGTTGGTGCAGAAGTGAGTGTAGTGGCTATTACTAAGGAGAAGTTGCTTGGGAAACTGAAAGGGCTGAAGGTACATAAGTCACCTGGACCAGATGGACTACACCCTGGGGTCCTGAAAAAGGTAGCTGAAGAGATTGTGGAGGCATCAGTAGTGATCTTTCAAAAATCACTAGGTTTAGGAATGGTTCCGGAGGACTGGAAAGTTGCAAATGTCACTCCACTCTTTAAGAAGGGAGCGAGGCAAAAGACAGAAAACTATAGACCAGTTAGCCTGACTTCAGTGATTGGTAAGATGTTAGAATCCATTATCAAGGATGAGGTTTCGGGGTAATTGGAAGCACATGATAAAATAGGCTGAAGTCAGCCTGGTTTCCTTAAAGGGAGATCTTGCCTGACAAATCTGTTGGAGTCCTTTGAGGAAGTAACAGGCAGGATAGACAAAGGATGTTGTTTACTTGGATTTTCAGAAGGCCTTTGACAAGGTGCCACACATGAGGCTCCGAAACAAGATAGGAGCCCATGGTATTACAGGGAAGGTACTAGCATGGATAGAAGATTGGCTGACTGGCAGAAGGCAAAGAGTGGGAATAAAGGGGGCTTTTTCTGGTTGGCTGCCGGTGATCTGGATGACGGAATTGATGGCTTTGTGGCCAAGTTTGCGGATGATACAAAGATAGGTGGAGGGGCAGGTGGTGTTGAGGAAGCAGGGAGTCTGCAGAAGGACTTGGACAGGTTGGGAGAATGGGCAAAGAAGTGGCAGATGGAATACAGTGTAGGGAAGTGTACGGTCATGCTCTTTGGTAGAAGGATTAAAGGCGTAGACTATTTTCTAATCAGGGAGCGAATTCAGAAATCAGAGATGCAAAGGGACATGGGAGTCCTAGTGCAGGATTCCCTAAATGTTAACTTGCAGGTTGAGTCGGTAATAAGGAAGGCAAATGTAATGTTAGAATTCATTTTGAGAGGACGAGAATATAAAGGAAGGATGTAATGCTGAGGCTTTATAAGGCATTGGTCAGACCACATTTGGGGTATTATGAGCAGTTTTGGGCCCGATATCTAAGGAAAGATGAGCTGGCATTTGAAAGAGTCCAGAGGAAGTTTACAAGAATGATCCTGGGAATGAAAGGGTTAATGTACAAGGAGCATTTGGTGTCTCTGGGCCTGTACTCACTGGAGTTTAGAAGGATGAGGGGGGATCTCATTGAAACCTACCGAATATTGAAAGGCCTGGATAGAGTGGACGTGGAGAGGATGTTTCAAATAGTGGGAGAGTCGAGAACCAGAGGGCACAGCCTTAGAATAGAAGGATGTCCCTTTAGAACAGAGATGAGGAGGAATTTCTTTAGCCAGAGGGTGGCGAATCTGTGGAATTCATTGCCACAGAGGGCTGTGGAGGCCAAGTCATTGGGTGTATTTAAGGCAGAGGTTGATAGGTTCTTGATTGGTAAGGGGGTTAAGGGTTAAGGGGAAAAGGCGGGAGAATGGAGTTGAAAAAATTTCTGCCATAATTGGATGGCAGAGCAGACTCGATGGGCCAAATGGTCTAATTCTGCTCCTATGTCTTTTGGTCTTATGCATCTGATGAAAGAGAAATAGAATAGAGCACAGCAGAGGAACAGGCCCTTCGGCCCACAATGTCTGTGCCAACCACAATGCCAAACTAAACTAAACCTATCTGCCTGCACATGATCCAATATCCCTCTATTCCCTGTATGTTCCTATGCCAGTCTAAATGCCTCTTAAACACCATTAATGTTTAAATGTTTAATGTTTCAGGTCTGGGACCCTTCACCAGTTCTGAAACATTGACTGTTTCTCTATCCACAGATGCTGCCTGACCTGCTGAATGTTTCCTGCATTTTCAGCTTTCAAACCAAGATTCTGTGAGCTGGGATAAGAGATCAGATGGCACTTGATGAAGATGTTCAGGAGAGCACTCCAAGTATTTCTATTTCTAAATGGAACATCTGATCACTGAATGGAATATCTGGTCACCATCACTCTTTTGTTTGTGGGACTTTGCTATGAAAAAGTTGGGCATTCAGTTTCCTATATCTGTCTTCTGTTTAATGTTTCCATGAAGAAAAATATACAGGTATGTTGCCTGTTTATGTACACAAGTCATTCCTTTTCATGGACCCACCTGCACCTGTGATTCTCCAGCATAATTGTCTATCAATGACTCAGCAGAGTCATGGCTTCTCAGGGAATTGCTTTGCTGAGTGTTCTGTCTGCTCTGTTTTCTACATTCAAACCTTGTAATCATCCAATTTTAAACCCTACGATTAAATGCTGCACAATTAAATGTTGTAATGGTTGGCGACTTCAACACTGCTGCAGCTAAAACACTGCTCTACTCAAAGGTTCCAACATGGCTGTCTAGCTGATTTAATGTAGAAATCCATTTGAAGAGCATATTACATCTGAGTGGATGTGTGGAGCATCAAGACAAAGATCAAGATCAAGATCAAGAAAGTGTACATCTTTGCAATGGATTTCTCCCTTCTTCTCCCAGTGATTGGCACCAGCGTGTCCCACACTAAAGTCCTGCAGGTGGTGAAGTGCTCATCATTGGCAAGTATAGCTGATGATTTGAAGGTGTGCAATGCTCCTTTGTTAAATACAAATCCAGTCAAACTGTTCACCTCTGCCAATCTCTTCCACTGGGAGGCTCAGGCACAGTTTTGCAGGGAATCCCTTTAACCAGACAAGATATTAACATTGGCCATTGGTGGAATGAAACTGATGGACTCTAAGAGTCTGCATAGATTTGATGGACCAAATGACCTTATTCTGCGCCATGAGGAAATATGATATGAAAAATGAATATGGTTATGAGGAACAGGAACACAAGAGGCGGCAGAGGGTAGTGGACACAGCCCGGTCCATCACGGACACAGCCCTCACCACCATTGACAGCATCTACAGGAGGTGTTACCTTAAGGAGGAAGCATCTATCATCCAGGATCCCCACCATCCGCGTCATGCCCTCTTCTCACTGCTACCGTCGGGCAGGAGGTACAGAAGCCTGAAGTCCCACACCGCCAGGTTCAGGAACAGCTACTTTCCTACAACCATCAGGTTCTTGAACCGACCTGCACAACCCTAACCCGACCTCAGCAACGGGCCACTACGGACCACCTCTTGCATTGTCGTGGACTTGTCTTTGATTGTGTCTTTCTTCTCTTTTGCACTGTCTTGTTTTTGCGTTGTCTTTTTTTCACTGTATGGTATAATTTTATGTATAATTTATATTCTGTGTGTTGTCAGTACTTACATGCCTGGAATGCTGCTGAAAGCAGGTTTTTCATTTCACCGTACATCACTGTACTAGTGCACATGACAATAAACTCAACTTGACTTGAGAAACAGATTTGATGTGATTCATCTTCATACATTACTTCAATGACCCTGAAGGTGGTGCCTTTTGTGGGAGTACAACTTCTTTGGTGCCAATAGTCCACTCAACACCCATTCAGAGAACCATCCTGCAAGTGTATGGGCCTGGGATTTCTGTGAATGGTGAGTGTTGACGTAGCCACTGTAATTGGGAGAAAATATTGCAGTGATATCTACCCATGCACATTTTTCACCCAGTATTAGGAGATAGTGATTAGGAGCAGGCACATCTGATCTATTCTCCATCCCTTTCATTAGATTGACCAAGACCATAGTCTACCTATAACTGAAATTAACAGGGATCAGGGATGGGTAAACTCTACCTTGGTTTTGTAACCCAAAATACTGATACAGTAGAAAAATCCTTTATTTTCTCACAAATATACTTCATTCATGAAGATTTCAAATGAATTTAATACAGAATATCCCAGTGAACATCTTTGCCACAAGTCATGTAATCCCAATGTCCTAAGGTTATCATGACATCATAGTCATAGAGTCATAGAGCAATACAGAATGGATACAGGCCCTTCGGCCCAATGAATCCATGCCGATCACGGTGCCCACCCAGCTGGTCCCAATTTCCTGCGTTTGGCCCATATCCCTCTAAGCCCCGCCCCTCCACGTACCTATCCAAGTGCTTCTTAAATGATACTATTGCACCTGTCTCAACCGCTTCCTCTGGCAGCTCGTTCCATATACTCACCACTCTCTGCGTGAAAAAGTTTCCCCTCAGGTCCCTTTTAAATCTTTCCCTCTCACCCAAAACCTAGGCCCCCTAGTTTTGGACTCCCCTACCCTAGGGAAAAGACTGTTACCGTCCACCTTATCGATGCCCCTCATAATTTTAACCACTTCTATAAGGTTGCCCCTCATTCTCCTACGTTCCAAGGAATAAAGACCTAGCCTGGCCAACCTCTCCCTATAACTCAGGCCCTCTAGTCCTGGCAACATCCTCGTAAATCTTCTCTGCACGCTTTCCAGTTTAACCATGTCTTTTTTATAATAGGGGCTTTAGTCCATGATCAGTTATCGTGGATTAAAACCCCTTGAGTTCATGGGGTTTGAACACAGATTCCAGCTACTGTGTGTGCAATGGTAGTCAGGAATAAACAGGTTGTCCCTTCCCACAGAGTCTTTTCAGAAGCTGCAGTTAACTTCAGTGTGTCTTTCAGCACATAGTCCTGGGTGCTAGTGTCCCAGTCGGCAGCACTTGGTTATGTACAACACCTTGCACAGCAGGTTTTGGGGAGACCAAAGAGCATCTTTCACTGAACTGAGTCTTTTTTTTATATTTCAAAATATACTTTATTCACAAAAAAATTTCAGAAGTATGTAATACATACCAAGGCATAGAAGGTACGGACCTAATGCAGGTAAAATGGGATTAGTGTAGATAGGTACAATGGGCATCATGGACAGGATGGGCTGAAGGGCCTGTTTCTATGCGGTACAACCCTATGACTCCATAGAACAGCCAAGTTAATATTTTCATAGTATGTCATGTTATTCTCATTTCTTAACATTAGCACATCGTCAGTTATCATTCATTTACGACATTAAGGCAAATAATTCATGGGGTTTTAACACAGATTCAGAGTCCAGGATCCGAGGGCACAGCCTCAGAGTAAAGGGACGTCCCTTTAAAGCTGAGATGAGGAGGAATTTCTTCAGCCAAAGGGTGGTGAATCTGTGGAATTCGTTGCCACAGAGAGATGTGGAGGCCAAATCATTGGGTGTATTTAAGGCAGAGGTTGATGGGTTCTTGACTGGTAATGTGGTTAAGGGTTACGGGGAGAAGGTGCGAGAATGGGGTATTGAAAGATTGAGCAGACTTGATGGGCTGAATGGCCTAATTCTGCTCCTATATGTTATGGTCTTACTTCAACGGTTATTTACAATGGCAGGAAGACCCTAAACGGTGCTCCCTTCCCATAAAGTCCTTGCACAGGCTGCATCTCAGCTTCAGCACCTGAAATCTACTCATCCGGATTTGAAGCTTCTAACAGACCCCCACCCTATTGACAGCTTTCTGTGGGAGGCAGCTGCACAGTCACACCAGATGTAGGATCATCCCGAAACAGCTCTAAATTTAAACTTTTTTAAACTTAATTTCCCAGTCCCTCATCTGCACTCTTTTCAACTTACCCCAAAGAAAAGTAGTTTCTCTCAATCAACTCATTTGATTATCTTGAACAACTTTCACATCATCCTCTTCTCTAATTAAATGATCCAAAATGTATCTCTCTAACTGTTATGGACATGCAGGAGACTGTTAAATATCCCTGTATACTTCTTGAAGCACAACGATAAATTTCCCTGTGTTCAGGCCAGTATTTCTCCCAAAACCACAAAAAAGAACTCTTGATCTCTCAATCTACCTCGTCATGGCCCTTGCACTTTATTTATTGACCTGCACTGCATTTTCTCTGTAACTGTAGCGCTATTGGAATTGGTTTATTACTGTCACTTGTACTGAGGGACAGTGAAAAACTTGTCTTGCATACCGATCGTACAGGTCACAGTGCATTGAGGTAGCACAAGGTAGCACAATACAGAATGCAGAGTAAAGTGTCACAGCCAGAGAAAGTGCAGAGCAGGTAGACAATGAGGTGCAAGGTCATAATGAGGTAGATTGTGAGGTCAAGAGTACATTTTATCGTACTTGGGAATAGTCTTTCTGCATTCTGTTTTCTTTTCCTTTTGTACTATCTCGATGTACTTGTGTATGGAATGATCTGTCTGGATGGCATACAGACAAAAGCTTCTCACTGTATCTCGGTACATGTGACAATAAAAATCTAATTACCAATACAGATTAATTTTCGATTTTCTAATGTGGACTGCCTTTCAAAAAGTACTTCCTTGGCCTAAAGTATTCGGAATGCCAGGGTTATAGAAATGCAAGAATTTTTAATTCTTCCTATTTTGACTTCTGGGATGCAACTGATTGGTCCTCTTGCTGTATTTGAGCTATGAAATATGATGTAAATTCAAGCCCATCTTTGGGAAATATATTTTCGGGGGAAATATTTTAATCTGAAGCATAACTTCCAGCTGTAAATAAGCAATGATTTCCAATATTAACTGATTTAAATTTTTAACCAGCATGGTATCCAGTTTCCCTCGCACCAACGCAATCCAGAGTTGTTTTGCATTTGAGACCTCTGCTCTGTTAATGGAGCGGAGCTTTCGTTATGTGATCGGGGCAGTGTTCGGAGGAGGAGGAGCCACCGCCGTCACTCACTCCGCTCTCGGAGCACGATTTCCAGGGGTGGGTTACAGAAAGAGGGCGGAGCAGATTGCTGCAGCCTGTTGCCACAGTGACTCACGCTTTCCTTCAATGCGGCTCGCAGTTTGCCGGTTTTGTGTTCCCTCCCTATTTTGCTTCTTGTCCATTCGTCTCTCAGCGGAGCTGTGACGCCGCCGTTCAATCATAGTTCAGCTTCCAGCAGAGGGGAAGAAGCGACCAAAGATAACAACGGCGCGATTCCGCCCGGGTCCGAGGGACGTGTCATCGCTGACAGTAAGTACTCGATACATTTTGTATCAATTTAGGCAAAATGGAATGTTGAGGAATGGATACATTGCACACGTGGTCCATTCACTCCCCAAATGTCCCCAACTAGTCGCCTGTATTGATATAGATAGAAACAGTTCGACTTTAAACCACTTTTGGGCCAAAAATCTATTAAACAATTTTTTTTTCAGCGGCGCCCCACATAGATTAGCAATTGACAGCAGGAGAGGGGGTTGAATTGGTTACCTTAAGACCCCTTGCGAATTAATACGGTGTGTTCTTGCCCTGTCGCTAACTGTGTGGTAATGTGTTCCCGGCTGCAGGGAGGGTAGGTCGCAGGAAGGGGTAAACGGGGACGTTTTGTGGCGGATGAGATACAGCTTTGGTGTCGAACACCCCTCTCCTTCAGTTGCGCTCGTCCGTATTTTCTTTCGGCAACTAACAAGGGGCAGGAGGAAATCGATGCGCCGAGCGTCCGCACGGCAAGGTGCAATACTTGGAGAGCTCGCTGCAATGTTGTGTATGTAGGTCTTGGATCTGATCCAGCCTGTATTTCGGAGACAAATTTGCCCTTCCTTTGCACATCCTGCGTGACGTTAGCAGAGGAGATTTATCAAGGACGGTGACATCCAGTTCTATTCTCTCTGCACCCTGGGGTCTGTCGCTTTAATCTTGTAAAACACGAGGTGAGATTGTGGACCAGTGATAACCCGGGCGCCATAGAAATGTTGCTTGATGGCAGAGTCTCCATCATCTTCTCACTCAGTTCAATTTGACCTTGGAAGTGGGCGGTGGCGGCGAAGGGTGAACCTCTGTATGTTTTGAGTGTGCGGTTTCCAACTGTTGTGCGCACTTTGTCTGTATCTTTCCCTGGGGCCACTTCATCCTCATTAAGCGCTGCTCGGGGAAGGAGCGGTGAAGTGTCGCAGGCAACTATTAACTGGAGTTGTGATAGAGGTGGTTACATACACAACGAGGAAGAGCTCCAGTTTGTGGCTGGGGCGCCCCAGATTGTACCAGGTCACCGAGCACCTGAGATGTCGGGATAAATAACCCGAAGGCTTGGTTAAAAAGCAACGCACAAAAAGCTGGATGAACTCCGTGGGTCGGGCGGCATCTACGGAGGGAGTTGGACGGTCGAGACCTTTTCATATTTTTATGGTGAGGGGAGGGGAGTGGAGAAGTCACGAGTGTTGATGTCACGTCGGCACTTAAATGAAAAGATCGAGAGAGGGCAGAAGGCCAGAAGGGATGTCGAGGAGGAGGGTTTGAGGGAAGAGAAGGGGTCACGAGTCTAGATGAATGTCTCGACCTGAAACATAGACTGTCCATTTCCCTCCACAGATGCTGCCTGACCCGCTGAGTTCCTCCAGCTTTTTGTGTGTTGCTCCGGATCCCAGCGTCTGCAATCTCTCTTGCGTCTCCATTAGGTTAGAGGTGCCTTGAGGATAGAGAGAGGAGAAAGGAATTCCAGAGTTTGGGGGCCTTGGCAGCTGAGTCCATGGCTGTCATTGGCAGAGCGATTTTTAAAATTGGGACTTTAAAACGCTCAGCAGGCCAGGCAGTGTCTGTAGAAAGAGAAAGTTACTGTTTCAGGTCTGGGACCCTTCAGCCCTTGGAATGAGAAACTGGAGCTGGTCAAGAGGCCTGAGTACAAGGATTAGATAAGATAACATATCTTTATTGGTCACACGTACATCAAAACACAGTGAAGTGCATCTTTGTGTAGAGTGTGCTGGGGGCAGCCCGCAAGTGTCGCCACGCTTCCGGTGCCAACATAGCACGCCCACAACTTCCTAACCTGTACGTCTTTGGAATGTGGGAGGACTGCAGATATCACAGTGGTTTATAGGGTTGAAGAGGATGGAGAATGTTCCCAAAAAAAATCAAGGTACTGCTTATCCAGGTGTGGACCTGCAAGGGCAGTGATGGTTGAACAGGACTTGGCGTGAAGAAGATGGGCTACGGAGGTTCTGCGGCAATGTTTTCGGTGGGTGGAGGGAAGGAGATTGACCAGGAGTACTCTGAAGCAGTGACAACTGGAGGCAAGATGTAGGGCTGGGGTTTCGGTGGCAAGGGTGCAGTTGCCCATTGTTGTGGTTTGGAAATGTATGGTCCTGGTGGTGGAGATACAAGACATTGAAGATGCTGGAATCTGGACCAACAAACCATCTGCTGGAGGAACTCAACGGGTTGAACAGATGCTGCTTGAGCCACTGAGTTCCTTCACCAGATTGTTTGTTGATCCTGGTGGTGATATGGATATGTGGTTCTCAGTCTGCATCTGAACCAAGAGATCTTGAAACATCGGCACTGCTGTTGTTACTTGACTGTCATAAGAGTGTGGGGCACTTGTGATTAGTGACTGCAGAGGGATAACAAGCACACCCCCTTCCATTGTATCATTGGCACTGTGCATTCAGTCATTTGCGCCCATCTGAAATTCCCTCAAACTTCAACTTTTTCTCTTCCTATATCTGTGATCAGGCTTTTGCTCACTATCGTAATGTTTTAGCAATAAAAGAAACAAATGCCAGCCAGGCTGCATCTGCAGTGTTTGTTGTGTCAATTGTGAGATCAAACAACTTTGAGATGTTTTCTATGGAAATGCTGTGGTTTAAGTGATCACTTTTCCCCAGCTCGGCTTGCTACCTGATTTTATAGTATTCAAGTGGTCGTTTAGTGTCTAAGTGATGAGTGTTTACCTGCGGAGTGTGTCACGCTCAAACTTGATGCTGTTTTGTTTCCTGTCTGTGTGGATGAATTTTTCAGCAAGGATCAATGATCAGGAGACAGTACACTGTTTGGTATTTGTTTCTCCTTGTACGAGTGATGTGACCAATTGTGGAGTTCCACTGAAATGCACAGGTTGGAGAATGATCCTGGAGCCTCTTGACTTGAACAACAGAGTTGGAGATACTCAGCAGGTCAAACAGCATCAGTGGAGAAGGAGTGTTAACCTGAAAAGCGGAAGGAAAACCAATGCACTGGTAATGGACAATCTGGTTTAAAGGAAAAGTTATTGACCTGAAATGTTGACTTTTTTTTGATTTTTCTCTCTCCATAGATGCTGCCTGACCTGAGTGTCTCCAATATTTTCTGTTGTTGTTTTGGATTATGCAGTATTTTGCTTTTGGATGCTCTTTAACTAATGAGTGCAGGAGTTTCCAGGTACATTATATTCCTGACTCGGAGCACCAACATCTTAAAGGCAGAAAAAAAAGCCTTCTCTATCTTCATGGGACACAGACTGTCCAATACCAGTGGATTGGTTTTCCTTCTGTGAGGCTTTTAATCTATTTGTTGAGATAGGTATGGATGTCGGTAGCTGGATGAATATTTATTACCCATTCCCTGAACTAAGTGGCTTGCGAGTCTACTTTGCAGGGCAGTTATGAGTGCACCATGTTGATGGGCCTAGAGTTGTCTCTAGGGCAGATCAGAAAAGGACAGTAGGTATCATTCCCAGAAGGTCATTACTGTACCAGATAAAGTTTATGTTAAGGTCAGTTGCTAGCTTTTCATTCCAGATTTATCTATTTAATAGGAAGTTAAACTCCCTTGCTGCCATGGTGGGAATCAGGTTTATTATCACTGACGTATGTCATGAAATTTGTTGTTTTGCAGCAGCAGTACAGTGCAAGACAGAAAAATTACTATTACCAAAAATAAATGGTGCAAAAGAGGAATAACGAGGTAGTGTTCGTGGACCGTTCAGAAATCTGATGGTGGAGGGGAAGAAACTGTTCCTGAATCGTTGAGTGTGGGTCTTCAGGCTCCTGTACCTCCTCCCTGATGGTAGTAACGTGAAGAGGGCATGTCCTGGGTGGTGAGGGTCCTTAATGATGGATGCAGCCGCCTTGAGGCACCACCTCTTGAAGATGTCCTCGATGGCAGGGAGGGATGTGCCCGTGATGGAGCTGGCTGAGTCTACAACCCTCTGCAGCCTCCTTCAATCTTGCACATTGGAGCCTCCATACCAGGCGGTGATGCAACCAGTCAGAATGATCTCCACCGTACATCTGTAGAAATTTACAAGAGTTTTTGGTGACGTACCAAATCTCCTCAAACTCCTAATGAAGCAGAGTCACTGGTGTGCTGCCTTCACGATTGCATCAATGTGTTGGGCCCAACATGGATCCTCTGAGATGTTGACGCCCAGGAACTTGAAGCTGCTCACCCTTTCCATTTTGACAGGGTTTGAACTTGTTTCTCGCTCATTAGTTCAGACTTTTGACTAGCAGCCAGTTACAGCTACTGTGTTTAGCATCAAAGCTGCCATTCTTGGTCAAATGGAACTTGGTCACTGAGCTTTGGCAGTTTGCAGGCGAAGAGATTGTGACGTGAGGAAAACAAATCTCCTTTCTGTGGCACTTTTCACTGTCTCAGGAAGTGTGTTGCTTTTGAGTAAAGTATTGTATTGCAGCAGGAATATGTCCAAGCAGCAGTGTGACAATGAGTAGACAACCTGCTTTTTTGGGTTGTTAATTGAAAAAACAGGTTATCTACTCATTGGGCTTTTCTTCTTTGCAAACTAGTGTCATGGGGGTCTTATGTACTTCTTAAAGACTAGAAAGAAGGCTTTACTTTAAGATATCAATGGAAGAATTAACATCCCTCGCGGTGCAGTTGCACTGGACTGTCAGCTTAAATACCTGCATTTAGCTCTAGGAGAGCGGTTTGAGCCCATTGCTTTCTGACCCAGAGGTGAGTGTGCTGCTAATTGAATCACAGCTGACGCTGAGCGTGGGAGATGTTACTGCTTTTCATGTATGGTGTTCATGAAGTCATCTTGTGTCACAGGATTAACCAGTAAATAAATGTTCCAGTTTATCATACTATGGATTAAAATGGGCTGGTGAACAGTGGAATTCTGAGTCAAGGCTTCACTGACTCCCTGTTCCATTTCTTTGGTGCCATCATTAATTGCTTTAAGGATATTTCGGGAGCAATTGCTGGGCATACACCTGTTCTATTGAGTCCAGATGAAGGGTCGTGACCCAACACGTTGGCTGTCCATTTCCCTCCACAGATGTCGCCTGAGCCGCTGAGTTCCTCCAGCAGTTTGTTCTTTGCTCCAGATTCCAGCATCTTTAGCCTCTTGTCCCCATCCCCATTTCAAAAATTGCACCACAATTCCTTTTAACACCATCTCATTCAGATTCCCATGACAAATCACACCTGGAAAATGAACTGCAATCGTTCCCTTTCAAACACTGTTGCTTTCATGTCTGAATTCTGGCATTTTTCTCTCTCTTGTGGAAATAATTTCATCTTGCAGGTGGTGCTCTGTTCATTACGTGATCCTTGGTTTTCCTTGCACAATGGCACAGTTATTTGAGCTGCTACCTCACGACACTGGAGACCTGGATTCAATGCATAAGGGAGAGTAACCTCCCCCCTCTGTCATCTAACTCTTGTGATCATCCTCATTGAGGGAAGGAGAATGTTTTGGAAGTTTTTTTGGTAAAATTTATCAATTTTTACCTTCACTGATACCAGTTTGGTAATGTGGAACCTGTAAAGGATCTTGTCAGTGCGATTCACACAGCGGTGGACACAACAGTAATCACTTGTGAACCTGGAAGTGTGATCAATTTGAAAAGATGGGTGTCTCGCATATAGTCATGGGTCACTCAGTTCTGCACATCTGCTCACGTGGAGATAGGATAATGTCTGTAACTTGTACAAAAAAGGAAGATTACTCATGCTTGTTTGTCAGATTCTAGGTCATATTAAGTAGTTTAGTCCTCTGTTGATTTAGGTTTATGCATCCAAGCAGATGAATGAGATTTGAAATACTGGCGAACTGGAACATTTCAAATGTGAACCCAGGTTCTCCAGCCTAGTAATTACTTAAAGTGCAGATAAAGTTTAAATTACTCGGGCAGCTTAATACATCAGTCTGTCATCTGGAGATTGTCTGTACTATCTCTGCCTGAGACCACCTCAAAGAGAAAAGAAAATGCTTGAACCACTCAGCTGGTCAGGCAGCCTTGCTTATTTTAATTCTGATTTCTGGCACCTGCAATACTTTGCTCATGTTTGTAACCAGTGGAAGTGGGTTGTAAGTCCACAGAACATAACCGCCTATATTAATGCGGCAATTTGGCAAACTGATTCCTGCATCCTTCTAATTCCTTCTTCACTGCACAAATCTATTTCAGTATTCTGCAGCACTCACTGAAAGGTACAATAGTTAAAAATCACACTTTCCTACAATCATGGAATTTTACAACATGGGTGTACCTCTGAATTACTTGTCCTTCAGAATTTTTAGTTTTAAAAGCTGTTTGGCTTCTGCTGCCACTGCAGTTTCTGCTCAGACACTCTTCCTACATAATAAAACATGTTCAAAACCTGGCAAAGATCTTGCATTTATCTCCATCTACTGACTTGCCAACTTACCTATTTGTCTTATGAGAATCCCTCATAACAGTTAGGAGAAAATTTGTTCAAAATTATTATTTTGATGTAAAGACCTTCCACTTCATTAACAGCTCCTCATAAAATATTTCCTTTCATTGCTGGTGTCACTTTCCAGCATCTCTCCTACAAATTCTTCTTGGCCTTGATCTCTTTTGTAAAGCAAGGCACCTAAACCAAAATATTTCAGCCTAACTCTGGTCTAACGAAGCTATTTAGATTTAGCGTTTCTCTTTGATTTTGTACTAGATACAACAATCTTTAAAACACAGTTCCATACTTTTCTTTTCCGCCACCTTATTTACTGGTATCTTATCTTACTCAGTCCATCCTGATTGCATGATAAAGGCTAATTAATCCCACTCTCTTGCCCTTTGCCCAAAGACCTGCAAATTTCTCCTTTTTATGCCGTTCCTTTTGGAAGTTGTTATTGAACCACCTTCCATCACCTTTTATGCTTCAAATTATAGCTCGGCGTCTTTAAACATCTGTTTTCTGTGGTGATCTGGGTGTTGCTGACAAGGCCAGTATTTATTGCCCTTGAAGCTGTTGGTGACCTCCTTCTGGTGATAGTTCTCCCATGGTGCTTGTTGAGGAGGAAGCTTTAGGACTTTGACCTCGTGATGATGAAGGAGCTGTGATTCATTTCCGAATCAGGATGGTGTGAGACTTGAGGAGGGAACTGTGAGTGGTGGTTGTCCCATGTGCCTGCTGTGCTTGTGCTTCTAGATACAGGTGGCGAGTTTGAAAGATTTTTTTTTGGTGTAGCCTTGACATGCAACTGGTGCATTGTGTAAGTGGTACATACTGCAGCCACTCTTGTGGAGGGAATGAATTTCAGGATGGTTGAAATGGTACCTACTTTTTCCAGGATGGTATCAAGCTTCTTGAGTATTGTTGGAGCTGAACTTGGCCGGATGAATGGAGATTATTCCATCCCACAGCTGATCCCATCTTGTAGATGGTGGAAAGGCTTTTGGGCGTCAGCAATGTTGGTCATTCTCCAGAGGATAACCTGTGTCCATTGTGGTCTTGTAGACACTGTATTTATGTGGCTGATCCAGTTGAGTTTCTGTGACCCCCTTAGAATGTTGATGGTGGGGGAATTTGGTGATACTAATGCCACTTGATGTCATGGGAAAATGATCAGACTGGTTCTTTAAAGAAGATCACTGCCTGACACTTGTGTGATACAAAGGTTACCTGTCACCTATCAGCCAATGTTTGAATGTTGTGGAATTGAATATTGTGCAAACATCAGTGACTATCCCCACTGCCGTTCACGTGAAAGGAAGGTTTCTGATGCAGCAACTGAAAATAGTTGGGGCTAGGACAGTACCCGGCGAAACTCCTGCAGGGATATCTGGGGATGGGTTGATTGATCAATCACTGTTTTGACCAGTTTTACTAGGGTTCCTTGATATTAAAGTTTATTGTCACGGGCATACAGAGTATAAACACCACGAAAATTAAGTGTTTGCAGCAGCAGCACAGTACACTACAAACAAAGTTAACGTAAACTTAAATTAACATAAACAACAAAATATTGGTGCAAGTTGAGAGAGAGAGCAGGAAATGTAGTGTTATGTTTTCAGGTCTGTTCAAGAGCCTGATGGCAGTGGGGACGAAGTTGAACCTTGAGTTGCGCGTCTTCAGGCTCTTGTACCTCCTGCCACGCTTGGTCAACCGCTGCCTCGATGTCGAGACCTGTCACTCAACTTGCCTTGAGAAATCACCTCTTTGGTTCATGGTTGAACCAAGGGAACTGGGTGGCCCTGACAAAACCCAAACTGGACATCAGGGGGTGGGTTATTGGTGAGCAAGTGCTGGCTGCTTTATTGATGACACCTTCCATCACTTTTATGTTCCCACATCCCCATTCTGCCTGCTAAAGCTTTCCTTCTATTATTCGCAAACAGAACCCTAAAATTTAAACTTTTTGTTTTAATTGTTTGCTAGGTTAGTTATCCAGTTAACAGCACAGCTCACTGTCAAAACGCATGGAGAGTGTTGAGGGAATGTCCAGGAAAGCAGCAACCAATGACAAGAAGGATGGAAGGATATGGGCCAAGCGTGGGCGAATGGGACTAGCTTGGATGGGGAATCTTGGTTGGCATAGACCAATTGGGATGAAGGGCCTGTTTCCGTGCTGTATGACTCTGACAGGTCAAACTTTCCACAGATTCTTAGGCAAACATACCTAGGGCGGAGTAATGGAATACATTCAAATGGCTTGAGGGGATAAAAAGTAAATAAAAAATAAGCAAATATTTTTGCAGTAGTGATAAGAAATGAAAGAGCAGAGGTGGGATCTGTTAATTGAGCTCGGTGGAAGGTTTGGTAGCCAACCTGTCATTGGTTGTTGCTCACCTGGGCATTCCATCAACATTCCATTGAAAACTCTGCCTGTGTCCACACCGTCCCACTCCCCTTATCAACCAAGTGTTCGCTGACCTTCATTGGCTATTGGTAACTTCCTAATTCTGTGACCTCCAAACCTACACCCTTACAAAATTCCCATGCACCTGCAGTTTTGGCCCCTTGTGAATCCCTGATGTTTCTCTCACTCCATCACTGGCAGCTGGGCCTTCAGTTACCTGTCTTGTCTTGTAAACCCACTACATTGCTGCTTGCAATCTGGCACTTTGACCAGTCTTTTGGCTGGGCGTTCTAATACTTAAATTCTGTTTGACCTGTGAAGGTTGTTAAGCAGTCAACTTAATCAATGACCCCTCCCACTTCAGACATCCTCCCTCCTTTCCATCCTGTCTGCCCCCACTACCCCCCCCACCCCAAAATCGGGCAGAAGATACAAAAGTCTGAAAGCACGTACCACCAGGCTCAAGGACGGCTTCTATCCTGCTGTTAGAAGACTATTAAGCATTTCCCTAGTACGATAAGATGGACTCTTGACCTCTGTTTACCTCATTATGACCTTGCACCTTTTATTGTCTACCTGCACACTGCACTTTCTCTGCAACTGTAATACTTCATTGTGCTATTGTTTTCCCTTGTACTACCTCGATGTACTGAAGTGATGATGAAATGATCTATATGAATGGCATGCAAAACTATATGTCAGTTTCTCACTGTATGTCAGTACATGTGACAATAATAAACCAATCTACTAATTCTACCATGTTAAGATTTCTGTACAAAGGCCAGGTTCTGGTGACCTTCAGGTCAACAGAAGATGGATTTAGGAATGGCCAATGGTCAAGGAAGAGGGAAATTAGCTGGGATTTGTGATTTTGACCCATTGCTAACAATCTCTGCTGCTTGTATGACGGTTGCATCGTGACTGGATTGTCCTTGCAGTCAAATAGCCTGAGACAACTCACTGTTCAAGGGTCATGCACACTCCTCAATGGCAGAGTAGTGCAGTACGTTCATAGTCATAGAGCAATACAACATGGATACAGGCCCACTCAGCTAGTCCCAATTTCCTGAGTTTAGCCCATAATCCCTCTAAACCCTGTCCCTCCCCCTCCATGCACCTATCCAAGTGCTGCTTAAATAAAACTATTGCACCTGCCTCACCCACTTCCTCTGGCAGCTCATTCCACATACCATCCTCCGTGTGGGGAAAATTGCCCCTCTGGTACCTTCTCTAAATCTTTCCCCTCTCACCCTAAACCTATGCCCCCTAGTTTTGGACTCCCCTACCCTGGGAAAAGACTGTCACCATGCACCTTACCTATGCTTCTCATAATTTTAAACATTGCTATAAACTTGCCCCTCATTCTCCTGCGTTCCAAGGAATAAAGACCTAGCCTAGACCTAGTTCAGATCTGCCATAGGTACAAGTAAGGGGATTAAAAAGCAAAAAATAAGCAAGAAAAATCTTGTTGCAGTACTGAGAAATTGAAGAGCAGAGGTCAGCTCTATGATAAGTGAGCTTGCATATCAGAAGAAAGCAAGCTCAATTACCTCAGCTTAAAGAAGAAAGGAATTATATCAGATGCACAACTGATGTTTAAGCTTTCTCTCTACCTGACAGGTAAATATCACTCTGCTGCGGGCTCAGATTTAGAAGTATATTTCTTTTAAAGATCATGGTTACAGCTGTTATGCCCAAACGTGATTCAGAACAGAATGGCACTCGTCCAACTCCTACCATAGTGATACGGAACAGGGCTTTAAACCTCAATGTGTGAGGAAATTGCAGTTCTCAATTAGCTTATTGTGATCCTATTACCACACACTATTTATGACACCAGCCAGCCTCCCTGCTGTATCTTAATTTATCTGTGCGCTCTCTGGATGGAGCCGGTTGAATGGTTGTAAAATTTTCACCATTGTAGAAAGAATAAAAAAAACCTAGTCAATGGTCACCTGCTGATTTTGCAGTACTTGTCTAAACAATTTGATCTTTTGGATTTTAACTGGATGCAGCAGTATTGAAAGATCTACTTCAGCAACATATTGAATGTGAATATAGAGTCCTTGTTGCGATGCAGCAGACCCTCTCATTTATAATTGAGATGGCCACAGTTTCTAAAAAAAATAAAACATTGTTCTTGCATTTTCTGCCTTTATTTTTGTATTAGTTTCTTTATGAACCATTGACTGGACTTTGGAAGGCAAAGGGTATTATTGGTTCAGTTGGATGATGCAACCAGTTATGAAGTGACTATGTTTAATCTCTTGGTCTCGGACTTTGGCCACCTCCTCTGAGACGATTCAGCAAGCTAACTCCACCTCTCACTCTTACAAGACGTTAGACTTGCACAGGACTTTACACCACAGGATCAAGCCATTTACCTCAGTAGGTCTTTGCCAGTGATTTTGTGTAGGGATTGAATACTTTTGTGTTCAATTCGGGAAGATGAGGTGGTGTTCTTGAAACTGTTTGGGTCACTAGACCCAGTTTTTCCAAGTGAAGCACTGATTCACTTGCACATCTTCCAATGTAGTGTACTGCAATCTGTGTTCACAATGTGGTCTCCTCTACAGTGGACAAACCAAATGCAGATTGGGTGACTGCTTTGCAGAACCTGCACTCAGTGTGCAGGGATGAACCTGAGCTTCCTGTTGCCTGTCGCTTTAAATCTCTGTTCCATTTACATTTTAACCCACCTGTCTGTGGCCTTGTGCATTATAAGGCCCAATGCAAGATGAGAATAAGCATCTCATCTTTTGTTTGGGTGTGTTGCAGCCTTCTGCTGTCGATATTGAATTCTCCAACTTCTGACTTGCTTTCCTCATCCGTGTCAGAACTGCTGTTTGGCTGGAAGTCTTCTGTCTGCGATGTTGCTTAGTTTCCCCTCTGTCAGTACATCCCGACCTTAAAAAAAAAACAATCTGCTGGAGGAACTCAGTGGGTCGAGCAGCGTCTCTGGAGGGGGAACGGAATTGTCAACATTTTGGGTCAAGACCCTGCATTAGGACTGAGAGGGATGGTGTAAAGAGGAGAGGGGGTGGGGTGAGATGCGGGCCGGTAGGTGATGGGTGGACCAGGGAGGGATGAAGGACGATGGCACATGGAGCCAGGTGGGGGATTGGGAGAAGTGAAAGATTGAGCAGGGGTGAGACAGGGACCTTTGTTTTAAAAAGAAAAGTCATTGGGTATAGTTAAAGTAGAGGTAGATAGGTTCTTGATTAGTAAGGGTGTCAAAGGTTATGGGGAGAAGGCAGGAGAATGGGGTTGAGGGAAAAATAAATCCACCATAATCGCATGGTGGAGCAGACGATGGGCTGAATGGCCTAATTCTGCTCCTGTCTTGTGGTCTAAGTGGGTGATGGGTGGAAGCAGACAAGAGGAAATGGAGCCAGGGAGGGTGAAGGTGGAGACAGGCCGGAGGGTGATGAGCAGGAACACAAAGGCTTCGAGTGCTGGAATCTGATGAGAGAGGTGATCATGGGAACCATTAGGGGAGAGATGGACCAGATGGGTGAGGGGATCTGGTGGGTGAAATGTGTGGGTAGTAGATGGATGGAACCATGAGGGGGATGATGATGGGAGACTTGGGGTTATGGGAAGGGGAACAAAAGTGAGAGGACTGGAGGTGGATCGGAAGGAGAGAGAGGGCAACACTAGCCCCCTCCTCGGTCCACCTATCTCCTACCTGCCCCTGTCTCGCCCCCCTCCTCGGTCCACCTATCTCCTACCTGCCCGTCTTGCCCCCTGCTTCTCACTCATACACACTGGCTGTCTTCCCTCTCCACTCTCAGTCCTGATGTAGGGTTTCAACCTGAAACGTTGACAATTCCTTCCCTCCCCCTGCAGATGCTGCCTGACCTGAGTTCCTCCAGCAGTTTTTTTTTTGCTCCGGGTTTCAGCATCTGCAGTCTCCCGTGTCTCCACCGTACACTCTGACCTGCTGCTTGCAACCTCTCGTACCTTGTCATCCTTTAACTGCCCCATTAACAACTCATTCCCAGAGCAACTCCAGCCCCAGTGTATCAGAGCTATTCCCTTTTGTCCAACCCATCCATCGCACCCTCCCACACTTTCTCTGCAACTTAAAGCTAACGTGTTTTGTCTCTTCCTCAGTTCTGCCAAAGGGTCGTGGTGCTGAACCATGAACTTGGTTTCCCTTTCCACAGATGCTGCCCGACCTGTTGAGTGTTCACAGCATTTTTTTGTGTTTTTTTTTGCTTCAGGCCAGTAGTCTTTAATTCCCCATTTCTGGTGATGCACTTGTCATCTTTGATTCAGCTGGGGCCATTCCAGGATCTGTGGTATTTAGGACGATTATCACTTATGCAGTCGATATCTCTGTACTACTTAGAATCCTGGATGCAAGCCATCAGGTCCAAGAGCTAGAAGGTTTCTGGTAAATTTACTTTACTGATATTAAATTCTTCAATGTCAGTGGACTCTTCATTCTCCATTACTTATGTTTGTTTTATAACGTCGACTTCGGGGAAGGCAGAAAAAAATTTGCTTAATGCTCCTCTAAGCAGCTGACATTTATTATCCTACTCTCTTCCATTTTACCTAGTTACTGAAATGGAATTGCACCGCATCTGTTGTGGATGTAAACACAGCCTGGATCATGAGTGCAGAGGCTGTTCCAGGTTTAATTATAATGGCAGAGGAGAGGAGGGGCATGGGGTCCCACTCACTGTGGGATCCAGCTCCCACCCAAAGAGGAGAGAACTGGCTTATGATGGGTTTATATTCACTGATGAGTGTAATGACAGGATAACTAATCAGCCACAAGCACTTCTGAAACCTTGACACTTCTCTGATCATGAAAGTTGAGGGGTCTTATTTTGTGTGCACAAAGAAGGAACTTGCTCACAGAAGGAGCACTACAGTAAGGCATAAAACTGAGGAAACGACTATCATTTATCAGCATGAAAACCACGATGATGCTGGAGGAACTCAGCAGGCCAGGCAGCATCCGTGGAGAAAAGCAGGCGGTCAACGTTTCGGGTCAGGACCCTTCTTCAGGACTGAAGATAGGAAAAGGGGAAGGCCAATATATAGGAGGGAAAAGCAGAGCAGTGATAGGTGGACAAAAGAGGGGAGGTGGGGTGGGCACAAGGTGGTGATAGGTAGATGCAGGTAAGAGATAGTGATAGGCAAGTGTGGGGGAGGAGGGGAGAGCAGATCCCCCGGGGGATGGGTCAAAGGTAAGGAGAGAAAGGAAAAGGGGGGGAGGAGGGTAGAAAAAAGAGGCTAGGAAAGGGAAGAGGAGAAGAAGCATGGTGGGTGGGGGGGTGTGGGGATTACTTAAAGTGGGAGAATTCAACGTTCATGCCATTAGGCTGCAAGGTTCCAAGATGGAAAATGAGGTGCTGTTCCTCCAGTTTGCGCCTGGAATTCTCCTGACAGTGGAGGAGGCCGAGGACTGACATATCAGTGATGGAGTGGGAGGGGGAGTTGAAGTGACTGGCAATGGGGAGATGCAGATCACGGTTACGGACAGAGTGCAGGTGTTCTGCAAAATGGTCACCGAGTCTGTGTTTGGTCTCACCAATGTAGAGGAGGCCACACTTGGAGCACCGAATGCAGTAGGTGATATTAAGGGAGGTTGAGGTGAATCTCTGTCTCACCTGAAAGGACTGTTTGGGTCCCGTGATGGAGGTGGTGTAGGGGTAGGTGTTGTACCTATGGTAGTGGGAAGTCCCCGGGGTGGGAGCAGGATGGGTGGGGTGGGAAGGAGTGAACTAGAGAGTCGCGGAGAGAGCAGTCCTTGCAGAAGGCAGAAAGGGGTGGGGAGGGGAAGATATGCTGGGTGGTGGGGTCCTGTTATCATTGAAGATCATTATCAGCATGTTATATCGGTGTCACTTGCAACAGTTGTTGTTCTCTTCTGCTTTAAAGTCATCGGGCATGGGTTTTCCGAATGATTTATCGGGTAGTTGGGATTGCTTTCTTTAAAAGTATAAATATTGAATTGGCAGTTTAGGTTACTGATCTCCTAAAGAGCAATCATTGGTTGTTTGTGCCAGTAGTGTGTTCTCCCCTTTGCCCAGGGCAAGGGATCATTTTTTTTCACTTGTTTACCTTTTGGGATCTGAACCTCACTGGCGAGGGTAACAATTGTTGCCCATCCTTAACTGGAACGGGCTGCCAGGAGTGGTGGGGGAAGCAGATACGATAGTGGTGTTTACGATGCTGTTAGACACATGAATATGGAGGGATACGGATCATGGACAGGCGGAAGAGGTTTAGTTTAGTTCTGTGTTATGTTCAACACAGACATTGTGGGCAGAAGGGACTGTTCCTGTGCTGTTCTGTGTTAACTGCCCCTGTGGCAAGCCACCACCTTGACTGGTGAGGGTACTCTCAGAATGCTGTTGGGGAGGGAGTTTCAGAATTTGGACCCAGTGACGATTAAGGATACGCCTCTGAACTGGGATGGGTAATTGAGTTGGAAGGGAACCTGCAAGAGCTGGTCACAGACAGATGCATCAGCCACCAGTAGATTGGTAAGGTCAAGATAAAGTAGGTTTATCTCTTGTTGGTTCACTCAATCTCCTGCAGACTCAACCTTTAAGTTGGTGCTCCCAGCCCACTCTCGGTAGGAACTTTAATGTCCATTACCCACTCGGGAGCACTGACACTATAAAAGGCTACAGAGTGTTGATCCTTCCGCTGAGGAAGGGCAGTAGGTGGTAATCAGGGAAAGGGTTCCTTGCCCATGTTTGACCTGATGTCGTGAGACTTCATAGGGTCTGGAGTTGATCCTAAGGACTCCAAGAGCTGGTCCCTCCTACCTGTGGGCCTGATTGCTGTCACCTCTGGGGGGCCAGGGCATACTAGAGATTGCACCATAGCAGTCCAGCACATCTGTAAGATATGATTCTATAAGTACAACAATGTCAGGCTGTTGCTTGACTAGTCTGTGGGTCAGCTCTCCCAGTTTGGGCACCAAGGTAGAGTTTATTGTCAAATTCGCAAGTACCTGTATGCACAGGTGCAATGAAAAACTTACTTGTAGCAGCCTCATAGACATATAGCATCATATAAGCAGCATTCACATGAGAAACATAAATTTTACACAGTTTTTGCAAGAAAGGGCGCAATTAGAATAAAAACAAACTAAGTCCATTGTAGTGCAGAGGTCAGAATGTTGCCACACTGAGGTAGTGATTAGGATCGTGCAGGTTGGTTCAAGAACTGAATGGTTGAAGGGAAGTAGCTGTTCCTGAACCTGGTGGTGTGGGACTTCAGGCTTCTGTACCCCCCCCCCCCGCCTGATGGCAGCTGCAAGAAGATGGCATGGCCTGGATGGTGGGGATCTTTGAAGGATGGTGCCTTCTTGAGGCCACGTCTCCTGTAGATGCTAATGGTGGAGAGGGATGTGCCTGTGATGTATTGGGCTGATGTTTGTGACGAGGTGTATGCAAGATTGACCGGTAACATTTTGGTGCTCGGATTGATGCCAGGTGATAGGTCAGTTTTATTCTTTCATCTACTTCTACTAGCATTACTGGCACAACTGAGTGACTTGCTGGGCCATTTTAGAGGTTGTTTAGGAGTCAACAGCACTGATGGGTCTGGAGTTGCCTCTATGCCAAATGAGGATGGTGGGTTTCCTCTTCTGAAGGGTATAAATGAACCAGCTGATTTTCATAACAAATGGTTTCTTTTGTGCTCATGATTACTAATTTTAAAAATTCCAGATTATTAAATGAATTTAAATTTCACAGCTGTCGCAGTGCGATTTGAATTGTTAATCCAGGCCTTTGGATTGCTGTGGGTTTATGAAGGGGATTCCAGAGTTTGGGGCCTTGAACTGAAAGCATGAATAGCAATAGTGCAGGGAGTAACTGTGGGGAACACTTAGAGGACAGGTTAGGGATGATCTTGGAGGGATGGAGGAGATCAGAGAAATGGATAGGGGCAAGGCACTGGAGGGCAGTCAATAGAACCATAATTATTGAACGGAATGCAATTGGCAACTGATCCATTTTAATCCTGGTAATCAAAGGCAGATTTCTCCTCTGAAGCTTTTAGCTTTCCTGGTGGATCATCAGAAAATTAGAAGATTCTATCCGTTGTCCGCCAGTATTTTTTTTCACTCAACCAATCCCCATTAAACCATAACATAAGTTTTCTCTTTTGTAGCTTTTGGGAGCATCGATTTCTACATGCTAAAAGCAGCTCCACTTCAAAAGAACTTCATGGTAATGTGCTTTGGGATGAACAAAGGCAGTTTATAAATGCTAGACTTCCTTTGACTTTGGTAAGGTCAGTCAGTCAATGGTAGGCTATCTGGGAGGTGGGTAGCCAGTTCCTGCTCTCATTTGCCAGTTAAAGACCCTCCTGAGAACTGAGCCTGCCTAGCTGGTAGGGAAGGAGGGAGTCACTCTTGCGCAAAGAATCGTTGGTCGGCACGTCTTGGAAGGGTGCCAGAACCGCTTGGCTACATTCATTTGCTCCCCAGCACGTTCTCAGTAACACAAAAAGACAGTATGTTTTGATGTACATGTGATTAATAAATATCTTGCAACAGAACAAGTCGGTGCTTTTGGAATGTGAGCAGGGCTTGGGGCAGGTGTTAAGTGGGATGTTGTAGCTTGTGTATTGTGACTTTACTCCTGGGCCTGCAAACTCTGAAAGCCACAGATAGAACATAACCTGTTGGGACTCTAATTTACAACCTGTTCTATTGCGCAAGTCAGAATCTGTCCTTGGAAAGAAATAGATGGGGGGGGGGATAAAAGTACTGGCAGTGATGATATTCATTGATATCCCTGGGGGGGAATCTGTCAGCTTGTAGTGCACTAGGAGCAGGTGTGTTTATCCTCCAGCAACTATAGGACGTTTCCGGTTTACAGGCAGGCAGAATGAGTGTTGTTGCGAAAGGAACAGGTACTTGGATGTGTGTTGCTTGATAACAAGAGGATGCATGCTTATACTGAGCTTTTCATGACTTCAGGATGTCCCCAAAGTACTTTACAGTCAGTTAATTACTTTCTGAAGTGCAGCCTCTATTGCGGTATTTTCCACTACTTAACCCCAGGGAGCTGGTGCCATTTTTAACATCCTTCATCATTGCTTTTCCCAGAATGAGTGAATAAAATAAGACACACTTATATCACACCCTCTGTGTCCTGGAGTTCTCAAAGCACTTCATGACGGCTGTACATGCACAGCTAGATCCCACAGACAGCAACTTGGTGTTGACCAGGTAATCTTTAGTTGATCTTCAGAATCGGAATCAGATTTATTACCACTGACTTGTATGATGTGGAATTTTTGTGGCAGCAGTACAGTGCAAAGACACAATTACTATAAATTACAAAATAGTGCAAAAACATAAGGAATAACGAGGTAGCGTACTCTGTACTCCTCCCTGATGGTAGTAATGAGAAGAGAGCATGTCCCGGATGGTGAGGCTCCTTAGTGATGGATGCCACCTTCTTGAGGAACTGCCTCTTTAAGCTGTCCTCTGGTGGGAAGGGTTGTGCCCGTGATGGAGCTGGCTGAGTCTACAACCCTCTGCAGCCTCTTGCGATCCTGTGCATTGGAGCTTCCATACCAGGCTGTGATGCAACCAGTCAGAATGCTCTCCACCGTACATCTATAGAAATTTGTATCTTGCTGAATATACATATAAATATAGATCTTGCTAAAGACTCAGTGCAGCTTGGCTCCCAATGCTCTTGGTGCTTCAATTAATTTTAACATGAATTAGGAGCATGTGTAGGCCCCTTGGCCACTCGAGCCTGCTCCACCATTCAATAAGATAATTTGATTGGACCCTCAACTCTGCATTCCTGTCCTTAATAACCATTCATCCCCGATAACCATACGACTCCACCCCCCCTTATCATGTGTCTACCTACCTCTGCTATAGAAATATTCAAGGACTCTGCTGCTTCTGCTCTTTTGAGGAAGAGTTCCAAAGACTCTCAACCCTCTGGAAGGAGGAGGAGGGGAGAAGTCACCTCATTTGTGACTTAAATGGGCACTCCCTTTATGTTTAAAGAGTGGCCCTAGTTCCAGATTCTCCCATAAGAGGAAACCTGCTCTCCACATCCTTCCTGTAAAGATTCCTCATGATCTTGCATGTTTCAGTCAAGTTCCCCTCTCACTCTTCTAAAGAGAGAATCTCCTGCCCTTTTTAAATGTTGTACAGTTGTCCTTTTTTTGTTTCCTGGTGACATAGAGCTCATTTGGCCCATTGTGTCGACGCTGGCTCTCAATCCCATTTTCCCCACTTACTTCCCTGTAAACTCTCGCCATGCCCATTAACACCATCCCTCCACCCTCTCTTCTCCGACCACCCAGCTGCACTAGGAGGAATTTACAGTAACTAATTACCATACCAACTAACACATTATCGGATTATAGGGGGGGAAATCAGAGCAGATGGAGGAAACCCATGTGATCACAGAGAGAACATGCAAAGTTGGTTCAAGAACAGCTACTTCCCTTCAACCATTCAGTTCTTGAACCAACCAACAAAGCCCTAATCACTACAGTTTAGCAATGCTATGATCACTTTGCACTAAAATGGACTTTTTTTCCATTCTAATTATGTCCTTTCTTGTTTTTAAAAAAGAAGTCTATAATTTGTTTTTCTTGTGAATGCTGCTTATACGATGCAATGTGCCTGCTGCAAGTAAGCTTTTCATTGTGCCTGTGCATACATGTACTTGTATGACAATAAACTTGACTTGAACTCCACAGAGTACCGGAGATCGGGATTGAACCTAGGTTGCTGGAGCAGTGAGGCAACCACACTACCTTCAGTGCCACTGTGCCATCCTGGTTTGCCATGTTTCTGGAAAATATTGGCATTTTTAAGTTGCTGAGTCTGATATGAATTTTTAAAAATGTTGTGCTAAGGTAGTCTGTGGAGCCGATAAACATATCACAATAACTGCCCAGTCAACTCTTAATTAGTGCTTGTATATGTATTTTCTTTAAAGTAGACAAAGGTGGGGTTGTTATCAAACAAAAGTTAAAACCATGCTAAAAGCAGTCGGTTTTAAGGAATATTTGTAAAGGAAGAGCGAGGTTTCAGAGGGACTTTCAGAACCCTGGAGGCTCAGACACCTCAACCGGTGGGTGGAGCAGTAAAATCCACAGGAAGCTAAAACTGGAGTTCAGGCTGGGAGAGGTCACAGAGACGAGGATAGAAGGCAGTCAAATTTGAGTTTATTGTCGTATGCACAGGTGCAATGAAAAACTTGCTTGCAGCTGAGAAAGGCAACACTGGTTTTAGGACAAAAAACTGCTCTTGGAAAACTGGTGGCACTTGACAGTGATTCACGAGCACTTTGTTTCCATAATTCAACAGTGTTGCATTAACCTGCTCTGTCAGATGTATTAGAAGAAGGAATAGCTTTGATTTCTGCTTCCTGCAGTGACTTTCAAAACCAGCGTAGCAATAATTCCAGTCGGAGGCGGATTGCTGTTTATTTAAAGAGAAGGCTTTTTCCTCTCTCTCTGTGTTCCTGTTCAAGAGGGTGGGGCTGGTCCCTGTGACAACATTCAACACTACTCGAATCTCAAAAACCAGTGAGGGGGAAGGTAATTTTCCATATTTCCTTGTGACACAGAAGGAAGCCATTTTGGCCCATCAAGTCTGGACTGACTCTTGAAGCAATCTCATTCCCCCACCAATCTTCCCTATAACCTATATAGGGAAGATAGGTTATATCTTCCCTATAACCTATAATCTTAGTTAATGAGAATCCCATTAACTCTCCACCTCCCTCCCTCAGATTCTCTCTCTCTCCTACAATTTATAGTGGTCAACTAACCTACCAGCCTGCACGCCTTTAGGATGTAGGAGGAAACCCACACAGTTATAAGGAGAATGTCCAAACTCCACACAGACCGCACCGGATGTCAGGGTTGAACCCCGATGACAGGAGCTGTGTGGCAGCTACTCTACTGGCTATTCCACTGTGCCGCTATCTGGTTGGATTTGGGTGGGGGAAACATTTGTGCCCTGGTTAATGTGGCACTTTGATGTGGCTGGAATTCTATACCACATTGGAGGCAATAGAGATGGGCTTTATTTCAAACCACCCTAGCTATCTACATGTGTTAGTTGTACATCAATAGCATTAAGAATGAACATGTCTGTCCTTTCTGTGTGCTGGTCTGACAAGATCTCCCAATGATTGACAAAAGGGAAGTACTCTTGTGATAAACTTATTATGTTTGTAAGTGTTTTAAGTATTGTAGCTTGTATGATTCTTTTTACACTTGTTCTTGAAATTTTTTGAAACGGCATTACCCATTCTTTCACCAATGAAGAGATCTCTATGGGTGGCACAGACTTTGTTAATTAAACTAAATGGTGTGCAGATCCAAGCAGAAGGCAAGGGAGCATTGGAGGGAGTGGAAATTAGTGGGAACATGTATCAGAAAGAGTGAATCTTGTGGGATTCAGTAATTTTAAACTTTGTCAATGAACTTTATTTAATGTGATTCT
Source organism: Pristis pectinata (assembly GCF_009764475.1). Taxonomy (NCBI): domain Eukaryota; kingdom Metazoa; phylum Chordata; class Chondrichthyes; order Rhinopristiformes; family Pristidae; genus Pristis; species Pristis pectinata. The sequence goes on from NC_067420.1 coordinate 38,043,798, forward strand.
GTTTGGTTTCCTGATGACACTAGGGAATGGGATGGTAGGAACAAAACAGTTAATAGAATAATCTGAACTTGTTGCAAATTGATCAGCTGCAGGTTCCTCTCTAGTGAGTGAGGTGAGTGGTATAGTTGGATTTGAAGGGAAATCCAAAAAAATACCACAGATGCTGGAAATCTGAAACAAAAATGAAGTTGGGGGTGGGGAAGAACATGAACAAGTCAGGCACAGATGCTGCCTGGCTTGCTGAGTTTTTCCAGTGTCTGGATTTAAGGAGAGGCTGGGTAACCACATGGAGAAAGGAATAGAAGGATTTACTGATGGGGTTAGATGAGGTGTGGTAGGAAGCCTGTATGGAGCGGACAGGTAGGGACTGAGGCTGATGGTTGAATAATCTCTTCCAGTGACTGGCCGCTGTGGCAAAATAAAACCAGGGTGCTAGTTGCAAGCATTCGGTAAAATGTTTGTAAAACTCTCAAGCGGTGTTCTGATAAGTCACTGACCTGAAACATTGATTCTCTCTCCACAGATGCTACCTGACCTGCCGAGTATTCCAGCACTCTTTATTTCAGATTTCCAGCATCTGCTTTTTTGCTTTTTAATTTCAAGTGTATTGGTTGATCTTTCCATAAAACATAGTGATCAATTCTGGACATCAGTTAAGAAGCTCTGATATTGTCTGGGGCATACATTTGCATTAGACTATGATGTGGAAATTTAGTTTTGAGTCAAGGGGTTATGAGGAAATAGGAGTATTGATGTTGTACCTTTAAAGAAGGACATGGAAAATTAAAATGGAAGGACAGGAATTTTGAGGTATTCCAAAGTGTTGGGGAATTTTAGGTCTGAATTTTAGGATGGGGCTAAGCAAGAAGTTTGATTGCAAAGTGAGATGGCAAAATTGTAAAGAATATAATACTAATTTTGTTTACATCAAATTTTATAAATGTATTGAGTGTATCAAATGGACACCTCAGCTTTTTTTAAACTTGGCAGTTTAAAGTGTGTATTGCATTTTAAATTAATTATGCGGATCAAACATCCGGGGAAAAAGAAGTACCAAGGAAGGGGTCAAAGTCCTGAAAGGTGCATTTCAAGTTCTTGCTGAATCTCTGGCACCACTCACAAATTAAAAGATCCATGTGCAATCTGTCCTTGGAAGATAATGCAAAACAATGTATTCTGTGGTCTTAATGGGTGTAGTTTAACATTCGTGCATGTTTTAATTACTGCACTTTGAGTCCTTGAGCTGGTTACAGGTTAGAGAAAGTCTTGCCGTTGTGAGGCAGTAAATTAAGCGCTGATACTGTGCTGTGCATACATTTGCATTAGACAGTGTGACATCTGGAGTTTAATTTGTATTCAGTCTTGATGATTCAGTCACCTTTTGCACTAAAAATAGCTGAACTATCAATTTTGATTTGGTTTTCCAATATTAATAACTTAAGTGGAAATTAATTTTTCAAATTACATTTTCAAATTTGAATGCACCTTGTTCCCTGGGCTGCTCGCTCTGTCAAAGCTGCTACTGTAATCTCTGGAAAATGTAATGGATTTGGGAATCGTGAAATTGAAAATTCTGAAACCTGATCTGCTCAGATCACTCTCAATGGGTAGTTGTAGGGATCCAGGGACAGACCCTAATGATCTGATCCTGGCACAGTGTTGATCACTGTCTTGTTGTTTGTTTTTGGGTTTTTTTTTTATAAAGGTCTTGCCCACTGTCTCACTGGGCAAGAGATTTCTACAGGTGGCCTGACCTGATGAATTTGCTGGAGCATTGAGCAATTCTGCCTGATGGAAGGGGGGAGATGAGAGAATGATTGGGGTTGGAAGGGTCCTTGACTTTGGCTGCTTTTCTGAGGCAGCGAGAAATGTAGAGAGTCAATGGAGGGGAGGTTGGTTCTGGTGAAGGCTGCGTGCACAACTCTCCGCAATGTCTTGGTAGCTAAATAGTGTCCCCTTATTCCCCACGTTCCCATCTCAAGCAAAGAGAAGCCAGAGAATGAGTGATTAGCTTTTAAATTTAAAAAGGTACTTGCTGACATGGGGAAATGTTTGCTCTGCCGGAGGAGTCCAACCTAGGAATCAATGCAAAATTAAGGAATTAGATGTAATAATTTTCTCAGTGGGATTTGCTACCACTTGGAATCGATGGGGAGAACATTGTAGACACAGTAAAGGGGAAGTTGGGTGGGGACGTGAGAGAGAGATGTAGGTGGGGTGGGCAGAGGTTTTATGGAGCATCACACCACCCAGGTCCATTTGGGCTGAACGGTCTATAGGCTTCTGTGCTATAGGTTCTCTGCTGTTCCTGCGACCAGTTGTTGTGGGGCAAGCAACATTTAATGTTTCTAGTTGATGAATAGTCACAAAGTTTTAAAAGATCATCAGCCTCAATCACTCACTCCATTTCCCTTTTTGCTTGTGCTGCCTGACCTGCCAAGTGTTTTGCAGCATTTTCTGTTTACTTTCCAACACGTAACTTATTTCATTCCCGACGAGCCTCTTGGCCTGTAGCTATTTTCGTTAATTGACTTGCTTTTAGACGTTGAACGGTTGTTTTTTTTTTGCCCACTGTTTTCTCCAAACAAACAGTCTCTTGTGATCGTCTTGTATGGATGTGGCTTTCATTTGGTCTAAGGGATCACACACCAACTGGAGCTGCCTTCCTGTGGAGGTTGGATACAGCAGGAAAAAGCCCATGACCTTGTTGTCTTTACTCTCAACACTGAGCAATGTAAACTGCTTGTGTACTAAATCAGGTTAGTTTATAGTGTAAATAACATGGCTTCAGGTTTGACTCCCAAATCAAAATAAATTGCAGTTGGTGATTAATGCAGCTGTGCAAATGGCTCCATACATTAATGTTCTGTGTGGTGAGATACTGGCCTATTTTCGAACAAATACTCAGACATGTTTGCCCTTGAGGTTTCTGACTCATTGGCACCAGGTCTAGAAATGCCTCCATTTTAAAATGTTGTGTCCAAGTATCTCTCCCTTCCACATTTCTGAAACCTCTTTGGACCCACACTTCTCCCAGGTTTTAATACTCCAAGTCCTTCCTTGCACATTCCCAATTATCTTTCCCTTACCATTGACTGTTGTGCCTTCAGAATCCAAATTCCCTCACCTAAATATCTCTTAGCCCTCTCACTTATAAGTCGCTCCTTACAACCTATCCCTTGAGCTGTTGGTCTTGTTGGGTAGCTAAGAGTTGTGTTTTGTTTAATGACACTTGTAAGGATTACCAAGTTAAAATTGTTATATAACTGCAGATTGTTTGAGTGCGTTTGGGTGTGGAAGGGAATTTACAGAACAGTAGATCTGCTACAAGTTGACAGATGGATTCCCACACAGCAGGAATTATACTCCTCCAGTTTTGGCATCATGCAAATCCCAATTCGTTTAATCACTTCACCATTAATGGCTGTGCCTTTAGCTGCCAAGGTCCTGAGCTCTGAAGTTCCAAAACCTCTCCAACATAGAACAGAATCAGAAAGAAATCTTTTTTTGACAGCATCTCCAAGCAGCCTGGCTCCAATTTTGGGATTATTTGTCCTAGTTGCAGACCCACCCCTCCTGAGAAAATAATTTCTAGCTAATCTAATAAATCTTTTGTTAGCACTGAATAGTACAGCACAGGAACAGGCCCTTCAGCCCACAATGTCTGTGCTGACCACGATGCCAAATGAAACTAATTCCATATACCTGTACATGATCCATGTCTCTCCATTCCCTACATGTGTTTTAAGATAAAATATCTTTAATAGTCACATGTACATCGAAACACACAGCGAAATGCATCTTTTTGCGTAGAGTGTTCTGGGGGCAGCCTGCAAGTGTCGCCACGCTTCCGGCGCCAACATAATATGCCCACAGCTTCCTAACCCGTACATCTTTGGAATGTGAGAGGAAACCCACGCAGACACGGGGAGAACGTACAAACTCCTTACAGACAGCGGCCAGAATTGAACCCGGGTCACTGGCGCTGTAAAGCGTTACGCTAACCACTACACTACTGTGCCGTCTAATGCCTCTTAACCACCACTCTCATATCTGTTTCCACCACCTAGCCTGACAGTGTGTTCTAGGCATCTACCACTGTGTATGTGTGTACATACCACCTTGTCCTCCACATCTCCCATAAACCTTAAATATTCCCCTCTCATCTTAAGGGCTATGCCCTCCAGTATTTGACATTTCTACCCTGGGAAAGAGACTCCGACGGTGGTGGGTCCCGGGGGAGGGGAGAGGTGTGGGCGGGGGGGGGGGGTTCCTGGGGGTCGGGTAGAGAGATGGAGGGGTCCCGGGGGAGGGGAGAGACAGCAGGGTTAAGGAAAATCCCAAGGCTTTTTTCACTTATGTGAAGAGCAGAAGGATGACGAGAGTGAAGGTAGGACCGATTAGAGACAAAGGTGGGAAGGTGTGCCTGGAAGCTGTGGAAGTGGGTGAGGTCCTCAATGAATACTTCTCTTCAGTATTCACCAAGGAGAGGGGTCTACCCTACCCGCATCTGGCCTGCTGAGTTCCTCCAGCATCATAGTGTTTTTCATCTAGATTCCAGCATCTGCAGTCTTTTGTGTCCCTACCCTACCTGTGCCCCTCATAATTTTATAAACTTCTATCAGGAGTGTCTCCTTGAAGGTGCACTTTAATCCTACCCCTTTAATCAAGCTTTAAGTCATCTGCTCTCATATCCTATGTGGCTTGACAGCAGGTAGTGTTGAAACCATTCCTGTGAAATACCTGGGGGGGGGAATTTTTTTTTTCTTCTGCTGAAGGTAGGGGTATTGCTGCCTGGTTTACTATATTACAGCAGTTTGAAAAATACTTCTTTTGGTTGTAAAACACTTTGGGATATCTTGTGGGCATGAAACACTCTGCAATGCCTTTTTGTTTTAATCAGTGACAACATTATTGAGGTTAAGCAGCTTTAAAGTTTTCAGTTGGCACTCAGCAGGCAGCTGTTGTTGCAGGTGACCACTCTGTCAGTCAAGGGAAGAGCAAGCAGCCAGCTTTGGAGCCAAATCTAAACAGCAAGTCCGAGAGAAGTGTTGGTAGTTAATTTTGGTTCAGTGTTATCAGAACTAGGGAAATTGGAGATGAAGAGGTTTGACGGTAGGTTGGAAGCTGGGGATGGAAAAAGGAATGGGTATGAAAATGTGAATAAGGAGTGAAGATTCGCCCCATCGTTATGACTGTGGAACAGTCCCATGGTATGATAAGGACTCTTGACCTCACAATCTACGTCGTCTCGGCCTTGCATCTTGCAGTCTGCCTGCATTGCACTTTCTCTGTAACTCTGCAGTCTGTTTCTTTCCCCTGTACTACCTCAATGCACAGTTGTAATGAAATGATCGGTATGGATGGCATGCAAAACATGTACCTCAGTACATGTGACAATATTAAACCAATTTACTGCAGTTATATAGGCCCTTGGTGAGACCGCACCCAAAGTATTGTGCTTGGTTTTGGTCTCCTTGTCTAAAAATAAATATACTTCCCTTAAAAGGAATGAAATGAAGGTTCCAGGGATGGTGGGTTTGTGATATGAGGGGTGGTTGGGTAGACTAGGCCTGTGTTCTCTACAGTGTAAAAGAACAAGAGGAGTTATGGAATCGTACAGTATTCTTACTGGTCTTGACAGGCTGAATGCATGTTTCCCCTGGCTGAGAAGTCCAGGAGCCTGGGTTGGGTGTCAGAATGAGGGGCAGACAGTTTGAGGCTTTGAGAGAGTTCTTCACTTAAGAAGGGGAATCTTTGGCTGTGGATGTTCAGTCATTAAGAGCTGAGACTGATAGCTTTCTCGATGTTAAATGAATCGAGTGTATGGAGATGGAGGTCCGAATACAACGTGGAAGATGTCCTTTGGCCCATCAAGTACATGGTGACCATCAAATGCCCATTTTTACACTAACCCTATGCTGACACATTTTATTCTCTCCACATTCCCATCAACTACCCCTCACTTACAAACAAGGGGCAATTTGTAGTAGCCATGTGGTCCCGGGGAGAACTGGTGGACTCCACACAGCGCCGGAGGTCACAATTGAACCTGGGCATCTGGAGGTGTGAGGCAGTGGCTCTACCCACCTACACAGGTACCACTGTGTGGCCGCAACGGTACTGGAAAACAGAGCAGTGGAAGATTACCCATGATCTTGATGAATGGTGGAGCAGATTCAAAGGCCTAAATTATTGTTTTACGACAAAGGGAATGGAAACCAGTGATGATGAGCAAAGGGGTAGGAACACCGAATTCTCACTGACGTAAATCAGGGCTTGCAACAATCTTTCCGTCAGGAGTTAATTTTGGTGCTTGGTTCTGTTTTATAAGCATCTTCAGTTTCTCTTTGATCCTGTTTACATATTTTAACACCGGATTCTTTCAATTCTCCATCTGTTGCCAGTATTTATCTGCTGTGTCAACTTGTCTATACGTGGATCTCTTCAGATTTGTTTGCATGCTAATGGTTTTCGTAGAACCAATTTTCCATGCTGTATTTTAGTGCCCCTTATGCTAATTTTGGTCACTGTTCTTGCTCCCCAATCTCCAGTGCAGTTTCCCTTTGTTGTGGCTCCTTGGTTAGCACTCAGGTCAAAAAGTTGTAAGTTCAATGCCCACTCCAGATGCTAAAGGACAGACCTTGAGGCTGAACATTCAGTGCAGTATTGCTGCATTGTTGGAGGTGCCATCTTCTAAATGAGCTGTTGAACCAAGGCCCAGCGTGCTGTCTCAAATGAGTGCAACAGATGCCACTGTTCCTCATGAGGGTAACCCAGGTGTCCTGACCGATATTTATCCTTAACGACCATGTTATCTGGTCATTGATGCTATTTGTGGGAGCTTGTTGTGTACAAATTAGTTGGTGTGTTCCCTACCTTACTACAAAAGTTCCTTACGGATGGAAGTAATTTGGCCTGTCCTGAAAAGGATGTGGAAGGTTCCCTATAAATGTAAGTTTCTTTTTATTTTTCTTCTATCAATATTTCTTCAATTCTCCTGGTTGCTATTCAAGTAATAAATACAAAGATCTGGGAGCACTCAGCTGGTTAAACAGCATCAGCGGAGGGAGAAATGGAGTTGAAGTTTCTTTGTCCGTAGATGCTGCCTGACCTGAAATGTTTTTATTTCAGACTTCCAGCATCTGCAGGGTTTTTATTTTCAGTTGCTCTTCGTAATCCCTGTTCTGGAGACGGAACCTGCCTTCCAGTCCTGAGGCAGGGTCTCAACCCCAATTGTCGACAGTTCCTTTCCTCTCACAGATGCTGCTTGACTGCTGAGTTCCTCCAGCAAACTATTTGATAATCCCTCTTCTGTTGTCGTCTGAGTATTGAACCAATGTCTTTTGTTTATCAGGGTGAAATCCTGTCTACTTCTCTTTTCAGACAGGATGTATCCCTCCCTAGATCACTCTGCACTCCTCTTCCTTCAGTACCTATTTACCACTTGCCTCTAACCAAGCTTTGTTCACCTGCTCTGATATTTCCACCTGCGGCCTGGGGTTAAGGTTTACTTGTCCTAGAGGGTTGTAGGCATACAGCACAGAAACAGGCCCTTTGGCCCATCATGTTCATGCTCACCTCATACTTGTCCCATTTACCCACATTTAGTCTATAGCCTTCTACATCTTGTGAGCAGTTGGCGTAATGCTATTACAGCACCAGCGACCTGGGTTCAATTCCTGCCGCTGTCTGTAAGGAGTTTGTACGTTCTCCCCATGCCCGCGTGGGTTTCCTCCGGGTGCTCCAGTTTCCTCCCACGTTCCAAAGATGTATGGTTTAGGAAGTTGTGGGCATGCTATGTTGGCGCTGGAAGCGTGGCGACACTTGCAGGCTGCCCCCAGAACATTCCCTATGCAAAGATGCATTTCTCTGTGTTTCGAAGTACATGTGACTAAAGATATCTTATCTTGGGTCATTTCATTCAACGAACAATAATATTTGATGCTGAGAGATTGTTTTCGGGTAATTCCACCCATAACTGGTCCAGGTAAAGAACTATTTCCATTCTGATGCTTCATGTGATCTGCTAATTCCAAGTGTTGATTCAAAATTTTGTCTACAGCATGGTCAATTTCTGGTTATTCATAACCAATTTGGGGTTAAAATGTTTGATCCATTATTTGAAATTAAATGCTTGTAGTTAAGGACAGGATCATTATTTTGTAAAATTCAAGTTCTTTGGTGGAGCTGACTACTCTGATTGCTGTTCTGTATAATCTCCAAACATCAGGACTGTGTGCTAAATGTGCTTTCTCTTGTGCTTTTGTAGAACTTGGTAGTGATGGAGGAACTCCAAGATGTCCAGTTGACCGAGATTAAGCCACTTCTGACAGATGGGGTAAGGAGCTTATCTATTTGAGTCTACTACTGAACTGGTGAACCAGAGAAGAGATGATTGGGTTAATTGTGGAAGCTGGAGGATTGTATTCGCAAAAGCTAGAAATGTTTTTAAAAAAAAAGCAGTGGGTTGTTATTTAAATGCCCAACTGTTCTTTTGAATCCTAAAAAGGAAGGAAATCTGCTGTCCTTGTATAACTTCATCCATATCCGATTTGGTGCACTTCCATTGCTGCTTTCTGGCATGAGCTTGCAAGCTTCTCAATGTATTACACCTAGGCAACAAATAATAAATAACTAAATCTAGTCTAGCTGGGAACTGCGCCCACAAGTGATGGAGAAACTTCAGGATGTCCAGCATTTTTGTTTAAAGAAAAAATTGCTTAATACACCTAATATATTAGATACTTCAGGTTTGTTCTCATCTGAATTGCTAAGCTCCAGGTTCACAATGTGAGCTTAAATGCACCATGCCAAACAGGTAAACAATCCTACCAATGCTTGTAGCATGTAAAGTTGGGTTTAGTCTTACAGACAAAAGATCGCTGGTTAACACATGTTAACACATCGGTGCTGAGTTAATTGAAATACAAAAAACAATGCTGGGAATACTTCGGTTGAGAGACAGATGGCATTGAAGCTTCAGATTAATAGCCTTTCATCAGACAGATTCTCAATTGACAACTGTGTCAGCCAATGAGTTAGATATGGGTCTGAGCATCTTCTGGTCAGACACCAATAGTTGATTGACTTGGTAGCAATGTCAAGTTACTCAGAATGTAGTCATTTTCAAGAGCAGAAGAGGCTGAACTCGTGTAGGAACTACTCTTAATCTAAGGATGTTTTTGTCTTTTGCCAGAAATGCAGGAAGTGGAAGATAATATGCAAATTGTGCATCAAGTCAATGTCAAACACTTCCGGCAATGGAGTTACAAGGCTTGATGACAGGAAGATTACTCAATTATATCCAGTGTTCCATGAATAGGATTGTCACTATATGCAGCTGTCAAGAGAACTAGGTTAGCCGAGCTCTCTCAGAGCAAGTATAGGAGGGCGATGACTGGCCTTTCTAGTTTTGGGCCATTGAAGTTTTCCATTCTTAACCACTGTTCAATGAATGTGGCTGGAAAGTGAACATATTGTAAGGAAGCATTGAGTCTCTCTAATTCTCCCAGTGGCTGGACAGTATGCTGGAATTCACTCCTTGACCTTGCATACACTCTTGTAGCTTTCTCTAATGAGCCAAACTAAGTCTTCACCTTACCGAGAGGTAGGAAGGATTCCCTTCGAACCCTGAGCTAGTGCTTGTGTTGATTATTGGGAGAAAGTGACTAAGTATTTATTGAGAAATAAAATTCAATTGTTTAAGAATTGTGTGCAATATTTTCCTTTCTATTTCATTGGTGGAATGACTGACAGATGCATTGATGAGAAGATGAAGTTCGCTCTACAGAGTGTATATTCGCCCTGGTTGGCCATCAAGTTGGAGGTTGAAGTCTGATCAGTGGATTATTTTGGAAAACCTAGTTTAGGTGTGGCCGACTGCAGAATCAAAGGCAACTCTGTCACTTTGTGCAGTCTTTGAGAGAGGGTTGGGTTCAGGTTCCTTGCCTTGGTGCAGCAGGTTCCTTTTGTGTGCTTGCATTGCTGGCACTAAGGTAACTGAGTTGCCGAAGCCTCGGAGGATAAATGGTGTAAGGAATGGTGAGGAAAGGAAAGTTATCACAGTTGTTGATGTTTGTTGTTCTCCTACGGCACTACGCATTGTAGACTAAAACTTTCCCCGAGAAGACACATTAAAATATGAGCCAAAAATTGGGAATAAAGTTCAAACCTTTCCCATCAAAAGCAAAATCTCAATCATCCAGGGATGAACTGTAAATTAAAAGATTACCAGTAATCTAGATTGATTCTCCTGTGCACTTTTTGTGTTGGTTTCTGTTCAGCTTCTAGTCTGAACACTTTCCTAATATAGTTGTTGGTCTGTTTAATATTGTTTGACAGATGAGATTGAACTACGGGATCAGAATTGGGTCTTCCATTAGCTCACTGAATTTACCTCTTCTATTCCATTTGTGCATTGGTTCTCTGGAATTATCAACCTTTATTCCTTTAATGCACTTTCTATTTTGAATTAATTCCCACCTTTTATTGATGTGCCATGATTCCAGCTGGCTCAGAATAGTGCTCTTACGTGTGAGTCAGAGGTTCAAGTGAGCAGGGCAGATCACTGTGCTGCTGTTCTTCAGATGAATCTCTTTGTTATCTCGGGTGAACCTACCTATTCCACAGGGATACTTCAAAGAACAGTGGAGTTGTATCTGGTGTCTCTGGCAGATTATCTGGTGGTTGTTCTGACTGATCTTGTGGAAATTTGCTGTGTCTAAATTGGCCGCTACATTTCTGACATTTGTAATGATGACTGCACTTTATAAACACTCCCGTTAGCTGTGAACCTGAAGCCTTTGAAAGTCATTATAGAAATACAAATCTTTTAATTCATTCCCTTTCTTTCATCGTTGGAAAAATAGCTTCTTAAATCTGCTCTGTTAACTTTCAGGTCCTCTTTATCATGTCAGCTTACAACACAGAAGGCGGCCAATTGGACCATCAAGTCTATGCTAGCACTCGGAGCACTCCCTTCAGTCCCATTCCCTTGGATCTGCCTGCAACGTATTTCTTCTCAGAATTGACTTTTTCTTCCCCACCTTGCACCACCCACCCCCCCCCCCCCCCCGGTTGGCATGGAGATGGGCCAAAAGGCCTGTTTCTGTTCTGTATAACTTTGATTTTTGACTCCAATAGATCCTTTTCCAATCTACCCAAGGTCAGTTCCATCACACCATGCCCATTATCCCCACTGTTACTGTACATAACTCGCCTACTGACTTCCAATCCCTCCGTACCAAGCCTTGATGTGTATGGAGAGGGGATTGCTTAAAGTCCAAGATCATCCAAAAAACTTGACCTCTCTGTCTTGCAGCTGCCTCTGAGACAAACAGCCTGAATTAACTCTCCATGATGTCTTTGTGCCCCTTCTTCCTGTGTCATGGAGGGGCCTCAAATGCTCTTCCTAAATAAAAGCTAGCTGCCTTCTGCTTGAAGCACAAGTCACTTTCACTTGAGGTTCTCCACATTTTTCCGTACTATGTTGTTAAATTAAAGATTATGACTCTGTGTTAATGTTATGTTGGCTCTTCCAATGGGAAGACTTGCTGGCAAGTTGCCGCATGTCCTGTTGGTCTTGGGCAATCATCTGAAACAGTAACGGGTCAGCAATTGGATATTAATGGCTGCCCCCTTTCTCCACAGAACTCTGCAAGGAACTTCCAGGATTTTGACTGCCAGGTAAGCCATCTCCGTATCCTATGGGAAAGTGGGTGTGGCGTTTTGCTTTTGTACCATTTTAATCTTTCATTGGACATTTTAAAAGGACTTGAGTTCCAACCTGATGATTGTGGGAATGGAGAGCAGGGTGTACAGAATTCCCAACATCATGGCTGACTGCGACCTCTTAACGCTTGTTCTTGGTTGCTGAAACTTGTGCTTGGTGTGAAGCTCACAGGTGAGGATCATTTTAGGCTTGGTGTTGCTAGGTCTGAGCTTCGATAGCAGATCACAGCTGGGACAACGGGTAAAAAGTAAAGCAGTAATGTTGGAATTGGTAGCATGTCACCCCTGGAGAGGTAGTAACAATTCCATGGTAACAAAGGGCAGCACAACGGTGCAGTTAGTAGAGCCACTGCCTCTCGTGCCAGAGACGCAGCTACAATCCTGACCCCGGTCTGTGTGGAGTTTGCACTTTCTCCTGTGACTGTACAAGTTTTCTCCCAATCACTTCAATTTCCTCCCACATCCCAAAGACCTGAGGGTTGGTAGGTTAATTTGCCACTGTAGATGGTCCCTCTAGTGACTAGGTGAGTGGTAGAATCTGAGGGGAGTTGATGGGAATGTGGGGAGAATAAAAAAGATGGGATTAACGTAGGATTAGTGTAAATGGGTGATTGATGGTCGGCACGGACTCAATGAGCCGAAGGGTCAGTTTCTGTGCTGTGTCTCCATCTATGTCTAATTCTGGTAAACCAACTCTCAGGACTTGTTTTCCCCTCTGTTGCTGCCAGACCTGCTGACTATTTCCAGCATCTTTTGAATTGAGGAGCGAGTGCACATTTGGGACCTGGTCGGTTTGTGAAATGGTCTGCTGGTGCTGGCTGGACTGAGGTGAAGAAAGGTGATTTAAGTCATTTTTGAATCTCTTATTTAGGAATTTATTTCTGTCCTGTCAAAAAAAAACAATGTGTTCTCTTGTCCTTCACTCCTGATACTGTCTTCAGTATCTTCCTCCATATCTTCTGCAAGGTGGGACTACCCATACTTGACTCTACTTCAGGACAATCTGTCCTAGCTAGAGGATCTCCTGGAAATGCTTCTCTTCCTGAGCCCCAGATCAATCTTAGTATTCCTTGCACAGAGTGGGGCCATTCAGCCTGTTGTGAAAGAATTAGTCCCATTCCACAGCTCTTAGTTTTTCAAGTTGTATATCCAACTTGCTTTTTAAAAAAATTTGTGATTGAATCATCTTCCTTCTCCCTTTCAGACAGCACATTCCAAAACGCAAGAACTTGCTTTGTTTAAAGGATTCTAAAACCGCAATCAATGACTTTTGGAGGGAGCAAAAGAACATTTGTTCTCAAATTAAAACCCAGTGAACCTCTCATCCAAATACTGCTGTCTCCCTAGTGAATTGGCCCTTGAGCCTGTTCCTTCATTCACTAAGATCTTGAACAGTGACCCAAACATATTATCCCTTTTTCCTCCTCCAGCTATCAAAAGTCTGTTAGTCTCAGATTTAAAATTAACATTTGACCTCTCGTCACATGCAGCTTGTGAGAGAGATTTGTACATTTCTGCATGCCCCTGTGTGTGGGGAACTGTTTCCTGACCATTCCCGAAAGGCTTGGCTCCTGAACCGCAGAAGTGACTTCTGTCTGTCAGCTCTGTTCTTGATGTGTAGAATATCTCTCATCCTGGTGTTGCCTAGAAAAGATGATTCAATTTGCAGCTGATTCAGTGCTCAATGTTTCAGTGACAGAGATGTGGATCAGTGACATTAACCCCAAGTTCACCTCCCTTCACCTCTCTCTGCTCCCTCTCTTTGCTGTCAGACATTCATATCCTCTATTTAGCCTTGGACAAGTCACGATATCCAGTTCTTGGTAAATTGGTTTATTATTGTCACATGTACCGAGGTACAGTGAAAAACATTGCTTTGCATGCTATCCATGCAGATCGTTTCATTACAACAGTGCATTGAAGTAGTACAAAGGAAAACAATAGCAGAATGCAGAGTAAGGTGTTACAGTTACAGAGAAAGTGCAGTGCAGGCAGACAATAAGGTGCAAGGCCATAACGAGGTAGATTGTGAGGTCAAGAGCCCATTTTATCGTATTAGGGGACAGTTCAATAGTCTCATAAACAGCGGGATAGAAGCTGTCCTTGAGCCTGGTGGTACGTGCTTTCAGGCTTTTGTATCTTCTGCTTGATGAGAGGGGTGGGTGGGGCATTTGAATATGTTGGCTGCTTTACCGAGGCAGCGAGAAGTGTAGGCAGAAGTTTGTTAGAGGAAGAAAAGTAAATCCATTGCCAGCGCATCCACTGTGTTCCCAATCTCCTCATCCTATTTAATCCTGAGTTACCATCTGACCTCGTACGCTTTATCACAAAGGCTGCTTGAGCTCGCCTCTAACATTCCCCATTGGCATTGTGCCAGGCCATCTGCTAAACTCTCATCCGTGCCTTTTACCATTCTACTATTCCAACACTTGGGCACCCATCCACCATAATCTGCAGCTATCCAGCTCTAATCATGTTCTGAGTCCTGCTCGGTCACCCAGTTCATCCGAGTCTGCATTCAATTTAAAATGTTCTTGGTGGTCAAATCCCATTGTGGCCTCGTCCCTCCTATCTCTGTGACTTCCTCCAGCTCTTTTTTTTAAATTGTGGACCACTACCACTGCAGAGACGTGAGGAAAGAGGGTGGTGCACAGGTGCTGTACCAACTTCAACCATTGGACTGATCTGCCGTTTAAAGATCTTGGTTGAGCAGGCACGAGGGTCTAACTGGCCTCTTCTGGGTCCAATTCCACAGTGCTGTGATGAGTAAGGTGCCTTCCTTCAGATGAGACATTAAACTTTTCTGTCCTTTTGGGCAGATGTAGAAGATCCCATAGAGCCATTTTGAACAAAAGACAGGCAATTCTTTCCAACATCCTGGCCAATATTTATCCTGTATCTAATTTCAATCAGATGTGTCGATCATTAAATCAATCTGTTTGTGGAGGCTTGTTGGGCACATCAGCAGCACCCACGGAGTACTTGGGCAACACAGTAGTGCAGCTTGTGGAGCTGCTGCCTTTACTCCAGAGACCTGGGTTCAATCCCAACCTCTGCCTGTGTGGAGTTTGCACGTTCTCCCTGTGACTGTGTGGGATCCCTCTGGGTGCTCTGATTTCCTCCCACATCTCAAAGGCATGTGGGTTGGTAGGTTAATTGGACACTGTAAATTGCCACTAGTGTGTAGATGAGTGGTGGAATCTGAGGGGAGTTGTTGAGAATGTGGGAAGAATAAAATAACAGTGTAAATAGATGGTTAGCATGACTCTGGTCTGTTTCCACACTGTGTGATTCTAACTCCATTGTAAAGCACTGAGACATCCCGAATTGGTTGAAAAACCTCTACAAATGCAACCTACTGCAACAATAGTATGAAATCAGTGCTGTAAATTGGAATAAGCAGAGAGAGCTGGCCAGGACCAGCTGCGTACAATGTTTGTGATCTAGTAAAGCAGCATGGGGTCACTAATCCTGAGGCTGAGGCTTAATGCGTCGTGACAGGACTGGCCTACATGCTGACGTCTGTGTTCTGCCGTCATGTTATTCAGCAGATCTGGTAATCTGGGAGTTGCTGCCTATAACACAACAGTGAGCAGCTGGCATTAACTGCTGCTTCAAGAGGCATTCAAGTAGGGCCCAAACCAGGAGAGTTTATACATTGGAAGTGTGTGCATGGATGTATGTGTATATAGACACACATGCACACACAGAAACTCGTGTGTGTGTGTGTGTGTGTATATATATATATATATTATGTGTGTGTAATGTGTATTTATCGTGTGTGTATATATACATATGTATATATTAAAAATCTGTACAAGAAAGATTTGTGAAGTTTTTCAGTGGTTGGGATGAAAGGTGATGGCAGGGTGCCTGATCCTAGCCCATAAAGAACATTCGAGCTACTTCCACATCACATTTGGTGTGCATTTTACTCTGTTGAACAGGAACAACTATAGAGGATTATCTGTGGCGGTTTGAGTTTTTTTTTCCCCCGCATCTCTTCAGTCCAGGTTTGAGCTCTGGTGCCAGTGTCTTTCCCACTTTAGTGCCTCTCCCAATTATTCTACATCATTGCAGCCCAGATGGTGGCAGTCTTCTGCTGCTCAACTGAGATTGGATGGGTGACTGTTTAGGGCCAACTTAATCCAACCTGCACATGATGTCCACGTACTGTTACCTGAATCGTGCAGAGTTGCACTTGGGCAGTTTAGGACAATGTTGATGCTGCAATTATTGCCAGAAATAACTTGTAACATAGAACACTACAGCACAGTACAGGCCTTTCGGCCCATGACGTTGTGCTGACGTTTTATCCTGCTCGAAGATCTATCTAACCCCTCCCTCCCACATAGCTCCCCATTTCCCTATCATTCATGTGTCTTTCTAAGAGTCTCTTAATGTATCTACCCCCACAATCTCTGCTGGCAGTGCATTCCACACACCCACCACTCTATTTTAAAAAAAAACTTGCCTCTGACATCCCCCTTGTATCTTTCTCCAATCACCTTAAAATTATGCCCCCTCGTGTTAGCCATCTTCACCCTGCATGATCAACATAAATCGACAAAACTTGGAAGTATAATAAACTGTGAGGAGGATGGTAGTGCACTTCGAGGAGAGATGGACAGGCCAATGGAATTAAGCGCTGAGAAATGCAAAGCGTCACAATGTGTCAGCATGGATAAGAGGCAATATAACCTGGAGAGCACAATTCTGAAGGGGGCACAGGAATCTGGAGGTATGTGTGCATAGTTTCTGAAAGTTACAGGGCAGGTTTTAAAAGTCTTTGTAAAAGAAAAAAAGTAGACGGGGCCCTGAACTTTATAGAGACAAAGTACAGGAGCAAGGAAGTCACGATGAACATTTTGTAAAGATGCTGGTTCACCCACATTGGCAGGAGAGGCAAGAATAAGGGGACACAGAGTGAAGATAATTTGTTTTGGTTCTTTTGCCGATGAGGAATTTTTTTCATGCAGCAAGGTTTTAAGATCTGAGATGGTAGTGGATTCTGTTTTTTTATTATTGTATTATTTTAAAAGGAGCTGTCAAAATAACTGAAAGGAAGGAGCTTGCAGGGTTGTGGGAGAGGGAGTAACTGAGTTGCTCTGACATTAAGCCTGTGTGAGACTGATGGGCTGAATGGCCTCTTTCGTGCTGGTGCTATCCTGTGAATATGTAACTTTAAAAACTAGCAATATTGCTGCCTTTTCCTCAGAATTTGCATTTTCTTTTTGAAGATGCTTGGCAGGTTATAAAGCAAACTATTGATGCTGAGCTGCATTAGTTAGTGTTAGAACAGGTCGTCAGATGCATGGCCAAAGGTGTCGGCTCTAGGGAGTGTCTTGGAGAGTGGGAGGCAGGGACGTTTATGGCAGGAGTACCGTAGTCAGAGCCTAGGTGGCCACCAATGATGTGCCAGTTGAAAACAAGGTAAACATGAGCTCGGAGAGGATGGAGCAGCATGGAGATCACGTTGGGGGTTGTAGTGGGGGTGTGGGCGAGGAGGCAGAGATGAGGAAGACTGTGACTTAGGTTTTTTGAAGTGAGGAAGAAAAAATTCAAATCCAGATATATTGCTGGACTGAGAGCCAATTCAAACAGGGCACAGGGTGGTGGGGGATTGGACGTTAATTTGAGTTTCAATAAAGGAAGCAGAGGCTGACGATGCAGTGGTTGGTCACGTTCAACAGTTATTTACTACATTGTGTTGAGAATGCTGTGATTGACTAAGATTGGAATAGGACCTTGGAAATGCCACTTTACGTTAGTAAGCAAAAAGGTCCTCCTTCCATTCTGGTGTACGATATTTGGTGTTCACAATATGACCTCCACATTGGAGAAACCAGACAGATTGGATGATCACCTGTGCTTAGTCCACTTGAGCTTCTAGTTGCCTGTCATTTCAATTCGCCATCCCACTCTGATCTGTCTGTGGTCTCCTGCACTTATAACAAGGCCCAGGGCAAGCTTGGGGAAACAACAGCTCGTATATCATCTGGACACGTTGCGGCCTGCGGAACTCAACATAGAATTCCCCGACTTCAGATAACCTGCTTGTTATTTCTGTTTGCATTAGGATTGGCTAGTAAACCCATTACTAGCCAAACTAGCTAATTTTGCTTTAAATGGAAGCGTGTTATAACTGAAACAAAAGGTTTTGTATCTGACCTTATGATATTGAATAATAGGCATCAGAGGGAGGTTATGCTGTACTTGCAACACTGAGGCACAGCTTTTGTACAGTTCTGGTCACCAAACTGCAAGAAAGGTATGAATTGACTGGAAAGGGTGCAGAGGTGATTGACAGGGATTTTGCAAGACTGCAAACTTTTACCTATGAGGAAAGATTAACCAAGCTAATGTTTTCTTTGGGACTGGGGAGACTTAATTGAGGGCCCTGCAGAGAATAGAGGAAGCACTTGTTTTCCCCACAGGCATGGGTTTAAAGTGGAGACAGAAGAGACTGGACTTGCTGGGATCTGGAGCAACAAACAATCTGCCGGAGGAACTCAGCAGGTCGAGCAGCATCTGTAGGGGTGGGGGAAGGAAATGTTGACATTTCGGGTTGAAACCCTGCATCACGAGTGAAAGTGGAGTGGGGAAATAGCCAGTATAAAGAGGAGAAGGGGAGTGGTGAGAGAGGGGCCAGAGGTGATTGGTGGACTGATGGAGGGGGTGTAGAAGCGAGGGGGGCAGATTGAGCCAGGTAGGGGAGGGGTGGAGCTGGGAGATGTGATAGATGGAACCAGGAGGGTGAAGCTGGAGATGGGTGATAAGTGGGAACACAAAGGCTACCCAGTGCCGGAATCTGATAAATGAGGAAGGTGGTAATGAGAATCATTAGGGGAGATGTGAATGGCAGAAAGAACCAGGGTCAGGTGGGGGAGGAGGAGGGAGCTGGGTGTGGTAGGTGGATGGAAACGGGAGGGGGAGGGAAATGGGTGATTTGGGGGGGGGTGGGTGGGGAGGGCACTGGAGGGGTGTGTGGGGAAGGGGCAAACATTTTCAGAGGTTTAAAGGAATTGGTTGAATGATGAGAGGGGAGTTGAGGAAGAATGTTTCCACCCAGAGGGTAGTGGAGATCTGGAGCTCCCTGTCTGAAAAGATGGTAGAACCTTGATGCTCTGAACCTCTGGCTCGACTTCCTCTTGGTCCAGAGCTTGTGTGGTGCCAGTGATTGGCCGACGGGTGTTTTTGACAAATCCTTTGTCTGCTCTTGGGTGGAAAGTACTGCCTGTTTTTAAGCTGTATCCAAATAACCTTTTCAGCAGTTGTCAATGTGCCAAAACCAAGATATTGCACAATCCTGTTAATCCTGGGTTCGGATCAGTGAGTCGCAGAGATTCTGGTAAATTGAGGATGGATCAGAAATGCAGTGAACAGTCATCTGAAGTGCACCTGGCATACTGTCCAGGTGTTGGTTTTTGGATGAGGTGTTAAACCAAGGGACTTAATAAAGATCCCATTTCATTGTTCCACAGAAGCACGGGAGAAGTTCCCTTTGGTGACCTCCCCCAATATTATCCCTCTGTCAACATCCTTAAAATTGATTATCTCACTAATATCACACTGAAATTTGAAGGATCTCGCTGTGTGCAGATGGCTGCTACTAAACATGTCCTGCACTTGCATTGCTTAGAACGCTCTATGAATGTGGACCTTTCTTTAGGATCAAATTTAGTCTTTGTGTCTTTATAATACTTTGGGTTGATGTTAGTTTGTTTGATTGCTCCTGTGAAAATGAAATGGGAGGTTTTGCTATGTTAAAGGTGCTATATAAATGGAAGTTGTTGAAGCAGGAAGGAGAACACTGCTCTTGTATTTTGGCAGAGGATTAATTGAGCTTGAGCTTCCAGATTAGTTGTTACTTGGATTAAGCTGCTGCCCCATGTAGAAGGTGGTTATAGTTGCCTGTGACCTCCCTGGAGAACTGCCTGGTAATCTTACACTACAGTGAGGCAGCTACTGTGAGCTGCTGTCTTGTAACTTCATTGACCAGAGTTCAATCCTGGCTTCTGGTGCTGTCCGTGTGGAGTTTGCACCTTCTCCCTATGACTGCATGGATTTCCTCTGATTGCTCCTGTTTGCACCCACATGCAGATTGGTAATTGACCACTAAATTTCCCCCAACTGTTGGGTGTTTTGGAATTGATGGGAATGTAAGGAGAATAGTCCGCAGGGAAAATTAGTGTGGGAATGAGCTTGCTTGTGGGCCGGATCACTTGCCATAAGGAAGTATGGAAATAATATGGTGGCAACAAAACGACAGGTTGTCACTCTTTGGGAGAAGCACCAAGGTCACATGGCGAGGCTTTACCATATGTTACTGATGATGCCCAGCCATGGTTATGTGCAGAGAAAGGAGGGTCTTGGGTTGAGCTGCTCTGTTTGGAAGCGATGGGATGAGGGTTCAGGTAGTGGAGACTGCAGGTAGGGTTCTGAAGTGCACCCGGGAACGTGTGCAGATAGCTGAACTTGAGATCTTTCATGCCTCGGGCACTGACTATGCGCGCAGTGTTGGGTGTGCTCTCTACGTCTGGGAGAGCTTGGGACTTGTTAGTGACCCAGAGTGTGTGCAGGAAGAAGCGGATTCGGTAGCAGCTTTCAAAAGGGGACAGATAACCAGGAAGAGAGGGGGGGGAATATCTTTTGAGGGCTGTGGTAAAGGAGCAGGATCAGCCAGCATGTGCGTGGTTTCTGTGATGTAGGTTTCTGTGTTTTCTCCTGGCATTGACTGCTCTGTGGTGTTGGGCCTTGGTACGGGAAAGTGTAATGTTTGTTGTCTCTTCCACCTACAGGAACATGATATCGAAACTGCACACGGGGTGCTCCATGTAACCATGCGAGGGACCCCCAAGGGGAATAGACCTGTCATCTTGACTTACCATGACATCGGTCTCAACCGTAAGTCCTTGGCTTTTAATTTCTCTTGGTCTGTTTGTTTGGTGCCAGTCTCCAGATGTCCTCAGAGGATGCTTGTAGATCCCAAAGTCTGGGCAGAAAAGAAGACTCCATCGGCTTCTATCTTAAAATGGATTGTGCATAGGTAAACTGGGTCAATGAGAACTCCCAAACAATGGTAGTGTTTCAGATTATCCCCAGAATAATTTAACGCATTGTTGATGAGAGCTGTGGGTTTTCCTCAGAGTAAGATTTAATTTCTCAACCAAAGCAAACCCTGAAACTCCTTGTCCTTTTGTCATTGCTTTTAATGAACCAGCTGACCCTCCCCCCACTGCCCTGTCCTTTAAGCACTCCACACTGTAGCAAAGGATCAGGACCAGGCTCTCATCCTGAGGAAATTATGGGTGCTTGGGAGGCTCTGCCATGTAATGGAACAGGACCATTCAGTCTACTCCATTGCACGTGGAGGCGTGCATTAGTTTGAATGAAACACAGGCAGTGGGCGATGCATGGAGCCAGTAAAAACTCGCTGTGAAGTGATGAGCTGCAAAAGTGACGAGCTCTTTTAATTGAGAGTTGCATTACGTAGAAAACTCGGAACTTCTCAATGTGGCCTGTAACCAATAACACTTATAAAGTCACCCTACAATATAGGGGAGTAGTAAATAATATCTAAATTTCATCCTACAATGTAGGAAGTGTGGCATCCATTTTGTGTACAGCAGGTTTTTGCAAACAACTACACGGTAATGGGCAGATGATCTGCTTTAAGAATGTTGATTTGAGGATGATTGTTGGAGAACACTGTTGGCATCCTATGAAAGAATACCTTTGGATCAGTTAAGTCCACCTGATAGGGTTTAATTCAGCTGATAAACAGCACCTCTAACGATGCAGCGTCCTCGGGAATGCAGTATCAGGAAGAGCGAGAATGTCCTGGGCACACCAGTGTAAGCCAGAGATTGGAATGTGTGGGAAATGAGAGCATTGGTGGAGAGTTACAAGGTTCTATTATTAGTCCATATGTTGGGATGAGTGAGTCCTTGGTCAATAACCTGTGGACTTGGACAAGGGATTGTACATTCTATAGCTGGGTACATAGCATTAAGAATAGGCAGTCAGCCCCTCAAACCTGCTGCCAATTATTGAGATCTTGATTGATCTTCATCTTGACTTCATTTACCCAGTTTGATTCTAAAATCCTTTGCTGTGCTCTTATAAAGCCCAGTACCACCAAAAGTGAGACGAAACCAATGGGGTTGTTAACTTGCATCCATCGAAACTTTGGCAAAAGTAGAATGTATGGTAAACACAGGAGGGAGTGTGGAATGGAAGAGGTTAATGGGCTGGCTTGAAGTATAGAGAGACTCCTGTGGAGCAGTTAAGCTGAATGTTGTGTTACTCTGCAGTAAACTCTGTGAGCATGGAAGAATGTTATGTGGATGTACTGATATTTTTCTTCCTTTATCCCTATCCCCCACTCTGGCAATACCTCAATTCCCACAGACAAATCTTGCTTCAACACATTGTTTAACTATGAGGACATGCAGGAAATCACGCACCATTTTGCCGTCTGCCATGTCGATGCCCCTGGACACCAGGAAGGAGCTCCACCTTTCCCAACAGGGTAAGGGGTTTTCACACTTGTTTCGTTGTTATTATCTTTCAATATTGGAACAGCAGTAGGCTATTCAGCTCCTCAAGCCTGTTCCACTGATCATTGAGATCAAGGTTGTTCTGCATCTTAACTCCATCAAAAGAGCTGTGCCCAGGGCCACAGGAAACTGCAGAGAGTTGTGGACACAGCCCAGCGCGTCACAGAAACCAGCCTCCCCTCCATGGACTCTTGTCTTTACCTCTCGCTGTCTTGGTGAAGCAGCCAGCATAACCAAAGACCCCACTCACCCACGTCATTCTCTCTTCTCTCCTCTCCCATCAGGTAGAAGATACAGGAGCCTGAGGGCACGTACCACCAGGCTCAAGGACAGCTTCTACTCCACTGTGATAAGACTATTGAACAGTTCCCTTGTACAATGAGATGGACTCTGACCTCACAATCTACCTTGTTATGACCTTGCACCTTATTGCACTGCACTTTCTCTGTAGCTGTGACACTTTACTCTGTACTGTTATTGTTTTTACCTGTACTACCTCAAATGCACTCTGTACTAACTCAATGCAACTGCACTATGTAATGAATTGACCTGTACGATCGGTATGCAAGACAAGTTTTTCACTGTACCTCAGTACAAGTGACAATAATATACCAAATACCTTTCTACCCTTGCCAATGGATGTCTCTTATCCCCGTTGCCTCCCTGTCTTCCTTGCCAGTGCCCCTTCCTGCTGTTTGTTGGGAAGTGCCAGAGACCAAATAGCTGCAATTTCCCTTTTAAAGCTTCCCTTCTTCACCATCCCCACCCCTCGCCCCCCCCCATCCCTTTTCTCATCAGCTTGCACAGCATGGCACCTGTCACCTTGCCCCACATCCATCAGTTGCCCTTCCTCAGGTGGAGCTGCTTGATATAGAGTTAACAGTATCAGACTATAGGTCTCTCAGCTTGGGGAGGGGCCTGTAGCAGGTCGGCACAATTGCAAGCACCAAGCATTTCTGCGTTAGAGGTTATTGCTAAGGTTGCAGGCTTAAAAGAGGCTCTGAAATAAACTTCTGACTCTGCATGTGACAAGGAACATGTAATTGAGAGAACATCTGACGTAAACAGTGTAATACAGCAGAGTCCAAAAACCCAGTGCCAAAAGAAGCAGGCAATTAAAACTGTGACCTAGATTTCTTTCAAAGACAATTATTTCCAAGATGTATAGAATATAAGCTATCAATAGAAAACCAGGAATGTACAGGAACCTTTCCCTTGAAATACTATGAATTGTCAATATTTACTGCAGCCTTGCTCCTAATGTGGGAGTGCAGGGTTTTGGAAATTCATTCAATGTTCTGTTTCAGTCCATCAACATGATGGAAAGGATTTGGGGAGTCTCTCACTGCAGTGTACCCACAAATGATTTTAATCAAATATGGGTCCTGTGGATAGAAAGGTTTAGAGGGATATGGGCCAAATGCGGGCAAATGGGACAAATAGCTTAGATGTGCATCTTGGTCAGCATGGACCCGTTGGGCCAATGGGGCTGTTTCGATGCTGCATTACTCTGACTCTGAGGTCCTTCCCAGTTTACTACAGGGTTCTGTTCCTGTGAACTGTTCATAACCTGAACTGAGCTCCTATATGGCAAAAGATGCCTGCAGCAGCTGGCAAATCCATCCCACCGGGCTCCCAAACGCCTGTTGATAGTGTAGTGGTTAGTGTAACGCTATTACAGTGCCAGCGACCTGGGTTCAATTCCGGCCACTGTCTGTAAGGAGTTTGTACGTTCTCCCCGTGTCTGCGTGGGTTTCCTCCGGATGCTCGGGTTGCCTCCCACATTCCAAAGACGTACAGGTTAGGAAGTTGTGGGCATGCTATGTTTGGTGCCGGAAGCATGGCGACACTTGCGGGCTGCCCCCAGAATATGCTACGCAAAGATGCATTTCACTGTGTTTCGGTGTACGTGTGACTAATAAAGATGTCTTTTATATGTACGTGCTGTACATAATTCGGGCATTCATAAGCTGAGGAGGACCTGAATTTCAAATGCATGTCAATTGTGTGACATATTTAATGAATCACAGAAGTATGTTTACTATCACAACTTGGAGATGAGAATAGGAAAATTAGGAAGGGGACATTTATTGGCATTGTCATTTTCTCAACCCTTCACCTATTTTGGGGCATAAAGTTAAGAACTAGCCTGAAGCTAACAGGTTTGCTGCTTTTGCCATAGTTGTATAGAACTGACCTGTGTACAGCAACTTGTAGTCCTTTTAACTGCAGCAGATTATTAGCTCTGTGTGTAGCAATGGAATTTTCCTGACTTGCATCTCTTTTTTTGTCGTTGCTTTGTAGGTACCAATACCCAACCATGGATGAGCTGGCGGAGATGTTGTCTGCGGTTCTAATCCACTTAAAGTGAGTTCAGTGTAAAAGTTCGCTCAAGTGGAGCCCCAGCAAGACCCTTTTCACCTCCCACCCCCACCGCTTTCCTTCTGTTTCATTTCAATGAGCAGCAGGAATACTGAGAGTTATCTGATTTGTCTTGCAGCATTCAGAATGTGATTGGGGTTGGAGTTGGGGCTGGAGCCTACATCCTTACCAGATTTGCAGTAAGTATCCAAGTAGGTTGGTTTAATCTGCAGTATATCCTTTTCTGGATTCCATGTCGCTTTGGCTTGTTTGTGTCACCAGTGATAAAGTAATTTTGTAACGGCGTTACAGGAAGAAGGTGGGAGAATGGGGTTAGAGGGGAAAAAAAACAGCTACGACTGATGCCAGAACAGATGCTGTGGGCCAAATGGGCCAATTCTGCTCCCATATCTTTTATGGTCTTGTGGTTACAAGACTAGTTCAGAGGCCTGCACCAATGAGTTAGTCACGCTCTGGCAGCTGGGAACTTTTAAATTAAATAAATTAAAGATATAATGTCAGTGCTGGTGTCCATGAAACTACTAGATTGCTATAAATAAATAAATAAATTTGTTTGGCGCACCAAATTCCTTTTGGGGAAGATGACCTGCTATCTTTAGCTGGGCTGACTGCCATGTGACTGCAGTGGGCTATTAACTACCCTCTGAGGTGGCCCAATTATCCACATAAGAAAAGACTCCTCAGTGTGGCGCTTGCTTCAGTACTGTGCTGGACTTTTGTGTTTGAGGCTCTGGCGTGGGATTTGAACCCAGAACCTCCTGACTCGGGAGAAAGGATAACGATCGACACTGTGCAGTGTACCACAGTGCATCTCGAACTGTTGTTAATCTTTAATTTCTATATGTTCTGTGCAGCTGAATCACCAAGATCTCGTTGAGGGACTTGTCCTCATCAACATTGACCCATGTGCTAAAGGCTGGATGGATTGGGCTGCCTCGAAGGTTTGTTGGATAATTCCGTCAAAAGATTTGCCGATTTCTCCGTCTCCTGAAGAAATTTGCAATCTAACACTTCGCTGGTGTGATGCTTATTTTTAATTCTCTTTTCCCTGTCACTAACCGGCTTTCAGTAACTTGCACTAAAAATGTTATTGAGCACTGGCAGTGAGCATTGGCAAGCAACAGACTGCAGGTGCTGGAAGTCGGAAATAATATCAGTGAATGCTAGAAACACTCAGCAGATCAGGCAGCGTCAGTGGAAAGGGAAACATTTTAAGCAACTATCATTGACCTGAAATATAAATTGTTTCCAGTGTTCTCAGTGAGTGCTGGCTTGTTGTCCAACCGTGCCATTTGTGGGGTGGTTGCTAACCTCTGAGGTAAGAGGGGGACAAGCCAAACCACCATGAAAGGGGCAGAGAGCTTCTGATTATAACACGGGCATAGGTGCAAATGTGCAGGAACAGAAGAAGCTGCAGAGAGCAGTGGACTCGGCGCGATACATCACCGGCACAGCCCTCCCCACCATCAAAAGTATCTACATGAGGCACTGCCTCAAAAAGGCAACATCTATCATCAAAGATCCCCACCACCTGGGCCATGCCATCTTCTCACATCTACTAGCGGGCAGGAGGTACAGAAGCCTGAAGTCCTGCACCACCAGGTTCAGGAACAGCTAGTTCCATTTTCTATGCCAGTTTCCCCCTAGCCCTCACTTTCCTGATCTTTTGCCAATTTATCTGCTACTTTGCTGCTTAAGCAAGCCCTGTGATGAGCTTCTGCTGATATCTCTGTCTAGTAGAGGGACGGCACGGTAGTATAGCGGCTAGCGTAACGCTATTACAGCACCGGGTTCAATTCCCGCCGCTGCCTGTAAGGCATTTGTACAGTCTCCCCGTGTCTGGGTGAGTTTCCTCCGGGTGCTCTGGTTTCCTCCCACATTCCAAAAAAAAAGACATATGAGTTAGGAGCTGTGGGCACGCTATGTTGGCGCCAGAAGAGTGGCGACACTTGCGGGCTGCCCCCAAAGATGCATTTCACTGTGCTTCGATGTACGTGTGACTAATGAATAAATATCATCATAAACATCAAGTAGGCCTTCAAGAGTAGAATTGGTATTAATCTAGTACGTTTTGTGCTTTCCCGGCATCGTTGGCCTGGGTGGATTGGGGCAAAAAAATTGGGAAGATGGCAGGAAGTAGGCAGGCTTTTCCTTCCCAATTGTTGTCCAGTGATTTGGATCTGATTACAGGAGTTGGCCTTCAACCCTTGTGCTGCATTTGCCATTTCTTCATCTGTCGCTTGAGATGGAGGATGACTTCCACTCCAGTTCTGGGGTGGCTGCTGAGGCCAGGATGGGAACAGCAAATTCCCCAACAGACGGAGCAGGAGGTCTGACAAGGTGGGGTGGGAGGGTGGGTGGTTTGTGAGGTAGTCCGTTCCTTCTGCTGCTTGTGCAGGGCTCCAGTATACTCCCAATTCATGGACATGGGTTATCAACACCAACCCAAACACCCCTTCTCTACTTCAGATAGTGCTACTTAAGTAGGAAGTTCTACTTAAGAACTTCCCAAGAACTGGTGGGGTAATACAATGTGTTTCAAGGAGACTTTCGGTGCTTCTTTCAATCTTTGCTCTGCTCTCCTGGTAATGCCATTTAACAAAATCATAGCCAATCTGTAACCCAGTTTGCTAGAACTAGTCTTGTAAAAAGCAACTGGAATGGAGATGGGGAAATGTCTCTTCATGGTGTGTTGTAGATTCTCAGCTGCAGAGGGTTGTGGATGTTTGTATTGCATATATCAAGGCTGACATTGACTTCTGGGCACTGAGGGGTGTGAGTATTGAGCCCCATTCCTGCACCTTTACCATATTGTGCTTGTCTACTTTGCCTGGTTTGTCCTGTTCCCCGTGGCTTGCTTGATGGAGTTACCTTCAGGCCTTGAAACACATTGTATTACCCCACCAGTTCTTGGGAAGTTCTTAAGTAGAACTTCCTACTTAAGTAGCACTATCTGAAGTAGAGAAGGGGTGTTTGGGTTGGTGTTGATAACCCGTGTCCATGAATTGGGAGTATACTGGAGCCCTGCACAAGCAGCAGAAGGAACGGACTACCTCACAAACCACCCACCCTCCCACCCCACCTTGTCAGACCTCCTGCTCCGTCTGTTGGGGAATTTGCTGTTCCCATCCTGGCCTCAGCAGCCAATTAAAATGGGGTTTATTTAAGAAGCAAATTTTGATTGAATCCCCTCCCATCCTCCTTGCTTGTATAGAGGGAGGGCTCTGTAGGGAACCACGGGAAGTTAAGTGGAATATTAGTTAACATGAGGTTCAGGAAAGAAGAGGAGAATGTTGTCAGTGGGATCTTTGGGCAGCTTCTGATAGTTGAGACTCCTGATGATGGTTCTTGCAGTGCTGCTTTTGTTTCTTGATGGAATAATCTGTCTATTTTAATTCTCTTCCAGCTTTCAGGATGGACCACCAACCTGGATGACATTGTGCTGGCTCATCACTTCAGTAGCGTGAGTTAAAACCATTGCTCACAATACTAGTTGCGATCACGGTCGCTATTCAGTGTGGGTTCTTTTCTCCTTGCCTGGAGTGCTTGGCACCATATTGTGTATATTGTGGGTGTTGCTGACGAGCTGGCTACGTACTCCCTGTCCTAATTGCTCTCCTGAATGGAGATGTCTCATTGTCACGTCTCTGTCAGTGCATCAACATTTATAGCCAATCACCCTGCAGTGTCGTATGCCATTGCTTGCATGTCTGCTCCTTGAGTATAGAATGAAATTTGTAACAACTTTTACCTATTGATAAGTTTTCAGAAAGATTTGTGGAAATTGGGGGAAATGGAGGTTATGTGGATGGAAACTGTCCCAGCACTACTGAGCTGGAATCACTTTAATAATGAGTGGTGCAAACTTTCTCCACAATATCTGCATAAATCGTACTTTTACAGTGATTATTTATTCAGTTCAGAATCACTTTAGCTGGGGGAATAGGCAACCCCCCCTCGATTAAACTACCACCAGGCTATAATCCGAAACTGAATCGCAAATACTGCACATACAAGACAATTTGAATTGAAAGAAAATGCTGGAAAATTCTCAGCAGATCAGGCAGCATCAGTGGAGCAAAAACATGTTTTGGGTCAAAGATCCACCATCAGACCATCACTTCAGCTGGGCTGTGGTGTGAAGACTGACTCTGTTACTGAATGGACAGTGAGTCAATCAGTTCATTCTACTGCTACTGATCTTACTATACTCTTTTCCAAATTAAAGACAAACTGTAAACAACCCCATAAGTAAGTCGCTTTAAATAAAAACAAGTTTCTAGAGATCGGGCATCTTTTACTACTTGTCCCAAAATGTCGCCTTGTTGACTGACAGCATCAGTTCAAATATCTGCAGCAGATGCACCTGTGTCCATTTAGCACCAGCAATCAAAGTTGAATTTCTGTCCCAAATATCTGAGGTCACTGACCTCTCATGGAGCTATTGTGACAGAAGTCTATTGGCCTGAAGGATTAACTCTGTCACTGTGTCTCTGGAGATGTTGCCTGACCTGCTGAGCAATTCTACTGTTTTGTTTGTAATCCCAGTGTCACCAGTATTTGCTTTTTGCCAACAGTGTCCATTCAATTTAACCTTGACATAGGAAATAGGATGATGTCAGTGGTGTGTGAGTTTGAGGACTGGGGCACTGGGAAGAAGAAAATGCCCTTGTTATAATTAATGAACCACTGTAGCCACACAAATCAAATCTATGTCCCACTGACTCTTCCTTGGCTACTCTGATTGGGTCTGGTATCCGTCCTGATTTTATATGAAACAGGAGAACGAGAGAGACTTTCTTGACAACTTCCATGGAACTGGGGAGCCCTGAAGCAGTTTAAAGTCAAAAGATGTACAGGTGACTTCTGCGTTATGTCCGTTTGGGTTAGGCAAATTCGCCCTTGCAGAATTCTCAAATTGCTACCCAAAAACTTGAGACACAGAATACAATTAACTCTCTCGGAATTTCTGTCAGGGGTGGGGGGAAGAAAAAGTAAATAAATCCAACACTTTTCCTACTCGCGTTTCCTGATGCACGCACGGATGATGTGGCCTCGCGTTACAGAAAATTGCAGTTATGGACAGTTTTCTCATAATGCAACCTTCCCCCATAACGCAGAGGTTGCCTGTAACCCTCGGCGGGTCAGGCAGCATTTGTGGAAAGTGCATTGGTTAATGTTTTGGGTTGAAGATTCTTCGTCACCCTGAAATGTTAATTCTGTTTCTCTTTCATAGATGCTGTCTGATGTAAAAACAGAAAATGCTGTCCTGTTTTTACTTCAGGTCGCCAGCACCTGCAGGTTTTTATTTTCACTTGGTGCTGCCTGTTCTGTTTTTGCTTGACATGTAGTCATTGGCTGTTGTGTTTCTTGTATTGCAACAATCTAGATGTAGTAAGATCCTACTTAAAGAAAATTCAATTGACCCTATCATCTATGTTGCCAGTATACCAATGAGCCATAGGTAATTTCTACAGGAATGTGGGCTACTGCCACTTTAGCTATCTTGATCAATATTGAAGTACCATAATGAGTTAAGTTTATTTGTTTTGATGGCTGCCTCTCTGTTCCTTTCTGAACCACTGCCCAATGCAGGAGGAGCTGGAAAACAACTTAGAGCTGATCCAGACCTATCGACTCCACATATCCCAGGACATCAACCAGGAAAACCTGCACCTTTTTGTCAATGCATACAACAGGTATGGAGGGATTTATAAAAGGATTGTTGCATCTGTTATTGGAATTGGTTTATGATTGTCACATGTATCAAGGTACATCTTGCATACCATTCATACAGATCAATTCATTACAACCGTGCATTGAGGTAGCACAAAGTAAAACGATAACAGAATGCAGAATAAAGTGTAACAATTACAGAGAATGCAGTGCAGGCAGACAATAAGGTGTAAGGTCGTAATAAGGTAGATGGAAGTCAAGAGTCCATCTTGTCATACTAGGGAACCGTTCAATAGTCTTATAACAGCGGAATAGAAGCTGTCCTTGAGCCTGGTGGTACGTGCTTTCAGGCTTTTGTATCTTCTGCCCAATGGGAAGGGAGGAGGAGAGAATGGCCAGGGTGGGTGGGGTCTTTGTCTACACTTCTCGCTGCCTTGGTAAAGCAGCCAACGTAATCAGAGTCCACGGAGGGTAGGCTGGTTTCCGTGATGTGCTGAGCTGTGTCCACAACTCTCTGCAGTTTCTTGTAGTCACAGGCAGAGCAGTCGCCGTACCAAACCGTGATGCATCCAGACAGGATACTTTATGGTGCGTCAGTAAAAATTGGTGAGGGTCGATGGGGATGTGCCATATCTTATCCATGTAGTCCTGGAATGATAGATTTAAAAATAGAACTTAGCAATATCAACCCTTTTCTTAATCACTGAGACTCCTTCGACAGCACCTTCCAAGACCTTTTAATAATTAGAAGCAAAAGGACAGTAAAAACATGGAAACACCACCACCTCAAAGCTGCTCTCTTAGTCACACACCAAATATCGCTGTTCCTACACTGTTGCTGGATCAGAATCCTGGAACTCCCTTCCCAACAGTGTGGTGGGTAATACCCACACCTCAAGGACTGCAGCGGTTCAAGAAGGAAGCTCACCACCACCTTCGAGGGCACCTAGGGGCAGCCAATTAAACACTGTCTCAGCCTGTGAAGCCAGTCATGAATAATGACTCTCTTTTTGAATAACCAGTTTCATAATGAAAAGGCAGCATTTAAAGGTTAAATTCTGACTCCAGTGTCTCAGTAAGATTAACCAGGGTATTTATTCAGGGAATGTGGGTGTCACTCAATAGGTCTGCGTTTGTTGGTTATTCCCTCTTAGATCCTTGAAATAAGTGAGTGGTCAAGCCTTTTTGGGGGGGCAGTTCGGAGTCAGCTATATTATTGGGTCTGAAGTAGTGTTTAAAAAGTCAGACTGGGTAAAGATGACTTCGTACCAGAAGGACATCAGTGAACCAAGTAGGTTTTTTATGGTGGTCCAGTATTTTTATGGCAACTATTAATGGGGCTCGGTTTCTTTTAAAGTTAGTCATGTAAAGTCTACTGCTGGATTCGTATTCCTGTCTCTAGAGTTTTGTCCAGTAACTCAACCACCAGGGTACCTTGCTCCTAGTAGCTAAACCCTAAAGGCAAGGCAGATATTGGCTGAATAGTCAGCACCCTTAAATTATCCGAGGAGGATGTGTATAAAGTTTCTGCTCATCCAGCAATCCAGCCGCAGAACTGGACATTAGGATGAGGGCATCTCTCGGCATCAATTTGTGATGTGTTTGAGTAATCTTCCAGTGGTTGTGGCTATTTGCTATAAGTGAAGTGAGTTTAAAGGGAGTGTGGGAACTGGGGCTCTGGTGAGCCAGATGCTGAACCATTGGGATTTCTGAACAATGGGATATGGGATCATTGGAATTTTGCTGTATTTTGGATTAGGTGTGTACTCAATTAAGAACTTTATTTGGGATATACTTGTTTCCAAGATCTGCAAATTAGAGAAATCGTGAAGGTGACCATCCAAGCAATCTGAAGTTTTAAGGGCACAATGGGACATTCACAGTCTCAGCCTTGGTACTGACTTCCCTTTCATTTATGGCTTTGTAGTTTTTCTTTTTGTTTCCTTTGCAAAAACCATGAAACTGGGATAGAGGCTTTGGAAACGTGATCCATGCACCCACCTGGTAGCAAGAGCCAACAGCTATACTGTGACATGTGACCAGATAGAGAAATGTTGATGTAATAATTTCCATTGGTAAAGTGTGACCCAAATATCCTGATGACAGGAAGTAGTGGGCTGCAAGCAGTAAAGTGGTACATAAAGTCATGCCTCATGCAAACTATTTATAATTGTTCATTTACAATCACCTTGCATTAATTTATCTGTATTTTACTTTCCCCTTTTTATAGTCGCAGAGACTTGGAGATTGAACGACCAATTATTGGCGTGAATGAAACAACGGTTAAAACTCTGCAGTGAGTAACTTTAATTATCAAGAAGGCTTAAGTCAAGAGCAGTATCTGACCTTGAATGCACACTAAGTCCTGACCGTTGGCCTGAAAGATGCCTGTAATGGGATTATTCTGAATCTTTCCTCTCTCGTATCGTGGGCTGATGACCTCATTGAGTCATAGTCTTGCAGCACGGCAATGGGGCCTTTCGGCCCACCATGTCCGTGCTGACCTTTTTTGCACAGCTACACTAATTCCATTTGACTGCATTAGGACCACATCCTTCTCTGCCTTGCCTATTTAAATGTCTGTCTAAATGCCTCTTAACCATAGTAATTGTATCTGATTCCCCCACCACCTCTGGCAGTGCATTTCGGGGGTGGGGGGGGGGGCGCGGGTGGTTCGGTGCTGGGGGGAACTACTCATTTTAAAACCGAATATTGGTGCTGTTAGTTTGAGCAAGGTTCACACTTCCTCCATTCGGGGGTATGATTTTACTTTAACGTTTAGTGCTTGCCCAGATGGTGATTTATCTCATTGGGTATGGCGTGTCAATCCACTGTCAGGGAGCACCCATTGTGAACAAACAGGAACCTGGAGCAGAGACCTTTGACTCTTCTTCATTGCCCAGGTGTGACTTTTGTCTTGATATCCCAGATGACATTCATCTGCACTGCACAGATTGGATGCTGATTGTATAGTCCTTGTCGCACATCACCGTGCACTTGACACTATCCCAAGCAGACTGGGCAAGACTTCCTACCGCTGATAAATCCATGTCATCTTTTCCTTTTTTGGGTAACCCCATTTTACATTCCTTTGCCAGACTTCCTGAACTACTTCACTGCCAATAACGCATTCTTGAATTGTACTTGCTGTTGTAACCAGTTCATGCACAGCAAGGTCCCACAAACAGTAATGTGAAAATGATCAAATATATATTTAGTGGTGTTAGTTGAGGGATAAATCTGGTCAAGCCACCATGGGTAAGTTTTAATCTCTTTGAACTAGAACTGGGGACCCTCCAAGAGAGCAGGTGGGGCTCAGTTCAACATCTTAATCCAAAAGACTGAAGGGCAGGCACGGTTAGCGTAACGCTATCACAGCACCAGTGACCCAGGTTCAATTCCCGCTGCTGCCTGTAAAGAGTTTGTACATTCTCTCTGCATGGGTTTCCTCCCACATTCCAAAGACGCATGAGTTAGGAAGTCGTGGGCGTGCTGTGTTGGCACCAGAAGCGTGGCGACACTTGTGGGCTGCCCCCAGAACACTCTACGCAAAAGATGCATTTCACTGTGTGTTTTGATGTACATGTGACTAAAAGTTATTTTATCTTAAATTTTGACAGTGTAGCACCCACTCCATATCATTTTGGGTTTTTGTGCTTGAACCTCTGGAGTGGGACTTGAACATATAACCACATGATTCGTAGGAAAGGATGCTACCAGCCACACTATCTGTCCTTCAAGCAGTGGGGGGAGGGGGGGAATGTATGGTTTCTAAGAAACACTGATGTTATTCAGGGATTTCTCTTTGAATTCATAATTAATTTGCAATAAACTAATGTAGAGAGGAATCAGTGAGAATGATATTTTGTTGTTGTAGGCCAGATCTGTTAAAGGAAAATGGTGATCAATTGATTTGCTGCCAATATTGGAAATTAATGATTTCCATTTGTCAGTAAGGCCACCCCATTCTGTCTCCTTGGTGACACCTGCCTGGTCCCACCTCCACAGTGTTGCCCAGTCTCCCTTTGCACCACCAGGCATGCCCCCATCTATTGCCTGCCTCCTAAGCTTCTATTATCCAGAAATTCAACTAAAACTCTACTGCCCACATCCCATCCCTCGCTGGGTGTGCCTCTTCCTGGGCTCCTGGTGTCCTTGGACTTCTTCCCCAGCATGTTGAACAGTTCAGGTATCTGTCCTCTCTGACCGTGACCTCCTTCAGGCATTAATTCTGACCTTCTGATAGCATCTCCCTTTCTACAGATCCATCTTTGGTGGACAACCTTGTTTTCAGACATTTCTTCCCAAACACATCACTGCTCAGTACCCATTTTCCCATGTATATGTAATACAGTAGCCATTTTGCATTAAGGTCAACATTGTTGGTGGTGACTGTCAATTGCTCCCTCATTAAATCATTTATGAGACACAGGTGAGTAGTAACATTGAGTCTGACAAACAGGTGTGCTTACGGAAGGGCTTCCATGGTGCACTTCAGCTGTGTGTCCATTGTTTTCCATTTACAGCTGTTACTGGGTAATGTTTATTTAATGATATTCTGTTAACATCAGAATCTTCTGATGTTCATACAGATTTCCCATCTGTTTGATTGTGTGCTACATTTTTATCCAAGTCTCGGGATGATTGTCTAGCCTCAAAGCTTTTCAATTACAGTTCTTCAATAACTTTAAATTCCTGTACATCTTTTTTAATGTCTGGTGATTCTTTGTTTTCTGGGGAGTGAGACTGAACCTTTGTTTTCTCTCAGATGCCCTGCTTTGTTGGTTGTTGGTGACACCTCTCCTGCAGTGGAGGCTGTGGTATGTGACTCGGGAGCTAAATTACTTATTGTTTACTCTTCTCTCTTTTCGGTAATGTGTGTCTAATTCAAGTAATCAAGTTTAGCACATAGTAATCTTTTTTTGCATAGCTTTGTGGTGAGCCACCAACATTCAGCATAGTTAGTATCTAGAGTTAATTCGGGAAGCATATCTTCCTTTCCACCCCAACACTCGGTCCTGGTCTTCAATCATCAATTGGCGTGGAGTCACTGAAAGTGGTGCTAACAGATACTAAGGAGGGTTCTATCAGGGTAAATGTTGGGATGTTTTCACTAGGGGGAGTGTCACGAACAAGGGGTCATAGCTGCAACACAAGGAGCTAATCACTTAAAATCGAGAAGACACGAGCGACTATACATGCTGGAATGTGGAGCAAAAAGCATTGGTCAGGCAGCATCTGTGGAGGCGAAGGCAGAGTCGATGTTTTGGGTTGAAACCCTGCATCAAAACTGAGGTGTGTAAGAAATGTCTTGGAGTAGTGAACCTCTGGAATTCTCTGCTTCTGAGGGTAGTGGAGGCCAAATCATTAGGTATATTTAAGGTGGAGATGGATCTTTCAAATGTTTATTAAGGAATTGAGGTTTATGGGGAACTGGTTGACGCTAGCATAGATCAGCCATGATATTAAATGGCAGGGCAGGCTTAAGGATCTACTCTTTCATGTGCGTGTGATATATACAAGAAATCTTTCACAAGGATAGTATCGGAATAGACTGGGTACAGCCATCAACTAGATAGAATAGCTGGCACTCTCTGGTAAAGAGCACAGTGAAGATGTGGCTTAATGGAGGTCCTAGGAAAGGTGGATCTACTTGTAAGGAATCTAAACACTAGTTATTTACGCAGGGCAGGTATTAATAAATCCATGGAGAATTAAGGACTGATTTATAGACCAGAGATAGATTGAAATGTTAATCCCTTGCTGCTGAAGCAATGAAACAAATGGAGTCATTTAAAATGAAGGTGGCTGAATGATGAAGTTGAAATGAATTGAGTTAAAGACTATGGTGTTGGATGAAATAAAGTGAAGGAAGGCTTGTCTGGGGCATAAATGCTGATGCAGGTCTTTGGCCAAAATTTGACATGAGTTGGGAGCCTGGTACATTAAGCAGAATGGACACGTGCTTGGTATGTTGGATTCACACTGAAGATTTAAAAAAAATAACTGCAGATGCTGGAAATCAAAGATAAAAACTCAATGCTGGAAACACTCAGCAGATCAGACAGCGTCTGTGGAAATAGTGACGGAGGCTGGAAGGTGATGCGTGGAGGCAACAAAGGGCTGCAGCTGGGATCTGATGAGAAAGGAAGGTGGAGTGTGGAATCAGATTGAGGAGGTGGGGTGGGCAGGTGGGATCAGTGGAGTTTTTTTATAAAAGGACCAGAAAGCTAAAGAGTGCGGAATGCAGAATGTGGTGCTGTTTCACATTCATTTGCTGAGATGTGCAATCACTTGTAATTTGGTATTGGTTTATTATCCTCACTTGTCAATGAGGATAAGAGACTCACTGGAAAGGGAAGGGTAGGAAAGGTATTTGGTATATTATTGTCACTTGTACTGAGGTACAGTGGGAAAAACTTGTCTTGCATACCGATCGTACAGGTCAATTCATTACATAGTGCAGTTGCATTGAGTTAGTACAGAGTGCATTTGAGGTAGTACAGGTAAAAACAATAACAGTACAGAGTAAAGTGTCACAGCTACAGAGAAAGTGCAGTGCAATAAGGTGCAAGGTCTCGACAAGGTAGATCATGAGGTTAGAGTCCATCTTATTGTATAAAGGAACCGTTCAGTAGTCTTATCACAGTGGGGTAGAAGCTGTCCTTAAGTCCGGTACCTGCCCTCAGGCACCTGTATCTTCTACCCGATGGAAGAAGATAGAATGTCCCAGGTGGGTGGGGTCTTTGATTATGCTGGCTGCTTCACCAAGGCAACAAGAGGTAAAGGCGGAGGGGAGGCTGGTGTCTGTGATGCGCTGCGCTGTGTCCACAACTCTCTGCAGTTTCTTGCGGTCCTGGGCAGAGCAGTTGCTGTACCCAGCCGTGATACATCTAGATAGGATGCTTTCTATGGTGCATCAGTAAAAGTTGGTGAGAGTCAAAGGGGACAAACCGAATTTCTTTAGTCTCCTGAGGAAGTAGAGGCGCTGGTGAGCTTTCTTGGCTGTGGCATCTATGTGATTTGACTTTAAACTGCCTTAGTTGTATATGGCAGGAGCAAAGGAACATGACCATAACATCTGTAGAAGCAGGAGCAGCTAGTATTCGAGTTAGCAATGTAATGTGACCTTGATGGTGTTTCTCGTATGGACGGCATGTATTGAGCCCAATGATGTGTGTTCATGATACTGTAAATGCAACTGTGTTCCTTGCTAATGTTGTCAAATGTTGTCCATTTGGCTCTAGGTTGAGTGCAATTCTAGGCTAAACCCAACGAACACAACGCTACTGAAGGTGAGATTACCTTCCCGAGCCCAACGTTGCTTTCCGTTCTGTGTTTTTAGTTGCCTTTGCTCCCTGACCACCAGTAGTTACACTTCAGTAACTGAGCCAGAACCTCTAGGCCCTAACTTGTCTGCTGGCCTCTCCTGGGCCCAACAACCCTTCGCCTAACCCTGGTCCCAGCAGCTGAGTCACTGAGGCCTGCAACCAAATACTGACCCACCAAAGCTCTCAGCGTAACCTCTGCCTGCTGGCCTGATATCAGCAGGCTCTGCCCACACCCCTGTGGGACCTCCAGGTTATGAAAGACACTAAATCCAGGAGGCACTTGGTGAGGAATTGGATTGTTCATTCAGACAGGATCCAGGAGTCGGTAAAATCCTTACTGAAGTACTAAAGCATTGCAGAGAAGTATTACAGATCTGAGTTCAAGACTTCATCTCCTTCAACTGGGAAGGTGAGAGCTTTGCCAGAAGGCCTTCAATACACAGTAATCATGTCAATTTTAAAGAAAGGGGATGAGGCCTCCAGTTGCAACCAGGTTTGTAGATAAGATTTTGGGCATTTAGAGCTGTGTTTGAGACATCCCTTTGACCTCTGTTTTATAGGCACAGGTGCATAATCCGCCCAGTGTTTACCTTGTCTAGATTAACAGGAGTAATGGTTTACTGATTGGTTCTGGATGATTTAAATCCTGTAGGAAGAATGTCCCCTATTGAATTAACAAGAATGTTAATCACCATTCAGGAATGAAACTGTATGAGACTGGAGCCAATAAAGAAGTTTCAAAGACTAGTCATGTATTGCTTCTAGTAAGGCCTAAACCAGGTTCTCCTTGTACAGTAACGTATCTCTTCCACTTCATTGGCAGATGGCAGATTGTGGAGGGCTTCCCCAGGTGGTTCAGGTAAGTAGAGTTGGTGTTGTCTCTCCACCTTTTGCTGAAATCGGATTTTAGTTCCTTGCATTGACCTCGTCTTGTCTGGGACAGACGTCTACTCTTTTTATCTCCCGGTATTTAAATTGCACATGCTACTTCCAGCTCACTGTTTGACAAAAGGCATTTAGAAAAGTTGAAGCATTTGTACTGGCCTTAATATTTCATCTGTCAAAAGTTGTTGTTTTTCTATAAGTTGTTTTCTTTTCACCCCATTTACCTTCTCTGACCTTACTGATGAGCTGTAGTTCAACCTTCCCTCTTTTAACCAGGCAGGTACAGTTACACATCACCCAGGGGACTGACACAGTTAACAAGTACTTTCTGCAGGTATGGGTTATGGTGGGATGGCATACCCAGATTCCTGCTGTCCAAAGTGGTGAAGTCGGTTTTGGGAGGTTCTGTCACGAGTTGCTGGGGCTCACCTCGTAGGTGATTAGTGTCATGCTGAGGATGCCTTTGGTTCAGAACCTCACATGAAACTCCTTTCAACTTTGTCTTTAGACCCTGGGCAAGTTGGTGCTCTTCTGCAGGGGTTAAGAACGAGCTTGCTAAAAGTTGTAGCCTTCCATGTTATCCTTCCCTGTAGACAAGTATAACACTGCACTTGTCCCTCAACATGGTGACCAAGGTGCAAACTAATCCACCAGCTCTTGCCTTTCTTTTAAAATCTCTCATTTTCCCCTCCATTTCTGAAGGAAATCTATTTTGATCTGTCTCCTACACAGAGCATTTGATTAAGATTGAGGATCCCACGCTCTGCTCCTGCCCTCCATGTTTTCTGTGACCCGCTAATCTTACCTCTTGGTTCAGATGAGTTGTCTAAAATAAGCATGTTGATTAATGAATACCTGTGTTTACCCCCTAGCCTGGCAAGCTGACTGAAGCCTTCAAATACTTTGTGCAGGGAATGGGCTACAGTAAGTATAACCTCTTGAACCTTATTTAATGGAATTCTTTTCAAAAGCTTGTTTCTCACCACTGGATTGTTTAATAATGAGTTCTCCTCCTTGTCACCCCAGCACAATGATTGATTTAGTGAAGAATCCCAGAATAAGCTCTAAAGAGTTGGGCAGGTTCTGATTTATTGAGTTTGCAAAGTGCAGACGTGCTCCCTGCATTGGTCAAACCAAGCAGTTTTCTGTGGATTTCTTGATGTTACATAGACAGTGGAAAGCTACGACTATATCCTGAGAGAGACCTCGTGCAGTTTGAATTATCTGCTCGGTTTGCTATGGAAACAACACACGTGTAACCTGTTGGTTTTTGATCTTGTTTGCAAGGCAAACCTCATCCCCACAGTGTTGGAGCTTTGTCTTGTATTGTCAGTACAGCAGGTTTTTACTGAATGATTTAATGGAAATGTACTATCTGGTGATATGACATTGAGAATCCCCTTAACCTTTGCAGAGGAACTTGACTGATGAGATGCATCATAGTTGCTTGGAATCGTAATCTCTTGAAATTGCATAGGACTTTAAAGCTCAGAATTTGCTTCACGAGCCTCCTCCCATCTATCTGTTGTCCTATCACTGTAAATTTTCTATTTTTTTTTCCCCTCTGTGTATCCAGCTGCTGCTTAAAAGAATGTTTTCTGTTCAGCTTGTCCACTCGACTTGGTAGCGAGTTTCACGTTCTCACGGCTAATTCTCCTGAATTCCTTTCCAATTTATTAGTGAGCACCTTGTATCTGTGGCTTCCATTTGGGGATTTTACAAATTGGAAACGCCAATCTCTACATCCTTTCTATCAAACCATTTCATCGTTTTCAGGTAACCCGGATCCCAGTGTTCCTTTCTCTTCCCCTTCTGATCCACCCAAATTTTGTCACCTTCCCCTCCCCACTGGGTTCCAGCTGCGTATCATCCACATACACAACCTGCTGGGTCCCTTATTCTCTTCCCCCATCTGCCCATCATCCCTTCCTTATTTGATTCCACTTATCAGATTCCCACATCTGCAGCCTCTGTCTCCACTTACCACCTTCCAGCCTCTATCTCTTCCTCCCCCTACCTGGCTCTGTCTGCCCTTTTCTCTCTCCTTGTGTCTCTACCTCTCACCCACCAGCTGCTGCCTCCCAACACCCCTCTCCATCTGGCTCCATCAGCCCATCATCCCCCTCCTCACCTGGTTCCACCTATCGCCTGCCAGCCCCTCCCTCTCATCTCCTTATACTGGCCATCTCCCCCTCTGCACTCGGTCCTAATGCAGGTGCTCGACCTGAAACGCCGACCATCCTTCTGCCTCCACAAGTGCTGCCTGACCCGCTGAGTTTCTCCAGCATCTGCAGCCTCGTGTCTCCGTCTCATCGTTTTATCTGTTACCCC
Organism: Pristis pectinata; assembly: GCF_009764475.1. Taxonomy (NCBI): domain Eukaryota; kingdom Metazoa; phylum Chordata; class Chondrichthyes; order Rhinopristiformes; family Pristidae; genus Pristis; species Pristis pectinata. The sequence continues at coordinate 38,084,698 of NC_067420.1, forward strand.
CTCACTCTTAGTTTTAGAAAATACCAACCCAAGGTTTTCAATCTTTCCCAGTTCTGTCCTTGCTGCAGTCAACCTTGGCCATTGTTCTTGCACTCTCCTGTGCTGTAATGGGTCCATCGTACATATTGGCTGTGGTGGAATCACCATCCTGAGGCACAAGCTCAGTTCCCACTGTGGGGCCTGTAGAATGTAGACTCAGTTAATTAAGTAACCTGAAATTTAAAATAACTTGGTAATGTCCACAAAATTACAGAATTATTGTAAAAAACCTATTTGAATCTCGATGTCCTTCAGGGAAGGAAATCTCTGTTCTCAGGCACACGCTCATCCCCGCAGGTCTTGATGAAGTCGGTGACAGCCGTGGCATATTCATTCCGATCTGAAGATGAATCCCTGACTATGGTCCAGTCCACCGACTCAAAGCAGTCCTGTAAACACTCCTCTGCCTCCCTTGACCATACCTTCGTGGTCCTCACCACTGGTACTGAGGTCCTCACTCTGCCTACGTGCCATCCATACTCTGTCTGCTCTCTACATTTGACTCCAGACACAGCAGTGTAGTTGACTTTTTCCTGGCCTCTGAGATGCCTCATTTGTACCATAGTATGATGTTACTGCCACAGTTCACCATCGCTTTCTTGAGGGCAGCTAGGGAATGGGTAATAAGCACTGGCTCGGCCAGCAGTGTCCACAACCTGAAAAATGAATAAAGAGAGAAAAGAATTGAGATGCCTTTTAGGACATGGATGAAGCATCGCACCCATCAATTCTGAATGCTACGCTCTCTCCACAATTTCCCTTTTACTTTCCTCTGCACAAAGTCCAAGTTACACAGCACCAGTGGTTCTGGCCGATGCACCTTAGCAAGGGTATTTCATCCTTGAAGTGAAAGCAGTGTCAGTTTACCAGAATGGTACAGAATCTTCCAAATTTGGCCACGTAACACGATGCCACACTCTGATGTGTGACATTTCCGTGCTGTATTTTGTTCTAATTTGCTTCTTCCCATCTTCATCTGTCCATTTATTTCTTTCATACTTGTTCTCTTAGCCAGTTTACGCTCAAAGGCAGCTATGCTATTCATCTCGGCCACACCAAGGTTTGGGGAAACGATTCAGTTGAAGATTTCAAGAGATTAAGATTAGATGGGCTACATTCTGTTGGTTGGGGAGTCCAACACTGGAAGCATAGTCTTTAAAAACTAGACCCAACCTTTTGGGAGCAGATTTGGAAATCAGTTCCTCTATATTCAGTATGTAGAAGCCTGGAGCTCTCTTCCACAGCAGCAGATTACACTAGGTCAATTAGTTTGATATATATTAATTAAAGGTGTTGGGGATATGGGGGAGAGGTGGGTGAATGGAGTTAGCTCACTAATAAGGCATGATCTCAGGGTTTTAATTAGTCTATTCCTGTTCCTGGTTTCTTGTCCAGCTAAGCTTAGTGGCTGTTTGGTCCATGTGTTTTTTTTTACCTGGAATGGAAAATGCATTAGTTCTGAATGATGAATTTTGTCACAATAATGGTTATGTACTCCTGAGAGAAACCGGTATTGAACACTGCCCTGTTCTCCCTATCTGACCCAAGAATACTAGCACTTGATGTGAGAGGAAGGAATGTAAATACGTGACAGAAGTTTGCATTGAAGGTTAGGACACGGGGGTGAAAAATGCAGTTAGGCCTAGATTAAAGTGGAGGTCAGTTTTGCTTCAATTGTGCAGTGTTGTTACTCAACTGGGTGAAGTGGTAAACTAACTCTCCAATTGCTCTCTTGTCCGCAGTGTTTCGCAATCATTGTGAGTATTGGAAGTATTGAGTTGGAATGCATGCATGCTCTGGGTATTGCAGTCTCTGATCCAATGGTGCCACCTCAACAGGGAAGCAGCCCTGGGTTTCCTTTGAGGAAAACTCTTAAGACAAAAATGAGGAAAATTCCAACATTAAATGAATAGAAAATCTCGGATTTGTTCATGAAGCAGCAGGAAGAGCTCCCTAATGCACATGGAATATCTTATCTGGAGTCTGATTTCAGATCAACACTTTTTTAGTGATTCCAACTTCATATCCAAACAATGTATCACATACTGCACCAGTAACCCCACTGAACGACTTGTTTTCACCTGCATCAAGTCATCTACTTTACCCCTGTTCAAAAGAATTTTTTTTAAATTCCCGTCTCTTGTGTGGATATGTCAGCCTGGCAGATTACAGGTGGGATGGGAAATGCAGTGTGGCGTGAGCTGAAGGTATGAGCTTCATCTTGGCTGATGGCTGGGATGACTGCTGGATTTTCGGAGTTTCGCATTTCTCCCTCAGTGCCCCCTCAGCGAGCAAAACCTTTCCCAACTTCTGGTTAGAAACGTGCAGTGTGGTCACTACCCCGTGCCCACTAGTACTGTACCCCATGACATTTCCCAATGACAGACCTGTGCCCACCAGAAATGTACCCCACCCAGTTGACCACAATGCGTCATGGGGTTGAGTGGTTTCCTGGAGTCATCCTCTCTGGATCATTCCAACTAATGGACACAATGTTGAAACACAGGTGGAGTGAGTGCACCGTACAATCCAGCAAGAAGTCCACAGATTCAAGAGGGATAAATTAGGATTGAAAGCTGGCAGGGTGGAGGGGAATTAGTTCTGACTGCAGAGATGGGACTACTCTTCCTATTTTGTGCCATCAACAATCCTGAGCACGAATTATTTAAATCCTCAATTTGAGATATTAGAAAATCTATTCATTTAATAATTCCTTTCTTAAATATTTAAAATTTGGCCCATCTATAACTAATCTAGAGCCACACACTATTTCTGCAGCCTTCTGATACAAAAAGAGCCTCCTCTGTGGAAACCCAAGGATTTTCCCTTCTCTGGACACTGGACATTCCCAGCATTGCCCTCTGCTGTAGAAGTGAATCCCTAGTCCCCTGAGGGCAGAGCACTCTGAAATGTTTGATGTCGATGTTCTGCTGTCACTTGAGCCCATAGCTGGCTGCATGTTTTGGAGAGTGTGCGTAATGCTTTTTATTTAAAACAATTTCTCCTGATAACCACAGGCACTGTGCAGACTGTTTGAGAAAGGATCAGCAAAGTGACAACTCCAGTACTGACCAGGACTACATTCACCTCATTATCTCTGTCTATGTGTAACTTTCCCTTTTAGATGGTGAACTTCCTGCTTTAAGGTTATGTATGCAGTTGCTTGTGAGGTAAATTTGGAGTGTGTGTGTCACTGGCAAGGCCAGCATTTATTGCCTGTCCCTGATTGTTCAAACTAAGTGCATTTTGGAGTTCTTTTAAGTGTCAACCCTGGAAGCACAGGTAGGCCAGACTAGGTAAGGATGATAGATTTCTGTCCCGAAGGACATTGGTGAAACAGGAAAGTTTTTGCAATAATCTAGTTGTTTCATGGTCATGATCCTGAATTATTAATTAATTTATTATTGATTGAATTTAATAGCTGCCAGAGTGGGTTTCGAACACTAGGCCTCTGTATTACTGGTCTGGTAGTTTAACCACATGTGCCATCATCCTACACAAGTTACATCCCCTCTATCTTCCTTTGTACAACTTCCCCCTGCCAGCACAGGCTACTTTCATCAAAGCTGTTGTGTAAGAACTTGCTGCTCCTTTGGAAATGTAGGTTATGGTACAATAGCAAAGATGGTTAATTGGTCAGAAGGATCAGTTGCACAGACCAGCTTTGTATTCCCTAGGGTACAGGTGGTCCACTTGAGATGATTAGGCAAGTAAGATCAAGAGAAACTCTTGCCCTATAGGATGTCCAGAACTTGGGGACATAACCTTAAAATCTGAGCCAAACGATTATAGGGGTGGTAACTGGTAACCCTTCACACAAAGGGGAGCAGAAATCTGGTACTGTCTGCTTTTGAGGCTAGGAATATAAAAAAAACAACTGCAGATGCTGGAAATCTGAAATAAAAACAAATTGCTGGGAGCACTCAGCAGGTTGAGCAGCATCTGCGTTATTGTTTCAGGTTGAAGACCGTGGAAAGAGAAAGTTGACCTTCAACCTAAAACATTTACTCTGTTTCTTCTTCCACAGATGCTGCCTGACCTGCTGAGTGTTTCTAGCATTTCTGTTTTTATTGCTGAGGCTGGGTGTTGACTGTGGAAACGGAGATGGATTTCCTTTTTGTTCTGTGAGTGGGTTTGGGGTCATGTGGAGCAAATGGCATTCAGGTACGGATCAGTCAACTAACTGTGAATGGTGGACAGGGTTTGAGAGGTTGAATAACACGCTCCTGTTCCTGATGAAGTCCAGCAGTAAGTTTTCTGTGACTACAGTTGTGGATCCTGGCTGTGTTGTACCTCAGCGGTATCCTGTGTTGCTAGGACCTGTGGAAACAGGGCTTGAAGTGACTCTCGCACTGCTGCTTACTGCATGATGCGCAGCCCACACTAAACTCGTGCAGCTGCCAGCATTCTGCAGCTGTGACATTCTTCATCTGACCTCCACAGCATTACCCGGCCTGGGATGGCTTTGGGGGCCTATTGATTAGCCAACTGAATTCTTGCTCTGGTCAGTCCCCTAGTGCTGTGGTTGGAGGAGATCTCAGGTGCATTCTGTATTGCCCAGCAGCACAGTCAATGGGTCAGTGTAAGCTCTGTGCAATTTAAAAGAAGGGAAGTTGTGACATGAGTTGCATGTAGACAGAAACGATTTGCTGGAGGAGTTTGGTTGTGCAGGGGAGTGAGTCATCCTGCTTGAAGCTGAGCTGTGGCTGTCAGAGAAACTTCCAACCAGTTGCAGTGAGAGGTTCTGAGCAGACAGCTGTTGCTCTCCATGGAAATGACTATTCTTTGATATTTGATTCTTCCTCCAGCCCTCACTTAAACCCACCTACCCCTTTGTTTCTGCCAGTCCTGTGCACGCATTGCACCCCTACACTCCACTCTCCCTGTCACACCAAGTTCTGACAAGTTGTACTGGAGAAAGAATGAGGGTGGCTGGAGTGGCGAACTCTTAAATCTGCCAGTGTACACTCCTGCCTTGGGTGAGGGGGGCTGGCTCATTAAGTAAATCCGAGCAATGATACGAATGCAGTTCTGTTAAATCTAAGTGGGGACTGATGATATTTTTGAAGAAAGTGTTTCTTTCAGGAGGACAACCTGGAAGGAGGCTCTTTGGCCCAGTGTGTCTGTGTTGAGCTGTTACTTCAGTCTGTCACAGTGATCTGATGGAGGGCACTTTTCCCTGGTGTTAGGGGCAGGTTCTCCACACCCAGTGCCACTCGTTCTTCTCCTGTGTCTGATCTGCTGAACTGCCCTGTGCTCAATTTCCTCGTATGGAAGGATGTGGGGGCAAACAGAGAAATGTATTCTGTGGCCGTTGATATCTGCAGTGAGAGGCTGAGGCCAAGGTCAGCAATCCTGAGGGAATCAGTGTTAGAGGGACTTGGATGTGTGCACTACCCTGTGGCTGTGTTTGGCAGCCAGCAGATGTGCTCTTGTGTGTCTTGGAGAAAACAAGGCAGTTTGCAGGAAACACCACTCTCCCCCAGTCTCCCTTCCTGAACCACCCTGTCCACTTTCTTATTGTCACGTGTACAGAGAAAGACTTTGGCAGATCATTTCACCACCTCAGTTTATTGGGGTAGTACAAGGAAAAAGCAATAACAGAAGGCAGAATATAGTGTTACAACTATAGAGAAAGTCCAATGCAGGCACATGATAAGGTGGAAGGCCATGATGAGGTAGATTGCAAGGTCAAGAGTCCATCTTATCATACTAGGGGACCATTCAATAATCTAATAACATAGAAGCTGTCCTTGAGCCTGGTGGTACATGCTTTCAGGCTTTTATATCTTCTACCCAATGGGAGGGGTGAGAAAAATGTCCAGGGTGGGAGGGGTCTTTGATTATGCTGGCCGCTTTTCCGAGGCAGTGAGTGTAGACAGTCCATGAAGGGGAGGCTGGTTTCCGTGATGTGTTGAGCTGTGTCCACAACTCTGCAGTTTCTTGCAGTCGTGGGCAGAGCAGTTGCCGTACCAACCGTAACGTTGACTGGAAAGGCCCCACACTGCTTTACGAAGTGGGACAACGTTCCATCTTCGGAAACCTAAATTCATAATTGATCTATTGTCCCTTAGCAGTTAGCTGTTATTTCCTCCCTGTCGCTTTCCAGTCCCACACTCCCTGCTGATCCCCATTCCCCGGTCTCCCGCTCTCCTTCCCACTCTTGCTGCCGCCACCTGATGAAGTCTTCCACTTCTAACCCATTGTTACCAAACTCGTGACTACCCCAAACCCATTCTCCCCATGAAATCCCACCTCCCCTTTACCCAGGGAGCCCACTTTATTCAGTCTTCCCTTCCTTCCCTCCCTCCGACCCCAACATGTTCCCCGATCCTCTGACCTCTGTTCTTTAATCAACCTGCTTCTTAGTTGCCTGCAGCTTAAGAGCACCAAAGAATTGAGTGAGGGCAAGGTATGGCAGACTGTCAGAGACTATGACTTGTAATTGATGCCTGACCTCTGGACTGCAGTGCGTGGTAAGAAACACAGCTGGAATTGGGAAGTAGCTGCATTGTGTAGAGTTGAACAAAATTTTTTTTTTTTTGAGGGACCTTGGGGTTATTGTTGAACTCGGCGTAGTTTGAGTTTTTGGAATTGAAGTTGGGGATAGGAAATGAGAAAGAATAGCAAATAATCTATGCAATGTTATTTATTTTGTCTTTTATATTCTCAAACCTGCCAGCAGGAAGTATTGTAGCATTTGGCATCACATTGAATGTCACTGACAGGGCAGAGACTAAAGTCAAGCAAACTTACAGAAATCTTTAAATTGTTGGCACAAGCAATAAGAACAGCACCTATATTTTCTTCCACATGGTGCAATATCTCAGAGCCAGTGCAACAACTTGTATAACTGCTTCTCCCAGTGGTGTTACTGTAACTTTTCAGCCCACGATAATGTACACTATTGCTAAAGGAGCGTACCATTGGCATCGCAGGAGTTTAACGGTTGTGCACATGTTCCATCTAATCTGTGTACAGATGTTGGCTACAGTCTTCTGGAGATTTACCAATGAGTTACTACAAACGTGTTAATTTGAACTGCACTCTTTGCTGTTTGGTTTTCTTTATACTGTCTAATGGGAGTATGTATGCACAAATCAAGTTTAAACTTCAAGATCCTCTTTCTCCATTATGTGCGGAGCTGGGCAATTTAGTGATTGAGCTGAGCCCCTGTCACTAATTTTGCACCCCTCACCCACTGTGTCATAGCAGGTGCCTAATATTATAGAAAACTGGTTGCCAGTATCAAATGGGGTGAAGTGGCATTCTGCCCATCTTCAGGAGTTTGGGTAGCATGTGGTGGGGCATGGTATGCACCCAGAGATTTTGAGTGCGTGCAATGCACTTGCACTATGTTCTGATATTCTTCTCACCCACACCACCTCAGTGTATTGCAGCTGTTGCAACGTACTCCCAGCTGTCTGCTACTACCTATCGTGTGTAACATGCTTTATATGATCACTAATAACCTGGTTCTTTTCCTGTGTGTCCCCCACTCCCACCCCACCTGCTTACAGTCCCGTACGTCCAGCTCAGCCACCTGCACAGTGAAACAGGTAGCTCTACGTGCATTGTTTTCCATTTTACTTCAGCATTTCCCTCGATCCTTCACCTTTTCCCTTCCCTCTTACTGCCCATCCATGGCTCTGTCTTGTAGTTCTTTTGAGCTAAAGACAGCTCAATTCAACACAAGCACAATTTGATACGTTTATGCAGTCCACGTCTCCTCATTCAATTACTTCATAATTCAATATCTTTTGGCACTGAATTCCTATTTTTAGCTGGCTGATTTCAAACTGTCGGGTAAAGATTTTTAATACCGTTATCGACTTTGAAAGATTGAGACTTGACAGCTAATTAAATGAAAGACCTTGTACATATTTGTTCTGCTTATTGCAATGCATTTAATCAAGATTTCAGCTCCATTGATAGTAATTTCACTCAGCTAGTTTTAGTTTTCACTTTGGGACATTTGGGTGCATTTTCTCTGGCAAGATTTAAATTGGCATCGACCTTGTGTTCCCAGGACTTAGATAAAATTCATTTAGGATAGCGAGCCCTGAGTATTTACCAAGTGCAGATGTTAAGGGAAATTGGGGGGGGGGGGGGGGGGGGGGGGGGGGGGGGGGAGCAGTTATGTGGGGGGAGATACAGGTCAGCAACAAACAGCAGAACAGACTTGGCTAAATGTGTTGCTAGTTTTATTTTATCATGTGATTTGCTAAAATCAGCTAGCTCATACAATCATATATTTAAAATAATACTTGAGAGTCATTTTAATAACAGATATTGGCTACTGAGTCAGGAGACATGCTGACCAAAAGTTGGACCAAAGAGGTGGTTTTCAGGGACAGATGACTGTAAAACGCTTGGTCCTTGGTAGCACAAGAATCTAATGGGTAATTTGTTTATCATTGTCACGTGTACTGAGATACAGTGAAAAGTGCTTTTGTGTGCCATCTAGACAGATCATTCCATACATGAGTATATCAATGTAGTACAAAAGGAAAACAATAACAATGCAGAATATAGTGTTACAGTTACACAGAAATTGCAGTGCAGGTAGACAATAAGGTGCAAGGGCCATGACGAGGTAGATTGAGAGTTTATCTTTATCGTGTATGAGATCCATTTCAAGAGTCTTATAGCAGCGGGATAAAACCTGTCCTTGATTCTGGAGATACGTGTTCTGAAGCTTTTTTGTATCTTCTGCCTGATGGAGGGGGGGAGAAGAGAGGATGACTGGGGTGGGAGGAGTCCTTGATTATTTTGGCTGCTTTGCTGAGGCAGTGGGAAGTATAGACAGTCAGTGGAGGGGTTTTAAATTTTAAAAAAATGCTTCAACTTGGGAAGCATGAAACTAAATTTGTGGTAAGTTGCCAATCTGTGCAGAAAGATTCTACCCCAATGACTGCCAGATCTGACTCGGGAGCTGGTTCAAGGAAGCAAAACACCAACTGGCCAGCTTGGGATGATGGAAGTGAAATGAATGTGTGGCAGAAACGCCCCCATTGAAATCAGAAATTCCAGTTCATTGGAATTCCCAACCAGGCTGACGTATCCAAATACTACTCCATTGCTTTGTTTGGATGTGGTCTCTTCTCCCATGCATGGCCCTTTCCCCTTTGTGCTGTGATTAACATTGTGCTCTGCTTCCTAACTTTCGTGTGTGCGTATGATCATGCATTTTGTATCAAGTATCCCACAGGCTTCCTTCCTCCCCGCCACCCACCACCTTCCACGATGGATCCTGTGCGCGAATGAATTGAGGCTTCCACGTCAACCAGATCATATTTTTCGGATGTTTCCTTGGACATCTTGTGTTGAAGTGTGTCGGGCTATGGGTTTGATGGGATTTGAGGTAAAATTTTCCAGGAAGAGCATAAGGGCATCAGGCTTAGTTCATTGCTAGAACCCCCTGGTTTGGAGTTAAAGGAATCCGAAGAGTCACTAAGCTAAGGCCTGATCAGTCATTGAGGTAGATAAATCGCTGGAAGGTTTAAGGGGGCTCTCCAGCATCCTGTTAAATATGTAACTAGCAGCATATTGAATCATGTCCTTGTTTGTTTTTGTGGAACCTTATTTACCTGCTGTGATTCATGAGGCAGAAGTAAATACATTTTTAAAAGTAAATCATTGCTTGTAAACCATTGGAACATACAGAAGATAGAGTTCAAGAGCAAGGAACCTTTGTAAAACACTGGTTTACCCATGACTGGAGTATTGTGTCCAGTGCTGTGGACCCCATCATGTTAGCAAAGAACTGAAGGCTTTGGAGAGGGTGCAGAAGAGATTTGCAGTAACGATTCCAGTGATTAGTGACTTTGGTTAGGTGGAGAAGCTGAGAATGTTTCTCTTGGGACAGAGGAGGTGAAGAGATCTGGGTATTTAATATCATGAAGGGTAAAGACAAATTGGGTAGGAAGAAACTTCCCATTAGTGGAAGTAGAACAAAGTTGTTGGGGAAATGCCCAAAAATGACATGAGGAAAAACACTTTTGTGCAGTGATAATTAAGGTCTGGAATAGATAAACCAGGATAGTAGTGGACACGGATTCAACTGAGGCACTTAAGAAGGATCTGGAAATGTACCTGAAGGAAAGAATTTGCAAGGCAATGGTAAGAAGCCAAGGGAGAGGGACTAGTTGGATTGATTTTACATGGAGTCTTGTCAAATGGCCTCCTTCCAAGCTGTGCTCATTCTACATTTGAAGGTTTTCTGCTTCAGATGAGTTAATTGAGGGAGATTGTAGAGGTGAAACCACTAAGCAACCTCAAGGTTCTTCTCCTGCCGTTGCCTTTCAAGATGACTGAACTGAAGACAAAAATGACCATCCTGGTAATGAAGTGGAGGAAATTGGTAGGGACATCTCCACCAGTGTAAGGGGAAAAATCTATGACTGCTCAAGGCTTTTACCTCTGGGCATGTTTAAGAAGCTTGGGAGTGAGTAGAGAAAGAGACCTCCTAGGACAACTGAGGAAAATGTTTACTAAATATACAGGGAAATATTCAAAAAATGGATTGACTTGTGATGCAATGCTAGGAAATTGGGAGCGATGCCACACTCTACTTAAAATTCAGTCCTTCCTGTGTTTATCCACACACAGAATATACTAACAAAGTACGCTGAGGCTTTTCATTTTTGTGCCTCTTGTTACCAAAGCCTGAGCTAAAATATGGTCTGTCGTCTCACCCTGATTTTTTTATATATATATATATATATTGCAAGGTTGACGTGTCTGGTCGATGCAGTGCATTGTAGGAATGAGTGCTCTCCAGAGCAATGGCGGGGTTACAGGCAGAGTCCAGTGATGCGGTGGAGGCTTTCTGTACGCGGAGTATTGAGCCAGAACGTTTCATCACCGACTCTCTGAACAGACCTTGCAAGCTTACTAGTGAAAGGTTCCTGGGGAAACCATGTTCAGCTGTAGGGAAGTGATATGACAGCACTTTGATGCGAATAGTTTCACCATCACCGAGCTGTATAATGGGATTAGTCTCTCCATCACCGAGCTGTGTACATCAGACAGTTTGATCACATGCCTCATCTGGAAGGGGTAAAAATTTATCTCTACCCAGAACCTAAAACCAAGGTAACTTTGGTTGAAGTCAAAATATGGTGACAGCAAACTTCTGGCAGCACCTGCAAAAGAAAAGGACAAATGAACTGTTGATTTTAGAGTTGCTTCATCAATGGAAATTCTTTCTTTCAGTGGAAATTTAAAAACCAATTAGTTGCATTTGTATAGTGCCTTAGAAGCAATAGTGTCCCTGCAGGCTTCAGACTAGGTCTGGGGTAGGCGTGAGATAGGTGACTGAATGGTTGGTCAAAGTAGTAGATCTTGGGAAGAGTGAGAGATGGGATTGGTGAGGCAACTTTTGGAATTGAGAGCCAGGACAGGTGGAAACTTGGGCACCTACTTTGATGGGAAGTGGAGATGTCCAGAATTGAGAGAACTCAGGGTTTTGAGTGTTACAGGAGGTTGCAGAGAGGTAGGAAGTGTACGAGGCCAAGGAGGGATTGGAAAAGATTTAAGAACTTCTGAGTGTAGAAATGGTAAAGCAATGAATGTGCCACAGTCGGACAGTAAAAGTCCACACTTTGATCTCCAAGGTGTGTGAACTAGTCTCTGCCCAGATGGAGACTGTAACTAATCTGCACCTGACAACAAAAGTCGACTAGGTTCCAACTCCTGATTGACAGTTTGCCCAGTCACAAAGATGATCCAAGAAGGCAGCTTCATGAGGACATTTAGGGATGGACAAACAAATGATAGCCTTAGCCGAGTGGATGTAGGGGATAGGATGGCAGTGAGCCAAAGGAGGAAAGGCTGCCAGCTTTAGAGAAGGAACAATTTTCACTCTGAGCATCTATGCAAATGGATTTGCTCGCATGGTCAAGTTACAGCAAGTGGCTGTGCGGAGGGGAAACAATGTGCTTTTTAAGATTCTTAATATCCAATTCAACAGCCTTGAGTTTTTCTGTGTGCCAGTCCTCTGGAGAAAGCCCAGGCTGATATAGAGATGGGGTAAGATGGCAAGGGGATATGGTTTCAGATTTAATGAACTTCAGCTTTAGAAAAGATATAACTTGACAAAATCACATCTGGACCACTGGTAGAGTTTTCACTTCCAGAAAATGGTCTATCTTTCCCTCCCACAAGTTCTCACCCAGGAAGCTCTAATCCAGCAAGCTTGGTAGCAGAGCTTATTTAAGTAATGACTGTGCTTTGTTTTTTAATTAGCTTTTTGTGTGTCCCTCTCTTTTTTTCCTCTCGCTCTCTCTCTCGCTCCCCCTCTCTATGCCAGCCGTCAGCATGACCAGTCTAAACCCGAGCTCGCACCACCTCGACTTCAGAGCGTGGGATCCCGGGGACGTCACTCGCAACCAGTCTCCCACTGCCAACCAGGCAAATGCCATTGGGAACAGTGAGCAGAGCAAGGCAGGTCTCAGACCATGGAAGTCTCCTGTTAAAGACAGCAACTGGTCCCATTTTATTTATTTAATTCCCCCCCCCCCACCCCCCCCCCGGATTTAAGAAATTCCTTTCAACGTGGCTGAGCTGCAGCCTTGAAAGTGCAGAAACTCAACAATGGAGAGCAAGTTTCTTGTTTAACTGTCTCGTTAGTGCATGCTGGCACACTGGTTCGAAGCTCTTATCCTGTAGTTGATGTTCGTGTCTTTGTTTCTTTGGTAACGTTCTCACCTGAGTAGTGAATGCTACTTTCCAGAAGTCTCTGCGTGGCTAGCCAGGGTGACTTGTTTTATTCTCTCTCAATTTAGAAAGGGGTTTGTGCTAGAAATTCCTTGCTCCCCTCTGTGATGCTATTCAATGGGCAAGTGCTGAAGTTTTTAGTTCTGCGTAACGTTTCTCGTGATCCTTTTCTGGATGTCTTTGTTGCATTGCATTCTGTCAACAGATGTCGTGCATTTGGGTAACGGAGCCAGGTTTCCACTCGTTGATGTTGTAATGCAGTCCCCAGTGTGTGGAGACTCGTGAGGAGGTGCTGTATCCTTTTGGGTTGGATGTTTTAACCCAAGGACATGTCAGTTCCTGGGATGCATGAAGATCCTGCTGCAGTGCTCAAACAACCGAGCTGAGTATTTCTACCACCTTTTCTCCCCACCCTGCACCAACTGCCCTTTGGTTCTCATGGTCAATTTCACCTTGAGCGTCACAGACATAAAAAAGCCCAAGATGATTGGCTTGCCCTCTGATCCACTTGAAGATTCAGGGTGACCTCTGCAAGTACAGAAATTTTGATTTTTTTTATTTTACAACCCTACAGTTTCTCCCCCATTACCTGTAAGTTGGTCAGTTATTGGGAAGCGAGTCACACTGCAGACCAATCTAATTGTTTGGAGTTTTTGCTTTCACTATATAAGTGAAAGATTTGTCAGTATGTGGCTAGGTGGTCTTGTTACTAAGGTTTGGGGGCAATTATCCACCCAAAGGTGTGACTGAATTGAAATGAGATACCATTGGGTAGCCGTGGGGATGAGGGGTACATCTTCGGACTGTTTTAAAGCTTTCCCAAAGTCCCTTTGTATTTACTTGATTCATTTTCCCACACCCAGGATGCGAATGCCCCTGTAACTGCTAACGCTGCTTCACTCCTTCTCGCTTTCAGTGGGGGGACAAATTTTGAACTCGAGCATTTTTTTTTTCCTTTCTGCCATTTGGCACGGAGCTAGAAGCACAAGCAGATCCATCCAAAACCAACCCTCCGTATGATCTAGTCTGCACCCAATCTTCACCTATCTGTTCGCCATGAGACTGGAGCACTAACTTATTATATAAAAAAAGATTTAAAACAAAATGTTTTAAAAAAAGATACTACAGGTACAAAAGTTTGTTGTGTAAGCTTGTAGAATCTGTGTGTAGGTTTGTTGTGATAAAGTACAGGCATCTTGTGCTGTCCTTGAAGATCTAGAGATGAACTAAACACTGACATTGAAATAAAACAAGCCCTGGCTTACAGTTTTGTAAATGGTTGCTGGATCCATATGTTTGTGTTTTTTGCATCTGGAGTTCACAATGCATTTATTAAAATAGAAATGTGTGCACATTGTTTGCCTTGTTTTGCCTGCAGTCCAATAATAACCATTCATTATTCATTGGGTGTGAAGGATTTTGCCTGTGGTCTAAGTTTCTTCTATCCTGGGTATAACAATCATCAAGAAGGTTAATAAAATGTGGTGCCTTCTAGCTAGATTGAAATAGAAAGGGGGAGGAAGTTTACTTCAATACAAAGCCTAGTGTAGACCAACGTGTGACCACTTCTCGACACCAACACTTCAGAAACAATAAGTTAACCCAAGAGGGATACCACTGCAGATCTGAATTTTTAAAAAAAAAATGTACCAGGACCTCCCAAGGGTTGGTTTATGAGAGTGAAAACAAAAAAAAATTCCTGAAACACTTAGCAGGTCAGGCCACCACTGTGGGAAGATAACATTAACATTTCAGGGTTGAGACCCTTGACCAGAAGTGGGAAGAGAACACGGAAGCTTGTTAAACTGCGGGGAGGATGGGTTAGGGGTGAAAGGTGAATGTCTCTGATAGGTAAAAAGTGGAGCAACCATGGGGATAAGCTGTAGACAGATTATCAGGTCAATGAATGAATGGGAGTAGTTGCGAGAACATCGACCAAAGAATGTAAGAGTGGCAAAAATGCAGAGCAGAAGGGACGAGCTCAGCAGGTCAGCTGGGCACAGTCTTCCACTCCCAGAGCTAGAATAAGAATTTAAAAGAAAGTAAGGCAAGCTCAGTTAATATAAGTGGATGACTATTATAGACCAAGAAATCAAGTTACCAGAATTGTTGTAGAATTCAATATAGAGTCTAGAAGGCTGCAACTTGCCCAATACGAAAGTGAAGTGCTGTTCCTTGAGCTTGCGTTGGATCTCACTGTACAGGAGGTCACAGACAGACATTAGAGAGGGATGGAAAATTAGAGAGATGAGAGGTTTCTCAGACAAGTTTTTATTGCAGGAATATAGAAGGTTAATGGATTAAATAAATTGAGAAAACTACAGTTTTCAATGGATGTGAGATCACCTTGGACCTAAAAAGAATAAGGTATGCATTCTAAATGGCAAGGAACTCAAAACTGTGGAGCTTCAAAGAAAATGTACAAAAAAAACTGCAGGTGCTGAAAATCGGAAATAAAGGTACAATGCTGTGTTCAGGCACTGTCTGGAGACAGATGGTTTACATTTCAGATCAAAGACCCTTCTGGATTGCATCAGGTTCAAAGAAATGGGGGGCCCCGTGTATGCAAATTGTTAGGGTTCTCAACATGTACAAGGCATAACTAAAAAGTTAACAAAATGCTGACCTTTGGAGGACTGGAGTACTGACCTACATACAAAGCTCCAGAGTACTGTGTGCTATACTGGAAACTCCACCTTGGCAAGGATATATTGGCCTTTGAGAAATGCAGTGTAGGCTTACAGAAATCATAACTAGGATTAAATGGTTCCACAAACTAGTGATGTATTCTCTGGAATTCAATTGGTTAAGGAATTATTTAACCCAAGGTACAATGTACTAAAGGAAGCAGCAATGACGTAGAAACCATCTCTTCTGGTCTGGTCTGTGTGTGTGTCTTATATTAGAGACAGTTTTTCTGGGAGTGAAGTTAGAAAACACTTCAACTGGTGGTCGTATTTTCCAGTTCTTTTCCACAAGTCGCAATTGATGCATCAATAATTTCACTAATCTTTCTCTCGGTGCTTTCCAAGCATCCACTCTCAGAGAGATGCACTGTAAACTAGTTACACCAATTGATGGCGCTGTTGTGTGGCAAGACCTCCTTCAGCGCCTACTTGACACACTTGGCCATGGTAAAGTCCCCCAAGGTGCTTCAGGTGCAAAATAACCGAATTAAATTTGACACTGAACCAACCAAAGAGATATTGGGGCAGGTAACCAAGAGCTTGGTCACAGTGGTAGATTTTAAGAGGCATCTTCAAAGCAATAAGGGTTTACAGATTTATGGAAGAAATTCTGGAATTTTAGGCTGAGGAGGCCAATGATGATGATTTAAGTGTGGGAATAATTGGGGAAACTGGAATTGGTGGTGGTTGTGGGGCAGGTGGAGGTTCCAGGGACTCCCGACTTCAATCTTGACCACGGGTGCTGTCTGTACAGAGTTTAGCCAATCTTTGAGTGATTGTGTGGGTTTCCCCTGAGTCCCATAACTCAAAGGCGCGGTGATAGAATAATCTGTGTAATGAATTGATCTGTATGACCGGTGTGCAAGACAAGTTTTTTCCACTGTACCTCGGTACAAGTATCAATATAAACCAGTACTAATTTGCCCTCTGTAAATTACAATGTAGGACAATGCCAGAAAAAAAGGGGAGTTGATAGATATGTAGGAGGGAATAAGTTGCAGGCATACAGGGGAATAAGGAGGTGGGAAATGGGACTAATGGAAATGCAAGGACCTGTGAGCCAATCGCTTTCTGTATCACATTCTGCATCATTATAAGACATCAAGAACAAGGCTGTTGGTGGATTTGGAAATGGGGGAGGGTGTTAAATATGAATTTTCTGAAAGAGGAGTCAATATCACTCATAGATTACAGTGAGGTTATGGGCAGGGCAGTACAAGTTTGAAGATGGTCAGAAGGTCATAGCTGATCACTCCTCCAGTAGATCTAGAGTTTTTGTAAGGTGCCTTATTTAGGCTAAATAAGGCACCTTACGAAAACTCTAGATCTACTGGAGGAGTGATCAGCCATGACCTTCTAACCATGTTCAAGGCATGGTTTGTGGTTGGGTTGTGCACTGGAACGATGGATGAATTAGGATGTGGACATACCAAGACTTGGTACTTCCTGGAAGTTCGTAGGTGGACCCTGGTTTGGGCTAGCACCTCTGTCCTTCTATCCAGGTAGGGTGGATCTAAAAACAGAGGCTGCCTTTTGCTAAAATCCCCTGCTTCTGAACCCCCAGTGAACGTTGCCTGAACTCTGCACACTCAGTGCCCACCAACGTGGATGTAGGTAAAGAGTGATCAGAATGAAGTGTGAGGGATGTGCAGTTCGGGCAGTTTGCCCTCCTGACAGTAGGAGGCACAGCAGTTTGCTGCAGTTGTGTTGAGGCTCTGCTGGCATTAGGTGATGGAGTGGCAAAGTTAAGATATAACAGTGTGTGATTGGTGATTGACATCTCATCAAATGTGACCATGACCATCTTTGGTGATCGTGGTGAAGAGGTATTTCCTGGAACCTCCCATTGTCCTATGCATAAGTTTGAGAGAGACAGCCACCATCTTGGTACCTCACAGTACCAGATAGAGCACCTTAATTCTTGACTATATCATGTACCTAATGCCTTGGCCACCATCTCATCTAGTACATTTCTATTTACAGTACATTCATCTGTCTTTCCCTTTATCCTTATCTCATCGTGTTTCAGAGTTTTAGTGTATCTCGCAAGATGTTAATGTGAATTCCTGTTATTATCTTATCTGTCCCAAAATGTTCTACTATGTTCCCTGTACATTTGGCCAAGTATCCTAAAAATATGACCGTATCACATTTTTTGTTTGTCCCAATACTGAGCAATATATCTATACAGATCCTCCCCAGGTTACAGTAGGGTTCTGACCTTGTAGACTGTCTGTAACCCGAACAATTCACAAGTGGGAAATGTGGCCATCAGCCAGGTTTTCCCCCACAGCAGAAGATGGCAGCAGCCCCTCAGCAAATCCATCCCCCTTTCTCCCAAGTGGTCATTCACGTGTACAGGCTGTATGCAAGTTGGGCATTGATCGGCAGGGGAGGACCTGTATACATACTGAAGATTTGGATTTCTTCCACTGCAATTTATAACCAACCTGCCTCTGCATACACACTATGGTTAGTTTCAAGAACTGGTTATGTCAAGTGGCAGCAACCAGTGAGAACATCATGTGGGTGCTATTCTAATCAACAGCGGTCTTTGGAGCATCTGTGTCTGGATGATTTCAATCGCCAATTATTGCTTGTAATATCAATAGCTTGTCATTTCAATATCACTAGATCTATGGAGGAGTGATCATCTGTGACCTTCTAACCATGTTTAAATTTGTACTATCCTGCCCATGACCCCACTGTCACTTATGACTGATGTTGACTCCTCTTACTGAAAATTCATATTTTAAATCCTCCCCCATTTCCAAAAACCACCCACAACTTTGTCCGTGATGTCTTATACAGAAAGTCATTGGGGATTTGATGATATCAATATAGGGTGCAATAGAAATCGGTTGAAGGGTGGTACGTTATTCATCAACGGCTATATTCTCTCCCTCACTCTCTCTCTGTCTTTCACTCTCTCTCTCCTCCCTAACACCTACCATTGTTCTCAGCACTCAGTGCACTGGAGACTATCATATGGGTTATGGGTGCCAAGAGATGTATTATTGAGCTTGAAGATGAATTAATTTCAGAGGGCATTTGATAAATTCTCCTCTCCATTATTGTCAGATGAGCTTGTCTCTTGATGTTGATTTCTTCCATAATAGGTGCCAAGTCAAAGTGATTGATGGAAAATGTTCAGCTTGAGAAACCCAAACAAGTGTTCATTCTTGTCAACCATTGTAGTCAATGACATGGAGGCAGAATGATATAATGAACACAGAGTAAAATCTATTGAAGTGGCACAGTTGATAATGATCTCACCTGTGAGTCAAATATTGCCAGGACTGGTGAAGTTTAGTCATGAGGAAAAATAGGCCGGGGTGGGAGTTGTTTTTGTAACGTCTCCACTAATGCTTTAGGGTACAACATGTATACATCAAAGTATAAGTAATGCACTTGCAAGGCACAACCACTTAACCTACACACTGGCACCTCACTTAGCACTCAGGATGTGTTCCTGCAATGACAGCGGTAATGGAATCAGAGATAAAACAGTTCTTTATAGTGTCATAAGTAGGTGTGCTACCAATACAGCTGCTGTGCTGGGACCTTGTGCACAAAACCACGCAAGGAATCACACAGGGCTCAGTGTGGAGAGGCTGATGTTGGGTCAGGGTGAGCAGTATATCTGCTCAGCACTGAGGTGTGGGACTCAGGGCTTCAACCTGGCTGGCACAGTGAATGTGGACTATTGCTCTGATCCTATGGTTTCCCTTATGTGTGTTTATTTCAAAAATGCACTTTATTTGAATAAAAATATATACTCAAGAAGAAAAACAGTGCAAAACTCTACATTCTGGTCAGTACAATCAGTAGTGTTAATACTTTTTTTAAAACCATAGCACCGTTGCCACTCGTGGCTCCATGGGGCGATACACCCTTTTCCCATTGGACTTAGTCCCTCCATGTCCAGTAGCAGAAGAGCCTAGATTGTGGTCCTGCCCCATAGTGCTTGTGCATTGGCTGCACCAAGCTTCAGTGCGTCCCTCAGCACGTTCTCCTGCAGCCTGGACTGTGCTAGTCAGCAGCATTCCCTTATGGACACCTTGCTGTGCTGGAAGACCAACAAGCTTCAGGCAGACAGTCTCCCTCATCGCCTCCTATTCGCTTGCATACTCTCCCCAGCCCAGAGGTGGCCAGCAACCACCATTGAGCTTGTGACCACAGAGGAACCTCAAGGTTGGGGGGACTAGTGCAGCAAAACAAAGAGAGAGAGAGAGCAACTTCCATCACATTCAACAGTACTACCGCGATGTATGGAATAATCTGTCCTGGATGGCATGCAAACAAAAACTTTTCACTGTATCTCAGTACATGCAACAATAATAAACCAATTACCAATAACCAGCAGGTGATGAGAATTCTTTGTCTGTACCCTGAGCAACTTTTCTGCATGCACTGGGTTACATCTGTTCATAAACCCTTTTTCACATCACAACCCTGTTCACATCTGTTCATAAACCCTTTTCAACACAGTACTTCTGGCTCTTGCCTACAGTTTCAGCCGCAGTTATAAGAAAGTGGTCGTGCACCACATTTAATATGTCGATTACAATTTCGCTTCCAACATCAGAGTTCTCCTGTAGTACCTACAGTAGAGCATTTGCAATGTCATCATGCTCAGAACCCTTGAATAGTTGTATTGCAGTATTACCCAACCTTTGATGCTGCTGTGACTTGCATGTGGAGTCAAAATAGTACTACCTCAATGCACTGATGTGATGAAATGATCTGTATGGATGGCCTGCAAAACAAAGTTTTCACTGTAACCTCAGTACATGTGTCAATAATAAACCAATTTATTCACAAAATTCCACCTTCTCCATGCCCACGCAATTGAGTGTTGACAAAAATAGTAGTCAGTATCTGACCGTAAGTACACACAAAATGCTCCACTCATGCTAAATATTACCCTTCAGAATCAAGTCTTTCCAGCCCATAACGATAACATCTTGCAAGAGGTGAATCATTGCTTGTGTAACAAAGATAATCTATTGATCGCCACAAGCACAGAAATGGACAATCTGATGTTGGAGAAAGTGTTCCATTGATAACATGAGCAAAATGAAAAGCTAACATGAACCAAATGCAAGGTTTTACATCAAGTAGTAAACTATTTTTCTGATGGATGATGCCTATGGTCTGAAACCAGTGAAGGAAAAATCCTTCGGTGAAACCAGGCGCAACTTGGGTGACTGCTTTACCGGGCACCTGCGCTCCGTCCGCCACGGCTGTCTGGAGTTCCTGGCCGCTAGCCATTTAATTTCTCCTCCGCATTCCCACACCAACATGTCTGTCCTCAGCTTCTTCTACTGCTAGGGTGAGGCTAAACACAACTAGAGGAACACCACCTCATTATTCCACCTGGGTAGTCTACAACCTGATGGCATGAGCAGTGAATTCTCCAATTTCAGGTAACCTGCTCCGTCTCTGTCCTTCTCTCTCCTGATCTACTCAGTTCCTCCTACACCCACCCTGTTTCTTTCCCCTCCTCTACCGCTCCCTCTGCCCGTCACCCCACACACACACCTCCCACTGGGTCCCCTCCCCCACCGTTCCCTTCTGCCCACCCCACCTCCCTTGATTCCGTGCTCCTGTCAGATTCCATCACCTTCAGCCCTTTATTGCCTCCACCCTATCACCTACCAGCTTCTAGTGCTATTTCCACCTTCCCCTCCCCCATCCGCCTATCACCCCCTCCTCACCTGGATCCACCTATTGCATACTAGTCCACACTTTCCCTTCAGTGTTTTATACAGGCTATATCCTCTCTGTCTTTCCATCCAGATGAAAGGTCTCGACCCGAAACGTCGACTGTCGAATTCCCCCACGGATGCTGCCTGACCCGCTGAGTCCCTCCAGCATTTTGTTTGTTGCTCCAGATTCCAGCCTCTGCAGTCTCTTGTGTCTCCAAGGAAAAAGTAGAGGCCATCGCCCATGTACCGCAGCCTGAAAATGTAGCAGAACCGAGATCATTCGTATGGACGGAGCAGGGTTATACACAATTCCTTCCAGATCTTGTGAACAGTTGTTGGAAAACTGATGTGGAGGCAGGAAGCTAAGGTTCCCAAATGCAGGTGGAACTCCTTATTCTTCTGACCCTACAGTGAATGGAGTTGGCATGTGATGCACAGAGTTTTGGTTAAAGTGCAATAATAAACTACCTGATGAATCGGGGGTTCATATCCACAGATCACTGAAAGTTGCCACACAGGTGGATAGGGTAGTTAAGAAAGCTTATGGAATGTGAGCTTTCATAAGTCATGGGGATCGAGTTAAGAGCTGTGAAGTAATGGATGCAGGCTTTAAAAAACTCTGGTTAGACCTGTTTTGTGCTCTATGGTTTGAATGGTGGGCCGAAGGGCCCTGTTTTGTGCTGTTGTGCTGTATGGGTACCACACTTAGAGTACTGTGTCCAGTTCTGGTCGCCTCATTATAGGAAGGATGCGGAGGTGTTGGAGAGGGTGCAGAGGAGATTTACACAGGATGCTGCCTGGATTAGAGAGTATGGATTATGAGGAGAGACTAAGGAGCTAGGGCTTTACTCATTGGAGAGAAGGAGGATGAGGGGAGACATGGTAGAGGTATACAAAATATTAAGAGGAATAGACAGAGTGGACAGCCAGCGCCTCTTTCCCAGGGCACCAATGCTCAATACAAGAGGGCATGGCTTTAAGGTAATGGGGGGGGGAGTTCAAGGGAGACGTCAGAGGGAGGTTTTTCACCCAGAGAGTGGTTGGTGCATGGAGTGCGCTGCCTGGGGTAGTGGTGGAGGCTGATACGTTGGTCAAGTTCAAGAGATTGTTAGATAAGCATATGGAGGAATTTTAAGATAGGGGGATATGTGGGAGGAAAGGGTTAGATAGCCTTAGGAGTGGTTTGAAGGTTGGCATAACATGGTGGGCCGAAGGGCCTGTATTATGCTGTATTGTTCTATGGTTCTATGAAAGATGAGCAAGAGAAACCCATTGCTTTTGCTTCTCATACAATCACAAGGAATGCACGCAGCTATGTTGAAATTGAGAAATAACTCCTTGAAGTTGCGTTTGGAATTAAGAAATTCCTTCGCATTTACCAGGCATCCTCTTTATCCTGCTAATAGATCTTTTTTGGTTCAGTTTAGTTTATTGTCGTATACACCAGGGTGCAATGAAGTTCCCAGCTCATGTGAAGCAGCTACTAATGAAATGAGGTCCCGAATCAGCCATTCTCTGCGTTTATCCCCTCTTAGAGGCAGATTTCAGAAACTCTAACTGAATAGTTTAATACGAAACAGATTGTTCAACTCTTACCTTGAATCAAGTTAATTTTCAATGAGCTATTAATAGGAAAAAGTTACTAATTAAATCTTCAATTACCATCAGAAGTGGGTGGCAGAGGAAGGGGGTACAAGCTTTATTAACTTATGACTAAAAGTGAGCTGTATTTCCATTGCAAGACGCAGAAAGGGTTGAGCAATGGCAGCACAGCGATGTATTACCGCTTGTGGCCTCACTTCCAGTACAGAAAGGTTGGACTTTCTAGTTAAACCGATAGTGTTGACTCTCCAAGAATGGGCTGGTATCACCAGGACTGGACAGTTAATCTCCAGGACACTGTTGCAGCCAACAGCTGGGAGAAACCAAATGGGATATGGTTTGGTGCATTAGATGGTAATATGTTGGAGGTTGGGGGAATTTTCCAATGTCGCCAATAGTCAAGGTTAATTAAAATGAACAACAAAGATTCTAGTCTCTTCCCACTGGCCATGGGAAGACAGTGGATATGAAGGACAGACCAGCGCTTGGTCAGTGGGAATGGCGATAGGTTGAGGCAGAACATCTAAACCTGAAAGCTCAAGGAGCACACCTTACAA
This sequence comes from Pristis pectinata, assembly GCF_009764475.1. NCBI lineage: Eukaryota > Metazoa > Chordata > Chondrichthyes > Rhinopristiformes > Pristidae > Pristis > Pristis pectinata. The sequence continues at coordinate 38,108,014 of NC_067420.1, forward strand.
GAACTGGCAACTCTATCAGGATGGCAAATGTTCAACATTTCCAGTCTGTGACCCTTGGACAAAAGGGTCACAGACCCAAAGTTTTTCTTCCTGCAGATGCTGCCTGACCTGCTGAGTTTTCCCTGCATTTTTCTGTTTTTATTTAAGAATTTCTGGCATCTGCAGGTTTTTTTCATTGTTATTGGCAACTTTGTCAGTTGGAGGATGATGAACCAAAAATAATCTTCCTGTCGATGATTCGGAAAAGAATGGTCAGTGAGATGTTTCTCGTGGATCATCACTTTTGTGACCTCCGTACATGCTGATCACACCACAGGAGAATGAAAGGCACTGGAACTCAAATCCCCAGCACATTTGATTCCATGCTCTGTCCCTGGACTCTCAACAATGAAGAAGAAGTATTTTGACAGCATGAGTAAGCAAGGACCTGAGCCAGATCTGGGCGCGGGGACTCAGGTTCCGCAGCCTGAGACCTAGTCACCATTTGTGAAATGCTCTAGTTTGGGGAACAGCCTTGACAGTCCTCAAGTTCATTTGGAGCCACACAGCGCAGGCTGAGTCAAAGGCGAATCCTAACAGCTAAAGAAATAGAAGCAGGGTTAGACCTTCCATCCTATGGTATCATCTCTGTGATTCAATAAGATAATGGCTGGTCTGCTTTCTACAGTACCCCTTCCATTTCCTTTGATTCCCTTAATACTCAGAAATCTATTGATAATGAACTGAGTGACCGAGTCTCCACAGCCCTCCAGGGTAGAGAACTCCAAAGGTTCACCAACATCTAGACAAAGAACTTACCTTACATCTGTGTCCTGAATAGTTGACCACCTTATATTGAGGCTGCAACTCCTTGTTCTAAGCACTTCAATTAGAGAAATCATCTGCTGTGCCAAGGCCTGTATGAATTGTGTGAGTTTCAATGAGATCACCTCTCATTCGTCTGAACTGAAGAGAGTACAGGACTGATATGCTTAAGATCGTAAGATCTGCTTAAGATTTACAAGGATGTTGCCAGGACTCAAGAGGACTGGGTTATAGGGAGAGGCTGGGCAGGCTAGGACTTTATTCTGTGGAGCGTAGGAGACTGAGAGGTAATATTATAAAGGGGCACGAGGGGCATAGATAGGATGAGTGCACACAGTCTCTTCCCAGGGTTGGTGAATCAAGAACTAGAGGGCATAGGTTTAAGATGAGAGGGGAAAGATTTAATAGGAACTCGAGGGGGAACATTTTTACACAAAGGGTGGTATGTGGAACAAGCTGCCTGAGGAAGTGGTTGAGGCAGGTACAATAACACTTTTAAAAGACAATTTGACAGGTACATGGACAGGAAAGGTTTAGAATGTTAAGGGCCAAACACAGGCAAATGGGACCAGCTTGGATGGGGCATCTTGGTTGGCAAGAACTAGAGGGCATAGATTTAAAGTGAGAGGGGAAAGATTTAATAGGAACCTGAGGAGCAACCTTTTCACACAGAGGGTCGTGCAGACATGGAACGAGCTGCCAGAGGAAGTGGCTGAGGCAGGTATAGTGACAACATGTCTTTAAAAGATGTTTGGACAGGTACATGGATAGGAAAGGTTTTAGAGGGATAAGGGTCAAAATAGAACTGGCTAACTGGCTTAGATGGGCATCTTGGTCAGCATGGACGAGCTGGGCTGAAGGGCCTGTTTCTGTGCCGTATGACTCTATGACTCTCCTCATGTGACAAACCTGCCATCCTAGCAATCAATCTGGTGAGCCATTGTTAAACTCCCTCTGTCACAAATAGTCTTTCCTCCCTATCCTTCTGCAAGCCAGGGAGAGCAATGGAGATCCAGCACAGAGGAGGAGTTGAGACCTAGGGTAGATCAGTCATGATCATATTGATGGTAGGGCAGGCTTGAGGAGCCAGGTGGTCTACCCCTGCTCCTGTTTTCTTCTGTTCTTGTACAGTACTTCCTGATCATCAGCCAGCTGTGGTTTTCTACATAGAAAATGGCAGCCTCACTTCTGAGGCGTGAGGATCTGCAAAATTCAACATCGTTCGTCACTCATCCCAACGATTTCTCCAATTTCAAACGTTTGTTCGAGAGATCCGACCGTTCTCAGATCAGAGGTTCTCATAATGTGTTATAGAGTCCTAAGAATTATACAGCACAGAAACAGGCCCTTCAGCCCAACTGGTCCATGCAGATCAAGGTACCCCATCCAAGCTAGTCCCATTTGCCGGCGTTTAGCCCATAACCTTCTAAACCTTTTCCAATCCATTTACCTGTCCAACTGTCTTTTAAAAGTTGTTACTCAACCACTTCCTTTGGCAGTTAATTCCACATAATACCACCCCTTGTGTAAAAGAGTTGCCCCTTAAGTTCCTATTAAATCTTTCCCCTCTCACCTTAAACCTATGCCGTCTAGTTCTTGACTCCCTAACCCTGGGAAAAAGACTCACCCTATCTATGCCCCTGTATAAGACCACTTCTCAGTCTCCTACACTCCAAGGAATAAAGTCCTAGCCTGTCCAACCTCTCCCTGTAACTCAGTCCCTCAAGTCCTGCAACATCCTTGTAAATCTCTTCTGTACTCTTTCCAGTTTAATTACATCTTTCTGATAGTGGGGCAAACAAAATTGAACACAATACTCCAAGTGAGGCCTCACCAGTGGATTGTACAGCTGCACCATGACCTCCCAACTTTTATATTCAATACCCTGACTTATGAAGGCCAGCGTGCCAAAAGCCTTCTTATGTGCTGTGTGGATAACCAGACCACATCTGACTGAGAAGTCCAATTGACCTGTTTGATCGGTTTGTAAGACAAGCTTTTCACTGTACCACAGTACAAGTGACAATAATAAACCAATACCAATACTAATTGAGAGTCCAACATACATCCCATTGAATGGGACTCAGTATGTTACAGCTGTAATTATCAGCCCCTTTGATTGGGAATCCACTCAGTGTCTTTTTACAGCTCCCAGGCATGGGCAAGAACTTGGAATGGGGCAGGCAGCCCTCTGCCCATTGGCTGAACCCAGCCTGGTCTCTGTGAAGGACACCACAGCCAGGGCCCAGGAACAGACCCACGAGGAGATCCCAGAGCTTGGCCCGTGCACTCCATCTCCACCACTACCTCATGTGCATCAGGCGGCTAATGATCAGGGGCCACACCAACTAGCAGAAGAACTGCTACAGTGCCCAAAAGTGGTCTTGTCCAACCCTCAAATAATTAGATGTGGCCTTGACGGGGTGTGGGGCAGATGTCCCAAGAATAACAGTGATTGGTTGTGGGACACTGCTGTTACATTTTTAAATTTATTCATCTTTATTTACTCATTCACAGGATGTGACCTCTGGCAAGGGCAGCAGTTATTATACATTAGAGTCATAGAGTTATACAGCACAGAAACAGGCCCTTCAGCCCAACTCCTCCATACTGACCAAGATGTCTATCCAAGCTAGTCTCATTTGCCTGCATTTAGCCCATATCCCTCTGAACCTTTTCTCTCCATGTACCTGTCCAACCGCCTCTTAAATGTCCTAATTGTACCCACCTCTACCACTTCTTCTGGCAGCTCGTTCCATATACCCACCACCCATATTCGTCATTGCCCTTGAGAGGTTGATGTTGACCACCTTCTTGAACAGCTGCAGTTCTTCTGGCGTAAGTCTTCCCACAGTGCAGGGAGTTAGACCCAGTGACAATGAAGGAACAACAGTATACACCTGTATTGTGGAGGGTCGTGGCTGTCACATGACAGCACTGCCCCCTACCTGGTCGGAAGACACACCACTGCCAATCAAGGTTTGTCCCCACCCCACCCATCGGCGCACACCTGACCATTGGCCTTTGTAATCGATTAGTCCTTGCTGGCACCAGGCCATTGGCCTTTGTAAATTACCTGGGCTGGACCCCCCAGCCCTCCAGCACTATAAAGAGTGCCACATGTGCTTGGTTCTCTCTCTTTTGTCTCCGAGTAATCACCCTGCCTCACTCCAGGCCAAGGACCGTGGACGGCGCTGGAGAAATCATTGGTGAGGTGTGCACTGTTAAAGGGTTAGGAGCATCCTAGTGTCCCTAGTAGCATAGAGCTGTGCCTGCACTGAGTCAAGGGGAGGCGGATATTGTATTGTTTTTCCTTGATTGTCTGTACCTAGTTCGCTCTGTGTGTGTGTGTGTGTGTGTGTGTGTGTGTGTGTGTGTGTGTGTGTGTGTATTTTACCCACGTTGTGATTTTCCCACACTCACTATAAACTGTGTGCGTATGTGTGTGTTATCCCCGTTACCATTTTCCCACGTTTGTCTTTTGTAAATAAATCATTTATGCCCAGACTGTGTTCAGAGTCCTTGCCTTCTGAGACACTGAATCTGTTTCACAACAACACCCAATGTGATTTTGAGGGGAATTTGCAAGTGGCGCAGCTCCCACTTGACAGCTTCGCGTGAAGGAAGTGAGTGTGTAGAGGCTAAGGGAGTGTAGGGGCCAAGTACGCACTGGGAATCTGGCTGGATTACAAAGTGCAGTTTGACTTCCCTCGAAAAGTGCAGGATCTTAAAAAAAGCTGGGTTTCATGAGAGCTCGTGCAGACCTTCTTGTCACAGAATACCGTGGGCTCACCAACCTCCCCCCTCCTCTGCCAATTGCTCACTCTTTTCCATGTCACGTGCACCTTGAAAGAACTAATGATCTAAAAGAAACAAAAAGACCAGGGTAATTTCCCTTTGTGGCTTTATCTTCTGAAATGGTTTAACTTCCCCTTTCCAGATGTGAATGAGTTGTATGAATTTGATAGTCGTCATTGCCATGGCTAGCTGTAGCAACACATTCAGTATCCGAGTCCTAACCATCTTCCCTTCTCCCCCCCTACCCCTGTGACCTTACTGACCACCAGTAGATATCCAGTCCTGGTGCAGGGTCTCGACCAGAAACTTCGACGATTCCTTTCCCTCCACAGATGCTGCCTGACCCACTGAGTTCCTCCAGCAGATTGTTCGTTGCTCCACATTCCAGCATCTGCAGTCTCTTGTGTCTCCAGTAGATTTTCATTGCCTGGACACATGGATTTCAGAATCTTTATTACTTTTCAAATCTTAAGAAAATGAGGATTTAAGAAAATGTATTTTAGGGATCTGGATGTCACTGGTTAATCACTGGTAGCTCTTGAGAGGTAATGGCAGGCCACCTTCTTGAACCACAGCAATCCTTCTGGTGAAAGTGCTCCCACTGTGCTGTTGGGCAGGGAGTTACAGGATTCAGACCCAACAATAAAGAAAGACCGATGATACATTTCCAAGGCTGAATGGTGCATGACTTGGAGGGGATCTGTAGGCAGTGGGGTTCCAGTGGTCCTGTTGCTGTTATCCTCCTTGGTATTTAGAGGCTGTTTGTTCAAGAGAAGCTGTTGGAGTCCCAATGTTTAGGGTGGTTGATGGGCACCGATCACGTGGGCTGCTTTGTCTTGGATGGTGCCGAGTTTCTTATGTTGGCACTGTTGGATTCGACTGTTTTAAGTAGTTTTTTTTAACATGTGTGGTGTTTAATACACCTCAAGCGGCTGTACAAGGTATAACCACTTTTTAGCTTAATAGTTCGTCCATCAGGTGAATACGTGTTTTCTCATTGGTTGGTTTTGCCACAGGTATCTAATAGGTTTTCTGATTGGACTATTGTTAGCTCAGGAGTACCTCTTATCTCAGGTAAAAAAGGTGTAGTTTTTTGTTAATCTCTCTCTTGCTCTCTTCTCCCTGGCCCCAGCTCATTTGAGTTCCTTTGTCTCGGCTCATCTCCCAGTAGTAAAGCTGGTGCCATGTGCCCTGTGACTGTTTCTTTCTTTTAAACTTTCCCAATAAAACTTTGTGAAGCACCAAATTGTTTTCAACTCATTCTTGGACTCCTGAAAGAAGCTGCCTGAATGTTGTTGAGGTCTTGCTGCATGCGGGCATGGACTGCTTCATTTGCTGGAGAGTGGTGAATGGAATTGAATATTGTGCAACTTTTAGCAAACATCCCCTTTCCTCACCTTATGATGGCAGGTAGGTAATTGATGTAGCAGCTGAACCAGGTTGGGTCAAGGATACCTCCCTGAGGAAGTTGAATGATGCTTGACCTCTAACAACCACAATCAAGTTCCTTTATGCAAGATGTTCTTTAAAATTCTTGTAATCTTAATACTACATAATTGCAACAGCTCTTTACTGTGGGATGTCTCCCACAGACATCATGGGAAAAAGAACCTGTCCCTGTGCTGTATTGTTCTATGTAGTGTTCAGTGTTCTATGAAGGAGAGAAGCTGAAGTCACAGCATGAAACATTCACAAATTTTCTGTTTTCAATCATGAATAAAGGGAATTTCTCCAAAATTTTAACTTTGATTTTCTCCGTACAGGCACAGACCTTGAAAACTTTGCCAACAACTGCCACATTTTTGATGGGTTTCTGTCAGGATGGATATAACTTCACCTGGTCTAAAACTTTTTGCTGACTTTCCTGGATATGTCTGGTTGGGAGAATCAGAATCGGATTTATTATCGCTGACTTATATGACGTGAAGTTTGTTGTTTTGCAACAGCAGTACAGTGCAAAGGCATGAAATTATTATAAATTAAAAAATAAATACATAGTGCAAAAAAAAGGAATGAGGTAGTGTTCATGGACCATTCAGAAATCTGATGGCAAAGGGGGTGCCTTAGAACAGACATGAGGAGGAATTTCTTTAGCCAGATGGTGGTGAATCTGTGGAATTCACTGCCACAGACGGCTGTGGAGGCCAAGTCATTGGGTATATTTAAAGCGGAGGTTGATAGGTTCTTGATTAGTAGGGGCATCAAAGGTTACGGGGAGAAGGCAGGAGAATGGGGTTGAGAGGGAAAAATAAATCAGCCATGATTGATGAGCCAAATGGTCTAATTCTGCTCCTATGTCTTATGGTCTTATGGAAGAAGCTGTTTCTGAATCATTGAGTGTGGGTCTTCAGGCTCCTTTACCTCCTCCCCAATGGTAGTAACGAGAAGAGGACATGTCCCGGATGGTCAGGGTCTTTAGTGATGGATGCTGCCTTCTTGAGGCACCGCCTCTTGATGTCCTCGATGGCAGGGAGGGTGTGCCCGTGATGGAGCTGGCTGAGTCTACAACCCTCGGCAGCCTCTTGCGATCCTGCGCATTGGAGCCTCCATACCAGGCTGTGATACAACCAGTCAATCCTCTCCGATACATCTATAGAAATTTGTAAAAGTCTTTTGTGACATACTGAATCTCCTCAAACTCCTAACGAAGTAGTGTTGCTGGTGTGCCTTCTTCGTGATTGCATCATTGTGCTGGGCTCATGATAGGTCCTCCAAGAAGGAACTTGAGAACGACCAGGAACTTGAAACTGCTCATCCTTTCCATTGCTGACCCCTCAGTGAGAACTGGTGTGTGCTCTCCCGATTTTCTCCTTCCTGAAGTCCACAATCCATTCCTTGGTCTTGATGATGTTGATTGCAAGGTTGTTGTTGCAACACCACTCAACCAGCCGATCTATCGCTCCCTTGTAGAACCATTGTTGTGTTGAGCACGGCGTTGGCTGGGTTGGGGAGGAGGTTTGGTATGGGTGGATGGAGGATGATGGTGTGGAATTGTTCATGAACATGTGAGATGCCGCCATCCCTACCACCCACTCCCTCCAGGTGACCTTCGGGGCCAGTGTACAGTTGCTCTGGACAATTCACTGGCGCTTGTACAGTTTTCTTGCAAAAGCCCACGAGTCTTTGGCTGAAGTGGAACCTGCCAGAGAGATGCCCCTTGCCCAGTGCAGTCTTTTAATTTGCTGCACTTCATTTTGATCCTCTGTGTGTTGGCCGAATCCATTGGCAGAGAGCTGAGATAGGCACCACTCGAAGGTTTCTGAATTGAAGATTAAGGTAGCACAGTGGTTATATTACTGAGTGAATAATCCAGCAGCCTGGCTTGACAATCGTGGGGCAAGGGTGGGCAATTTAAATACAGTTATCTGAAAATATCAGCAATTTAAGGGCGCAGTTAGTGGAACTGCTGCCTCACAGCACCAGAGGCCGGGTTCAATCCTGACTTCGGGTGCTGTCTATGTGGAGTTTGCACGTTCTCTCTGTAACTGTACGAGTTTTCTTGGGTTTCTCCAGTTTCCTCCCACATCCCAAGGACGTGCGGGTTGGTAGGTTAGTTGCCCGCTGTAAATTGCTCCTAGTGTGTAGGTGAGTGGTAGCATCTGAGGGGGGTGGGGGGTGGGGGGAGTTGATGAGAGTGTGAGGAGAATAAAAAATGGGATGAACGTAAGATTAGTGTAAATGGGTGGTTGGTGGTCAGCATGGATTCAGTGGGCCGAAGGGTCTGTTTCCATGCTGTATCTCTCTAGGACTCTTCTGCAGACTTACATTCCTATGGATGTCATTGCCCTCCATGTATTGATGTTGACTTCAGGTTTGCTGCATTTGTAACACATTAATCAAGGATCTACCAAATTAATTGTGATCTTGCTCAACAGAGATGAGCATAGTGAAAAGTCAAAGTCGAGTTTAAACAGTCTGATCAAATATTTCATGGAGACTGATGGGATCTTGCCATGTCCTATTGATCACTGTGTTTGCATTGTTTAAAAATGAGGGATTGTCCTTTTAAGACAGAGGAGGTGAAACATTTTCTCTCAGAGGGTAGTGAATCATTGGAACTCTTCATCACCCTTTATGGAAGCAGGGCCTTGGAATGTTTTAAAGGCAGAGGTAGATAAGTTTTTAATAAGCAAGGGGTGAAAGGTTACATGGGAATGCAGAGCTAAATTGAATGGCAGGATAGGGTCCTAAAACGTACGTTCATATGATCCCTGCATCACTTTCAAAAACCTAGGAATGTCTTGATGAACCAAATGGACTCTTCCTGTGCTGTAAGATGCCACAGTCAAGTCAAATCAAGTTGAGTTTATTGTCATGTGTACATGTACGGTGAGGTACAGGTACAATGAAAAGTTTGCTTGCAGGAGCATCATAAGCACAAAGTTTCAGACAACACACAGGACATAAATCATCCATAAATCACAACTGTCGAAATGGTTTTGCATCAAATGCTTCTTTTATTCCTTGCATTTCTAAGGCACTTTTTTCAACTTTGGGCTATTCCACTGAAGTACTTCTAATGGGAGGTCAGTATTATAATAAAGGAAACTTGAGCTAATCATTGCTCAAAATCAGCAATGTCAAACTGCGCCCAAATGAAAGTTCTCAGCCAGAAACATTGACTGTCCAGATGCTGCCTGACCCGCTGAGTTCCTCCAGCAGATCGTTTCTTGCTTCAGCAGCTGCAGTCTTTCATGGTTCCCTCTTTAAAATGATCGCACATCTGGCTTTTCAGTGATGTGGAGTGAGGGATGAATATCGACCAGGACACCTTGACCCACTGAGTTCCTCCAGCAGTTTCTTTTTTGCCCCAGGAATAAATCCTCTGACCTCTTTATGAAATTGTACCAAGCATTTTTCCTGCACCTGTGGGAGCCAGCGGAGCTTCGAGTTAACATCTCCATGGAAAGGTGATCAGTTCAACAAGGGTATGAGTGAGATTTGAAGCCACATCTTTCTACTTCAAAGGCAAGAATATTAGTCACCTCGCCAAGAGCCAAAAGCTCCGTCAGAGAAGGGCAGATTTATCACGTTTCTCGCTGTTGTTCAGTAAAACCTTTGACCTTTTATATTGTTCCACTGTATAGATTAGACTATCAGTAAGAAAATACTTTCCAATTAAAGAATTAAGATATGAATCAGAGAGATGGCTGTGGTATTTCTGTGGGGGGTTGGTGTGGGAAATAGGTCCTTTGGGTCGCAAATATATGTCGTCGCTAATATGCGCTTTGGAAAGAGTTATTGAGTCATGATTACACAGCACAGAAACAGGCCCTTCAGCCCAACTCATCCGTGCCAACCAAGGTGCCTCCCTGAGCCAGTCCCATTTGCCTGCATTTGGCCCATATCCCTCTAACCTTTCCTTTCCATGAACCTGTCCAAATGTATTTTAAATGGTGTTAATGTACCAGCCTCTACCACTTGCACTGGCAGCTTGTTCCACATACCCACCAACCTCTTGTGTGAAAAACTTGCCCCTCAGGTCCCCTTTATTGGTATTGGTTCATTATTGTCACTTGTACCGAGGTACAGTGAAAAACTTGTCTTGCATACCAATCGTACAGATAATTCATTACACAGTGCATTGAGGTAGTACAGGGTAAAAACAATAACAGAATACAGAGTAAAGTGTTACAGCTACAGGGAAGTGCAGTGCAGGTAGACGATAAGGTGCAAGGTCATAACAAGGTAGATTGTGAGGTCAAGAGTCCATCTCATCGCATAAGGGAACTGTTCAATAGTCTTATCACAGTGGGATAGAAGCTGTCCTTGAGCCTGGTGGTATGTGCCCTCAGGCTCCTTTATCTTCTGCCTGAGGGGAGAAGAGAGAATGTCCCGGGTGGGTGGGGTCTTTGATTATGCTGGCTGCTTCACCAAGGCAGCGAGAGGTATAGACAGAGTCCATGGAGGGGAGGCTGGTTTTCATGATGTGCTGGGCTGTGTCCACAACTTTCTGCAGTTTCTTGCAGTCCTGGGCAGAGAAGTTGCCATACCAAGCCATGGTGCATCCAAATAGGATGCTTTCTATGGCGCATTGATAGAAGCTGGTGACTGTCAAAGGGGACATTCCAAATTTCTTTAGCCTCCCGAGGAAGTAGAGGCACTGGTGAGCTTTCTTGGCCATGGCGTCTACGTGGTTGGACCAGGACAGGCTATTGGTGATATTCACTCCTAGGAACTTGAAGCTCTAATCTTTCCCCTCTCACTTTAAAGCTATAGTTTTAAGTTCCCCCAACCCTGGAAAAAGATTGTGACTGTCTATCCTATCCATGCCTCTCATGATTTTATAAACCCCTATCTGGTCACCCCTCAGCCTCCTTCATTATAGGGAAAACAGTCTCAGCCAATCCAGTCTCTCCTTATAACTCAAGCCCTCCAGTCCCAGCAACATCCCTGTGAATCTTTCCTGCACCCTCTCTGGATTAATCACATCCTTCCTACAGTGTGGCGACCAGAACTACACACAACATTCCAGGTGTGGTCTCACCAACGTCTTATACAGCTGTAATATGATGTCCCAGCTCACTGCCCCATCTGATAGAGGCAAGCATGCTAAATGCCTTCTTCACCATTTTGTCTACCTGTGTCACAACTTTCAGGCAACTATGTACTTGTACCCCTCGGGGTCTCTCTTCTACAGCACTCTCAAGGGTCTTGTCATTTACTCTGCGAGTCTTGTCCTGGTTTAACTTAACAAAGTGCAACACTTCACACTCGTCTGAGTTAAATTCCATCTGCCGTTCCTTTGCTCAATTTCCCAGTTGATCTAGAACTTGTTGTAACCTCAGACAAGCTTCTTCACGGTCTATCACACCGTCAGTTTTGGTGTCATCCACAAACTTGTTAATCATGCCACCCACCTTCTCATCCAAATCGTTAACATGGATGACAAACAGCACGGGACCCAATACTGATCCCTGCGGCACACCACTGGTCACAGGCCTCCAATCTGAAAAACAACCCTCCACTACTGCCAAGCCAACTTTGTATCTAACTGGCTAGCTCACCCTGGATCCCATATGATCTCGCCTTCTGGGCCGGCCTACCATGTGTGATCTTGTTAAAAGCCTGTTTAAAGTCCATGTAGACAACATCTACTGCCCTGCCCTTGCCAATCCTCTTCAAAAATCTTGATTAAATTCATGAGACGCAATTTCCCACAAACAAATCCATGCTGACTATTGCTAATCGGTCCTTGCCTTTCCAAATGCAGATAGGTCCTGTCTCTCAGAAACCCCTCCAGTAACTTTCCCACCACTGATGGTAAGCTCACCAGTCTGTAGTTCCCTGGCTTGTCCTTGCAGCCCTTCTTAAATAAAGGAACAACATTAACCATCTTCCAGACTCTTATTGCTTCACCTGTAGCAAAGGAAGATACAAAAGTCCCTACCAGGGCCCCTGCAATTTCTTTTCTTACTTCTCATTATCTCCTAGGGTACACTTGGTCAGGCCATGGGGACTTATCCACCTTTATGCTTTTCAAGACTGCCAACACTTCCTCTTTTGTAATATTCAGGATATCATTATTCCCTTCCCTGAATTCCCTAGCTTCCATGAGCTTCTCCACAGTAAATACGGATGAGAAGTATTCATTTAAGACTTCATCTATCTCTTGTGGCTCCACACATAGGTGACCACACTGATCCTTAAGGGGCCCTGCCATCAAAATTAGCCTTGCCCCAATTTAGGATTTTAACTTGTGGACCAGTCCTATCTCTTTCCACAACTGTTTTAAAACTAATAAAATGATGGTCACTGTTCCCGAAGTGCTCCCTCACTGACACATCAGTCACTCACCCAACCTCATTTCCCAAGAGGAGGTCAAGTGTATTCAATTGAATGAAGCATCATTAACTTTGTTGGTCTGTGTCCTGGTGAAACCATCCTGATGTGCTTCAGGAAATACACAAGGACTTAGGAGCTTAAAACAGGGTGAGGCAGTTTATTTGAAGTCCTCTTCCAACTTCTAGCTCAAAAGTCAAAGTCAAGTTTATTGTCATATGCACAAGTACATGTGTGCACAGGTGCAATGAAAAACTTACTTGCAGCAGCATCACAGGCACATAGCATCAGATAAGCAGCAGTCACGAGAAAAACATAAATTAAACATAAATTATGCACGACTTTTACAAGAAAGAACGCAATTAAAACAAAGTCCATTTTAGTGCAAAATGATCAAAGTAATCACAGTGTTGGTAAACTGTAGTGATTAGGGATGTGCCACATGGTTCAAGAACTAAATGGTTGAAGGGAAGTAGCTCTTCTTGAACCTGGTGGTGTGGGACTTCAGGCTTCTGTGCCTCCTGCCCGATGGTAGCTGTGAAAAGATGGCATGGTCTGGCTGGTGGGGATCTTTGACGATGGATGTTTCCTTCTTGAGGCAGCGCCTCCTGTAGACACCACCGATGGTGGAGAGGGATGTGCCTGTGATGTATTGGGCAGAGTCCACTACTCCCTACAGCTTCTTACGTTCTTGCGCACTCAAATTGCCATAGCTGCCTATCTAGTACTGATAACATCAATATTTGCATATACTACAAACATAGCTCATGATAGTGTAGTCATGGAAATGAATGGTTTAGAAACTGACGCAGCACCGACTTTGAGTAAATACTTGAGGATGATTTATCCACTCCAGCCGAAATTACCAGCTCCCAACACACAATGGGGAAGGAAGAACATCTACAAAGAGACAGCAGAGATGATCTAAAATAACAGATAACGCTGGAAATACTCAGTAGGTTAGGTAGCGTTTGCGGGAAGAGAAACAGGGTTAGTCTTTCACGTAACAGACGTTGTAGAAAAAAAGACACCAAGAGGATGTGAAATATTTTTACATGTCGGCTGGCTGGGATCTGGAATGAGTGGCCTGGTAGGGTGGTAGAAACAACATTCAAGAATAGACTTCAAAAGAGGAATGGGATTAGTACTGTAAGAAAATAACAGTTACGGGTCTGTGGAGAAAGGGAAGGGAAAAAAGTGTGCATGTTAGTAGGTTAATTGGCCAGTGTACCCCCAATGTAGATGGGTGGTAGAATCTACAGAGAATTACTGGGGATGTTTGTTGACTACAGCTCCGCTTTCAATACTATAATTCCAAGCAAACTCGTTTCCAAACTCATAGACCTAGGACTCAACGCCTCCCTCTGCAACTGGATCCTTGACTTCCTGACCAACAGACCGCAATCAGTAAAGACAGGCAGCAGCACCTTGGCCACGATTATCCTCAACATTGGTGCCCCAAAGGCTGTGTCCTCAGCCCCCGACTTTACTCCCTATACACTCACAACTGCATGGCCAGGTTCTAGTCTGACACCATCTACAAGTTTGCAGATGACACCACTATAGTGGGCCAATCTCAAATAGAGGTGAGTCAGAGTACAGGAAGGAGATAGAGAGCCTAGTGACATGGTTTCATGACAACAACCTTTCCCTCAGTGTCAGCAAAACAAAAGAGCTGGTCATTGATTTCAGGAAGGGGGGCAGTGCATATGTTCCTGTCTACATCAATGGTGCTGACGTCAAGAGGGTTGAGAGCTTCAAGTTCCTTGGAGTGAACACCAATAGCCTGTCCTGGTCCAACCACGTAGACACCACGGCTAAGAAAGCTCACCAGCGCCTCTACTTCCTCAGGAGGCTAAAGAAATTTGGCATGTCCCCTTTAACCCTCACCAATTTTTATCAATGCACCACAGAAAGCATCCTACCTGGATGCATCATGGCTTGGTGTGGCAACTGCTCTGCCCAAGACTGCAAGAAACTGCAGAGAGTTGTGGATACAGTTCAGCACATCACAGAAACCAGCCTCCCCTCCATGGACTCTGTCTATACTTCTCGCTGCCTCAGTAAAGCAGCCAACATAATCAAAGACCCCACCCACCCCAGACACTCTATCTTCTCCCCCCCTCCCATCGGGCAGAAGATACAAAAGCCTGAAAGCACGTACCACCAGGCTTAAGGACAGCTTCTATCCCGCTGTGATAAGACTATTGAACGGTCCCCTAGTACAATAAGATGGATTCTTGACCTCACAATCTACTTCGTTATGGTTTTGCACCTCATTGTCTGCCTGCACTGCACTTCCTCTGAACTGTAACATGATATTATGCATTTTATTATTGTTTTACCTCAATGCACTGTTGTAATGAAATGATCTGTATGGACGGCATGCAAAGCAAAGTTTTTCACTGTACTTCAGTACATATGACAGTAATAAACCAATTTACCAATTTACCAATTTAGAATGAAGTGGCTTAGAATGGGATTGGTGTAAAAATGGGTGCTTGATGATCAGTGTGGACTCAGTGTGCTGAAGAGCCAGTTTCTATGCTGTATCTCTCAATGATGCTTGGAGTGGAACTGACCGTACCAGCTCTTTCAAAGAGCAATCCAAAGTCAATGGGTCACATGGCTTCCTAATGTATTGTACTAATCTATAATACCATGACTCCGAGCTCATCACTAGTAAATGAAATCATATTCAGCAATGAGATTGATTAAAGTGAGGGATCAGGAGAATAAAGTAGAAAGCCAAGATGATATTGAAGCCTATTGCCCTCTTCCAATAATGCTGGTCCACTCCTGCTCTTGTCCTGTTTCTTTCCTTCATCTGTTCTAAGTCCATTAATTTAACCAGGTCTTTCCTATAACAGGATGACCAAAACTGTACCCAGTACTCCAAGTGCGGATAGTCAAAATCTTTTTCCCATGGAAGGAGTATCAAAACCAAGGAGGCTTAAGGCGAGAGGCAGGAGTTTTAAAGAGGATCTGAGGAGTAGGTTTATTAAGCAGGGACTGACTGATATCTGGAATATGCTGCCAGTGAAAATGTTGCATCAGATACTATCCTTATGCTTAAGAGGCATTTAGACAGTCACTTAAATAGGTAAAGGTATGGAAGGAAATGATCCTAATGTGGGCAACTGGGATAGACTCTGACCTCACGATTTACCTTGTTGTGACCTTGCACCTTATTGCACTGCACTTCCTCTGCAGCTGACACTTTACTCTGTACTGTTATTGTTTTTACCTGTACTACATCAATGCACTCTGTACTAACTCAATGTAACTGCACTGTGCAATGAATTGACCTGTACGATCGGTATGCAAGACAAGTTTTTCACTGTACCTCGGTACGAGTGACAATAATAAACCAATACCAATAATGTAGATGGGCAAAAAGGTCAGCATTGACGTGATGGACTGAAGGGCCTGGTTTTGTGCTCTACAACTCAATGACTCTATGCTACTCAGCAGGTCAGACAGCATTGTGGAGAGAATATTTTTGGTCAACACCTTCCAAAAGCAAAAAAGGGAAACAGAAACCACTAAGGGCAAACAAAGTAAAAGAGACAGGGTGTAAGAGTAGGGAGATGATGCTGCAACTGCATAAAATATTAATCAGGCTATGCTAGAGTACTGCATATGATCCTGGTTAACATATTACAGGAAGGACATGATAAGGTTTGACAGAGATCAAAAGAGGTTTCCAAGAATATTGCTGGGGGTAGAGAGATTTCGTTATGAGGAAGGATTATGGTTGTTTCCCTTGGAACAGAGCTTGCTGAGGGAAGATTTATTCAAGGTGTATAACATTTTAGGAAGGACTGGACAGGGTTTTAGAGGAGGAATACCAGCGAGGTAAATAACCAGAGAGCAGAGAATTAAAGTGTTAGCCCAGAGGTTTATAAGGGAGTAGAGGCAGCATTTTTCCATCCAATGAGTGGTGGAACTCGGTCTGAAAGAATTTTGGTGGCAGAAGCTCTTCTCGTGTTGTGATCCGTGAGGCTAGGAACTGCGAGCTGGAATTAGTCCCAATAGCTGTACTTCAGCCAACATGGACACATGGGTCAAATGGCTTCTTTCTCTGTCAAAGTTCTATGAAAGGTGACTTGTTTTACACTGATAGGTGCTAATAATGTAGAAAACAATTTAAGTTATATCAAAAGCCAGTGTTGTAGAATAAGTAATTTATGGGGGGGTTAATTACTAGTGGAAATGTAACTGAAGGTTATGTGGTTACATTACTGGGCTAATAACCTAGGAGCCTAGCTTGACAATTGATTGTTATGAGTTCAAATCCCACCAAGGCTGTTGAGCAGTTTAACTTAAGTTAGCGAAACAGTGCTTTTGTTAAAAAGATAGTATCAGTAATGGGGACTATGAAACCAGCGGACCGTTGTGACTTTTGGTCTGCCAATCTCCCTCGCAATTTTTCTGAGTACCTGCATTGCACTTTCTCTGTAATTGCAACACTATATTCTGCCTTCTGTTTCCTTTTTACTACCTTGATGTAATCGTGTGTGGCACGACCTGTGAAGGAATTTAAGCGGATGGAATAATGAATAGCCAGTGCGGTCACCTTGTTTGTTCAGTGGTGGAGATCTCAGCTGAGTCAGAAGGGTGAAAGCTCACAGTCTATGCCACAGACTTCATTACATAATTGTGGCTGTAGTGGAGAGGATGGACTGTACTGTTGGCTGAAGCACTGCACTTAGACTGCCTACTTCCTCAAGACGATGTGAAAGATGCTGTCGGAGGAAGAGCTGTGAATTAGCCAGTTGGCACCATCCCAAATACCATAAACCTAGCCTCGCATTAGCACACTCTGTATGGTCACACTGTCATTAACTCGCTCACTACAAGCAATACAGCAACCTGAAGAATCAAAAACAGCAAATGCTAGAAAAGCGTCAGGCAGCACTTAGAACATACAACAGCATAGGACAGGCCCTTCAGCCCACGATATCTGTGCTGTACATGATGCCAAATTAAACTTGTATCTTCTGCCTGCACATGGTCCATATCCCTCCATTCCCTGCATGTTCACGTCTATCTGAAAGCCTCTTAAATGCCTCTATTGTATCTGCTTCTACCACCAAGTGGAAAGAGCATCTGTCAATGTTTCAGGGTCTGTGACCCTTCGTCAGAACTGGGAAAGAAAGCGAAGCAACTAGATCTTCAGTTGGAGGGGAGGGATGTGTAGAACAAAGGGGATATCTGTGAAAGGATATACATAAGAACATAAGAAATAGCAGCAGGAGCCTGCTCCACCTTTCAATAAGATCATGGCTGATCTGGCCGTGGACTCAGCTCCACCTACCTGCCTGCGGTGGATATTCGTTGACAAAGGTGTTGGAGCAAATCGGCCCTCTATGGGCATTAGTTATGCTGCTGGTTCTTTGCACAGTGGGAGCTAACACGATAAGCAAATGTTGTTCATATGTACGGGTAAGGAAGTTGTGGG
Organism: Pristis pectinata; assembly: GCF_009764475.1. NCBI lineage: Eukaryota > Metazoa > Chordata > Chondrichthyes > Rhinopristiformes > Pristidae > Pristis > Pristis pectinata. The sequence continues at coordinate 38,125,862 of NC_067420.1, forward strand.
CATGCTGGAAGCGTGGCGACACTTGCGGGCTGCCCGCAGAACACTCTACGCAAAAGATGTATTTCACAGTGTGTTTCAATGTACATGCGACTAATAAAGATATCTTAATCTACAGGACTAATGGGAAGCTGTTCAACATAAGGAGACTACCCTTCCTGACGAAGATCACCCCAACCTCAGTAAGTAGACATACGTTTACAGGTGGTGCTTGCACTGGGCAACACACAGAAACTGAGCTCCAAGTCGTCAACTCATTCTCTGCAGCAACCTAGACACTGGGTCTTACACTTGACATCTACAGGACAGAGATCCTCTGTCAAACATGCGTCAAATGCCACCCTTCACCAATACAGGTCCACAGCGAGCTCCTGGTTCAATTCCCAAGTCCCCAGAACCATCTCTCAGTGAGGACCACACCATGAACACACCGACATATGTACAACTTAAGATCTCTGTTCACTGGCTAAGATCATGTTACACAAACACTGAATGTTACCTACACTTGTTTCTTCTGTGTACACACTTTGGGACATAAATTTACTAATTTATTATTGTTCTCTCTGTTGAGAGATGAGCATGTAGTTTTAGTTGTACATAATATTTTGCATAAAATAATATCTAGTTTTTAATCATGTTGTCTCTAAGTTCAGTTACTGTTCTGTATGTAAATGCAATCTGCTGTTATCTTGAGGTCCTAATACACTGGACAACTCAAATTTCCTTTGCTTCTTAATAATATTGTGGTTCCTTCATGCCTCAGTCAATGTCAAGCAGAAGTTGAGGTCATTATCTGGAGGCACTGAGTTTTAGGAACTAGCACATTAAAGCAGTACACAGCCCTGTGCGGTAAGCACAGTACGCCATTTGATCTTGTGCACGGTTTGGCACATCACATTTGTACAGAGGTGTTATGTTGCAGTGTAGATCACATGATTCTTTCCACATTACAGGTGGCAATTCTCTTCGCTAACTGCCCTAAGAAGTGCAAACAAAGCACCAAGACTCATCTGTGGCTGATTTGAAGAGTGTTCAGCATTTCCAACGAACTTTGGTTGGACCACAGTTAGAATTCTGTGAACAGTTCTGTTTCCTATGTTAGAGAAAGAGTGTTGAGGCCCTGGTGAAAGATTTGGTGCAGATGATACAAATTATGAAGAATCTGAAATTCGTTCTCAGTCCATTGTGTTACGCTTGCTGTTTATTGTGGCTGTGTGTCGCTCTTGCTTTGATAATTGGTTTCATTGACAGCGAACGACTGAATTTTGTTAACAAGCACAAGGTGCAGTTGCTGTTTTGTGCACTTATTGCCACCTTGAAGGAAGAACTTCTTGGCACCAGGAAGAGACTGAGGCTCTAGTACTGAAAAGCTTCCTGCATTTGTCGGTAGCCACTCCAAGTGGGATCCTGCACCTTGCACGAGAGAATCATTGATGAATGGAGTTGATCTTCGCAACCCATGGGAGGACCTAGTACCAGATAGTGAGCCACGGTCCTGCTCCAGACAATTTGGGAAATTTCCTCTGGAAAATCAAAGACTGAGAGTTGTCCTCATAGAGGTCTTTAATATCGAGAAGGGGTTTGATAGGATAGATGTAGAGATGATACGTCATTTGTCAAGAAACCATTAATAAATCCAGTTAAATTCACCTGAGAGTGGTGGGACTATGGAACTCACTTCTGTGTGGAGAACACTATAGTATGGTATCTGGACCCCCCTATGTGACTACTGAGCAAACTCACCTTGGCCCAGGAGCACCAACACATCTGTTTATTCGAAAGGCTAGACTGATTTTACCAGTTTGTACAAACAATCCAGATAGCAGTCAATAAGATGACACTGTAGTGAGAGGTAGAAGCCTTAAAGCAATGATTATCCTTTTACAACAACACACACAAAATGCTGGAGGAACTCAGTGGGTCAGGCAGCATCCGTGGAGGGAAATAAACAGTCGACGTTTTGGGTCGAGACCCTTCATCGGGACTGGAAAGGAAAAGGGCAGAAGCCAGAATAGGAAGGTGGGGGGAGGGGAGGAGCACAGGGTGGCAGGTGAAAGATGAGTCCGGGAGGGAGGGACCCTCTTCCTTTCCAGTCCTGATGATGGGTCTCAACTCAAAACGTCGTCTGTTTATTTCCCTTGAAGGAAAAGCTGCTTGGCACCAGGAAGAGACTGAGGCTCTAGTACTGAACATCTTCAACCCCCACAGCCCCATCTCAGTGAATTCAGAGCCCAGCATAGTCTTGAACTATTCCGCTGCCTTTGCCTCCGTCCCCATTTAAGATAAGATTAAGATTAAGATTAAGATCTCTTTATTAGTCATATGTACATCAGAACACACAGTGAAAGGCATCTTTTTTGCATAGAGTGTTCTGGGGGCAGCCCGCAAGTGTCGCCACGCTTCAGGCGCCAACACAGCATGACCACAATTTCCTAACCCGTACGTCTTTGGAAGGTGGGAGGAAACCGGAGCACCCGGACAAAACCCACGCAGACACAGGGAGAACGTACAAACTACTTACAGGACAGCGGGTCGCTGGCGCTGTAAAGCATTACGCTAACTGCTACACTACCGTGCCTGCAAAGACTTCCCATTCCGGACTGTAGACCCTTTCTCCCCTCTCCAGCGTTCCCAATCCAACTGGCCCCATCCTTCTGGCCTCTCACTCTCTCTAGATCTATTTATAGATTCATAGTTATACAGCATGTGAACAGGCCCTTTGGCCCAACTTGCCCAGACCGACCAAGATGCCTATCTAAACTAATCCCATTTTCCTGCATTTGGCCCATATCCCTCTAAAACTTTCCTATCCATGCACCTGTCCACATGTCTTTTAAACGTTGCAGTTGAACCCACCTCTACCACCTCCTCTGGCAGCTCGTTCTACATACCCACCACCCTCTTGCGTGGAAAATTTGCTCCTCAGATCCCCTTTGAATCATTCCCCTGTACCTTCTCGAGTTTAGGTGATCTCATGAAACTTGCAAAATTCTTACAGTAGCAACAAACAAGGTGCTGGAGAAACTCACCGAGTCAGGCAGCATCTGTGGAGAGAAATGGACAGTCGACGTATTCTGCTAAGTGGTCACCAAGTCTGTTTGATGAAGGGTCTCAACCTGAAACGGCGACTGTCCATTTCCATTTCCTCCCACAGATGCTGCTCAACCTATTGAGTTCCTCCAGCATCTTGTTAGTTGCTCCAGGTTCCAGCATCTGCAGTCTCTTGTGCCTCCAAAATTCTTACTGGCTGAATGCATCATTGAATCCTGCAGCTCATCAAGAGCCCACCCTAACACCGTTGTCAAACTCAATGACAAGCACAGAGATATTTGGCTTCTCCCTTGTAGACACCAGATGTCAACACTCATACTTCCCAACTGGGCCAAGGCCCAACCACTGAACATCAGGCCATTGTCTCCCAGTTACTGACCTCATTTCCTCAGGACATCCTTCCTCCACAGCCTCCAACCTCACACAGTCTCCCAACGCCACACAGCCACTTCCTGCCTCCTTTCGCAGATTCACCTTGGGAATGTCTGTGATCGACTTAGACCAAAGTTGTCAAGGTAACAAAACCAGCTGAAAGGGAAGGTGGAAATAAATTCAGGTTGAAACTGAAACATATTTTCTGTGGAGAGAGGGGAAATTGTTGAATTCATTATTAAGAACAGCTACTTCCCTTCAACCATTCGGTTCTTGAACCAACCTGCACAACCCTAATCAGTACCTCAGTATAGCAACACTGTGACCACTTTGCATTACATGGACCTTTTTTGTTCTGATTGTGTTCCTTCTTGTATAATTTATATTTAATTTATGTTTTTCTTAGGAATGTTGTGTAGCGGTTAGCGTAACGCTTTACAGCACCAGCGACCAGGGTTCAATTCCGGCTGCTGTCTGTAAGGAGTTTGTATGTTCTTCCCGTGTCTGCATGGGTTTCCTCCGGGTGCTCCGGTTTCCTCCCACATTCCAAAGACGTACGGGTTAGGAAGTTGTGGGCATGCTATGTTGGTGCCAGAAGCGTGGTGACACTTGCGGGCTGCCCCCAGAACACTCTACGCAAAGGATACATTTCACTGTGTTTCGATGTACATGTGACTAATAAAGATATCTTATCCTATCTTATCTAATGTTATGTGCCTGTGATGCTGCTGCAGGTAAGTTTTTCATTGTACCAATGCATACATGTACCTATGCATACAACAATAAACTTGACTTTGACTTTGAAAAGCCCCGAGGACTGGAACCTGCTGAGATGGAAGATGAGGTGCTGTTTCTTGAGCTTACATTGGGCATCGCTGGAACAATGTAGAAGGTTGGAAACAGGAATACAAGGTGGGAGTGGGACTGAACATTAAAGTGATAGGTGACTGGTGTCTCAGGACCTCCCCTGTGGACTGAACGAAGATATTTTGCAAAGTGGTCACCCAATCTGTGTTTGGTTTCTTCAATGTGGAGGAGACCACATTGTGAACACAGAACACGGTACAATAAATTGGAAAATGATATGCTGATTGGGAACAATACAGTGAGCTGGAAGGAGCAGCAGAGTCTAAATCTATTTCCATCATCCTCCAAGGTGTTTGCGCTGTGAAATCCATGACAACATTAAGCACATTGGTCCTGAATTTCCTCTGTCAGTGCTACACTCCTGGGTTAGAAGCTCAGCTGTTTTATTCATCAGTAGGAATTGGGCATCACCAGCGAGGCCAGAGGTTATTGTCCATCTCCAACTGGCCTTCTGAAAGTATGGATCCGCTGCCTTCTTGAACCACTGCACTGCTTCTTGTGAAGGTGTTCCCATAGGATTGGGAGTTCCAGGATTTAAACCCAGCTACGATGAAGGAACAGTGATGAACAAACTGTTAAAGTACCAAGTTGCTCTAGTGCAGTTTGTAGACCATACACACTGCAGTCACAGTGAGCCAGTGATGGAAAGAATGAATGTTTAGGGTAGTGGATTGGGTGGGCTGCTTTGTCTGGGCAGTGCTGAGTTTCCGGTTTGCACCCATCCAGACGAGCGGAGACTATTCCATCACATTCCTGGCTTCTGCCGTGTAGATAGTAGGAAGACTTTGGGCAGTCGGGAGGTGAGTCACTCACCACAGGATATTCAGCCTCTGCCTTGTTGTTTGCATTCTCACTGCTGAATAACAAACCTTTGGGTTCCCACTCCAGAAACGTGAGCAAACATCCAGGCCGCCTCTCCAGTGCAGTGTCGAGGGAGTGCTGACCTGTCAGCAGTGCCATTTCTTTGGATGAGGCATTAACCTAGCATCCTGTCTGCCCTGCCAGATGACGTCAATACAAATAAAATTCAGCCATCAACTTTCCACTCTGTGCCCTGAATTATCACGCAAACTCAAAATCTCTGCCTCTCCATTGCTGTATTGGCAACATATTTTCAACCACTTAAGAAAATATTAATCCATTTAAATTAAATATGGTACACACTTGTTCCTGATACTGTCTAGCAAATGTCACCCTCCCAGATCTGGTGCAATATATAAGCCACAAGCCATTGCTTTATCTCCAGTCACTAACCACAATTTTGTTACTATAGATAATTCAGATGTATTAATACCTCTGTTAGTAAATGGGTACAACATGTGGCTCTTATTCTTGCTATGGGGATGAACAGTTCTTCCCCACACCCCCAATAAATAAGACATGCCTGTGATAACTTCCCTTTTCCATTGCATCAACTTACCATAACCCCCATCTCGAAGAGAAAATGCTCCAGAAGAGTTCTTTTTCCACTCTATCAGTCATACAGGCAGTAATCAGCACGTTGTTTGGTTAAACACGCAAAACGCTGGAGGAACTCAGCAGGTCAGTTGTGGACGCAGCTCAGCACATCACAGAAACCAGCCTCCCATCTGTGGACTCTGTCCACACTTCTCGCTCCTCGGTAAAGCAGCCAACATAATCAAAGACCCCACTCGCCCTGGACATTCTCTCTTCTCCCCCCTCCCCTCAGGCAGAAGATTCAAAAGCCCGAAAGCACGTACCACCAGGCTCAAGGACAGCTTCTATCCCGCTGTTATAAGACTATTGAACGGTTCCCTAAGATGGACTCTTGACCTCACGATCTACCTTGCCATGGCCTTGCACGTTATTGTCTGCCTGCACTGCACTTTCTCTGTAACTGTAACGCTTTATTCTGCATTCTGTTCTTGTTTTCCCTTGTACTACCTCAATGCACTGATGTGATGAAATGATCTGTATGGATGGCAGTTTTTCACTATACCTCGGTATATGTGACAATAAGATAAGACCTTAATAAGATATCTTTATTAGTTACATGTACATTGAAACACACAGTGAAATGCTTCTTTGCACAGAGTGTTCTGGGGGCAGCCTGCAAGTGTCACCACACTTCTAGCACCAATAATAAACCAATTTACCAATTTCTATGGAAGGAAATAGACAGTTGACATTTTGGGTCAAGAACCTTCAGCTGGACTACTTTACTATCCCCTCTGACCTCCACCTCTCTGAGGCAGAACAGTGTGTCCTCAGCAGAGGCCTCACCTTCATACCCCTGCACCTGCACCTCAATGAGGTCCATGCGCACCTCAATGAGGTCCATGCCCACCTCAATGAGGCCCGTGCCCACCTCAGTGAGTTCTGTGCCCACCTCAACGAGTTCTATGCCCACTTCAACAAGTTCCGTGCCTGCCACAAAGCCCAGCTCTTCTTCTGATGCCTCTGATTCCACACCTCCTTCTTTGACAAGGATTCCTGCTCCTGCCTCAGACACTTCTCCTCCTCTTGGACACCCCCCCTCTGGCCTTCTGTCCTCTTTGGACCTTTTCCTTTCTAATTGCCGATGGGACATCAACCGTCTTGACTTCACCCACTCTAACCTCACGCCCCCCGAGCAGTCCAGATGAAGGGCCTCGACCTGAAACATCGAATGTCCATTTCCCTCCACAGATGCTGCCTGACCTGTTAAGTTCCTCTGGCGTTTTATGTGTTGCTCCCGATTCCAGCATCCGCAGTCCCTCTTGTGTCAACATTTGGGTAAGTTTGCATTTTCTGCCTCTCAGTGAGAATGCTCAGAATTCCATCCATTAGCACTGCCAAAATCAAAGTCAAAGTCGAGTTTATTGTCAAATGCACAAGTACACGTATGCACAGGGGCAATGAAAAACTTACTTGCAGCAAGCGTCACAGGCATATAGCATCATATAAGCAACATTCACAAGAAAAACATAAATTAAACAATTTTTACAAGAAGGAACACAATTAGAACAAAAAAAAATCCATTTTAGTGCAAAGTTATCAAAGTGGTCACTGTGTTATTATACTGAGGCAGTGATTAGGGTTGTGCAGGTTGGTTCAAGAACCGAATGGTTGAAGGGAAGTAGCTGTTCTTGAACCTGGTGGTGTGGGACTTCAGGCTTTCTGTACCTCCTGCCCGATGGTAACTGCAAGAAGATCTCTGTTCTCTGCGGGGAGGGTATTTCTTTTTAATTTTTTTAATTTCAAAAATAAACTTTATAAAAATATATACAAGAGATACGAAAAGAAGTGAAAGACTTCCTTTACATTCATAGCATTATTCAGTCTATACATTCATGGTGTTATCAGTTCTATACATCTGTAGTGTGATTACATTCTGTATACAGAGCACCATTACCATTCACGTGGTCCCCTTAGAGCAAAACAAAAAAGAGGGGAAGTTTAAATGAAATTTATGAGGCAAGTTTTCTTACACAGAGTGTGGTAGGTGCCTGGAATGTGCTGCCAGAGGAAATGGTCGAAGTAGTGTTTAAGAGCCATTTAGGCAGGCATACGAACAGGAAGGGAATGGAGGGATATAGACCATGTGCAGGCAATGAGATTAGTTTGGATTGGACATCATGGTTGGCACAGACGTCATGGGCCAGAAGCCCTGTTCCTGTGCTGTACTGTTCTATGTTCTACGTTCTGGTGTTTGTGAGGCCTTAGCACAGGTACTATCCACTAAATGTCTAGTAGCAGAAGGACCTTCACCCAACATGGTAGATGGACCAGTGTTGCTGAGCTCCTGGGTGTTTAGGGATCTAACAAGCCCCGTTTGAAAGATCCGTCCCCACTCACCACATCTTGCTGCTGAACACAAGAGGCACTGAAGGGGAGGGTGTAGATTATATTGCTGGAAAGATTATGTGTTCACAATAAAGTAACAGGGAACATTGAAAGCATTGGTTCAAATTCCTCAGGAAAGCATCACTGATCTAATCTTCTTTGACTGGTCTGTCCATGACCTGACCCCACCATTGCCAGGAACACACCCATCCATATATTTTATTTTAATTCATTCACAACATCTGACTTTGTGGGCATGGGCTGCATTTAATGCCCAATTATAAGGTGGTTGTCACCCTCTTGAACTGTTGCAGGCTGCACAGAGAAGGTGCTCCCATGCCATTGGTGCGTGCAGAGTTTCTGAATTCAGACCCCGTGTCAACGAAAGAACAACAATATAGTTCCAAGCCCTGGATTGGGTGTGAGTTGAAGGGAAGTTGCAGCTGCCATATTACAATGCACCCATTGCCCTTATCTTTCAAGGTGGCAGTGATGGTTAGTTTGTGTAGTATTATCACAGAAGCCTTGGCCAGCAGCTGCAGGACATCTTGTAGATGGTACATATCGGTACCTGATGGTGGAGGGAATGAACGTTTAAGGTGATCAAAACTGTGCCAACCAATGTTCTATGGGTAATCATTGGTCATAAACTTAATTGTCTACATCAACAGTGCTGAGGTCGAGAGGGTTGAGAGCTTCAAGTTCCTGGGAGTGAACATCACCAACAGCCTGTCCTGGTCAAATCATGTAGATGCCATGGCCAAGAAAGCTCACCAGCACCTCTACTTCCTCAGGCTAAAGAAATTCGATATGTCCCCTTTGACACTCACCAATTTTTATCAATGCACCATAGAAAGCTTCCTATCTGGATGCATCACAGCTTGGTACAGCAACTGCTCTGCCCAGGACCGCAAGAAACTGCAGAGAGTTGTGGACACAGCCCAGCACGTCACGGAAACCAGCCTCCCCTCCTTGGACTCTGTCTTTACCTCTCGCTGCCTTGGTGAAACAGCCAGCATAATCAAAGACCCCACCCACCCAGGTCATTCTCTCTTCTTCCATCAGGTAGAAGATACAGGAGCCTGAGGGCACATACCACCAGGCTTAAGGACAGCTTCTATCCCACTGTAACAAGACTATTGAACGATGAAATGGACTCTGACCTCACAATCTACCTTGTTGTGACCTTGCACCTTATTCCACTGCACTTTCTCTGTAGCTGTGACACTTTACTCTGTACTGTTATTGTTTTTATCCTGTACTACCTCAATGCACTCTGTACTACCTCAATGCACTCTGTACTAACCCAATGTAACTGCACTGTGTAATGAATTGACCTGTACGATCAGTATGCAAGACAAGTTTTTCACCGTACCTCGGTACAAGTGACAATGGTAAACCAATACCAATACCAAATAATCGACTCCACTACATCAATACCAGAGACTGGCTACATCAGCCCCACAGGACACAACTGGGTGTTGGGTTCAGGTTGGAATACATATCAAAGTAATCCTTAGACCTCAGGCTTGGGTCAGTTCAGGCCCGGCTGGCTCCTTATAAATAAATGCACTGAGGTTCAGTACCTTGAAGTGTGAAAGGACGGTTGGGAGGGTGCATGGAGCACAGGAATTGGTTCTCAGCGAATCCCTTCAATGAATATCATGTGTAGTAATATCATGGACATTTGTAGTGACTTCTCACAGATCCCTCCTGCAATTTCACTTCATTTACAGGAGTCGATGTTGATGTATGGAGGGTGCACATGAGATATTGCCTGTTCATCGTCAAACCATTGGTTAACTATATCTGAGGTACACCATTCCAACTAGTCAGAGCAGGATACAAATTACCAAAAGGAGACACTAAATTTCTGACGTAAAAAAATGGACTCCTCCTTATGGACTCTTGCAACTGGACTCCAGTGGGATTTGACTAAATATGTTGGGTTTGGGTCAGGTTGGGTATCAAAAGTATTATAAGCTTGGGACAGATTTGGATTGGTTGTGGTCAGGCTAGGATTGAGTCTGGTTTTAATTTTAAGTAGAGCTCTAACTTGTGGGGCAAGTTTTTTACACAGAGAGTGGTGGGTGCCTGGAATGTGCTGCCAGGGGTGGTAGCAGAGGTCAAGACGACAGAGACGTTCAAGAGGCTCTTAGATAGGCACATGAATGTGCAGAGAATGGGGGATATGGACATTGTGTAGGCAGAAGGGATTAGTTTAGTTAGGTGTTTAATTAGTAAGTTAATTTCTTGCAAATTTCTAAAGCTGTATGGTGGAGAGCATTCTGACTGGTTACATCACCGCCTGCTATGGAAGCTCCAACGTGCAGGATCGAAAGAGGCTGCAGAGGGTTGTAGACTCAGCCAGCTCCATCACGGGCACAACCCTTCCCACCATCGAGGACATCTTCGAGAGGTGGTGCCTCAAGGAGGTGGCATTCATCACTAAGGACCCTCACCATCTGGAACATGCCCTCTTTGCATTACTACCATCGCGGAGGAGGTACAGGAGCCTGAAGACCCACACCCAATGTTTCAGGAACAGCTTCTTCCCCTCCACCATTCAGATTTCTGAACAGTCCATGAACCCATGAACACTACCTCATTATTCCTCTTTTGCACTATTTATTTATTTTTGTAACTTAGGGTAATTTTTATGGCTTTATGTCTTGCACTGTACTGCTGCCACAAAACAACAAATTTCACGATGTATGTCAGTGATAATAAACCTGATTCTGATAAACCCGGTCCTAATTAGTTCGGCACAGCATCATGGGCCAAAGGGCCTGTTCCTGCACTGTACTGTTCTATGTTCGATGTAACCAAGACAATAGTCACGAAAGAGCCTGCTGGTTGGTACTCTGTATTGGTGGCTGACTTATGATCAATCAATGCCTCTTCACAAGTCAGGCACGAGACAGAATGCTCACAAGCTACCTGGAAGTGTACCACCATGACATCACTCGAGGAGCTCAATGCTATCAAGGGTAAAGTAGTCCACTGTATTGATGCCCTTCCCACTTAACTCAATTTCTACCCTGTCTCCTGCAGTGCATGGTAAGATTATGATCTGCCTACAGGATGCACAGCAATAAATCACCAAGTTTATCTTGACAGCATCTCGCAGCCTCCTGACTGCCATGACCAATGCAGATGCAAGCAGCATCAAGGAAATGTTCTGCATGCTTTTATCCAAGCTACACACCTTATCTCCATCATTACTGACTCAAAGTTTCGATCAACAGCACCACCAGCAAAGGTTTCCCATGTTCCAACAAGAAGGTGCATCATCATCTCTTTAAGACTGGGCAGCAGAGTGGTGCAGGAGGTAACACTGCTGCCTGCAATTCCAGCGACCTGGGTTCAATCCTGACCTCTGCTGCTGTCTATGTGGAGTTTGCATGTTCTTCCCGAGACTGTTTGGGTTTCCCTGGGTGCTCCAGTCTACTCCCACATACCAAAGACTTGCTGTTTGGTGGGTTAATTGGCCACCATAAAGTGTCCCCAGTGTAGGTAGGTACAGGAGGATCCGGGTGAGGGTTTGAAGGAGATGCAAGAGGAAAAAACTGGGAAGATAATTGGTGCAGACACAGTGGGCTGAAGGATCTGTTCCCATGTTGTAGAGTCATAGAGTCATACAGCACGGAAACAGGCCCTTCAGCCCAACTCATCCATGCCGACCAAGGTGCCCATCTAAGCTAGTCCCATTTCCCTGCGTTTGGCCCGTCTCCCGCTAAACCTGTCCACATGCCTTTCCTATCCAGACTTATCAAAACGCCTTTTAAATGTTGTTATTGTACCTACCTCAACTACCCTCTCCAGCAGCTTGTTCCATGTACACATCACCCTCCGCGTGAAGAAGATACCCCTCAGGTCCCTTTTAAGTCTTTCCCCTCTCACCTTAACCCTATGCCCTCTAGTTTTTCTTTCCCTTTCTCTGGGAAAAAGACTGTCTGCATTCACCCTATCTATGCCCCTCATGATTTTATACACCTCTATAATCTCACCCCTCAGTCTCCTACATTCCAAGGAATAAAGTCCTAACCTGCCCAACTCTCCCTATAGCTCAGGCCCTCAAGTCCTGACAACATTCTAGTAAATCTTCTCTGCACTCTTTCCAGCTTGATGACATATTTCCTATAACAGGGTGACCAAAACTGTACACAATACTCCAAGTGTGGCCTCACCACTGTCTTCACAAATGCTGAGTTGTAGAAATGCTGAGTTTGGAATCATAGAGTCACACAGCATGGAAGGCCCTTCAGCCTATTGGGACTGCACTCACCATTTAAATTAATCCTACACCAATCCTATTTTACTCTCCCCACACTCCCATCAACTCCCCCCAGATTCTACCCCTCACCTACACACCAGTGGTAATTTACAGTGGCCAATTAACTTACCAACCTGCACATTATTGGGATGTGGGAGGAAACTGGAGCATCCAGAGGAAACCCAAGCAGTCGCAGGGAGAACGTGCAAACTCCACGCAGACAGCACCGGAGGATGAACCTGGGCTGCTGGAGCTGTGAGGCAGCTCTTCCAACTGCACCACTGTTCAGCCCCTTCTAAAGGTCATGGGTTTGTTGGGATCTATTGAGGAAGCCTTGATGAGTTGCTACAATACCTCTCATTCAGTGGATCGTACACACAGTATCCATGGCTAGTCAGTGGTGGAGGGGGTGAATGTTTAACCCAGTGAAGGGGCTGCCAATCAGATGGACAGGAATTTACCAAGTTATTGATCTTATCTATGACTAAGTGCTAGTGTCTATCCAACTGAGTGGGATGGTGACGTTAACAGAGGACCTATCCTCACTCCTGTTTGGCCAGCTCCCAGGCACCACCGAAGTGGCGTGGTGGTCATTTAATACACAGACAGTTATTTTTACAGGAGTCACAGAAATAGTGAAGCATCTGTAGCAACCTGCCTGTGTTCTCAGCTAGAATGAGGCCAAAGATTTTAAATTGGCTTTAAAAACTGGGTTACAACACATTACATTTCAGCTACACACATCACTTAGTTATGAGAGGAAGTATTTAAAACTCCAAAACTTTCCCTGTGTTTTTAGCGTTTAAAGTACTGTCTGTCAGCTGGGATACAGTAACCTGGGTGCTGGTATAAGAACATAGAACATTACAGCACAGTACAGGCCCTTCAGCCCACAATGTTGTGCCGACATTTTATCCTGCTCTAAGATCTACCTAACCCTTCCCTCCCACATAGCCCTCCATTTCTTTATCATTCATGTGTCTAAGAGTCTCTTAAATGTCCCTAATGTATCTGGCCCCACAACCTCAGCCAGCAGTGCGTTCCATGCACCCACCACTCTCTGTGTAAAAAACTTATCCCCGACATCCCCCTTATACCTTCCTCCAATCACCTTAAAATTATGCCCCCTTGTGTTAGCCATTTTTGTCCTGGGAAAAAGTCTCTGACTGTCCACTCGATCTATGCCTCTTATCATCTTGTACACCTCTGTCAAGTCACCTCTTATCGTCCTTCTCTCCAAAGAGAAAAGCCCTAGCTCACTCAACCTATCCTCATAAGACATGCTCTCCAATCCAGGCAGCATCCTGGTAAGTCTCCTCTGCGCCCTCTCTAAAGCTTCCACATCCTTCCTATTATGAGGCAACCAGAACTGAACACAATAATTCATTTGTATTCTTGATGTCTGAACCTTCACAGTGTCATAACTTTCCAGCTGACATTTTAAAACAGGCATGAGCTCACACTGAGTTGAAAGTCATGCCAACTCCAGATGTTGAACTTCAAAGTTTAGACCCAATTCTCTTTACATCCAATATCAAATAGGAGTGACTGGTTTAAGCAGAGCGAGAACAAAACAGATTTACCAGTGCCTTTAGTGGAGTGGGAGAATCAGAATCAGATTTATTATCACTGACTTATATGACATGAAATTTGTTGTTTTGCAGTACAGTGCAAAGATGATGAGAGGCATAGATCGAGTGGACAGTCAGAGACTTTATCCCAGGGCGACAATGGCTAACACGAGGGGACATAATTTTAAGGTGATTGAAGGTATTAGGGGGGATGTCAGAGGCAAGTTTTTTACACAGAGAGTGGTGGGTGCATGGAACGCACTGCCTGCAGAGGTTGTGGGGGCAGATACATTAGGGACATTCAAGAGACTCTTAGATAGACACATGAACAATGGAAAAATGGAGGGCTATGTGGGAGGGAAGGGTTAGATAGATATTAGTGCAAGATAAAATGTCAGCACAACATCGTGGGCCAAATGGCCTGTACTGTGCTGTAATGTTCTATGTTCTAAAGACATAAAATTACTATAAATTACAAAAATAAATAAATAGTGCAAAAGAAAAGGAATAGTGAGGTAGTGTTCATGGGTTCATGGACCGTTCAGAAATCTGATGCTGGAGGGGAAGACACAAGAGATTCTGCAGATGCCGGAAATCTGGAGCAATGCACACAAAATGCTGGAGGAAATCACTGGGTCAGGCAGCATCTATGGAGGGAAATGAACAGTTGACGTTTCAGGCCGAGACCCTTCATCAGGACTGGAAAGAAAGAGGGCAGAAGCCAGAATAAAAGGGGTAGGGGGAGGGGGAGAAGCACAAGCTGACAGGTGATAAGTGAATCCAGATGAAGGGGGAAGGTAGGTAGGTGGGGGAGGGGGGAGAGTGATGTGAGAAGCTGGGAGGTGATAGGTGGAATTTGATAGGAAAGGACAGTAGACCTTGGAACAACAGGAAGGGGGTGGGGAACGAGAGGGAGGAAGGTGTGGGTGATAGGCAGGCCATGAGGGCAGGGGAGGGGAAAGAGGCCAAAGGGAAAACCGGGGGGGGGGGGGAGAGAACGAAAGGGGGAAATGTGGGGGGAATGGGGGTAAACAGGGGGGAAATGGGAGGGGATGGGAGGGGAACAGGAGGAGTGGTTACTGGAAGTTAGAGAAATCGATGTTGATGCCCTCAGGTTGGAGACTCCCAAGGCGGAATATGAGGTGTTGTTCCTCTAATCTGAGTTTAGCCTCAACTTGGCAGTAGAGGGGGCCATGGACAGACATGTCAGTGTGGGAATGGGAAGTGGAATTAAAATGGCCGGCCACCGGGAGATCCCAGCTGTTCCGGCGGACGGAGTGAAGGTGCTGGAGGGGAAGAAGCTGTTTCTGGATCGTTGAGTGTGGATTCTCAGGCTCCTGTACCTCCTCCCCAATGGTAGTAACGAGAAGAGGGCATGTCCCAGATGGTGAGGGTCCTTAGCGATGGATGCTGCCTTCCTGAGGCACCGCCTCTTGAAGATGTCCTGGATGGTGGATATCCAGTATCCAGCTATTTCCTGGTCCTGATCATTTACCAGTCACTCCTACTGGACATCTGATGCAAGCAGAATGGGATCTAAACTGTGATGTCCCTGCAGTTCAGCAGCTGAAATTGGCAATAGCATTCAGGCTCTTGCCTGTGTTAAAATAATATCATCTGGGAAGTTATTACACTGTGAGGCTTCAGACAAATTAATACCAGCACGCTGGCAATTGTACCCTAGATGACAGCAAGAGGACAAGGAAAATTTTAAAGTTGTAAATACTCCCTCTCCCAACAAAATAATCAGTTGCGTTCTCCGGTTTGTTTACGCGAAAGAGTTGGGCTTGTGATGTGTTGCGAAAATTCCGTTACACAACTAGAGGAGGGTATTGTGCAAACAACAAGCGTAAACAGGAACCGTTGGTCTGACGGACCCAGGGAAGAACGCCTCAAGAAAATACCAAGCAGCTGCCTAAGGCGTAAAGAGTGGGGTTCGGACTCAGCGCGTCATTACACACCCCGCACGTCTCAGAGGCAACTTCAGCAGCAGCTGCGTATTAACCTGCTCCGTCTCCCACTCAACCCTCAGGCTGTTCGCACTGCCACTCAAAGGCTGGCTTCAGACTTCAGAAGACCTCGGCGCCCAGTCAACATAAACCCTGCCGGGGCTGTATTGGATTAACCAGTTGCCGGATCTTCTAGCTGGTGGCACGATTTGGAAGGGACAAATCTGGTGGAAACTAACTCCTGCTTCAAGCTCCGGAGATACAATGCTGTGAGTGTTTCACATGTTATTTGTGGAGGAGCTGTTAACTTTTTTTCCCAGTATATTTGTGCTTCTCATACACATTTCGGCGGTGTGGAGAACCGTCGTCATTCCAGATAGGTCTTTACTCCCAAAGCAGGATATTGTAATTAGTTATATTTCAAGGTTTTAAGTATTACTAGGGCTGCAGTTGTTTCCTTTGGAGCAGGGAAAGCTGAGGAAAGATTTAAGTGAGCTCTTTAAAATAGTGAGAGGCCTGGAAGAAGCAGTTTCCCTTACTGGAGTGGTTGGTGACCACAAACATGGAGTTAAAGTAATTGGCAGAAGTTGAGTAAAAGTTGGGGGTGATGGGTCTGTGGAACTCGCTGTCAGAGAAGGAGTGGCAGGGAGCAGAAGCCCTCAGAGTGCTTGGACATGTACAGTGTCATCGAGTTACGGAGCCATCCGGGAGGGGAACCGGCCCTTCAGTCCACTGTTCCTATACTATCCATACTCGTGCTATTTCCCAGCAATTGGCCCCTTTTCTTCTATCCAGGATGCCTCAAATGCTCATCGAAATGTGCTATTAGCCACTGAGAAATAGAAACTAGAGGCCAATCCTCCCCACAGATGCTGCTCGACCCGCTGAGTTCCTCCAGCAGCTTGTTTGTTGCTCGAGAAATTGAAAGTGTTTGACAGCATGGCGATGAAAGACCTCCTTCTCTGCTGTAAATCCCTGTGATTTTAGCTGGCACACTTCGTCTTGGTCATAAGCATAAAAACATAAGAAATAGAACCAGGTGTGAACCATTTGTTCCCTCATACCTGCTCTACCATTCAATTTGATCACGGCTAATCTCTTACTCAGTGGCATTTTCCTGGAACGGCCCCATATCTCTTGATTCTCTAAAAATGATTCCCTGCCTTGAATGCACTCAGCAGATGAGCCTCCACCGCCCTCCTTGGGTAGAGAATTCCTAAGATTCTCTACCTCCTTGGTGAAGAAACTTCTCCTCATCTCAGTCCCAAATGGCCGAGCCTTTAAGTTGAAGCTGTGGGCCCCAGTTCCTGACACCCCAGCCAGGGAAGACATCAGCTCTGCATCTTCCCTGTCAAGCCCCTTGCAAATTTTGAACACTTCAAAGGAATAAATGGAGCACACCTCACCTTAAGTTTGCCCGTGGTATGACATTTTGTAAAAAATTTTCCACGTCACTGAGACTCTTGAGAGTACAAGTATAAAAAAAGTGCTGACAGAGGGGAAATGTTTTTTTAATCAATGTCACACTGATCTTGTAACCTAAATAATTTCATTTTTAGCAAAGCGCTGCATTACGTCAAGGTACTGAATTTCATAACATATTTTGCAAAGTCATTATGGTATTTGGAAGTGTCCCTGTCAGTTGAGTAAAAGTTTAAAGCTCTCCCTGCATTTGACACTGTTACTTGAGAGGGGTTTTGCCATTTAAATGTTCTTGATGCTCTTGATAACAACAATTTGCAGTCCTAGAGTATCTTTAACCCAGTGATTGGTAATTGTGACATAACTAGTAGCTTGGAATTAATTCACTTGTACTTTAGAACGCCATTGTTATCTCCAAGTCAAAACTAAGTTTAAAAATTCTTCCTCATCTCTCTTACAATCTGGGGGCTTGGTTGTAAGTAGCACATTTAGGATCTGCTCACAGACTACTGTGAAACTTGGGCAGAGTCTTACATGTATAGAAGCAGGCTTGTGGAAAGCATTGGGTGCCTTATTTTAAAAGCTGTACTTCGATTTAGAATATCAAACATGAAAGCAAAGAATTTTGCAAGTTCATCCTCCGTATATTCCCCCCGCTAATAATTCAGAAACTCTCTGTAATGTTGTTGTTATTCTACATCATGATTAATAAATTTGACAATTAAAAACCTGCAGAAACTTGTAAAGTAGTGTGAAATTGGCTACTGGGAAAACAGAATGACCTTTCAGTGCTCAAAGGGTTGGTTTGTGCACTTAAAAACAGGGCCACATCAGAGAAATCAAGAGAGATGTCTTGGGTGCCATTACCGGGGGCTTTATTCCTTAAATACATCATGACTAAGGTTCATATCCTGAATTAAGTCTGAGGCTCCATTGCTCTTCCAAATGTTCTCCCTCTGAAGTATGCTCGCACCATTCCTTGGAGCTACTTCCTTCTTTGTGAAGCTGAGTAAGAATTTTCTGCTCTATATTTCACTGCTGTACTACTTTCCTTGATTGGCATAAAAGCACCCAAATATATAGACCTGTTGCACAGATACATGTCTTGTGTTCAAGCCCCATATGAGCCTCCTTCCCCTCTGCTCGATCAGATCTTATCTGCATTTTCTTTTCTCCCTAGCATGCTAATGCAGCTTTTCCTTATGTATGTTCCTGTTATTTGCCTCAGCCATCTAGTGATGGCAGTAGAGAGGGTGTACAGAAGGTTCCTAATCCCATCCTTAATTGCCCTTCAGATGGTGGTGGTGAGCTGCCTTCATGAACCTCTGCAACCCTTTGGTGATGGTGCTCCCACAGTGTTGCTTAGTAGGGAGTCCCAGTGACAATGAAGAAATGGCCGTATCTTTTCCAGCCCAGATGCAGGGTCTCGACCCGAAACGTCGACAGTTCCTCCCCTGCCCCACAGATGCTGCTCGGCCTGCTGAGTTCCTCCGGCAGATGTATTTTTTTCCCCTCCATATTCCAGCATCTACAGTCTCTTGTGTCTTGATGTCTGTTCCACAACTTGAAAGGGAATCTCCTCCCACCCCTCAGTTGGTGTTAAACAATTCAACGGGGGAAAACTGGTGTGAAGAGGTTTGTCACCTCCACCCTCGCCCCGCGGTTACATCAGGTGTCTTTCCTTCAGAAATGAATATTTGAACACCTTTTTTTAATATATAAATGCACTAAACCATGACGTACAAACACGATTTCTCAACATTTTCCCTTGTCTGTGCTCTGTACCCACGTTAGTTTGAGATGGGTTGCTACACACATGTGTATTTATGCCCATGGCTACAGGAACAGCTGAGTTTTGCTTTGCTTCTCTTCCTTGCTGATCTGTGGAAGGAGACCAACATTGTGCATGTGTGCTATCTCCAGAGAGGGCACCAAGAGTGTCCCTGAGCTCCCCTTTAGCAGTGCTGTTAACGGCAAGAGTTTTAGACAGACGCTTTGATTGGGGAAGGGGAGGGGGCGCTTGCTAATGAAAGCAATGGGGAGACCCCACCCTTTCCCCCCCACCCCCAGTCGCTTGGCACCAGAACTTTTTAATCTGGCCGCTATTATTGCACCTGTCTGAGCTGAAGTGCTGTGCAGCTTCTTGTGGTTGGAAACTTGGTCTGGTTGTACAATAAGCTGTGGTTTAGATACATCCTCCTGAGCATGTGCTGAGCTTGCTCAAGAAATCTGAGAAAAGGAACAGAGAAAGAGAAAATATCTTCACAGGTTAAAATATTGTTTTCACCATTGAATAAGGAACAGCATAAATTTAATAAACAGTAATAATGATATTGCAATGCCAGCTTGAAAATATCTCCCTGAATGCTAGGTTTCCTTTGAGTCCCTGGCATTTTTTGTATACATAAATTAGTGGTGCAGGTACAGGTCTAGTGTTTAAGCCCCACATGAGCCTCCTCATGTCCAGCATCCCCAGACCCTCTCTTCATATTCCTTTCTGTCCCGTGTGCTAATGCAACTTCTCTTTAAGCACATCTGTGCTATTTGCCTCAGCTATTGAGTGGTTGCACAAGTAAGGGTGCAGGGTAGGTTTATAAGGATGTTGCCAGAGATAGAAAATTATAATTGAGAGGAGACTGCCAAGGCTGGGCTACTTTTTTCCCACCCAGAGAAGACAGAGTAGAGATTCTGTGACTCTATTTGATGGAAGTCATCAATGTTATGAGAAGTCTAGGCTGGGTAACTAGAAGGACTTGTTTCCTACAGCAGCAAGGTCAGTAAACAGGGAGCATAGATTTAAGATCAAGCAGGTTTAAAAGGGATTGAGGGAATTTTTTTTAACTCAACAAGTGGCAGGGGTCTGAAGTTCCCTAATTGAACATGTGGTGGAGGCAAATCCACTCACCACGAGGCAAAGGAAATAAGTGAGGGATTGGGATGGATGGGAATGCTCCATGAGAGATGGCATAGACTCGATGGGCCAAAAAGCTGCTTCCTATGTTGTAAGGAAATAAGAATTGTATATGTATACTTTCCATTTCTGATTGGTACAAAAACCATGGGCAAAGTGGTTTCCTTTAATACCTTAACTATCTATGGTTCTATTGTTCTATTCTTCCCGATCTGATGAGCCCCCCATTCCCATCTCCTTCTACAGAAAGAGCTTTCACCAGGAATACCCGAGGGGTCTTCACAGGGAGGATGTGGAGAGGACGTGTCCTCTTGTGGGAGAATCTAGAACTAGGCGTCACTGCTTAAAAATGATGGGTTGTCCATTTAACACAGAGATGAGAATTTTTTTTCTCTCTGAGAGGGTTGAGAGTCTTTTAAACTCTCTTCCTCAAAGGGTAGTGAAAGCAGAATCTTCAAACATTTTCGAGACAGAGCTGGATCGATTCTTGATAAGTAAGGGGGTGTCAGGTTACCACGTTACACAGGAACTCAGAGCTGAGGTCACATTCACATCAGCCATGATCTTATTTGATGGCGGATCAGGTTTGAGGGTCTGAGAGGCGTATTCCTGTCCCTAATTTGTATATTCATATGTATTAGCGATAGCCTTATATTTATGCTCGCTAATTTTATCCTCTTTGTCTTAGTTAATCAAATATTCACAGGGCAGCATTGAATGATAGTTCAACTAAGAAATGAGATCCAATGGCTTGATTGTCAGTTACAGTCTCCGGTCTCCTCCAGAGCTTGGAAATATCCTTAATTTCTGTCCTCAACTGGGCAAACTTATCTCAACTTAAGCCACGTTGATCACTACAATTGACCTCACTATCGGGTGGCTGTAGAAACACAGGGAGAAAACAGGAATCTGGGGCAGGAGAGAACTTAGTCCCTTAAGTCTGTCCATTGAGATCGTACTTTCATTTATCAATCTCAGAATTAAAAATTCACGGTTGTCTTTACTGGATCCTTTCTCTCTCCTCACTTTGCAACTTAGTAGTTGTCAATAACACATCCTATCAGTCTTTGTATGTACGTCAGTCTAACATTTGTCCATCTGTGGATGTGTGATTTCTTTTGGGCATTTAGAACAAGTGTGCACATGTGTGTGCATGCCTTCAGTAAGACTTTCATTTGGTATTTTCAGAACTCAACCCCAAACTTCTAGACTGAATGAAAATAGAAAAAAACAGAAGGTGCTGGAAATATTTCTACCTCTCTCTGCGAGTAGAAGTGTTTTCTAACTTCGCTCTTGGGGTCTGGTACAGTTTTTTAGACTCAACCTCCTACTTATAAACTCCCCAACCAGGAGAAATGTTTATTCAATTAGTTTCCCTTAACATTTCAAAAACTTCAATCAAGTCATCGCTCAACCTTCTATATTTCAGAGTATACAAAGGAATTCTTCATTCCGTAACTCCTCAAGTCCTGGTGATATTCTGGTAAATCTACACTGTACTAACTATAATGTATCCTTCCCAAGGTGTGGTGGGAGGTGAAAGGAAGCAGTCGGGAATCCTGTCCCTGTGATTCCTGTTGGGAAGAATTGATGGGCATCCTCTGTAACAATTGTCAATAATTCTAAGTGCAAAATATTTGGGTTTCAATTCAGACCTGGACTTGCAGAGACACCTTCAAAGTCTGAATAGACTCCCAATGCCTCCTGAGCTAGAGGCATTTGAGGCACTGCAATATCAATATGACTCTGGAGCAAGCATCGATGCCTTCCAGAGAGGAGGGGATTACCATTGGGGTGGGAGAGTATGGATCTCTGGGTCTATCACAATGCGGAGAGGTCCCAATGAGCCAGTATTTAAGGCTTTCCAATAATAGCTTTATATTTGTAAGCAGAACTCATTACATCTACATGTGTAAACTTAAAGGTGACATACTATATGTACAATTTTGCTTTCTTTTTGAATTAAAAATGACAAATTAAGTAGTTATTTTCAACCAGTCTATCCTCCATGGCCTACGTGCGTATTCAAGGCATTACGGCTGATATTTGACCCAGGAAAGTCCCTCATAGATCCTTCATCCCTTTGTAACTCAGTAATTGTGAATACACACATACATATCAGCCTTTGTATGTATGTCAGCCCATAGGTGTCTAACATTTGTCCGACTGTGTATGTGTGATTTCCTTTGGGCTCTCAGAACAATAAGCAAGTGTGCATGTCTTCAGCAAGATCTTCAATCTCCTGCTCTGTGTTCATTTCAGTATTTTTTGTGCATCAGTCTGTGAGACGGTGTATATCATTCCCTATGTTTTATCTGTGTCTGTGCAAATTTGCTTTTATTTATCTAGCATTTTCATGTATTCCAAACCATGCAATAGCCCTCCAACATCTGCCATTGTTGTGGTCAAATACAGAGTGTACCTAGATGGGCCCACACCACAACTATGGGGAGGGGGATCTCCGAGACCTCAGTGGGACTGATCAGCTGCAAAGGTTTTTGGTCCGTTATACATCAGACTTCACTTTGTGCTTTACACCCTACTGTCGATGGTTTACCAGCTGCCAGGAGTCAGACTGCCTTGTCTGTATACAGCGCCATATGTTGACGGTGTATATGGACAAGACAACATATGTCCATATGTTGTCCAAGTACACTGCCATCAGTCAATCTCTGTGACTGGACTCTCCAGTGTCTCTAGAATGCTGCACGTGGTGTTTTGTGGGGTTCAGGTCATTCCAGAATACAGAGCCTTGCACTGAGTACTGGGGGAAAATAAGAGACTTTCATGCCACACATTACAAACAGGAAATGTTGGACACACACAGCAGGTCAGGCAGCAACTGTGGAAAGAGAAATAAAGTTAATGTTTCAGCTCGGAGAGCCTTCATCAGAACTGTTCTGACAAAAGACGCTCCAATCTAAAACTTTAACTCTGTTTCTCTTTCCACAGATGCTGCCTGACCTCTGTGTGTTTCCAGCCTTTTCTGCTTTTATTTTAAATTTCCAGCACCTGCATTTGTTTTTTTTTGTTTTCAGTCATGCCACACAATGCCTGTGAAATATTCTTTGAAGCATAATAGGATTGTAAGGAATGTGACAGCCAAGTTGTGTACAATATGTTCCCACAAACAACAATATGACAATCACCAGGTATAGTAATGTTTGTTGAGGAATAGACTTATGGCCCAAATGCCGAAGATAATTCTTTGCTCTTCTTCAAAACATTGCCATGTGATTTCTCTCTCTCTCACTCTGTCCCTCTCGTTCGTTCTCTCTCTCTCTCGCCCTCTCTCTCTCTCGCCCTCTCTCTCTCTCGCCCTCTCTCTCGCTCTCGCAGCCCAACTGAGATCTGACCGGACTTTAGTGTCAGGCCTGAAATTGGGCATTTCTAACGGTGTGGCACTTCTAAAAGTATAGCACCACTTCAGACCTGGATCAGGCAGTTGCAGTAAGGCTGCACTTCACTGGGTAAAACTTCCAACATAATTTAAGGTGAGACAATTGAAACCACAAAATAGCTGGAATTACAGAAAACAGCACACAAGGAACCAAACAATTCTATTTGACTTTTATTCCCATTTGCAATGTGAATTCAGACTTTTTTTTAATGAATTGGGTGTAATTAAAAAGAAAAATACAAATTTCCAAACCTTGTATGTGGCAGAATGAACTGGGGGGGATAAAAGAGAAACTTGCTTCAGTATAGTCTGGCCCATGATGTCCCCGAATGCTTTAGTGGCAATAAAGTGCTTTGAATGCACTATTGCAGTCATATGGTCCGTGGAGCTCCCACAACAGCAGTGTGAATAGAACTAGGCAGTCTGTTTCAGAAGTGTGACAAGAGTAACCGCTATTAACCAGGACCCCAGGGACAACTTCCCCAGTTTTCTTTGAAATTGTGCCACAGGATCTTCTGTGTCAACCGAGAGAGCAGATAGTGTCTGAGTTCAGCATCTCACCTGAAAGACAGTGTAGCAGTGGCCTAGATCTTTGTGCTCAAGAACATTGAAATGGGGCTTGAACCCAGAGAGGGGAGAACTACTCACGGAAGCACCAGCCACCCAAGTGTTTGGGCTAGCACCACTTGAGCCACTCGGCCTGTCTTCCAAGGTTGTCTGGTTGGTGCCATCGTGCCAGATATCCAAGATACGGGAAGATCACATCGGTGTAGGTGCACCCATTGGCAGATCTCATCATTGGAGGACACCTCATTTTATCACCTAAGTAGAAAAACATTAAAAAACTACAAATGCCTCAAATTGGAAAGAAAATGCTTGAAATGCTCAGCAGGTCAGGCAGCATTTGTGGAGAGAAGTTCCTAGTTCGGATGCAAAGTCATTGACCTGAAATATTAGCTCTGTCTCTCGACCATTGTATTAAACCATCCAGTTTCTTAGAAGGAAGTCCATCAAAGATCAGAAGTAGACAATTAGGAAAACTATTCTACTCTCACTTGTTCTTACACAACATGGCTGCAGTATTTTAAGATATTCCATGCTTAGCAAAGGAATATCTTGAAATACTGCAGCCATATTGTATAAGAATGTGAATGAATTTCTAAGAAAGTAGCATCTAAGACAATTCAGATTTGCTTAGTTCTGTGTCCCTTGCTTGAACAGGGAATATATTGATGGACCCCAAAAAAATTTCCTCTTGTTTATCTCCTCATTAAATATGTAAAGGTGATAGTCTGGCTGTTTTCTATACTGATAGCACAAGGTATATTCTTAATCACAAAGTGGTACCAAGCCATGTAAGGAGATATTAGAAAACTCTCTCCCAAAAATTCTCTGCCTCTCTACCTCTCTCTAAAGTGCTCTTAAAGTCTATTTTTTTGACCAAGCTTTCAATCATCTTCTTATGTGGCCTGGGATGAACTTCTTTTTAATTGTGCTCCTGTGAAGTGCCTTGGGACGTTCTGCCATGTTAAAGGAGCATTATAAATGCATGTTTTTGTTGTTACTGAGTGTCCTCTATAGCAAAAGAGCTAGACTTTATACATACTCGTGTATCTATTGGTGACTTGATAGAGGTGTACAAGATGATAAGAGGCATAGATCGAGCGGACAGTCAGAGACTTTTTCCCAGGGCAAAAATGGCTAACATGAGGGGGCATAATTTTAAGGTGATTGGAGGAAGGTATGGGGGGATGTCAGGTAGGTTTTTCACACAGAGTGGTGAGTGCGTGGAAGGCACTGCCAGCAGAGGTTGTGGGGGCAGATACATTTATGAGACTCGTAGATAGCCACATGAATGATAGAGAAATGGAGGGCTATGTGGGAGGGAAGGGTTAGATAGATATTAGAGCAGGATAAAATGTCGGCACAACGTCCTGGGCTAAAGGGTCTGTACTGTCCTGTAATATTTGATGTTCTATGTACAGTGATAGATTAAAGGAGAGGCAACAGAATTCAAAGCCTTTCAGCATTGACCAGATGATTAAAGATATTCTCAGTGAATTCACAAAAAGTAGCAAAAATTTCTTGCGTCCAATTATCTATTTGGACTTCTGCAGTGATAGAATTATTCTCTGAATCCTGTGCAGTTGTAACCGGAATTGTCTTTTCCTCATGCTGATTTGACAGAAAATAAATTAAAAGTGGACTGTGAAATCCATCACGTTCAGGAGGTCACAAGATATGGGCGATTTAAAAACCACTTGCTCCATTGTAGTTAATCCATCTAACTCCACGCATTGTGGCCACCAATTGTTTTTTCAAACACTTTCAGCGTCTTTGCCTCAACACCTCTATCTGCAGTCTCTTCAGTATGTTGCATTGCATCAAGAAGTAATTTCTTTTTGTAGTGCCTTATGTGACCCCTCCCAAAGCACTTTATATCCAATGAAGTACTTTTGAAGTGTATTTACTATAATGCAGCAACCAAATACTGCACAGTAGGATTCCACCAATACAAGGGTCATAGAGTCTTGCAGCACAGAAATGAGCCCTTCAGTTCACCATGTCCGTACAACCATCATACCTACGTAGTCCCGTTTACCTACGGTAGTCCCATTTACCCGCTTTTGGTCTGTAGCCTTCTATGACTTGATGATTCAAGTGCTTGTCTAGATTCTTCTTGTGATGATCTATATTATTTTAGGGATGATAGTGAAGGAATAAGTATTGGAAGCCATCAAAAACTTTCTGATATCATTAGATACCAATCAGAGAACTGACCCATCGACACCAACTGTCTGGAACTACACTTGCTTCATCTAGTGAGACCTTTCTCACTGGTCTTTCTTACTTTACAGCCCCTTCAATTTAATACTCTGAAAAGCAGCTCAGTTGCCTGGAAGTCATGGGCAGCAGACCGAGCAAATCAAGGCACTTCACCAATACAGTGATTCCATCAAACCTGGACAACCAACTCTCAACAGGTAAGACCAAAATAAAAGCAGAAAAGGCACAGCAGTTCAGGCAGTGTCTGTGGAAAGAGAAACTGTTAACAGTTCAGGTCTGAGACCCTTCATCAGAACTGGGAAAGAAAGAAAACCGGTTAGTTTTCAGTGGTTGAGGAAGTGGGTAGAATAAAGGGAATATCTCTGATGGGATGAGACCAAATGACTTAATGTAGCAGTTAGAGAAGTGGTTGGAAGCACATTGCTCTTATTTGTGTGTGTGTGTGTGTGTGTGTGTGTGTGAGAGAGAGAGAGATATGTTGTTAATGGTGAGGTTGTGGGATATGCTCAGCTGGCCAGATTATACAAGTTGAAAAAGGCAGAAATGGCCAGTTCTGATACATAGAGGAAAAAAAAAGACCAAATTGCCTGAAGAATTTGATATTATTTAAAGGAGCATTTGATATTAAGTCTTCAACGTGCTCAGGCAGAAGATAAGGTTTTATTCTTCAAGCTCGTATTGGGCCTTTTGGGTCGCAGATGGAGAGGTCAGAGTGGGAATGAAATGGGGAGTTAAAGTGACAGATAACCCGAAACTCTGGACAGTCAACATTTCGGGTCAAGACCCTTCACCTGGACCAGTTCAGATGAAGAGTCGCAACCTGAAACATCGACTGTCCGTTCCCCTCCACCGATGCTGCCTAACCCACAGAGTTCCTCCAGCTCCTTATTTGTTGCTCCAATTCCAGCATCTGCAGTCTCTGATGTCAACATGGAAGCTCTGGGTTACTCCTGTGGACTGGGCACTAGCGCTCCACACAGCGATCACCCAATCTGCGTCTGGTTTCTTCAATGTAGAGGAGACCACACTGTGAACTCTGAATGCAGTTGACGGGGTGGAGTGAGGAGTGTGGCAGGGAGGGGAAGGGAATAGATACCAAGCAGGCCGGGAGCTCAGGCCTCGCTAGTGTGACGTACATTTACACAAAATGCAGAGACAGATCACTTACAGCAACTGTGAATGACAGCAAAATTAATGACCTGGCTTGGAACGGTGATGTCCTTCGCTACATACAACGGCAAGAATTACCCGAGGTTGTTCCAAAGATGAGTGTTAGACCAGAGAAGCTGACCTTGTTCTCCGTGGGAGCAAAAAAAAAGTTTGAGATGAGATGTGATGGAGGTGTGCACCAATATCATTAGATTTGATGGGGTAAAAGAGAGAAGCTGTTCCCTTTGGCAGATAGTCTAAGGGCTAGCACAGAGTTAAACTTCTGGCAAAAGATACAAGGAGTATCTGAGGAAGGAACATTTTCACTCAGAGTAGTTATTACTGAGCACAAGTGCTCCACAAACCAATCACCCAGTCTGCGTTTGGTTTCTTCAATGTGGAGGGTGAGGTGAGGAGTGCAGCGGGCAAGGGAGGGGGATAGATACCAGGCAGAGCAATTGCTCAGGCATTGCCTCATCAGTGTTACATAGAGTTCACCGCCTATAGGTGTAGTGGAAGCATAATTGTCAGGGCTTCCAGAAAGAAACTGGGCGGACTCTTGAGGGAGAATGATTTCCAGGGCACAGGGAAAAGACCAGGTGGGTAGAACCGACGGTATTGTCCTACTGGGAAGCTCACTTAAACACAGTGGGGCAAGTGGCCTCTTTCTGTGCTATGGCTGTTCTTTGAGTCAATAATTCCATTTACCGCAGTCAGATTTTCCAGTAACGACTTACACACTTTACACTACTGAAATGAGGCATTTCACGAAACGATTTTGCTGGGTAACCCACTCTCTGCCCGACGTGAGGCCTGAGCCAGAAAGGGTAAATATCCCCAACAGCAGATATTAAGGAACGAGTGCGGAAAAAAAACAGACGCTGTTGTTTCTGCCTGCATGGGTGACTTTTGACATTTTCCATGGCATTCCATTAAAAGTTAAATATCAATCAGCAGCATTGTCTAATAAACAGGTGGAGATGAGCTCACTCAGCCTCAGCAGTTTCCTTTCTTATTGCAGAATACTTATTTTAAGATTTCGATGTTGAACACAGCAGTGAAACGCTTGTTTAAAAAAACCTTGCCAATGTTGTGAAACAATAAGTACATGGGTTCCTTGACTGTATAGGTAGAGACATGCATTGCAAAAGAATTTGGCTCAGTGTCATAGAGTAATGCAGCACGGAAACAGGCCCTTTGGCCCAACTGGTCTATGCCGACCAAGATGCCCACCTAAGCTAGTCCCATTTGCATGCGTTTGGCCCATATCCCTCTAAACCTTTCCTATCCATGTACCTTTCCAAGTGCCCTTTAAATGTTGTTCTTGTACATGCCTCAACCACCGCCTCTGGCAGTTCATTCCATATACGCACCACCCTTTATGTGAAGAAGTTGCCTCTCAGGTCCTATGTAAATCTTTGCCCTCTCACCTTAAATCTTTTCCCTCTCTACTTAAACTTGTGCCCTCTAGTTTTTGATTCCAACCCTGCGATAAAGACTGTGTGCATTCACCCTATTTATGCCCCTCATGATTTTATACACATCTATAAGGTCATCCCTCAGTCTCCTATGCTCTAAGGAATAGTCCTAGCCTGTCCAACCTCTCCCTGTAACTCAGTCCCTCGAGTCCTGGCAATATTCTCATAAATTTCCTCTGCACTCTTTCCAGCTTAATGACTACAGGATAACCAAAACTGTGCGCGACGCTCCTAATGTCTTGTACAACTGCAACACAATGTCCCAACTCCTATAATCAATGCCCTGACTGATGAAGGCCAGCGTGCCAAACTCCTCCTTCGCCAACCTGTCTACCTGGGCCACCACTTTCAGGGAACTAGGTACAGTACTCCTAGGTCCCTCCGTTGTGTGTAGCACTTTTACCTAGGACAGAAGCCTAAGGTTGGAACAAAAGCTGGCAAAGGAACTCAGCGGGTCAGTAAAGTGGAGACACAATTGAAGCTCTCGTCCAGAAACTTCATCATACTTGATGATTTTCCACAGTTCCGCAGTAACTGGCCAGTCAGTATCTGGCCACTACACCTCTGTTTGTTACAGCTTGCTGCTGGTACAAGACATTAAGGGACACTGATGCGACGGATAGAGAGATATTATTTCTATTGGCTTCCGAGTCTGATGCTCAGGGACTAGAGATCTGCTTGGACATACCCGAACTCACCTTGAGTCTGGGTACCTGACCCAACCAGGAGTTATTTTCAGAAAAGCAGAAAGGACAATTTACGGTGCTGCACATGCATCAGTGTTGATCACAGATAGAAGATGCATGAGGTAAACAATTCATCCTCAATAACATACTGAGCCAGGCTAACAGGGCCCAGAGCAATAAACACCCAAACTGACTCCATACCAACACGTGTAACCCTGTTCCATGAGCTTGGGTCCAATTGCCAGATTCTAATGGGGGCATGGTGTAAAAATTAGAGTGAGGGATTTGGGAGCAAAGTTAGACAACTCTTCCACATAGTGTGGAAGAAGTTTGGAACTCTCTTTTATAAACTGCAGCTGATAATGGGTGATATGTTCATTTAAAATCTGACAAGTATATGGATTCCAGTCATAGTTCGGCTACTATCTCATTGTGAGGTGCAAACTGGCCCCCTCATTTCTCTCGTAGATAACTTGTATGGTTTCTAAATTGAGTGTAGACAATGTGGTACATGATGCTGGTAAATAGTTTCCACTTCTTTTGACTGGAACTACACATGTCAATAGATGCAATCTCTTCAACACTGAGTGAGTCCCCAAAATGGCTCTTCTCTCAAAATACTCAGATGGACAATGCAGCTGACAAACAGCGAAGTTTAACCGCAAGTTAATTATATAATAACGGTCCTTTATATTATTAGAGCTACCATTGAAGTTGCAAGTTATGGTCAGTTAGCCTCAGAAAGCTAAGTGCATGTACAGCACAGAAAGCACATTATCGCAGGTAAAGAGGGATAAGATATCAGTGGTGACGACAACAGGAAACGCGTAACGTGGATTTATCTGTGTAAGATAATTGCCTTGCATGTTTGCCTCTTGCTGCAATCAAAAACCATTTGTTGGCTCCTGTGTGCTGAGAGGTAATGAGAGAGTGTGGAGCAGGCCAGTTGTGCTTCAACGTGGCAGGCACTTAGTTCTGAGTTCTCCAGAGAAAAGTAAACTTCCTAATCTTTTCAAAAAAAATGTTTTCTCTTTCTAGATATGAGCCAAGTTATGGTGGTGGTGGCACTGTATAATTATCCATCGTCGTCTAACGTTGAACCCATTATTAATGTGGGCGAGAGGTTGAATGTCCTTCATGAGTAAGTATTCCTCCATGGGAAGCTGGCAGGCATCTTCTGGCATTGGGCTTGGCCTCTAAACATAGAGCATGTGAATGAATAATTTTGTTAATCAATTGTCCTATATGGGCTTTTTGTGTAATGACTCAAACAGAAGTTCAATTCGATTATTGGGGCAGGAACCGACACTGATAATCGCCTCAGCAGTGAAATCTGTGGTTGATATCCCAACTGTTCCCTTCCCTCCCCTTCTGTGTCTTGTAGAGTCTATCATTATGGAACCAGCAAGGATTTCCTGTTGATCTGACCTACCACGGATTCATTGGGTTGAGATTACTGTGTGGTGTTAGCAACAATCACACATATCAATCCTGGATAAAATTCATAGGCCTTAATGGAAATTTTGTATTTTTTTCATGTTCTTCAAATCATTCTCTACATTAGTTTTTTAAAAATTCTGGAGATGTTTGGCTGGAGGTTTTGCTGCAGTCCAGACTGGAGAAAATGTTTTGTTCTCTCTTCCAAAAGTCATGCTGATTAATTTACAAATGAATTTCTTTTCTCTTAACTCACAGAGAAGGCGATTGGTGGAAAGTAGTGTCCATGGCGACTGGCAAAGAATGTCATATTCCTTGCAACTACGTGGCAAAGGTGTATCACAGGTAAACAAAATGTCTGTCACCTGTCGCACGTTCTCGGCTGAAGTTATACTCATCCCTTCTCACTGACAGATAGTGGTTTCCAAATGAGTTTTTTGCTGGTTGCAGAAGTGCCAACACGAACAACAGTAACAGCTGTCCTATCCAGCTTCCATTGTTCAAAAAAGATCTTTTTTCCCTTAATCTTCCATTCTCAAGCTTCAACTCCAGAGACAGGAGCCCATTCTCTGGGCTCGCACTCTAACGCAGTGCCATCCTTTGTCAAACTAAGGACCCATCTGCTCCCTTAGGATGACAAACAGAATCCCATGTCACTCCTTTGAAGGAGACCAAGGGAAAGGCACGAAGGATCTGTTTCCCTTGGCAGGGAGGTCAACATCCAGGGGATATTGATTTAAGGGTCTCAGTAGAAG
Source organism: Pristis pectinata (assembly GCF_009764475.1). NCBI lineage: Eukaryota > Metazoa > Chordata > Chondrichthyes > Rhinopristiformes > Pristidae > Pristis > Pristis pectinata. The sequence continues at coordinate 38,157,756 of NC_067420.1, forward strand.
GATTACAAGGCGATTGAAGAAATTCTTCTTCCCCCACGGAACAGTGTGATCTGGGGCCTCACTGCCTGACGGGGAGTTGAGGCAAAATCCTTCTTGCACCTGAAAAGCTATAAGATAAGATACCTTTTTAGAAAAGATATCTTTATTAGTCACATGTACATCGAAACACACAGTGAAATGCATCTTTTTTTGCGTAGAGTGTAATGGGGGCAGCCTGCAAGTGTTGCCACGCTTTCGGCGCCAACATAACCTTCAAGGCTATGTTGCAGGATATGGATAAATGGATTAGTCTAGATAGCTGTCTTACAACTGGTGGGCCAAATGGTCTGCTTCTGTGCTGTAGATTTATATGATTCTATATGATGTGATGTCCTGACCACTATTTATTAGACTATCTGGTAATTAACCTGGTTCGGGGGATGTTTGCTTCATACGAGTTGGTTACCATCTTCCTTGCATCCAGAAGTATTTCATTGGATGTCCCAAGGTCATGATGTATGCAGGTTCCTCCTTTGTGATGCGGGAACCATTAGCAAAGCGAGCTTTTATTACCCTAACCTAATTGCTCTTGAGGAGATAGTGACATGAACCACCTTCTTGAACCTCCAGAGTCCTTCTGGTGAATGTCCATAGTCTGTCTGAACACAGTGTAATGATATAAGTAAATGGAGAACTAGGTCATTTAAGAGTCAACACACAGCTGTAGGTCTGGAATAAAGGTCAGCAGATTTCCTCCCCTGAAATGGAATTTGTAGCAACAATCTAGTAGCATTATGTTCACAGTTATGGTGACTGGCATTTTGTTTTAAAGCCAGATTATTTAACTGAATTTAAATTTTATAACTGCCACGTTGGGATTTGATCTTTAGATAACTGGTTCATTAATTTAACCACTGCAGCACCACCAGACATTTTGCAGCACCTCTTATTCTCTGTCACGTAACACCGAGATGTGAGGGAGGACAAAGCATTCCCCAGTGGGTGCTAGTGCATCAGGCTTACTGCGTCACAAGTGTGGGGAATTTACGCAGGTGGTCAGGGCTGATAGAACCACCTTGGTCCATCTCACCCTGTTCATTGTTTTTGCTTTGTCTCTCCTCCCCCCTCCCTCTCACCCCGATGACCATAGGTGGCTGTTTGAAGGAATCAGCAGGGAGAAGGCGGAGGAGCTGCTTTTGTTACCCAGCAACCGGTCTGGCGCCTTCATGATCCGAGAAAGTCAAACTAGGAAAGGTAAGCAGTGGAAGACAAACAAGCATCTGTTCTGAGCTATCTTGGGCTTTTCTTTAATTAGGAAAATGAGCAGAAATAAGTCAAGGCTGCTGTTAAATAAGTAATTGGCTGATCCTGTGCACTGTCCATTCTCCAGCCTCATCCCATATCCTTTGATTCCCTTAGTGTTCTTAGGCTTCATTCAAAGCCTTCATTGTGTAAGACTGCTGTCCAAATATCATCAGCTGGTTTCCCATATCATAACAATGAGAACAACCAGGGTGGTAGATTTATGGAACGACCTGCCAGTGGAGGTGGGGACAGTCACAGTGTTTAAAAGGCATTTGGACGGGTACATGGATCGGAAATGCTTAGAGGGATATGGGCCAAATGCAGGCAAATGGGACTAGCTTGGTGGGCACCTTGGTTGTTGAGCCAAGGGCCTGTGTCTATGCTATATATACCTCTGTAACGATGTTTGCACTTTAACAATACTTCACTGGCTGTGTAATTGTTTGGATGGGAGCCCTGCACGCTGTCACAGAAATGAAAATGATCCCATGGTGATATCTGGGCTATTATCCTAGTTAATCTTGTTAATAGTTATCCATCAACTAACATCACTAAAAGCAGATATCTGATCACCATCACAATGTTGTCCGCAGGAGTTTGCTATCGCTTACCACTGAGGTACAAGGGAGGACAAGATGTGCCTCAGTGGATGCTAATGCATCATATCTACTGTGTCACATTTGTGCACAGCCGTGGGGAGCTTACAGAGGTGGTCAGGGCTGATAGAAACACTTTGGTCCATCTCACTTTCTTTGTTCTTTTATTTGCTTTATCCTCTTCTAATGGGGGGAACTGGCAACCACATTTCCCCCATTACCAAAATAACTACACCAATTCAATTTTCAAAGTGTGCTGGGAGGAAGGAGTAAAAATCCACAGCAGATCTTTCAGCAAATTCCTGATTATGTTTGCTGAAGTGAAGCGATTAGGAGGTTTAATCCGATGACTTTTTGGTGCTCTTTTTAATGTTGGACATGGTGAATCAACAGAGGGACCTGCTGCTCAAATGAGGTCTATTGGGTAGTTTCCAAATGGCATGAAAGTGTGGGGTGAATTTCCACTGTTCTAATGACTGAAAGAAGTCAAAGCAAATGAAATGGGGTTGGAGAGTACAAGCCGTTGAAGTAGGTCTTTCAACTCATTGTGTCTGTACTGTCTTTTAAGACAAGCTATCCAGTTAGTCCTCTGCTCTTTCCTGTAAACCAGCAGATACTTCCTTTCAAGAAAAGGTTATCCAGTTCTGGGATTCGGAGCTGGAATGAAGGGTGATGCAAACAGTGACAACAAAATTACTGGATGCCCACAGCCCTTCCGTTTACCTCTAATACATTCAAGCTACAGCCATGAAGAATGAGTGCAGGCAGACATTTAATGTCAAGGCTACAAGTGTTGTGGTGGAGATAGCGCAGAGAGAAAGTTGAAAGGGGATTCAGACAAAATTTTATTTGACCCTCAGCTTTTATCCTTCCCGAACTGCCACTTAGTTCGCTGATAGATGGTTATATCACCCTGAACCAAGTCAGTGTGACTTCGGCCAACAAGTCGATGAGGGGCTGACTAGAAGGGGATCAGACATATAAAGTGAGTTTATGTTGGAAAAAGTGAAGTAATGAGCAACAGGAAATAACCAGAACAGAATTATACTGAATCACGTGTCTCTGTTAGTTCACATTTCAGTCAAAATTGCAAATAGAAAGTTACACCGTATGTGTATGCAAGAAGACCAGCGATATCATTTATGTCTCTGTACTTGAGCTGTCCTTAATACATAAATTTGGATAAAATCATCTTGTGGCTACTCTCTATAAATAGACCATTCAAGGCAGAATAGCTGGAAATAACTCAGCATGTGAATCTTATGTTGAATTAATCATGCATGTCTCACTGTTGTGGTCAGTCTCACTATGAGGGCATTAATCACGTCTCACTCACTGTGAATGTATACTTTGCTGAATTAGTCAAAAATTACTTCAGTCTACTTAATCTGTTACTCTATTGAATCACGTCAACCACATAGTTACACAGAGCTATCCCCACCCTGCTGAATATATAAGTCAGTGTCTACACAGTAAGTAATCCTTACCCAGATATATAAATTACACAGTGAAGAGTTCTTCTCTGGAATAAACTGAGACTCCACATTAACATTGGACTGGATAGCTAGCGTTATTCTCACTGGAATGTAGAAGGTTGAGGGGTGACCTTATGGAGGTTTATAAAATTATGAGGAGCATAGATGGGGTAGATAATTATTCTCACTGGAATGTAGATAGTTGAGGGGTGACCTTATGGAGGTTTATAAAATTGAGGGGCATAAGATAGGGTAGATAATTTTTTTCTCCGGGCAGGGGAACTAGAGGGCATAGGGTTAAGGTGAGAGGGGAGAAATTTTATGGAGATCTTAGGGGTAGGTTTTTCCACACACGGGGTGGTGAATATCTTGAATGAACTGGCAGAGCAGGTGGTAGAGACAGATACAATGTTTTAAAGGCATTTGGACAGGTACTTGGATAGGAAAGGTGATGAGCAATGTGGGCCTAATGCAGGCATATGGGATTAATGTAACAAGGCACCACAGTCAGCATGGGTGAGGTGGGCCAATAGGGGAGGTTTCCCTGCTGTAGAATTTGGTGATTCTAACATTGGACAACCAGAGTGCTCAGCTATTTAAACTAAAATCTTCGAAGGTGCTGGTCACTGTACTCACCCTAATGCTTTACAAAGGAGCTGTTCGTTAGGCAATGCAAGACCTAAAACGTTAGTAATTGTCAACGTGTTTCTTGTAATAATTCAATTAATTCTCACTGTACCTCGATAACTGGTGCATTCACTGCTTTAGAAACTAGAAGAATTAAGAATCAGCAAAATAAAACCGAGAGAGGTTTCTTGAAAGTACAAAGACTTTTTACCCTAGGAGTGACAGATAAAGGGAGGAAACCAGATACAAGACCCCTGCCAGCGCAGAAACAAGTTACTAGGTCCTTATCAGTTCTGTGAGCCCGCACCTGTGAGACCGCAATCTATCAAACAGGTGGTGGCATCAGCAAGCCATGTAACCCTGAGCAGGTGACAGGAAACTGCTCCATCAGACCCCCTTCCCTTGTCAGCCCCTCTTGTGGCTTCAGGTGTACACCGTCAGATGCCACAATGCATCTCTCAATTTGCCCGAGACAATCCGTTAACCCTTTGATTGCCACGTCATTTCAATGCATGTGGGAGGGATGCCTCTTATCGAAAATAAGTCGCGTTCAACTTAAAAATCTTGTGCTTGTACACCACCCTTTACCTCTTGAAATGCAGTATCTGTCTTGGCAGCCTACACAACAGAGTCTTTTCCCTGTCACTCTCCCGGAAGCGTTCCAAAAATATGGTTTAAAACGAGACTATAGAGTCATACAGCATGGAAGAAGGCCCTTCAGCCCAACTGTTCCTGCTGACCAAGATGCCCATCTAAGTTAGGACCATTTGTTCGCATTTGACCCATATCTCTCTAAACCTTTTCCTATCTATGTACCATTTTGTGTATTTTTCATTAGTCATTTTGTTAGTACAAGTTATTTTTGTGATACTCTAAAGAGCAGCAACTTTCACTGTGTATCATGACCTAACCGGGGTAAAACACCCAAGAAACTTTCAGATGCCTAGTTGCTGGTGATTGAGAGTTCCTGTCCCACGATATCACAGAGCTTCGTGGGTTCAAGACCCTCTCCAGATACTTGTGGGACACTGGTTTTACTCATTTCTGCATGTACAGATTACTTGATGGATTTTCCCACCAGTTCTCCTCACCTCCATCCCACTTTTCTGGATCTTTTTCCAATTCCAGATAAAGAATTAAGGGGGGGAAAAGAAATCCATATACGTTCTGAAGGTGACACACACTTTTCTAAATCTTGACGTGCTCCCCTTGTTTCTGCAGGCTTCTATTCATTGTCCGTAAGAAGATCCAACATTGCATCGTGGGATTCAATCAAACACTACCGCATTAATCGCCTACCCAACGGCTGGTTCTACATCTCCCCTCGACTCACCGTCCCATCTCTGCATGACATGGTGGACTATTACTCAGGTACATTTCACTAGAGCTCTTGCATTAGAACATGGAGCAGGACGGCACAGGAACAGGCCCTTCATCCCTCCATGTCTGTGCTGGCCATGATGCCAGCCTAACTGATCCCATCTACCTGCACATGGTCAATATCCCTCCATTCCCTGCCCTGTTCGTGCGCCTGTCTAAATGCCTCTTAAACGTTGCTATCGTATCTACCGACACCACTTCTCTGGCAGCAAATTCCAAGCACCTGCCACACTCTGTGTAAGAAAACTCGCCTCCTAAATTTCCTGTAAACTTCCCCTCTTTTTTTGTATTGCTCGAAAGGGGTCACATGGGTGATAATGGTGTTCTGTATATGTCGAGGGGCATCAGTAGGGTGAATGCACTCAGTCTTCTACTCCAATGTTGGGGAATCAAGAACTGGAGGGCGTAGGTTTAAGGTGAGAGGGGAAGGATTTAATAGGAATTTAAGGGGCAACTTTTTTTACACAAAGGGTGCTATCTATGTGGAATGAGCTGCCAGAGGAAGTGGTTGAGGCAGGTACAATAACAACATTTAAAAGATAGTTGGACAGGTACATGAATTGGAAAAGTTTAGAGGGATATGGGCCAAACACTGGCAAATAGGACTAGTTTGTCCCAAGCTCTTTCAAGAGCATTGCTTCTACTGAAAAGAGAAAAGATAAATATATTATATTGTTAACATTTTCAGCCTTTGAGTTGGCAGCCCCAATATTCTTTCCTTCATTGTTTTATCTTTCTGTAGCGGTTAGCGCAACACTATTACAGCGCCAGCAACCCGGGCTCGATTCCCGCCGCTGTCTGTAAGGAGTTTGTATGTTCTCCCTGTGTCTGTGTGGGTTTCCTCTGGGTGCTCCGGTTTCCTCCCACATTCCAAAGACGTACGGGTTAGGAAGTTGTGGGCATGCTATGTTGGCGCCGGAAGCGTGGTGACATTTGCGGGCTGGCCCCCAGAACACTCTACGCAAAAGATGCATTTCACTGTGTGTTTCGATGTACATGTGACTAATAAAGATATCTTATCTTTCTTGTTTAATAAACAAACAAAAGTAGTGAATCCTCCAGAGCTGTCAGCCTCAAGTTCCTATCAGGATACATGTCATCCTGTCTTGGATGTATATGTGTATATTTTCACCAGAATCTCTCAAAGCTCTGATTCTGTCTGTTGTGTTTCCCCATTGGCCATCTAAAGAGATGTCGGGGCAAGGTCAAAGAGTTGGGTTTCAAAGACTGAGAGGGAAGCAGAAGGTTTGGGGTGGTAGTTCCAGACTTTGAGGCTTCTGTAGTTAAAGGCCCAGCAGTCAATTGTGAGGAAAATCAGAGGGGTGCAAAAGCTGAAGAGTTCAAAGGGTAGACCTCCTGTGGAAGATGACTGGGATAGGGAGGGATGAGGCCTTGGAGGAATCCCAAAACAAGGAAGGGAATTTTAAAACTTTAAAAACTTTATTTATACAGCACGGTAACAGGCCCTTCCGGCCCAACAAGCCTGCACCACCCAATTACACCCATGTTAACCTACTAACCCGTATGTCTTTGGAATGTAGGAGGAAACCGGAGCACCCGGAGAAAATCCACACAGTCACGGAGAGAACATACAAACTCCTCACAGACGGTGGCGGGAATTGAACCCGGGTCACTGGCGCTGTAATAGCGTTATGCTAACCGCTATGTACCGTACCAGGCATTGACAGTTCATTGAGATTTGAGTTAGGATATGGACAACAGAGCTTAGGAAGACCTCAGACTAACAAAGGAGACATGCTGGGCGGTCGGGAGAATTGAAGGATGTCCCTTCCGTGTCTCCTACCAAAGCGTTAATTGTTTAATCATTGTATGGAAGGGATGCTTGCCTGTCTTTGTGTTTGTGCAGCATTGTGTCTCTCCCTGTGACTGATGCCCCATTCTCTCCACCCCCTGCAGAATCTGGTGAAGGACTGTGCTGCACTTTGAAGGAGCCATGTCACATTCAGGGGCTCGCTGCCACCCAGCCACATCATCCAGATCCCATCGTGGTGCAGAAACCTCAGCTGAACTGGAGTGAAATGGACAGGTACGAAATACATGCACAATGGTGGCAACGTCACTCACCAGTGTTGGCTTTCCAAAGACAAAACATCCCGGAGCTTTCCACAGAGAAGGGAAAGGAAATCAATCATTCAGGCTAGAGATCATGGAGCAATGGGGGAGTGTGCGGGGAAGTCTTCAACCTACACTGGAGCTCCAGTGTGGTACTGAAGGATTGCTGCACTGTTGGAGATGTTAAACTGAGGCCCTGAGAGGGGTCATGCTCTCAGGTGGATGAAAAAGATCCCATTGTAATCGTGGTGGTGGTTGGGGGGGGGGGGGGGTGGGTGGAGTGGATTCTCCATGTCCCAAACACGCCTTATCCCTCACCAAGATTATCAAAGCATTTGGTTGTTCTGTGGGATCTTGCTGTGCACACATTGGCCAACCCATTCCCGATGATAAAGCAGTGATGCACATTTGAGAAAAAAAATACTCCTTTAGGAGTAAAAGGCTTTAGGATATCCCGAAGGGGAGGAGAAAGATGTGCTAGAAATGCAAGTCTAGTTTCTTAGGGGAAGGGAAAGAAAGATTTTTAGGAAGCTTTTGAAAATGAGGCGAGGACAAGATTGGAGAGGATTCTGATAGCAGTGAGTGAAAAGGGCAATGGCTTCATGGAATATGTATGGGAATTTTGGATTTTAAGTGGCAGAAAACCCCTCTGATGGCATGTGAGAACTCACACAGGTAAAGATCCCACTCAATGAGGCACAACCACCTCTCTGGGACCTGTGCATATGGGAGAGTGGGGGATGCTCAATTGTCAGCTGACAGTGGTGCAGTGGGACCTTTCCAGAGCCAAAGGTGAGGCATGAGGAATAGGAACAGGAAAGGGTCACGTGGCCCTTTGAATCTGCTTCACCGCTGCATCTGACTTGATTTAGCCTCAGGTTTTCGCCTGATCCCCATAACTTCTAATTGCCCTATTGTCCAAAAATCTGCTTATCTCAGCCTTGAGTATATTCAGTAACTTGGCATCCAGAGCTGTCAGGGATTCCAAAGATTCACTGTCCCCTGGAATAAGAAATTCATCCTTATCTCTACGCTAAATAGCAATCCCTACTCTGAAACTATATCTGTAATTCTGAATTCCCTGATGCGAGTAAACAGCCACTCAACTTGTATCCTGTCACACTCTCTCAGGCCCTAACGTGTTGCAATAAGACATCACCCTATTTTTCTAAACTCCAACCTCTGCTCATCGATTCCTCAAGAGACAACCCTTTCATTCCAGGAATCAACCCACTGAGCAGTCTCTGAACTGCCTCCAAGTCAAGCACATCCCTTGTTAAAGAAGAAGACCAAATCTGGAGGCACCAAAGCCCCATACATCTTTGTAATGGAGCTTTGGGCCAAAGTAATGAAATCAAGGCCACTTGCTGCCTTATGAGAAATTTCTCTACATAAATAGCTGTAAAACTTTGGTGGTCTCTGCATCAGAAGGCTGTGCATGCTTCATCTTTGTGTGTGTTAAGGGAATAAAAAGATATATGGATCGGGAAGGGAAGTGGGCTTGAGGGAAAGGATCAGCTTTGATCTTAATTGAGTGGTGGAGCAGGTTCAGTGGGCTAAATGCTTCTATTTCTTACATTCTTCTGTATTTCCTGTACAGCCCAAACAGTAATTGGATGATACTCTTTCCTTGCCAGAGTCCTCACTGTCCAATTTCTCTTTTTCAGCTCTGTTTTGATAGACAACGACAAAGAGTCGGGAAAAGAGTCGCCCGTCAGTGAGGGTCTGCGGGAAGCCATCAACTCTTACTTGTTCATGACCGAGGAGCTGAGACTAGATGAGATGAGCGACAAAAAGACTCGGTTGAAAACATTACAAACCCGGCTACAAAGTAGTCAGAGACAGGCTGGCCGCAATGGGGTCGGGAACTTCGGTGGCCTTGGTATCAGCTCTGCCAGATAGTAACCCCGAATGTGAAGAGGATGGATCATTCCTGTCAAGGACTTCATTGTGCTCACTTTAATTTATTTACTGTTTATTATTCCAGTGCAGTTGAGCTGCCTGCTACTTTTTCTTTGATTATTTTTCTTAATGGAAGAGACCAAATGTCCTATCTATGGTGATGCATTGCAATATGGTCTATCTTGTGACAGATAGGTTTAAATTGGCTGATAGTTATCACATGATATCTTGCCTTGCCCAGTTAAGCAGCCTTTTATTTCACACCATCTTCATGCTGTTGTAAACAGAATTGTTACAGAGAAGGGAAAACCAGTGTCCATTTTAACTGCCTTTATGATTTCCCCCATGAGTGTTGCTGACAGCAATGTCCAAAGAGAATAATTCCTGGTGACTTCCAGGATTGGAAACTTGGGTTGAATCGATTTGCTGTCATTTAGGAGATTAACTCCTTTGCATGAGGTTGCATCAACTAGTACTCTGGACCTATTACACTTGCTGTCACTTATGCACAGATCCACCCTCCACCTGCCAACAGTTTGAGAAGGAGTCATGGCAATCCTGAACATCTTCCCTTTTAGAATCATAGAATTGACTCTGCACAAAAGGAGGCCATTCACTCTGAGTTCATGCCAGCGCCTCGTAATGCATTCCAGTCAGTCCCATTCCCCCTACCTTTTCTTCCTTGATCTGCAAATTATTTTTGATCAAGTGTCTATCCAATTCCATCTTGAATGACCTAATTCCGTGCTTCTGTTAGCTTCATGGGGATTGAGTTCTTGTTCATAATCACCCTTTGTGCAATAAAGATTTCCCTCACATCTTCCCTGTATCTTATACTCCTTATTTTTATCTGTTCCTTGATTCCCAAAATATTCATTCTTAGGAGCAGTTTCCACTATTTAAACCCATCATGTCTTTAGCTACCTCCATCAAGTCTCTTTACTGTCTTTGCTCCAAGGAAAACAACCCCAGCTTCTCCAGTCTAAATGTAACTGAAATCCCTCATCCTAGGAAATATTCCAGTCAGTCTCTTCTGCACCCACCAGAGACTTCTCCCGTTGATGTTTGAGGCATGACTACACCCTACAGTCCATGGACTTCAATGGAATTGTATGTTGGATATGGACACTACGCCACTGTCCATTTAACTCTGGAGATCAAAGGTAGATTTGCCAATGTACCCAGTTATACCATTGCCCAATATTACTGTCCATAATAATCATAGTTTGGGTGTGTTCTAGCAATCCCAATTTCAAAAATGTTATATATGTTAAGTTACTGTGAAATGAAAGCAACATCAGTTTTGAACATGGTATAATACCTGGAACTGACAGTCCATAAAACTCAACTAATCAGTGGTAGGGCCCCACACACAAACGTCCACCATCTCATCCTATCAACATATCCCTCTAATTCCTCACTGTTCATTTATCAAACTTCCCTTTAAATGTATCTGTGCTATTCCATTTCCTATAATTCTCACATTCTAACCATTCTCTAAGTGGAGACATCTCCCCAACGTTACCCAGCGGTTTTTATTAATTAAATTTGGGTCATTGTGGTGCCTTGCAAACTCTATGAGCAACAAGTTGTGCCTCAGTTCAGTTTCTGTTGACAGTTAGGAAATATTTTTGGGTATCAGCCACTAGAATCAAATCGCAACTTTGATAACAAAACTGCAGAGCAAACTAAGAGCAATGTTCAATTACTCTTTTCATTATCAGTGACCCCAAGATGCTTCCTGTAAAACCAGCAGGATCTTGTTCACAGGAACCCACAAGACGCAAGTGAGCCACTGAATGGAAAATTTCATCAGCACTGCTCCTCTCAGTATTCCATTTACTCTGCTGAAATGTTTTGAGCTTTAATGTAACACAACACCTGTCATATCAATGACTGTGCACAATACTGCATTGTTACATTGATTCCACACTCAGATAGCAATGGAGGTCTGACACCTCAGTTAATTAAAACCTAAAGAATCATTACTTGATTGTTGAGGATGACAGCCAGTGTCTAGGTTTCTGAGTATTGAACAGAAGGATTGCCAACACTTTTCCGAAATAGTCTTTAAAGGTTTCTTGGTTCCATGTACACCACAGAGTCAACTGGCTTTTCTTATACTTACACGAAATATTTTTGCAACAATTAATGATTTCTTAACATCGCTAACACTTTTCTCACTAGTTGTTGCAAGTGTCGAAGAAAGTAATTTTTAACTCTTAGAGACTGTGGGGCAACCTCAGAGGATTGCCAATCATAATTCCAGCAATTTTCCATAGTTTGACAGGGAATTGTGGGCAAGCACATGGGGAACCTGGGCTGGCACTCCCAGGGAGCTCCACAAAGGACATCCCAACCTTCTCCTTCGACACTGCTGAGTTTTCCCAACCAGGTCACTGTCTGCAATCCACACTGCCAGTGACCTTGGTTGTGTATTAATGAAGGACATAGCTTGGTGCATTGAAAGCATTCCATCAGAATTGTACATGAGTGAGCAGGAAATGACTTGGTTCGTATGAACTTTATCCCATGGGAGGGAAGAGGGAATGGCTTGATTCTGAGAATTCTGTGCTTGGATCAGGAATGTGTTTTACTTTAATGAAATAGGATCTCAAAATTTGTAAATCTTCTGTAAAGTACAGTACCATGCAGCCATGTATTCAAGATGGTTCTCTGTAATTTATTTGATTCATTCCATGATCATGTGTTGACTTGTTACAAATGCAAGAGTAAATAAAGCTAACTTTGTAATAAAGCCACTGCATCTCATGTGATTTAAAGACTCCCAGCTTCCATGAAGAGTTAAGTGTTGCACTGTGTTGCCCTGTTATAGGAAGGATGTGGAGGCTTTGGAGAGGGTGCAGTAGAGGTTTACCAGGATGCTGCCTGGATTAGAGGGCATGTGCTATAAGGAGAGGTTGGACAAACTTGGGTTGCTTCCTCCAGAGCCATGGAGACCGAGGGGAGACCTGACAGAAGTTTATAAGATTATAAGAGGCGTGGGTAGAGTAGACAGCTGGCATCTTTTCCCCAGGGTGGAAATGTCTAATGTGAGAGAGGGAAAGTTCAAAGGAGATGTGCGGGGCAGGCTTTTTACACAGAGGGCTGGGTGGCTGGAATACACTGCCTGGGGTGGTGGTGGAGGCAAATATGACAGAGGGGTTAAAGAGGCTCTTAGATAGGGACATGAATATGCAGATAATGGAGGGATAGGGACTTGTGTGGGCAGAAGTAACTAACTTAAGTAGGCTTTTAATTACTAATTTAATTAGTTCAGCACAACATTGTGGACTGAAGGGTTTGTTCCTGTGCTGTACTGTTCCATGTTCTAAATTGCCTAGAACAAGGCCACTCAATTCAAGGGCACTCAATTCAAGGGCACTAAAACAACCAGATCTTGAAAAATAAATAAAAAGTCACTAATACTTACTTCTTGCACCAAATTTATATTTACATTTAAGTTTCCAAGCTGCCATGGTGGGATTTGAACCTGCGGTACCTGATAATTTAAAATCATAGCGAGATACACCTCAGAAACAGGCCCTTCAGCCCACTGAGTCTGCACTGACCATCAACCACCCATTTACACTAATTCTACATTAATCCCATTTTTTATTAGAACATAGAACATTGCAACACAGTACAGGCCCTTCAGCCCATGATGTTGTGCCGACATTTTATCCTGCTCTAAGATCTAACCCTTCCCTCCCACATAGCCCTCCATTTCTCTATCATTCATGTGTCCATCTAAGAGTCTCTTAAATGTCCCTAATGTATCTGCCCCACAACCTCTGCCAGCAGTGCGTTCCACACACCCACCACTCTCTGTGAGATTCTCCCCACATTCTCATCAACTCCCTCCAGATCCTACCACTCACCTACATACAATTTACAGTAACCAATTAACCTGCCAATCAGCACATCTTTGGGGTGTAGGAGGAAACTAGAGCGTTGGGGGAAAGTCACAGGGAGAAGGTGCAAACTCCACACAGATAGCACCTGAGGTCAGGATTGAACCTGGGTCTCTGGTGCTGTGAGGTAATGGCTCTACCAGCTGGGCCACTGCCATCCAAACTTTATCCTGGATAACGTCTGGATTACCAGCCTACGTAACCACTCTACAATACTACCTCTGGATGAGTTGGGATCCTAGGAATTGGGAGTATATTCCAGTACGGACAACATGACAACAAGACTAATCACTAAACGTGCCTTCATATCCAAGGACTGCTCCATGAGTGGTCAGCAGTTGAGAATCAGAGGTGACCTTGGCTGTGTTATTACTGCAGTCGCTGGTGGATGATGTTTCAAAGTGGATCTTCAGGGCACATTGAACCCTGTGTTGCCACCACTGCTATAAGATTACAAGAATGTTGCCAGGACTTGAGGGCCTGAGTTATAGGGAGAGGTTGGGCAGACTTTATTCCTTAGAGCGTAGGAGACTAAGGGGTGACCTCACGGATGTGTATAAAATCATGAGGGGCATCGATAGGGTGAGTACACACAGTCTTTTTCCCAGGGAAAGGCACTCAAAAACATGGGTTTAAAGTGAGAGGGAAAAGATTTAAAAGGAACCTGAGGGGCAACTTTTTCACACAGAGGGTGGTGCATATATGGAACGAGCTGGCAGAGGAAGTGGTTGAGGCAGGCACAATAACAACATTTAAAAGATACTTGGACAAGTACACGGATAGAAAATGTTTAGAGGGATATGGGCCAAATGCAGGCAAATGGGACCAGCTTAGATGGGCATCTTGGTCAGCATGGACGAGTTGGGCTGAAGGGCCTGCTTCCATGCTGTATTACTCTATGATTCTATGACATTGTACTAAGAGTTGGAAATGAAGTAAGAAAACAATTTCAGATCCAGAGAACTCAAGCATTGTCCAACAATATTAAAATAGGGCCTACTTTGTATATAGAATATATTGGTTTGATGGTACAATGAATGTATTCATCTGATGGCACATGAATGTAAAGTAAGACCTGTACCAACTGTGTTATATTTCCGGTGTACATCTTTGTGAATAACATTAACATAGCAGAACAAGGCAAGTGTGACACTGTAATAGTATGATTGTGGGTCAGGTTTTACCAGTGAAGTATTTTGTTTCCTTTATGTTGATATCTCATTCCCTTACCAATAAAAAAAATGACTGTTTTGCATTTCTGTTGCAAAGCTCTCACACATCCACCTTGTCCTGTGTCGAGAACATAATAGTTTCAGCACTATCGTGGAAATACAGTGCAGGGTAAGTTTCTGCCACTAACATCCCACATGTATGACGAAGTTAGGCTTTAATAATTTAGATGACCGTGCGATTTCACTTCCCTCCCCCACACAAACAACTTTTCTCTTACACTGCTTTGAACAAACGTGGGTGGATTTTTGTGAAACTTGGCATAAACAAGTGATTAATCAGCACTTTAAAAAATCTTCTCTGAATGTTCAGCTTGCCAGTAAGAAGGGCCTCAACAATTGGCAATAAACATAGCATGGCACAGGTAAGTAAACATAACCAGGTACAGGAAAAAGTTATAACCAGGTACAGGGAATGGATGCTGTGTAATGGCTGTGTTGTTAATGGAGCAGGAAGACCACAGATACAAGAACGTAAGATACAGGAGCAGGAGTAGGCTATTCTGTCCTTCAGCCTCATCAAGATCATGGCTGGTCTTCCACATGTGCCATTTTCCTGCACTATCCTGAACTCAGTAACTGAGCCTCTGCAGTCCACTGGTCTGATCTCAGTCCTACCAAGCTTTGTTCTGTGACAGTGACCCCTGGATACAGATGCCTCAGCCACAGGAAACATCCTCCCTGCAACCAGCCTGTAAGAATTTTGCAAATATTAACAATATCTCGTCCCAGTCTTCAGACAGTGCAAACCACGTCTACTCAATCCCTCCTCACCATCCGTAGAACTATCATGTGAATCTTTGCTGCATCCACCCTATGGTAAGTTCATCATTTCTTAGGCAAGGAGACCAAAGCTGTGTACAATACACAAGATCACAAGATCACAAGACAAGGGAGAAGAAGCAGGCCATTTGGCCCATCGAGTCTGCTCCAAGGAAAAGGGAAAAAAGAAATGAGAAATGGGGAATGGGGGGGGGGGGGGAAACAAAAAACAACCTATTCTAATCCCAATTTCAGGCCTTATCCCCATATCCCTTGATACCCTGACTATTTAGATATCTATCTATCTCCTCCTTGAACCCCCCACTGATCTGGCCTCCACTGCTGTACGTGGCAAGGAGTTCCACAAATTCACCACCCTCTGGCTAAAGAAATTTCTCCTCATCTCTGTTTTGAAACTGTACCCTCTAATTCTAAGATTGTGCCCTCTGGTCCTGGACTCACCCACCAAGGGAAACAGCCTAGCCACATCTACTCTATCCTTTCCTATCAACATTTTAAATGTTGCCATGAGATCCCCTCTCATTCTTCTGTACTCCAGTGAGTACAGTCCAAGAGCCGACAAACGCTCATCATACATAAGCCCTTTCATTCCTGGAATCATCCTCGTAAATCTCCTCTGAACCCTCTCCAACGTCAGCACATCCTTCCTAAGATGTGGGGCCCAAAACTGCGCACAATATTCCAAATGAGGCCTCACTAGTGCCCTGTAGAGCCTCATCAACAGTTCCTTACTTTTATACACTATACCTCTCGAAATGAATGCCAACATAGCATTCGCTTTCTTTACCACCGATCTGACCTGGTGGTTAACCTTTAAGGTATCCTGCACAACTACCCCCAAGTCCCTTTGTACTTCCGTACTTTGAATTTTCTCTCCTTCTAGATAATAATCTGCCTGCTTATTTCTGCTTCCAAAGTGTACAACCGCACATTTCTCAACATTGAATCTCATCTGCCACTTCCTTGCCCATTCTCCTAAACTGTCTAGGTCTCTCTGCAACCTTCCTATCTCCTCAATACTCCCTACTCCTCCACCTATCTTGGTGTCATCCGCAAACTTAGCCACGAAACCATTTATTCCATCATCCAAATCGTTAATGGACAAGGTAAAAAGGAGCGGTCCCAACACCGACCCCTGCAACACACCACTAGTAACCGGTAACCAACCAGAACGAGATCCTTTTATTTCCACTCTTTGCTTCCTGTCAACCAGCCAATGCTCCACCCATTCTGTTATCCTACCCGTAATTCCATGACCTCTCATCTTATTAATCAATCTCTTGTGAGGCACCTTATCGAAGGCCTTTTGAAAGTCTAAATACACAACATCTACTGCCTCTCCCTTATCCACCCTACCAGTGATTTCTTCAAAAAACTCCAATAGGTTGGTCAGGCAGGATCTTCCCGTCACAAAACCATGTTGGCTAGGACCTATCTTGCCTTGCGCCTCTAGGTATTCCGTAACCCCATCCTTGAGGATAGATTCCAATAATTTTCCCACCACTGACATCAGACTAATAGGTCTGTAATTTCCTTTATGCTGCCTCCCACCTTTCTTATACAACAGAACTACATTTGCGACCCTCCAGTCCTCCGAAACCAGGCCGGAATCTATCGATTCCTGGAAAATTATCACCAATGCCTCTGCTATCTCTAAAGCCACCTCCTTCAGAACCCGGGGATGCACCTCATCCGGTCCGGGAGACTTATCAGTCTTTAGCCCATTTAGTTTTCCTAGCACCTCCTCCCTAGTAATCTTAACTGAACTCAGTTCCATTTCGTGAGACTCCTGACTAATCGGCACATTGCTGATGTCCTCCATGGTGAAGACCGATGCAAAATATTCATTCAATTCCTCTGCCATCTCTCTATCATCCATTATAATAGCTCCTGCACCATTATCAATTGGTCCTATATCAACCCGTGTCTCTCTTTTACTCCGTATGTATTTAAAAAAACTCTTAGTATCCTTTCGAATGTTATCTGCCAACTTCCTTTCATAATTCATCTTTTCTTTCCTAATGACCTTCTTAGTTTCTCTCTGCAGGTTTTTAAAAGCTTCCCAGTCTTCTGTTTTCCCACTAATTTTTGCTTCTTTGTGGGCCGCCCCTTTTGCTTTTATTTTAGCCTTCACCTCTCTCGTTATCCACATTTGTGCCTTTTTTCCATTCAAAACCTTCTTTTTTCTTGGAATATATCTATCCTGCATTTTCCTTATTTCCTGTAGAAATTCCTTCCATTTCTCCTCCGCCGTCCCTCCAGCTAGCTTACTCTTCCAATCAATTTGGGCCAACTCTTCTCTCATATCATTGTAATTTCCTTTGTTCCACTGAAATATCAATACACCAGTTATCAGCTTCTCCTTCTCAGACTTGAAACTGAACTCAATCATATTGTGATCACTGGTTCCCAGTGGTTCCTTTACCTTTAGTTCCCTAATCACCTCCGGTTCATTACACAGCACCCAATCCAAAACAGCCGATCCCCTGGTGGGCTCATCAACAAGTTGCTCCAGAAAAATGTCCCTTAGACATTCCACAAACTCACTCTCCTGAGTTCTACCGCCTTGCTGGATTTCCCAGTCCACCTTCATGTTAAAATCCCCCATAATTATCTTCACATTGTCACTCTGGCACGCTTTTTCTGTCTCAAACTGCAACTTATCATCCACTTCCTGACTGCTGTTAGGGGGCCTATATATGACTGCTACTATTGTCCTTTTACCCTTGCTATTTCTTAGCTCCACCCATAAGGATTCCACCTCCTCTGACCCAATGTCCTTCCTTTCTATTGATTTTATATCACTACTAACCATCATGGCCACACCTCCCCCTCTGCCTACCCGCCTATCCTTCCTATACTGTGTACCCCTGGACATTCAGTTCCCAATCATATCCATCATAAAGCCATGACTCGGTGATTGCCACAATGTCGTATTTATTAACCTGTAGTTGTGCCACTAGGTCATCTACTTTATTCCTAATGCTACGTGCATTTAAATATAGTACGTTTAGTCCGCTATTTGCTATTGATTTTGTTGTACTTCTATTGTTCAGCAGATTATCCTGACTTTCCACCTGTCTATCCTTCTTACCATCTTCACTACATACTATCTTAGACATAGGTTACAGTCTCACCAAGTCCCTCAGAGACGAGATGTTGGTGTGGATAGATGATTGGCTGGCCAAAAGGAAACAAAGAGTGGGCATAAATGGGTCATTTTCTTGTTGGCTAGATGTAATGAGTGATGTGGCCTCAGGGATTAGTGCTGGGGTCTCGACATTTTACCACTTATATAAATGAGTTGGATGAAAAGTCAAAGTCGAGTTTATTGTCATATGCACAAGTACATGTGTGCACAGGTGCAATGAAAAACTTACTTGCAGCAGCATCACAGGCACATAGCATCATGTAAGCAGCATTCCCAAGAAAAATATAAATTAAGTATAAATCAAACACAATTTTTACAAGAAAGACCACAATTAGAACAAAAAAACAAAGTCCATTTTAGTGCAAAGTGATCAAATTGGCCATCATGTTGCTAAACTGTAGTGATTGGGGTTTTGCCGGTTGGTTCAAGAACGGAATGGTTGAAGGGAAGTAGCTGTTCCCGAACCTGGTGGTGTGGGACTTCAGGCTTCTGTGCCTCCTGCCCGATGGCAGTTATGAGAAGATGGCATGGCCCGGCTGGTGGGGATCTTTGATGATGGACGTTGCCTTCTTGAGGCAGCGCCTCATGTAGACACTACCGATGGTGGGGAGGGATGTGCCTGTGACGTATTGGACTGAGACCACTACTCTCTGCAGCTTCTTACCTTCCTGCTCATTCAAATTGCCACACCAGACCCTGATGCAACCAGTCAGGATGCTTTCAGCAGTATAGCTGTAGAAGGATGAAGGCACTCGAGGTATGGCTGCTAAATTTGCTTATGATGTAAATGTGGAGAGGGAAAGGAAGTTGTGAAGAGGACAAAAGATTTAGCTAGGTTAGGTGAATGGGCAAAGATATGACAAATGGAATATAATAGAAAGAAGCATATTATCTAAATGGTGACAAATTGCAGAGATCTGAGATCCAGAGATATCCAACATCTAGTGCGTGATACGCAGCAGGGTATTACACAGGTACCACAGATAATTAGGAAAGCTAACAGAATGAAGGGAATTGAATGCAATAGCAAAACTAAAAGACGCCTCGGTAATGAAGGGCATTGGTGAGACTACCTGTGGAGTAATGTGTGCAGCATTGGTCTCTTTAATTATGTAAGAATTTTAATGTATCCATCACTAAGGACCCTCACCATCCAGGACATGCCCTCTTCTCATTACTACCGTTGGGGAGGAGGTACAGGAGGCTGAAGACCCACACCCAACGATTCAGAAACAGCTTCTTCCCCTCCACCATCAGATTTCTGAACAGTCAATGAACCATGAACACTACCTCGTTATTCCTTTTTTTTGCATTATTTAGTCATTTTTGTAACTTATAGTAACTTTATGTCTTATATAGTAACAACAAATTTCAGGTCATCAAAATCAGTGATAATAAATCTGATTCTGACGCATTTGAAGCAATTCAGAGAAGGTTTATCAAACTAATACCTGGAATGGCTGGGATGCCTTTTGAGGAAAGGAACCTAATGGAGTGTAGAAGAGTGGGAGGGGGGTGATTTGACTGAAACAGGCTGAAATCATTAACCCAATATAATAGTTTGAAAACATCAAAAGAAACCTGGGACTAAGATACTGGGATCAGAGGAGGTGAACAGGAAGTTGTCTAATAATCATTAAAAACCCAAAAGGTTCAGTCAAGAGGTCTGGGAAAGGAAACCTCATGCCATTACTTGGTTTGGCACACAAGGTGACTCCTACCTTAGACCACTGTGGGTGACATTCCCCCAGAAGTGGCCTGGCAGCTCTCACAGTTCTACTGGAACCATCCATCCACCGAGATAAAATAAATTTCTGGCCACTTCCTAGATATTGATTCCAGGCCACTGTTTTAAAATTCTCACTCTTAATTTCAAATCCCTCTAGGACCACAGCCCTCTCTGTAATCTCTTCCAGCCCAATATTCCTCTGTGATCTCAATCCTCCTCCAGTGTAGCCTCCAATCCCATTTGTTCCACAGTTGACAGCTGTACTGTCAACTGCCCAGACCCTAAGCTCAGGAGTTCAAACCTTCCATCCTGTCTTCCTCCTTTAAGTTGGCGTTTGTAATTGATCTTGTAATTGATCTTGTAATTGATCTTGTAATTGATCTTGTAATGGATCTTTAAGCCTGGAGCATGCAGCTTCCTCTGTGCTGGTATGTGTTTCCCTCGTGATCTGATTGGATAGCAGAACCATGTGGTATGCCCGCATCTCGAACAGGTTCACAGATGTTCTGTTTACAACAATCTTGAAGTCTCAACATATAAGCAGTAAGTGTGCTATCTTGTAAATAAACCTTCACCTCTTCGGTGTATTTCCTGTGCCTCAATTCATTTTGTTTGATTGTGAAGTTAAACTAAAGTTCTATCTACCATCTCAGACAGATATAAAAGACCCCAAAGCACTTTTTTGTCCTTGCTGATAAACCTCTCTCAAGCGGTGCCGGCATATCTGAGGCCTTTATCAGGTTACTGAATCGTACTAGGTGCAGTTATTACATTGCAAGCTCACTTGAGAAGTATTTTTTGGCTTCTAAGAAGTTTTAGGATGTCCTGAGATTGTGAAAGGTATCTTGCAGGCCCAAGACCTTTCTTTATTTTTCTACTGTCTGTCCCATTGAAACATTGGCCACAAGGAGTGGAGGCGGTGCTGCAGTTAGTGCTGCTGCCTCACAGCTCCAGCGACCTGAGTCGGATTCTGAACTCCAAAATTTTCTGTGTGAAGGTTTCATGTTCTCGCTGTGACTGTGTGGGTTTTCTACAGATGCTCCGGTTTCCTCCCAGCTTCCAAAGGCACATGAGTTGGTAGGTTAACTGACCACTGTAAATTTCCCCCCAGTGCAGGTTCGTGTCAGGATAAGGGATGAGTTGATGGGCATTTGAGGGAGAATAGATGACAGGGAAAAAAGTGGGGAAATGGGATTGATGAGATTGCTCTGAGAGCTTGCATGGACTCAATGGGCTGAATGGCCTTCTAAGACATGAGACAGTATGAATATGTTATATACCTCTTTGTCAAACTTTTGGAATGAATGTAAGATAAACAAAATGGCACATAACAAGGATTCATGTTAATTCTGAATTAATTTAACAGCAAAGCTAACTTTATAGTTGGAATATAGAGTATCGTGCAAAACACAAACTGCTGGAGGAACTCAGTGGGTCAGGCAGCATCTCTGGAGGCAGAGGGAAAGTCAATGGTTCAACGCCTGAAGCGTCGATCATCCCTCTGCCTCCACAGATGCTGCCTGACCCGCTGAGTTCCTCCAGCAGCTTGTTCTTTGCTCCAGATTTCAGCATCTGCAGCCTCTTGTGTCTTTATAGGACCTTGTGACTGGTTACACTTATAAATAATGGCACATATTGCTACTTGCCTGGAATGAGAGGATATAAATGTAAGATATTCATTAAAGAATTATTAGGACATTAAAATTAAATTATTAAAATTGTTAATAATATTATTAATAAAAAAATTAAAAATAAAAATATTATTAGGATTAAAATTATGAAACAAACGTGTTCTTGGCAAAGTTGCAAAGGCAAATAAGAAATAATTCCTTTTATGTATATTGGTTTCAGGAAGTAGGTGTCACTGGCAAGGTTGGCATTTATTACCTCTCCTTGGTTGTCCCTGAGTAGATGTTGATGATTTCTTCTTGAATCACATCTGTTTGTTGCTGAAGATGCCCCTACACATCTGCTTTGGAAAGAGATCCAGGATATTGATCCGGCTACAACGAAGGGAACGATGTTAGACATTCCAGTCCAGACAGTGTGTGACATGGAGGAGGTACCTTTCACCTGGTGTCCTTTTGCTTGTAAGCAGTGAGGCTTACGGATTTAGGAAGAAGCTTTTACTCTTCACAGGTCCAGCTTCACACCAGCAGATGTAGATCTACAGAGGTTACCTTGGACCGAGATCTATGGAGATTTACATTTTGTGATTTTCTCACAGTGTGGGATGGAGTGTTGCGATGAATTCACGGCCATCCTGACACTCTGTGAGTTGATTCCCTGCTGTGGTAATTGACAATTGGTTTATTATTTTCACATGTACTGAGATACAGTGAAAAATTTTGTTTTGCATGCCATCCAGACAAATCACTCCAAAACATCAGCACATCGAAGCAATACAAAGGGAAAAGCAAAAACAGAATGGAGAATATAGTGTTACAATCACAGAGAAAGTACAGTGCAGGTAGACAAATAAAGTGCAAGGGCCACAATGAGGTAGAGTGAGAGATCAAGAGTTCACCTTTATCGTACAAGAGGTCCATTCAAGAGTCTTATAATAGCGGGATAGAAGCTGTCCTTGAGCCTGGTGGTGCGTGTTTTCAAGCTTCTGTATCTTCTGCCTGATGGGAGGGGGGAGAAGAGAGGGGAGTGGGAGGGGTTTTTGAAGGCATCGGGAAGTGTAGACGAAATCAGTGGAGGGGAGGCTGGTTTTCGTGATGGACTGGGCTGTGTTCACAACTCTGCAATTTCGTGCGGTCTTGGGCAGAGTTGTTGCCTTACCAAGCTGTGATGCGTCTGGATCGGACGCTGTCCATAGTGCATCTATAAAAATTGGTGATGGTCAACGGGGACATGCTGAATTTCCTTAGCCTTCTGAGGAAGTAGAGGCGCTAGTGTGGTTTCTTGACAATAGCGTCTACATGGTTAGACCAGGACAAGCTATTAGTGATATTTACAGTGGCATGCAAAAGTTTGGGCACCCCTGGTCGAAATTTCTATTACTGTGAATAGCTAAGCGAGTAAAAGATGATCTGATTTCCAAAAGGCATAAAGTTAAAGATGACACATTTCTTTAATATTTTAAGCAAGATTACTTTTTTATTTCCATCTTTTACAGTTTCAAAATAACAAAAAAGGAAAAGGGCCTCAAGCAAAGGTTTGGGCACCCTGCGTGGTCAGTACTTTGTAACACCCTCTTTGGGAAGTATCACAGCTTGTAAACACTTTCTGAAGCCAGCTAAGAGTCTTTCAATTCTTGTTTGGGGGATTTTCGCCCATTCTTCCTTGGAAAAGGCTTCTAGTTCTGTGAGATTCTTGGGCCGCTTTGCATGCACTGCTCTTTTGAGGTCTATCCACAGATTTTCGATGATGTTTAGGTCGGGGGACTATGAGGGCCACGGCAAAACCTTCAGCTTGTGCCTCTTGAGGTAGTCCATTGTGGATTTTGAGGTGTGTTTAGGATCGTTATCCTGTTGTAGAAGCCATCCTCTTTTCATCTTCAGCTTTTTTACAGAGGGTGTGATGTTTGCTTCCAGAATTTGCTGGTATTTAATTGAATTCATTCTTCCCTCTACCAGTGAAATGTTCCCCG
The DNA here is from genome assembly GCF_009764475.1 of Pristis pectinata. Lineage (NCBI taxonomy): Eukaryota > Metazoa > Chordata > Chondrichthyes > Rhinopristiformes > Pristidae > Pristis > Pristis pectinata. The sequence goes on from NC_067420.1 coordinate 38,181,497, forward strand.
TGCCACTGGCTGCAACACAAGCCCAAAGCATGGTCGATCCATCCCCATGCTTAACAGTTGGAGAGGTGTTCTCTTCATGAAATTCTACACCCTTTTTTCTCCAAACATACTTTTGCTCATCGCAGCCAAAAAGTTCTATTTTAACTTCATCAGTCCACAGGACTTGTTTCCAAAATGCATCAGGCTTGTTTAGTTGTTCCTTTGCAAACTGACGCTGAATTTTGTGCTGAGGACACAGGAAAGTTTGGAGAAAAACAGGTGCAGAATTTCATGAAGAGAACACCTCTCCAACTGTTAAGCACGGGGGTGGATCGATCATGCTTTGGGCTTGTGTTACAGCCAGTGGCACGGGGAACTTGAAGCTCTCAACCACCTCCACCTCAGCACCATTGATACATACAGGGACGTGTACTCGGCCCTGCTTTCTGAGGTCAATGACCAGCTCTTTTGTTGACATTGAGGGAATGGTTGTTGTCTTTAAAACAACCTTTAAAGTTGTACTTTAGTGCGACTGCCACTACACAATGAAAATGTTGCAATGATTTAGAGTAAAATTCCATCAGAGTCTTGCTGAGGTTCAGGCATTTCTAACTCTGTTGCAAAATCAATATGGCAAAATTAGGTCACTACTATCTTTTGCGAGAATTCCTTTGCTTGTCCATACCTGATCGCTAAACATCAAAACAACCATAACTGTTTGCTTTTTACTCTCCCTGCCTTTTATGCCTCTCCCTTTGTGTCCATGTACTATAGAGTCATAGAGTTAAACAGCCCAGTTAAACAGGCCCTTTGGCCCAACTTGCATTGTCTATGGTTGTCTCTCCTGTCCTGTTCCTGTGTATAACTGGGGCTCCTTTTCCATTTCTTCCTCTCTCCCTCTCAGTATCTGTGATTTTCCCTCTGGTGTGTTCCTGTGTCTGGCTTTCTCTTCCTGTCCCCTATCAGTTTTACCTGCAATTTTCTCCCTCTCTTTTACCTTCTACATCTCCATGTCTGTGATTCATATTGTCAGCATCTGTCTTCGAGTCATAGAGGTGCACAGCATAGAAACAGGCCCTTCAGTCCACCATGTCTATGTTGACCATTATGGCTATCTGTACTAATCCCACTTGCCTGCATTACCGTATCCTTCTACGCCCTGCTCATTCAAGTACCTGCCCAGATACCTCGTAAATGTTGTTATTGTTCCTGCCTCCGCCACCTTCTCTGGCAGCTCATTCCGGATACCAAGTACCCTTTGCGTGAAAAATTTACCCCTTTAAGCTCCTCCCTCTCACCTTAAACCTATCCCCTCTAGTTTTAGACAACCCTATCCCGGGAAACAGACACTGGCTATCTACCCTATCTATGCCTCTCATAATTTATTGTCTCAAGGACGGCTTCTATCCCGCTGTTAGAAGACTCTTGAATGGAACTCTAGTACGATAAAGAACTCCTGATCTCTCAACCTACCTCCTCATGGTCCTTGCACTTTATTTGTCTACCGGCACTGCACTTTCTCTGTAACTGTAACGCTCAAGAGACGGTGCCTCAAGAAGGTGGCATCCATCATTAAGGACCCTCACCAGCCAGGATATGTCCTCTTCATGTTACCACCATCAGGGAGGAGGTACAGGAGCCTGAAGACCCACACTCAACATTTCAGGAACAGCTTCTTCCCCTCCACCATCAGATTTCTGAACGGTCTATGAACCCATGAACACTACCTCGTTATTCCTCTTTTGCACTATTTATTTATTTTTGTAACTTATAGTAATTTTTATGTCTTGCACTGTACTGCTGCAAAACAACAAACTTCACAACATATGTCAGTGATAATAAACCTGATTCTGATATCTTGCATTTTGTTATTGGTTTTCCTTTTGTACTACCTCGATGTTATTACGAATGGAATGATCTGTCTGGACGGCAAGCAAACAAAGCTTTTCACTGCATCTCGGTACACGTGACAACGATAAACCAACTACCGATTATCCTCCACCTCCTTTGCTCCAGGGAATGAAGTCTCGCTCTAAAGAAGGTTGCAACCGTTCTATTCTGTTCATTTCATTCTAGGTAACCATATTTCACATTATGTGCCACTTTCGATGGTTGCCAATTTCATTGTGCAACTGCGCCAGGGCTTTGTTGTGAAGATTGGCTGCTGAGTTAGCTCTCACACTGTCGAATGATGAAGCTTACCTAAAGTGAAAGTCCACCCCCACTCAATGTTCATTGTTGCCCATGTAAAAGACAAGGGAAAGTCAGACAATGCTGGAGAGGTGCAGTCTTGGTGATAGACTGAGTATGTGATCTGAAGAACACCTCAGGGTCAAAGATGAGATAAATGTTACATTTCCGTTTGACATAGAATGAGGCCATTTGGTCCATTGAGTCTGTGCCAGCTCACAGAACAATCCCATTTCCCCACTATTTTTTTTCCTGTAACCTATGAGAGCCACAGAGTTATACAGCATGGAAACAGGCCCCTTGGCCCATGACAACCAAAGTTCCTTCATTTGGCTCGTATCCCTCTAAACCTTTCCTATCCATGTACCTGTCCAAATGCTTTTTTAAACATTGTAATTGCACCTGCCTCTATAGCTTCCTCTGGCAGCTCGTTCCATACACCCTCTACCCTCTGGATGAAAAAGTTGCTCCTCAGGTCACCTTTAAATCTTTCCCCTCTCACCTTAAATCCATGCCTTCTTGTTTTAGACACCTCAACCCTGGGAAAAAAGACTGTAACTACGCCCCTCATGATTTTATAAACCCCTATAAGGTCACCCCTCAGCCTTTTATACTCCAGGGAAAAAAGTCCCAGTCTATCCAGCCTCTCCTTATAACTCAAGCCCTCCAGTCCCAGGAACATCCTTGTGAATCTTTTCTACACCCTTTCCAGCTTAGTGACATCCTTCCTATAGCTGGGTGACCAGAACTACACACAATACTCCAAGTGTGTCTCACCAACAACGTGTACATTTGCAACATGAAATCCCAACTCTTGTACTCAATGCCCTAACCGATGAAGGCAAACTTGCCAAGTGCCTTCTTCACCACCCTGTCTACCTGTGTCACCACTCTCAGGGAACTATGTACCCATACCCTGAGGTAAAGTTATGTAAACAGGCACTTCAGCACACTGAGTCCACATTGACTATCAAGCACCACTTTAACTCATTTTACACTAATCCCATTTTATTCTCCCCACATTTGAATCAACTCATCCAGACTCACACACAATAAGGACATGTTACAGTGCCAAGACAGCTTAGTGGTTGGTATAGACTGGATGGGCTGAAGGGCCTGTTTCCATGCTGCATGACTCCATGACTATTTGGGGCATTTCAACATATCTGGTATCTATTTTCCACTGGTCACCAGCTAGTGACTGATTAACAACACTGACAACTGCCTCCTGTTAAAAAGAAATGAAAACACTTAAAAACGTTTATGACATTGATTTAAATATTAACTTTCAGGATGAATCATCTTTGACATTTCTGTCCGTGTCCTTTCTCTTGGCAGGACCCCTCCTGCGGAGCAGGGGCTGGAAATCCTTAGCTGAAAATTAGTGTGCCTTAGAACACCCACCTCGTGAGCCAGCCCCCAGATCAGCTGTCTGGAGTGAATGGAACCAAGCAACCAGGGGAGTTCAGGGCTGAGCAGGAACGTAAGTCTAACCACACCCACGCACGGGCCATGAAAGAAAAGGGAAATAATGAAAGAATACTCACATCTTCTCACTTTTTAAAAAAGTAAATAATCTCACCCAGGGCAGGATTACGCTGAGTTCTATACCCTGGAATGAGGGAGTTGTATAAACAGCCTCTGCCAATGTATGTCTCATTGCTAACTCAGGAGAGATTGAATTGATTTGGTTAGAATGAGAGGGATTATCACTAAGACATACATTGGCAGAAGCTGTATCTTCAACCTGGAGAATCTGGAACAAGGGGACAGACACTCAGTTTAAGGGGTCAGCCACTTCAGATCGAGGTGACCAGAAATGTCCTTACACAGGGATAGTTCGTGCACACATACTCAGTGGGAAAAAAGATATCTTTCCCACCGAGGATATGGACGCTCAGTCATTGAGAATATCCAGTCCATGGATATTTGGTCCCTGGGGAATCAGGGATCAGGTGGACTTCAAGGACTCTTTCATAGACCCATCCATAGACTCTGTCTGTACTTCTCGTTGCCTCGGTAAAACAGCCAACATAATCAAAGACCCACCCACCCTGGACATTCTCTCTTCCTCCCCCCTCCCATTGGGCAGAAGATACAACAACCTGAAAGCAAGTAAGATAAGTACCACCAGGCTCAAGGACAGCTTCTATCCATGAGTTATAAGACTATTGAATGGATCTCTTGTACGATAAGGTGGACTCTTGACCTCACAATCTACCTCATTATGGCCTTACATCTTTTTGTCTGCCTGCACTGCACTTTCTCTGTAACTGTAACACTATATTCAGTAGTCTTTTATTGCTTTTCCCTTGTACTACCTTGATGTACTGATGTGATGCAATGATCTGTATGGATGGCCTGCAAAACAAAGTTTTTCACTGTACCTTGGTACATGTGACAATAATAGACCAATTTATCAATTTACTTGAGGTACAAAAGCAGCTCTGATCTTATTGAATAACAGAGACGGCATGATGGAGCATATGGTCCACATCGGATCAATGGGTCACAACTCATGATATTTGTTCTAACCTCTCAATAAAACAAGCAGGGTGAATGTACTGAATCAGATATGTCAGAGTCATAGAATCATACAGCACAGAAACAGGGCCTTCAGTCCACTAATTCCATGCTGACTATCAATGATGTAAGGTGTTCCCACTGGGACATGGTTTAATATTTTCTTTATTCATTCCCCACCTGTCATTATAATGTACAATAGACAAAGATTGGTGGCAATGTGGATGGTGTAGAAGATTGCCAAAGGGTACAGTGGGATATAGAGCCATTGCCAATATGAATGGAGAAATGGCAGATAGAGTTTAATCCGGCCAAGTGTGAGGTGTTGCACTTTGGGAGATCAAATGCAAAGGGACAGTACACAGTTAATGGCAGGATACTTAACTGCATTGATATACAGAGGGATCTTGGAGTGCAAGTCCATAGCTCCCTGAAAGTGACTGCACAAGTTGATAGGGTGGTAAAGAAGGCACATGGCCTGCTTGGCTTTATTAGTTGAGGCATTGAGTTCAAGAGTCAGGAAGTTATGTTGCATCTGGAATACTGCATTCGATTCTGGTCACCCCATTCTAGGAAGGATGTGGCGGCTTTGGAGAGAGTGCAGAAGAGGTTTACCAAGATATTGTCTGGATTATGCTATAAGGAGAAGTTGGGCAAACTTGGGTTGTTTTCTCTGGAGCGGTGGAGGCTGAGGAGAGACCTGATAGAAGTTTATGTTTATGAGAGGCATCGATAGAGTAGACAGCTGGTGTCATTTTCCCAGGGTTGAAATGTCTAATTCTAGAGGGCATGCATTTAAGGTGAGGGGGGGGGGGGGGGTAAGTTCAAATAAGATGTACGGGGCAAGTTTTTTACACACAGAGTGGTGGGTGCCTGGAATGCGCTGCCAGGGGTGGTAGTGGAGGCAGATATGATAGAAGCATTGAAGAGGCTCTTAGATAGGCACATGAATATGGAGAGAATGGAGGGATATGGACTTTGTGCAGGCAGTAGTGATTAGTTTAGTTAGGCATTTAGTTACTAGTGTAGTTAGTTTGGCACAAAATCATGGGCTGGAGGGCCTGTTCTATGTTCTAAGAACCTCACTGCTGGCAGTGCTGAGAACAGATGGAAGGAGCTGTGCACTGATACCTTCTGCAGCCCCTGGGTTGTGAATGCCCAGGGCCACAGGTTTCCTTATATTGGAAAGCCTCAATCTGGAGACTCATGCATCACCTCCCCCATGGCTAACACAAGGGGGGATGGCAGGGGTAAGTTTTATACACAGAGAGTGGTGGGTGCGTGGAACGCACTGCCAGCTGAGGTTGTGGGGGCAGATACATTAGGGATATTTAAAAGACTCTTAGATAGACACACGAATGATAGAGAAATGGAGGGCTATGTGGGAGGGAAGGGTTAGATAGATCTTAGAGCAGGATAAAATGTCGGCACAACATTGTGGGCCGAAGGGCCTGTACTGTGCTGTATTGTTCTATGTTCTATGCCTCTTCGTCTCCATCTCCACATTCCCCACTCCCCTCACCCCAGCCCACTTCCCTCCCCCCCCATTTATTTCATCTCCGTGGCAACTGGAATGCGCTGCCAGGGGTGGCAGTGGAGGCAAGTTCGGTAGAGGCATTTAAGAGGCTCTTAAATAGGCACCTGAATATGAAGAGAATGGAGGGATACGGACCATGTGTTAAGCAGAAGGGATTAGTTTAGTTGGGTGTTTAATTACTAGTTTCGTTAGTTCAGCTAATTCTTAACTGGAAGACACTACAACAATTATTTTTTATTTAGGATGTTCCAATTTTATGATTTCCCTTTTGCAGGACACTGTTTGGAGTTCAGGCAAAGTGTAGTGCCCATTTACTACTACAAGAAGGGGTGAAATCCAGTTTCTCAGCACCTTTCCGTAGGGGAATGATTATCATCAGTTTCGGTTCTATCTTAAAATATTCAGTGCTCTTTTAAAACATTCTTCATTGACAGCTTCTGTGGTGGTTTGAGGTAGAGACTATACAAGCCGTTTGATGTAATATCCAGGCAGAGATGTCAATCATGCAGTTGAGCAGATTCGTGTGTGACTGGAGACCAGGCCCAGCTTGATTTTCTTTGTCAACTCTCTGCTCTCCACATCCACTGCTTCATTCCTGAAGAGTCCACAATGGGCACGACTGAATCTCATGTCCTTCCAGAGACCACACAGTGTACAACAACCTGAAAGTGGTCTCTCTACTGTGTGGTCTCTCTACTAAAGAACGATATAGTTGCAACAAGTGGATTTTATTGTCATGTGCACAAGTACAGTGAGATACAGGTACAATGAAAAACTTGCTTGCAACAGTATCATGTCACGCAGATTCAGACAACACACAGAACATAAATTATACATACATTATACAAGACAGTGAAGAAAAAAGACTGTGCAAAACAAGACATCAGTGCAAATAAAACTACAGAGACGAGTCCATGGTAGTGCAAGAGGTGGTCCGTAGTGTTGCGTTGCTGAGGTAGGGTTAGGGTTGTGTAGGTCAGTTCAAGAACCTGATGGTTGTAGGAAGGTAGCTGTTCCTGAACCTGTGGTGTGGGCCCAACAGTAGCAGAGAGAAGATGGGTTTACCTGGATGGTGGGGATCCTTGATACCGCCTTCTTGAGGCATTGCCTCATGTAGATGCTTTCAATGGTGGGGAAGGCTGTACCCACTACTCTCTGTAGCCTCTTGTGTTCCTGTGCGTTGGAATTGCTGTACCAGGCCAAGATGCAACTTGCCAGGATACTTTCAACACTGCATCTATAGAAGTTGGAGTATTTGGTGACATGCCAAATCTCCTTAAGCTTCTAAGAAAGTCGAAGCACTGGTGCATCTTTTTTATGATTGCATCTATGTGCTGGGCACAGAACAGGTCAACCGAGGTGTTAACGCCCAGGAATTTGAAGCTGCTAACTCTCTCTACCTCTGACCCACCAATGAGAACCGGCTCATGGTTTCCTGAATTTCCCTTTCTGAAGATTAGTACCTTGGTTTTGTTGACGTTGAGCATGAGCTTGTTATTGTGGCACTACTCAACCAGGTACAGTGCGACTAGTTTGATTTCTAGGATGGCAGGTTTGTCCAATGAGGAGAAATTAAGCAAACTTGCCCGATACAATCTCAACTGTAGAAGAATGAGAGGTGAACTGATGGAAACATAGAGCAGACCTATGGAAACAATGACCACGGCTCTGCCTCCGCAGATACTGCCTGACCCACTGAGTTCCTCCAGTAGCTTGCTTTTTACTCCAGATCCCAGCATCTGAAATCTCCTGTGTCTCCAGAAGACTTATGGGCTTGACAGGGTAGATGCAGGGATGATTTTACCTGGAACCAAGCTCATGTATCTTCACTGCATTGTCCCAGTGGCAAGCACAATGGTGGTATTTCAATGTGCAACACACAAAGGAGCTGGAGGAACAGTGTATCAGGCAGCATCTATGGAAGGAAATGGACAGCCGATGTTTCGGGTTGAGACTCTGAATCAGGATTTCTTTGTGTGTTGCTCCAGCTTTCCAGCATCTGTAGTCTCTTGTGTCTCCTTGGTATTTCTATGTGCCTGTTATCCATTTCCTCCTTGGTCCATTGTACAGGAGATGCAGACTAACCTAGCTGAATAACAGTAGTGCATTTTTTGATGCAACTCAGCGTAGGGTGGATGGGTGTTGGAGGGAATGAATGTTTAAAGAGTTGGTTAGGATGCCAATCATGTGGGCTGTTTTGTCCTGGATTGTGTCAAGCTTCTAGAGATTTTTGGAGCTGCCCTCATCCAGGCTAGGGGATACCCAGCCTCTGAGCTGCTCTTGCAGCCACAGTATTTGTACGGAGACACAAGAGACTGCAGATGCTGGAATCTGGAGCAACACACAAAACGCTAGAGGGACTCAGCGAGTCAGGCAGCATCTATGGAGAGAAATGGACAGTAGACGTTTCGGGTCGAGACCCTTCATCAGGACTGGACGGTGGAACTGAGAAAAAGGAATGCGTCCTTGCAAGTGACAGGGTGGGAGAAGGTGTAGTCAAGGTAGCTGTGGGTGTCAGTGGGTTTGTAGTAGATGTCGGTGGATAATTTGTCTCCTGAGATGGAGGCAGAGAGGTCAAGAAAGGGGATAGAGGTGTCAGAGACGGACCAAGTGAATCTGAGGGTGGGGAGGAAGTTGGTAGTGAAGGTGATAAAATTGATGACCTCTGCATGGGTGCAGGAAGCAGCACCAATGCAGTTGTCAATGTCCAGTCACCCAGTCCAGATGAAGGGTCTCAACCCAAATGGTCGACTGTCCATTTCCCTCCATAGATGCTGCCTGACCTGCTGAGTTCCTCCAGTGTGTTTTATGTTGCTGCACTATTTATATGGCTGGTCCAGATGAGCTTCTGGTCATCGGTGACCCCCCCCCCAGGATATTGATGGTGAATTACCAGCGATGGTAACACAGTAAGTACCAAGGGTAGGTGGTTAGAATTTCTCTTGTTGGAGATGGTGATTGCCTGGCACTTGTGTGGTGCAAGGGCAGTGATATCCAGGAGCTGGGATGATTGACCTCCAAAGAACAAGACCATCTTCCTTTGTGTGAGATGTGTGTCCCACTGTTGGCATGCTTCCCCCTTGATACCCACATTCCAATATAGCTTTAAGCTCTGAGGTTCTTCACAGTGAACAGCACGGTGGATGAAGAATGCGGCAATGGTACAACAGCTTTGAGCTGTTCGAGCAACCCCTGACAGGAACAGCACCGTACTTATCTAAGATCTGTCTGGATGGCACACAAACAAAAGCTTTTCACTGTATCTTGGTACACATGACAATAATAAATCAATTCCACTTCTACAGGTCCCAATAGCTTGCAATTCTGTTTGCAAACTGCCAGAGAACTAATTTAATATACGTTTGGCAAATTTCATGAATCTTTCTCAGGGATCCCATTGATACCATTTGGAGCACATGTTCAATACACCTAACAAATGTGAAACCCAGTTTATTTTTTTAGGCAAGTATGTCCACGATGAGTGTATAGCTGGCAGTCACAGCTTGGAACACTGGCATGGAGAGATGTTTCTGCGGCAGGGTGATCAGTGGAGAACGATGTCCAGTAGGTATATCCTTGTGCTGGTTCGCTCACTACCTGTCACACCTCATGGGGTTAGGGGTCAGCTGTTTAGAGCCGAGCTCAAAAGAAATTTCTTTACTTGGAAAATTGTAAATTGGAACTGTCTTCCTCAGAGGGCTGTGAATACATTCAAGGCTGATACAAGAGACTACAGAGGCTGGAGTCTGGAGCAACAAACAATCTGCTGGAGGAACTCAGTGGGTCGAGCAGCATCTGTGGGGGGAAAGGAATTGTAACTGTTTTGGTCAAAACCCTGCATCAGGACTCAAGGCTGAGATCCACACATCTTTGGACGGGGGAATCAGGCAGCAAAATGAGTTGGGACATAAGGTCAGCTACAACAAAACAGGCTTATGTAACATTCACTTGGAAGACCCAGCAAATCCAAGTCCTAATGTTATTTGTATATTTGCCAGCAATTTAATAAAGGGCACATTGTCCCTTTGATGGTGTACCTTGACTAAACAATAGTTGTAACAGGACACAAGTTGCTTTTTGATCTGGTGTGTATGTTGTACAAGAATGAAGTGGTACCTTTCACCTGATGTGCAGTCACCTCACATTCAACAACTGAGATACAGTGTTTGAAGTGAATCAAAGGGTCTTCAGGTCAAATTGAGGGTTTAGTCTCAGTTGTTAAGGGTGAGCTCTTTGAGAACTTAAGGAGATAACTGTGAATTAATTGTATCCGGAACACAGCTATCACTTTCAACCTCTAACGATGCATAGAAATGTTTCAACAAGTGGATATCCCACTCGAGTATACGTGTTCCCCCCACCCCTGCTCTCACTTATGCTACTGTGAAAAGTAGGTCGATGTCAATAGCTTCTTTGCAGTAATTAAGACTCTGCGGAGCCCTTGGGCTGATCTCACACCCCATCTGCTGACAGCTGACAGCTGACAACACTTTGACGCCTTACGTGGTTTACAATTGGTCCATGGAAAGTTGTCACAGCACGTAGTCAGGTTCTGTGGTTTGGCTCTTTGACGTTGGTCTCAAGCCATTTTATTTATAGAGAGAGAGAGAGAGAGAGAGAGAGAGAAAAGAGAACAAAACAGCACTGCACACCAATGCTGAACTTTGTACATGGATAGAGAAACAATAGCTGAGATGCCCATCACATTGAAATGAGACAAGGGTTTTTTTTGCAAGTGAATCATCCTGAATCATCTCTGCTCAGGACAGAACCGCTCAGTGACCCATGTAGAAGAATATAGTAAATGCTTGTACACACAGTGGTTGTTTTTTCAATGTTAATGTTAGTCCTCTCTTGTGACAACGTGTTTGACAATGTGTTTTATGGGCTGGTGAAGTTGGCATGGGAAAGGCTTGTTCTCATTTGATCAGGTACTGCAAGAATTTTTCTATCTTGGTCTACCAAGTCAATTTAAAAAGATGGCTTCAGTTGCCCAGATCTTAAGCCTTCAATTCCCTTCCCAGACCTCTCCACCTCTTCTGTTTACAACGGTCATTAAAACCCATCAATTTAGCCAAGCTTTTGGTCACTCATCTCCATGTCTCCTAATACACTTGGCTGTGAGGCTGGGCTATTCAGGGGGCGAGGTCATGTGACGACTTTGCCAAGGTCGGAACCGGAGGTGAAAGGTCAGGTGGGAGATCCTAACTAGAGTCCTACTCCACTTACACAGATTCGGACGAATTTCTGAGCATTACCATTAATTGTGGCACCAAATAAAATAATTAATACACAGGGTTTGGATTTCAGTGTCAGCAGTCATTGTTTATTAGATAGGATGAGCTTCAGTTATCCTGGAGAGACTGGAGAAACTGGGGTTCTTCACCCTGGAGCAGAGAAGGTTGAGGAAGGATTTCACAGAGACATCACAGAGACATCCACAATTGAGGGTAGAAACAGGAACCATCTCCAATTACAGGAAGACCAGTGATAAAAAGTTGGCAAGAGAAGAGAATTTTTTTGCACACAGCAAGTTACAGTTTGGAATGTAGTTCCTGAGAGGTCAGTGGAAGCAGAAGTCAATAGGAACTTTCAAATGAAATTGGACAGATACCCAAAGGGGACAATTTTACATAGTGATGGATAAAGAACAAGGCAAGAGGGACTAACCAAATCCCTTCTTCAGAGTACTAGCATGGCATAATGGGCAAATGGCCTCCTCCTTTGTTATATTGCTCTACAATGCTCCTGTGAAGCACCAGGACAATCTTGTCGACAGTTAAATACATATCTTTGTTGTTAGGCGTAGGTAGAGTCATAGAGTCATACAGCACAGAAACAGGCCCTACGGTCCAATGACCAAGATTCCCATCTAATCTGGTCCCATTTGCCTGCATTTGACCTCTATCCATCCAAACCTTTCCTATCCATGTACCTGTTCAAGCACCTTTCAAATGTTGTTAATGTACCTGCCTCAACCACTTCCATGTGCAGATCAGTCTCTGGGTGAAAAAGTTGCCCCTCAGGTTCCTATTAAACCTCTCCCCTCTCACCTTACACCTATGTCCTCTCGTTCTTGATTCCCCAACCCTGGGAAACAGACTGTGCACATTCACACTATCTATGCCCCTCATGATCTTATAACCTCTATAAGATCAACCCTCATTCTCCTACGCTCCAATGAATAAAGTCCTAACCTGCTCAACCTCTCTCCATAACTCAGTCCCTGAAGTCCCCGCATAAATCCTCATAAATCTCCTCTGCACTCTTTCCTGCTTAATGGCATCCTTCCTATAGCAGGGTGACCAAAACCAAACACAATATTCCAAATGTGGCATCACCAATGTCTCGTACAACTGCAATATCTCAACTTCAGTACTGAATGCCCTGACCGACAAAGGTCAGCGTGCCAAAAGCCTTCTTCACCACCCTGTCCACCTACAAAGCCACTTTCAGGAAACCTTGTACTTTTACGGTATTAAGTGATTTGGATCCAACACAAGGCAGTAGAGTTAAACATGGCCTCAATGAATGTCAGAGCAGGATCAAAAGGCTGAATGTCCTCTTCCTCTGTTTCTAGAAACATCTTCACTCATTCAGGCTCCCTGTATGTCAAAACCACCAGCCAGTCCTTCACCTGTGATGCGCCGCCTACAAGTTCTGAGAATTTCCAAGTGGCTTGCCTTCAGTAACTTGTACTTGTTAAATGTGGCAATAGTGGAGGCAAACCCCACCAGCGGAAACATGTCCGCTTTCCTGTTCATTTCACTCTTTACCACGCTGGGCCTCACAAAAGAGTAACAGTAAGGTTAACAGTGATCAGACTTATCAAAGAACAGATGGGTCAGCTTCTCCTGGTCACAGTCTTTCAGCAGTCAAATCTGCAACCTTGAAACTGATATCAGAGTTCCCTGGATTTGTGGAAACTGTGCAACAGTAGAATCTCACCCCAAGACTTGTAACGAAAACACATGGAACGCAGCAGTTATCCAATAACTGCACTGGAAAATTAAAGTTAGTTAATGCAGGGTTGAGGATTTTTAACAACAGGTTTAACCATTGCCAAACCAACTCAAGAAATTAACTTTTGCAAGTTTCGTTCTTTTAGATCTTAACTACAATTGAAGATTATTCAAAACAAATGCTTTTACCAGTTCTTATCCCTCTCGTTATTCTTTCACATGCTTTGTTTTCTGTATATAAGCTGGGCAATAACATAAATACTAGGGTCATAGATTCATACAGCACAGGAGCAGGCCCTTGGGCCCAACTCGTCCATGCCAACCAAGGTGCCTACCTGAGCTGGTCCCTTTTGCCTGCATTTGGCCCATATCCCTCGAAACCTTTCCTATCCACGTACCTGTCCAAATGTCCTTTAAATGGTGTAAATACACCCACCTCTACCACTTCCTCTGGCAGCTCGTTCCACATACCCACCACCGTCTGTGTGGAAAAAGTTGCCCCTCAGGTCCCCTTTAAATCTTTACCCTCTCACCTTAAATCTATGCCCTCTAGTTTTAGATTGCCCTGCTCCGGGGAAAAAGATTGTGACCATTTACCTTATCAGCACCCCTCATGATTTTATATACCTCTATAAGGTCCCCCCCACCCCCCCCCAGCCTTCTACACTCCAAGGAAAAAAAAGCCCCGGCCTATGCAGTCTCTCCTTATAACTCAAGCCTTCTGGTCCCAGCAATACTCTGACCCTGGTCGATACTGCACTCTATTAAGGAAATCTCTTTTCAGGTTACTTAGCAAGACGGTGGCTGCTTCTTCAGGTCAGATGCTGGAAAGGGTTTAATAGTTTTTTTTGCATTCGTAATCACGGGAATTTCCAGTGCAAAAGCCCATATAAAGTCTGTGGGTGTGTGGAATGGTTGGCACCATTTTCTGATGTTGTAAGTAGTAAGTCCTTCCACAGGATGTGGGCCTCCCTATTGATACTGTTGGCCAACTGCATATTTGCTGGATATTACGTATGCCCCTGCCCATTCACTGACTTTTATTTTTAAACGCTGAATCCTTAACAAAAATAGAATCATGGAATTTTACAACAGAGCTGGCTGTTCATCCCAGTCAGTGCTCAAAAGAGCTATTCATAGTTCCCTGCATCACTTTAAAATATTTACCCAATTTTCCTTTTGAAAAGGATTATGCACTCTGCTTTCCCCACTGTTTTTCTACGTCGTACCACGACCCATCATTTAACTCATCCACCTGACCTTGGAGTCTTGATGCAGGGTTTTGACCCGAGACATCAACAATTCCTTTCCTCCCACGGATGCTTCTCGACCTGCTGAGTTCCTCCAGCAGATTGTGTGTTGTTCCAGACTCCAGCACCTGCAGTGTCTTGTGTCCCAGACCTTTACCCTATTGGCCGCTGATGGCAGTTGAGAATATGTGGCTAATTATTAACTCCTTATCCCAATGAAAAGTTAATAAACCAAAAGCCTCATAATTATGCATATGAAACAACAGAAAATTATAATCTCATTAAGCTTCTGCCTGGCGTAGAGTTCCAAAGATATTCCAAATGTTTCCAGCATTTTCTTTTTCAAAGAAAATTGCAGATTTTTAAGAATCTTTAATGTAGGAAATCATTCCAGAGTAAGTGTTGGATGAAAAGCTTAAAAAAAGGAGAACATACAGATTGAATGGTTGTCTAAAATATTGATGAGAGGCAGTCTAGTACCTTAAAGGAGGAACGTGAGGGTGACTAACACAGGGGGCGGCAGATGCTGGAATCTGAAGCAATGCACAAAGTGCTGAAGGAACTCAGTGGGTCAGGCAGCATCTGTGGAGGGAAATGGACAGTCAACGTCTTGGGTTGAGACCCTTCACCTGGACTCCTGAGGGTGACGGTGAAGATCAAGGAGGCTGGTTTCTAGAGTCAAGCTTGTACAGCACAGAAACAGGCCCTTCAGCCAATCAAGACCAACCTGAACCTTTTGCCCATCTACACCACATTTGCCCGCACTTGGTCCATATCCTTCCATACCTTGCCTACTTAAGTGTCTAAGTATCACTTAGATGTAGTAACTGTATTCAACACCACCACCTCCTCTGGCAGCACGTCCCGACTATCGCCCACTCTGTGTGAAGCACTTACCCCTCAGATCCCCTTTAGAACTCCTTCCTCTTATCTTAAACCGATGCCCTCTTGTTTTTGATACCCCAACCAATGGAAAGAGATTCTGACCATCTACCCGTCTGTGTCCCTTATCTTATATACCTCTCTCAGGAGGGTGTACCAGCCACGATGAACTAAAGAACTGAAAGCAAGGCAAAGGTAGTCTAAAATAAAAGGTGTTCTTGGAGGGTTGGGCAAGGTTTTCGTGCTGTCTGCAGTAGGTAGCTGGGGCTTGGTGGGTAATACTATGGAGGGACTGCCAGAAGGTATACAGTGCTGTGGATAAAGAGCTGGGAAAAGGATTAACCTCAAGTCCATGATTGTCTGGCATGGATGCAATGGGTTGAATGGCCTCCTTTGTGCAATAAATTTGGAAGGGAGCCGTAGTGGACTAAAAGCCAGGGAGTGTGAGTTTTCTCACGAGGAGAGGTTGGGCAGGCGAGGCTTGAATCCGCTGACTTCTACCACGTAAGGTCCTGAGAGGTCTCTGCAGGGTGGATACGGAGAGATCGTTTTTCTTATGGGAGTACCTAGAACTGGAGGTCACTGGTTAAAATTAATGGCTTTCCCACTGAAGACAGAGACCATAAGATAGAGGAGCAGAATTAGGCCATTCAGCCCATCAAGTCTGCTCTGCCAATCGTGGCTGATTTTTTCTTTCAACCCCATTCTCCTGCCTTCTCCCTGTAACTCTTAACCCCCTTACCAATCAAGAACCTATCAATCTCTGCTTTAAATACACCCAATGGCCTCCACCACCCTCTGTGGCAACAAATTCCACAGATTCACTGCCCTCTGGCTGAAGAAATTCCTCCTCATCTCAGTTTTAAAGGGACGTCCCTTTATTCTGAGGCTGTGCCCTCGGATCCTAGACTCTCCCACTAATGGAAACATCCCCTCCACGTCCACTCTATCCAGTAGGTTTCAATGAGATCCTCCTTTATCCTTCTGAACTCCACTGAGTACAAGCCCAGAGCCATCAAATGCTCCTTGTATGTTAAGACTTTCATTCCCAGGATCATTCTTAAGATAAGATATCTTTATTAGTCACACGTACATCGAAACACACAGTGAAATGCATTCTTGATGAGACAATTATTTTTTCTCAGGGAATTGAGTGTCTTTGGAACTCTCTTCCTCAAAGGGCAGTGGAAGCAGTGGCTTTGATTAATTTTAAGGTGGAAGTAAATGGCTTCTTGATACACAAGGAGATGAAAGGTTACTGCAAGGAGACTCTTATTAAATTAAGGAGCAAACTCAAGAGGTTATCCCTACTCATAATTTGTATGTAAATTTCAATGATTCTGTGAAACATAGGAACTAATGCCAGTGCAATTAGTTTGGGAAGGCACTTAACATAATAACCTTTGTTGTAATACAGAGAGGAAGACTGAGTGATAGGTTGTTCGTGTGGGTACAGCCATCTTCCATCTTTCTCTATCAGACACCACCTGCTGGTTAACTGCTAGTAAGGCAGATAAACACAACAGTTGCACAACTCAATATACCACTCTCCTCACCTTTACATTAACTTCTCTTATCGAGGTTTATAACTACTCATCAACACAGGACTTAACGGTTACTAAGTCCTGGGCTGAAGTAGACTGTTCAACTCCAAGTTCAGGGGGTGATCCTCCCCACTTACAGAACTTGTTAGCAACTAACGAAACATAGTCCGGTATATTCAATTTAAAGATGAAATCTCTGCCACCTTTCAGTGCTACACAGTATCTTCACTCAGGAGTGACGGATGCCGGCAAAGTCAATCATTAGCTTGTGGAACAGGTTCTGCTGGTCTCACAAAAGGAGCAAAGTCTTAATCCAGAAGAACATTCCTAGTGGTGTTGAAACATAGAGTCATACAGCATGGAAACGGTCCCTTATACTTAATAGAAAGAAAAGCCCTATTTGTTAACCCACGTCTGGGTTTACCCACAAGAGCTACTTGTAGCAGTCTCCAGGAGCTTGGTATTAGTCCCTGGAAAGTTACAAACATTGAACTATTGGGCTTTTCTTCTACCCAGCAGTATTTACATTTGCTGACCTGTACAATTCATACCAGTTATGACATAGTGGAAAATTATACTTGACCACATGCATCAAGTTGTTTGAAAACTAAAACTAAACGTAATTTGATACAGAGATGTACTTACAGCAATCACAAACCACAGAGCTATTAAAAGCAAGAGGGTAAGAGAGATGACCACCACAGGAAGAGACCGGTACTGAAAGCCCAGACAAGATAAATATTTTTTCCTGTTTTGTTTTGTGGTTTTGTTGAAACTTTATTCAGGCAGCCGGTGGCAGAAGATGGACATTTGCAACGCAAGTTGGAAGAATTCTCAGCTAAATTCAACTGCTGCTCCAGGAGTCAGGAGCATCAGATTAGGACTGACCCTTCAGTACAGTAACACACAAAATGCTGGAGGAAATCAGTGAGACGCAGCATCTATGGAGAGAAATGGACAGTCCATATTTCAGGTCAAGACCCTTCATCTAGAGTAGATGAAGGGTCTTGACTTGAAATATCAACTGTCCATTTCCCTCCATAGATGCTGCCTGACTCGCTGAGTTCCTCCAGCGTTTTGTGTGTTGCTCCAGATTCCAACATCTGCAGGTTTCTGTACCTCTGCTTCTGTACAGTAGCATGGGATTGCTGCACTGTCAGAGTTTTCCATTTCCATACTTTCTTATGGCATAGGAGGAGGCTGTTCAGCCCAGTGAATCTATGCTGTCTCTCACATCAATCCCATCAGCCCCATTGCCTCTTCTCTCATCTTGCCCATTCACACCACCCTGATACCTTCCACCTACACTGGGGGGCAATTAACAGCAGCCAATTAACTTTGGGACGAGGTAGGAAACCAGAGCACTCAGAGAAAACCCACACGGGCACAGGGAGAAGGTGCAAATTCCACACAGACAGCACCAGAGGTCAGAATCGAACCCAGGTAGCTGGAGCTGGACCTAGCTGCACTAGCCTCTTAGATGTGACCCCACCTGACCTCTCGGTTGGATACAAAAGATCTCACGGACATAAAAGATTTTGGAGCAGCGGAGGAGACCTGGTCCTTAATCAAAATGATAATCTGCTCACTGTCATGCATCTATTAGTAGGAGCTAACATCATGCCAATTAGTTGCTGGCATCAGCACTTTGAAAACTGCTAAGACCAAGATACAAAGGCATTTCTTGAATTGAACTGAGACTCCTGTAATGTCCCCCAGTCTGTTGACTACTCAGCTATAAGACCCTGTTTTGCAATTATGGTTGGTTTTAACACTCCCTGTTAGTCAAGTTGTTTCATGCAGTAATACCAAAGCCAATTGTAACATCCAAATTGCCCAGCCGGATGAAAAGTTCAAAAAGGAACTCTATTTATTTAGCACTTTTGTGGTGTGGTCACTTGTAGTGTAGGAAATGTGGCAGTTAATTTGCACACACAAGTCCCACAAACTGCAAACTCACAAGGACCAAGCAACCTGCTTTAGTATTGTTGGCTTTCCATCAGAACCTGAAATGTTAACTGCATCTCCTTTCACAGATGCTGCTTGAACTGTGATAAATGTTTCCAGCATTTTCTGTTTGTGTTTCAGAATTTCAGTGAGTGCACAATCTTGTTTCTTTACTCCTGTATTTCACAATCCAAATTTGATTCTAGACTCACCCACCTTAAGAGTTGTAAAATAACAAATGAGTCAAACCATTTAACCATCTTCCAGAAAGTGTCCACAATCCTTTCAATAAATTGTCTGTTTCATTATTTTTTTCCAGCATTTGCCTAGACTGTCTTGTCTCCTTTTAACAATTTCCTGATGAGTTTTTAATTTGACTTTCACTGCAAGTCATACAACACCCCTTTTGGGTCGGACCATTGAGCTCCAGTGCAAATGTAGACCAAGGACTGAACACCAGAGACATGGTGAGAGACACTGCCCTTGGCACCAAGGCAGCATCTGACAGAATATGGCATCAAGGAACTGAAGTCATTGGTATCAGTGAGAAAGAATGGATGGAATCATAGCTTTCACAAAGGAAGTGGTAATGGTTCTTAGAGATCTATCATCCCATCACTGCAGGAGATCCTTGGAGCAATGTACGAGGCCCAAATATTTTCATTTGTGTCAGCAATGACCTTCCTTCCATCATGAGTGAG
This sequence comes from Pristis pectinata, assembly GCF_009764475.1. Lineage (NCBI taxonomy): Eukaryota > Metazoa > Chordata > Chondrichthyes > Rhinopristiformes > Pristidae > Pristis > Pristis pectinata. The sequence continues at coordinate 38,201,012 of NC_067420.1, forward strand.
AATGTCTAATGACAAATGTACAATACTCAAGCCCACTTACAACTCCTCAGCAAGTAAAACAGTCTATGACTGCATGCAGCAAGATCTAAACAACGTTCAGGCATATTTGTGCCCCAAAAGCATTGGATAATGACCATCTGCAACAGAGAGATTCCAAGCACCTACTCTTGACATTTAATTACATTCCCATCATGAATCTTCACAAACTAGAAGTTCATTTGGTTCAATTGAATTTCTCGTCAGTATTGACCAGAAGTTCAATTGAACCAACCACCTAAATAATGCAGGTAAGGAGCTGGGTATCCTGTGCTGATCTCCTGACACCCCAATCCTTCCCACTATTGTAAGGCACAAGATAAAAGTATAATGGAACACTTTCCACTTGCTTAGGTCAACGTAGCTCCCCCAGCAGCCCACCTGATCAATTAGCGCCCATCAACCACCCTAAACACTGGTGCATCTTGGCTGCAAAGTCTACCATCTACAAAATGCTCTGCAGTTACTTGCCTTGGCGACTCTGACAATAGCTCCCAGACCCATGAATGGCACCTCCAAATTACACCCATCCCGACTTGGACATATACCCCCGTTCCTTCATTGACACTAGGACTTCTTCCGGGACTTCCTCCCCAGCAGTGCTGTGGACACCTTCAACAGGACTGCGCTGCTTCAACAAGATGGCTCACCAACATCTGCTGAAGAGCATTACATTTATGAGCTTGCTAGTGACACCACGTCCTGAAAAATGAATAAAAAGTTGGCCGACCGTTACTGGGGCTTGGTGTTGAGGTTCCTTGCAACAATGGGAACGATGCACTTTTTCAAGAGAGCCATAGACAGAGTTTCAGCCTATGGGTATAGACAGTCATTTGGCAACCTAGTCTCCGGTTAACTTGTTTATACATTTGCAACCTTACGATTTCATTCTATGTGGTCTACCGGAGGAGGCTGTAATCCAGCCTTTCAGGTTAGCTTTAATCATTTCATGAGCAGGATGTGTTACAAGGTGCTATCTACACCAGGAAATAAATACTTATGTATTTGTTAGCTGTTTCTCAGAATACGAGGGAGACTTAAATAGCACATGACAATCTAAGTATCAGAATTACCCACTTTCAGGCCAGATATCACCATTTGGATGGCTGAGTTTAGGGACCCTTTTGCTGGATCGCCAATAGCCACTCTCACCTTGAACTTGAAAATGGTAAGACATCTTCCCTTGGGTCAGAATGGGTTATTCAGTAAAGCCAGTCATCTGTGCCCTACTTACAAGTAACAATGGAAAATAAAATAAAACCTCAGTGTAACTGCTTGATCCTCAGCTCAACAGCAGAAAAATTACACAATTCTGGTAAAACTGAAATGATCAGGGGTAACATCCTGGTAACCAAGTATATCATCCTGTTCAGTAGCTGACTAGTTTCCCCTCCAGAGCTTTTAAGATGCCAGATTGCCAATAAGTGTAGCTGCTTTTTACTTTGAAAGAAACATTACCAGGACGCAGGTTTTGATGTCAAAGCTGGGCTGAAATGTTCTTGAGGAGGTGGTAGTGAGCCACTGTTCATTGCCCGTCTGGTGAAAGTCTGCTACAGAGCTACTGGGTAGGGTGTTCTAGGATGGACAGGGGCTCCCCAGGTTACAAATATCCTGGTTTACGGAAATCTGACTTCATGCATATTCTCCCAAACATTTTAAAGCATTTTTCAAACTAGTGATAATAACGTTTCAGAGTATTCATTAATGACTGGACACTGTATATATTCCATTAGTTTAATGGAATTGAAGGTTGCAGGCAGACAGGGTGGCGAAGAGGACATTTGGCACATTGGCTTTCATTAGTCAAGACAGTGAGTACTGAAGTTGGGATGTTATGTTGCAATTGTACAAGACGTTGGTGAGGCTGCATTTGGAAGACTGTGTTCAGTTTTGGCCACCCAGCTCTAGAAAAGATGCTGTTAAGCTGGAAAGAGCACAGTGGAGATTTACAAGGATGTTGCTGGGACTCAACGAACTGAGTTATGGAGAGAGGTTGAGCAGGTTGGGACTTTTCTCACTGGAGCATAGGAGAATGAGGGGTGATCTTATGGAGGTGTATAAAATCATGAGGGGCAAAAAATGGGGTGAATGTGCACTGTCTTTTCCTAGAGTTGGGGAAACAAGATCTAGAGGGCATAGGTTTTAAGGTGAGAGGGGAGAGATTTAATAGGAACCCAAGGGGCAAGTTTTTCACCCAGAGATCGGTCAGTATATGGAACGAGCTGCCAGAGGAAGTGGTTGAGGCAGGTACATTAACAACTTTTAAAAGGCACTTGGACAGATACATGGATAGGAGAGGTTTAGAGGGATATGGGCCAATGCAGGCAAATGGGACTAGTTTAGATGAGAATCTTGGTTGGCATGGACCAGTTGGGCCAAAGGGCCTGTTTCTGTGCTGTATGACTATGAGTAGTGTTTGGATTATTATTCAATGAAAGAATTATAGCAAGAGTATGCAGAACAATATGATATGGGTTACTGTAGAAAAGAGATGTTTCTGACTTACGGAGAAATCAGCTTGCGGACAGTTCCCAGGAACAGAACCCTTACATAACCTAGGGATTTGCTGTATACCGAGTGATGAAGGATCAGATTCCAAGTTGGGACAGTGAGATACCTTGAAGGGGCTATCCTTGTCCTTCAACATGACAGAGGCTCAGTATCAGGAATTGGAAGGGTAGTCCGCACATTTCTCCATAGGGGACAAAGGGGTTGGGCAGAGAGCAATAGAATGACATGTCATTACACCCATTTCATCCACCTCTAAGAACACATGAGGTAAGACCATATCCAGCCCTCTAGCCCAATCTATTGTTCAATAGTTTGATCAATCTAGCACCTCATTCTCCTTCTTCATCGCATCCCCAGATCCTTCCTTCCCTGTCGTACAAAGGTCTATTGGTCTTGGTCACGCATATACTCGGTAACTGAGCATTTACAGCCCTCTAGTGGTCGAGAAACAGGCAGTGTATCAAAAATAAATAAAACCTCCAGGAAATCTGAAATAAGAACGGAAAATGCTGAAAATCTCAGCAGGTCAGGCAGCATCTGTGGTGAGAGAAACAGTTAAGATTTCAGGTTGAAGATGCTTCATCAGAACAAGTGATGGTATTCCCATTAGCCTCCTATCCTTGTAAGTGGCAGACATCCGGGGTTCAAGAGCTGTAAGTGTAGCCAGCAATTTGAAGGGTCTTCGACCTGAAACATTAACCGTTTCTCTTTCCACAGATGCTGCCTGACCTGCTGAGTGTTTCCAGCATTTTTTATTTTCTATTTCAGTCAGTTTATTGACTAAAAGGATCTAAAAAGAACTTAAAAGGCTGGGCCCAAGAAAGTTTTTTTTGGACTGTTTGCCTTTTTATTTTAAGTACTTTTCTCTGCCTAAATGGGTCTCCCCCTCCCTCAACACCCACCCACCCACCAAGAACAACAAATGCCAAAATGGTGTGGGGTAGCAGAAGGGATTATCCTGATCTAATGGGGGTGAATTTCCTTGAGGCTTTCCTGCCATCACCACTTGAGCTGAGAACACTAATTTCAGAAAAGATACTCTATTATTTCCCCTTTAAGTGGGATAACTTTTTAGTCACTCATGTTTCTTTGCCAGGGTCACACTGTTACTGCCTCAACACTAAATTTCTCCTCCTCTGGCCATCAGAATCAGGTTTATTATCACTGATGTATGTCATGAAATTTGTTGTTTTGCTGCAGCAGTGCAGTGCAAGACATAAAAATTACTATAAGTTACGAAAATAAATAAATAGTGCAAAAAAGGAACAACGAAGTAGTGTTCATGGACCGTTCAGAAATCTGATTGGTAGAGGGGAAGAAACTGTTTCTAAAACGTTGAGTGTGGGTCTTCAGGCTCCTGTACCTCCTCCCCGCTGGTGGTAATGAGAAGAGGGCATGTCCCGGATGGTGAGGTTCCTTAATGATGGATGCCGCCTTCTTGAGGCGCCGCCTCTTGAAGATGTCCTTGATGGTGGAGAGGGTTGTGCCCGTGACGGAGCTGGCTGAGTCTACAACCCTCTGCAGCATCTTGCGATCCTGTACATTGGAGCCTCAATACTAGGTGATGATGCGAACAGTCAGAATGCTCTCCACCGCACAATGTAGAAAATGCAGAAGAGGCCATTCAGCCTACTCTGCATGTAGTGGCTCTTCAACCCATCCATTCAATCCCATCCCCTTGCTCTTTCCCCATAGCCTTGCAAAACTTTCCATTTCAAGTAAATCTCTCGTCATGATCTCTTCCCAACACCCTTCCAGCCAGAACGCCACAGTGTTAAAATCTTACCACCTTCTGGCTCTTTTGCCAATTACCAGTCTGTCGTTACTGATCTTCCTCAAGTCCCACTATTAAATCTTCTCTCAACCATGAACAGGCTCAGCTTCTTGACTCTCTCCAACCGGTGTTCATCTTTGTAAATCTCCTGATCATCCTCTGTCAAATGTGGGGCACAGAATCAGTGACAATGTTTCAGCTGAGGGTTAACTGGTGATTTACCAGTTCCTTGCATACTACAACACAGAAAGCTGCCTTTCAACCCATTATATCCACATGCCAGCTCCCAGTAGACCAATCCCATTTCCTTGCAATCCTGCAGTTTAATCTCTTCACTGCCCATCAACAACTTTCCTCAAACCACTTACCTAAACTGGGGTAATCTTTAGTAATCAATTGCCCTGCCAGCATGCCTTTGCGACGTGGGTAGAAATTGGAGTACATGGAGGAAAGCCACGTGGTCAGAGAGAATGTGCAAACTCCACACATTGAGCATCCAAGGTCAGGATTGAACCGGTATGTCTGCCGCTGTAAAGTAGCAGCACTAACTGCTGCAATACAACTCAGTGAGTCTGCGTCAAGTCCTTGCTCTTTGTGCCTCCATTTATAAAGCCAAGGACCCCACATGCTTTATCACCTTGAGCTGTTGTTGTAAGTGATCCCAATTTCCCCCATTTCCCAGCACTTCACCATTTCCTTCTCTCAACGACTATGATCTGGCACTTTGCGATATAAAAGCCACTATATAAACAAAACCATCTTTTTTTCTTTTATATACTTTCCTGGCTATGTGGCAACAGGCAACCTCATTCCGATACCACGGAATGAAAGTTGTCGTACGTTGGTACCACATTTTCTTTTCCCAGGTGGGACCTGATATGCATTAGAGATGCAGGGGACACTAGATTTACCCCACACTTAACCCTAGTTTGGATTGTGTGACGTCAATGGGAGGCAAAACCTCAAGCCTTGCACCAACTGAAGAGTGTACAAAATGCCGGGAAATTTAGATGTTGTTGAGGGGAAAACACGCAATGAAAATGAAATACATTTAAGAACAAAGAAAAAATCTTTTATTATTCAAACACTGAGGAATAGGAACTTGCAGTTTCTGATAAACATCACTGACCACAGAGATAATCAGTATGTACAAGTGCAGGTCCACACAGCCTCCCCTCCCCCATTTAGTGCATAGTCAATGTAAACATAAGCCATTCTTTACCCTTGGTGCAATCTGCTTCAGAGTCCTTATTACCCCTCCCCTGCCTCCCACCCATGGTTGTGGCTTTTGTAAATTAAACAATTCTTTAGTGACTTGCAACAGTTTCTTCACACAGAATGATCCCAGCAACAAAGATTAGTAGAAAACACAATCCAAGTAGGTTCCACAAATTAAAACTCTGCTGTGCAAAAACAAAATCCAGGTTTTCGAAAGGCATTATTGCAAGAGATGCTTTTAAATGATGAGCAGTGTTGATTCTTTAATAAGGGAGCTTCCATTTAATTCATATTGGTACCCAGACCCAAAAAGTTAACAAGAGTTATCCTTCATGCAAGTGTCTCTTGGACTTCTCTCAAGTTTTAAACACAGATGTTGGTCTGAGGAAGCTTGTAAAAATATCTCCCAGGAGTGAGACCAATGGTGATGCTGGTGGGGGTGGGGGGGGGGGGTGAGGGGTTCAAGAGGAAACTTCCCCAGAGATAAACAGGTATCTGCAGTCCTCAAGAGAAAGTCACACAGAATCTGTTCCTCGAGTCTTTAAGGACATTGACTAAAATAGACTGGGAAACCAAAATGTAGGCAATCTAGTGTTGCTGGCTGTGAGAGTTACCAAATCCAACATGGATCTTACATGTTTTCTACAGATATCTATTGGATAGAAAGCTTTGGCCAAAGGTCCCCTCACCCTACCCCACCCCTACAGGCTCTGTGTAATTACAGTCTCTCCAATGACTGAGATTGTGTGCCTCATCAGGAGTTATTCTGTACGCCTCTTACTATCCACCCACAACACACTTAATGATGCCGTACAAGGCTGCAAGACTCAGTGACGGGAGATGATCAGCTGACGCACCAAACAGCATTAAGCGTGCAGGTAGACTGCTCCTCGATGCCACGGAACGAGCCTTTTACATCCGAGCACATTGCCAATGCCGGAACTGGTTACAAAATTGCAAATCTCATCATTACACAGGGTCCACTTAGTTCAGGTTTGCACAGCTTCATACCTCACCAACATAATCCAAAAGCTTACTGGATTTTTGTTTCATATCGTTGGACATGGGATATAAGAAATATTCCAGACCAGTTGATGATGCAGGCCATTGCTTTGCGCCTTTTTAAAATGGCTCCTCAGTCAAGAGTTCATTAATTTGACCATTAGTATAATATTCCTGTCAAACCTTTGCCATCCCAGACTTGGGCTGTTAATTCTCAGCTGTTAACTCTGCACTAAATGTCTTCCACCACTGAAAGCTCCTCACCTAAACACGCTAAAATGAGATCCTTTCAATGCCAGGACACTGACACACTACCACTTCGACATTACACAGACGCATTTAACCAAGTTAATTCAAAGAGTGTCTGGCTCACGCTGAAGGCTGCAGGGACAGAGTTAACGGAACATGCTTTCTTCCAGTGGGTATGGACCAGTACACAAAGGCGATGCACATAACCTCATCCACATTAGAAAGGGAAGACAGACCTACCTGAAATATCAGTGCCCTCAGCCCAGTGATGGTGACTAAAATAGATAACCCATGACCTCAGGGCTCATTTTGTACCAGAAACGGCACAGGTGCCACCCAAATGTAGTTCCAGAACTTGTGCAGTATTTTCTCGCCGACCCCCAACTCACTTCGAATTACAGCACATACCTAATGGAAATTCCCTCCCATCACATTCCTTCCACTTATGAAGACAAAAACAGACTGCAGCTCCTGACAACACCACAAGATCACCCCGACCCCATCAATTCATTATAACCTTCTGTGTCCAACAACACACCTAACACCTTTCAGTTTGCTATGTTCAAAAGGGACACTGAGCACAGAACAAAAGTAGAAAGTGACATAGCTCCCTGACCCATCAGGGTTAGACAATACCACACTGAAACGTGTTAAGAAACGTTTAAAAAAAATATTCTGAATGATATTCACAACTTTAATTCCTATTAGTTGGAGATGACTTTAAGCAACGTTAAAATACTCTGGGACAATTTGTCTTCAACATCACAAAATAATACTCGAAACAGACCATGACAAAACTCTCATCATTTCACCACTGAAGAGCTTTTGCAATGCCATGTCATTCCCAAGGTCAAATACTGTTAGGGTCAGCGCACAGCAACTTTGCAGCTGGCTTTTCCTGTAGTGGCTGCTCAATGTACACGATGCAAACTCTGCAGTATTTTCTTTTAAAAAAATATCCATAATGGATGAAGAAATTTTAAATAAAATGCTTGTCTGGTGTCAGGTAACAGTTAAGTATTCAGTTCACAACTTAAGTCACTTATATCCCATAATAAAAATTGCCCTAAGCCTTAGGTTTAGGGTATAAATGCTTAAGGTGATATCATCAGTTTCAAGACCATTGCAGGTGGCAATACAATGAATTGGTTCAGACGCGAGACAAGTGGCATTGAGATGCAGCAGTTAAGGTTCGATTCTGACCTCAGGTGCTGCCTGTGTGGAGTCTGCATGTTCTCCATGATGGCTTGGGCTTCCTCCCACCTCTGAAAGAAGTGCTGGTGGGTTAATTGGTCGCTGTAAACCACCCCTTAGTGCAGGCTAATGGCCAAAAGGAATCAAGGGGGAGTTGACAGGCCATGTGTAAGAGTGAGTTGCAGGGATACAATAGTAGAGGGGAACAGAACTAATGGGGTTGCTCCCCAGGAGTCAGCATGGACCCAATGGGCCAAATGGCTTTATTCTATGTCCTTATAAGATAAGCAAGCCAAAGGTCAAGTCTCACCAGAGCAAGTTGTGCAACTGAATCCAATAAATAACTTGGGATTGGAGCCATAGGAGGAAAAAATGTCACTGTTTCTAGAGTCTACAGGGCGTGCCTGGGTACTGGATTTGATCTTCATCAAAGACTGTGCTGCCGTAGCCAACGTATCTATCTGGTTGAAGACAATTCAGATTCTCTTAGCACTGCATATTTGGAAAAATCTAGCAAATAAACACCTTGAGACGGCCGTCAAAGACGCACGTACAGTTGCCACAGTGGCTTCTTAGGTGCTAAAGGGACGAGGCTCCCAGAAAACAAGTGTGTTATGGAGTTCCTCGACGTCCACGAGCTGGAAGCCTTTTATCACCCAGACAACCTGCACCGCCCTTTTCTATTCCAAGCACAAAATTTTAAATATCAAATTACCTCCTTAATCAAAATACTGGCCCTGTGTTCACGGTACGAAGAAGTGAAAATTTTAAAAAAACTGCAGGTGCTGGAAAGCTCAAACAAAATGATGCTGGAAATACTCAGCAGGTCAGGCTGCAGCTGTGGGGGGAGAAACAGAGTCAACGTTTCAGATCTGAGACTCTTCGTCAGAAGTGGAAAAGGCAAAAGAAGCTGCAGGGAGGGTGCGGAAAGAGAGATGTCTCTGATAGGGTAAAGCATGGGGAGAGGCTGTAAACAACGATATCCAGTCAATGAGTGAATGGGAGCAGTTAGAGATGTGGTCAACTCTGTATTGGAGAAACCAAGTGCAGATATCTTTATTAGTCATGTGTACATCAAAACACACAGTGAAATGCATCTTTTGCGTAGAGTGTTCTGGGGGCAGCCCGCAAGTGTCGCCACCACAGCATGCCCACAACTTCCTAACCCGTACATCTTTGGGATGTGGGAGGAAACTGGAGCACCCGGAGGAAACCCACGCAGACACAGGGAGAACATACAAACTCCTTACAGACAGTGGCGGGAATTGAACCCGGGTCGCTGGCGCTGATTGGGTGCTCGTTTGGCGGAGCACGTACTTCAGTCCACAGGGGCGACTCCGAGCTTGCCCTTTCCCTGCCACCTTAATTCTCTGTCTCATTCCCACTCTGATCTGTTGGTCTGTGACCTCCTGTACCAATACAATGAGGCTCAACACAAGCTCGAGGAACGGCACCTCATCTTTCACCTGGGCACACTGCAGCCTTATGTGCCCTAAATTGAATTCTACAACTCTGTATCAGTCATCCATCCGTGATATTAGCTCTGGTATTTTTCCCCCTCTCTGAGACTGGACGACACACCCAGCCTGACCTGCCAGGCATGTCTGCCAGCTCTGCATTTCTCAACTGCTACATTCTTTTGTCAATGTTCTCACTCTATAACTACTCCCATTCACTCACTGGCCAGATAACCTTGTTCACAGCTTATCCCCATGGTCACCCTGGTTTTGTCCTACCAGAGACATCCCTCCCTCCTCGACCCCCGTCTAACAAGCTTCTTTTATCTCCCATTCAATCCTAAGGGGCACACTGACTCTGTTTCTCTTCCCACAGATGTGACCTGGCCTGCTGAGCACTTTGTTTTTGGATCACAGTAGATATGGGTGCCAGGGAACTTCCTGACCACCCACTGTTGGGATCCGTACAACTACAGGATGAAGTGCAGCAGAATTCAAACGGGCAAACTCTGATCTGCAGAACCCAGCAGCCTCTCCGACACCAGGCACACATTTCCTTCATGAATGAAAGATGGACAAACTTCCAGAGAATGAGTGCACTGGTGGGTCCAGTTAACACAATGTGTGAATGGAAGTTAAGGACACGTTATGAACATCCTTTTATGCTCATTAGACAGGGATGGGTCCGGGTTCCATCTTGGTGTAGAAAATACTTTCTGTACTGTCCTGGCTTTTGACCGTGATGTGGCTTTTGTGAGTGACTCTCACAAGGGCATGTCTAAAAACCTCAAGGTTCTAGAGAATTTTTGTAAAGACTGGCCTTGAGACGAATCTCAACAAGACTGCCAGATTTTTTATGACTTTTAAAAACAGAACCTTTGTTTTTAACTCTATCAATAACTGGCTGTTTAACAAAGGGAAGATAAGTTTTATTAACCCTGGGAAATGGGAAATGTCCCTTGGTGTGAGGATCGACCCATCGATGTTAGTTCTAGTAACGAGTGGAGTGGTAAACTCAAGGGGTGGGGTAAAAAATCTTTTTAGGGCAAGTCTTAAAGCCTACCCAGAAAGTGGAACCTATGTCATCCCTCGATTTTACTACTCCGATTTTAAATAAAGCCTCACAAAACATTTTAGTCAAGCTTGACAAAATGTTCAGAGGCTTCATTGAAGACTACCTACACCTCCCCAAGAGCGTGAACAATGGATTGTTCTCTGCCTAGGGAAGCAGTAGAGGCTACCTCGTTAAATAAATTTAAGACAGATTTTTGCACTGTAGGGGAATTAAGGGTTATGGGGAAAAGGCAGGTAGGTGGATCTAAGTCCATGGCCAGATCAGCCATGATCTTGAATGGTGGAACAGGCTCGACAGGCCAGATGGCCGACTCCTGCTCCTATTTCTTATGTTCTTGTGCCTTACTCTAGAATTAGGGACAGTGGTCTATCAGTCCCCAAACTGGAAACTCAGATCCCCCTATTATTAGGAAATACATCAATTTAAAAAAAAATTAGCTGACAGTGTGGTAGGTCTGAGTTTCCAGTTTGTGGATATCGACATGGATGAGGTTACACATAAATATAAGAAACTCAATTGTCTCAACACCACGAGCTTTTTAGATGACATTGTTAGGGGCGAAGGCAGCAGGGTTGAGGTCGGTGTAGGTAGAACAACTGGAGGGATATTGAGTTCGAGCACTGGAGCAGGCTGGGTCATTATAGGAATGAACCTCAATCCCATAGCTGGATAAGGGGTTTTACAGTCAGAGCATATCACAGCCCTGCTCCTGCGGTCAAACCCACATCCTGTAAGGAGTACACTGGTGAAGGCCAGATATAGTATGAATAAAGTTTGTCAGAGAGGTGGGTTGGCTAATGAGAATGTGAGGCACGTTTCTGGGATGTACCTAAGCTGTTAAACTGCCTCGGATACATCAACATAGTAAGGTTTTAGACACTATGTTGTGGAGGTTCCGCGGCAGGTTTTACTGTCTTTAAAGAAGAGATTTTTAGATCAAGTTGGACACACCTGGGTCCCTGATGCTGCTTTCGTCAAAGGTGCAAAAGCAGCAGTTGTGGACGTTTCAATCCGCCTTGAAAACAACTCCGGGTCCATTGGCTCTGCTCTTATCGAGAAATCCAATAAATATCGTCATCTGGAGTCCATTGTCAAGGACAATTTAGAAGTTACCACGGTTGTCTTTTTTGGTTTTATCATCGGTGCCAAGGGAACGTGATTCACAAAGAACTCTGAACTCCTGGATTTTTTTACACATCAAGAATTACAAGACTTTTATCTCATGGACTACATTTGCTGCATTGCAAGGTACCGTCAATATTTTTAGATTTTTTTTATGGACTCTTAACTTTTACCTTGTTTAGGTTACATATTTGGGTTTATTTTTTGCGGTGCAGTAGCCCTGGAGGTACCATCATGGCTAGCACAGAAGCAGCCACCCTATACCTTTGTGCACAGATCCCAGTGTACACGGGAAGCTAAAACCCTGGCTGTGCCACATTTACAAACGCGGGTGAGAATTTCACGGCGATGTGGCTAACAAAGTTTCGGTGCAAATCCCTAGGTAGTGAAGTGGAATACAAATGGTGCAAACTACAAGAAACTTTACCTTGTACTACACTCAGGAGGGAAAGTGCAGCAGACAGGCCAGAAATGAGCCAACCTGTAGTTTGTCTTGTGAATCACACAGCCAGCCGACTTGGCAAAATAAACTGTTCCTTTATCATGGGTCCACTGAAGCCTTAGAACTCCTTTCCTTCAGCACCATGAGCAAACCTTCATCACAAGGGCTCTGGTGGTTCAAGGGGGCACCGAATTATGACTTTTACAAGGGCGATCGAGGATGGTATTAAATTCTGGCTTTGCTGGTGACGCCCTCATCCCCGCTAAAGAATTCAAGAAGAACCAAGTTCCCATATATCACAGAGCACAACATAGGGTTAACTTCCTGGAGCAACAAACAATCTGCTGGAGGGACTCAGCGGGTCAAGCAGCACCTGTGGGAGGAGAGGAATTGTTAACGTTGCCGGTCCTGATGCAGGGCTTTGACCCCGAAACGTCGACAATTCCTTTCCTCCCACAGGCGCTGCTCCACTCACCGAGTTCCTCCAGCATATTGCACGCTGCTCCAGATCCCAGCATCCGCAGTCTCTGGTGTCTCCATTTAACTTCCCAAACTGTAAACACACGTGACTGAAAATTAATAAATTTAAGTGGATATCAAGGGCTTTGCAATAAAAAAAAAGCTCTTTGAAAACTGCCCAAGGACTGGAATGATCCTATACATCAGTGACTGTCTAACAAACTTGCGTCCTACCCAGATATTCCCACAGCCTCTGCAGAAGCAGTGTTCCTCCCACCTATCACTTTCCCCACTGAGTGTCTGGTTAATGTTTCAGGTGTACTCTAACTATAACCCTCCTTTGCCGACAAGGTTACAAGAGGATAATGCAACATCCAGAACCAAAACCTGGAAAAAGACCGCATGAAGAAATTGGCTCTCCCTCCCACATCCTCCATTCCCTTCCACGCCTTCCCAACCCACAGGCTCACACAGCAGGAGTCGCCGGAGAACTCGGGAAGCCTTAATGCCCTGCGGAGATGAAATGCAAATCCTCTGGAGCGAGGACAGCCCGACTGGGGCCAGTCCAGGGGCAGAGTCTGCACCAGGCCAGTGTCTGAAGTTCTACAGAGGACGTCAACAGCAGCAGAGAGAGACTGATAATTTTACGTCACATTTGGCTGCATCAGTGACTGCAGCTCAAGAGTCTCAAACCAACAGCAGGTAAGTAGCTTGACCATCGCTATAAAGACAGCAAATGGAACTGTGCTCCTTACCTCTGATCCCAGATTGGTTCTGTGTTGTGTTCCTTTTTAAAAGACCATTCCAAAAGTATTAGTAATTCCAACATTTAACTTTTTTTTAAAATAATTTTAGAGAAGGAAGGTCCAGAAGGGACAGAGAAACTTTTGTCCAAAACAATGCCTTAATTTTATTATATTGGACAAAGGAGTTGTTTTTGATTTTTTTGTTGGAAGTGTAGACCCTCTTTTCACTTTGCACAACCATTCTGGTGTTGGACTGCTGACAGGTGCCACTGGGCAGTTGGAATGAAGTGTGGGGAGCATGGGGGAAGTTGCAGGGTGATCAGGAGGGCTGAGACCAGGAGTGTGATGTTGCTTTCCTCTTAGTATTACAGGCCTTCAATGATTTACTGGGCACCAAACAGCTGAAAGAACAGGCAAAACATGTCAGGCCTCTTAATAGACCACTGACAATCCATACACATCCATGGATATCTGCAAGGAGGAGGGGCAGATTGATGTGTAGCGGAAGACGTTCACTTTATGGTTTGAAGATTTCAGCGTGGAGAGACCAGAACTATTTTTTGTTGGACAGGGGTGTTATATGGAAGCCAGGGAGGTGGGCGGAGTTGAGATGTGGGCAGCCATGAATCGAAGGGCTGATGTGCCAGCAGCTGTGCTCCCAGATGTGGAGTGACCGGCAATGCACCTGCGGCATCCCCACCCCCCTGACATTCACTGGAGGAATTCCACCCCAGCGGCACCGGCTGCCTAGTTACGCACACAGTCGACAGGCCGGTTGCCGAGGGACGACGTTGGCAGGCAGCAGCAGGCTGGGGCAACGAGCCCAGCCGCTTGCTGTCTGCCTTCAACACTCGCGAAGTGACGTAATGGCTCAAGAAATGGCCGAGGGTCTGCGACGTGAGCCATGCAGAATTAACCATTTCAGGACTGCATTACTTAACCCCACGTGCACCAGCAGACCCTAAGTTACCAGCCCTAGCTCCTCCGCAATGGTCCTGTCATTCCTCTGCTCACTGCTCCTTCTTCTCCTCTCCCTCCATTCGCTGCTGCTAGACGGTGTTGCCTGACACCATCACACCCACACTGCCTTGCCCATACACAAGTACAAAATAAAAACGCTGACAGAGAATGACACGGGGGATTTAAGAAAGTACTAAATTCTTTACAGCGCTTTTCCAGCCTCCTCCAACCCTCTCGGGACGGTCACGCACTCTCACGAGTTCGAACGCGGCTAGGTCCAAGCAACGCAGGGCAAGCAGGGAGCTGACAAACGGCTCAGAGACCATCTCCTTCCCCGCGGCCAAGGGCCACAGTTGCGACTGAGGGCCCTCCCGCACCCCCTCTTCCTTCCATTAATGCCTGGGAATACCACGAACATTCAAAAAGTTCCAAGAACCGACAAAAAAACGTAGACAAAAACGAATAAAAATGTGAACTCGTGTCCAGATTCAAATCGGCATTAGACCCAAACAGCTTCTGTCCAGTGCCGTGCGCGCACGTGTTCAGGGCCAGCAGTCCTGGCTTGCACGGGGTTGAATGACCCCCCTCTCCCCCAATCTGTGGTAGGGGGTCCATCCGCGAGTGTCAGGAAGCATCGCTCACACAGGACAGCAGGAAGCGATCTGCTGCACCTTGCCCAAGTCCGCAAGGAGCTGTTTCATCCGGTTCTTGAGCTGAGGCAGACGCGCCAAAGGATCAGGGGGTTCCAGCTCACCAGAGTAGTCCAGCCAGCTTTCCAAAACTAAGGGGTCAAACAGAGGAGACGGAATTACTCACAAGTCTTTCACCTGCCTACAGCTTATTCCCTGGTTTCACCTACGCTCTCACAAAGCTCTCTCCGACAGTACCATTCGAACCTGCCACTGATCTCGAAGGATAACACTGTGGCCTCAGCTTCTCACAGACGGGGACAGACAGGGGTACTAAAGGTGACTGGCAAACGCAGCCCATGCAACAAAGAAATAGGAGCAGTAGTAGGCCACTCGGCCCCTCAAGACTGCCCCAGGATCACTGTCCCCAAGCCCCATCTCCTATATCCATTCTTCATTGGAAGCATCCAATTAGCTCTATCACTGTCTCCCCTCAGGAGATAGCTCTATGGAGCTCTCAGGACACCTCCTCTCATTGTTTGGCTGCACAGCTCTCCCCGGCCCTGGGATTTCCTTATGGAAACTCAACTGAGAGTGGAAGGACATAGAACAGTACAGCACAGGAACAGGCCCTTCGGCCCACAATGTCTGTGCTGAACACGATGCCGAATTAAACTAATTCTATTCTGACTGTATATGACCCACATCCCTCCATTCCCTGCATATGTTTAACAGTCACTTAAACGCCACTATTGCATCTGCTGCCACCACTCCCATCGGCAGCCCGTTCCCGACACCCACCACTCTCTGTGTAAAATAAAAACTTGCCCTGCACATCTCTTTTGAATTTACCCCCTCTCACCTTAAATGCATGTCCTCTAGTATTTGACATTTCTACCCTGGGATAAAGGTTCTGACTGTCTACCCCATCTATGCCTCCCATAGTCTTATAAACTTCTATCAGGTCTCCCCTCAGCCTCCGATGCTCCAGAGACAACAACCCAAGTTTGCCCAACCTCTCCTCATGGCCTCTAATCCAGGCAGCGCCCTGGTGAACCAGGACAGCAGCTTCCAACAAATCCAGCAGGAGGTGATGAGGGTGACCAGAGGATCCAGGTGGAACAGGTGCAGTGCCCCACCACATTACAGTGCCTTGCAGCTGACCCACTTGTCCCAGCCTGGCCAATGCCAGCGTTCACGGGCAAGTTCTCCACACGGAGCGGTGGGTGATTCGTTGCTGGACGGATGAACAGTTCCCAGCACAGCAGCACTAAGGGCAGGGCTTTGCACCAGGTCCCCAGCAGAGCAGCAGTGTCAGAAATGCATCTCTCCATTTATAAAGCCATAATGACCCCTTTGAGCAATGATTCCATTAGTGCTCTTATTCCTGGAGGCATATCCTGACCATCCAGGTCCCAGTGCATACTGCTGCTGGAGGGAAAGATGAATAGACAGATTGCTAAGATGTTAAGGGAATCAATAGATATGAAGTTAGTGCAGGAAAGTGGCACAGAGCCAAATTATCAGCAGTCACAAGGGATCAAGCAGTCTACTCCTGCTTCTGTTAAGCAACTACAACTTCCTGCAGTAAATTGGAGCAGGAAGAGTATCGATTTGGGGATTACTCTTGGACTATACACAGCTCCAACTGTTGCAACTTGCAAGTGTGCAGCTGAATGCCGTACAGAGCTGAAATGGACATTGATATCTTCCTCAGTGACTACTAACACTTGGTCTTAAAGTTCACCTACAGGAACAAGTAAGCCAGACACCTGAAAAGTGCTGTGATCTCAGAGCAAGAGAAGCGAGAGGAAAATGAAATTAATACTGATGACGTCGAAGCAAAAAAAAAACCAAATGTAGTTTAAGGGTAAACACAATACAGTTAGAAATAAAACCAACAGCCAATTCAGGACAAACTTCTTTAAGCAGAGGGTTGTCAGAATGTGGAACTTGCTGTCGATGAATGTTTAAGACCAGTATCCCTGGGTGAATCACAAAATGTCAGTAAATTTTAAGTGGAAGCTCAGCTACATAGGAGATGTTATGGCTGGAGACCAAAAGCAGAGAGGAAGAGGGGGCTGTGAGGTTTAAGGGGGAAATTCTAGAGCGTTCAGCCTTGGCAGCTAAAGTGTGAACGAGAGTTGTACAGCACAAAATGGGCCCATGACGCTCATCCATGCCTGCATCAGGCCTGTATCCCTTCACTCCTTTCCCATCCAAGTACCTTTTGGACATTGTAATTGCATTTGCCTCTACCACTTCTTCTGGCAGCTCGTTACGAACAACCGTCACTCCCAGTGTGAAATCTCCCTCAGACCTCCTTTACATTTCACTACGACGCTGGAGGAACTCAGCAGGCCAGGCAGCATCCGTGGGGAAAAGCAGGAGGTCGACGTTTCGGGTCAGGACCCTTCTTCAGGACTGAAGATAGGAAAAGGGGAGGTCCTCTGGACATTGTCCGTAACAACTTGCTGTGTATCATTTCCCACTCATCCTCCAATTGCCCTTTTTGCCAATTACCACACTCCTTCCAGTCACTGACCCTCCTGTCATTGGTAACGACCTCTCCTCATACTCCAAAGGAGCACTAATTTATATAGTCGAATAGAAGAGTCATAGGACAGGGAGTTGACATTCAGACCCTTGTACCACTGACAGGGTACAGCACCATCGATCTTCTGGTACCCCTCACTGGAGTAACAACAAACAGAAATTGATGCCCAGCCACACGTGGGGAGATACGAGGGCTATGATACAAAGTTTGGCCATTGAGGGAGGTATAAGGAAGCTTCCTGAAGGAGCAGAGAGATAGAGAGGCTGACAGGTTAAGAGAGGGAGTTCCAGACTTTGGGGGGACGTCAACAACTGAAGCTCAGCTGATGATTCTGTTCGGGATGTGTATGAACTTTGGAGGGTTATAGAAGACCTCTGAGATGGGGAGGGGCATGAAGAGGGATCCACCACAGCACAGTTCCTCTGAACATTTCCATCAAGTCTCCCCATAAACTGTTGTGTGGAGAACACTGGCAGATGCCCCAGTTGAAACCCCCTCTTCCCTGTCCTCCAAGACCTCAATGTGTCTTTAAGGCCCAGTATCAGGCACTTCTGCAGAGGTTTTTCCCACTCGATATGTCCATTTAAAAAGCCATGGATCCTGAAGGGATCATTATTTTAAATCAGCCATTCAATAGAACACAAGAAAATAAGAGGAAGAGTAGGCCACTCGGCCCCTCGAGCCCACCCCACTGTTCAATATAATCATGGCTGATCTATCCCAGGCTTCAACTCATCTTCTGTGCCTGCTCCCCATAGCCGTTGATTCCCCATCATTCAGAAATTTAACCACATTCATTTCCACTTAACCACAACTAGAGTCATACAGCATGGAAACAGGCCCTTAGCCCAACTGGTCCATGCCGACCAAGATGCCCATCCAAGCTAGTCCCATTTGCCCGTGTTTGGCCCATATCCCTCTAAACCTTTCCTACGTATGTACCTGTCCAACTGTCATTTGAACATTGTTGTTGTACCTGCCTCAGCCATTTCATTCCACATACGCACCTGAGGATTCCAGGCACCTACTACTTTGTTTAAAACAAAAGTTGCCCCTCAAGTTCTTATGAAACTTTTCTCCTCTCACCTTAAACCTATGTCCTCTAGTTCTTGATTCCTCAGCCCTGGGAAAAAGACTGTGTGCACTCACCCTATATATGCCCCTCATGGTCTTATACGCCCCTATAAGATCACCTCTGAGTCTCCAACGCTCCGAGGAATAAAGTCCTAGCCTGTCTAACCTCTCCCTATAGCTCAGTCCCTCAAGTTCTGGCAACATCCTTGTAAATCATTTCTGCACTCTTCTAAGCTCTCGGGGGCAAAGAATTCCAAAGATTCACCACCTTCCGCAAGAAGAAATTTCGACATACCTTGGGTTTAAGTGACCAGCCCCTTCTCTTGTAATTATGTCTCCTTGTTTGAGACTTTCCCGCAAGTGAAAACATCTCGATATCTACCCTGTTACGCTCAGTTAGGATCTCGTCCCATCTCATGCACTGGCACTGTGGGAAGGGAAATATCAGGGGAATCCTTTCACCTGCCCCGTGTGTTAATTCCCCATTGCTGGTGGGGAGAGTTCGGCCTCACTGCCGGCTCTCCCACCCATGTCGAACAAACTACGACAGACAAACCCCCACCGCTCACCGTCCAGCTCCCTCTCGATGAAGTCCATCCGGTGGCAGACTTCGTCCTGCAACGACTCGACGTGCGCCAGCAGGTTGACCTGCCACTGCAGCTGGGGGTCGCCGGCTCCCCCTTCCTCGGTCTCCTTCGGCCCACGGTTCTCCTTCTTGTCCTGTGCTTCGGCTGCTGAGCCACTGCCGTGGACCTGAGAGGAGGCAGAGAGATTGGTTAAAGTGATAATCCTGTGGGGTTCATAGAACAGTACAGCACAGGAACAGACCCTTCAGCCCACAATGTTGCGCCGAACTAATTAAACACATTCCTTTTGCCTACACAATGTCCACATCCCTCCATTCCCTGCACATTCACGTGCCTTTTCAAGAACCTTTTAAATGCCTCTATCGTATCTGCCTCCACTATCACCTGGCAGCACATTCCAGGCACCCCACTCTCTATGTATAAAAACTTGCCCCACACATCTCCGTTGAACTTACCCCCTTTCACCTTAAATGCATGTCCTCGAGTATTAGACATTACAACCCTGGGAGAAAGATACCTGCTGTCGACTCTGTCTATCCCTCTCATAACATATTGGGGTTGAGTACAAGGATGAGCAACACTGGGAAGGGAGGGGAAGGATGTGACTCCCTATTTCCTTTCTCCTCTTCAACCTGCTGTCCAGATCTTGTGGGACAATCCACAGGCAGAGAGATACAGCACGGAAACAGGCCCTTTAGCCCACCGAGTCCGTACTGACCAATAAGCATCAATTTACACTAATCCTACATTAATCCCATTTACATTCCTTCCCACATTCCCATC
The DNA here is from genome assembly GCF_009764475.1 of Pristis pectinata. NCBI lineage: Eukaryota > Metazoa > Chordata > Chondrichthyes > Rhinopristiformes > Pristidae > Pristis > Pristis pectinata. Next base: position 38,220,887 of record NC_067420.1, read on the forward strand.
AACTCCCGCCAGATTCTCCCACTCAGCTGCACACTAGAGGTAATTTACAGTGGCCAATTAACCTGCCAACCTGCACGTTTTTGGGATGAGGGAGGAAACCAGACTACCCGAGGGAAACCCACAAGGTCACAGGGAGGACATGCAAACTCCACGTGGACAGCAGAGGTCAGGATTGAACCCAGGTTTCTGGCGCAGTGAGCCAGCAGCTCCACTGTGCCACTCTACAAACCTCCAGTACATAGACCCCAAGCACAAAACTTTGGTTAGGCCACATTTGGAGTATTGTGTGCAGTTCTGGTCTCCGCACTACAGGAAGAAAGTCGAGGCTTTGGAGAGGGTGCAGAAGAAGTTCACCAGTATGTTGCCTGGAGTGTATTAGCTGCAAGGAGAAGTTGGACAAACTTGGGATTCTTTCCTCTGGAGGTTGAGGGGAGACCTGATTCAAGTTTATAAAAGTTATGAGAGCTACAGAGTACATAGTCAGAGCCCTTTTCCCCCCAGGGTGGAAATGTCAAATACCAGAGGACACAGGTTTAGGGGTTGGATAAGTTTGAAGGAGACTTGCAAGGCAAGTTTTGTTTACACAAAGGGTGTTCGATTCACGGAACCTGCTGCCAAAGGAGGTGGTGGAAGCAGATATGATAGCAACACGCAAGGGGTATTGAGAGAGGCACGTGAACAGGCAGGGAATGGAGGGGATGCAGGTCACGTGAAGGTAGGTGGGATTAGTTTAATTTGACATCATGGTCAATGCAGACATGGTGGGCCAAAGGGCCTGTTCCTGCGCTGTACTGTTCTATGTTGTTGTTTCATCCGAGAGGAAACCCATGCGGTGTCTGGTGTTTGCACGTTCTCCCTGTGAAGGCATGATTCCCTCAGGTGCTCCAGTTTCCTCCCACATCCCAGAGACAAGTTGGTTGGAGGGTTAATTGGCCACTGTAAACTGCCCCCAATGGTGGTTAGAGAATCAGGGGGTACTAATGGGCACAATAGGTTACCGGATAATAATGGGGGAATGGGATTCAGCCAAGAGCCAGCATAGAGTCAATGGGCCAAGTGGCCTCTTATGAGAAATATGAGAAAATAAAAATCCTTTTCAAAATTGCTCCTTCACTGTCCATAGTATATCAGCATCTTGCGAATGGAATACAAGGGTTCAAAGCTGCTTTACCCAACTGAACTGTTAACCTCTAACCATTTCAAGGCTCCAGCACTCAGATGTGAGTGAATACTTTGCAAGGGGGCAAGTATAATTACTGCTGAGCAACCTCACTGGCACTGAAAGTTTTACATTTTAAAAAGGTGTGGAACTTCAATCCTTCAGAATGCAATTAGCTATGGAGATAAATAGTAATTTTTGCTTAAACACACTCTGTCTCATCGTTCTCTTAATCCGATCTTTATTTCACTTTCTGTGCATGGTTTAACTCTCATTTATACTTCCTCTCTTCACGTCTCAATGAGGAATCTTCAGTTTGACTGGTTAATGAGCACCACTGCTGTTTTCCCTGTTCACACATGCCACTAACCCTTGAACAGAACTTGGCTTTGGACTGGTTGATAAGCAATACAAAAGTCCAAGAAAACTGTGTAGACAACCTTCAGCATCCTGACCTTGGAGTGCTACTGCAGCATATCGGGCCAATAACTTCTTATGTGGTCCGATACCAAGTTTCTTTTTTAAATTACACTCCTGAGAGATGCCAGGAGCAATTTGCTGCATTTAAAAGTGTGATACGGGTGCAAGTTGTCACTATCCCCGAGGTCAGCCAACACAGCCGAGGGCAGGAGTCAACTCAGCGACTTCTGTACAAGGAGGTGACGCCTGTATGGATTTCCTGCATCAAAGATGACAGGGAACCCATTCAATATCAATTTGGAACAAGGCCAAACTGGAGGTGGAGGTGGGGGGGGGGGGGGGGGGGGGGGGGTGCGAAAAAAAGTGTAAAGTTAAACAGCGTCTTCCACAGCCTCAGAATGAACTCTGTAGCCAATGAGATGCGTATGGTGACCAAGTCAATGCAAGAAATGAGGCACCAAATTTCTGTACAGCATGACTTCTCAAACAGGAATCTGAAGATTACCACATTATGCTTCCCTGGTTTCTGATGGGCCAACGCCAAATTTATTGTCACATGCACAAGTACATGTATGCACAGGTGCAATGAAAAATTTAACTGCAGCATCACAGGCACATAGCATCAGATACCCAACATTCACAAGAAAAACATAAATTATGCACAATTTTTACAAGAAAGAACACAATCAGACCAAAAACAAAGTCCATTGTAGTGCAAAGTGGTCACAGTGTTGTTATACTGAGGTAGTGATTAGGGTTGTGCAGGTTGGTTCAAGAACTGAATGGTTGAAGGGAAGTAGCTGTTCCTGAACCTGGTGGTGTGGGACTTCAGGCTTCTGTACCTCCTGCCTAATGGTAGCTATGAGAAGATGGCATGGCCCGGATACTGTGTATATGGCCAATAAACTCGATTTTGATTCTGAAATCAATTGGAAATTGCTGAAATTCACTGAATTTGCAATGCCAAATTTATTATCCAACTTAAAAAAATTAAAAAGGATTGCAAAGATGTTTTGTTAGCTGCTCAACCCCTTGATGTGGTCCACAATCTGGCACTTAAGTATTTGTTGATAAAAAACAAAGCCTAATTCTGTGTGCCTGCAGTCAACGTAGTTGCTGAACTGTAGTCAATATTTTGTTTGCAACAGATGCTTTGTTATTAGAATCTCCGGCTTCTGCTAATCTCCTGATGTGAGAGGTTGCAGGAGCTACTCATGCAGAACAAATTGCAGATTTGTTGCCTCAAACCGATTGGCGAATCTCTTACTTGATGTAAAAGACACTTGCATCTTGTCTGATTCGATCACCGTCTGTGTGTTCACTGACCCACAGTAGCTCCTGTACCAGAAACGCTTCGATTTTTTAAACTTGTTTTTGAATCCCTCCATGGCGACACCAGATATCATTCTGTAGCCTTAGAATCAGAGTCACGCAGCACGGAAACAGGCCCTTCCACCCAAATGGTCCATGCTGATCAAAATGCCCATCTAAGCTAGTCCCATTTGCCTTTGGTTGGCCCATATCCCTCTAAACCTTTCCTATCCATGTACCTGTCCAAATGCCTTTCAAATGTCATACAGCAAAGAAACAGGCCTTTACTGTGTCTATATCTAGATGCTAATTCCATTTTCCAGCACTCAGCCCTTATAATGCCTTACATCATTCCAGCTCCCATCTGCTTATCACCCCCCTCACCTGGATCCACCTATCACCCGCCCACCAGTTCTTGCCCCACTTCTCCCCCCCTCCCCCAGCTTCCTGTACTGGCTATCTCCCCTCTTTCAGTCCTGATGAAGGGTCTCAACCCTGTCCTTTTCCCTCCATAGGTGCTGCCTGAGTTGCTGAGATCCTCCAGCATTTTGTGTGTTGCTCCAGAAGTTGTAGAGAGTTTTGCACATAGCCCAGTCCATCACGGAAACCAGCCTCCCCTCTGTGGACTCTTCCAAGGCAGTGAGAAGTATAGACAAAGGAGCCAGCAGAAGCAGACCCCAACCACCCCCGACATTCTCTCTTCTACCACTTCCATTGGGCAGAAGATACAAAAGCTTGAAAACACCCACCACCAGACTCAAGGACAGCTTCCAACTTACTGTCATAAGATTATTGAATGGACCTCTTATATGATAAAGATGAACTCACAATCCAACACATCATGGCCCTTGCACCTTATTGTCTACCTGCAAATGCACTCTCTCTGTAATTGTAATACTATATTTTTAATGCTTTTCCTTTGTACTACTGCAAGGTACTGATGTGATGAAATGATCTGTCTGGATAGCATGCAAAACAAAGCTTTTCACTGTACTTTGGTGCATGTGACAATAATAAACCAATTACCAGGAGAAGATGGAAGCCACATGCACACAGCAACATCCTACCCATCCACCCCACCAGGCAGCACCTGTCCCATCTCTGGATCCTGCACGGGACTCTTCAACCACCTCAAAACTGGGTAGGAAACAAGTCTTCCTCATCCCAAGGGACTGCCAAAAGAGGAAAATCTCTTTCAACCCTATAATTTCTCACTTGGGGTAGTCATAGAGCAGGGGAACAGGCCCTTTGGCCCAACTCCTCCATGCCAACCATGATATCTATCGAAACTAGTCCCACTTGCCCGCGTTTGGCCCATATCCCCCTAAACCTTTCCTTTCCATGTACCTCTCCAAATGTCTCTTAAATGCTGTAGTTGTACCCACCTTTACCACTTCCTCTGGCAGCTCGCTCCATATACCCTCCACCTTCTGTGTGGAGAGGTTGCCCCTCAGGTCCCTTATCAAATCTTTCCCCTCTCATCTTAAATCTCTTCCCTCTAGTTTTTGGCTCCCCTATCCTGGGAAGGAGACCATAACCATCCACCTTATCTATGCCCCTCTTGATTTTATAAACCTCTATAAGGTCACCCTTCATCCTCCTACACGCCAGGGAAAAAAGTCCCAGCCTGTCCTTGTAATTCAAGCCCTCCAGTCCTGGTAACATCCTCGTGAATCTATTCAAAACCCTTTCCAGCTTATTCCCGTGCCAATACTGAACATTCCCACCTTAGCTCCTGATGTGGGGACACTAAGCACGAAGGAAATAAAGAACAAATGATGTAGATGTGAAACAAAAATATGTGAAGAAGATTAATAGTACAGATAGTTTCTTCCTGTGGGAGACCCCAATTCCAGGGGTGATAGTTTGAAGATAGTTATTAATGTCTAATAAGAGGAATTTGAGAGAAAGTATTATTTACTCGAAGAGTAGCTGGAATATGGAACTTGCTTCCCTCAAGGAATAAATTGGGGCTTTAAGGCAACGGGCAGGGGATCTGAAGTTAAGCCTTTTTTTTACACAGAAAGTGGTTGATGTCTGCAATGCACTGCCAGAGATGGTTTTAATACAATCATTATGTTTAAGAGACATTTAGACAGGCATGTATGTAGGCAAGGCATAGAAGCATACACTCCTAATGTAGCAAATGGGGTTAGTATAGATGGGCAAAAGGGTTGGTATGAATGTTGTGGGTTGAGGGGGCCCATTTCTCAGCTTTAAGACTCTATGACTTCATGGCGCTAAGCCACAGTTGGAGAGGTATTGGGATCAAAAGCTTAGTCAAACAATGCCACAGTTAAGGCCTAACCAGTGATTTGTAAAGGATTAGTATGACCCTCCCTTGCTGTTGTATTCAATGGACTTTCTCCACCTTCAAGGGCTCTCAGGACTGCACTCCCTGCTCAACACCACAGATAGTCCACATGCTAATTCACAGAAAAGGAGATTATTATTAGTGATTGTCACCAGACGTTTTTAGTGGTTGTCATTAGAAGGATCCAAAGGCTGGAATACTGATCTGGAGACACATTCAAATCCCATCAGGGCAGCCAGGAAATTTATATTCAAGAAGTTAAATAAATTTGGAATTTAAACATTAGTGTCAATATCATGAAACTACCAGATTGCTGCAGAAAATCATCTGATTCACTAACGTCCTTCAGGGAAGGTATCAGTCTTCCTTACTCAGTGTGACCCATGTGCTTCCAGACCCAGAGCCCTCTGAAATAGCCTAGTCACGCACTGGGTTTGGGGACAAATAGGGATGGCCAGTGAGTCTTACCTTGCCAGTGCCACTCTTACTCTGTGAACAGACAGATAAGTAGTACATCAGGGACTCCTTCAGCAGATGAGTAGAACATCATACAAGCAACTCTCCAGGAGTCACTGACCTTACAGAGGCTGTCTTGCTCTTGATGAAGATCGAAGTCAGGGCGCCCTGAATCTTCATCGACGTTTCTCCCGAACCTCTCGGCCAGCGTTTCGTCACCATTCTCCCGCATCCGGCCGAAGCCTTCGTCCAGGGAGGAGTTCCTGGTCTCCACCACGAGCCTCTGCTCCGCTGCAGGGTAGTAGGCACGAGGCTTCTGGTAGCAGTGCTCGCTGGTAATGTAGGACTCCTCGATGACAGGGATGCGGCTCTGCCTCTCGGCTGTGCCGTTGGGCGTCCTGCCCTGCGTGCTTGCACTGGTGCTCAGACCGCTGTTGCTGTCCTCGCTGGGCGTGATGTGCCTCTCCCGCAGCTTTTCGATGGTGGAGGGAGAAACCCGCCAGGGCTTGGACCAGAGCTTCAGGTCTGGTTGATCTTTATTCCTGGGAACAATTCACAGAGCAGGGTCAGCATTCCAGGAGCTGGGAAAAACACAACAACTTTGAATTTCTGATCGGCAAAAGAGGGGCAATGAAAAGTTGGTGAGGCCGCAGTTGGGATAAGATGGATCTTAACCTCACAATCTACCTCGTCGTGGCTTTGCAGCTTATTGTCTGCCTGCACTGCACTTTCTCTGTAACTGTAACACTTCATTCTGTTATTGCTTTTCCCTTGTACAACCTCGATGTACTAACGTGATGAAGTGATCTGTACAGATGGCATGCAAAACAACCTTTTTACATTCCACCTTGGTACATGTGACAATAATAAACCGATTTTATATTATGTTCAATTCTGATCACCCTGCTATAGGAAAGATGCCATTAAGCTGGAAAGAGCACAGAGGAGATTTACGTGGATGTTGCCAGCACTCAAGGGACTAAGTTATAGGAAGAAGTTGGGCAGGCTAGGACTTTATTCAATGGAGAGTAGGAGAATGAGAGGTGACCTTATAGAGATGTATAAAATCATGAGGGGCATAGACAGGGTGAATGCACACAGTCTTTTTCCCAGGGTTGGGGAATCAAGAACTACAGGGCATAGGTTTAAGGTGAAAGGGGAGAGATTTAATAGGAACCCGAGGAGCAACTTTTACACCCAGAGGGTGGTCCACACAAGGAACGAGCTGCCAGAGGAAGTGGTTGAGGCAGGTACAATAACAACATTAAAAGACACCTAGACAGGTACATGGATAGGAAAGATTTAGAGGGATATGGGCCAAACGCGGGCAAAATGGGACTAGCTTAGATGGAGATCTTGGTCGGCATAGACTGGTTTGGGCCAAAAGACCTGTTATCGTGCCAGATGACTCTAAATGCTCCTCGGAATTGATAACCACAGGTATTCTTCAAGTGAGAAACGAGTCCTCATTACCACCCCACTGAATCTTGGTGATACGTGTTTTAGGTTTTTTTGCTGTAATGAATGGTGTGCGTCTCTCCATGTATAGGAATGCATTGCACACAAATTTCCATAAGGGATTTTTGCTTACCCTTTCCAATTTATGGAAGCATTTCCTAGGAACTCATCCCTTTTGATTGACTGTATCTGGATGAGTGCTTGCGGCAACCTGACTTTTGAGAACGTGGACTGAAAGCAGCCAAGTGTGATTAATGGAGACACAAGAGACTGCAGATGCTGGAAGCTGGAGCAGCAATCTGCTGGAGGAACTCAGGGGGTCAAGCAGCATCAATGGAGGGAAATGGACACTCGACACCTCAAGTCGAGTCCCTTCATCAGATGCGTCGACTGTCCATTTTCCTCCATAGATGCTGCCTGGCCCATTGAGTTCCTCCAGCATCTTCTAAGTGGGATTAGTCTCCGTGGTACTTTACTCATCCTAAATTGAACCCAAATTTCTATGATTCCGTACTGGCTTTGAGGCATTGAGTTCCTGCTTCCAACAATGCAGCTCAGCTCCAATGCCAGGACTGACAGCCCACCTCCTTCTCTCCAATCCCCCCACCCAATTCTCTGAGGAAGAAAGCCACAAGGGGCAGTTTCCTGGCATGGATCCATCAGCAATCACTTTGAAGCTTAGAGGCGATAACCTTCCTGCCCAGGGATAAAGGGTCGTTCCTTTCCAAGTGCACCTCTCAAGTTCCTTCAAGCACTTCTTCCGAAAAGCTAAATGGAAGTTCGAGCAGCTGGACTGGGGAACAAAGGCACAGAGACTGGGGAAGGGAAGAGCAGGCAGTCCAGAGAACACAAAAGATTCTGCATATGCTGGAATCAGGAGCAACACACACAAAATGCTGGAGGAACTCAGCAGGTCAGGCAGCATCTATGGAGGGAAGTAAACAGTCGATGTTTTGGGTCGTGATGAAGGGTCTTGGCCCAAAACGTCGACTGTTTGCTTCCCTCCGTAGATGCTGCCTGACCTGCTGAGTTCCTCCAGCATTTTGTGTGTAGTCCCACAGAACAAGCCATTTGAACATGCCAATTTTTGTGTCATGTTCATTTACCTGAGAGAGAACGCTATATGATGCCCTACACTGCTGCAATCAAACGGCTTCCAGCATGATGCTTTACAATAAAGCCCTCTTGTACAATAGAAATTCTCAGCACAAAAGGCCATTCAGTCCATTGGATCCATGCTGTTCAGATTGGATCCATGCTTGATGGAACCTTATTTCCTGCTGATTCAGCAGTTTCCAAATTTTTTTGGAAGTTTTCCAAAAAATTTTCCCAAAACTTCCAAAAGTTTTGGCTTGCTAGCAGAGATGCAGTGAAAGTTCTCCTACAGTGCTGTTGCGTAAGAAGTTCCAGGATTTAGACCCAGTTTCAATTAATGCGTGGCGTAGCTAATAAGAGCTGCTGCCTCTCAGCTCAAGCGATCTGAGTTCAATCCTGACCTCCAGTGCTGTCTATGTGGAGTTTGCACGTTCTCCCTGTGACCGTGTGGGTTTCCACCGGGTGCTCTGATTTCCTCCCACATCTCAGAGATGTGCAGGGTGGCAAGTTAATTGGCCTCTGTAGAATTATCCCTAGCATGTAGATGAGTGGTGGACTCTGGGGGAGTTGACGGGAATGTAGGGACAATTGAATGGGATCCGTGCAGGATTGGTGTACGTGCGCGCTTAATGGGTCAGCACCGATACCATGGGCTGAAGGCCCCACTTCTGGACTCCCTTTGGAGTTCCATTCCCAAGGCAGTTTCCCCATCAGAGCAGCAATCATCTTCCAAGCTGCTTCTAATGTTCTTCTCCCGTAGAAAGCTGGAAGAAAACTGTCTCCTCTCTCTACACCAATGGGCAAATACCCAGTTCCCACCACCCTCCAAAATTAAAAAAAAAACCTGCAGATGTTGAGAGATCTGAAATAAAGGCAAAAGTGTTCAGCAGGTCAGTCAGCAACTGTGAATAGAGAATCATGATCAACATTGCGGGTTGCTGACTTATGACCCGAACTGGAAAGATAATAAGTGCGCTTTAAGTTGCGGAGTAAGGGGAGGAGTGGAGAGAACAAAAGAAATGTCTGTGATAGGGTGGGGGCTAAGATGATCCAGACCAATACTTTTGGTGCCGTCTCAAAGTGGTGAAAACTAATTAATCGCCCCTAATCTACCTGGAGGAAGGTGGAAACAGAGGGAGATGAACAAGAGCAAAAAAAAATCAATATTGCCATTGTGCACATTTGGGATCAGGAAATCACTGTGGCCAAACATTTTGGACAATAGATGCCGACCTTATGCATAACATTGGACCATCCACATGACAAGAGGCTTGGCTCCATGTTAAACCGAGCAGTGCCTCTACTTACTGTAGGATGTATATCTTCAGTTGCAGGCCATGTAGTAGCTCGATGACCCTGTGCACATCTCCCAGCAGCTGGTGCGTCGAAACTATCTTGCCGCTGTTCTGGTGGGAATAATTCTCTTTGAGAAAGGTCAGGCCATGCATGTGGCCACTGGTTAGCCACTCCTTGTCATACCAGTATCTGGAACTCAAACGGTGTTCTGTGGCAGAAAGAACAGGACAATCAACCACCAAGAGGAAAGTCACGAACTGAACATATTCCCTCACAGAAGATACAGGAGCCTGAGGGCATATACCACCAGGCTCAAGGACAGCTTCTATCCCACTGTGATAAGACTATTGATACAATGAGACAGACTCTTGACCTCACAATCTACCTTGTTATGATCCTGCACCTTACTGTCTACCTGCAATGCACTTCCCTGTAGCTGTGACACTTTACTCTGTATTCTGTCATTGTTTTTACCCTGTACTACCTCAATGCACTGTGTAATGAATTGATCTGTACGAACGGTATGCAAGACAAGTTTTTCACTGTACCTCAGTACAAGTGACAATAATAAACCAAAACTGAACTGGGCACCCAAAAGGTTGGCTTCACAGTAAACCCCTTGCAAATTGTACACTGACCTTAAAATGCAAGAACATTGGAGTTTAGAAATGGGAAAGTGTTGTAACAATTGTACAGGGTACTGGTGAGGGCACACTTGGAGTCCTGTTCCTAGTTCTGGTCCCCTTGCTTAAGATCTATTGGTATTGTAGGCTTCAAAAGATTCACTAGGCTGCCCCATTGCAAGCATGTAAAGAAATCCAGTCTATATTCTACGGAGTTTAGAAGAATAAGGAGTAATTTTATTGAAACATACAAAGATCCCAAGAGCATAACAGGGTAAATGTCAAGATGTTTCCACTAGTGGGAGAATCCCGATTGATACGACATAGATAAAAGATTAGGGAGTGGTCATTTAAAACCGAGTTGTGTAGGAACTTCAACTTGCAGAGGATGGTGAATCCATGGAATTCTCTACCCTGGAGGGTTGTGGAGGCTAGATCATTGGGTGCCTTTGAGGAAGAAATAGATCCCTCCCTCCCCTCCCATTGGGCAGAAGAGACAAAAGCCTGAAAGCACGTACCACCAGGCTTGAGGACAGCTTCTATCCCACTGTTATAAGACTATTGAACGGATCTCTTGTACAATAAGATGGACTCTTGACCTCACAATCTACCTCGTCGTGACCTTGCACCTTGTCTGTCTGCACTGCACTTTCTCTGTATCTGTAACACTATACTCTGCATTCTGTTATTGCTTTTCCCTTGTACTACCTCGATGAACTGATGTGATGAAATGATCTGTATGAATGGTATGCAAAACAATGTGCACCTCACTGTACCTTGGTACGTGTGACAATAATTTCTCCACAGATGCTACCTGGCCTGAGTTCCTCCAGCATCATTGTGTTTTTCAATCACAATAATAAACCAACAATAATAAATCAATTTAGATAACATTTTGAAGGATCAGGAAATTGAGGGCTATGGAGGACTGGCACAGACAGAAGATGAGGCCTGGGGCAGATGAGACATGATGATATTGAATGGCAGGGCAGGCTTGAGGGCCCTACTACTCCTATTTTCTGATGTTCTTATGGTTCCATTCAATTTGATGTGTGAAGTGCATCTCAGAATCAGAATCAAGTTTATTATCACTGACATATATGGTGAAATTTGTTGTTTTGCAGTAGCAGTACAGTGCCAGAAATATTTCTGGGTTTGAGACCCACTCCAAATCTTTTGATCCCTGTCCTATTTAGAACATAGAACATAGAATAGTACAGCACAATACAGGCCCTTCAAAGGGCAGGGAAGTTCTCACTAGCTTAGTGGCCAATATTTATCCCTTGCCAGCATTGTTGCATCAGATCTGGTCAATTCACACTCTGTGTTTGTGGAACCATACTGTGTGTAAATTGGCCACCACATTTTCAACATCTTGCACTGGCTAAAGCCTTAAATGTTTCCCAGGTTTGAACTCATTGTCTGTGTACAACCTACATCATCCAATACTGATTTCCATTGGTCTCAGTTTTTGTAATCTAGGAATGACTTGAGCCCATAAGATAAAGGAGCAGAATTAGGCCATTCGGCCCATCGAGTCTCCTCCGCTATTCGATCATGGCTGATTTATTTTTCAACCCCATTCTCCCACCTTCTCTCTGTAACCCTTAACCCCACCCCCCCTTACCAATTAAGAACCTATCAATCTCTGCCTTAAATACACCCAATGACTTGGCCTCCACAGCCCTCAGTAGCAACCAATTCCACAGATTTACCACCCTCTGGGTGAACGAATTCCTCCTCATCTCCATTTTAAAGGGACCTCCCTTTATTCTGAGGCTGTGCCCATTGATCCTCGATTCTCCTACTAATGGAAATATCCTCTCCACGTCCACTCTATCCAGACCTTTCAGTATCCAGTAAATCCAAAGCTCTGCTGTAACCTACCTAGCAACTTCCCGTTCAAGTACCAGGGAATAAAAATCAAAAAAAAACACTGCGGGAACAAAAACAGAAAACACTGGAAACATTCAGCAAGTGTGATGAGGGGCCTTCAACCAGAAATGCTGCAATTGTACAAGACGTTGGTGAGGTCGCACTTGGGATATTGTGTTCAGTTTTGGTCGCCCTGCTACAGAAGAGATGCCATTAAGTTGGAAAGAGTGCAGAAAAGATTTACGAGGATGTTGCCAGGATTACATGGAGAGGTTGGGCAGGCTAGGACTTTCTTAGAGAGGAGAGCAAGGGGTGATTTTATAAAGGTGCATTAGATCATGAGTAGCATAGACAGGGTGAATGCACACAGTCTTGATCTCCGGGGTTGGGGAATCAAGAACTAGAGGGCATAGGTTTAAGGTGAGAGGGGAGAGAGTTAATAGGAACCTGAGGGGCAACTTTTTCACCCAGAGGATGGTCAGTATATGGAACGAGCTGCCAGAGGAAGTGGTTGAAGCTGAGGCAGGTACAATAACAACACTTAAAAGACATTTAGACAGGTACATGGGTAGAAAAGGTTTAGAGGGATATGGGCCAAACAAGGGCAAATGGGACCGGCTTCGATGGGCATCTTGGTCAGCATGGACCATTTGGGCTGAAGGGCCTGTTTTCATGCTGTGTGACTAAATGTTAACTGTTTCTCTGCCTGAGGTGCTGTTTCCAGTTTTCTGGTTTTGTTTCAAGGGTTAGGGAACATAGGTTGAAGGCGCTGGGCAAAAGGAAAATGGGGGAAGTGCTCTGCGGACAAACTCCTCAGCAATATTCATCCTATTACTCATAACATAGGAGGCCATTCAGCCCATCAGGTCTATGCCAGCTCACAGGCAATTCCATTTCCCTACAACCAAATCTCTCTCACATACTCATCAACTCCTCCTCAATTCTCCCACTCACCTACACCAGGGGGATTAGCCAAGTAACTTTCCAGCTGGCAAGTCTGTGGGATGCAGGAGGAAGCAGGAGCATCGGGGGGGGGGCGGTGGGGATCCACATGGTCGCAGGGAGAACGCGCAACTTTGCACAGACAGCACAGCGCTAACCACTGCACCCCCATTCCATCCCGTGATCTGAAACTCACCTGCCGCTCCCGTCTTTGAGGAATTCGAAATCCAAGGTCAGGGAGTCCTACACAGAGGCCAATTGTTATCCTTCAACAGTTACCCAGGGATCACATTTTCAAAGGGGGAGGCCATATGGGACTGAGATGAAGGAGAAAGTTATCCATACAGATGATAGCGAATTTTTGGAAGTCTCTGCCCCGGAGGGTTGTGGAGGCTCAGTTATCATTCAAAGCAGAGATCGACAGATTTCTAAATTACAAGGGAATCGAAGGGTAAAGAGGAGGTGTGGGAAAATAGAGTTAAGGCAAGATAAAAGATTGGCTACAAGCTCGACAAATAGCAGACTGGGTTTGAAGGGCCAGACAGTGTACTGCTGCTTCTAAACCTTAGGTTGTGTTCATTGCTGCATTACTGTGTGGAGGGAGATAGATATAATTTGGAACGTAGGTAAATGTAATCTGCCACTCTGGAGAGATCAGTTATACCTCACCGACTAGCCTGGAGATTTACTGCAAACTGTTCCAAACTTGTATGCAATTTGGCTGCTCCATGTTCTACACTATATTAATAGCTATCAGACTCCAAAAGGTAAAGAGGTTTTAGTCTCAAAAATTTACAATATGGGGAGGCTGCTCGGCCCACTGTATCCATACTGGCCCAAAAGGCAGCTTAATCCCGTTTCCCAGCTCTTGGTTGAAAACTTTGTAGGTTATGACTTCACCGTCCTTTCTGGTAATGAGTCCAAGACCCCATCACTCATTGGATAATTTTTCTTTTCCCTTTAACTCTTCCACCTAAATCTACAGCCCCTATTATTGAGCTCCTTGCCAAGGGGAACAGACCCTTCCTTCTCACTCGGTCCAGGCTTCCTAACTACAGTTTAACTACATCTCTCTTCAGGACACTGCAAAGTAGTGAAAGGTGTTGCATGAATGCAGGTCACTTTATTTCCTTCACTCTAAATAAAATCTATTGACGATTCAACATCTATTGACACTACCCAAAGCAGCATAGCAAGTTTTATTACTCTCCCTCAACTAAAACACCCACTGCAGGTGAACCTGACGCCGGTGCAGTTAGAACATAGAAATAGAACATAGAAAAACTACAGCACAATTCAGGCCCTTTGGCCCACAAAGCTGTGCCAAACATGTCCCTACCCTAGAAATTACTAGGCTTACCCACAGCCCTCTATTTTACTCAGCTCCATGTACCTATCTAACAGTCTCTTGAAAGACCCTATCGTATCAGCCTCCACCACTGTTTCCGGCAGCCCATTCCATGCACTCACCACTCTGAGTAAAAAAAACGTACCTCTGACATCTCCTCTATATCTACTCCCCAGCACCTTAAACCTATGTCCTCTTGTGGCCACCAATTCAGCCCTGGGGAAAAGCCTCTGACTATCCACCCGATCAATGCCTCTCATCATCTTATACACCTCTATCAGGTCCCCCCTCATCCTCCGTCTCTCCAAGGAGAAAAGGCCGAGTTCCCTCAACCTGCTTTCATAAGGCATGCTCCCCAATCCAGGCAGCATCCTTGTAAACCTCCTCTGCACCCTCTCTATGGCTTCCACATCTTTCCTGTAGTGAGGCGACCAGAACTGAGCACAATACTCCAAGTGGGGTCTGACCAGGAGCTAGACCGATCGTCCTAATGGTTGCTACATTATCACTGTCCATGCCCAACTTCCTTCCAGTTCAGTTGACCACTGCATTTCAGAGGTTTATGAGAACTGAAGTACCACAGGTCACCACGTTTACTTCGCAATGCAACGCTCACCTGGCGGGTCACGGCACATGTAGCAAGTGTAGATCTCGGGAACGCTGTCCTCCAGCAAACCCATGCAGACACCATGCTGCCAGCACAGACACTCCTCACACTGCCAAAGAGGAGAACAGGGAAATGAGATCTGCCACTCTGGAGAGATTAGTTATACCTCACTGATTAGCCTGGAGATTTATTGCAAACCGTTCCCAAAGGACACCTCTCAAGCCAGATAATGTTTTCAGACCATGCCAATATTCGGATGCTTACTGAATAGAGGGTCATTTGGGCCTCTGTGCTGCTTTGAAAGAATGATCCAGTGGGTCACCAGATTATAGAAGCTCTTTTGGCTCATTAGTGTCCTACAGGGAAGGAAATCAGCCATTCTTACCCAGCCTAGCCTACATATGACACCAGACCCGTCAATGTGGTTGACGTTTACCCACCTCTCCAGTTTGGGGTAAAATTGGATATAGACAATAAATGCTGGTGTTTCCAGCAACACCTTCATCCTCCAAACTAATAGGCAGTAAGTTCCACTCCCATGTTTTCCCTTTCATTCCCCTTCTGAAAGTTACAACCGATTCTGCTTCCACTATTAAAACAGAGCCTTTTGAATTACCATCACCTGCAGTGTAGAACAATGACAGTGTACCCCAGCATTACTGCAGTTCAAGTAATGGAAATTCACCCTTACAGAATTCATAAATTCACTGCCAGATACGGAATAAATATTTGCTCTTTCAGAATTAATGGGGGAAAAAATAATCGAGTAAACAAAATGTGAAAGAAGCTAATGAAATCTGGCTTGTCCCCATTGCCCCGCATCAATTTTTAATTGATGCACCATAGAAAACATCCTATCTGGATGCATCACAGCCTGGTGTGGCAACTGCTCTGCCCAAGACTGCAAGAAACTGCAGAGAGTTCTGGACACAGCACAGAAACCAGCCTCCCTTCCCTGGACTCTGTCTACACTTCTTGCTGCATCAGTAAAGCAGCCTACATAGTCAAAGACCCCACCCACCCCCGACATTCTGTCTTCTCGCCCCTTCCCATCGGGCAGAAGATACAAAAGCCTGAAAAGCACGTACCACCAGGCCCAAGGGCAGCTTCTATCCCACTGTTATAAAACTACTGATGGACTCTTGACCTCCCAATCTACCTTGTCATGGCCTTGCACCTTATTGTCTGCCTACACAGCACTTTCTCTGTAACTGTAACACTTTATTCTGCATTCTGTTCTTGTTTTCACCTGTACTACCTCAATGCACTGATGTGATGAAATGATCTGTACGGATGGCAAGTTTTTCACCATATCTTGGTACATGTGACAATAATGAACCAAATTTACAAATTTTGTCAATGATTGTCAACGGTTTGCACTACAGAAAATCGTAATGCGGACAGTTTTCTAGGAACACAACCCGTCTGTAACAGGGGGAGGACTATACTGGTTTGCTGTCTCAGACTGATTATGAATTGTCATTAGGCTTATTTTACTCATTCCACACAACAGGTCGTCAATACCTGAATCATGAACTCGTTCTCCTCCTCCACCTCACAGACGCAGCGCACGATCTCCAAATGGCTATCATCCCCGTCACCAGTGTCATCAGGGTTCGTGGTCACATCCACATCCTGACTGTACTCGTCATCGCTCCAGAGCAGACTGTCCGTCGACGAATCACTTGTGGGGTCGTCATCTGAAACATCTGACACATTAGCACTGCCGTCAGAGTCAGCCAGTGTAAGGACCAACTGAAGAAAGCAAAAAGACACCAACCCACTCACCCCTGGGCTGCAGGGGGGGAGCTCAGAGGCACCTTGGAGCTAACGCATCCTGTGGGTGAAAAGGGAGTTCACTCATTTGGGGAAAGCGAATGCCCCAAGTGAGAGTGAACGAGAGCAAGAAGAAGCGTGAGCAAATGAAAAGCGTGCAGATGTCTGAGATGGGGCAGGGGGAAGAAGGACTGACAGAGAGACAGAGCAAGAACAGGAGTGAGAAAGTACCAGAGGAAAAGTGCAACGCTAGAGTGAACGGCAGCGTCAATATTGGGGAATGTCTTTGTTCTTTCTGGACAAGTGTATAAAATGAACTCGACACACTGAAGGCATGTCTCTCAACACTAATACTTGGGCATACACAATAAACAGTCTGCACAGGATCAGTCTGTTCAGGTGCATCACTGTAGGGCTCGTGGGTTTTAATGCACTTCTAATCAGTGCAGTTTCAGCAAATTCATTTCATTTACCTACTGCAGACCCACTGTAACCTGCTCCCAACGTTTACGACTTTTCATGCATTAACCTCACCACCCAGTCTACCCTCGAGGTTTCAGCCTCTGGAATTTTACCCCACACTTCCATTTCCCCCCTTCCTCAAAACCCACATTTTACCCAAGTTTCTAGTCACTTACATGACCTCTCTTCAGCCAGTTTTCTATCTCCCGAACCACATTTTAAACTGACTGTATAATTACAAAGACCTTGAGTACTCAATGACTTTAATAAAATCATCTCTCATTGAAGAATTCCTCCTGCTCCACTCCCCTGATCCTGCTTCGCCCTTGTTTTATACTTTCCACATTTATATTCATATTAAAAATCAGAATTTTAATTGATTGATCTTGAAATGGAAAAAAAAGTTTTATGATTCCCTAATATTCACTTCCTCACCAAATTTAGATTTCTGCTGATTCCTATGTACAGTCCCATTTCTTCGCTCCAAGTGGCACTGATACTGACTTTGTTTTGAACTGTGGAAAAAATCCCCCCCCTCCTCCCCCACCAACCTTCTCCCCCCTCAAAATCCATCTCAGATACTTAATCTTCCCACCGTATGCATTACCGCCAAAAGTTGACTGGCAAACTTCTTTCCAAAGGCAAACAAAACAGCTTTCAATGAACATTCTGGCACAACATTTGTGCATTGTAACCGTGACTTACATGGAAGAAAATTTACTCCACTGGTTTTGCAAGAACTGGGTTCATGAAAAGCATTACATAAAATTAATTCTGTGTTTTCATACATGCAGGACATAAAAACTGAAAGGGGAACAGATTAATACACCAAGACCTCTGAATATGTGTGTTACGTTGCACTGTCAAATTGTAAAATTGCTACCCATCAAAGCTCTGGAACTTGCAAGCATGGACATGTTAAAGATGTTCTTGCTGTCTGCCGCTTCGGCGTAATGCAGCAAGGAGCTGTGGCATGTAGCAGACCGCGTTTTCGGCAAACGCGCACCACGTGACTACCCTACCCTTGTAGCTCCCCCCAAACCTCTCAACTTTACCTTTCAATCAAGTGCAAATTATTTCCCAATTCACTTGCAAGTCTGCTTCTGCTAATTATTTTTCTGATCACGTCAATACTCCTTGTTACCCTGTCTGATACACATCTCATGTACAGATCAGCTATCAAGACGAAATTGGGACTAGCTGGTTGGGCACCATGGTTAGCATGGACTGCGCCCGTGTTGTATTGCTCTATAACTAAAGCCTTCAACTTGATCACATTAAGCCACTCAACTCTGGCCTTTGAACATCCCCAAGCTGAAAATACTCTGCCATCACTGAGGCTGTAAGCTCAGGAATTCCCTCCCTACTTCTTCCCGCTTCCCTTTCCCTAATGCACCCTTCAACAACGCTCCCCAGGAACACTTTCAAGATTGCTATGGGAGGGTAATCAAGCCAATATATCCGTGGTTCCTTAAATATTCTGACAACCTTGTGGAACGACAGCTCCAATAGTCCATGTTGGTGTCTGTGATCCAGATCAGCCTTGCCCTACCCAACCCTTTCCCCTCCCATCTTAAATGCATCTGTGCTATTCATCTCAACTGGTTCTTGTAGCAGGCGAGTTCCACCTTCTCGGCACTCTCTGGGTAACGGAGTTTCTCCAGTAATCAGCCGGATTTATCAGCACTAACTTAAATGCGTGGACCTCTAGTTTCTTCTTCCCCCCCACAAGCGGAAACATCTTCGCTACGATCCATCCTATCAAAGTGTCTCAGCTTCCTTCTTCCTCCACCTTCTCTTTCAACAGTGACTGCAGATCTCACTGACCGTAGGCTGGCTTGGGACTTTCCGAGGCTGAGAGAAATGCAAGCTCCTTCTATCCCAGAATATTGTAAACACAACACAGGACACCGCATTAGTGCATTTTGGAGGGAAGGTGGGAGGGAGAATGGAAAAATAAAATCAGATCACCAACCGTCAAATTTCAGTCCTTCCATGTGGTATCCCGAGTCAGAACTGCATAAGGATGTGTATTTATGGGAGAAGGGAAATTTGTAAGAGGAGGAAGATCTGGTTGAAAGGAATGTGGACTTTTTAGGTGGGTAATCTCTGGAGACATCTACGTTCTCTTCACTGTCAGAAAACTCTGCGATCAAAGAATTCAAAGATGTCAGCACAACACGCTCAATGACATCGCGCAAACTGGGCTGCAGCAAGATAAACAAACAGGCGCCAAGACGAGCGAGAGGAAACCCGGCGTTGAGGCGATGATCGTAAGCGGGCAGAGGCGTCTCACGGAAAAGGAATGCTAATCGAGAGACAGCTCAACCCCTCAGCCTTGTGTCTATTACTGGAGGCGTAGTCATCCCCAGCAAGACCGGCATTTTGTTTTAAACCACCCCTTCCCAATTTGCCCCTGCACTGGGTGGCGAGTCGAGCCACTGTGGGACATGAAGGGAGAACACAAAGGAGCACCTCCTCGCTGGCCCTATCAGCTGCTGAATTTTAAGCAGCTGCATATCCTCTACTGAAGCAGCACATTTGATTAATGGGAAACCATTACCTAACATGGTCCCTGATTAACATGGAGCGTTTTCCCCAGTAGCACAAGAGCAGTTGTTTTATTTTCAGTCGGGATTGGCTCTGCCCACTCCTCGGGAGAGTAACCTCCCTCCCTCCACTTCCATTATCCCCCTACACTGTACCCTCACTCCAAGACTGCATTGATCTATATACTTAACCCTTCACATCTTTACAGATCCATAATAAGATCAGAAGCTCCCATGACTACCTACCGGGGCTCAGTCACACCACCTTGATTTGAACAATTAAGGTGACAAACATCTCATGAGTCATTTGCCTGATATTTTTGCTTAGCTGGCTGAGTGCAACTTCAATTTCCTCACCCAGTACCAGCATTCAACACACAGAGCAGAGCTTCCCCTGCTCTGCACAAACAACGCTTCGACTGCAGGCTTGGGAGGACAAACCTTCCCATCAGCAGGCAGGGTGAACTATCAGCCCCTTCTGCTGGCACAAATCCCAGGGGGCAAAAAGAACAATGCACTGCCCATAATGTAACCCAGTCAGCCAGGTGCTTGGGAACAATTCATCGGGGCTCCGGAGATGAACTGCAATATTCAGAGACAAGTCGGTGGAACAGAAGGGAAAGTAATTCTGGGGCTTGGTTAGGACCCGATATCGTGGCATTAATTTAATGAAAACACCCGCGCAGGCATGCAGACAAAGAGACTCGCATGCTTGCATCTGTGAGTGCTTGCACGCATGCACTCACACACGCGCAGCACGATTGCAATCTGCTGTCAGAATACTGGAACTACACAATTAAATCCACTTCTTATTTTTCCTCCTCCTTGGAATCAATGCAAAGCAGACCATGGCAAAGGATGGTTCTACACTGAAATGCGCTGCAGTTACAATATCCAGTTTGCGTTGCAAGTGACTGCCCATGTAAACCAGCAACGGCATTTGATTATCTTCTCTTTCCTTCATCCACCGATCCCAACTGCTATTGGCTTCTGCTTCAAGCACCGAGCTGGGAGCGATGTCCAGCACGTCGCGGCTCGATCGTGTACGTGTTTAATCAGCTCCACATCTCTCCAGGTTCAATGGGCTCTCAATCACTGGAATTGCTCACCTTCTGTCTAATTTGTCCCCAGCTAAAAAGTATTTTAATTCCTGCTATCAATCTGTACTGTACTTGTATGTTTTATATAACTGTTCTTTCTCATATCCATGCAGCAACTCTGCAACGTAACCCTGCTATAGCTTCACCAAATCATTAGGCCATAAAGTACACTGTACTTTAAAGTCTTACTCTGAAGTGCTTTCAAGGTTTATACAGGCTCTTTATAATCTCTTTGCTTTCGGATCCGATACCCATTGTGATGAAAGATTAAATTTGCTTCACAGCTTGGTCAACACAAGATGCCGCCTTTAGTAACACCTTGTGAGCCTGTAACTTCATATTACTCTACACTGCCAAAAAAACTGTGTCTGCTCCCGTTCACAAGATTAACACGGACATTTTATCATGTTAATTTTATTCAAGGGGTACAGACGTCTTCAGCAAGACCAGCATTTACTGTCCTTCCCCAGTTACCCCTTGAACTGGGCAGCAAGTTAATCCACTTTGGGAGATGTTTAAGAGTCAATTTTGCTATGGCTTTGGAGTTATACACAGGCTAGACAAGAAAGGAGATTACTCTCTCTAAAGGACCAGATGGGTTTTTATGATAATCTATTGGTTTCATGGTTACAATTACTGAGATTCACTACATTAAATTAATGTTGATTTTAACTTTATTAATTGAATTTAAATTCTCTGGTTCACATGGTGGGGTTTGAATCTGCATGTCTGGATCACAGTTCAGTCCTGTAACACAAAAACCACACTGCTCTGCCCAATTGGGATCAAGCTGGATTCCATTTGCCGTGTTTTAACCCTCTGCCTCACCTCGTCAGCACCGCTCTCTCCCTCTTTGGGCAGTTTTCCCCCACCTCTTACCCAAGTCTTACTTACACCTACCAGTGTAAAGGAGGGGCTACCCCTCCCTTCCAGAGCTTTGGCCCAGTGTCATTTCTGGGGTGTGGGTGAGGACCGGTAGTGATGCCCACGAGTACGGGGACCTGCTCCACGGCATGTGGGAGACCCTGATCTTCACTTGCCCAAGGGCATGGACAACGAGGTCAACTGGTAGACATGAGAGACTGCAGATGCTGAAATCTGGAGCAACAATCAAAACGCTGGAGGAACTCAACAGGTCAGGCAGCATCAAACCGAAACGTCAACTGTCCATTTCCTTCCGTAGATGCTGCCTGACCTGCAGAGTTCCTCCAGCATTTTGTGTGATGTCAGCTGGTAGCCCAGGCAAGAACACGGGAGATCAAACTGTGAGAGTTAGTGGAGACACAAGAGACAGCAGATGCTGGAATCTGGAGCAACAGACAATCTGCTGGAGGAACTCAGCAGGTCGAGCAGCATCTGCTGAGGGAAAGGAACTGTCGACGTTTCGGGTCAAAACCCTGATGTCAGGAATTCCTTTCCTCCCACAGGTGCTGCTAGACCCGCTGAGTTCTTCCAGCAGATTGTTTGTTGCTTGTGAAAGTTAGTGAATTCATGAGCTCGGTGACTAGTTATTTGTGTGTCTATTGCGTGGCCAGTTGTAAAAATCCTCTCACCAGACTTCACTTTTTTTTTCTTTTTTTTCTTTTTCTTCAGTTTCACCTTCAGGAAATCTCGTAACTTTTTCTCCTTGCTCCTGTCTTTCAGTCCTGTGTGCAACCACAGCAGAGAAACGAGACAATTGAAGTTATTTCATAGAACTGACAGGAAACTGGATAATTATTCAACTTCTCAATGCTGGTGTGTTAATGGAGAACACAAGGCATGGTGTGTACGGCACAGTTAACCACGTTCTGCACACAGGATCTGGTACAAGGCTGCATGCAGACAGTCTGCGCTGAAGAACATAACAGAGCTGTATACAAGAAACTGGCATAGAGCTCCATGCATTCTACCTTTCAAGAACCTGGCAGATAGTCATACAGCACGGAAACAGGCCCTTCGGCCCAACTGGTCCATGCTGACAAAAGTTCCTATCTAAGCTAGTCCCATTTGCCCGCTTTTGACCCATATCCCCCTAAACCTTTCCCATCGTCCAAGTACCTTTTAAATGTTAACATACCTGCCTCAACTACTTCCTCTGGCAGCTCATTCCACATACTGACCACTCTCTGGGTGAAAAGGTTGCCCCTCAAGTTCCTATTAAATCTCTCCCCTCTCACCTTAGACTTATGCCCTGTAGTTCTTGATTTCCCAACCCTAGGAAAAAGATTGTGCGCATTCACCCTATCTATACCCCTCATGATTTTATACACCTCTATAAGATCAGCCCTCATTCTCCTACATTCCAAAGAGAAGAGTCCCAACCTGCTCAGCCTCTCTCCATGACTCAATCCCTTGAGTCCCGGCAACATCATAGTAAATCTTTTCTGCACACTTTCCAGCTTAACGGCATCTTTCCTGTATCAGGGTGACCAAAACTGATCACAATATTCCAAATAACATTAACAGCATTTAAAAGGCACTTGGACAGGTACATGGATAGGAAAGGTTTAGAGGGATAAGGGCCAAACGCTGGCTAATGGGACCAGCTTAGATGGGCATCTTGGTCAGTGTGGACAAGTTGGGCCAAGGGCCTGTTTCCGTGCTGTATGACTCTAACCTGGCACAGAGCTACAGACATACAGTCTGGGCAAAACTCCTGGCACCGAGCTGCACCTACACAGGACATCGGTCGGAACTTTATAGTCAGAGTCACACAACAGGAAAACAGCTCAACTTGTTCATGCTGACTAAGCTGCCTTCCTGAGCTAGTCCCACTTGCCTGCATTTGGCCCATATCCTTCTAAACCTTTCCTATCCATGTACCTGCCCAAATGTCTTTTCAGCATTGTAATTGTACCCGCCTCTACCACTTTCCTCGAACAGCTCGTTCCATATACCCATCGCCCTGTGCATGAAAAGCTTGCCCCTCAGATCCCCTTTAAATCTACTCCCTCTCACCTTAAACCTATACCCTCTATAGTTTTAGACTTCCCTACCCTGGGGGAAAAAAAAAGACTGAACATCCACCTTATCGATGCCCCTCATGATTTTAAAAACGTCTACAAGGTCACCACTCAGCCTCCTTTGCTCCAGGAAAAACAGTCCCAGCCTATCCAGTCTCTCCTAATAACTCAAGCCCTGCAGTCCTGGCAACAGCCTTGCAAATCTTTACTTCACCGCCTCTAGCTTAGTCACATCCTTCCTACAGTGTGGTGACCAGAACTGCACACAATATTCCAGGTACAGTCTCACCAATGTATGTGACAGTTTGATGGAATTAGTGTTGGAAGACATGCAAAATATTGTCCACGATAGCCAGGGTGATGTGATTCAGAACTTCACATCCAATGATAGACATCTTCACTCCAAGATGCATGCTGATCATAATACAGCCAATTTTTATACAGAAAAATATTTTGTCATCCTTCAGTTTATCCTGTATGATAGGGTTCACCTAAACTCAAAGGAATTTAGGAGAATCTCATTGAGACAGACATGATTCCAAGAGGGATTAACAGGATAGACGCAGGCACGGTAGTGTAGCAGTTAGCGTAACGTTTTACTGTGCCAGCAACCCGGGTTCAATTCCGGCCGCTGTCTGTAAGGAGTTTGTACGTTCTCCACGTGTCTGTGTGGGTTTCCTCCCACATTCCAAAAGACGTACGGGTTAGGAAGTTGTGGGCATGCTATGTTGGCACCGGAAGTGTGGCGACACTTACGGGCTGCCCCCAGAACACTATGCAAAAAGATGCCTTTCACTGTGTGTTTCGATGTACATGTGACTAATAAAGATATCTTAACTGGGTCAGAGCCTACAGACTCCTACAGCTACCTAGACATACCTTGCCTCCAAGGAACACACTCCACTCTCCCAGTTCCTCCATCTCAAATGCACCAGACCACGGGTTCCATAACTGACAGAGCCCATGCCAGCATCTCATATTTCCTGCACCTCTGCTCTCACCCTCTCCCCTCCTTGGCAGAACAAACATACAGTTCCCCTGGTCTTCACTTTCCACCCCTAGCAGCCTCCACATTCAATGGACCATCCTTTGAGATGGCCGCTCCCCATCAGAGATATTCCCTTTGTCCTACATACATCTCCTGCACCTTCTCTGCATGTCTTTCTCTCTTTCCCTGTTCTGACAACTGTTAACTCAGTATCTCCCTCTGCAGATGCTGCCCGACTTACTAAGCCTTTCCAGTATATTGTTTTAATATGAGAAACTCAGGACCAGAAACCAACCAGTTAGGACTGAGATGACATATGGACAGATGAACAAGGAATAACAGTAGGTCACTTGGTCTCTAAAGCCTACACCACCATTTAATAAGGTCATGGCTAAACTGATTGTACCCTTAATTCCACATTCCCAAATATCCCTGGTAATCTTTCAGCTCTTTGCATCTACCTTTGCCTTATAAATTCAAAAATTCTACCACCCTTTCAGTCCCAAAGACACATGATCCTTGCAGAGGACAAAAAATATTTGCATCATCCCTGTCTTAAATGGGTAACTTTTTTTTTAAAGACTGACACCCAACTCAATAATCTACAACCAGAATCTGCATCGAACAAGAGAAAATAGCAGCAGGAGTAGGCCACCAGATTCGCTCAAGCCTGCCCTCCATTCAATAGGATCACGGCTGATTTACACTGACCTCAGCTCTTCCTCTGCGCCAGCACGCATGGGGTTGCATGACCTTTAGAATTCCCTACCCCAGACAACTGTGGATACTTGGTCACTGAGTACAGACAAGGCTGAGATTGGTAGATTTTTAGACACCAAGGTAAGCAAACAACAAAGGAAGTGTTTCTGAGGAACAGGACCAGCCATGACCTTTGTGAATAGTACTGCAACCTAGACATGCTTCAATTCCTGATGTGCCGGGACAAGATCTACGACAAGGACAAGGATCAGTTGCTAATGGTCATCCAGAAATGAGACCCAACTGCCCAAGGAAACGTTTTTTTTTTTGCCCATCTTTAACGCAGAAGAAAGGCAGCTCCTCCAAGAAAGGGAATTCTCAGGGTGCACCTCCCTCCCTCCCGCTTCCTCACCACTGTCCATGTAGCCCCTGTCCCGATCTTGCAGCTTCCTGTGAGACCTCTCCATCTGGTTGTCCTTGCTCTTCTCCCGGAGCCTGGTCTGAGCAGCCACGTCAAGAGAGGATGGGGCCGAAATGCGCCTTTTCTCATTCAGCTTTGCAGCTTTCAGGTCAACGCTGGAAGACTGGGTGTCTCGCTGGGACACGTTCTGGGTCCCGTCTGAAAGGAAGAACAGACACCGCCCTTGAGAACTGCATTCCTTCTGGGGACTTCTGGGGAAATAGATGACCAAATAACGAGGCAACTCCTTGTGTTTACACCAAACACACACTAATGGCATGATAACAAAGTGACTGCCCTACTGCAGTAGCAGTCAGAGTTCAGGACCAGCCACCCAGAGATGTGTGTTCGAATCCCATAATGGCAACTGGGTAATTTAAATTTTTGAAATTAAACAAATCTGCAATTTGAAGAGAGAACTAGTAACAGTAACCATGAAACGACAAACTGAACTGTAATGAAGAAGTTGGTGTTTCACTAATGCACGGTAGCGTAGCAGTTAGTGTAACACTACTACAGCGCCAGAGACCCGGGTTCAATTCCGGACACTGGAGCTTGTACGTTCTCCCCGTGACTGCGTGGGTTTCCTCCAGGTGCTCTGGTTTCCTCCCACATTCCAAAGATGTACGGGTTAGGAAGTTGTGGACATGCTATGTTGGCGCCAGAAGTGTGGCAACACTTGCGGGCTGCCCCCAGAACATTCTATGCAAAAGAAGTATTTCACTGTGTGTTTCGACGTACGTGTGACTAAAAAAGATCTTAATCTTAATCCTTCAAGAGAGGAAATCTGGTCCACGTGAGACTCCAGACCCACCTGTGTGTCTCCTCAGCTTAGGGATGCCCTCAGCTAAGGGCGATTAGGGACACAGTCAGAGTACTACAGCACAGAAACTTCAGCCCATCTCGTCCACGCCGACCTGATCTTCTGCCTAGTCCCCTCTACCTGCACCCGGACCATATCCCTCCAAATCCCTCCCATCCAGGCACCTATCCCAATTTCTCTTAAATCTTACAATTGAACCTGTATCCACCACTTCTCCTGGCAGCTTGTTCCACACTCACACCACCCTCTGAATGAAGAAGTTTCACATCAGATTCCCCTTAAATATTTCACTTTTCATCCTTAACCCATGTCCTCTAGTTCTAGTCTCACCCAACCTTAGGGGAAAAAGCCTGCACGCATTCACCGTATCTATACCCCTCGGTTCTGTATACAAGGTCTCCCATTCTCCTGCACTCCAGGGAATAAAGTCCTAACCTATTCAACCTTTCCCTATAACTCAGGTCCTCAAGTCCCGGCAACATCCTTGTAAATTTTCTCTACGCTCTTTCAAGCTTATTGATATCTTTCCTGTAGATAGGTGACCAAAACAGCACAGAATGCTCCAAATTTGGCCTCACCAACATCTTGTACAACTTCAACAGAACATCCCAACTCCTGTACTCAATACCCTGACTTATGAAGGCCAAAGTGCCAAAAGATCTCTTCACGACTCCGGATGGAAAATAAAATCTGGCAACGTGAAAGATGTCTGTGTTCCATAAGTAAATTAAACAGCAACTTAATTACTGGACCTGGCTCTGTCATCCGAGGTTGTGGGTTCAAAAGTCCAGGCCAACTCTACAGTACAGTACTGAGAGAGAGTGCTGTACAATTGGAGCTGCCAGCTTTCAGGTGAGACATTAACCCCAAGGCCCTGTTTTTTGGGTTGGTTTGGGCTTTAAAGATCCCATCAACATGACACAGAATGATTAATCAGTCTGCGGGTGACTTGAAAGCTGGCGGCGTCGTGGATGGTGAGGAAGTTTGTTCAAGGCCACAGTGGGATACAAATCAGCTGGAAAATTGGGCGGAACGTTGACAGATGGAATTTAATCCCTACAGGTGCAGAGTGATGCATTTTGGGAAGTCAAGTGGAGGTAGGACATGTTCAGGACATCAAAGAATGTTGATGAACAGGGGAACCTTGGAGTTCAAGTCCACAGTTTCCTGAAAGTGACGATACAGGTTGTTAGCGTGATAAAAGACATATGGCACACTTGCCTTCATAGATCAGTGCATAAAATATAAAAGTTGGGATGTTATGCTGCAACTTTATCAAACGCTGGTTGGACTGCACTTGGAGTACCGAGTGCAGTTCTGGCCACCACACTGTGGGAAGGACGTGACAGAGTGCAGAGGAGATTCACCACTTCTAACTTTGCTAACTTTCAAAGTTGTGAGCTTTTCATACACAGGCTCTAAGTGCCTCTGTTTTTCTTTACTATTTGTTTTTGGGAATGTGGCATCACTAGCAAGAACAGCAATGGAGAGGGTGCAGAGGAGGTTCACCAGGATGGTGCTCAGATTGGAGGACTTTAATCATGGGGAGAGTCTGGACAGGCAGGGAGGAGGTACAGGAGCCTGAAGACCCACACTCAACATTTCAGGAACAGCTTTTTCCCCTCCGCCATCAGATTTCTGAACAGTCCATGAACACTACCTCGTTATTCCTCTTTTGCACTATTTTTGTAACTTGTAATAATTTTTATGTCTTGCACTGTACTGCATCAGATTTCTGAACAGTCCATGAACACTACCTCGTTATTCCTCTTTTGCACTATTTTTGTAACTTGTAATAATTTTTATGTCTTGCACTGTACTGCTGCTGCAAAACAACAAATTTCATGACATATGTCAGTGATAATAAACCTGATTCTGTTGTCCCTGGAGCGGAGGAGGCAGAAGGGGTGATCAGACAGAACTATATACAATTATAATAGGCGTAGGTAGGGTAGATAAAATCTTTTTCCATTGACAGGGTATCAAAAACAAGACGGCATAGGTTTAAGGTGAGAGGAAGGAGATCTGAGGAGGTAGTTGATATCTGCAACTCGCTGCCGGAGGAGGTGGTGGAGTCAGATACAATCACTACGTCTGGCAGACACTTAGACAGGCACTTGAAAAGGCACTGACAGGTATGGATTTAAATGCAGGCAAGTGGTATTAGTGTAGTGGGCAAAATGATCAGCATGGAGTGGTGGGCTGAAGGGCCCATTTCTGTGCTCAACAACTCTATGGGATTACTTGGTAGAACCAGGGAGATGCTCCAACTGTCCAGACCAATCCCTCAATCAACGTGAATAAATAATTAAGTCATCGTTTGGTCAATTTAACATTAATATTTGAAGAAGCTTGTGATCAACAGATTGACTGTGTGGTAACTTTCATTCCCACTGTGACCAACACTTCATTTCAACACTTTGGGATGTTCTGAAAGGAGCTATAAGAGCAAAATAACACAACCCCCTTCTTGTGAAGTGCTTTACAAGCATGATTTAACAGCAATTCTCACCAATTGGTTCAACTCTCTTAATTGAGGCTAAACCTGCATCACAGTTCTGAGGGAATAATGCAGTGTAAAGTATACCATATCAAGATTCAAAGGTACTTAGATTTTAAGCGATCTTTTTCTCAATTATAGATGTAAATGACAACCTCCAATCTCTTTAAGTAAAATACATTACAGAGAGGGAAAAAAAATGTAGTTCCTACTTCTTCCCTCTGATCAATGCCACAAGAAACAGACCTGTAACCACCTGTGTTTTACTATTAACATGCAGCTCAAATGCTCTCTACACGTGCAGGATTTAAAATCTACTAGCACTACTAACTTTGGAAAGCAGTAATTTAAACCTCATGTGCCCATGGTTATACTTCACAGTAATCTGAATGCAAGACAGAAACACATGCACAAACACTTCACAAACAGGCTATTGTGTGTTTTTGAATGCAAGGGACAACAAAGAATTATGCTATCCAAAGTCTGTCACAACTAATAACTGCCTCACATCTATGATACCGCCTAGAAAGAACCTCAACCCATAGCAGTTAGAACTACACAGCACAGAACAAGCCCACTGTGCAGATAGAACACAGAACAGTACAACACAGGAACAGGGCTTTCAGCACACAATGCTGTGCTGAACTAATTAAGCTAGCAATTAAAAGCCTACTAAACTAGTCCCTTCTGCCTACACAAGGTCCATATCCCTCCATTCTCTCCATATTCATGTGCCTATCTAAGAGCCTCTTATTACGAGCCTCTATTGTACCTGCCTCCACTACCACCCCTGGCAACACATTCCAGGCACCCACCACTCTGTGTAAAAAAAACTTGCCACGCACATCTCCTTTGAACTTGCCCCCTCTCACCTTAAATGCATTAAAGGTTTCAATCCTGGGAAAAAGAAACCAGCGGTCTACTCTACCTGTGCCTCTCATAATGTTATAAACTTCTATCAGGTCTCCCCTTAGCCTCTGCAGAGAAAACAACCCAAGTTTGTCCAACCTCTCCTTATAGCATGTGCCCTCTAATCCAGGCAGCAACCTGGTGAACCTCATCTGCAACCTCTCCAAAGCCTCCACATCCTTCTTGTAATGGGGCAACCAGAATTGAACGCAACACTCCAGATGCGGCGTAACAAGAGTTTTAAAAACTGCAACATAACTTCCTGACTCTTGAACTCAAACCCCATGCCTCTTCATTCATTCAGACAACGACTCAATTGGATCTATGTCCTGCTCTTTCCCCACTGCTCTTTAAGTCTTTCCTATTCTGCTGATTTATCAGTTGAGGCACTAAAGCTGCATTAAATCTTTGGTTCTGTGGGGAGCACTTTTGCCTCCAAGTCAGAAGATTGTGGGTTCAAATCCCATGCCAGACATCGGAGCACAACAATCTATGCTGACACTCCAGTGCAGTGCCAAGCGAGTGCTGCCCTTCAGAGAAGATGCCAAGTTGAGATCCTGCCAGCCTTCTACGTGAATGCAAAAGATTTCATGCCCATTTTGAGAAAGTCCCAGCACAGCTACGATGGACCGAACTGCCCACTCCCACAACATGCACTCTACCCCATGGATGATTACTCACGCAAGGAACCCGAAGTGGTGCGGCGTCTCTTCGGACTGTCCAGGAGCGATTCGGTTTCCGAAGCACAGGAGCCTCGGGTCTGCATGCTTCTCTTGGGGGAGCCCTGCTCCGATTCTGGCTTCTCAATGCCGTGGTAGTACTTCATGTGGTAGTGCAGCATCTTGGCTTTGCGGAACGCCTTTGAGCACTCAGCAATCTTGCACTTAAACTTGTTGTGATCTAGGTCAATGATCAGCGCCTTGGGTGGCAGCTGTTCCTCGGGGCTCTGGGCAGTGTTGGTTACTGAGGAAGGGTCGGGGTGGGGGCAAGAGGAGAGAGGTAAAGAAATAGTTTCTAAAATCATTTAAAAACTCTTCCCCCACAACCCCATACAAATATTAAACCATCAGCAATTTAGAGAGGAGTTATGTTAAGCCAGTGCAGTGCCAGTGAGATCTGCTTGGCTGTTATACTCAGAGTGTCAAGCAAGGCAATGCACCCTGTTGGTTAGGTCAATAGTGTACCCAGGAGTAAGAGACGTTGTTACATCACCAGGGATCAGGAACATGGCAACATTAACTGCAACATTCCCCTTGCCCCCAAACCGACTGCAAGGAATGCAAGCAACAAACAGTCTGCTGGAGGAACTCAGCCAGTCGAGCAGAATCTGCGGTGGGGCGGGGGGGAAGGCGGGAAGGAATCATCAACATTTCAGGTCCAAACCCTGCATCGGTGGGTCCTGATGCAGGGTTTCAACCCTGCATGCCAACCAGTCCCGATGCAGGGTTTTGACCCAAAACGTTGACAATTCCTTCTTCCCCCCCACCCCCACATGCTGCTCGACCCACTGCGTTCCTCCAGCAGATCATTCGTTGCTCCAGATTCCAGCAACTGCAGTCTCTTGTGTCTGTAAAGAATGAAAAGTGGGATGAGCTTCATTTGGAAGGCCAGATCTCACATCATCTACATGCCAGGAACTTCCAGGGAAAATGCATTACCCGACATTGGTCCAAGGAAAGGAGATGGAATCCAAGGAATTTCTGCCCTCCCCTTCCCCAATCCGGGACGACCCATCACACACAAATAACGTTAGGTTATTGGAATGTACTGCAGTTTAATCTGAAAGTGCTTATAACCCTTTTATCGTTGACTGCAAAGTTACAGGGCTGTTAGAGGCAGCTGGAGAATGGTTGACAGGACTCGGTGCCTGCTCCTGATCACCATCCAGTTACTTGTGTTGGGAAATGACTGGTGTGTCATCGCCAGAGAATAGGTAATGTGGCAGTGATGCACTCTGTGCTACAACAACCTGACACTCACTGCTGCACTTGGAGAATGATTGGCCACTGAGTGATGAATGGCTTTACCCACACAACCGAAAGTCTGGGAGGTTTGTCCTTCAGGGGTAGAGCAGAGAAAACCCTGGGGATAAAGGAAGGGGCATAACAGGTCGGCACTCAAGATGCCCCGCAGAACCCAAGCGAGGCATTCCCGCCTGGATGATGTACAAAAGGGAGAAGATGGAAAAGTCAGCCCAACTGGGGAGCTGCTCTTCAACACCACCTTGTGACTGGGGCCAAGCATAGTGGGATGCAAGTCATTCAACATGCAGTGAGGTAACTCAGTGGTATGGAAGGCAGTGATCACGTAAGAGGGGATCGCCTGCACAGAAGACACCGAATGGTTTCACACTACTCCAAGCAGCACACAATGCACCAACATGAGTTCGACACAGCATAAGCATTTCTTATACTGACCCAACAACAACCCACAATGGTTCTGATGAA
Source organism: Pristis pectinata (assembly GCF_009764475.1). Taxonomy (NCBI): domain Eukaryota; kingdom Metazoa; phylum Chordata; class Chondrichthyes; order Rhinopristiformes; family Pristidae; genus Pristis; species Pristis pectinata. The sequence goes on from NC_067420.1 coordinate 38,253,449, forward strand.
AGATCATGGACCCAGAATGTTATCTCAAGCGTTTCTCTCTATAGATGCTGCCTGGCTTGCTGGCTATTGCTTCCAGCAGCACTCGCTTTGATTGCAATTGAATGTCGTTGCACACAGATTATGTCGCAGGAGCCTCTCCTGGCAATTTGACAAGGCTCTGTAATTCACGCAAGTCCCGTTACTCTGACAAGACTCTGCAATTCAGGCAAGTCCCGTTACTCTGAAAGCTAATCCGCAGTGAATTTGTCCTGGTTGCGTTTCACACAGCCCGCACGCGAGCGTTATAGCATGGATAAGCAGAAGTACACACAGATGCACCCGCTCACACACGCACGCACACACACGCACGCGCGCGCACGCACACACACACAGGCAGCAGGCGGACGGACAGGGATGCTGCAGCAGCGAGCTCTTGCTGGCCTCGCTAAAACAGAAACATACAGGGTTCCCTACTGTATCTGTTTGGGTTCTGGGATCGAGGCACACGCTTCACAACAGGAGCTGAGAAGAGGAAAACAAAACAGAATTACTCGTGGGTCTTCTGCACTAATCAGCAAGTGTCTTTCCTATATGTGGGAGTGTGGGTTGATGACTGGGGGAGGAAGGAGAATCTCCCAAACAATGCCTTCCAAACGGTGGCAAGGGAGAGAAGGGGCGAGTCCTCATGAAAGACTCCTTTCCATTCGTCAACAAAAATAAAATCCCTTTGCATCGCAACGTTATTGCTGAGAACACCATTGACTTACGGAGACACGTACGTGGAAATCAAGTCTCATTCTACTCTTGGTGTTAAATATTTCAATGGAGTCAGGTTAGCAGAAGCCTTGGTGCTGTTCCTGGGGGAGGAATGGGGAAGAGTGGGGAGAAGGCACAAGTGCCGAGTATAACCGACCTTGCCCACTGTGTTACTTTACGGTCCTACACTGGCACATCACAAAACACCAGTGTATTTAGGTGTCACCAACTCCAAACGGGGTCAGAAACGTGATAGGGTTACAGCATCCCGGAGACACTTTCTTTTTTGCCTCCATCCCAAATTACAACAGACCTCTGCGTAAAACGCATGAATAACGCACACCAGGCACCTTAAAATTTATTTAAAACCGAATTCAGCTGAGCTTGAGAGTCGGATAACGTTTTAACCAGCGCTTACTTTTCACGACCTTTCTTATAAGCCACGGCAACTGAGTTGCCGTACTATCTACCACCTGTGTGGTATGAGCACTCTTACCAGCTTCAGTGGGAGGCTCTCTTGGCTCAGCACTCGGCTCGGGGGATTCGACCTTCACTGCCTCCTGGTGCTCGGAACTGCTAACAACCTCAGGCGCTGAAGTGCTGCACAGAGCGTCAGAGGAACCCCGGGATTGGTTGGTGGGAGCTTGCTGTGCCTGGGCGGGGGGTTCAGATGCTGCTGTGAGGAGCAAACACAGTCATAGACCTCATAAGTAGCGCAGCGCAACAACACAGCTCATAAATTCAAATACAGCTTACAGTGCGAAAAACACGATGATGCTGGAGGAACTCAGCAGGCCAGGCAGCATCCGTGGAGAAAAGCAGGCGGTCAACGTTTCGGGTCAGGACACTTCTTCAGGACTGAAGATAGGAAAAGGGGAAGCCCGATATACGGGAGGGAAAAGCAGAGCAGTGATAGGTGGACAAAAGAGGGGAGGCGGGGTGGGCACAGGGTGGTGATAGGTAGATGCAGGTAAGAGATAGTGATAGGCAGGTGCAGGGGAGGAGGGGAGAGCAGATCCACCAGGGGAGGGGGGTCAAAGGTAAGGAGAGAGAGGGGAAAAAGGGAGGCTAGGAAAGGAAAGAGAAGAAGCATGGTGGGGGTGGGGGGTGTGGGGAAGTGGGGTGGGGATTACTTAAAGTGGGAGAATTCAACGTTCATGCCGTTAGGCTGCAAGGTTCCAAGACGGAAAATGAGGTGCTGTTCCTTCACTTTGCACTTGGAACAGAAAATGACGCTTACAGTGTCCTTCGTTAAATTAGTGCAAATGTTACAGCTACTCACAGTCATGGAGTCAGAGAGATGCAGCATTAAAACAGGCCCTTCGAGCCATTGAGGTCTGTGCCAATCATCCTGGTCCTGCACTGCTCCCATTTTATTCTCCTCACATTCCAAGATTCTACCACTCATCTACACTCGGGGCAATTCACAGTGGCCCATTAACCTACCAACCCATGACTTTGGGACATGGGAGGAATTTGGAGCACCCAGAGGAATCTTGTGTGGTCACAGGGAGAGAATGTTCAAACTCCACGCAGACTGCACCGAAGGCCAGGACTAAACTAGGGTCACTGGAGCTGTGGGTCAGCAACTCTAGTAGCCACTCTCTTTTTTGTTTTACAATTGCCAAGGTCGAGTTTATTGTCATATGGACAAGTACACATACGCACAGGTGTAATGAAAGACTTAGTTGCAGCAGCATCACACCACAAAAACATTCAGAAGAAAAACAAAAAATAAATTGTACAAAATTATGCAAGAAAAAACACACAATTAGAACAAACAAAAGAAGTCCATTGTATTGCAAACCGGGCCAAAGAGTTGTTATACTGAGGTAGTGATTAGGGTTGTGCAGGTTGGTTCAAGAACTGAATGGTTGAAGGGAACTAGCTGTTCTTGAAACTGGTGGTGTGGGGACTTCAGGCTTCTGTACTTCCTGCCTGATGGTAGCTGCAAGAAGATGGCATGGCCTGGATGGTGGGGATCTTTGATAATAGATGTTGCCTTCTTGAGGCAGCATCTCATGTAGATACTCTCAATGGTGGGAAGGGATGTGCCCGTGACGTATTGGGCTGAGTCCACTACTCTCTGCAGCTTCTTACGTTCCTGCACATTTGAACTGCCGTCCCAGACCATGATGCAACCAGTCAGGACACTTTCAACAGTACATCTGTAGAAATTTGTTCGGTGACAAGCCAAACCTTTTTAACCTTCTAAGAAAGTAGATATGCTGACACACCTTCCTTGTGATTACATCTATGTGCTGGGCCCAGGAGCTCAAGCCACAAGTGAAAGGCCATATAAAGAACTGCAGGCAAGAGGCAAACCACGTCAAGAGGAAGGACTTGAATTTAAAACAGCTGGTATTTTTTGTATTATTAATCAGACAAAAAAGCAGGAAGTCAGTTGGTTTTGAAAGAGGATCTAATGAGCCCAACTTCTTCTATAGCAATGCAAGGATTCCTCCTTGGGGAATGGGTCTAATTGGGTAAGTCTTTGAAAGGACTGACGCAGGCAATAATGACTATGCAAACACAAGAGGCTGCAGATGCTGGAATCTGGGTGCTGGAGGAACTCAGCAGGTCAGGCAGCATCTGTGAAGTCGATGTTTTGGGTCGAAACCCTTCATCTGGACTGAAAGAGTAGAAGGGAGACAGCCGTTATAAAGAGGTGAGGGGAAGGGGTGGAGCAAGAGCCGGCAAGTGCTGGGTGGATCCAGGTGAGGAGTGGAAATAGCGACAGAGGCCAGGAGGTGATAGGTGGAGGTGACAAAAGGGCCGAAGATGATGGCATTTGATAGGAGAGGAAGGTGGAGCGTGGAATCTAATAAGGGAAGTGGGGGGTGGGAACCCAGTGGAAGGTGTGTGTGGGTGATCGGCAGATAGAGTGAGTGGAGGGGATGCTTTACCAGTGCACGACTTAAGATAAGATTAAGATAAGATCTTCATTAGTCAAATGTACATCGAAACACACAGTGAAATACATCTTTTGCGTAGTGACTTTGGGGGCAGCCCGTAAGTGTCGCCACGTTTCCGGCGCCAACACAGCATGCCCACAACTTCCTAACCCGTACGTCTTTGGAACGTGGGAGGAAACCGGAGCATCCGGAGGAAACCCACACAGACGCGGGGAGAACGTACAAACTCCTTACAGGCAGCAGCCGGATTTGAACCCAGGTCGCTGGTGCTGTAAAGCATTGTGCTAACCACTATGGTGAACGGTACCGATTATTCTACGTGTTGTTGAGGAGCACAAGACCATAAACACCGAGAAGACAATCACAAGGAGAAACTCTCTGCAAGCGTTAGGAGTTGAAACCAGGTAAATGGCAGGAGAACCAGAGGACATGCAGAGCCCTGTCCCACAGTGCAATGGATTCAGTAAACGGCAACAACCAGGAACAGGGCAAATTCTGAAAGGGGGCTTGCCCCTCAAAAGAGATAGCATAAACTCAATGGGCCAAATGTCCTCTTCCTGCACTGTATTGGTCTATGATGACAAAAGGGCACGATAAGGATGAAGTGACTTACACAGTTTCCATATCAATGAGAGAAACTTAAAAGATGAACCAAGGGATGTGGTATTGCGGGCTGGGATGTGGTTTACTGAAGGACACCATGTTGTCGAGGGTGAGAATAAATAACAGACGAGGTCTCTTGGATTCCAAGTGGATTATTTAAATGGGTGAGCACGGGAAGCATTGAATACTTCACCTTCCTCAGCTTTCTCCGGCTCCTTCGCCCGGCTCCGAGGATCCGCTCCATCACCCGGAGCGCTGGCGGCTGACGAGTTGCTGTCACCAGAAGCAAGACGCAAGGACCGCCTCCTGTTCTGCCCCAGGCTGTCTGCAGTCTGACCCTGGTCTGCCCAAACACACAGAAGTACATGCATTGGTCAAGTACGTTTTCTCTCTTCCATCAGCTACAGTCAAAATACAACCAACAACTTACAACGCAATGCTTGAAGAGGTTACCACTGCCCTGGGTTGTGGCAGAGACAGAATGTGGGGTTGCGACCAGAAAGAGGGCAAAGGAAGCACTTCTAGCCATTTTATCAGCTGCTTCCATTTATTTAGCATCTTTATCACATTAAAAACTTCACAAGATGCTGCACACAAAGGATGTCTACAAAATATGATTCTCAGCTACAAAATAATGACCAGAAGTGCAAGTGCAGAGGAGGAGAGGTGGAAGAGGGAGGGAATTTCACAGTGCAAGGCCTGGGCAGCTGAAAGCACGGCCATCAATGACAGAAGAAGAGAAAAAATAAATCAGGGACGTGCAAGAAGCAAGAAGAGGGAATGCAGTGAAGTTTCACCAGGGCAATTCCCGGGATTGGCATTCCTGGGGAGATTTTCTTATGAGGAGAGATTTAAGCAAACTTACACCTGTATTCATTTGAGTTTGGAGAAATGGATGTGATTGCATTGAAACATAGAACAATTTTACATGTAGGCATAGGCACGCTGCCTCTGGTTGGAGTGACTAGACCCAGACATCACAGAGATAAGAGAAGGGGTTGGCCATTCAGGACAGGGATAAGAAATTTCTTCAGAGGGTAGCGAATCTTTGGAATTCTCAACCCAAGAGGGCTGTGGAGAGTCAGTTGCTGAATATATTCATTGTGGAGATTGATAGATTTTTGTGTGTTAAGTGAATCTAGGGATTACAGTGTTAGCACAGGAGGTCGATCAGCCAGGCAGGAGCTGGTGAATTGTTTACTCCTGCGTCGACTGGTAATTGGTTTATTATTGTCACTTGTACCAAGGTGCAGTGAAAAACTTTGTTTTGCATGCCGTTCATACAGATCATTTCATCACATCAGTGCATTGAGGTAGTACAAGGGAAAACAATAACAGCATGCAGAGAAAGTGTTACATAAAGTGCTTCTACTGCACTGAAGATCTGAAGGACTGCAGCAGTTGTCCTCTGGACATTCAGATGGGACACTGACCCGAGACTTTGCTGAGCTTCATCTGCTTGGAGAGGATTGAGGCAGCCGAGGCAGACTTCCTCTTCCCCGTTCCGGAGCCTCCTTGCCGCGATGGCAGTAGCCGTCGTGCCTGGGATGCTGCCCCTTTAGAATGGCTACCTGGTGGGGCGAAGACGCACAAAAGGAAGGTTAGCTGGCGAGCTGCACCGAGCCCGCCCAATGCCCGGGAGCTTGGCCAGCGCCACACCTCACCTGTGAGCCCCACGGAAGGTGGTCTCCCGCGTTTCCGCTTCTCCTCTGGCTTGCTAGGCTGCGAGGCGGGGGGCGGGCTTCCCGCCGGCGAAGATGGTGGCGAGCTCTTCGTCTCTGCCGCCGGAGCCGGCTCCTGGGGCGCCGCGTGCTGTCCCGACTCCGGCTCCCCGCGGGCAGGCTTCACCTCTCCCTCTTCTCCCTCCTTCTCTGCCGGCTTGCTCTCGCCGACCTGTTGACTGACGAGGGACTGGGAGCTCTTCTCTCTGAACCTCTCCCTTCGCCGAGCACTGCCTGAGCCGTTCTCCTTGTTCTGCCCACTCGCTGCATTCTGCAAGCACAACACCAAGCATGAGCCGGGCATTCAAGTCGAATTTAGTGTCCCGTGCACAAGTACAGTGAGGTACAGCTCCAATGCAAAACCTGCTCAGAGCAGCATCACAGGCACGTAGGTTCTGACAACACACAGTATTTTGAAACACAAACATTGAAGTATCCTGACTGGTTGCATCCCAGTCTGGTACAGCAACTCAAATGCGCAGGAATGCAAGAAGCTGCAGAGAGTAGTGGACTTGGTGGCGGGCAGTCAAGGGTTCTGCCCGAGTCGATTGCCCGCCCCTCTTCTGGGGTTATGCCCGTGCCTGTGTGTCCCTGGAGAAGGAGCACGCAGTATCCACGGGTACAGTGGAGGATTTCTGGGAGCGCTGGGCACCTCAGGGGCTCGAGTGCCTTCTGGATAGTGATGACAGTATTATAATTTGAAACTAAATAGTGTGAATCATGAAGTACTGTAATATTGTAGTAATGTGATTCTGTAATCACTGAATAAACTACCTTTGATAAAGGAAAAAAAATAGTGGACTCTGCTCAATGTATCACTGGCACATCCCTCCCCACCATCGGTAGTATCTCCAGGAAGCACTGCCTCAAGAAGGCAGTATCCATCATCAAAAGATTCCCACCATCCAGGCCATGCCATCTTCTCACAGCTACCATCGGGCAGGAGGTACAGAAGCCTGAAGTCCCACACCACCAGGTTCAAGAACAGCTACTTCCCTTCAACCATTCGGTTCTTGAACCAACCGGCACAACCCTAATCACTACCTCAGTATAACAACTCTTTGGCCCAGTTTGCACTACAATGGACTTTGTTCTAATTGTGTTCTTTCTTGTGAAAATAGTGTATAATTTATGTTTATGTTTTTCTTGTGAATGCTGCTTATATGATGCTATGTGCCTGTGATGCTGCTGCAAGTAAGTTTTTCATTGCACCTGTGCACATAGTGACTTCTGCATATGACAATAAACTCAACTTTAACTTTTCACAACATTCTCCAGTGCTCAGAAGAACGAGAGGTCATTGCATTGAAACTAACATTCTTACAGGGGCTTAACAGGCTGGGAACAGGGAGGACAATTTCCCTGGCTGAGAAGTCTAGGACCAGGGGTCACATACTCAGAATAAGGAGTAGGCCGTTTAGGACCGAGATGAGGAGAAATTTCTGCTCTCAGAATGAATATTTGGAATTGTCTACCTGGAAGCTCAGTCATCAAGTTTATTCAAAACAGAAACTAATACATTTGTGTATTAAGGGAATCAAAGGATGTGTGTGGGGAAGTGGGGGGAGGGGGGTAGTGCAGGCATTTTAAGTAGGAAGATCAGCCACAATCTTAATGAATGGCAGAGCAGGCTTGAAGGGCAGCACAGTGGTGTAGCGAGTAGAGCTGCTGTCTCACCACTTCAGTGACCCAAGTTCACTCCTGACCTCCGGTGTTGTCTGTGTGGAGTTTGCATGTTCTCCCTTGTGGGCTATGCTCTGGTTTCCTCCCACATGCCAAAGACGTATAGGTTGGTAGCTTAATTGGCTGCAAATTGTCCCTGGTGTGTAGGTGGGGGGTGGTGGGTAATGGTAATATCAGGGAGAACTTTAAAAAAGATAGAAGAGACTTGATAGAGGTGTACAAGATGATAAGAGGCATAGATCGAGTGGACAGTCAGAGACTTTTTCCCAGGGCGACAATGGCTAACACAAGGGGGCATAATTTTAAGGTGATTGGAGGAAGGTATAAGGGGGATGTCAGGGGTAAGCTTTTTTTACACAGAGAGTGGTGGGTGTGTGGAATGCACTGCCAGCAGAGGTTGTGGGGGCAGATACATTAGGGACATTTAAGAGACTCTTAGATCGGCACATGAATGATAGAGCAATGGAGGGCGATGTGGGAGGGAAGGGTTAGATAGATCTTAGAGCAGGATAAAGTATCGGCACGACATTGTGGGCCGAAGGGCCTGTACTGTGCTGTAATGTTCTATGTTCTATAGATTAGTATAGGATTAGCACAAATGGGTGTTGATGGCTGGTGCAAGCTCAGTAGGTTGAAGTGCTTAATTCTGTGCCGTATGACAGCAGCAAGATATCCCACTAATTCTTAGGTTCTTACGTCAAGATTGTGAAAGGTGGATGGTGAGAGGATGTCTCCTCTGGATGAAGAGTCTAGAATTAGTGGGTATAGTCTCAGGATAAGGAGTGAGCCATGTATAGCAGAGTAAAGGAATGTGCTCACACCTCTGACAGCTGCAAGCCCTTGGAATGCTCTAGCTCAGTACTGACAACAATCAATTGACAGAGGGAGTGAGAGGATATGGGGGTCAGATAGGAAACTGAACGAGGTAGAGGAGCAGCCACATTCTCACTGAATGAATGGTTACCAGGGTCACCCACAAGGGCTAATCCCATTTCTTACGGCCCAAATGGCGATACAGTTTGAAACTCTGTAGTCCGGCATTTGGTGGTCGGCAACTCCCGTGGTCCAGCAGGTTTTGAACCTGTAGTATACATTTATACTAATTAACTAATTCTAACTAAGATCTAAAACTAACCAAGATCTGTCCTAACCTGTAGCTAATTAATAAGATATCAGTCACATGTACATCGAAACACACAGTAAAATGCATCTTTTTGCACAGAGTGTTCTGGGGGCAGCCCACAATTGTTGCCACACTTCCAGCGCCAACATAGCATGCCCTCAACTTCCTAACCCGTACGTCTTGGGAATATGGGAAGAAACCGAAGCACCTGGAGGAAACCCACACAGACACGGAGAGAACGTACGAACTCCTTACAGACAGCAGCCAGAATCGAACCCGGGTCGCTGGCGCTGTAATGGTGTTACGCTAACCACTACGCTACCATGCCACCCTACCAGTGCAACTTTTGCGATCTCAGCTGACAGTATTTCTGACTCAGGTAAACTTCAGATTATAGTTCTCAGAACCCTTGTCTGACCTGGGGGTTGTCTATAATTAAAAAGAACAGTTCTGCTCAGAGGAAGATGATCAGGGGCAATTTCTGTGGTCTGGCACCAGGACCCAAGGGTGCTGGATTAAAGTTTCAACCTGTAGTTAGTTGATAGAACAGGGGCTTGGGGGATCAGGAAGCCTTGCCTCTGGGTGACAACACTCAGTTCCATACCAATGATTCTCCACTGCTAGGAAACATCATCTGACTCCTTTCCTAGACAGTTCCTCCGCTCTCCCAGCCAGCGCACACAACAAGCTAAATGTTTAAATTCTTGTGCAATATACTTTGCAAGTGAATAATTTTCAGAGTGTGCAGTGGCCAGGCTTACAGGGGCCAGTGACGTACCTTCTCCCTGGAGGATTTAGGAACTGATTTGACGTGGATTTTCTTCACCGTTTGAACAACGCCATCGTAGAACTCCACTGTGTAAGAAGCTAAAACACAAAATACACAACTGATCAGAGTCCAGCTCACGTCCCAAGATGTCAGAAGGCCGAAGGAGACTATCGAAATAGAGTCCATCTCCCACATGCTACCTTATTCCACGTTTTCAGTGATTAATTTGCATTAATTCGTAGGACAGGCACACATTCATGACACAGTGCTGATAACAGTCAAGCCAAGAGTTTACCAGGATACTTCCAAGAAAAAACACTGCAAAGGGCCTGAACTGGCATACAGAATAGAACCGGCAAGGACAACTGATTTCCTTTCCCACAGAACATCAGTGAACAGAAAGGTGTTTTATGACAATCTTCAGTGGCACTATTGCAAATTATTTAATTAAATAAATATAAATTCCCTAGCCGCTGTAGTGGGATTCAAATTCTCCATCATTGGCCCAGGCCTCAGGATGGCCATTCTAGTAACTTAACCTCTGTACTATAAATTTCTTTGTGATTCATCCTCGGGAGTTCTGATGCAACTAAGTGGCCAGCCCATTGCGAGGGTAATGATGAATCAACCAGGATAGTGTGGGATGGAATCAAGACAATCCAACATCACCCCATTACCATTTCTTACTGATAACACGAATATAAAATGTTTTTATTTATTTGGAGTTTTGGGCATTGCTGATGAGGTCAGTACTTATTGCTCAACCCCAAATGCTCCTTGAAGGTGGCAACTGAGTGGCTTGCTCAGACATTTTAAGAGCCAATCACGTTGGTGGGTCTGGGGTCACATGTAGGCAGACTTTCTCCTCTGGCCAATCACATTGGTCGGTCGGTGGGTGGGTGGGGTCACATGTAGGCAGACTTTCTCCTCTGAAGGACACTAGTGAACAATGGGTCTACAACAATCCATTAGCTTTTGCGATCATAATTACGATTGATAAGTTGCTGCTTTTCCAAAACACAGGATTATTAACTAAATGTAAATTCTACATGGTGGGGAACTGAACTTGGATCTCTGAATCATTAGTCCAGACTCAAAATTTCTGGTTGGGTAACTTAACCATTGTGCCACCACCTTGCTAATTATGTATATTTTTAAAACTGCCCTCACATTCTCAAGTTATCATGATGGATTTAATAGTCCAAGCCTCCAAAATGCCAGTTTAGACATGACCACTTGAGAACCAAATCCTTACCTTTAAACTGCTGTATTACTCAAATCACTGGACATAGGAAGTGGACTATGGAAATGAGCTGTCACAGGAAGTGGTTGAGGCAGGTACATTGACAGACGTTTGGACAGGTACATGGATAGGAAAGGTCGAGAGCGATATGGTCCAAACACGGGCAAATGGGACAAGTTTAGATGGGCTTCATGGTTGGCAAGTTTCTGCGCTGTATGACTCTATAGTCAAGACCTCTTTAAACTTCTGGACAGGGTTCCAGGAACACGCCAGCCACTTCAGGTCTCTCCAACAGGAGCTTGTGGAGGCCATGTACAAACACCAGAAGTGGTGTCAAACAATGCAATCATCCCAGGCACCCAACCCATCTCCTACATCAGCCTGTGGATCCCACATTATCAGTCACTGCAGAGGAAAGTCACCCTAGGGGACTGCCGAGGTAGAAATGGAATGGATGCAGCTGAAAGGCAAACACTGCCCTCAGGGAACTTAGGAGGTGTTTTTAGGGAAGCCTCAGAAAATGTTTAACCCCGACCCTCATTTTATTTCTGTAAATTACAAAACAAACAGCAGCTCACCTCAGCTGAGGGGAAGAATTCAAATATTAAATGCCTCACTGTGCAGACTAAGAAATGTACCAATTGTTGGGCAATTTGCTCTGACCAACATCCCTCCCATGAAACAAGATTGGAGACTCAAATACTAAGGAGCCACTGCTGCTGAATGTCACCTTTACACAGGTGGGGAATCAATTCTGCAAAATTCAATAATTTGCCCTACACGTGCTTTTCAGGGTAGGGTGGGGTGGGCCTGTCAAGGAAATGGACCCTTTAGCCTTTATTACCCTGGAGGGAGGGGGTGGAAGAAGGGTTTTGGAAGCCCTGCCTGGCAGGAATAAAAGTAAATTTCAATCCATGCAACCTGGAAATCCAAGTGCTGACACAAAACAAGAATTCTCTTGGGAGGGATGTTATTGGAGATGATTTCCTTTATCTGCATTTCTCCCTCCCCTTTTCTCGCTCTCTCCCTCCCTCTTCTTTTCCCATCTCAAGGAAGCCTGATTTCAGGACACAAGCCCTCACCTCCGGAACGGGCCCGTATCACCACTACCACTTACCATCCTTGTTGACGGAAATGACCTTGGCTGGATAAAACCGGCAATCTGACCAACAAGCCAACACCTGCTCACTGGGGCGGAACTCCTAAACACAGGAGAAATAAACAAGATTAAACAAGCTGTTGCTACTGCCATGAAAAAAATACAGAGAGATGTTCTCTACTGTATAACTTACGCACAAAATTAATAGTTTAAAGAACCCAAAGAACAAAGTATTGGAATAAAAACAGAAATTGCAGGAAGTACTCAGCAGGTCAGGCAGCATTCGTGAAGAGAGAATCAGAGTTAAGCTTCAGGTCAATGACTTTTCATCAGAACTAGGAAAAATTACAAATCAAACATGTTTTAAGTTGCAGTGAAGGGGGAGGAGAGAACAAAGGGGATGCCTGTGATAGGGTGGAGATCAAGAGGAACTGAGTGACCAAGCAGTGCTGGTGGTGTCGGCAAAGGTCCACTGATTTGTCTGGAAGTGTATGAATGAGAAAAGAACAAAATACTCAGATATGAAACATTGCAGTTGTTAGAAATCTGAAATTAAAGTTGGAAACACTCAGGACAGGAGAAAATAAAATGGAAGTAACGTTACGGGTTGATGGCAGTTCATTAGAATGGGCCAGTTCTGACACAAACAGGAAAGGCAGGGTATCTGAAGTTGTTGAATTCAACGTTAAGTTGCAAGGGTTGCAACATGCCAACAAAGTTCTGCTAACAGAGTGGCTGAAAATTTTTTTTTTACTGGGCGTGTTTAAATGGAAATTGTCCCAGGAAAATGCTTGTTCTGAAGAGCAATTTATTGAACGTATGCAATGGCACCAGGATAGAGTGGGGAAGAAAACTGGGCGACTGCCCACCAAACTTTGTGTTCGACTGGTTCTGATGAAAGGTCACTGATCTTTCTGCGCTACCCGACTTGCTGAGTATCTCCACTATTTCCCGCCTGTGACTACCGAACAATTACTGCATTCTCCTGATTTTTCACTGAAGACTAAGACTAAATATATATTCTCTCAGATAAGGGACTCCAATAATGGCACCTAACAACATGAGCATTTTATATACAGGTCCTCCCAGCTTATAAACATCTATATATAAAACATACAAGGACTGATATACAACGACCTATGTACAAAACGTACAAGGTGTACATACGGAAGAATGTTTGGGAGACCAGCAGGATGAATTTGCTGGCTGCTGCAGGTATCTTCTGCCGTGTGGGAACTTGCTTTCAGCCTGCGAACTGTTCAGAACCCTGCCGTAACCTGGGGAGGACGGCCTCACACTTCATCGCCATCCTGCCTTTACCAGATTTCTGCGGTTTAGTTACGAGCTATTTTTGCCGTCGCTCGTGGAGGGTCTTTTCAAAGTGGGACCCTAAGTGAAAATGGAGCAAAACGAACAATGTGCTGGAGGAACTCAGTGGGTCGAGCAGCATCTGGGGGAGGAAAGGAATTGTCGACGTTTTGGGTTGAAACCCTGCATCAGGACTCAAAACGATGACAATTCCATTCCACCCACCCACCCACACCCCCCGCACAGACGAGTTCCTTCAGCAGATTCTTTGTTGCTGAAGATCCCACTATTTGCAGTCTCTTGTGTCCCTATATAAAAATGCTCTGTCTAATTAGACTTGGCTTGCTGAGCATAGACTTTGCAGAAAAATGCATCCTTTGCTGCAAGTCCCTGACTTCCATCTCACTGGCTGATAAACTTCCTGCTGTTGTTTTTTAAAAAGATAGGCCACCTTTGCCAAGTCAGTAACAACTGGAGCTCTCGTGGCACTTTCTTCCCCTCATAGACAACGTCACCGCCTTTTGGACAAACTATGAACAGCAGGAAAGACCACAACAACACAGTCCCACTTTGATGAACTGGATGACACTATAATGGAATTATCTGAAGAGCCAGAGGTAGAGGAACCAAATTCTATTTACAGTCTTAACCTTCAATGACAAGCCAGGAGAATGCAGTCATTATTGCACAGCGACAGAAAGGAAATGGTACAGATACCCAGCAAGTCAGGCAGCATAGAAAAATCAGGATCAGGTTTATTATCACTGATACATGATGTGAAATTTGTTGTTTTGCGGCAGCAGTGTAGTGCAAAGGCATAAAGATCTATAGATTACAAAAATAAATAAATAGTGCAAAAAAAAAGGAATAATGAGGTAGTCTTCATGGGTTCATAAGACACAGGAGCAGAATTAGGCCATTTGGCCCATCGAGTCTGCTCCGCCATTCGATCATGGCTGATTTATTTTTCCCTCTCAACCCCATTCTCCTGCCTTCTCCCAGTGACCTTTGACGCCCTTACTAATCAAGAACCTATCAACCTCCGCTTTAAATGTACCCAATAATTTGGCCTCCACAGCCCTCTGTGGCAATGAATTCCAGATTCACCATCCTCTGGCTAAAGAAATACCTCCTCATCTCTGTTCTAAAGGGATGTCCTTTTATTCTGAGGCTGTGCCCTCTGGTCCTCGACTCTCCCACTACTGGAAACATCCTCTCCACGTCCACTCTATCCAGGCCTGTCAATATTTGGTAGGTTTCAATGAGATCCCCCCCCCCCATCCTTCTAAACTCCAGTGAATACAAGCCAAGAACCATCAAATGCTCCTCATACATTAACCCTTTCATCCCCCAGATCATTCTTGAAAACCTCCTCTGAACTCTCTCCAATGCCAGCACATCCTACCTTAGATATGGGACCCAAAACTGCTCACAATACTTCAAATGTGGTCTGAACAACGCCTTATAAAACTTCAGCATTACTTCTTTGCTTTTATATTCTAGTTCTCTCGAAATGAATGCTAACATTGCATTTTCCTTCCTTACTACTGACTCAACCTGCAAGTTAACCTTTAGGGAATCCTGCACTAGGACTCCAAAGTCCCTTTGCACCTCTGATTTAGGAATTCGCTCCCTGTTTAGAAAATAGTCTTTGCCTTTATTCCTTCTACCAAAGTGCATGACCATACACTTCCCTACACTGTATACATGGATCGTTCAAAAATCTGATGGCAGGGGGATGAAGTTGTTCCTGAATCGTAGAGTTTGGTTCTACAGGCTCCCGTTCCTCCTCCCTTATGGTAGTAATCAATGATCTTTCAACAGAACCAAATTTTGTTGGACAATTACCCTGCTCCCCAACCACTCCACTATATTTCTGGCCCTTCACTGCCAAACCTATATGTGAATCTGCCATCCCCAAACAATGCAAATGATATCTTTATTAGTCACATGTACATCAAATCACACAGTGAAATGCATCTTTTGCGTAGAGTGTTCTGGGGGGCAGCCCGCAAGTGTCACCACACTTCTGGCGCCAACATAGCATGCTCACAACTTCCTAACCCGTACGTCTTTGGAATGTGGGAGGAAACCAGAGCATCCGGAGGAAACCCACGCAGACACGGGGAGAACATACGAACTCCTTACAGACAGTGGCTGACAGATGACAAAATGAGTTGTGTATTATTTCAGAGCTCTTTCTAAAACAAAATTCCCTAGCTACTATCCAGATCAATATCGTACCTTAAAGTTAAGGGTAAAGCACGAGGATGTTGACAGCCTCAATGGAACACGATTGCTGGCAGAGACTTGTGGAGCTGAATGGAATGCTTTTGTGTTGTAACTTAAGGTGGCAGAAGATCCCAAAGCATTTCAGAGATGTCAGAAAGAGGAGCACCATGCCAAAGGTAGTGACAATGGTTGCTCAAAAGCATGGGTTCCAATGGAGGTTCTTAACAGACAAGAGCAGGAGCTGGAGCAACATTGAAAAGGAACGTCAGAGCTCGAGGGCCCTAAGGCTGCAGACAGAGCTGGGAGTGTACTGGTGAATTGGAGGGGGAGGGTTTGGGGAAATGTGTAAAGTAGTAAAGGGACAGAGGATTTTGAGAGGTGGGAGAGGTTTACAAAGGTCACAGAGGGACATAAGGTAGAAGAACTTAACCTCAAGGGATTCTGGATTTGGAACTCAACAAAGTACATTTAGTCTATAATTTAACCAACCAACAAAATGTAAATGGCTTATGCTTTCACTGGGAGCAGAGATGGAATCTTCAACAATACTTTTAAAGTGCAACACAGAGACCTATTTGCATTTTTATACTCTAGTTTCTTTTATCCCCCATATTACTAACTTTGTTAAACTTAAAAGTCCAAATCAAGAATTACAGATTTAAGAGGATTATGATTCAAAGTCGAGCAATTATAAAAGAAAAAAAATGAAACCATAGAATCACTGCAGTTTCTATTGAAAAGGAATCTGGTAGGCTTGAAATACAGAGAGAAGAGCTGAATTAAAACTGCAAAAACCCAGCAAAAGGGAGACAATCACAGAAAGAGCTGAGGGAGGAGATTCAGTAGCAGTGATCAAAAGGGAATTGTATGTACAGTAAAATCCAATAATCTGGCAGACTTGGGACTTCAGTGGTGCCGAACTGCATGACTTTCTGGATTATTGGATATTACACCAATACCCCAACACACTTTCAATTCTTTTTTTAAAAACAGATGTTTCACGTAAGTATATTAAGTTTTCCTAGAGCCCTGAAGGTTTAATGGGAATATGGGAAATGAGGCTTTGGTGAGCCAGAGGCTAAGCCATCAGGACTTCTGACTAATTGGATAATGGACTATTGGAGTTTTACTCTATACAGGTCGTTCTGTTACAACGTCCGTTCCTATAAAGTGAATTGGATACAGTACAATTGATGCATTAGGGTTACGTGGGCCAAATTCCTTATAATACAATTTTAATCAGAAACTAAAGAATCATTTAAGACTTACTTTGGAAAATGACAAGTGGAAAAAAGCTATCTTGGGGGAAAAAAATCTTAGAAAAAAATTCTATTTACATGTAAAAGAATTTGATTCCGCAGTAATCGAACACCATCGGCTGTTAGTTTCACTGTAGGAGGCAAGTGGAAATTGACAAGCAATCGTTTCTGTTGATACTTGCACAATGAAACCCTATTAAACTATGTAACAAACAGCCTTTAGTGTTTTTAACTTGCAATAACAAAATAAACTTCTCGCTGCTAAAATCACCTCTATTGTTGAACATCCTGTGGGAAAACTAACTTTGTTATTGTGAGTCTGAAACTCTCTAACCCCCAAGGCCCATTTCCCCCATTGACACAACTTTTTTTTAATATATAAACACAACTTTCTATAACGAGAGGTTTCTTAGGAAAGCAACTATCGCGTTAAAGCAGAACTACCTGTACATGAGAAAGGAGAAGATCATGCAGAACTATTGCAGGGAAAGGAACCAGGACCGAAAGATCGACTGTCCATTTCCGTCCACAGATGCTGCCTGACCCGCTGAGTTCCTCCAGCATTTTGTTTGTTGCATTTGGATAACTCTTTCAGTCTCACAAGTGAGTCATATGATCTGCCTAGTGCTCTGTCACTTCATGACCAGTCCCTGCTCTGTCATATCAACAGTGATTAGAGGGGGAAATCAGCCTGAAGTAAAACAATAAGTGCTGGAAATACTCAGCAGGTCAGGCAGCATCTGTGGAGAGAGAAAGAGAGAACATTTAATGACCCGTCGTCAGTACTAAGTTAGAAACCAACTGTTTTAAGGGGGACTATTGGACAGAATAAGGAGAATGTTTGTGAGACAGCAGAGACCATGGAGGACTGCCAAAAAAGAGACAGTGGTGTTGTCAGCTTAACGGTGGTAAAAGTTTGTTCATTGCAGCTAATCTGTCCAGAGGTGCAAACAGGAGTTAAAGGAGGATAAAGAATTTTAAAATCAATGTGAAACACATTAACATTTTCTTAAACAGTTATTGATTGTTAATTATCATTAGTGACTCTCCGACGTTTTTTTTTGTCAGAATCTCTTCCACGTTCGGCTTAAGTTCTACGACTCTCCCCGGCGGGGAACAGGTTGAAGGTGACAAGTAACTCACCACAGTTGGTTCGTCCAGTTTTGCCCCCTCCTTCCGCAGGAGAGGCCTCTCCAAAGGTCGCAGGTACACACTATCCCAGCTGAACCACTCATCATATCGATGGTTCCAGCGCTTGAAGTGAATCAACACCTTGCCCTCCTCATAATCGATCTTCTCTATGTGCGCCGTGTACCTGCGGGGAAACACGTAGAAACCACCAAGGTTTGGGGTCAGTGCCAGCTTGTTCTTGGGACGTTGGGATGTGGTGTCTCAGACTGGTTGGGGGAAACAAGTCAGCAGAAGTGGAACTGGTCTGGGGGCTGTCAAGCCAGTACTGGGGACAGGGACCCACCTGCGCAGCCGGACCTCATAGATCAGTACAGTATAGGAACAGGCCCTTCAGCCCACCATGTCTGTGGTGACCATGGTGCCCTTTTAAACTAATCCCATCTACTTGCTCCAGGTGCATATCCCTCCATTTCCTGCCTGTTCACGTGCCTGTCCAAATGCCTCTTAAATGTTGCTGTCGTATCTGCTTCCACCTCCACTCTGCACAGCACATTCCAGACTCCAGCTTTGCCACAAAACAACTTGCCTCACCAATCTCCTTTAAATTTTTCCCCTCGCACCTATGTCATCTGGTATTTGACATTTTCACCCTGGGAAAAAGGTAAGATATTTAGCTACTAGTCACATGTACATCGAAACACACAGTGAAATGCATCCTTTTGCGTTACTGACAGTGTTCTGGGGGCAGCCCGCAAGTGTCGCTACTCTTCCGGCGCCAACATAGCATGCCCACAACTTCCTAACCCGTACGTTTTTGGAATGTGGGAGGAAACCAGAGCACCCGGAGGAAACCCACGCAGACACACGAGGAGAACGTACCTGCCTCAACCACTTCCTCTGGCAGCTCATTCCACATAGATACCACCCTTTGTGTAAAAAATTGTCCCTCAAGTTCCTATTAAATCTTTTCCCTTTCACCTTAAACCTATGCCCTCTAGTTCTTGATTCCCCAACCCTGGAAAAAAAAGGTGAGTGTGTTCACCCTCTCTATGCCCCTCATGATTTTGTACACCCCTCATTCTCCTACATTCCAATGAATAAAGTCCTAGCCTGTCCAACCTCTCCCTATAACTCAGTGCTCAAGTCCTGGCAATATCCTTATAAATCTTTTCTGCACTCTTTCCAATTTAATTATGGCAGTGTTAGAGCGAATATTCAATGATGTATGTTGAGCAATACGATATGGGGTAGCTATGGACGTTCCTGACTAATGGAGAAATTAGCTTGTGGACAGTTCTCAGCAACGGAACCCTTATGTAACCCAGGACTGCCTGTACTCACTCCTCCTCCCCTCTCTCCCCATTCTGCAACAACTTGTAAATCATCTTTAATGTAGCCAAAATAAATCTCCTGTTTCAATGTCACCTGGCTTCCCATTTAGTTATTAGTTTGACGAGCAATGTTCCACCGGTGTTCCGAACTACGGACGATGGTTTGAAAGTAGGAATGCCTGTTTGTAGAACGTCGCCACTTCACGACCTCAGTACACTCCAAAATGTTAGTACAGGAGCAGGATCAAAGGATCAGTATTCTTGTCATACACCCTGTGAATATGCAGTTCAGCAGCATCAGACTTGGTCAATACTTGGACAGGAAACCAGGTGCAGGAGAATTGGTGCCCAGGGTAAACAAATGATTCAACCAGTGGACTCAATGCACCACTGACACACTGCACTGGAGATACTAAACAAACAGAAAAGTGTTAACAACCTCATATTTAATTGACATGCTATTTGCGAAAATCTTACAATTTTCTGCACCGTGTGTGTGTTCAAGTGCTTCTTAACTTTATCATTGAAAATTCTGGCTCTAACATTCTGCACTCACATTCCACTGACCTAGACTCTACAACCTACAAAAACAGTTTCCATTTACACTTCCCCCTGCAACTTCCTTTAATATCTTCAAAGAATTTGATCAAATCACCCACTAATCTTTAAATCCTGAAGGATGCAGCCTTTACTTGTGAAGGAAGGCTATATACAAACTGGGATTCAAATAAATTTTCAAGTGCCTAGATACTGTAGATGAACTAAAGCACTGAACTGTGCAGACTAATTGTAAAGTTGCTGCATGCATTTTGTTTTCTTACAGGAGCCAGTTTTAATTTTTGTGCAAAGTTTCTAGCAGAGCAGTGGCTCCAAGAGTCGGTCGCACAACACTCACCATTTCTTCAGTCGATCTCGTGCTTCGAGGCGAGCGCCCACTTCAAATGTAATACCCCGCCTACTGGGAGGTCTCTTGGACATCTTCAATACACTTTATTCCCTGTACAGAACAGCACAAATCTTTGTAAGTTACCAATGCACGTGGCAAAACACATCCAACGTAGTGTCCCTGCAAACCAGAAGTTATAGTGTGGGTGGCACAGTTGTAAAAGCTGCTGCCTCCCAGCTCCAGCACCAGGCTCAAGGTCTGATCCCCGGTGCTAGCTTTGTGGAATTCACACCTTCTCCCTGTGACTACGTGTGGGTTTCCTCCAGGTGATCTGGTTTCTTCCCACATCCCAAGAGCATAAGGGTTGGTAGGTTGATCAGCCACATTGAATTGCCCCTACTGTGTGCAGATGATAGATAGAACCAGGAGAGTTGATGAGAATACAGGGAGGACAAAATGGGTTAGGGTAGGATTAGTGTCACAAATGGGCAGCATGGACTTGAAGGGCCAAAGGGCCTGCTGCCATGCTGTCTCCTTCTATGGCTTTAACTGGTTTTGTTTTATGTTACTCACAGCTAGTATTGGTATATTATTGTCACTTGTACCAAGGTACAGCGAAAAACTTGTCTTGCATACCGTTTGTACAGATCAATTCATTACACAGTGAATTGAGGTAGTACAGGGTAAAAGCAATAACAGAATACAGAGTAAAGTGTCACAGCTACAGGGAAGTGCATTGCAGGTAGACAATAAGGTGCAAGGTCAAACAAGGTAGATTGTGAGGTCAAGAGTCCATCTCATTGTATAAGGGAACTGTTCAATAGTTTTATAACAGTGGGATAGAAGCTGTCCTTGAGCCTGGTGGTATGTGCCCTCGGGCTCCTGTATCTTCTGCCTGATGGGAGAAGAGAGAATGACCTGGGTATTTGTTGCCCAGACCTAACTTCACCTGTGAAGATGACAGACAGCTACCAGTCCGTGCACTGAAGGCACTCCTGACTTCAGACTTAGCAAAGGTGATAATTCTGCATTCCATAACGTTTTACCTTGTGCTACCTCAATGCACTGCGTAATGAATTGATCTGTATGAACGATATGCAAGACAAGGTTTTCACTGTACATGCGACAACAATAAAACAATTCCAAGTCAGGATGCATTTAAGCAGAAGCATGCTAGACAGAGAAAACAGTTACGTACTTAGGATTAAATCAGGAGGGGTGGAGCATAAACAAGCATTCAGTGGGCAGCCCTCTCACCTCTTTCAGGTGGTGGTGGGTTCAAGACCCACTCTGGAGACACGAGCACTAGAATGCAGACTGCCGCTGTTGGATTAGGGTCCAGATTGTTGTTTTTACAATGTTTTTTCCTTGTAGTTTTAGCTTTCTTTATGCTTGCTTATAATCACTTGTTTATCTGTAAACTTTTAGTAACTTGTAGTACATTCAGTTCTATACTTCCGCAGTTTCTTTGTCTGCAAAGCTGAAGTGTGACTCAGTCAGTACCTGTTCACAGGTTTCCATATCTAAACCCGTTTGCAGTATAAAGGGAGAGCATGTGGTCAAGTTCTTTGTTACTTCTTTACTTGCCTTGCTTGCTGGTAATAGGCTGACCCTGTCTGACCTGTACTACGATGAACATCTAATGGAACGGCCGTAACCAAAATATATGTGTCTCATTCTTGACTTCCGAAGAAACTTCTGGATAACATCATGTCCAGATCTAACGACGCTCTCCTGCAGTACTGAGGGAGAGCAGCATTGCTAGCAGTGCTGCTGCCAGCTGAAATATTAAGCCAAGGACCTGCCTGCATTCTCAGGTGGCATGGGCCAAGCAGGAGAGTTATCCCAATGTCACCGGTGCCTCAACTAACATCACTAGAAAGGATTTTCTGGTCAGAGGGGCCAACATTTGAATACGACGATAAGTCAAACTTTAGCTGCCGTGTACGAAATAAAAATCTGAGATACAAATTTCAAGAGTTGGGGAATCCTGAACAGTACTTTTCTCTCAATCACCATCATAACACAAATGTTAAATGTGTCATTACTGCACTATTGTTTATGGGAGCTTGCTGTGCAAAACTGGCTGTCCCATTTCCTACATTACAATGGTCATTATACTTCAAAAGCTACTTCACTGGCTGCATGGCACTTTGAGACATCTTGCAGTCAACAAAGCTGCTGCTGTAATAAAAGCACCTTTCCAGTTTCGGAGGGAGAAAACCTAGGTAGTCAACACTCATCCACAAGTAGACAAGGAGAATGTATGAAAATCAAAACAAAACCTCAGACGCTGGATATCTGGAAGAAAAATCAAAAAAATGTTGGAAAAGCTCAGCAAGTCAGGCAGCATCTGTGGAAAGAGAAACAGTCAACGTTTCGGGTTCATGAGAACCGGGAAAGAGAGAGATACAAGCTAATTTTCAGCAGTTGCCCATTACTGCATTTTGACTGAATCACAAACATTTCCTTTGTTCTGCACATTCCCCAACCTCCTTCCTGCTGAAAACTAAGTTGTATCTCTCTTTTTTCCCCCCAGTTCTGATGAAGGATTGCAGACCCAACATGATGGTTGTTTCTCTTACCACAGATGCTGCCTGACCTGAGTTTTTCCACCAGTTTCTGGTTTTGTGAAGAGGATATAAGAGTTTCAAGGAGGATGTGGAGAGGCTTTGGAGTGGGGTGGGGGGGGAGGGGTGCGGTGCGGTAGAACGACATGGCAGATGGGATATAACAAGGTAGGCTGTGTGGTCATCCAATTTAGTGGAAAAAATAGAAAAGCTGAGGACTTTCTATAAATAATGAGAGATTGAGTGCCCTTGTACACAAATCACTGGAGGCTAATATGCAGGTTTAGCAAGCAATTATAAATGCAAACTATGTGTTGTTCTTTATTGTGAGAAGATTTGAATAAAGATAGCTTACTGAACTTGTGTAGTACTCCAGCGAGATGGTACTTGGAACACTGCCCACAGATCTGGGTTCCCTACTGTATGGTGGACATAATGATGGAGGGAGTGCAATATAGGTTCACCACAATGAGTACTGAGATGGTCCAGGAGGATAGATTAACCAGATTGCATGCATACTCTCCAGATATGGAAGAATGAGAGCCAATCCCAATGAAGTGATGAAATTCCTAAGGGACTTGATAGGGTAGATGCAGGAATGATTTTATTTTCCCCTGCCTGGCATGTCCAGAACCAGGAACTACCATCTCAAAATCAGGGGTCAGCCATTCATGACCAAGATGAGATGAAAATACTTCATCCAGAAGGTGGTGAATCTTTGAAGTTTTCTACCCAAGGGGTCTAATTACCGAGTACATTCATAACAAAGTCCAATAGATTTTCAGAGATTAAGGGACATGGGATTTGTCTAGCAAGGTGGTGTTGAGAGGAAAGATCAGCCATGAATTGCCCAGCACCTACAAGGGGCAGAATGGGCTACTCTGGCTTCTAAAGTCAGCAATTGTGGGTTACCAAATGCAGTCATTACCAATCTTCTGCAGAGCAATTGGCTGCCACAACACAGAAGAGCCAAGAAAAACAAGCAGCAAATTCTCCAGCAGTTTGAAAACAAGAGCTGGAGCACGCGAGCCATTCTAACCCACTGGAGTATCTCCCGAGGGGTTTCAAACAGGACGAGGCGAATTTCCAACAGCCTGGGACGGTGATGATGGAGTTACAGGTTCTGTGGCCTGGAGCTCCACCCAGTGGTAGGACCTTTACTAGTGCCTTTCATGTTCCCTTAGCAATGGCCACTGTGCTCCAGCTATATTCTTGAGTAGTCACTGAAGTAATGTAGAGAGGAGCAGGGCAGCTAATTTGTGCCCCCAAAGTGATAGTAAGCAATTTCAAGGAATGTTGAGTAATGGATAAACATTGGCCAGGACACCAGGCAGACACCACTGATCTCTGAAATAGTGCCACAGGTTCTTTCACCAATCACCTGAGAGAAGTTTGGGCCTTGGTTTAACATCCAAAAGGTACCACCTCCAACAAGCAGCTCTTCAACAATGCAGTAGACTTTTGGGGCCCCAGGTTTCTGGAGTGGTTCTGCAGCTCACAACCCAGAGTGAGCCACAGCTGACAGTCTAACGTGTGGTAGGAGTGCGCAATTGAAGCTATGACTGCAACAGCTTGTTTAATAATAGATTGAACAACATTGTCTGAAACCATGGCGGCACAGTGGCTCACCCAGTGAAGCCGCTGCCTCACAGCTCCAGGGACCCGGGTTCAATCACGAGCTTGGGTGTTTGCTGTGTGGAGTTTCTGCATGGGTTTCCTCTGGGTGCTGTGGTTGGTAAAACAGTGCGGGCTGGTAGGTTAATTCGCTGCGGTGAATTACTCCTGGTGCATTGGTGATTGAATTCGAGAGGCGTTGGTGGGAATGAGGGGAGAATAAAATGGGATTACGTAGAAGTGTAAATGGGTGGTCGGTGGTCAGTGTGGGCTTGGTGAACTCCACGACAATGAGTTAGTGGTGAGCAAAACTTGTATGCAAGACTCACAGATCGTCTGTCCCACAGCAAAGCCTATTTGCTCAATCTGTTTAAGCAGCACACTACAGTAAAACTTCAATGATACGCTATGATCCCATTGGTTTGGCTCCTGACTCACCAGTGCCAATTTGTACACTCCCTCTAAGCTCACTGGGGCCCTGGTTCCAATGGGCCTTCTCACACACCTGCACTCCCTTTAATCTCACTGGAAAATTATACTACTGTACTGTGTAACATCTACAAAATCAGTGAATTAAAAGCGTTGCTGTATTAATTGGAATAACAATCATCGGTACAGTACAAAGTCCCGAGCATACTGGATTATCGAAGTTTCACTGTAAACAGGGAACTGTTTTACCCAAGAATAGAGTGGTGACTAGACAAGCCCCAAGTCTGTACAAACTAGACTTGCCACTGAAACTTCTTCAACACCTCATGATTAAAGCTGGGAGCATTCACCAGCAAATGCACTGAATGGAGGACAGTTATGCAAGTGTCAGCTGTGGCTCAGTAGGTTGCACCCTTGATTCTGAGTCAGAAGGCTGTGTGTTCAAATCCTGCTCCAGAGACTGGAACACTATAAACAAGGCTAACACTCCCGTGCAGTAATGAGGGAGTGCTGCAGTTGGAGATGTCACTGTTCAAAATGAAAAGTAAACTGTCCTCCCAGGTGTTTTTAAAATAATTCCAACACACTATTTTATAGTGCAGGGGAGTGTGCTGTGGCAACAATTCAAATCTCAACCAACATCACTAAAACAAGATCTGATTGTGATTTTTTACTGTTTGTGGGAACTAGTTACACACAAACTGGCTGGGGCGAGATCACCAATCACACCCATCTTGGTCTCAATGTATATAACCACAACAGAATGAAAAATGCTAATAAAGGCAGGTGTGACTTGTAGGAAATTTATGTAAATTGTCATACAGCACGGAAACAGGCCCTTTGACCCAACTCATCCACACCGGCCAAGATGTCTACCCAAGCTAGTCCTATTTGCCTGCGTTTGGCTGATATCCCTCTAAACCTTTCCTATCCATGTACCTGTCCAAATGTCTTTCAAATGTCCTACAGCAAATTAGCCCACTGTGTCCATACCTGGATGGTAGTTCCACTCTACAGCACTTGCCTTTTAAGTGCTCATCTAAATACTTCATAAAAATTGTGAGACTACCTGCCTCAGGTAGTGTGCTCCATATACCCACCACCCTCTGTGTGAAAAACTTGTCCCTCAGATCGTTTTTAAATCTCCCCCCTCCATCTTAAATCTATGCCCTCTAGTTTTAGTCTCCCCTAAACTGGGGGAAAAGACTGAACATTCACCTTATCCACACCCCTCATGATTTTACAAGCCTCTATAAGGTCACCCCTCAGCCTCCCACACTCCAAGGAAAATAGTCCCAGCCTATCCAGCCTCTCCTTGTATCTCAAGCCCTCCAGTCCCGGGAACAGCCTTGTGATTCTGTTCTATGCACTTTCCAGCTTCTTGTCTTCCTTCCTATAGCTGGGCAACCAGAACTACACGTAATACCCCACGTGTGGTCTCACCAACGACTTGTGGTTGCAACATGACGTTCTGACTCTTGTACTCAATGCCCTGACCAACGAAGGTAAATGTGACAAACACCTTCTTCACCACCACCCTGCATACCCATGCCGCTACTTTCAGGGAACTATGTATCTGTACCCCTAGGTCTCTGTCCTACCACACTCTCCAGGGCCCTACCATGGACTATCCATACGAGCCCCATCACTTCTTGTCAACAGTTCCAAAGAAAGCTTAACCTGAAATGTTAACTTTTTCCCTCGCCACAGATGCTGCCCGACTCACTGGGTATCTCCAGCATTCTAACTTTTCTTTTACTTTGGACGTAGCATCTGTAGTATTTTGCTTATGAATAATTCATCCAAGAACTCACTGCCTGACACCACCCTTCCCACAGAAACGTGGACGAGGCCAGTGCAAAAGTAAATCACTGGTGATGAAGCTTTTCGGGGTGTTCTGTGGGTGTGAAAGGAGAAACTTTACGGTAAGTCCATCCACATTGACTTGAGCAAATCTGAAGGTGCCAGCTGCTCCAGACAGCAGGTCTCAGTTGGCTGCAGAGGGAGAGAGCTCTTTGCTCCAAGGTATGGTGGTAACACATAACGGCAGGGGTTGTGAAGCCCTGTTTGGTGAAACTGTCTGCCGCCTTTCACTGGTGAAGTTCACCCCGTGTCCCACGGTGAGAGATGCGGGAGCATTTAGCACAAAGTCTCCGGTGTGTATTACAGAAACCACAATGGTAGCCACTACATTTTTCACCAAAGACCGCCAAACCTTCAGCGGAAGACAGTCAGCCAAGACAGCACAGTGGTTCCTCCAGATGATCCTGGACCGTTGCACCAGAAGTATGCGGTGCAGAGGGCAGGAAAACATTCGGACAAAGGTGGGAGCGTAACCAGAAACAGAAACCAAGTGAGTGAAGTCATTCTGCAACCAGCTTTCTTGCACAGCCACTGTGGATGCTGGCAAGTGATGGACAAGTGGCACGTTCACCCAGGAGTTACACACACCACCCATTATGATGAGGGGCAGACAGAGACAGGGAATTGATTGGAGATTATACAATAACTTGTCAGGCAAGAGACTGAAAAGTTCAGCAACTGGTTTCTACTCTTAAAGTTTAAGGGAGTTTTGAGTTATCATCAGGACAACAGGACTAATCTTAAAACCAAATCTGCAGAGCGCAAGTGAAACACCGCATCAGAATAACGACATTCTGCATTGAGAAAGACCCTCAAAGATCAAGATTTTCCCCAATCTTAAATCCCCGATCCAGACTTCCTCCCCTCTCCACCGCAACCTTCCCAGGGACATGAGAGATTTGAGGAATAACAGAACATGGGGAAGACTCCAACACCATGTCTACAACACCAGGTCTTATTTCTTTCTCTAAAATCGAGGGCAAGAACCTAGGTACACAGACCTGACAGCCATGTTACAAAATGGACCCAGAGTCACTGGAGCAACTGCAATGAAGATTCACAAGGATGTTTCTGGAATTAAAAGCTTGTAACTTACAGGGGTGACTGAACAAATTAAGGTGCTTTCCTCTACAAAAAAAGTGGCTTGAGACCCGACCGCAAAGGCCTTTAACATTACAAAGAGATTCTGCAAATGCTGGAATCTGGAGCAACACACACAAATCCTGATCAGTCCTGATGAAGGGTCTCGGCCCTAAACGTCGACTGTTTATTTCCCTCCATAGATGCTGCCTGACCTGCTGAGTTCTTCCAGCATTTTGTGTGTGTTAACATTATAAAGGAAGTCTAAGTGAAATATGGAGAAGTGTTTTCCACTTGCAAGAGAGTAGGACCAAAATACAAGAATTTTAATTATTTTATCTCAAAGATTTAATTTTTTAAAAATAATTTTACTTTATTTTTAATTATTTAAATCTGTTTGAATAATTTTTTGATAATCTATCAGAGATACTTAAAAATAGCTTAAAAGCATTTAACAGCTGGCAAACTGTTAACCTCAGAGAGTTCTGGGGTGGGAATTCATGGAACTTGCTCTGCTTCACATTCCCACTCACATCCCAAGGATACAAATCCAATCAGGAATTCAGAAAGAGGAACTTGCTACCACAGGGAGTCATTTAGACAGAGAGCATTGATGCATTTTCAGGGAAGCTGAATAAACAAGGGAGAAAGGAAGATTACACTAATACCATGAGATAGAGTGGGAGGATGGTGTGGATTGTAAACACAGTGCGGAGAGAGTAAGACAAGGCAGAGTAGTGCTGTAAATCTGCTGTAATCAGCAATAACTGGCAAGACAACACCTGAAGCACTGTGCGCAGTCTTGGGCTATGTACTTTGTCTAAATGACTCCCCATGGTAACAAGTTCCTCTTTCTCAACACTCCCTATTGGATATACCAACCTCAAACAGTGCAGCATAGAGCCACCTGTGTGAGTTCTAGGACACACAGATAGGGAGATGGCTGGTCTCCCTAAACGAGGAAGGATATGATTGCAGTAGAGGGAGTGCCGTGAAGGTTCACCAGAATGGGTGGCTCAGTGGCTCAGCAGGTAGAGCTGCTGCCTCTCAGCTCTGGAGACCTGGGTTCAATCCCAGCTCCAAGTGTGGGGTTTATGCGTTCTCCCTCTGATTGTGTGGGTCGCCCCCTGGTGCACAGAATGGAGTCACCGAGGACAAAGGCAGGTAAGAGTTTGAGTAATAGGAGTCATACAGCACGGAAACAGGCCCTTCGGCCCAACTCATCCATGCCAACCAAGATGCCCATCCAAGTTAGTCCTATTTTCCCACATTTGGCCCATATCCCTCTAAACCTCTCCTATCCATGTACCCATCCAAATGTCTTTTAAACCTTGTTATTTTGCTTGCCTTAACCACTTCCCCTGGCAGCTCAGTTCAAATACACACCACCCTCTGTGCGAAGCTGTTGCCCATCAGGTCCCCTTTAAAATCTTTTCCCTCTCACCTTATTTTAATTTATCTCAATGTTTTAACTATTTGTTATTTTTAAAATTAATTTTATTTTTAATTATTTAAAATTAGCTCAAAACCATTTAACAGCTGGCAAATAGGAAAGACGTTATTAAACTAGAAAGAGTGCAGAAAGATTTACCAGGATGTCGCCTGGACTTGGGGGCCTGAGTCACAAGGAAGGGTTGTGTAGACTGGGACTTTATTCCCTGGAATGTAGGAGATTGAGGGGTGACCAGATAGAGGTGTATAAGGTCATGAAGGGCACAGACAGGGCAAAAGCACGTAGTCTTTTTCCCAGGGAGCGAGTGCCAAAATCAGGAGGGCACAGGTTTAAGATCAGAGGTGAGAGGTTTAAAAAGGACATCAGGGGTAGCTTCTTCACGCAAAGGGTGGTGAGTATTTGGAATGAGCTGCCAGAAATAGTGGTTGAGGAGGGCACATCAGCAACATTTAAAAGCCATCTAGATAAGTACGTGGATAGGAGACGTTTAGAGGGCTATGGGCCAAACACAGGCAGATGGGACTAGCTCGCTGGGCAACACAGTTGAGTTGGGCCAAAGGGCCTGTTTCCATGCTGTATGACTCTTTACTGTTAACCTCAGAGCATTCTGGAGGTGGGGGTTTTAGGGAACTCGCTCTGCTTCATGTTCCCACCCACATCACATTGTTTAATTGGATACTGTAAATTGCCCCAAGTGAATGTGGATGGCAGGAGAATAAAGGGGGTGTTGATGATGGACACACGAGTGAGAATAGGTTACAGGAAAATAAATGGGGGAAGGGATTGCTCCGAGAGTCAGCATGGACTCAATGGATCAAATGGCCTCCTTCTTTGTCAAGAAATACAAAAAAAAGTGTCTACCCTAGAAGGAAAGATCAAGGATTTGGTCCACATTTACTCAAAGATGCCGAGATTTTGTCTTCCTCTGGTTTGAGAGAGAAGAACTCGTACTGTAAACAGCAGAACCCCTAGGGGCGTTGATGTACAGTGGGATCTTGGGGTGCAAATCCACAGCTCCCTGAAAGTGGAAATTCAAGAGACTAGGGTGGTAAAGGCGGCATACGGCACACTTGTCTTCATCTGTTGGGGGCACTGAGTATAAAAGTTGGGAAGCCACATAGCAGCTGTGTAAAACTTTAGTCAGGCCACATGTGTGGATTACTGTGCTCAGTTCTAATCACCACATTACAGGAAGGATACGGGGAATTTGGAGAGGGCGCAGAAGATGTTGCCTCGGTTAGAAAGTATTAGCTACAACGAGAGGTTGGACAAACCTGGGTTGTTTTCTCTGGCGTTTCAGGAGAAAATGATGAGGGGCATAGATAGGGTAGGTAATTGGGAGTCTTTTTCCCTAGGGTGGAAATGTCAAGTAATAGGGATTATAGGTTTAAGGTGAGAGGGGGAAAGTTTAAAGGAGATTTGCAAGCCTGGTTTTTGTTTGAAAAGCACAGAGTGGTGGGTGCCTGGAACATGCTGCCAAGGGAGGTGGTAGAAGATACGACAGCAACGTTTAAGAGGTATTTAGACAGGGATGTGAACAGGTAGGGGATGGAGGGATATAGTCCAGGTGCAAGCAGATATGATTGGCTTCGTGGTCGGCACAGATATGCTGGGCTGAAGGGCCTGTTCCGGTGCTGTACTGTCCTATGTTTTAGATTCCACGAGCAATATCTCAGAACTGAGGAAAGATTTCTTCAATGAGAGGGTTGTAAATCTTTGAAACCCTCTGACGTACAGCTGTCAGCGATCAGTTGTGGTTGATGCTGATAAATGTTTGGATACTAAGGAACGTGGAGACCGGGTTGGAAAGTGGACACGACTCTCTGGTTCAGCTATGATTTTGACAGGCTACAGAACTATTTGTCCTACTAATTCCAATTTAACCCAACGATCTGTTCGTGATGCAATCACAGGAAGGGCCAGCAGTGGAATATGCTGGTAGTCCACTGCAAATCATCTCTCAGGAAAAGTGTAGCAATTTCAGAAAAGCAATATCTCCAGGACTGTGGAGACAGGGACCAAACACAAAGTCAAAGTAAAGTTTATTGTCATATGCACAAGTGCAATGAAAAACTTACTTGCAGCAGCATCACAGGCACATAGCATCAGATACACAACATTCACAAGAAAGACAAATTAAACATAAATTATACACAATTTTTTACAAGAGAGAACACAATTAGAAGAAAACAAAGTCCATTGTAGTGCAAAGTGGTCATAGTGTTGCCACACTGAGGTAGCGATGAGGATTGTGCAGGTTGGTTCAAGAACCGAATGGTTGAAGGAACGTAGCTGTTGTTGAACCTGGTGGTGTGGGACTTCAGGCTTCTGTAGCTCGAAAATTCCCAGGACACAATAATAGTCGATGCCATCGAGCCTACTAAACAATAACCTGAGTTTATATTACACCTTCAACATAAAAGAACATCCTAAGGTGCAGGTAGAAGTTAACATTACAGGTGAGAGAAAGCTGTTAGGTTTTAAGGAGAGTTTTAAAGGGAGGCAGAGGTTTAGGAAGAGGATTCTGGAGCTTCAGATCCATGTAGCTGAAGGCACCACTGCTAATGATGAGCAATTATCATCATAGACACTCAAGGTACAGGACAAGGGAGCACAGATCCGGGAGCTGCAGGACTGGAGGAGGCGAGACCATGAGGTTATGTGAAAAGAGGGATAAGCAGTGCGCAAGTGAGAGCCAGTGTTGGTCAGTGAGCACCAGGATAATGGGACGGATGAGCTGTTAGCATGCAGGCAGCAGAGTTTAGAGAAGTTCAAGTTTACCCAGAGATCAGAAATGAGTAATGAAATATTAAGAGTCTGACAATGTCATAAACAAAGATTAGATCAACAGGAAGTGTGTCAAGGCAGAAAAACAGCAGTAAAAGGTGATACCCGCAGGACTGGTGATGGAGATGAGATTGAACAGACCTGCACAACGGTAATCCTATCTCAGCAATGGCCACCACTTGCACTATCATGGAATTGTCTCTGATTATGTTTTTTTGCACTAAGGTCTTGCTTTGCAGTCTTTCTTCCTTCCCTGTCTTGTGTAACTTGTATATACTTTATGCACAACTTGTATTCTCTGTGTTGTTTGAATCTATGTGCCTGTGATACTGCTGCAAGTTTTGCCATTGTACCTGTACCTCCCCTTACTCATGCATATGACAATAAACTCGACTTGACTCGAGGTTGGAGCTGCAGTTCGTGACATTCATCGGTGTCAGTTCCACTGAAGTGTTACGCCCTACGATGGAAGACCGGCATTCAACGGCACTTACACACCAATGCCACAATGCCTCTCTTTCCAGTCATCAATGCAAGGGAGTGTGCATTTCCTCCAGCAACATACTAAATCCCCTGAAAGAAATCTAATCAAGGGCAGCTGACAACTAAGCAAGGTTCATTCTCCCAGCTCACGTCATCTTTAGCTCAATCAGAAAGTGTCCTCTAATCACTATCCCATAATCGGCTGACAGTGAATATCGTGAGCCTTCTAAAATCAATCACAGCATCCTATAAAGCAGACCCAAAAAAACCAAATCACTGCAGGAGGACTGTTCTCTACTTTATACCTTCAAATAGCAAGGTTACTTGGTAAATGTTAATGGCCGCACACAGAGCTGCCAGCATCCTGTCCAACTTCTTAAGGAACAAGGAACTCGGGTTATGATTGTACATTACAGTGCCCAAAGCCAGCAGGCAAACTGCACCAATCGCAGTGTGTTGAAATGTCTGCATTGAGTTCTAAATATTTTTGGACAAGGTAAGAAAATAATCTGACAATCACAGATGCATCAGACCTAACACCACAACCAAACAAGAAACTAAAGGCACTCTTAGAAGAGACACTGATGACAGTTAACACACCTGCAAAATGCCCGGTACACTTGCCAATTTACATTGCCTGAATAAAAAGTATCATGTCATCCAATCGCTGCCTTTCTCAAAACCTATTTAATACAAGTCAGCGTTTTGTTTTAAGGTCAAACCTCCTCTCTCCAACTTTCTCCCCCTTTCCTGAAGGAACTGTGTAAACATCCAGCAAAAAAAAACCGACAGGCTTACAGAGGAAGGGTAGGGAGTGTGACTAATTGGATAGCACTACTAAATGAGCCAAAAGGCCTCTTTCGGTACTGCATTACACAAAGTCACACTCACACCCACTGGCACACGATTTAAGATACACCAGTGGTCATTATGATTCACCCAGTGTACACATCATTATGCTTTTCAATCATGGGATGAAACACAACACACTCAATTACAGTTCAGGATTGTTATCTAGGCACCCTGGTTAACGGTCCTTATCTCTGCTTTGGAGATGTGATGCCAAATCCAGTTCTACCCAGTTCCTGTTACAAAGAGCAAGCAATTAAAGTAGCAAACATTGCAACCTGGATCTGGGTCATGGCCATCTTATTAATGAGCACGAGTGAGTTGCTCACATCTTTCTGAGCTCTCTTCATAACTTATGCACTTTCCTGACTGAGAGCAGCAAGATCCTTGTTTCCACTTTATTTGTGAGTGATTCTAATTGGCTCCATTCTTTGAGTGAAAGCTTCTGGCTTTCCTTTGGCACAGCTACACATGACCCCAAAGAAGCCTCCCAATGTCAAACACATACCCATGCATCACCGTCCACTCCCAGTTCAGTAGGAACCAATAGTTTGTGACGCCAACCGACCTCTTCAGTAACAAACCACAGCAACCCAAAAAAGCAGGATGCATTGCTAAAATGGCACAACTTAATAGAAAGAAACATCTCACAGGTAATGGGAGCATTTAATCGCCCATCCCTAGTTGTCCCTGAGAGATGTTCCACTCCTCCCACATCCCATCCCCATCACTTGAAATGCTGCAGTCCTCCTGGTGAATGTACTATCCCCAATCTGCCAAATAGGGAGCTCTAGAATTTAAACCTATCAACAAGGAGAGAACGGCAACGCATTTCCAAATAAGACCGGTGTGTAACTGGGAGGGGAACCTGCAGGTGGTGGCGTCCTCATACGCAGGTGGCCCTTGTCCTCCTAGTGGTAATGGGCTTAGAAGGTGCTGTCCAAAAATCTGGGGCAGTGCATCTTGCAGGTGGTACACACTGCAGCCACTGTGAGAGGGAGCGGCCGCTCAACAGCGCTGCCAATCAAGCAGGGTGCTGTGCCCTGGATGGTGCAGAGCAGGTGAGCGACTGGCTGCAACATTATTTGCATAGCTCAAGATGGGGGCAAAGCAAATCCAGGTGCACTGATGCACAGAATGAGACAACGTGAGAATCCTTCAGTTAGAGAGTTCACAGCCTGTCTGAACTCCATAATCGAATGAGCCACGGAAAGTCAGCAGAATACAATCTAGAGAAGGACAAAGACAAGAGAGACTTGCAGGTGCTGAAACCTGGAGCACAATATCTGCTGGAGGAACTCAGCAGGTCAGGCAGCATCTGTGGGGAGGAAAGAATTGTCAAAGTTTTGGGTCGAAACCCTACATGTCCTGATCCAAAACGTCGACAATTCCTCCCCCCACAGATGCTGCTTGACCTGCTGAGTTTCTCCAGCAGACTGTTTGTGTTCTAGAGAAGGAACAGTATTTCAGTAATGAAATTCGCACATGGGGACAATGGACAGAATCACAGAGCAGAAGGTAAACTAGTAAATTGGTTTATTGTCACATGTACAAAAGTACAGTGAAAAACATTGCATTGCATGCCACCCATACAGATCATTTCATCACATCAGTACATCGAGGTAGTACAAAGGAAAAGCAATAACAGAATGAATCGAACAGTCCCCTTATACAATAAGATGGACTCTTGACCTCACAGTCTACCTCGTCACAGCCTTGCACCTTATTGTCTCCCTGCACTGCACTTTCTCGGTAACTGTAACACTTCATTCTGCATTCTGTTATTGCTTTTTCCTTGTACTACCTCGATGTACTGATGTGATGAAATCTGTATGGTTGGCATGCAAAACAAAGTTTTTCACTGATCATTCAGTCCATCATGCATGTGCGGGCTCTTTGTTACAGCTATTCAATTTGCCCCAGTTTCCTGCTCTCTCTCATTAACCCTCCAAATATTTGTCCTTACACAATTTAACTTTTGGAAAACATGCTTACAACCTTTTGTATTTCCCTCTGTAGAAAAAACATGCAATGAGAAATAGGTTGTATTTTTCATATTAAAAGGAAAAGCATCAAAGCCTCAGAGGGTGCAGACTTCCTACCAAGATGCAGGGCTCCTCTAACGCTGAGACTGGAAAAAACAGGTTAATCCCCTTAGAACAGTGAAGGTTAAAAAGGAGATTTGAACGATTCAGATGGAGCAAACAAGAGGAACTGCTTCCACAGGCAGGATAAGTACATATAGTCCCCAGGTTATGACAGGGTTCCATTCCTGAGAACCGTTCATTGCCTGAACCGTTCGCAAGTCGGAAATGAAGAACAGTTTGTGGGGGGAGGGGGGAGTTCAGAGAAGCAGTGTGACCAGGAGAGTGAGCAGCCTCACTGACTCAGTGAGTGAACCCGGTCAACGGTCAGTTCTGCTCGGCTCAACTCAGCCTCTGATTACAGTGTCCATAAATCGGGTGTTTGTAACCTTGGGAAGACCTGTAACTAGAAGGCATGGGTTTTTTTTACAGCAAATAAAGAGGAAACACTGTACTCAAAACTCAAAAGAGATGCTGCAATCTGGATTGCTCAGCCCAGAAATCAGAGTGGTAACAGGTTGAATCATAAACACTCGACAAAGAAATGTGTAAACAGAAAACAGTACAGGCCCTTTGGCCCACGATGCTGTGCTGAACTGAACTAATTAAACCAATGACTCCGAATTAATCTCTTCCCCACACACTGACCAAATCCCCCTCAAACGTAAAGCCTGGGGCGAGGAAGAGGAAACGTTGGTCTACAGGGCAAGAGGGACTCAATGGACAGCTTGTCCAGAGAGGCAGCACTGGTATGAGCTAAATGGATTCCTCCTTTACTGGAGGAAACTTCAACAGGGAGTTCAACCTCTGACACACAACAGACCCTCAATAGCCATCTAAACCTCAGGGTGTGACCCAAGAGGTGAGGGTTGGTGTCACTGGTTTAAGGAAATGTACAACCCTATCGCACAGCAACTGGGGAAATACAGTATGTGTGGAGTGGGTATGGGGTGGGGGAATTGTTGGATGAGCCCAGAGGGAGTTTGGGGGTGGAGGGGCGGGGGAGGGGTTGGGGGAGTTGAGGGGAAAATCAATAAATCGAATCCAGGAAAACAAAAGGGGTCTTCAACTGAGAGGGTGGGCATCAGATGATTCGCCAGGGCTGGAGAGATCTGGACGTGTCCGAGAGTGGAATCAAACCATCTGATCCCAGGAGAGTGGGCAACAGCTGCAGCAAGGGGAGCAAAAGGCCCAAGGGGTGGGGTCAGGCCATCCCATGGGCAGGGAGCAGCCCCTAGGGTTGGGGGAGCCATGTCCTGAGGGGTTAGGACGGTACCAAAGAGGGGAAAGTATTGAAGCCCTGAGGAGCAAAACGAGGTGGTGAAGCCCTGAGAGTGGTGTTACCCAAGAGGGATTGAGTAAAGGAGGGTGAGGGGGTGGGGGGTATAATTATAGAGGGATGGGGAATAAGTCCAGAAGGTGGGGCTAACCCAGAGAGGTGGGGGTTGGTGTAGTAAACACCCAAGGGAGGGCTGTAAAGGGAGTCCCTCTCAGTGGGTGGTGAATCCCTTGAATTCTCTCCCCAATTGTGGGGGGGGGGGGGGGGGGGGGGGGGTGGAAAGAGAAGCACTGAGGGGAATGGGATAGTTAGTGAA
The DNA here is from genome assembly GCF_009764475.1 of Pristis pectinata. Classification (NCBI taxonomy): domain Eukaryota; kingdom Metazoa; phylum Chordata; class Chondrichthyes; order Rhinopristiformes; family Pristidae; genus Pristis; species Pristis pectinata. Next base: position 38,290,294 of record NC_067420.1, read on the forward strand.
GCTCCTGGGGGAGGGGGAGGGGAAGGTAATAAAACCCCTGGGTTGGTTTGGGGGGGGGGGGGAAAGAGGGGAAGTAAAACCCCTGGGTGGAGAAGTCTGAAGCCCCAGGGTAATGGGGGAAGGGCATCCCCAGGGTAGTGGGGGGGGGGAGAGGGAGGGGGAAAGGCAGCCCTGGGGTGGTGGGGGGGGGGAGAAGGGCAGCCCCGGGGTGGTGGTGGTGGGGGGGGGGGGGGGAGAAAAGAGGGCAGCCCCGGGGTGGTGGGGGGAGAGGGCAGCCCCGGGGTGGTGGGGGGAGGGGGTGGGGGGAGAGGGCAGCCCCGGGGTGGTGGGGGGAGAGGGCAGCCCCGGGGTGGTGGTGGTGGGGGGGGTGGTGGTGGTGGGGGGGGGAAAGAGGGCAGCCCCGGGGTGGTGGTGGTGGGGGGGGGGAAGAGGGCAGCCCCGGGGTGGTGGTGGGGGTGGGGGGGGGGGGGAAGAGAGGGCAGCCCCGGGGTTGGGGGGGGGAAAGAGAGGGCAGCCCCGGGGTTGGGGGGGGGGGGAAGTGAGGGCAGCCCCGGGGTTGGGGGGGGGGGAAGAGAGGGCAGCCCCGGGGTTGGGGGGGGGAAGAGAGGGCAGCCCCGGGGTTGGGGGGGGGGGGAAGAGAGGGCAGCCCCGGGGTTGGGGGGGGGGGAAAGAGAGGGCAGCCCCGGGGTTGGGGGGGGGGAAGAGAGGGCAGCCCCGGGGTTGGGGGAGGAGGGGGGGGAAGAGAGGGCAGCCCCGGGGTTGGGGGAGGAGGGGGGGGAAGAGAGGGCAGCCCCGGGGTTGGGGGAGGAGGGGGGGGAAGAGAGGGCAGCCCCGGGGTTGGGGGAGGAGGGGGGGGAAGAGAGGGCAGCCCCGGGGTTGGGGGAGGAGGGGGGGGGGAAGAGAGGGCAGCCCCGGGGTTGGGGGGGGGGTCTCGCCGCCTCCCGCGCGCGCAGATGTATCCGTCTGGCGGTGACGCGCCCGGTGCAACCAGCCCGTGGGTGGGGGGGGGGGGTTATTATATATATATATATATTTACACACACACACACATATATATAAATAAATCAATGGGCGGCCGTCCCGCAGGCACCCGGACACCCGCTCCCGGGGCAGGCGGCGGCGGCGGCCCGTTCAACCACCGTCCAGCTGCTCCTCCCTCCTTCCTTCCCTCTCTCTCCTTCCCTCTCTCTCCTTCCCTCTCTCTCCCTCCCTCCCCGGCCGCCCTCCAGCCCCCTCCCCGCCGCCGCCGCTGTTACCTCGCTCTGTCCATGCTGCTGCCGCCGCTGCTGCCGCCGCCTCCGCCGTGACGACTCTTTTTTTCCCCTCTCCCCTCCCTCATGTACAAACTCCACGGGGGGGGGGAGAATAAATATACCCTCCTCCTTCTTGTTCTTCCCCTTCCTGGGGAGGGTGAATAAAAACTTCCCAAAATATGCAGATGAGCCTCCTGTGTGGGGGGGGTAGGTGGGGGGTGTGGGTGGGGGGGGGGTTAAAGCAGAAAGATCCCCCACACAATCCGAGAGGGATTCTGCTGCGCGCCGCAACCAAACTCCTTCCCTCTGAAGGGGCGGGGCCGGGCTGCGGGGAGAGGGGGGGAGAGAGAACCGCCCACCGGCCTCTCCGATTGGCCTCCCGGCTGGCGCTTCGTCTCTCATTGGCTGGGCGCTCACTGTCAATCAGCAGCAAGTTCGAGTGCGCCGCGTTTTTTTTAACCCACCCGGGTCTTTTTCCCCCTCCCCTCTCTCTCTCTCTGTGTCGGGGCCGGGGCCGGGTCCGGGACCGGGACCCTGGGGTGGGGTGGGGGTCAGGCTGGGTCCCGGGGTGGGAAACAGGATGCATGGATACACAAGGGAAGGAAAAGAGGGAGAGAGCAACGTAGATCATTTACTACCGGCCCGGGCTCCCCACCCTCCCCCCTCCCGGGCTCCGCGCTCTTTCTCCTGTTTACACCGGCTTTAGCGGCCGCCATTCCTCCCCTTCAGCTGCTGCTAACCCTCCCCTCCCCCCCCCCCACTCTTCCTGCTGCCTCCCTGGCGCATGCGCGCCAGCCCATGGAACGTCGATACAGGGAAATGTAGCCAAGCCTCGTGTATCAACCGGGGAAGGCGGGAGACGGGCTGATACTCGGTATTAATGGTGATAAAAGCTGCAGGTCTGTAATAGGAAGGCGCCGCTTCGATTCCTTTTTCCCTTTATTACTCATTATGGATCAGACCGTGCAATGCAGGAGAACGCGACTGCAAAACTTCAGTCGTACTTTCAAAGAAGGAACTGGAGAGGCAGTTGAGGAGACCGTGCTGGATATTTATTTCAAATGGGAAACTGATATACAATTTACTGGATACTTTTTATTTCAAATGTGAACTTTATTCACTGAAATATATACAAGAAATACAAAAAAAAGTGTATGGCTTTCTTTACATTCGTAGTGTCGTTTATACACGTTCATCAGTTGTATATATTTGTAGCGTTAGCAGGTCACGTCCCCTCTCTGGGCGATACAAACTTCAAGTGGTTGAGAAGCTTTTGCGCAACAGGACCTTGGATTACTCTGCAAAAAGTCGCCGGAGCCCTCCGCGCCATAACGACTCTAGGTAGGGTTTAAATGGAAACTCCCCTAAATGTAATGTGAAAAGCACCATGTAAATACCAGTGTCTCATCTTGTTCCTGCGTACGTTCGAGGCTGGGAGAACTGAACGCACACGTGCACGCAGAAACGTGGATTTAAATAACAACAGACTTGCATAATATAATTTAATATATCATTTAATCATGTCTTATGCAACATTGTCCTGAGAAATTTTTTAAAGCAATGGAAACACGCTTCTGTAACGTGGACATTGTGCATAGTAAGCCTTCATTAACCACAAGAATACGTTGGCAAAATGATTTTGTAACTGGCCGAACAATCCAAAGGTGTGACCTGCTGACCCAGACACGTGTTCAACACCCAAGATTACAGCCACGTTTCCTCTCCGGTAGTCAGCACTTTCGCAAGGGACTGGAGGGAAATAATAGCACGGGTAATGTAACACTTTGTGAAAACGTGTTCAACGCTCACCCTGTTTGAAACAAGGTGGAGAGAGAGAGATTTATGCACAGAGGGAAATGAATAATAAGCATTGTGACCAACCAACTTGCGGGTCAGGCAGCGTCTGTGGAGGCAGAGGGGCAGTCAGGGTGACTGGAGGTAGACCTCGAAACGCGAAGAGGTGCAGAGCAATGAGCCAGCGCACCAGGTAGGGTGAAGCGAGAGAACGACTTTGAAGGCAGTGCGAGGTGAGAGTGGATTAGGAAGGGACAGAGCCAGCAGGATGATCCGGAGTGGATCTGGCAGGCTGGAGCTCCAGCGGACCTGAAAGGGAGGAGGCAGGCTGAGGCTCAAGCGGACCTGAAAGGGTGAAGCTCGAGCGGACTCGGAAGGGTGAAGGCCTGGCGGTCTGCGGAGGGAGAACCAGGAGCAGGGAATGGACAGAGCGAAGGGGCAACTAACCAAGGAATGCGCAGCAGTCATGGACCGCAAGGTGAAGCAGGGAGAGCAGGGTGACTGGAGGTGGAGCGGGTAATGTGAAGAGGGTTGCGGACACAGCAGGGTTGAAGCAGCAAACGATATGGGTAAATGGGATTGGTTCCATTGCAGATGGGTTCAAGGGAAGCATAGACATGGTGGGCCGAAAGGCCTGTGCTGTATGATGCTATAACTCTGTAAGACTTTCAGGTCGACCCCCCCCCCAGTCCTGATGTAGGAAACGTCCACTATCTGCGTCCACGGATGCTGCTCGATTCGCTGTTCCTCCAGTAACCTGTTTTTTTTATTATTGCTCTAGATCCCAGCAATTGCAGTCGATTGTGTCCCCGTGTCTCGAACATGTCCTGTGATTTCTGAACGGTCCATGAACACGGCATTGTTATTCCTCTTTTGCACAGTTTATTTATTATTTGTAACTTACAGGAATTGTTATGTCTTTAGCACTACTGCTGCTGCAAAACAACACATTTCACGACATATGTCAGTGATAATAAACCTGATTCAGATTCTAATGTGTTAATATCTTGTGTTAGTTTACCTGGCCAGTTGTTCCGAGTTTACCCAGCCATTTTCACGGCAGACTTTTATTTAACGTTGCAATTAATAGAGAAATGTGCAGGGAAACGTCCCTCTTACCTAAAGGTCTTGGCGCTGTCCTGGATGGGTGATGCCTATTGTAGAGAGTTGTGCGTGCAATGAGCGTCCAAGAGAGCAGCCTGGGTTTAGAATCTGTTGCTCCGGATTTCAGCATCTGCAGAATCTCTCGCGTCTCGGCTCTGTCATTTCCTGCTCTTCTCCGTCAAATGATGGATTTCAGCACTCAAGACATGAAGGAGTCAGTAGAACCACTGCCTCTCAGTACCGGAGACCCAGGTTCAATGCGGACCTCTGTCTGTGTGGAGTCTGCAAATTCTCACTGTGACTGTGCGGGTTTCCCCTGTGTCCCAATGAGACGTGCAGGTACATTGATCACTTTTTTAAAATTAGTTTGTTGGTAAAATGGGAAGGGAGTGCAGAAATCGGAGCCCCGGTGCCTGGATGAGTGGTATCCTCCAGTGTAGGAATGTTTACCTGCAATAACAGCACAGATTTGCAAATGCATTGGTTTTATTCAATCATTCGGTGCAAGGGCTAGCATTTACCGTCCATCAATAATTAAATTCAATGAGATGGCGGTGATGAACCACTTCCTTGAACTGCTGCAGTCCTGCTGAGTTGCAATATTGAGACTCCGTGTCCACTAGGGAACAGTGTATGTGTCAGACATCCTAATGAAGGGTCTCAACCGAAACATCGACTGTTTTTTTCCCTCCACAGATGCTGCCTGACCTGCTGAGTTCCTCCAGCATTTTGTATGTGATGCTCCCCAGTAAGGTGGTTTGTGACCAGCGGGAGAACCTGCTACCTTTGATCTTATAATGGTGGAGGTCACAGGTTTGGAAGATGCTGTTGGCGAGGGGCCAGATGTATTTTATGACAGCACAGACTGCAGCCACTGATTCCCCGTGCCGGAGGGAATGAGAGCGGTGCCTGATGAATGGGGTGCCCATCAAGCAGGCTGCAGGATCCTGGATAACATCAAGCTTCTTGAGAGATGCGAGAGCCACCCTCATCCTGGTAAGTGGAGAGTATTCCATCACAATCCCTGCCTGACTCCTGCCTTGTAGACACTGGAAAGGGTCTGGGAGGATAAGTTGCAAGCCACTCACTGCAGGTCCCACTGACAAAGCTTTATCGACAGTAAAATTCCATTAATCTGGTATGCTTTGGACTTCGACAGTGGCAGACCACCAGATTTCCCAGACTATCTGACGTTGCTCTATTAATGCTCCAACACGCGTTTAATTCACTTTTTCCTTAAACGTTGCAGAGTAGAACAACAATTTTCCCAGTGAACCTGGTAGATTTAAAGAGAGCAGGGGAATTGGGGCCCCGGTGAGTGGAGAACACGAGAACCGTGGCCCCAGTGAGTGGACGGGAGCTCAGCAAGCATTACCTGGTAAAGCAGATGCTAAACCATTGGGATTTCCCAATAGGTAGTGGATTATGGAACTTTTACTGTGTTGTGCTCGCTGTACCATCTCCCCTGTTCCTGCCCCGACGTGTTACCATCTCTCACCTTCTCCACAAAATACACACGCACGATAGAATTTTCTTCCCACGACACTGGTGTAATCAGAGCAGCCTCCACTTCAACCTTCAAAGGCCATTCAAGTCTCAGTATTGCGTCTTGGGCCTCACGAAATTGCGATCAGCAAAGTTAACCTTGATTAAATTCAGCCTCTATTCTACTCTTTCAATATAGAGCTGTTATGCAAAAGACCGGATCTCCTGCTTTTGGGATGCTGGCAGCATATTTATGTTTGTGTTTCAGCTGTTGTGCAGGAACGTACGCAGGCTCCCACTGTGAAACTCGGTGCCCAAGAGCAAACATTAAACACTCTGAACTGCATGCACTTGAGACCATTTTAAGTCAGAATCTTGCAGCTTTTATTTACACTTCTCTTGCAAAGAAACATCCAGTGTACACAAAAAAATATTCTGCTTTTATACAACCTGTCAAAAAGCATTAACATATCACAGCATAAAGGGGAAGCTAAGTGCAAAGAAACCATTTTAAAAATAAACAGCAACGTTTACAGGGAAGTTTACAACACAGTTTGCACAGTAATACTAATGCATACTTAAAATGATTCAGAAACAAATGTACAAAAAGGAAACACAAAAGTGGTTATATATTTGGTTTTGCTTTCAGTAAGGTAGTCTCCATTAAACACTCTGATGCAAATCCCTTCCCCAGTTCAATTATTTAGCCAATTCTGCCTAGAGTTCAATATTTGTCAGCCAGATTCAACCCTCTCTTCAAACTGTTCAAATGTCATTTAAGTTAATTCCTGGAAGGGAAAATGAGAAAAAAAATCGAATAAAATATATTTTTAAATTGCACCTGCATTCCTCTTGCCCTGATATTCTGAGGTTTAAACTTTATGAAATCACTGACATCTCTACAACCTGCTTCAACTGTGCAGCAACTGTTCCCATCATGAAGTATTCTTTTGTATTTGTCAATGTGCTCAAATGCCAAAAAATATGTATTTACAAAAAACTGAGCTGAGATTGTGCTGTAGTGTACAAGGGCACATAACATTGATGCAACTTCCTGTTAAGGTAGCACTGCTAAATAACTTCACATTGTAAACAGGAGTGATTATTCACCTATATTTCTTACATGTGGCACCACAAAGGACAGGAAATACCAATTTAGCCAAAAAAGCAAACAAGAACCTTCCCCGCCCCCAAACACAGTGGTACTACACTGGCAGGTTAATAAGCTCAGTTTAGTTCCCATAAATGATTCAATGGGCCATTTCAAAGGATATACAGGAGGCTAGAGCCTTTTCCCTTCCCCGCTGTAAATCTGCAAAGGAATTGTTTCTTTGAACACAGTGTCTACCTCCGAAACAACTTTTCAATCTGCCTAGATTGGACAGGAGGCTTGGCAGCCTTCAAGGCTGTTAAACTGCAGAAGGTACCACATCCAATCCTGAACTGGCTTCTGGCCAAGGACCAGTGCAGAGTAATTGTGGGTGGGAGGGTTGCTGATCCTTGCTCTCCTGAGCCCGAGGGAACTAAAACTAATGCTTGCTGTTGCTACAGAATTCCACACACTTATATTAGCTAATGTAGCCCATAATATGAAATGAACACAGGACCATCTTTTCACCAAGAGCTGGAGAACAACTTTGAGGATTCCCTCTCAGGAAATAGAGCGTTCAAGGCACAGAGAAGTTAACGTCCATGACTGGTGAGGCTGGTGACAGGGGTCAGCGACCAGATCTGCAGCTTGAGCAGTGGGGGAACTGGGCAATGCAAACAGCAGCCTGACCCACCTCGGTCACAGTGACCCAGGAACGGGCAGCATTTCTCCAACGGGGGAGCGCAGAATGTAACTGGGCAAAGTTAGAGGCTGCAGAGGAGGAGGAGGAAAAAGATACCTTCTTTCTGAAAACAAAATAAGCATGCAGTTTGACGAAAGATTAAAAAGCCAGGATAAATAGCCCCACTGTGATAATTATTGTTTAACTAAATACAGAACTCCAGAGAGTAGATAGCGCATGTTCACAGCACCAATTCTGAAGCTCACAGCACATGCTCCTTTAGGTACTGGATGTTTTAAACTACATTTTGGACAGTTATACATCTGAAATATAAATATCAGTGGAAAATATACAAAGCAAGCTGCAGTGTGGGAAAAAATCTATTTGGTTTAGATTTTTTTTTACATTTTTACAAACCTGGACATCTTGGGACCACTGAACCAGTTGCTATCACTGGCTGGACTGCTGATGAGGTGAACGGGTGACCAGAGGGAGGGAGGGGGGAGGGAGGGGGGAGGGAGGGAGAGGGAGGGAGAGGGAGAGGGAGAGAGAGGGAGAGAGAGAGAGAGAGAGAAGTTGCCAGGGCAGCCAGATCGTGGGGTCATGGTCGGGAGAGGGGAGGGATCGAGATCCACTTTTGGAATGGGAACTGCCCACTGAATGGTGCCCTGCCACCACTTCCTCAAAACTGCCACAGAACCACAGGCTTCCACAGGAGGTGATCGCTCCAGAGAATCTAAACAGGAAGCCGGAGCCCCTACCGCTCATTGTCCCAGATCAGCAACACAAGGCAGTGGAATGAAGTACCTCACCCACCCTGTAGTCAAGTGCCAGAACTGAAAAACTTTCAAACCACCCAGGACCCAGATTCTGACTCGAGGCACCTGAACTACAAAAGCCATCTCACATCCCAGCAGAGCCAAAGAACAGTTTGTAATCCACGAGGAAACATCCTGTCTAACTTAAAATAAAATATTTTCAACACAGTTGACTTGTAAATTCAGTAAAAGTAATGCAATCTTGTTCCTAATTGAACCAAAACAATCAATTATGCCTCTCTCTGTATGGCTTACAACAACAGCCCCTGAATTAAAAAACTTAAATGAACAAAGTATTGTAACTTGCAACATTTGGCATTTATAACAATATCTCCTGGCTTATTGCATTCCCTCAAGGAGTTTCCCTTTTTCTACAGACGGTTCACAATGTCAGTTGTCATTGATTTAATCTCACTCTGTGAACCATTTTGAAACATTTTAATGTCCTAAGTTTGAGTGTTGCCTTGGATTCGAAATGAACAGAAATAGAATTGCGATCTCGCATTATCGCATCATATAAGTAGGGAAGAGGAGTTCATCGGCACATGGTTTAGCCGCTGGGTGCAGACATTTGCAATCCAGCAAAAAAAACCCACATCCTAAAAATAAAATTTAATTAGCTGCCAAAGGCCAAGCCGCAGTAAAGATAACCAAATTGAAGTCATTCTGTACAAGCACCAATATGCACTTAATGAGGAGTGGGAAGAGTTTAATTTGCCTTTTTCAAATGTTGGAGAGAAACAGATTCTTTTTCCCCTTTATACTTAAGTAATCCAAAGAGGGAGTGTAATCAACTTCATTCACATCAGATTTGTGTTGAGAGAGTAGCTTTATTTTATCTCATACAACTCAGCTCAAGATCTGTGTCCGAGATTTGCACATTACTTTCCAGCTTTGCAAAATTACATCAACAGGAAGAAAATGGAACCTTCCGGTGAAGTCAAACAGAGAAAACCTCCAGCCTTTATCCTGAGCCCTCTCTAGCCTCAAGCTGATGTCAGTGGTGGTGTTAGACCCCAAGCCTCCCCACATTAACAACCTCAAAGGAGGCAACAATGCTACAAAATAAATTTAGTTCAGCAGCTATAATGGGGCAGGGAGAGCAAGATCACAAACTCTGAACGTGGTCTTAACTGATGAAAACACCACTCGCAGTTTCTCGAGACTTGACTCAGCTGCAGTGCAGGTGTTTGTGGTTTATTTGTGGCTAACCACTGCGACCCCCACCCCACCCCTCTTAACCCAGAGCTGGAGAGAACGAGGGGAGAAAGATTTAAAAACAAAAGGGAAACAGAACTCTCTTCCATGCCTCCTTAAAGTCAGGATGCTAAAAGCAGTGATACCCATTATACTGAAAGTCCCATTTAATGTCGTTGACACAACATTTAATGTCGTTGACACAAACCAATTCCTGCTCATCCTTAAATTCTATGAGCAATTCTAAATGAGGATATACGTTTACAAAATATAAATTAATTCAGTATCAAATAACAAAAATTAAACTTAAAAACGTAAATAAAGACTGATACTCTCAACTTTGAGTTCAAATGCCCATATTTACTGGGCCAGTATTTTCTTTCCCTTAATTACTAAATTCAATTTTAATGTCACCACTAAGGATTCACAATTTTCAAAGAATACTTTGCAATCCCCTAGCATGTTTATTTTATTAATGTTCCTGAGACAGGAACTGCAATCACATAGGTTGAAGACTCTTGTGGGTTTTGAGACTGATTTTTTATTCAAGGATAAAGTAATCCACATGCTGACAATAAGCCGTCGATGCATTTCATCTGTTTCCTTAAAGACTCCAATGAGTCTGACGAGGAAAAACATGAACTGAAATGATTAGCCAGTGCTTTGAAGTTAAAGACAATCTAGAATATTAACAGCCAGCATAAGTTGTGGAAAATAAATATAATTTCTAATTTAAGGACAACTTTTCAGTAAACCACACAGAGTTAATCGGGAAGGGACTTGTGCTCTGGATGAAACTCAGGACCTGATAGCGGCCCTGACAACATAATCAAATGGACTTTTTAAATAGGGGAACCCCTATCGGGATTGAGTCAAACAGAAAACAAGGCCAAATCAATAGAATAAAAATTTACACACACACGCTGATATATACACACACATTCTACCTATCATGTACCATCGTAAAACCCAGATTAAGATCTTGCAAAGGGGTTTAATTGAGGAAACAAATCATCCTCCATCAAAATTAATGGGAACATTCAGTCCCTCAACAAGGCAGTATGCGGAGTATCTGAAACATCCTATAGTTTTGTAACAGTGGTTCTACTTTTCTTTCCAGTGGAAGTAAACATGTCATTTGATATTTTAATCTGGGATCCTGGATTTCTTTTTTTTAAAATAAAGACACAATCCCAGTTAAAACAGTGTTTTTCTTTCTTTCAAAAATAAAACAGATAACCTGTCACATTTGCACAGCCTCTCTCAGTTTCCCCTCTTCTCTGCTGGTTGTATGTCAGAAATGGAGTCGCCCTGTGTACACAAACCACTTTCCCCACACCCCTCCTCAAAAGTGCAACGGTGTTTCACCTTTATCCTCCTGAAGACTGAAGCATCACTGTTATTTCCAGCTGGAGTACATTGAAGGAATCATTACAATCCAATCCAAACCTTGGCTCGATTTTCTCCCAAGAACAAGGCACCTTTTAATTCTGAGCAGTGGAGAAATAAATTATCTTGCGCATGGACTGAAAATTCTTGGAGTTAGCAGTTTTAGATAATAAACTCCGTGTTCAATACCTCAGACACAGTGGTCCTTCAGTCCCAGAGTCTCCCTGGATTCAAGCCTGCATCATGTTCTAAGGGAACTGGAACCAGGAGTCAACAAGCACTAAGGCACGGGACTGTGCTGTTGTCCTGGGTACCAATTAGAGGCAACATTTTTGTTTACAATGATTGTCCGACCATTGATACAAAGAGAAATCATTCTAATGGGGGAAGAACCAAGGAGAAAAACAAATTCACCACGCATGAAAGGGGACTGCCAAAATAGATAGGCATGCGTATATTGTCAGTATCCCATCAGCTTCTCACAGGTCACCTTTGATGAAGCTTGTGTCCAGGTGCACGATCAGCAATCGAATGAAGGACATCTCCTTCCGCGTGTTCTCAAAAATAACACGCGGGTCGTCAGACTGACAGCGCAAGCAGTTGGGAGCCATCACCATGGCAAGGTTGTTGACATCCATCTTGGTTTTGCTCACATTAACTGGCTGTGCAAAAATCTGAAGAAAGAGACTTGTGTTTGTAAAAAGCTTCTTACAACATCAGAATGTTCTTTCTATCAATGCAACACTTTGTGAAATGTGATCACTGTTGTAATATAGGAAATACAACACCAATTTTGTGTACAGCAGGCTACCAGGAACTGCAAGGTGGTAATGGTCAATTCATTTCAATCTTTTTTCCCTTTGATGTTAACTGAAGAATAACCTAGGAACGGGGACCATGAACCATTAAGCAATGTCTCAATACTCAGAGGCAAAACTCGTAAAGGGACTGCCTCACAACGTCAAAGAACTAGGGTCAGTTCTGATCTCAGATGCTGTACGTGTGGAGTTTCCACGTTCTCCGTGAGCGTGTGGGTTTCCTCCCACATTCCAAAGACACCCGGGTTGGTTAGTTAAGTGGCCACTGTAAATTGCCCCTAGTGTGTAGATGAGTGGTGGAATCCAAGTGTTGCATTGGTGGAAAGAACATTCATGATAAGAATGTGGGGAGAATAGGAAGGGATTAACATAGGATTAGTACAAATGGTTGGTTGATAGTCAGTGCGGACTCAATGGGCTGAAGGGCCTGTTTCCACGCTGTATCTCTCTATGACTCCAAATGTGAGATGTTGCATTTTTATTGGGGGGTAAGGAGGGTTTTCAAGCTCCCCCAGCTTCTGTGTTTTCAATCAAACTTTAAACTTCCCTCAAGTGGTGACCCCAAATATCAGAGGGTAGAGAGCCAGGAACTGCCCCATGATTGTTCTCCCAGGGACCAGTTTATTGTGATATGTTTAAGGTGTGTGTGTTCGTCTGTGTGTTTGTGCTCACAGCAAGGGCTGGCACAGAAGGTGGACGAGGGAGACAGTGATACAACTTGCCTTGACAATGCAGTTCAGGGAAGGGAGCCTTGAATCCCAGCTTCTTACTGTTCCTCAACTCGAAAGAAAAATCCACTAATTTGTGCTGAGCTGAGATGTGCTCAGGGTCTATTCAAAGCTTGTACAAGGTGGAACGGCTTGTGAGTAACATATTGTAGGACATGGATTCGATGGGAATTTATACTTTGAAAATTATTCATTGATGAGGTGAGAGTGAAGGTAAATCATGAGGAAATAAAACCATATCACGCATCTCAAGAAGCTTTGCACCAAATGAGTGATTATATACCACAAACCCACGGCCTCTACCAGCTAGGACAAGGGCAGCAAAAGCACGGGGACCACCCCCACCACCGCCCCACCCTCCCCCCACCCCCCAGGGAGTTGCCCTCCAAGCCACACACCATCCCGACTTGGAAGTCTGTCGCTGTTCCTTTATCGTCACTGGGTCATAATCTTGGAACTCCCTCGCCAATGGCATTGTGCATATACCCACACCTCAAGGACTGCAGTGGTTCAAGGCGACAGCTCACCACCACCTTCTGAAGGTTGAGTAGGGATGGGCAACCCTGGTTCATCCTGGATACAGGCTGCCCCCATAACGTTCGACGCAAAAGATGCATTTCACTGTGTGTTTCGATGTACATGTGACTAATAACAACATCTTAAAATGTTTGATTTTGGACCAGGAGTAAACTTTAACCTGCCCATTGTTGTCCTTTGGATCATCTTGGCCATTCAGCCTAAGAAACACCAGTCCCTTCTATTTCCATATCCACACTCCTCAATTTCTTTACTTTCCAAGTAAACACCTCCCTCCCTTTTAAATATCCTGATCTACACCTACACTTCCATGTGACAATTTGTTGTGATTTGGGTTGCTGAACCAGGCCGTTCAGCCCATCATATCTATCTGACAGAGCTTTCTGAGCACCTTCACTCTGTCCTCCATAATAGCCGTGATCTCCCGGTGGCCAGCCATTTTAATTCCACTGCCCATTCCCACACCAACATGTCTGTCCACGGCCATGGTGAGGCTAGATGCAGGTTTGAGGGGCAGTACCTCATAGTCCACCTTGGTAGTCTCCAACCTGATGGCATAAACATCGATTTCTCCAACTCCCGGTAACCACTCCCCGTCCCCCCTTATGTTTTCCCTCATCCCACTGGGCCCCACCACCCCCTCTCTCTTTCCCCTCCCTCACCCTCTCCAGCTGACTGCCCATCACCCTCAAGTTCCTCCCTCCGGTTCCCCTCCCCGCCTCCTTCCCTTCATTCCGTGGCCCACCCTCAGATTCCATCTTCTTCAGTCCTTTGTCACTTCCGCAAATCACTTCCCAGCTTCTTTCATCATCCCCACTGCTTCCCCCCACCTCACCTGGATCCACCTATCACCCGCCAGCTCCCACTCCACCCCCTCCCCTTAACCTTATATACCGGCTATCTCCCCTCTTTCTCTCCAGTCCTGATGGAAGGGTCTCAACCTGAAACATCGACTGTCCATTTCCCTCCGTAGATGCTGCCTGACCCGCTGAGTTCCTCCAGCATTTTGTGTGTTGCAATTAGGCCCACTGCCCTGAGGTTCTGAACAAGGGATCTATCCAATTCCCTTCTGAAAGTAACTTATTGGATCAGTTCAACCGTCCACCAATTTGGGGATGCATCTCTGAGTGGCCTCTCGGTGCTGTATGATTCAAAGTGTTACTCCCTCCCCCCCCGATTTGGATTTGCAGCTGCAAGCTCTGCCGTGGTTATTGGGAGGCTTTATACACACACCTGTAAGAAGTGGATGAGGTAACCGAGGACAAGACGATTTATTTCAGGCAGAGAAGCAACAACAGCAACAGCAGCCTCAGGGTTCTCGTAGTTGTTCACGCACTGTGGGTAGAACTTCTGTGGGATCAGAGGCTCTTCCAACTCACGGTACCACAGCTTGAGCAGGGAGGCTGTAGGAGGAGAGCGATAAAAACCATGGACAATGAGGAAAAGCCACTCACCCTGATACCTTCTGGTTGGAGAACAGGAATTACGATGGAATACTTTGTGATGGAAACACTTACTGTTAAATAGCATTTTGGTTACATGCTCTTTCAAACTTTACGGTTCATTAACACTGTCATAAAGACACAGCACGGATACAAGCCCTTCAGACCCCCGAGTCTGCACCAACCACTTGTACTAATCCTACATTAATTAATCCAATTTTCCCCCATATTCCCATCAATTCGCCCCAGGTCCTACCACTCACTTACACACTAGGGGCAATTTACAGCAGCCAATTAACCTACCAACCCGCACATCTTTGGGACTCGGGAAGAAACAGTGCCAGAAATTATATTCTGATCCAAAAAGAGTCTTTTTTAAAAAAAAACAGGTCACGTACAGGAGGTGGGAAGGATGCAAACTCATACCCACAGTGCCTCACCTCAGGGCAACAGAACACTACGGACCACCTCTTGCACTACCATAGACTTGTCTCTGACTGTGTTTTTCTGCACTAATGTAACGTTTTGCACAATCTTTTTTATGTTCCATGTGTTGTCTGAATCTACGTACCTGTGATGCTGCTCCAAGCAAATCTTTCATTTAACCTGCACCTCACCATACTTGTGCACGTGACAATAAACTCGACTCGACTGTTCCCTCTATTTTTCTGCAGAGGTTCTGGTGCACACAAGGGCATTGATTAAAGGTGAGAAAGGATATTCTAAGACCACTCCTCAGGGGGAAATAGCAGGTGCTCTTTGCTTATCCACCAAGTTGGGGATTTAAGTAATCAAAACAAACAGAACTTTCGAATAACTTATCACCATCTCTCCTCTTAATCTGAGCCTCAGTTAAGTTTGAAAGGAATTCTTTCCCTCTCCCAAGAGACCAGGGCACCACGCTGCCAATGATTAGCTTGCTGAAAGCAGGCTGCTAAATACATTACATGTTTGTCGGTACTTGAATCCAGACATACAAATGTCTTGATATTTGTGAAAGTGGGCACTACCTGCAGTGTGCCAAATATTTATGGAGAGGTGAGGAGAGTTGGGAGTGGGTCTGCACTCAACCTCTCCACTAACCCTCTTCCTCATGCGAAGCCAAGCTTTGCACACCCAGTGCCTCTTCTGGCTAACAGAAGGCAGGGCAGCAGAGGCCAAGGCTTGAAGCTGTGACTGGTCTGTTCTGCATGGATCAATGCCACAAGATGCACTGGCCAGATGAATAATGGGCAACTTGAGATGTTAAGCTTGAAAATCGTAGCAATATGTGGCACAGAAGAAGGTCATCAGTGCTGGGTACACGTGCAAGCCAGTCACCAGTTGTATCCAAACCAAACACAGATCAATTGTGACGGACACACAAGAGGCCGCAAATGCTGGGATCTGGAGCGAGAAAACAAACTGCTGGAGGAACTCAGCGGGTCAGGCAGCATCTGCGGAGGCAAAGGGATAGTTGAAGTTTCAGGTTGAGACCCTGCAACAGGTCATTGACCCAAAACATGGACTATTCCTTTGCCTCCACAGATGCTGCCTGACCCGCTGAGTTCCTCCAGCAGTTTGTCAATTGTGATGGAATTGAATACCAAGTTTTTGCTGTTTGACATACTCTTCCTCTTCTATTGGATGTGCTTATCAGCTGTCCATAGCTTTTAAAATTTCTGGACAACTTAGAAAGAAAAATATATTTTTGCTTAAAATCACACCATCCTGTGCAACACTATCATAACTGCGAGCAGTTTATATCAGTTTACAATGAAAAATCAGGAGCCATTTTTTGACTTCCTCTTCAGCCTCAAAAGTAATCTGTTTATAGTTTGCTCTCAAAATGTTGGCCATGCTGGTATTAGCTCATTTACTAGCCAACCCTGGCTACCACTCAGAAGTAAAGCACATTATAAGTCAACCATCTCGTTGGATGTGTAGACAGCAGGTTCCCTTTCCTGAATGACACAGGAGAACCAACAGAGCTGTTATAATCAGAAACACTTCTGTCCCTGTGAAGAAATTGCCAGATCTTGCTGAATTCATTTTCACTGCTTGTCGTGCTCTGCATAACACCCAACCTTCGAGGAGCTGATACAAAAACATTTAATGACTTGCTAATGGTGCAAGCAAAACACCACAGGCACTAGGTGTGAAAATCAACTAACAGAAAACGTTGGAAATACTCAACAGCTCAGGCTCTGTTTGTGGAGAGAGGCATGCGGAGTTACTTCAGAGCTAATGGAAGGTCATTGATCAGAAACTTTAACTCTACAATTCTTTTCTGTTTAACTGTACCATGTGCAAAATTATGCAGTATCTTTGCTCACCACAAGAGGGCCCTTATGTATCATCTAAATATTCAGCAAAGACCCTACTGTGAAGTGTGCAGAGGACGTCTATGATTGGATTATTTGAATATCTGGTAGACATTCAAGTCTACCAGACTTGCAGGATTAATTCAACTCATAGAATTATGGGAAACATAGGCACAGGAGCAGGCCATTCATTCTTTTGAGTCTGTTCCAAATTACATTGCAAGAAGACTACACAAAAGCTCTTACCTGGTATATGGGGGTCAGCAAGATTGTCTGGGATTCTCCATTGATCAACCTGTAGTTTGAGTGCATTTACTTCATCTATATCTCCAGGCACTCTGCAAACAAAAAGACACAGCACTTTAATTTTAGGTGCTGAAATAATGCTCCACATAGTACGAGATTAGACATTCAGGCTCTGGACACAGAATTAAAAGAAAAAGCAGTTAGGGCCATTCCTCACATGCCAAGTGTTTATATACATTACTGAGCCTATTACCACTCAGAGACTTGTTCAATCTCAGCAAGGAGCTTATCTGATGCTTTAACAACAACCTGCATTTATAAGGCACCTTCAATGCACCAAAACGTGATTAGGATTTAAAACAAAGGCACTTTGCAGAAGCATCATCAAACAAGTTTGACTGTGAGCTACATAGACAACAAAAAACGTGGTCAAAAAAAGGTTCGGGAGGGAATTCCACAGCTTTCAGTTTTGGCAGAAGGCATGGCCGGCCAACAATGGTGGGGCGACTCAGAGGTTTGAGAGGTCAGAAATAGAGGAGCACAGACAGTTGAGGGTTATCGATATTGGGGGTGGGGAGGGGTGCGTGAGGCCGTGTTGGATTTATAAACAAGGGTGAAAATATAAATATCGAGGCATTGCTTTATAGAGTCAGAGAGCTTTAATATCTGTTCAACTAAAGAAAGGTCAGCAAGCATAGGCTTCATGGATGGACAGAGAAGGCGAGAGCATTGTTTGAAGGTGAATAGGAAGAAGGCTTGAAGAAGGGGAAAGAGTTGGGGAGAGTGGGCTTCTAATGAGAAAGTCCCAGAAGGCTGAAGGAATTTCACAGATGATATGGAACAGTCCAAGCGGCCAACTAGTTTGCGATGAGTGAACGAAACCGGGCATCAGCCAGAGGCAGGATACCAGAGAGCGCCGAGGGGACTGGCAGCCCACCTGGGGATTTTAGAGGGCCGTTTTGGTGAGACTGCCAAGGTGGAAGCAACGAGCTGGGCTGTGGAGGGAGATGTGGAAACAGAAGCACAGCTGGGCTGGATTGGATTGGAGTAGAGCAGGGTACCGGGAATGGGACAGGACTTGGTTCTGTCCGGAGAGGGTGGAGCTGGAATCGTATTACAGCAGAACTTCAATAGTTCAGCACACTTTGGACCTTAGTAGTGCCAGACCAGTAGGTTTTCTGAACAAGTGGATGTTATTAATATCTAATACATTTTTAATTCAGTTTTTTTTTAAATGTTACACGGTATTATAAATTTCCCAGTAAACAGGGTAAGTTTAAAGAGAGAGTGGGAAGCAGGGACCAGCTGAGTTGGAAGGAAGTGCAGGAACTGGGACTCCCATCCAATGTTTGCCACGGTTTCTTCCGACTCCCTGGGGCCTCAGTTCCCGAGCTCCCTTCCAAATCGCCAGGGCGAGATGGGAGTGTGGGAACCGGGACCCTGGTCTATGAAATGGCCCCAGTGACTTGGAAGGGAGCTCGGGAACCGGGACCCCGGTGAGTTGGAAGAGACCGTGGCAAACATTACCTGGTAGTCAGATGGAATTTCCGAATGGTCAGATACTGGATTATCGGAGTGTCACTGTACATTGAAGCAGAAGTGCTAATGTGGGGTGAGCAACGAGAATTGTACAGGGCTGGGTCGACCGGGAATAGATGGAAGTGGTGCTCACAAGCCACGTGGAGTTGTGGTGAGGTCACAGTGGAGGTAGGAAAAATTATGAAGGTCTTACACGATATAATTCTGTCACTGACCATTGTGGAGCACTGCAGGCTGCAGTGAGACAGTGGAGTATCTTTGTAGAACGGAGGTTGCCAATAGTGCAGCATTACCACACAAAGGTCGCTTCAAAGCGCACTGCATGGTTTACCAAGCCCTGCAACCCCATTCCCAGCCCTGTGCTCACAAACACTGAATGTTATTGGGACGTTCAAGTCATTTGCTGGCTTCCTGCCCCAGGTCACCAACAGCTAAAATTAGATGTCCTAGGTGGAAATTTCATTGCAGTTCATAGAGGAAGTTGCGAGTGCAGGCCGTCCCTTCCCCGACAAAAATAAACAGGCGATTCTGCAGAGCGATTTCAACATCATGTAACAACACTGAAGCGACCAGTTGCAGAGTTATGATTTCCTTTTTACCATTTCCAACCCAACCTCTTTTGATGTGAGTTGGGTACGGGAGACAGCACAGGAAAAGCATTAAACAAGTGCCAAATGTCTTCGCTCTCAGAGGGGGAACACGGTGAGACTCTAACCATGACCAAGCAGCAGGTTTTATTCCTTTAATTCCCCCTTTTTTTCACTGAGTAGATGTGGATGTGGTGGAAAAGGCCAGCTTTTAATGTCCACCCTTGGCTGTCCTTGAGAAGGTCATGATGTTCTGCTCCAGTTCACGTGGTGAAGTTCGACAGCTGCTTCAGGGCTGCTGTACAACTAGGGGGGAAGGGGAGATCTTCAGGTGGTGGCATTCCATGCAGAGGCGTTCCCATGGGGACCGCTCGCAGAGGCACATGTTACAGGAAAACGGATCACCTTCATTGGAAATTCTTGGGTTTAGAACATAGAACAGTACAGCACAGAACAGGCCTTTCAGCCCACAATGTTGTGCCGACATAGCTAATCCCTCCTACCTACAGAATGCCCATGTCCCTCCATTTTCCTCTCATTCATGTGCCCATCCAAGCCCCTCTTAAAAGCCCCCAATGAATTTGCCTCCACCACCCTCAGGCAACCCACTCCAGGCACTTACCTCTCACGTCTCTTCTGAACCTACCCCCTCTCACCTTAAATGCATGCCCTCTGGTATTGGATCGCTCAATAATGAGAAAAAGATATTGCTTGTCCACCCTATTTATTGGGTGAAGAACTCGGTAGCACATGGACCAGACAGTCAGAAACATGAAGTCATACAGTACCAAGACTATTCAGCCTATCAAGTTTGTACTAGCTTTTAAAGATCTTTCCAATCAGTTCCATTCCCTTGTACTTCCTTTGTCCTTGCAATTTCTGCTCCCATCAGTTCCAACATTTCCTCTCTGTTTTGTGCTTGAGTTCAGCTGAAGCACTAGTGGTGGGCGAATAGGAGACCACAATCAACCTTCATGCCCTGGTGCTGAGGGCAAAATCACCCCGAACCTCCCTACTTTACTGCAGTGGGAGAGGGGCTGACAGGTGGATGAGGAGAGGCTGTTTTTCCCAGCTGGGACATGTTCTCAGGATAAGGGTTCAGCCACTTAGGATTGAGACAGAGGGAAATTTCTTTCACTTGGAGGGTTTAAATGTTTGAAATTCTGTACGAGGGTTGCTCAGATGTAAATTACCTTCAGGGACTAGATTGATAGAAGTTTGGACTCTAGGGATGGGGATTGGATGGGAAAGTGGATGAGGCACAGGATTAGCCAGGATCTTACTGGAGACTGCAGATGTTGGAATCTGGAGCAACAAACAAGCTGCTGGAGGAACTCAGCGGGTCGAGCAGCATCCGTGGTGGGGAAAGGAATTGTCCTGATGCAGGGTTTTGACCGAAAATGTCGAGTATTCCTTTCCCCTCACCGATGCTGCTCAAGCTGCTGAGCTCCTCCAGCAGCTTGTTTGATGATCTTACTGAATGCTGGATCAGGTTGAAGGAGCCATCAAGCTACCCCAGCTACACCACCAGTGGAGGTGCAGTTACCAGACTGAGTAATTTTTGTTTATTTTCTGACGTGCAGACAAAAATTGACTTATGGACATTTGTAAAAACAGAACCTGTTAGTTACCAGAGGACTGTCTGGAGTAAATGGATTCTTAATGTTTAGTTTAGGTTCAGTGGGGTGGAGACCTGTTTCTGTGCTGTGTGACTCTATAATTTTACAACACACAAAAGGTCAAACTGAATTTTTGTGGGAGAAAAATTATTTTAATGGATTCCCAGCAAGATACCACAACCAACTACCAAGTCAAAACATACAAATAAATCCCAATCCAAAAGTGACCTCCCTAAACACGCAGCACTCAAAATGAAAAAAATCCCTATCAGGCTCCACTTTAGGAAAGATGAGTTAGAATTCCATTCCTTTGCAGAACAAAAAAGTTTTAGTTTTGGGCTCCTCAGCCGATCTTTGAATAAAATGGGTGTTACTGAGAGGGGCTTCTTATTCTGGATTTCCCAGACTTTCTCATCTCATGCAAACATCTGCCTTGGTTCGGGAACAACATTACACCATGTGCATCCCTTACTGCCATTCTGCAGCCCAAGACACAGCGTAGCTTTATGATTTTTTTTACCCGTGAAGCCTGAAATTTTGCAATGGCTCTTCAGCAGATTGGCGGGTCATTTCTGTTTAGGTCCCCTCAGGGGGAGGGGTTACGTAACACACCCCACCCAAGCACAGCCTTACCTGAAGATGCCTTCAACCTGTGCCCCACCCAATCCCAAAACTTTATTGGACAGGTGGGTTTGAACCCAGGGCAGCTTCTTCTCTGGATAGCGTTCACGTTGTCTTTCCATTATCTCTTCCAGGGAGCTGCCAAACATCGAAGGGGTCAGGATGGCATTTTTTGCATGATGGATTTCTTCGATGGTTGGTTTCCTCAGACCCTGTCAGTGGAGGACAAATCGTTTCAGTCCAGCTAACATATAACTCCTTAAGCATTAGCTGCTTTTCCTTTCTGGTCACGGATAACGCTGCCCCAGCACCAGCACACATCGACTCAGCTAATGAGACAAGACAACTTGCCTCAGATCTCTCACCTCATTTCCATTCAATCTGACATGCCAGGAGTATGGTCACTGTTGCAGGGTCTTTACACAGAGTGGTTAGACTACATGAAATATCTCACCACATGCAGCATAGTTGCCTTTATCAGGCATCACGAGGGAGAAAGAGATTGAAGATACAAGGTCAATAGATTTTTGGGCACTAAGCGAATCAACAGATATGGGCACTAGGTGGGAAATAACCTTGAAGCTTTGATCACTTTGCACTAAAATGGACTTTTGTTTTATTTTGTTATAATTGTGTTCTTTCTTGTAAAAATTGGGTATAATTTATAGCAACAGACAAAACACTGGAGGCACGGTAGCGTAGCGGTTAGCGCGACGCTATTACAGCGCCAGCGATTGGGGTTCGATTCCCGTCGCTGTCTGTAAGGAGTTTGTACGTTCTCCCGTGTCTGCGTGGGTTTCCTCTGGGTGCTCCGGTTTCCTCCCACATTCTAAAGACGTACAGGTAGGTTAATTTGGGTTTAAAATGGGCAGCGCGAACTCGTTGGGCCGGGAGGGCCTGTTACCACCCTGTAAATAAAATTTAAATTTAAATTTAAACTCAGTGGGTCAGGAAGTATCTATGGAGGGAAATGGACAGTCGACATTTTGGGTTGAGATCCTACATCAGGACTGGAAAAAGGATGAAAAACACGATGATGCTGGAGGAACTCAGCAGGCCAGGCAGCATCCATGGAGAAAAGCAGGCAGTCAATGTTTCGGGTCAGGATCGCAAGTCCTAAAGAAGGGTCCTGACCCGAAACGTTGGCCGCCTGCTTTTCTCCACGGATGCTGCCCGGCCTGCTGAGTTCCTCCAGCATCATCGTGTTTTTCATCTAGATTCCAGCATCTGCAGTCCTTTCTCTCTCCAGTAGGACTGGGGAAAAAAAGTGGGGAGATAACTAGTATAAAAAGGTTGGGGGGGGGGGGTGGTGGAGTGGAGCAAGAGCTGGCGGGTGATAGATGGATCCAGGTGGGGGGTGATATTTTATGTTTGCTTTTCTTGTGAATGCTGCTTATCTGATGCTATGTGCCTGTGATGCTGCTGCAAGTAAGTTTTTCATTGCACCTGTGCACACATGCACTTGAGCATATGACAACAAACTCGACTTTGACTTTGAGAATAAGTCATGACCTTAATGAAAGGCCAAGAGACTTGAGGGACTACGCAACCTAGAATTTAACATTCTTGTGAAGGATATGCTGATGGGGTTAGGTGAAGTAAGGGTGAGGTGGGAGGCTTGTTTGGAGAATGAACGCTGGCACAGACCAGTTGGTCAAATGATATGTTTCTGCCTGTATGTGATGTCTGCCCCTCTTCTGTACCTGACTTCTGCATGCTACGGTCCAGATCACGAGCTTACCGCCAAAAGTAAATCTAAAATCGTTCAGTGGGACAGAGGCCCTGGATCAAAGGATTTTGTAGAAAAAAAAAAGTTACTGATTGCTCCCATCTGCTAAAACACAAAAAAAAAAGTGTGATGAGGAAGTTTGGTCTGAGAACGCTGGATCAAATTTATAATCACAGACCACTGAAAAAAAGCCACAGGTCAACTTGGCTCAGTACGTACAGGGATTTCTTCTTTCATAAGCCACCTCCATTGCTGCCGCTCCCCTGCCCAGCTCGGTCTGCCAGTCATCCTTCATCCCTCCTCGGTCCACCTATCGCCCACTGGGCCCAGTCTCACCACTCCACTCTCCTCTTTATACCACCCATCTCCCCCTCCACTCTTACTCCTGATGCAGGGTTTCAACTCAAAACGCTGACAGTTCCTTTCTTTCCCTCCACAGACGCTGCTCGACCCGCTGAGTTCCTCCAGCAGACTGTTTGTTGCTCCAGATTCCAGCCTCTGCAGTCTCGTGTTTCTAATCCCATTCCTTCCTCCCTTGTCTCATTTCAGCAACCGTCCAGTTACTTTAGTCTCGTGCATTCAGCTTCAACAATAACCTTGTGAGCATTTCTACATTTTAGCTGACTTTCTAGCTTCCCCATTGATTCTTACTCTTAAACCTTTGATCTCCTGACTCTCTAACCATCTTCCAAGCACGTTGGGAATGTGATGCAATACACTTCATTTGCCTGGATTTATGTAGCTTCAACAACACTCAAGAAACTCAATACCATCCAGAACAAAGCAGCTCACTGGCTGGCACTCCATGCACCAGCCTAAATCTTTCCACCACCAGCACAGTGGTTGCAAACCATCCCATCTAGCAACAACAACTTGAAAAGCTTATTTCAGTGGAAGCCTCCAAACTCTTGACTGTTTTCTGGGAGAACAAAGGGATCAAGAATGAGAGAACCCACAACGAATTCTCCTCATGATTGTACTCAATCCTAAATAAGAAATACGTTTTTTTTCCTCATTGCAGGGTCAAAATTCCAGAACACTCTACCTACAACAGTGTGGGAATACCTTTACCCAAGGAACTACTGAAGGTTCAAAATAGCAAGTCACAAGTACCTTCTCATAGGCTATTAAAGATGGGGGCTAGATGCTTACACCCAAGTTCTGTGCATTAATAAAAAGAACTTCAGACCTGACTACCTTAAATTTAATACTACGGCATTGCTGAAGAGTTCACCTGCTGCTTTAGTAGAGGAACCTTGTTAACCTCTCAGAGTGGAAGCAGTGCAAAGCACAAAGGATGAGAGATACAAAGGACCTAGAGGTACAAGACTTTTAAAAACTTCCCTAAATTGCAAAGAAAGGGAAGAGTTCGTTGTTTTTAAGCAGCTTTCACAGGCTGGGAATTCTTGATTGCTGATGGAACATTTCCTCACATGTTCTTTGATACAATGCAGGGAAATGTTATGACCAATTTGTACACAGCAGCATCAGGCAAATAAGAGTGAGATAAGATGACGAGGTGATGGGCATGGAAGTGGTACAGCGAGGATGAAACCAATATACCCAGCGGATACTGAAGGCAACGGGCATTGAGAATGGGTGAAACAGGTACCCAGTTGGAGGGTGTGCACACACACAGAACTTGTACCTTTTTTCCTCCGGTCACAGCGACCTTCTGAAGCTTGCGGTAACAGTATTTTGCGTACGTGCTGATAAGTAGATCTAAAGGGAAGTGAAGTAAACAACAGCTGATTAAGACACGTTTTTAGCATTGAGGAAAACCTGTGCACAGAGAGCAGAAAGAGAACCCAAGTCCGTGCTGAACACCCAGAACCCGCCCACATTAACCCTTCATCCTTCCCGGCTTTTGTTAATTCTCCCCACATTACCGTCACTCTCCCAGATTCTACCAGTTGCCTACACAAACCAAGGGCAACTTACAGCAGCCAATTAACCTACCAAGCTGCATATTCTCTTGGAACGTGGGAGGAGACAGGAACACCAGGAGGACGATGCCAGAGGGAGAATGTGCAAACTCCACGCAGACAGCAGGGGAGGTCAGGATTGAACCCTGGTCATTTAAATTGTGAGGCAGAAGCTCTACACTGCCCTAATTGGTTGTCCACCCCTCAAATTTTTATTTGTAACTCCAACTTTTCAGGCAGTGCTCTGGTTTTCTGGTTTCTGTATCGATAGCAAACTCTCAGTGGCACAAGGTCTAGGAGACACACAATGAATGGTTGGACCTTAGGAAGTCTTGAGGAACAGAGGGACCCTGGTGTACATGTCTGAGGATCCCTGAAGGCAGCAGCTCTGGTTGACAAGGTGGGTAAGAAGGAATACCGATCATTTACCTCTATTAGCTGGAGCATTGAGCAGGGAGGTTATGGTGCAACTACATAAAACTTTAGTTAGGCCACAGCTGGGGTACTGTGTGCATTTCTGGTCACCGCACTATAGGGAGGATGTGGTTGTGTTGGGGAGGGTGCAGAGGAGAGTCACCAGGATATTGCCTAGGATGGAACATACAGTATAGGCTGTGTTGGAACGGGAAGGCTGAGAGGGGATTTGATTGAGGTTATCAAAAATAAGGGCCATTTATAGGATAGGTAGTGAGAAACTATGCTCTTCGACAGAGGTGTCTATAACAAAAGGGTGTAGGTTTAAGATAAGATATCTTTATTAGTCACATGTACATCGAAACACACAGTGAAATACATCTTTTGCGTAGAGTGTTCTGGGGGCAGCCCGCAAGTGTCGCCACGTTTCCGGTGCCAACACAGCGTGCCCACAACTTCCTCACCTGTACGCCTTTGGAACGTGGGAGGAAACCCACGCAGACACGGGGAGAACGTACAAACTCGTTACAGGACAGTAGCCGGATTTGAACCTGGGTCACTGGCGCTGTAAAGCGTTACTCTAACCGCTACACTACCGTGCCTGCCCTCAGTGCAAGGGATATGAGACTTTGAGGGGATTTGAGGAAGAATGTTTTTCACCCAAATGGTGGTTGAAATCTGGAACAAAATGCCCTTAAGAGGATGGTAGGAACTCACACAACATTTTAGTAGTATTTAGATGCCAAGGCAATAAAAGGGTATGGACTAAGAAATGGAATATGGTTGGCACAGACGTGGTAGGCCGAAGGGCCTGTTTTCAAGCTGTATGACTCTCGGACCTCCGGTGAGATCAGAAAATGGGTTTGAAAAGGAACAAAAAGTACACAAGTGCACCCAGAACACAATTGGGTCCAAGTCCATAGCTCCCTGAAAGTGGCTGTTTTTCTTTTATATACACAGAGAGTGGTGGGTGCCTGCAATGTGCTGCCGGGGTGATGGTGAAGGCAGATACAATAGAGGCGTTCAAGAGGTTCTTAGATAGGCACATGGATATGCAGGGAATGGAGGGATATGGACTTATGTAGGCAGAAGGAATTAGTTTAGTTAGGCATTTAATTACTAGTTTAATTAGTTCGGCACAACATATTGGGCCGAAGGGCCTGTTCCTGTGCTGTACTGTTCTATGTTCCGTGATGGAAGCTCGTAGATAAGTTCTGGCTACTGATTTCTGCTCCGCAGACTAGGAAAACAATGAGAGATGGCAAGCAGCTTGTTCTCAAAACTCTTTCAGAGCCAACTCTTAACAGGAGAGTGCATCAATGTATGATGATTCAGCACTCTTGCAACAGCCAGACTTGTTAACTCCACACAACCAATTTCCCTGTGGGTTTGACAGACCACTTATAATGTTTAAAAGCACTTTCTAAGCTTTAGAATGAAAGCTTTCAGATGACTAACAATGTACCTAACACCCATTTAAAAGAACCCTTTTGGGACTAAACACTAGAAATACGCACATTTCAATACCCACTGAAACGGTCAAAAATATCAAGCTATTTTCCACTATCCTTAATTGGAACGGATGACACAATAATTATAGGGTGGCACAGTGACACAGTTAATAGAGCTGCTGTCTCACACCTCCAGCAGATCTGGTTCGATCCAAAAATGTGTGGTTGGTTGGTTGGTTAATTGGCCTCCATGAATTGCCTCTGGTGTATAGATGAGTGGTAGAATTTAGGGGGAAATCAATGGGAACATAGAGAAGGTAAAATTATTATGGTAGGATTAGTGTAATAATGGGTACTTAGAACATAGAACAGTATAGCACAGAACAGGCCCTTCGGCCCACAATGTTGTGCCAACATAGTTATTCCCTCCTATCTACAGGATGTCCATTTTCCTCTCATTCATGTGCCCATCCAAGCCCCTCTTAAAAGCCCCTAATGAATTTGCCTCCACCACCCTATCAAGCAATGCATTCCACGTAAAACTTACCCCCCCCCCCCCCCCCCACACCTTAAATGCATGCCCTCTGGCATTGGATCGCCCAATAATGGGGAAAAAGATATTGCTTGTCCTCCCTATCTATGCCCCTTGATAGTCATCGCAGACACATTGGGCTGAAGGGCCTGTTTCCGTGATCCCTCTCTCTGGTTCTCCTACTTAGTTTGCAGTAATTCAAGAAAATGACTCATTTAGACTGCTGAGGATGTACAATAAATGCAGACCCTGCCAATGATGAACACAAATGAATAGAAAGAGTGGCAGCACACTGAGTCAACTCAAAATTTACCTTCTTCCTCCTCAATATTCTGTTTCCTCTTCTTCCTGGACTTTGAGAACTTCTTATTTTTCATTTCCAGTAGTTCATTGATACGTTGGGTTACTGGAATTAAAAAAAAAATAAAAGGAACAACATGAAAGTGGAGTCAGATCAATCCCACAGACTCAAGACACAAGAGACTGCAGATGCTGAAATCTGGAGCTACAAACAATCTGTGGGAAGAACATTTCCAAAGCCTTTCCAGAACCAAACATGTCAATGGGGCTTTGAGAACCATTATCAAATTTTAAAAACGATATGGAAGGTTTCTGGAGAGTTGCTCCAATGTGCATCCTGAAGGAGGAGAGGGAGTGAGAGGGTTTTCAGGAGGTAATTCCAAGCCTTAATACCTTGGCAGTCAAAGGCATGGTTATCCACGGGGGTTAAATTTACAGACGGCCAAAGTTAGGGGAATGCAGAGATCGAAAATGCTTCTGGAAATGAGGAGGGGATATGGCGTGGGTGAAGTGGAGCAGGAGGAGGGGCACAAGAGGCCATGGAGGGCCTTGAAACAAAGATAATGGTTTTAACTACAAATGTCAAAGTAATGGATGAAGACATGGAGATATTGGGGTTTCAGCACTATGTAGGGTAGAAGATCAGTGAAATGTGACTAACTGATTACAACTTGATCCAACAGTGAGAGGACTTACAAATACTGTAGACAGAATAATATGGAGTATTCCTGCAATAGATGCACGATGGACAAGGAGTGATAACATGAACTAGGTCTGTGTTCCCTGCAATTTAGAGGAAAAGGACAATTTGACTGATAGATAAATAGGACCTATTCCCATTGGACGAGAAGTGTGGGCCAAGGGACAAAGACTAAACTTGGAACCAGATCCCTCATGAGTTAAGAAACACTTCAACACACAGAAGGTGGCAGAAGTATAGATCTCTCTTTCACGGTCAAATGCAATTTTAAATACAAGTTATAATAAATTTGGATAAAAATTTATACATGAGACAAAGGTGAATCGAAAGAGGTCATGGGGCAGCTGTGTTTCTTTTATTCTTTGTTCATGGAATCTGGGCTCCACTGGTTAAACCCTGAATGCAGCAGATTGCTGGACCACTTCAGAAAAGAATTAAAAGTCAACTACATTATGGTGGATCTGAAATCACATCTAGGCCAAACCAGGTAAAGGATGACTGAAGCCTTTGCTGAAGGATTTGTGAATCGGATGTGTTTTTACAACAATCTTGTAGTTTCACGTTTACTATTACTAAGACAGCTATTTTAATTCCAATTACCTGAACTTACATTACCCAGTTACCTCAACGGGATAAGAACGTGCATCTCCAAATGAACCCTTCAGACTTCTGCAGACCAGTTCAATAACAGAACCACACTAGTACAGCAGTCTCATTAGAATGGGGATCAAGGTTTGTAATGGATGTTTTGGCTTCTCTAGGAATGGGACAAATAGAGGCCAGAGTGGACAATCAGCCCTTGTGCCTGCTCCACCATTTTATATGATCATGGCTAATCTTTTACTTCATTGGCACTTTCCTGCACTAATCCCACATCCCTTTAACATCCAAAAACCTATAGCTCACTGTCGTGAATGTACACAACAACTGTGCTTCCAAATCCCTGTTGGGTAGGGAATTCCATATTTTATTTACCCTCTGGGTTAAGGAATTTCTTCTCACCTTTATCCTGAATGGCTGCCCCCTTCCTACAAGACAGCGACATTTAGTTCTAGATAACCCAACCAGGGGAAACATCATCCGTGTGTCTGTCCTGTTGAGCCTCATAAGAAATGATATGAGCTCATCTCTCAGTCTGCTTAATTTCTCGTCTTCGGACAAGTTTCCCCCATCCTACTTCTCAATTTTCTGGGTCTGCCACCAGCGGCCTCTAATGGGAAAATGACATGAAGCAGGAAACAAGATTTAGGATTATGGAACTAGGGTGGGTAGATACGATTAAAATATAGGTCAGCCATGATCGAACAATGATGGAACAACCTCAAAAGGGTGAATACTTAAGGCACTACTGCAGCATCCTTCTCAGATGTGAACAGAACTGCTCTCTAACTGCGATGGATGCAGGTAGGCAACTTCCTCTTAAGCCTCCCTGTTGTTTAATCCAAGACCGGAGCAACTCTTGCGCAAATTTTCCTTGCTCGTGGGCCTTGATTCAGTCCATGCAGGTAGGGCTAAACCCTGATTCCACGCTCCATTGTAGACAATGACATGTCTTCACATGTGCTACACCATCGAATTACTTGAGGTGAACCCTACATGCAGTTGCAAACTAATAGCATGCCAATGAATTTTTACGTAATATATCAGGGAAATTCCCAAATAATAGGAAGATTTAGCAAACTTTTGCAACCTCAGGATGTCCCAAAGCAGTTTACAGCCAAGTGAATATTTTAAGCAGTGATGTTGTAATGTAGAAAATGCAACGGCCAAGTTGTACATAGCAAGCTCCCACAAACTGCAACATGTTAAATGACCAGATAATCTGTTTTCAACATTGTTGGTTCAGGTGTTAATATTGACCAAGACACTGGTGTAAATTGCCCCCAGTGTGTAGTGAATGGGTACATGACAATTGGCGTGAACCTCGTGGGCCGAGAGAAAGACCCCACCTCCTTCTAAGTCATGCTGCAGAATACTTTTTGGTTCACCCAAGAGGGTAGAAAGAGCCTCAAGTTTAATGGATCTGAAAAATTGTGCCTCTGACAGTGCAAGCGTTTATCCATAGGGTAGCTGAGTGGTCTATCCATTGATTCAGGGTCACTGTTCCACCTTGTGCTGAGTTAGGGAATCTTAGGTGGGTGGGTTGCAGCAACTATAAATGCCCTCATCACTCTTAACTTATTGCTGAGAGTGAATTGACCTGGGTCCTTGATCGCCATTGCCCTTTCCAGTAACTCCCGTTGGAAACGTGGATGCAAGGACATGGGGGGGATTTGCCCTGGGAGATCCTAAACCAACAAAGTGGTGGGGCTTCAGCAGCAGTGATGTCCAGTTCACGGCTCCCACTGCCCCAGAACTGCACCTTAAATGGGAAGTATGTGCCCTTGGAGGAGGGCATGAGAAAAGGGTGAAAATGCACCTGAAACAAGAGCTCAATAAGCAAAATTGATGTTTTTGCATCTTAAATCTTCGTGGTTAAGTACATACGAACAAACACCACATTTTACATCATACCACAACCACTTTACAACCACAAGGTTTAACTCATATTATCTAACAAGGAGAAATAATTTAAGAGTACAAGTTCACGTACTTTTCACATCATGAGCAGGGTCAGTGTGCCGATAGATATACCCCTCCAAGTAAGACT
Organism: Pristis pectinata; assembly: GCF_009764475.1. Classification (NCBI taxonomy): domain Eukaryota; kingdom Metazoa; phylum Chordata; class Chondrichthyes; order Rhinopristiformes; family Pristidae; genus Pristis; species Pristis pectinata. Next base: position 38,321,247 of record NC_067420.1, read on the forward strand.
GAAATTTGGGTGATGGAGAGAAGAAAGCCAAACAGATAGCCATGAGCTCCCAGCCATAGGCCAGGCTTTGGTAGCAGAGATTGTCCGTGGTCTGCCTGCACAGCTGGATGTAAAGTTCATCCCGAATACCCTGCATGGTCCAGCATTTGGTGACTATCATGAGGGCAATTGGAACCCTCTCCATCCGTGTCTGCCTGTCCCCCATGTACATCTGCACAAGCTTGAAGAGCTCACAGGCATCTTTCTTGATGATGCGATCGCTGGTGACCAGCATGGGCTTCTTGATGGAACCTCCGACCCAGGAGAGCATGTTGGCAATGGACAGTCTGCGTCTGAAGATACCCCGAGTGTGCATGTTCAGGTGTTTGGCTGCCCAGTCTTCCATACTCTTCTCCGGAAGGGGTTTACGCAAAGTGGTGTAAGGAAAATGATAGCCCACGTTGCACGTCTGCCCACCTGAGTTGAGTTTAGGATTGCTGCCCGCATTCTGGATCTAGAAGTGAGAGAGAAAAATATTTTAATTCTATTTTGGCCTGTATTGTGGAACAGATAACATTACCAGGGCTTAATTAACCAAGCCTGAAATATTCTGCATTCTGTTATTGTTTTACCTTGCACTACCTCAATGTACTGTGTAATGAATTGATCTGTATGAACAGTATGCAAGACAAGCTTTTCACTGTACCTCGGTACACGTGACAATAATAAATCAATAAACTAATAAAATTCCATACACTTGATCAGCAATACTCTGATTTACAGCTAGAATGTAGGAATAAGGGAGGCCATTCAGCCCAAGCCTGCCTAATCAATTACCTATCTCAGCTCTGTACCTCAATACCCTTGCCCAGTAAAATGTTTTGCACAGCAAGCTCCCACATACTGCAATATGTTAAGGATCAGATAATTTTCAGGGTTTGTTGGCTGAGGGTTTACTATTGAGTTAGTGGAGTTCCTCAGATTATCCAATACTCACACATCTTGTGCTCAGTGCAGTTAAGATAATCAAGGGGTTGCCTTACTCTTTCTCTCTCCTTGAGATATGCAAGATTCTGATTGGACAGATGTTGAGAACTAGGGGCATAAGGGGTTGATCATTTAGGATGGAATGGGAAGAAGTTTCTTTCCTCAGAGGGTTGCAAATCTTGGGATTTCTCTGCCTTGGAAACGTGGGTGCTCAGCATGTTCAAGGTTGAAATCAATAGTCTATTGAATACTGACCTAAGGATACGGGAAATGGTGCAGAAAGTGGGCTAGAGGGACAAGATCAGCCATGATCTTGTTGAACAGCAGGATAGTCTTGGGATCTTAATGTTCTTATGATAGTGACTTGGGCCATTCAGACCAGGAATACATGACCCACTGAGTTCCTCCAGCACATTGTTTGTTGCTCCAGATTCCAGCATCTTCATTCTCTTGTGTCTCCAGACCAGGAACATGTTAGCTTTGATTCATGTTTTAACTCGAGTTAACCGTACTCAGCCAGGGTACTGGTAAGGACTCTCTAAATGGCCTCGGTGTTCACCAAGGCTGGCACGGTTAAATCTGATCTGAATTCCTGTCCTAATCAGCATCTGCTTTTCTCTGATCAAAGAGCATATGTTGATATTAGACAATGGATCGGGCGAGGCAGTGATTTTCCCACCATCGCCACCTCACTCCTCCTCTTGGTTGAATATCCTGCCAATATTAGTAAACCTTACACCTATACAATGGTCACTTGAGTGAGGTTCTCATGTGGCTGGCAACCATGGAAGCCAACTCTTTGGCAAACGAGATGGGAGGAGAAAAATGGAGAATAAAAGAAATATTCAATGAATCAAAAATATTCTGGTTATCCTCATCTTTGAACCTAGGAGAGAAAGCACAGAACCTGAGAATGGTACAGCACTGAAGTCTATATCCTGTTCAACAAGTCCCTCATCAAAACCCCACTTTTCCATCCATTCACTTCAACTTCCATAATTTCTCTTCAAATGCTGCCAGCCAATTCCATTTGCAAATTGATGGTCTATTTTTTTGGCAGTCTGCGATAGAAAATTGCACCTTACAAACCCTCAATGTGCCAGGACTTTTTATCCCAACTTCCCCTTGAGAATTCTTCTACCATGAGTTAATGTCCTCTTTCTTTCTTTCCTTCTCTTGCCCTCCCTCTCTCTCCCCCACACCCCCCTCCTTTAAGGAACATGAAATCAGTCACTATGATCAAAAGCATTGTAATTAAGATACCACAAACTGGACACACAAAAAAAAATTAAGCCGCGTTTCTTTTAAATTTAATTCAGTTCATGCTGCTCCTGTCAACATAATTATGACAGAGATTTACAACAAATGATTCTTAGGAATTTACCATATCTGCTCACCCATTTCAACCCATTCATTGTTGTTCATTCCCCCTCAAACACTAACATTTCCAAACAGCTGGGAATGCATTGATCTCTCTGGTTCTCATGCTTTGCTAATTGGGCCGTCACATAAATGCCTTAAGGAAATTTCTCCTCCGTTGGGAACTCTCCAAGGGTAGAACCACTGGGATGAAGACCACCTCAGTTTATTTTCAAAAGTCAGTATCTAAATGACCCATGCATGCTCAAAAATCCTTGAGTCCTGGCTTTTGATTCTCACTTTGTGCTATTTTTAGGGGTCGTACAAATGGTTTCAAGTCTTTTGGCTGCAGGGATGGAAGTGGGGGTGGGAGTGAAGGAATAAAAATCCAATGGATTACTTACAGCAAACATCATTCTCTCTCCTCCCAAAGCCAGGGGCATTAGACAAGGTTGAAAGCATACCCAGCCATGACAAACTCCATGGCCAAATTACCTGCCAATAATTTAATACTTAGATTCATCTGTGTAATCTGGCTTCTTAGGTAAGGCACAGGAAGACTGTCTATTGTGGAACTGTGCTGCATCAAGAATCAGTTTCAATACTGATCTTCGGGGCAGCGTCTTTGGAATTTGCAAGATCCTTCTGTGACCATATGGGTTTCCTCACATATCCACATACGTACTGGTAGGTTAATGTTTCCTTAGTGTAGTTAAATGGCAAAAGAAAATCAAAGCAGAGTTGATGAGCATGTATAATAGAAAATAAGTTACTGAGATACAAGGAAATAAGGAGAGAGGGGAAATGAGGCTGAAGGGATTACTCTCCAGGGAGCCAGCGGGGACCCAACGGGACCCCAACGGGACAAACCGCCTCTGTGTTATAAAGATGAGGTAATGGCAAAAATAGATGGGTCAGGGGCAAGAAAATACCTCAATCTGGGTAATGAAAGTCAGGCACAAGTAGACCAACTCAGGATCTGGAAATAGTTTGGGAAACAAGGTAGCAAACCCAGGGCTAAGCAATCTCCCAATACTACACATCGTCCACAGAATGGTGCAGCAAGAGCAGAGAATTGTGACTAGACTCTTAGCTGAGGTTTTAGTGAGTAAAATACTGCCAGCCAAGGATTATATAAATGATACGGTATATGAGAATGCAGCCACTTTTAATATGGTGTGTGACTCAAAACTGGAAAACCCCTTCAAAATTCAGATAAATGACTTGAGCATTTAACAAACTGTCATCGTATTCTAAAGCTTGCATTGCCTTTGTATTTACTGATTAAAAGCACAAAAATTAACCAGGGATAAGACACATCAATCTGCAAGGACAAACTGTTCATGTGTTATGTTCACTGGGTGTGGAATGGGAAGCCAAGCAGCAATAACTGGTTTGAGGCTGTTCATTATTCCCCAATTTACACTGGAGGTATTTAGATGAGTGGGGCACTTGACTAACTTGCCAAGTTATGCCACTAGTGTGGCTTCAGAAGACATATACATAAGACTAGGACTTTATTCCCTGGAACATAGGAGATTGAGAGGTGAACTGATAGAGGGATATAAGATCATGAGGGGCACAGACAGGGTGAAAGCACATCGTGTTTTTCCCCAGGGAGGGGGTGCTAAAAACAAGAGGGCATAGTTTAAGATCAGAGGCGAGAGGTTTAAAAGGGACATCAGGGGCAGCTTCTTCATGCAAAGGGTGGTGCGTAATCGGAATGAGCTGCCAGGAACAGTGGCTGAGGCGGGCACATTAGCAACATTTAAAAGCCATCTAGATAAATACATGGATAGGAGGCATTTAGAGGGCTATGGGCCAAACGCGGGCAGATGGGACTAGCTCGCTGGGCATCACAGTCAGCATGGATGAGTTGGGTCGAAAGGCCTATTTCTATGCTGTATGACTCTATGACTCCACTAAATGTGTGAAAGTGTATGGTTTATAAATAAAATGTGATCTTAGTGTATCCACCTCCTTTTCCTCCCCACCTCCACATCAAAGAAATATCGTGATCATCGATGACATTTTGAGACATGGCTCCTTCCACACAATGTGTCATTAATAGTTATATATTTAAATGTACCAATATTTTAACCCAATTGTTCCTGCTTTCTCAAACTGTCAAACTAACAAAGTTTATGATTGAAACACTGACAGAAAGGTGACATTTGGCCCATCAAGTCCATTCTAGCTCTTTGTAGACCGATCCAGTAACGCCTATTTCTCCACACTTTCTTCTTCCCCTGAAAATTATTTTCAAGTCCATTCTTTTTTGAAAACTCTCATTGGCTCCATTTCCAGTTCCCCTACAGGCAGTGAGTTTCATAGCATCATCACTCTTGGCATTAAAATAATAATTTCCTTGCAATCCCTGGTATCTTTTGCTTCTCACTTTAATTCTATCTCCCTGGTTTTTGAGCCCTATGCTTCTTTCTATCTGCCCTATCTAAACCAATCATGATTTTATATATCTCTTATCAAATTTCCTCCCAACTTTCAGTGCTCCAAGGAAAACCACCCCAACTTCAGTCCAACGCCGGAGCTAAAAATGTCCTGTTCCAACCTCCGCCACGGGTAGAAATGCAGAAAGCTGCAGCAATCCAATCAACCAACCATGGTTTGATTGTGCATATTATTAGTTATCGAAATTGCTGGTTAGATCCCCTTTGTAGAGAACCGTTTTCATTCAGGTAAGTGCCTGGAATATGCTGCCAGGAGAGATGGTAGAAGCAGAGATGATAGCTACGTTTAAGAGGCATTTGGACAACACATGAACAGGCAGGGAATAGAGGGATATGGACCATGTGCAGACAGATGGGACATGTGGTCACCATTGACAATGAAGCAGCAGCTATTTAGTCAGGATGTTGGTTACTTGGAGGGCAACCCGGTGTTTCCACAAGCCTGCTCTCCCTTGCCCTACTTCAGGGTAGATGTCACAGTGTTAGTGTGAAAGTAATGAGGCAAGTCATTGCAGCACATTTCGTCAGTAGCTTACGCTGCCGTTGTGGTGCAATGGTTCTGGAGGGAATGAATGAATTGTTTCCCAAATTACAGGCTTGATTCTGGGGGAAAGCACAGCTTTACAAAGTACTGTGTCATATACACTACAAATTTCCAGGTTCCACTGGTGGCTTTTGCGCAATCAACAGCTGAGCCAGGCAGTACCCATACTAGTACCAGTACCAGGCCACTCAGAGTTTGTCAGTGTGTCTCCATGTACAGAGGTGGTGGAGGGACATCAACTAGGAATCCCTCCTAAATGCCATCTTGAGGTTCCTGTTGGGAAGTGCGCAGATTTCAAGTAGAGACTTGAGTGGATTCAGTATTTGGCTGCACATCCAAAGTAACAGACCTCAGGGAAAGCATCTGTGAGTTTGTTGGGGGAGGGGAGAGGTTGGTTGTTCTGTGGCTCTGTCATCATAAGCTTACATTAATCAGTCTCAACAGGAAGGGGCAGAGGAGACAAAGGGAAAATTAACCAAACAGAGGCATTCAAAGCAACACAGCCATGGGATATACAAATCCTTAAGTGCAAGGGTAAGGGTGGGCCACTGCTTTGCCTGCTATTTAGTAAATACAGAGAACTTGGCAGTTACACTCTTCTCCCTGCTGAAAAAGACAGCACCACCCAGGCAGGCAGAGTGGAAGGGCAGCCATTTCAGAACAGCCAAGCTTGATGCTGTTAATGCTGCTTGGGATCTGTTGACTGGCTTACTCCTTCATTCAAACACACAATCAAGAGCAAATTGACCTTCTGTTGGCGGAAAAGTGAAATGCTAACAACCTAGGGCACAGGAGAGGAAGAAAGAACTTGCAATTATGTTGAGCCACTCACATCCTTCAGTTGACTCTCAGAGCCAATTTAGAGCCGTTACATAGGGAAAAGTAGCAGCCAATGTACCTACTGCAAGGTTTCACTAAGTAGGCAGTCCCATCTACTGAGTTAAGAAATAAATTATGGCAATGATGCTCCTTATCAAATATTTCCCTGGGATTTTTTATGACCCATGAGCAAAGAACAAAGCCTCCATCTAACTGGATATTAACACATTTAGTCACAGCTCTGGAAAGGAGCTTATACCCAGAGTAAAGTGGCTCGAGAGAGTCAAGTGCTACCAAGCAGGATGCTACAGAAAGCAGTTGCGTTTACACAGCATCCTTCACGATCCCAATACAGCCAATTAAATAATCTTTTGTTGAAGTCCCTATGGTAACATTGGAAACACAGCAGCCAACTGAGCAAAAGGTGGTCAATGGACATTCATGTGGTAATGGCTGAGTAATCTGTTTTGGTGCTGTTGATTGAGAGAGGGTTTGGTATCAGCCAGGGGACAACTTAAAACCACACCATGTAACTCGTTAACTTTTAAGGATATTTTATGGCCTCTGAGAGGGCCAATGGTTTTAATATCTCATCTGAAAGGTATCATTGCAAACTGTGGAGTACTCTTACAATCTTTTTCCCCAGGGCTGGGGAATCAAGAACTAGAGGGCAAAGGTTTAAACTGAGAGGCAGAAAGATTTAATAGGAACTTGAGGGACAATTTTTTTACACACAAAGGGTGGTATGTGGAATGAGCTGCCAGAGGAAGTGGTTGAGGCAGGTACAATAACAACTTTTAAAAGACCGTCGGACAGGTACACAGATTGGAAAGGTTTGGAATGTTATGGGCCAAACGCTGGCAAATGGGACTAGCCTGGATGGGGCACCTTGATCAGCATGGACCAGTTGGGCCGAAGGGCCTGTTTCCATACTGTACAACTCTCTGCCATTACATTCCAATCGTGCACCAAGTATCCAGCTTGCAAAATTTAAGCTCAAGCACATAACTTAACGAAAGGTGTCTCTTACCTGTGGTGTGTTCCGAACGGGGCTTGGTAAAGAAAGGCTAATCTGGCTGGTTATGCTTCTTTCCAATGAATTACTGGAAAAATCCACCTTTTCAAATGTTCTTTTCTGACGGACAACTTCCTGCCGCGTTGATAGTTCACTGTCAACTGAGGCTCTTATGTCGGAGCCCAATTTATGCAATGACCTATTGCTGGCTGCAATGTTATCCTTTGAGCTGTGGTTAGCGTATTGCCTGAGGTGCCGGCCTTCGGACTGCAAGCGGATCTTATGAATGTCTGCCAGGATACAACTCTCGGCGATGTCCGCGTTCAGGCTCGCCTGGCTACCCCTGATCTCCGCAGCCCGACCCACCACCGCCCGCATCTCTGCGATCAGCTTCTCGTTCAAAATATTGAGCTCGCTGCTGCTGCCCAAGGAACCGGGCCTGGCTTGACCCACCATGGTTCTCCTGCCCTTTCTCCTCCTCAGGCTTGGAGAAGGACCCGTTGAGTAGCCCGAGTCCTGGTGGCTGATCACGGAGGTTGGGTATTCCTGCGACTGCATGCTGCTTTGGCGACTGTGCACCTCGTTACTTTTTAAGGAGCTCATATCCAGGATCTTCCACTGCTGCTTACAGCTGTCCTTGGCCACTAAGGGGCCCGAGTGAATTCTGCCAGAACTGTCGCACGTCCCATTCGGAGAAGAGGACTGCTTTGAAGATGGATCAATGTTCACCATCTGTTTGATATACTCTCTACCCGCTGGGCTGTACTCAGTGTTGGATGGCTTTCTTGAGTGTTTATTGACAGCCTGTGGATGTAAGGCAGAGTTCTGAAGCAGCTTTGTAGGTCCTTTTTGCGATGCCTGGCCAGCTACCTTCTGGGCTGTCACTTTACTGCGAGAAACCCCCTCCGGCTCCACTTCCATCGGTGGCTCATCATAGATCGGTGACTCGATTGGAGGCTCATCGTAAATGGGAGCTGCAGAGGCACACTTTGGCGATAACGGCTGTGTTTGCCCTGGTTGGGCCTTCTGGGGAGTCTGGTGCGGAGGGCCGTTTGTTAACACGAGGCAGAAGCCCCCATTTTCTGTCTTTTTTAAGTGCAGAGATGGCTTGGATTCAAGGGGGTTAGAGGCCTTCCCCCCATGTTGGAAGCAGCCAGCCTGCTGCACCTGAAGCTGGCCTGAGGTTTTGGTTGAGTTGGGCTTCTGTCCAGCGACTGACGGAGAGTTCTGTTGCTGTGGTATTGAGCCATGCGAGGAGACCGAACTCATCCCACTATCAACTTTTACCAACATTGACGCCTTTGTGCCTGGAGCTGGCTGCCAAGTAGAATTTGTCCTGAAGAAGAAAAGATAATTTTAGCATTATATATTCATCATTCTAGCATTTAAAATACTAAAAAAACTGAACAATTAATGTCAATGTACATCCTTACCACAATATACTGAGTGTACAAGTGAGGCAGTGTTGCATGGAACTATATCCTAGCAACACCACACTGGAAGCACACATCACATTATGTGACCCCTGCTGACTCTATCAAGGTGAAGTCCACATTAAAATGCAAGTTATAAACATCCTGGGGCTCAGTGTGTAATCTAACAACCCTCCGCTGATGGTACCATCTGTCTGAAGGAAAAGATCACCCCCTCATATGTTATCAGTATTTAAAACAAAACTCCAATTTGTACAGACGCTTCAACATAAAAAAGCTTTCCACTGGTTGATCATTCCTATTTCTACTTCTGTCCTCCCACCTTTTTTTTATTATACAACTCTGCTGAAGTAGCTCACTTTTCAAAATTTAAGCAAAGGATCTACCAGAATGAAGCAGGTCCACAAACCTTCAGGATGCAAGGTCGATACTGCACAAGCACAAAACCCTATCTGCGTTAAAGCTGTACATCTGGTTTATAGAGCTACGTATCCATAACTTCAGAACGTCCTCTGCACTGTGTAGCAATCGTCAGCTTCTGCTATTTATAGACAAGTGGAGGCTGGTAGAATTTAGTTGATAGATGCTGTAGCAGGCCGAGTCCATAAATTAGCTTCCCATTTTAGCTACAGCACTGAAAACAGATCGATAAGGGCAGGACAATAAGGTCACCTGCTTGCCCCGGGCTGTAGGAGGATGAAGGAGCAGGCATAAAATAATTTAATTCTGAGGGCTGTTGATAATATTCATGGAAAATCCATCCTAGGTGTTTTCAAATTAATCCACAAGGGAGTGCTTCACCATTGGAGGTGCACGTTTCAGACACTGCTGAACGAAGGCATCTAGGATATAAAAGATCTTAAGGCTGCTGGCTTGAAGAGCAAAGGAGATATACTTGGTGTCAATATTTGGCCAATATTTGTCCCTTGATCACGATCACTAAAAGCAGATAAAACGCTCATTTTCACACTTCCACTCATAAAAATTTGCTGTGCAGAAGTCTGGCTGTTAAACACCTTGGGATGGGTGTCCTGAGGTTGAACAAGGCAGCATGCAAATGCAAGAAGATATTTTATTATCCTCACCCAGCCAACCAATATCAATTCCGCTACTGTTTTACCTTCTGCCATGTTTCTTACTTTCCAGAACAAGGTAAATGCAGCTTTGATTCGAATCTTAACGCAACAACTCTTTCAGCAACTTCTCTATGAAACAGAGCAGAATTCTAACCTGTGCTCTGAAAAAACAGCGGGGGGGGGGGGGGGGGGGTGGTGTGGTGGTGAGGTAGTGGGGAACAGCACGCAGTGGATCAGGGCCAACCGGAACAAAAAGGTCTGTCTTCCTGTCGTACATTTAGTCTCAGAATGTGGAACTGCAGGAACAGTCCCTTCCAAATGGTTTCATTGAAATAGCACTCTTGCATAGGAAATAGCTTTTCTGTATTTACCCTATTGCTTCATCATTTCAAACACCTCTTTTTGGATCACCCCTCAACCATTGAACAAAGAACCTAGAACAGTACAGCACAGGAACAGGCCCTTCAGCCCACCGTCTGTGCTGACCATGACGCCGATTTAAACTAATCCCATTTGCCTGCACACGGTCGATACCCCTCCATCCCCTGCCTGTTTGTGTGCCTGTCTAAACGCTTCTTAACTGTTTGTATCGTAGCTGCCTCCACCACCTCCCCAGGCAGCACATTCCAGGCACCTACCACTCTCTCCGAAAAAAATCTTGCCCCACACATCTCCTTTAAACTTTCCCCCCTCACCTTAAATCTATGCCCTCTAGTATTTGACATTTCCACCCTGGGAAAAAGACTGACCAACTACCCTGTCTACGCCTTTCATAATTTTATATACTTTGATCAAATCATCCCTCAGCCTTTAACTCTCCAGAGAAAACAATCCAAGTTGCAACACAAGGAAATGCAGGCTAATCTGCTCTCAGAATTTAACCCTGTAAATCCAGGTGTCGTTTTGATACAATTTTCCCTAGAACTAAACACAGTGCCCCAGATGAACTCTGATCAAGACCTGTACAACCCTTTCTCCCACTTACTTTACTCATGCACAAGATGTGAATTTCACTGGCAAGTGGCATTTATTGTCCATCTCCAATTGCCACTAAACTGGGGAGGCAATTAAGAGTCAACCGCATTAGTGGGGTCTGGAGTCAGATATGGCCCTTGCTTTTGTTAAGTATGGCAGATTTCCTTCCCTGGAGGATATTAAGGAACCACAAGTTTTTTTAAATGACAATTTGGTAGCTCCATGGTTACAATTACTGGGACCATTCTTCAATTCTTTATTTATTGACTTGAAATTAAATTCCCCAGATCACCTGTACCTCTCGATGCTGGCCCAGTCCATTAACAGCAAACGAACTGGGGAGCGGGGGATATTTACAGAGCAAAGGGTCAACCATTTTAGTGCAAAGAGGAGGAATTTGACACTATCCACCCAAGAGTGTTGTGGAAAGTCATTACATGTGTTCAAGACTGAAAGATATATTTTTGGGCCACATAGAATCAAGGACTATGGGTATACTACTGAACGCCACACTCAAGGAGCCACATGGCCCACTTCTGCTTGTTTCTTACACCTGAGCTATTACTACAGGTCCACCCCAGGTTACAAACATCCAACTTATGTACGGCCCGTACGTAAAAACGAGCTTTTGGGAGACTAGTGGAATGGATGCAGGTATTTCTTCCCATGTGAGAACTCAGTTCACAACCGCATTTCTGCCTTGCGAACCGTTCGGGTTACGAACATTTCACATGAATGGAACCCTGCTGTAAACCTGGGGAGGACCTGTATTAAATTCCAGCCACCACCCCACCTGAAATAAAAACCAACAAGACTTTTATCAGCTTTACTGATCAATTTTTGTTCCTGAACACAAGCTTTTAGTGATTCATTCACACCCAATTCCTTTTCCTCCTCCACAAATACACATTTTGAAAATATTCTGATTTGACATTGTTGGCTGAAAAGCGGATGATCTCACATTACTCCTTACTGAATTCTATGTGCATTAACTTTACTCACTGCATTCATCAATGTTCCTGTGTAACCTCCAGCTTCCATCCTCACTGATTACTGTGCCTTCTAAATACTGTGCTATCTTAGATAACAGCTCTCAATTCCTTCATCCACGTCATTAACATAAGGCAGAACAGTGGCATCCAAAATATGGATCACTGAAGTACATGAGATATCACAGCACACCAATCAGGAAACATGCCCTTTCCTCCCTCCTGTCTATCTCCTCTCAGTTCTTCTCCCCTTAATAGGTGTGCAATGGCCAGAGACCAATAAGCTTAACTGTAAGGTCCGTATAGAGATCTGTCACACAGGGCTACTTTGCCTTTTACTATACAGAAAGTCCCCGACTTACGAACACCCGACTTACGAATGCCCATACGTACGAACCAACCTTCATGGTCTTAACGACCTTTGGTTCGTAAGTGGGCCCAGCCCCCGATCCTACCACGGCGGCGGTACACCTTCTTTGGCCCAACCCCGGGCCAAGTGTGCATGTGCAGCTGGGGCCATGCATGGCCGCGATCCCCGGGCCAAATGCGTATGCGCGGATACTGTTCGGAGTTACAGACAAAAATCGGGTTACGAACAGTCTCAAAAACGGAACTCGTTCGTAACCTGGGGACTTCCTGTATTTAACTCTTTAAATGCATTAATTCCAAATCCCAGTATCAACATCTTGCAATTACCTAATGCAGTAAAGCACATTAGTTCTATTTTCTGCTGTGAGCCTCTACACTTCCCCTAAACGATCTATACAGTTCTAACTTCAATCAAACACTATATACTTCCCATTTCATAGCATGGAGATAGAGAAAGATACCAAAATTAATAAACTACAGCTATTTCATACACAACTCAGGCAAGCAGAATTAAATAGACATTTCCACAGCCTGCCAAGTTTGTCAATTGGTTAAGTATCCCATCCCAAATGCATCCACTTCCTTTGCCTGTAAATTCAAACTGTTTGGATGTGCCTAAGTGTGCAAAACCCTCGGAACACACAAAACCCACTTCCCAAGAGCTCTGCATTTAACAGCAGTGTTATTTTCTTGATCCACCCATTCCGGCTCCTTTACTGGGTGCTTGGAGATCCTGGAAGCCCTACTTGAGCTGAGTAATTAAAGTTTATGGAAATGACTTCTTGGAACTGCAAATCCAAGAGCAATTAAGATAAAGAAATAACGTTACTTGAGTGTTTTGTACACTCACTTCTTTCACTTACGATAGCAAAATAAAAAGGGCAAATCTGGCCACCAAAACTGTTGCTGAAAAAAGAAACGGTAACTTACTTATTTAAATTGCCCTATAATGCTAATTGTGTAAGGAATGCATCTGAAACCATCCTCAAGGCTTACATTTTTTTTGCATTTTTATGTTTAGTTAAGATCAGGACTTTTTTATGATTATCATCTTTGGCAAAATAGTACATATTTTATTATCTAAAGCAACATTTGGCAAACCAACTTTTGGCTTCAATAATAAGTTACAACTACATAAGCAACATCAACAAATGATACCTGCACCCTCAAAACTGCCCACTCCCTCCTTTTTTTTAAGTAATTGTCTTAATTACTAAAATTTCAAAAGTATCCCCACCCTCCCTACAAACTACCCATTTGCAAAAATGAACAGCTATTACATACCTATGAACAAATCCTATTGGTTAGTGGTCCATGAGAAATATCTGTATTTTGAAAGCTCCATTCTTAAAGCAAAAAGCATAACTAACATCGTAAAATATATTGCCAAAGAATTTTATCAGTGTAATAAACATTTTTTTTAAAAAGGTCCTCTTTTTTTCCCCAAATAGTCAGAGACATACAGCACAGAAACAGGCTCTTTGGCTCAGAGTCCACACCAACCATTAACCACCTATTTGCACTACATTATTCTCATCAACTCCCTCCAAATTCTACCACTCACCTTAACATTAGGTAAAAACTGACAGTGGCCAATTAGCCTAACAACCCACATGTCTTTGGGATGCAAGATGAAACTGGAACTCGGGAGGAAACCTACATAAGGGAGAACATGCAAAGTCCACACAGACAGCGCCCGAGGTCAGAATTGAACCTGGGTCTCTGGTACTGTGAGGGAGTGGCTTTACCTGGTGCACTGCCCAGTGATTTTCCATTATTATTGGGTAAAAACATTTCAAACCATAACTACTTTTAAATCCACTGCTTGGGTATGAGGAAACATCTTATTTTTTTGTTTCATCCAACGGAGACAGAGTGCAAAGTGGTGTCATCCACGTAAATTTTGAGGATTGGGTGGACAGGGGTGTGGGGAGAATCTGTGAAAAGAGAAGGGAAGGAGGACAGAAACACAACCCAACAAGAAAAATGTTTCACAGCTAAAATGGCCAGAGGATATCTTTGACCAACTGTTTCGAAGAATTAAAGAAAAACAGCTGAGGAATCAGAAACGAATCGTCATTGTTCTTAAATTACAAGAAACCTTCAGGCAATATTTAATCTCTGGTGCTGTGTAAAAAAAAGCCCCCATTTATTCTACAAAGATCAATAAGCTCTTCCAGGCAACAAGACTTGTTGGAAATAAGGTCCCATGGGTTCAGCTGCACTTGACCCAAATAATCACTCTTGTCCAAGTCTCAGCAACAACTGTTGGGGGGCGGTGCAGGAAGGACACCATAATCCACCAGCTCAAAACTATCAAACTGGTCTAAACCAACTCTGCACACAAAACTGTGGTAGTATAGAATCACAAAACTGTAATTTAGCCTTTGAATCATCATCAATAAAGCTACACTTTACCCCTTCCCCCAAGACACACAGGGATAATGGAGCTCTTTCCCTAGAGAAAAAGCACCCTGCTAGGGATCACATGTCTATCAAGTACAAAGCCATTGGATCTCTGCCTGGGAGGAGGGAGGAGAATTGGTTTTGGGTTGACAAGGGTTAGTGCTGGCACAAGATTACCTACCTATGTAACGATTAATCAGGCCTGAAGGAACCACGCCCACAGTAATTCTCCATTCATGAATCATTCAATATTTGAGGTTCCAACCGGAAACCACATTTCGAGTGGGGGACAAGCCAATAACACGACACACTCACGCGCTCACTCACAACACAAGTGCTGAGCAAAAGTAATCCCAAATTTGGAGTCTGATCCAAATGTGGATCTGGAAAATGAAACAATCCTGTGGATTTTCATTGTAAAGTGATGAGATGAGTTTCTTTAAAACTCCTGCCCTGCCCAAAAATTCTGAAAGCTCTTGAAAGGATTAAAGCATCTCTGAATTCCATTTGAAATATCCCTTTAGCATTGCAGACAGGTTTATAAAGGACCTGTGCTGACAGACTCTGTGTCTACCCTACCCTCAAGCAATGTGCTCTTTTCCTCTTTCTTTTGTAAGGAAAACTAAATTCCATTTGATTAAATTAAATGGATTTTAAGCTGTGATCAAGGAGAAACTATGTGGCTTTGCCAATGAATTTCCCTCCTCTCAGAGGAGGCTGATTGCTCAGACAGAAACAGTTCCAATTCCAAGTAACTTCTAATTCTGCACACAAAAATCTGCTTATTTTGGCTTTCAACGATTTTGCTCCTTGATTTAAACAGTACTGACCCCCAACAATGATGCCAAATGAAAGGCCAACTTTTCAAAAACAATTTCCTTAATTAGTTGGGTGATCATACAGTCTTGCATGCAAATTGAGCTTTCTCAAGGGGACCGAGTCCAAAACCCAAACTATCAAACCCAGTGCTCTCTTTTGCTGCTGGCACATTTATTCGGCAACGTACTACACACCCCAAATTTTAAAATCCCTCTCCCTTTTGGTGCCTGTACCTTCAGCTGCTGGGCACCAAGGTTTGAGTTCCTACATAAACCATTCCACTCTCATTTGAAACACTCCTTAAAACTGCCTTTTCCTGGTATCTTCTCAGCTGACTTCCATATTTGGCTCACTATCAGATTTTGTATGATAATCTTGCTTTGAAAGACCATTTATCTTTCACTGTATTAAATGGCACTACAAAGAAACAAGTTGCTGCTGTTATTGAGCTGCTTGAGCCAGAGATGTTAAGGCACAGAGCAGCAAATTTAAGGAGATGGCCCAGGTGCCTTTAAAGACACCAAACTGGCCAAAAAGAAGTGGCCTTTGAAGGCAGTAACCCCACCAATATAACACAAGAGATCAGAATCAAAAGCAACCCTCAGGTTAACAAGTCATTGGCCACATGGACCAAAGAACTGATTCCCAAAGCAGCATCAGAAAACCACCTCAAGCAGCAAAATAAATGTAACTGCACGTCTACATACTTGCTGCTGATTAAGTAAAACTGCCCGTGCACATTTGTGATCTTTAGCTGACAAATTTTTTTCCCCTCCTGGAAGGGCTAGACCTTTCCTGTGGTGTGCAGGAGGTACAGAAGCCTGAAGTCCCCATCACCAGATTCAAGAACAGCTACTTCCCTTCAGCCACACTATTCTTGAACCAACCGGGACAATCCCAATCAGTACCTTAGTATAGCAATACTACAACCACTTTGTACTACAATGGACTTGTTCTAATTGTGTTCTTTCTTGTAAAAATTGTGTATAATTTATGTTTAATTTTTTTTGTGACTGCTGCTTATCTGATGCTACCTGCCTGTGATATTGCTACAACTAAGGTTTTCATTGCACTTTTGCATACATGTACTTGAGCATATGACAGTAAACTCAACTTTGACTTTCAAAGTGATGATTTCATGTCTGTCTTGTAGCTTATTATGAAGTCCAGTTTGACCAGAACAATCATTGTGGACCAAATAACCCTCCTGTACATCGCACCCTGTACTTGAAGACCTGCTCTGGTTCTCAGTTAAGGAATAACTGAAATTTAAAATACCCATCCTTGTTTTTCAAACCACTCCCATTTCCTTTCTCCCTTGTCTCCTCCATTCTACGTGTGTTTTCTTGATCTTAATAACTGCCCCACAGAAGGCTCTGTCCAGAGGCATTCTCTCCTTCAACCCTTCCATCTCCCTTTCCTCTTAACATGCTCCCTTAAATTTACCTCTTTGGTTATGTCAAAAATTAGTAAGTCATTGTGCTTATTTTTCTTCACGTCTCAGAGTCAAACTTGGGTTTGTTAACACTGAAGGGTTCTCTTCAAACTCAGGTTGTTGTTGTTCTTCAGAGCCTAGCTTAACCTTCAGCTGTTGGTCTAGACAGTGACTACAGTCCAAATGCTACACAGCAGTTGTTTTCATGACACTGCAACGCTTCTTGCAAGGAGGGAGGAGACTTGGGTTATTACCACGTGGCCAGGAGCAGGATTTTCTGTATTGGTGCTGAATCCAATTATACTGACAGAATCTGGAATCAGATTTGGGAATTCTCAGCGACAGGAGATCAGAGCAAAGGATTTGGAGGCAATTGTGGGCTGCCCTGCTCTGTCTTTCAATGATCAGACTGCAAACTCAACTCTGCATTCCCACCGATGTCCAGTGATCTTTTAAATCAAGTATCTATCAACTTCTGCTTGGGACAGCAGAGTGGGGCAGCTGGTAGAGCTGCTGCCTCATGGCTCCAGCGACCCGGGTTCAATGCTCACCTCAGTGCTGCCTGTACGGAGTTTGCATGTTCTCCCTGTGGCTGAGTCACTTTCCTGCAGGTGGTACGTTGCCCTAGTGTGTAGGTGAGCAATGGGATCTGGAGGGAGTTGATGGCAATGTAGGGAGAAAATGTTCTAGCGAATTAGCAGGGGAATGGAATTGCTCTGTGCTCAATGAGCCTACTGGCCTCTTTATATATCATAAGGAAATATGGGAAAATATTCAAAGACTCTGCTTCCACTACCCTTTTAGAAGGACTGTTCCAAACCCTCAGAAGAGCTTTCATCTCATCTCCCTCTTCAATGGACCCTTATTTTTAACAGTGACCCCTAGTTCTTGATTCTCCCACAATAGGAAACATCTCCACACCCACCCTGTCAAGAGTGTTTCAATTCAGTCACCTCCTACTACAGGTGATTCTGCTATAACGTGATAATTATGCTCCTAAGAAACCTCGTATTATAGAGGGTCGTGTTATATCAGAACAGGCTGTAGTTGCCTTTGAGATACAGATTTAAATAGATTTTCCCAAATCACGATATAGCCAATGCAGCCCACGTTATAAAAATAGTGTTCCTTAATCCATCAATCACATTATAACCAATTCGCTTTATGGAAACACGTGTTCTAGCAGAACTACCTGTATTCTAAGTTACAGCAGATACATTCCTAACCTATCCAATCTTTCCTCAAGAGACAGCACACTCATTGCCGGTATCGAGTCCTGTAATCCTTCTCTGAACTGTTTCTAAAGCATTCACATAAAGACCGAAACTGTACAAGTACTCTATAGGTGGCCTCAACGAGACACTGTAAAATGAACTGAGGCAGCTACAAAGAAAAGCAGAAAATGTTGGAAACATTCCGCAATCCCGGCAGCATCTGTGGAAAGAGAAACTGAGTTAATGTTTCATCAGCAGGGTTTTCAAACTGAAATGTTAACTCTGCTTCTCTTTCCACAGATGCCCGCCAGCATTTTGTGTTTTCATTTCGGATTTCCAGCAACTGCAGCGTTTGTTTGGTTTTCAATTACTGAAGAGGCCACAAGTTTGATTTGGTGCAAGTAGAAGTATCACAACAGTGAAAGATACCCATTCCAAGGATGGTATTTAATGCAATCTCTACATCTAGGTCTTAACATATCATGCCTGGAAGTAGGCAATGAATACACAAGTCCCAACCAAGGAAGGGGAAGGTTGTTTTATCCCATTATCAAACACTATCCTTCACTATCACTCCCACAAAAATACAACTCCGATTCGATAGCGACTCCACTGAATTATGAAAAACAGACAAATTTCCCAGGGGATTTTAAAATTCATGAACATCTTTGAAACATCTCCATTCAGATATTGCCCCCTCGCTAACTTCTGCTTAGCGCTGACCTCTGTCCGGCTGAGACCCCCACATATACTCACCCAGCTCAGTGAGGTAAGAATTTGTTGCAAAATTCTCCTGCCGACATTTGCAATTTTCAACCTCGTGAGAAAGACTTCTCTCCAAACAGCCCTAAAGGACGCAATCTGTGATATGCATCAAAATTCCTTTTATAATCCAAGGTGAACCATCTATTCAGCTCTTGACACAAAGATTAGCAAATTGTGCAGCTGCAACAGTACAACTGTGAGCCAGTCACTCGAATCCACATTATTTTTTTTGAGGGGAGGTTTTCACTTAATAGAAAAGGACAAAAGGGAAGCAAGTCTGATATACAAAGACACAAACCACTATAATACAAACACAAGCAGACAGGCTTGTCCAAATCAGATCTGTGTTTGCTGTTCCCTCCCTCGCAGTTTTTTTTTACCCACGCCACAATACAACAAACACTTTAATGCAAGGCTGTCAATGGATAGGCTGCTTTGGGCCTTGTTCACAGCTACACAGAAGACTAATACACCATGCTAGCATTGGGAGAAAACAGAGCAGATTTTATTTTCTCGTTCCCTCATTCTGGAAATTAAACCCTCCAGACAGCAAACACAGAAATGATTTGTTACAGAGATGAAGGATTATCAGGGCTGCTGAGCTGACAAGTTTGCTGCCTCTGCAACTACTGTACGTTTTTGCTGATCGCCTTCCTCTCAGTTATTTTCACTGATCCCCTCACCCTCCAAAAAACCTGGCAGATTGGAACAAATGCAGTTCCTTTTAATAATGCAGCACAGTAAATTCAGCTTTAAAATCATTTGAACACACAAGGGATATTTGCCGAGATTGTTAGATAAGCATATGGAGGAATTTAAAATAAAGGGATATGTGGGAGGAAGGGGTTAGATAGTCCAAGGCGTGGTTTGAAGGTCGGCACAACATGGTGGGCCGAAGGGCCTGTGTTGTGCTTTATTGTTCTATGGTTCTGGTTCTAATTTTTACCCCACTGATACTAAGTGAAATTGTTTCAAAGAAACAGCGAAAAGCCATGGATTGCTTTGCAAAGGGTTTTTAGCATCAAATGGGTCGTGCTGGGCACTTCAAGCCCCAAATCGGAAATGAACAATAAATGCAAACAAAAAAAAACACAAACTTGCATTTATTCTGCACCCTTCCAACCTTCAAGATACCCTGAAGTACTTTATAGCTAATAACATACAGCAGTTTCAAAGTGTAAACAGCATTGTAATGAGGATACACTGCAATCAATTTGTACTCAGCAAGCTCCCCTAAACAGTAATGAGATCAATGGAAAACAGCTTGATGGGTGAGGGATATGCATTGACCAGGGGAAGACCTCTGCTCTTCTTTGGAGTACTGCCAAAGGATCGTTTACCTGCCCACCAGGCTTGGGCTTGCATTACTGTCTCATCCAAAATACAAGTACCTTTAAAACCAGCACCTGTTGTGCATTCACAGCATTTGCTGGTTTCTGTTATAAATTTGCATTCTGTTTTGTATGCTGGCAGCAAATAGACATCACCATCCCATTTGCTGTTGAAATTGTTCATTCCGTACAACCTACAAATTGCCAAGACATAGGTTTAGCTCATCCCTAAAATTTGAAGCAATAAATTTTTAAATATCCTTTAAAGCACTTAACTACATCAATTTTTAATATTCACTCCCACCAGGATTCCTCTTGCCATTCAGATTAAAAGTCACAACTGTTTTCAATTGCCTGTAAGAAACTGCTATACTGATGAGTTAATGGGCATGAGCTACCACATAAATTTAAAAGCTTACACTAATAGATGAATAACAGGCTGCTGAAGTTACATAGGGCTTCCAGTGAGTAATTCCAGCACGTTGAGCTATCAGAGAGATAAAGATGTGTCTTTACAGGAACTATTAAATAGATCAGAATACCTACAAGAAACCCACATCCAATTAAGATTAAACCCACATCCACATCAAGAACCAGAGGGCAGTCAAATGGGGAGGTTAGAACAGCAATCGTTAACATGTAGAGAGACAAACTTATCAAAATCGTAAGAGAACTTACACTTAGAGAGTCTTAGATACAGCACAGGTACAGGCCATTCGGCCCAACAAGTCCACGTCAACCATGATGCCCACCCAGCCAGTCCCAATTTCCTGCGTTCAGCCCATATCCCTCCAAGTCCCGCCCCTCCATGATACAATTGTACCTGCCTCAAACACTTCCTCTGGCAGCTCGTTCCATATACTCACCACCCTCTGCGTGAAAAAGTTACCCCTCAGGTCCCTTTTAAATCTTTCCCCTCTCACCCTAAACCTATGCCCCCTAGTTTTGGACTCCCCTACCCTGGGGAAAAGACTGTTACCATCCACCTTATCTGTGCCTCTCATAATTTTAAACACTTCCATAAGGTTGCCCCTCATTCTCCTACATTGCAAGGAATAAAGGCTCAGACTGGCCAACCTCTCCCTATAACTCAGGCCCTCGAGTCCTGGCAACATCTTGTTGGATTCAACTGTTTTAAGTAGTTTTTTTAAACATGTATAGTGTTTAATACACCTCAAGTGGCTGCACAAGGAATGGCCGCTTCCCAGCTTATTGGTTCCTCCATCAGGTGAATGCGTGTTTTCTCATTGGTTGTTTTGCCACAGGTATCTAATAGGTTTCCTGATTGGGCTATTGGTAGCTAAGGAGTACCTCTTATCTCAGGTATAAAAGGCATTGTTTTTTTGTTAATCACTCTCTTGCCCCTATCTCTCTCTTGCCCCTATCTCTCTCTTGCTTATCTTGATCCCTCTTGCTCGCTCTCTTCCCCTAGCCCCCTCACTCCCTCCCCCTAGCCCCCTCACTCCCTCCCCCGGCCCTAGCTCACCTTTAGTTCCTTTTGTCTCAGCTCATCTCCCAGTAGTAAAGCTAGTGCCATGTGCTCTGTGACTGTTTCTTTGTTTTAAATTTTTCCAATAAAACTTTGTGAAGCACCAAGTTGTTTACAACTCATTCTTGGACTCCTGAAAGAACCCGCAGATTTGAAAATAACTGGATCCGACAATCCTCAGTAATCTTTTCAGCACTCTGCACTTAAAGGAAAGAAACACACATATTTTTAGAGATTTTGTAAACCATGTTTTTATACTGTGAATGCTAATGAGATTAACGTAAGTGGGCATCATGGGCGAGGTGGGCCAAAAGAGCCCATTTCTACGATTCTACAGTCAAAGGACAAAAAGTGATCAGAACGGTTATGATGAGATCAGGGAAATGACCAACAGGTAGGATATGCAGAGCTGTGTATTAAGAACCCTACTTTATATTGCATCCAGGCAGGCAGCAAATGGTGATGCTCAAGGATGCACACTTGGGAGCTTCAGTATAACACCCTCTCAACCAAGAGTGTGAACCAAGAAGGAATAAAGATGCAAGAAGCAACAGCTCCTGGAACAACGTTGCTGGATATTTGTCCACAGTGTCCTCACTGAATACTCAAAGGTCGTTACGATTAATCAACTACTTTGCTGTCAATGCAACTTGCAGTTCAAATCATTAATTGGCAACATCCCTACACTTTACACCCATGTGCTCAAAATTTGAAATTCTCATCTGATGATACATCAACCACATCAAAGGCCTTGCTGCTTGCTTTGATGGCACTGGTGCAAGGTGAAATTCTCACCATCTTGTTTAAATCCATCCATGGCCTTCTCTCATAACTTGTTCCAGCCCCAAAACCTAATCCCTGAATCTTCTGGCAGCTTGTAATTCCAACCATCCATGTACCAAGCTCTGGAATGCCCTCTCTAAATCTCTTTGACTCAGCACTGCTGAAACATCTGCTCATCCTTCCTAGCACCATCTTTGTCTTTAATTTGATCATACCTGCAGGAATTTTCAATTCAGATTGATATTATTGACACACTGATTATTCTACTTAGTAAATCTATTCATCTGCTGATATTTTAAGATTTGTTTTGTTTTCTGCCAGGATAGTATACTATCTTCCTGATGGACTTTTCTTTCTTGGGCCTGAAATGGAAATAAGTAGGCAATAGCCCACAATGGTCATTCTCCCCAAACGCTTCTTGGTCTGTGAATTCTCAGATCTTAACAGCAGTAACTCAACATGGAGTAAAGTGTTACTAGAATCTTTCTTAATGCATAAGCAAGCAAAATCTAAAAGGATTTTTATATGCAAGGATTGCGTAAGGATTCTTAAACGTAAGAGTTGAAAAATGTCATCAAGAACATGCCAAAGGAGGACAGCCTCCAGAGAAAAACAAAGTTGAAAATTTGCAATACTGTGCAGGTGCCATTTTGTTTTTTGGCTTAAACACCAATGTGAGGTCCCCGGCTGCTCTCCTGTGGACATAAAAGAGATCCTGTGGAAGAATAATTGTTGAATGTTATCGGCCAATATTTCTCCTTCCATCATCATCACTGGCCATTAATTTGACACTGTGGGATCTTGCTGTGCACCTTTCCTACACTACAACAGTAACTCAAACTTCAAAAGTGTATTTCAATGGACGTAATGCACTTTAGAAATGTCCTATGATCACGAAAGGCGCTCTGTAAATGCAAATTCTTTCAACGCTGTGAACTATTAATTTTTTCCCAAAAGGTTGGATATGTTGTGCAAAAAAATCAAGCTCCTTTGTCTCAAATGCCCTCAGGAATTGCCTGGGAAACTGTCAGCAAGTCCTACCAGATGAGCAATCTGCATCATTAAAGCTGGTCACTGACGCCAGGCATTCATCCTTTGTGTCACTTCTATTGTGTGCATTATGACTCAGCTCCTCCTATACGCTGATCTCTGTCACTCCTCAAGAGCCGGTCCCCCTGATAATATCATCAGCATTCATTATTTCCACAAACACTTTGCTTACTTAAAGGCCCGTACACAGAAGAAGAATCCTTCCAGAGAATTTTACCTTAATATTTTAGGCCCCTGTAGGGCAATGCCCCGACAACAGATACATGCCTCTGTATCTCATCGCATTTATATAATCATTGTTTTAAAAATAGTTTCCCTCCAAAGTATCCATGGGCAGGCCAACCCAGTTGCGTGTCAATAAATCACAACTCTATACCATGCTGTTCCAAATGAGTGGAGCTCACCATGCATTCTGTGGCAGAGAATAAAGGCCCTTGATAACATGGCAGATCACCACATCAAAGAACTTGCCGCTTGCTTTGATGGCACTCACACAAGACGCAAGCACTTACTGTGTTCTGTGCCCATTTACTGACGGATGGTAGGCGGTGGCAGAGTTGTTCTTCTACCCTGCTTCCTGATTTGTTCCCTACTCCTTTGCTCAGGAAAGGAATTAATTCTTGTTCTGTGGATGTCGTGGATCCTCCATAATCTTGGCCACAAATGATTGTTATCCAAACTCAGATTAAATAGTGCTTTTCCAATTCTGGTACCTCGTGCAACCCATGATTTTAATCCCTCTACCACCGAGATCCAACAATCTAAAATTCCCCACAGAACCTCCCCCAGTCTCAGCCACACCCTTCTTCCACTTAACGCTACCCTCTCACTGTAACGTACGCTTCCTCCTTGTCCAATATCACCTGACGAGACCTGGTACATTTATAATGTAAAATACAAACAGAAAATGTTTCAGGTTGAAGACCCTTTGTCAGTTCTGGTCTTCAACCTAAAATGTTAACTGTTTCTCTTTCCACAGATGTTACCTGACCTGCTGAATTTTTCCGATTTTCTGTTTTGATTTCAGATTTCCAATATATGCGTTTTTCATTTGTCATTCTACATGCATGTATGTTTGGTAAGGTACTTTCAACATTCAAGTTACTGCATGAAATCACGTTTTTGTCCTTGTGGTACTCTGCAGGCAAAGATGAATGTGTGGTTGGCTCGACATGCAAGCCACAAAGTTCAGAAGCAGCAACCAAGGCCAACTTACTGCTCTCCAGCCAAACAGTCATCAAGGTTAGCAAACAATCTGCTGGAGGAACTCAGCGGGTTGAGCAGCATCTGTGGGAGGAAAGGAATTGTTGACCTTTTGGGTTGAAACCCTGCATCAGGACCCATGTCTCGTGTGTCCAGTCATCAAGGTCAACACTGTTTCTCTCCCCACTGACGCTGCCTGACCAATTGAGCACTTCCCAGGGAGGATATGCATTTAAGGTGAGAGGGGGAAAATTTAAAGGGGATATGCGGGGCAAGTCCAAAGACGTACGGGTAGGTTAATTTGGGTTTAAAAAGGGCGGCGCGAACTTGTTGGGCCGGAAGGGCCTGTTACCACGTTGTAAATAAAATTAAAAGTCTTTCGATATACAAAATGTGGTTGGTTTCTGGAACGGCCTGCCAAGGGTAGTGGTGGAAGGAGATATGATAGTGGCACTTAAGAGGCTGTTAGACAGACACGTGGATATGCAGAGAAAGGAGGGATATGGATCATGTGCAGGCAGAAGAGATTTAGTTTAATTTGGCATCATAAACAGCACAGACATTGTGGGCTGAAGGACCTGTTCCTGTGCTGTACTGTTCTATGTTCCAGTATCCTCTGTTTCGGCTGTCCAGCATCTGCGATATTTTACTCCGATCAGCACAAGGTCAATTGCCACAATGCCTCAGCAGACATCAGCTTTGGTGCAGATCAGGGATTGAACTTGAAATCTTATTGGTCTCCAGAGCTTAGCCACTCAATATTTTAACCAGCTTGGTCATCAGAAGGCATGGAAATTTTTTACTGAAATCTCACTAACTTCAACTGGGCCAGAAGCACTCAGAAGGTACTGGTCTGTGATATTATCCCACAACCAGAGGACCTTTTGGAGAGACAATGGGAATTCCTAACTCCTGTATCATAATCTGCTGAAAAGCTTCACAACTCAGAGATTATGGTGCTCCATTAAGCTTATCCCACTGAATGATCTGGTGTGCTTACAGTTAGTCTAAGTACTTTCAGAGTTTATTTATACAGATATAAGCAGAGGGTCAGCAAAGAGGTTTAAGGATCAAGGATCAATGAAGGAGGGTCACAAGTGTAACAATATTCCAGCATCTTAATCCTACCCTGAAGCCAGAGTGAGGTTTAGAAGGGCAGGTTTGTCCTTCAGGGAAATGGATTCAAAAGGATTACTGAACATAATGTTAAACTCAGCTGACAGCTTTGTCCATTCAAGTCATTGAAGAAAAGCAAGGATACAGCTACTTGGATGCCCCAGAAGTAGCTTGTGTTATCATTAAAGTTGACACTGACAACTAAAAGTATCACATCCCATCGCTTGGTTAAATATTAACCACCATTTCAACCGTGAAGAAATAGTCACACAGAAAGGACAGAAATAAATGCAAATACAGTGCACACTAGTGCTGAACAATAAAAGAATACACCAAAAATACAGCAGAATACTGAGTAGGAATCCTATTGTAATCTAAGTATTTGCCCCAGGGGCAGGTTGTTTAATAGTATCATTGCCAGAATTGTGTCACTCCCCTCAACCTAATTCAGAAGAAAAACCAGTCAAGTGAATCAGTAGTAGGAATTGTAACTCAGTAAATTCCGGGATATTTCAGAGCTCCACCTCATTCAAAGAAAGTTAAACTGACAAAGGTTACATTAAAAAAGAAATGAATCTTAAATGGTGTTCCAAACCAGGTAAACATTGAAATGATCAGCATGGCTGACTGAGCAAGCAACCACATGAGAGGTAACCTCAGTGATTTGAGAAATGGTTATTCCCTTCATGGTAATGTAGCATCTCAAACCAAACAAAGAAATGTATACTTATAACTCCTTAGCAAAATGACCCAAAGTGCATTACAGATAAAGGAATACTTTGAGTTCAATTATCGTTGCAGTATGGGGAAATGAGATATCTACTTTGTTACATAGTCAAGTAGCACAAAGACCAATGAGCTACACGGCCAAAGAATCCACTTGCAATGATGCTGGATGTGTGAGAAACAATGACCAGGATACTGGAAAGAACTCCCATTCTCTCCTTCTTGGTTGATAAAGGTGTAGAGAGAGATACAGGCCTATTGCGGGCAAATGGGATTAGCAGAGTTGGACATCAGAGTTAGCATGGATGAGGTGGGCCAAAACGGCCTGTTTCTGTGATGTAGGATTCAATGATTCTATGCTAAAGGCATGGAATGTTTTTTTTTGTCCACCACAGAGAACAGATGAGACCTTGGTTTGATGCCTCATCATAAAGAGGGTGGTGAAGCACTCCTTCAATATTGCACTGCAGCATTAGCCTCGATAATGCACGTCTCTGGAGTGGGGCTTGAATCCACAACCTGACTTAAATAAGTCATACAGCATAGAAACAGGCCCTTTGGCCCATCAGGTCCATGCCAACACTGGGACTACAGCGCTTTTGCTGAGACAAAACTGTCACATAAGGTGTTTTCATTTTCCTGTGCGAGTTTAGTGCGTTTCCCCACAAGTCATCCCTGCTTTTATTTCCATCAATTATTCTTCGTCAGTCAGCAACATGAGAAGCCAGCTGCTGTTTGGAACCATAACAAAAATTAAATTAAAATATATTTTTTTTCAAAATAAGATGCATAAAACACCTCTCTGCTCTGTCCCCTTATCATTGCTTCTTTTTCAAAACGGCTGCAGATTCAGGATTGAACTGCCAAAGGACTTCTAGGGGATGAATGTCTGAGCTCCGATCTTTGGAAGCCAGATTATCGCATTGTTTTTTGTGAGACCTTGCTATGTGCATAGTGGCTGTAGTGTCCCTACATATAACTGTTGCAGCTATATAGGTCCCTGGTCAGACCCCACTTGGAGTATTGTGCTCAGTTCTGGTTGCCTCACTACAGGAAAGATGTGGAAGCCATAGAGGGGGTGCAAAGGAGATTTACAAGGATGCTGCCTGGAATGCGGAGCATGCCTTATGAAAGCAGGTTGAGGGAACTCGGCCTTTTCTCCTTGGAGAGACGGAGGATGCGGGGAGACCTGATAGAGGTGTATAAGATGATGAGAGGCATTGATCGGGTAGATAGTCAGAGGCTTTTCCCCAGGGCTGAAATGGTGGCCACAAGAGGACATAGGTTTAAGGTGCTGGGGAGTAGATATAGAGATGTCAGGGGTAAGTTTTTTTACTCAGAGAGTGGTGAGTGCGTGGAATGGGCTGCCAGAAACGGTGGTGGAGGTGGATACGATAGGGTCTTTCAAGGGACTGTTAGATAGGTACATGGAGCTGAGTAAAATAGAGGGCTATGGGTAAGCCTAGTAATTTCTAGGGTAGGTACATGTTCAGCACAGCTTTGTGGCCGAAGGGCCTGAATTGTGCTGTAGTTTTTCTATGTTCTACATTGTGCCTACACTTCAAAAGTACTTCAATGACTGTAAAACTCATTTTCCTTTTGAGTATGGCTCATGAGTTGCACCCGCATAACACTGCTTTAAAGTGGATCTCTTACTGAAGATCAGCCTGTCTCAAGAAGGCAACATCTATCAAAGATCCCCACCATCTGGGCCATGCCATCCTCTTGCAGCTACCATTGGGCAGGAGGTACAGAAGCTTGAAGTCCCACACCAACAGGTTCAAGAACAGCTACTTCCCTTCAACCATTTGGTTCTTGAACCAACCTGCACAACTCTAATCACTACCCTGGTATAGCAATACTACGACCAATATTCCCTACAATGACTTCCAATTGTTTTTTTTTAAATTTTATTTACAGCGTGGTAACAGGCCCTTCTGGCCCAATGAGTCCGCGCCGCCCATTTTAAACCGAAGTTAACCTACCCATACTTCTTTGGAATGTGGGACGAAACCGGAGCACCCCGAGGAAACCCACGCAGACACGGGAGAACGTACAAACTCCTTACAGACAGCGACGGGAATCGAACCCCAATCACTGGCGCTGTAATAATGTCGCGCTAACCGCTACACTACCGTGCCGCCCTCTTGTGTTCTTTCTTGTATAATTTATGGTGTTGATTTATGTTTTTCTTGCAAATTATGTGTATCTGATTCTATGCTGCTGCAAGCAAGTTTCTCATTGCACCTGTGCATGCATGTACTTGTGCATGTGACAATAAACTCCACTCTGACTTTGAGAAGAAATAAATAACCTGAGATGAGCACACAGATTTCTTTGCTGAATAGATATTGTTGTTTCTCCAGAGAGTTGATAGCATTTCCGGTACTGTTTGTTTAATGATTCTGGGAGTCTGGCCGCCATGCTATTAAATTGGTTTTCTCTTGCCATAATCAGATTGAGAACACACACACACACACACACACACACACACACACACACACTTGGGTCTACAATTCTGGTGGTGGGTATACAGAATAATCTGCCAGGAGAAGCTGTAGAGGCAGGTACAATTACAACGTTTAAGAGAGATTTGGACAGGTGCATGTATAGAAAAGGTTTAGAGGGATATGGGCCAAATGCAGGCAAATGGTACTAGCCCAGATAGGCACCCTGGTCAGCATGGATGAGTTGGGCCGAAGGGCCTGTTTCTGTACTGTATAACTCTATGTTACTGGGCTTCAGTAAATAATTTTTTTATCATAAATGACAAGGCTCACTCAGTGTAATTTGCAATAGTACAGCAAATTATATTGTAATGCAAAAGTAAAATGAACAACACAATAACAACCCTGCCATCATCGGATCCAAATCCCTAATATCCACCAAATCCAACACATACTAAGGTGCAAGTCACACACACAAGATGTGATAGAAGACTGCTTACTCAGCACATACAGCACTGATCCTCAACTGGCCTGAGATATAGGAGGGACACAAAACTGAGACAAAGTTATACTTGCCCAGGATGCTCCTGATATTTATAGTGGGCCTGCAGCCAACATTATTTATAACGTTCATAGAGCAGTCAGTGATGAGTACAAACAGCTGGAGATTACTTGGTCAGTTTGCACGTGAAATCCGAAAAGAATGAACTAAATTCTGATACAATTGTAGGTCCATTGCTGATCTGGCTGAATCAGTGTTTCTTTCTCCCCCAGTTAAACACTTTTTTTCTTTCAAACTCACTCATTGGATGTTTATCATATTGGCCATCTCTGACTGCCCTTGAACTTAGCAGTGTTGTTGGCCAACTCAGTGGGCAGTTAAGCAGCGGGAGATGCATGCAATTCCACTGTTCAAATAAACCAGTGATCATGTGAGCTTCCTCAGAGTGCTCCGGTTTCCTCTCACACCTCATTGATATGTGGGATTGTAGTCACTGTAAAATGCCCCGAGTGTACAGGTGGTGGGGAGATGGTGGGAACGTGGGAGGAATAGTTCACAGGGAAAATTAGGAAGGGAATAGGATTGTCTGTGAGCTAACATAGACTCAATGGTTCCTTCTATGTTGCAAGGGAAGGTGGAAACATGGAAATCCTGGCCCCAACCTATCGAAGATGTTCCCTTTGTCCTTTCCATCCCTCCCCAACCTCCTCTGCAACTTCAGACTAATTTTTTCCCCTCGTTCCCAGTTCTGATGAAGGGTCTTTGACCTCTATCTTTAACTCCAACTTTTTCTGATTTTCTTTCACAGACAGATATACTGGCTGTTTTCAAGCCAACCCCTTGGTTTCATTGCATTCATCTGTGAACCTAAATTCCTCCGCTCCTGTGGTGGGATCTGAACTCCTATTTTGGTCATAGTCTTGGCCTATGGATATGAGTGGTTATATTAACCAACCCTGCTGGTTGTGGCAACAGGAGGAGATCCCCAACTGCGCACGGTAAGAAATAGAAATAAATATTCTATTCCTGAAGGTGAATGACACTTGAAACTTCTTAGACAAGCAAGGGTGTGATTTCAGTGTAAAGCATTTCAATCTTTCAGGGAACCTCAAGTATGATACAATGGAAGGCATCTTTACTATGATGCAAGGATTGATTTCTATTTTGTCCAATGATTTATCCACTCTGTAAATTCAAACTATTTTAGTGCTTCAAGTAAATGAGTGATACAGAGAAGAAATTGTAAAGCAGCTCAAAACTTTATTGACAAGGAGGGAACTTTGGTTTTACGAAGAGGAGAGAGAGGTAAATTATTGGGTCATAGAGTAACTCAGCATAGTTACAGGCCCTTCGGCCCACCACGTCCATCCCAACCATCTGTACTCATCCCATTTTCCAGCACTTGGCCTTTATACCTTGGTGAATTAGGAGGCCAGTTTGCATTGTCTCGGCTTGCCCTTGTTCATTATTGGAGAGTGGGGGGGGGGGGGGGGGGCGGTGGAGATGGTGTAAAGAGAGAGAAAGTTCACAACTAATTTAAAAATAAATAAAAATATACTCGGCATGTCAACTTCCCCCGCTGTAGGGCTGCTGCAATCCCTGGGAATCCTTGGGATAGTCCCAACTCCATACAAGTTGCTGGCCGTGGCATCAATCACCATTTACGGGGAGGGAGTGGGGGATATAATTCACCATGTGGACAAGTGGGGTTTTCATTCAGGGCAGAGCCACGGACATCAGAGTCTTCTTTTCCTAATGTGAATTATCCTGTAATCTGAATTAAGAGACTTTGAAACATCAGAAGCAGATTAACTGGGATGGGTTACTTGGCTGTGCACATAGTGGTTCACAAACAGTTGCAAGTACAGCACGCAATGGCACCAGGGACCCAGTGAGTGAAGTCAATGTTTGCTCAGCTCCAGGTGCTCTTGTCCATTGATACAAGCACCAGCATTGGGTGGAGCTGTTTCCCTTTCTCCCACTGGCTTCCCCTGAACAACAGGATTTCTGTGTTATTTACAAAACAAATTATGTAAGTGTTAGAATTAACTCTGTACAAACCATCTGTATTCGGTGACAGAGCGGAATAGGTGAGACTGAGAGAGAAAATGGGGTGTGGCGGGGGAAGCAAGTAGTAGAAAGCACCCGTGTGTACAGTGCTGGGTGACAGCGGTGTTAACATCGACAGAATACCACAGGTTAAGAAGTGTATCCCTATGGTAACCAAGTGTTCATTTTTAAGTGTGCTGAGCTGTAATGGAGAATGATGGTGCGACTAAGCTCTCCATACCTTCAGGGTACTCCTCAGCAAGGTTTCTGGGTGAAGAGGGGAAGAAGAAGGAAGCCATGATTGACAGGGATCAAGCTGAGCTGCATCTGTTGCAACAGTTCAGCATTTTTTTTAAATTGATGAACCAGGCCAAGATTTTCTCTTGCGCTGACACTAGTGCTCATTCAGCAAGGCAAGAGTTAAGTTCACTGTGCTCGCTATCTCTCTCTCTCTCTCTGTGCGCCACGGGTGAGGATCAGAAAGCAGCTCCCTGGGCACCAGAGGACAGCTGCCAAATCTGATGACGCTTCAGGGGCAGTTCTGCTTGCCGGAGGAAGCTGCAGCATTTGCGGTGGTGAAGAAAGAACGCAAGGGCGTCTGGCTGCCCTGTTTCCACCTGCCAGCCTTTCTTCTGGCTGAGTTTCAACGGGACCCATCCAGGTCCTCGCCCCCTGCTATTCAGCCAGATAAAAGAGCTGAACTAATGCTTTAAACGCACACCAAGCCACTGTGCAACACATGCCCATATTTTTTGATATACTACATTTCCTCTTTTATTCAATTCTTGATCTGAACACCACGGCTGGCATTTATCAGTCATGCCTAGTTGCCCTTGAGAAGGTGGTGGGGATCAGGTGCTGTCTTGGAACCATGATAAATAGCAGATTGTACAACCATCTTGGAAGGGTAATTAGAACTCAGCACAGAAAAAAAAACCAATTGACCAAATTGAGCTGTGCCAGTGTTCAAGCTCCATTCTCCCTAATGCATGCATCCAGATGATCATAAAAGCAATATCACATGGAGCAATTTCCACATTCGGCCCATTGTCTGAGTGAAAAAGTTTCAAGGAAAATCTCAGTTGGATTTATCAATGACTGGCTCATATACTAAACATCCCCTAACATCCCCCATGTGGAAAAACCTTCTCCATGGCTACCCTATCAACCCAGCTTCATAACTTTCAAGACCCATTAGGTGATATCTCAGTCTCTCTTTTCTGCAGAAGGATATCCCACTGTTTTCTAGTTGACCAGAGCCAGATAAATGGGGTTGGACAGAGCCTCCCCTCCATGGACTCTGGCTACACTTCTCACTGCCTTGGTAAAGCAGCCAGTATAATCAAAAACCCCACCCACCCCAGACATTCTCTCTAATCCCCCCTCCCATTGGGCAGAAGATACAAAAGCCTGAAAGCACGTACCACCAGGCTCAAGGACAGCTTCTATCCCACTGTTGTAAGACTATTGAACAGTCCCCTAGTACGATAAGATGGGCTCTTTATGACCTTGCACCTTATTGTCTGCCTGCACTATCTCTGTAACTGTAACACTTTATTCTGCATTCTGTTATTACTTTACCTTGTACTATTTCAATGCACTGTGCACTGTGTAATGAATTGATCTGTATGAACTGTATGCAAGACAAGTTTTTCACTGCACCTCAGTGCATGTGACAATAATAAACCAATTTACCAATAATATAAAACCACACACGATAAAGAAATATTCTGACAGATCAATGGTCACAATTACTAATAAAACAATTCCTCACTTCCAGATTATTCACCTTTGAAACAGAATTCAAATACTCAAACTTCCACAGTGGGATGTAAACTTGCACTCACTATTATTAGTCCACATATTTGGATTAAAAGTTGAGTGGTTTAACCTGATCTGTTGTACAAAGCACACTGGACAGATTGAGACAAGGAACCAGTGCTGAACCCTTCTGAACTGTGGTTAGAGCAAAAAAAAGGCGCTGATCTCATAAACTTGTTCCCTCGGCCATTTACAATGCAGCTCCAAGTTCAGAGGTTTATATTTAGGCCACTCAAATATTCTGCTCCACCCCAACACTGGACTCCTGCATTTGTCACTGCATACCTCACTGCAATCATCCTTCAACACTATTTCCATAAAGGCCAACAAATTTTGCAAATCCTTTTTTTAGATCCCCTTGAGTCACACCTGAACTATTTTCCATGCCAGCCCTCAATTTGCTTCACTCTTCCAAAGTTTTAATAAATAAACTCCCAGAATTCCCGCTGCAGTCCTGGAATAATTAACAGTTATGTTATCACTTTTAAAAGGTTGATAAATAACATTTGGTCCAATCATTCTCTTGGAAGCTTTCTGCAACTCTTGCTTCAGGTACTGTGCAATGTGCTTCTAGTACAGGTCATCTCCAGATTACGGCATCGTTCAGTTCCTGAGAACTGTTTGCAACCGAACACCTTGCGACCGTAAACAGAGTTCCCACATGGCAGAAGATGCCTGTAGAGGTGGGAAGTCCCACAGGAGTAGATAGTCTGGAGAAGCATTTTAAAACTCGTTTTGCCATTCTTAACAATAACGTTGCTATAACCAAATTTAGCCCGAGCCTATCTGGGCTAATAAAGATATTCTTTTACAAGATCTTACTGCAGATCAAGTTCCAATTGCTATTGATGGTTCTAAAAAGGACACTGCTGCTGGCCCGGGTGGCTTGTCTCTAGATTTGCAAAATGGACATCATAGTGTTAACTAGAATGTACTCTTCTTGGGCTCGATGTGGCAAGAATTCCAGCTAGCATCAACAACAGTCGCCTGCAGCCCTGCAGCAGCCGGGAAGTCCATCCCGCCAGTCTCCCAAACACTCATTCGTATGCAATGGGCTGTATATAAGTCAGGCATTCATAAGCTGGGGAGAACCTGTATAATGCTGCCCTCAGCATTACCAGGGTTGATTTACGTTTGGGGTAACAGAGGCTTGCAAACTTCTTGGTTCATCTCTTTAAATACTCTGAGGCACCCAGCAAAGTGATACTGGAGGTTGCTCATTTGGCCCTTGTCAGCTGTGGCTCAGTCAGTGGCACATCCCAGTCCTTTCCAAGCTCGTTCCACTCCAGAAGCACAAGTACAAAATCCACGCTGACACTCCAGTGTAATATCAAGAAAGTGCTAGACTGTTAGAGATGCCATCTTCCAAATGAAGCATCAGCACAACCACTCTCTCAGGCAGATGTAAATAACACCTTGAATATTTTGAAGGTTTTATAGGAGCTATCAACTTGTCCTCCCCAACATCTATCCATCAATATCACTAAAATAATTTACTTGATCATTTTATCATTGCTATTAAACTAAACATAACTAAAGAAACTTGGTATGTCCCCTTTGAAGTTCACCAATTTTTTTTCAAAGCACCATAGAAAGTATCTTATCCGGGTGCATCACGGCGTGGTGTGGCAACTGCTCTGCCTGAAACTGCAAGAAACTGCCAAGGCAGTGATAAGGGTGGACAGAGTCCATGGAAGGGAGGTTGGTTTCCGTGATGTGCTGAGCTGTGTCCAAAAGCACTTTATTAGCTGCAGAAGTACTTTGGAATATCATGAGCTTGCGAAAGACAGGTGCTATGTAAATGCAAGTCTCTATCTTGGTTATTTGCCAAAGCAACTGTCTGCATCACGTGGATGTGATTTGGCGCAGGGAAGGAACTCAACACCAGGGAATGAAGAAACAGTGTCATTGGAAATAAAACAGAAGCCCTGAAGTGAATGATGAGCTCGGTCAAAGTACTGCCATAAGGCTCTTTGAAACTCTAAAAGGGACAGGAATGCATATTCCTTTTGTCAATGCACTTCGGTGTGGTTGAGTGACATCCTCAAAAATATCCAACAAGGGTCTAAGAGAGCAGGGTGGTAAACATGCACTGCTGGGAGTAATGCATAGAAAACATCAAAAACAGACAACCTCCAAAGAAATGGTATGTCAGTGAAACTCCAGGCAAAACCAACTACCTGCTACCAACACCTCTTGTTGCCATGGAGATAGAGTCCTTACAACATGCATGCTGAGATTTGCATCACTTTCCATAATCAACTGCTCAGTCCACGAGACCACAGATTAGGTATGAGCACCTTAAAGGTGCAGGCCCTCCCAGCCACATCTCCAAGAACATCTCAACCACAAAGACTGCTTTAATTTTACTTTTCTTTTCAACCTTAAAGTATTCAAATCAAATGAAATAATTTCTTGCTTGCTCAATATCGACTGTCAGCAATCAATAACCAAAAAATGGGTCACCTTTTTAAGATACTAGAAAGAAATGGTGTCGTTGCAAAATATATTCCCCAGCTAATTACTATAGCTGCAAAGAAACAGTCTATTTTATAATTCTTCCTCTTTATCTCAAGGGCACTAACTCCCTGACAGGGGTTCTCAAAGGGCACAACATTCAGAGACTTCTCATTCTGCACAGCATGATCCCATTTCTCAGCAACACAGATGGAAGATGCAAATTATTCTCTCGCTCCTTGTTATGCTGAATAGTTTAGTGTTAATATGATTCAAAATCCACACATATGGAGTTAAAGGTGAAACAGAATATAAATGACAACTGCTTGTGAAGCTTGGCTCTGAAATGTGAATGTTATCACAACTGCAACTTGCAGATTGCATGTCGTTCTTTGACAAGGTACATTACAACCTTCCGGGCTCATTATTAAATTCAACAATTTCAGTTAATGATCCTACCATTGGCATTTACACCATCCTTTAGAACATAGAACAGTACAGCACAGGAACAGGCCCTTCAGCCCACAATGTTGTGCCAAATTAATTAAACGCCTAACTAAACTAATCCCTTCTGCCTACACAATGTCCATATCCCTCCATTCTCTCTGCATTCATTTGCCTATCTAAGAACCTCTATTGTATCTGCCTCCACTACCACCCCTGGCAGCACATTCCAGGCACCCACCACTCTGTGTAAAAAAAAACTTGTCCTGCACATCTCCTTTGAACTTTCCTCATCTCACCTTAAATGCATGCCCTCTAGTATTTGTTTCTTTGCCTGTCCCATTACCATGCCCTTCTGCTTTGCAACATCTTCCCTTTGGTCATGCAAACTCTCCCACCTTCCACAATATCACAGAACCTCCTTTCTTCCCCTGCAGTTTCAAAGTTGCATCCTCCCCAAATATTACAGGATCTGACCCAAAAATTTAACTGCTTCACTCGTAAAAATGCTGCTCATCTGCTGAGTTTTTCCAAATTTTTTTGTTTTTATTTCAGACTTACTGCTTCCACTATATTTTCGTTCTGAATTTGTGCATACAGGCATGCAATTTAGGATTAGGCCACTCAGCCTCTCAAACATGCTTCATCATTTAATAAGATCAAGGCTGGTGTGATTGCAACCTCATTGGTAAATTGGTTTATTACTGTCACATGTACTGAGGTGCAGTGAAAAACTTGTTTTGCATGCCATCCATACAGATCATTTCATTACAACAGAATGTTAAGAAAGACTCTTGACTTCACAACCTACCTCATTATGACCTTGCACCTTATTGCCTGCCTGCACTGCACATTCTCTGTAGTTGTGACACGTTATTCTGCATTCTGTTATTGTTTTACCTTGTACTACCTCAATGCACTATTGTAATGAATTGATCTATATGAACGGTATGCAAGACAAGTTTTTCCACTGTACCTCAGTACATGTGACAATAATAAACCAACTTACCAATAACAGAATGCAGAATAAAGTGTTACAGTTACAGAGAAAGTGCAGTGCAGGCAGACAATAAGATGCAAGGCTATAACAAGGTAGATTGTAAGGTCAAGAGTCCATTTTATCGTACTAGGGGACCATTCAATAGTCTTATAGCAGCGGGATAGAAGCTGTCCTTGAGCCTGGTCGTACGTACTGTCAGGCTAATGTTAATAAAAAAGTCCAAAAAAGCTTTGGAGACTGTGCCAAAGAAAATATTAAATAAAAATTCTTAAAACACACGTCATAAAGGAAATATAAGAAACAGTGAGGTTTAGGGAGGAATTCCACAGAATGGAGCTGAGCTGGGTAGAAGTTTGACCAAAAGAGCTGATAAAAGCTCGATGATCAGACAATGGGAGAGAAACTGGAGGACGTTACAACGGTGTGGCAAATTAATGAAAATTATAATTCGAGGCAGTGGGGCATAGGAAGAGTATGGCAATAATAACGGACTCAGCACGATGTAAGATTTAAGGATTAAAGACTTGGAAGACCTGAGGTTCAATTCCTGGCATCTCACATTGCACTTTGTGGTGACAGAGGCACTACAGTAGATTTCAGTGGAGGGAATTCCTGTTCAACTTCATGTTTGAAGCACATTTGTAAATGCCAGGCAAGGATACGATCTGCTTTGGGTATGATGCACTCAAGAGTCAAATACCTTGCCAGCACTCCTGTCGTCCTTACCTTTAATACAGGAGAGCATTGAAAACAAATTGAACCATTTCTACGGGCAAAGTATCACATGCATGGACAAGTTTTACAAAATAATCACATTAATCTGCTTAATTCATTGGTTCCAGTTCCAATATTTTATCAGATTTGCTAAATTCACCTGCCACTTGTCCCCAAAGGGCAGATGAACAGATGGCCGGTTAATCCAGGACAAGCAACCCTGAATTTTTCACACTGTGATGCCGGTTCCTCATATCACAAATCTCGCTCAAGTTAGGAGTGAGATCCTTTTTTCAAATATGGTTTCAGTAGGCAGGAACCAGATTTAAGATGATTGGCATAGAAATGATGGGTGCCCTGAGCAGAGAGAAATGCTGCTCAGCAAAGGGCAGGTGGATTTCATGCCTGGAAGGTTGCTTGAAGCAGATTGAGCAATAGTCAAGAAAATAACTGGTTAAGTACCCAACATGGGTAAGAATTATAGGGTTGGGGGAAAAGAGTGGAGAATGCAATTCATTACACACCTCCGAAGAGCTAGCACAAGAGGGGCCAATGGCCTCTTTCTATAATGTGTCTATTGTGTGGCCATGATTGAAGATTTGGACTCCTGTACACCTGCTGTATACCTCTGAGCTCTTTGAAGGCCATGTGATAAGTGGTTGCCAGTACGATGCCCCAAAGATGTGGGTGGGAGTCAAAAGGAGCTAACTTTACTGTCTTTTACATGACTTATTTCAAAATTGGCCTATGGATCAAATGGAAATGCAGAGTTATTGCAAGTCTGGCCAGGGCCCAGTCTAGCTTCATTTACTTCCTAAACAAAAACAGAAAACACACTCAGCAAGTCAGGCATCATCTGTGGAAAATGAGAAAGTGTTAACATTTCAGGTCCGAGACCCTTTGTCAGAACTGACCTGCAACGTTAACTCTTGTTTCTCTTTCTACAGATGCTGCCTGCACTGCTGAGCATTCCCAGCATTTTGCGTCGAATAGTACAGCACAGGAACAGGCCCTTCAGCCCAGTGTCTGTGCTGGCCATGACGCCAATCAAAATTAATCCCAGCTGCTTGCACATCCCTCCATTCCCTGTCTGTTTGCGTGCCTGACTAAATGTTGGATCTGCTTCCACCACTTTCTCTGGCTGCACAAAATAACTTGCCTCTTAAATCTCCCTCTCGCCCTAAAGCTATGCCCTCAAGTATTTGACATTCCCACTCTAAGGAAAAAGACGCAAACTATCCACCCTATCTATGTCTCTCATAATTTTATATACTTCTATCAGTTTGCCCCTCAGCTTCCTACGGTCCAGAAAAAACAATCCAAGTTTATCCAACCTCTCCTTATAATGCTCTCTAATCCACGCAACATCCCGCTGAACCTCTTCTGCACCCTCTCCAAAGCCTCCACATCCTTCCTGGAATGCAGCCACCAATCTGTCTTTGTTTCAGATTTCCAGCATCTGCAGCTTTTCTAATTTTCATTTTACTTCCTTTTATACTGCAGTTCTTTTACAGGTACCATAAACGTCATGGAAAAGAAAATATGTAGCTTCAGTAGTCATCAATATTTACATTTTGGAGATTTGTGAGTGCGCATTGGAATTTGTGCAACTTTCTTCTTGAACTAATCAAGCAGAGTACCTGGGAATTTTAAGGGTCTACAAAAACAAAGACAAGCACCTTATCCATTGTCAGTGCCTAAGTTCCACATCTCTGACACTTGCCCTTGTCCCACACCTCTTCACTTCAACTACCATTTCTGTGGAGAAGTTCCTCTAAATTTTGCTACGGAATCTAGTGGTAACTTCTATTTATGGCCCAGAGTTCTGGTCACCAGCACAAGGGAGAACATTTTATTAACCTCTTCCCTCACAAGCCCTTCATTATTGTAAAGACCTCCATCTGTTCATCCTGCTTTCGAGAAAGCCCCAGCTTGTTCAGGCTTTCCTAATGAGTAGATCTTCTCAGTTCTATCATCAGAGAATCTGTGCCTTCAGGGGAAGTAAAGTTAACATAAGGAGATTCAGACAACTCTTCCAATTGTCTGGAGTCTGGAACATAACCACTGCAATAGCCATTGACAGGAATTACTAATATTGCCTTGCCAAAAAAAAAAGAAACCTGATTTTTAACTGATTATGTAACTGCTCACAAACTGCAAGAGAAAGTAATAACTGGAAGGATGTGGGGGCTTTGGTGAGGGTGCAGCAAAGGTTTACCAGGACGCTGCCTGGATCAGAGGGTACGAGCTACAAGGAGAGGTTGGACAAACTTGGGTTGTTTCCTCTGGATCGTGGGAGACTGAGGGGAGACCCGATGGAAGATTATGAAGTTGTGAGAGACCTAGATAGGGTAGAC
The DNA here is from genome assembly GCF_009764475.1 of Pristis pectinata. Lineage (NCBI taxonomy): Eukaryota > Metazoa > Chordata > Chondrichthyes > Rhinopristiformes > Pristidae > Pristis > Pristis pectinata. The sequence goes on from NC_067420.1 coordinate 38,361,388, forward strand.
AGAATCTTTTTCCCAGGGTTGAAATGTCAACTACTAGAGGACACGCATTTAAGGTGAGAGGGAAAAGTTCAAAAATGATATGTGGGGCAAGTTTTCAGAGAGTGGTAGGAACCTGGAAATGGCTGCCAGCGGCGGTGGTGGTGGAAGCAGATACGATAGTGACATCTAAGAGGCTTTTAGACAGACACATGAATACGCAGAGAATGGAGGGATATGGATCATGTGCAGGCAGAAGAGATTTAGTTTAATTTGGCATCATGTTCAGTGAAGAAATCATGGCCCGAAAGGCCTTTTCCTGTGCTGTACTATGTTCTGTGTTTTAAGTTCTTATGTTCTATGAAGAAATCAGTGCACCAGGACTTGCTGACTAACCGGCATGGAAGTGAGTGCTGGAATTATTAACTATGGAGCAAGCACTGTTTCCCATGCAATAGCAGGTTCTTTCCCAGCAAGCCAGGGGGTAGTACAAGCCCAAATGGAGCCATAAGCAAGAAGATCCATCTGGGGAGGAGGATGATGCATCAGTAGCTGTGAAGACAGTGCAATGCAAGAGTGGGAACTTTTTAGGTTAGAAAGCCAATTTCTTTTTTAAACTTGCACATGTAAAAATAGTTTGGTACCGTTCAGGAATCAGGCTTCACTTCAAATCATTGCCTCTCTTCATATCAGTATGCACCAATAATCAACATTTTTATATTTATCCCAGGAAACTGGGAAAAGCAACCCTCAAACAGACCACTAAATCACTGCTTAATTTTGGTATTGTATCTATGAGCCAACATTCCCTGCTGAAAACCTGAGAGAAAAAGGGTGATGTTTTCAAGATTATTCATCTACTAAATCCCAGGGGAAAAATTGGGCTGTGCTGGGGAACTTTCATTTAGGAGACCAAAGCACTTCACAGCCAATAAGGAGTGCATGGAATGCAGTCACTGTTTTAATCTAGGAAACTTGACAACCAATTAACACACAGCAAGCTCCTATAAACAGTAACGTGGTAATGACCAGAGCTGCTGTTTTGAGTGATGCAAATTAAGGGATTAATATTGGGCCGAGGGACTGGGATAATTCCCCTGTTTTTCTTAAAAGCAGCGTCATGGGATTATTTTCATTCACCTGAGTCTATAGTGGCCTTTCTTAAAGATGGCACCTTTGGCAGCACAGAACTCTGCCCATAATGAAGTGGACTGGCCACTTAGATTGTTGTTCTCAAGTTCTGGGGTGGGTTTGGACCCACAACCTTCTGACTCAGAAACCCAAATACCAGCTTCTGAGCTACCAGCTGACTCTGAACCTGGGACAGCCATTGACGTCTCCTTAAATCGTGGTTGGAACTAAACACCTGCTGCTGATGGCGTGCTTTCAGTATTTTGTGTACTCAAAGACCCAGGTTTAAGGTCAAATGGGATTGACTGTAATCACTTCATCTTTGTTCAGATAAGCACCTGTCCCTTAACCATACCACAAGAAGTGAATGTACAATTCTAGCAGTGTAACCCAAACGTGGGTGGTTTTTAAAAAGGGGAATCATAATTCACAAAATGTCTAGTGGTCACCTTGCGTTATTAGGATTTACACTAAAAACCTGATGAAAGATGGCCAAGCAACAGCCATATGGTGACAACATCCTCAAGATAAATAACAATGAAGGAGGTTATTTGATCTACCTAAGCCAACCCACATAGCAGGAAAACACGTGTCTCTTCCAGTGGAACATTGTCAAATACGTTCTAGAAATTTACTTTAAGAATTACCACAGTCCGTTTGAGACACCACTTTTGCAAAAGAAAGTCAAAGAATTGACCACCCCCAATGGAATCTGAACAGACTGATATCTATTTCATAATTATTGTACAAGTAATTTTCAGCTTTATTCCTGACAATCAACGATTGGTTTACCTCACAATTAATGTTAAAGTTCAACACATCACTGAAACCAGCCTCCCCTCTACACTTCTCGCTGCCTCAGTAAAGCAGCTAACATAATCAAAGACCCCACCCACCCCGACATTCTCTCTTCTCCCCCCTCCCATTAGGCAGAAGGTACAAAAAGCCTGAAGGCACATTCCACCAGGATCAAGGACAACTGCTATCCCACTGTTATAAGACCCTAGTAGATAAGATAGACTCTTAACCTCACAATCTACCTCATTATGACCTTGCACCTTATTGTCTGCCTGCACTGCACTCTCTCTATAACTGTAACACTTTATTCTGCATTCTGTATTGTTTTACCTTGTACTACCTCAATGCACTATGTAATGAACTGATCTGTATGAATGGCATGCAAGACAAGTTTTTCACTGTACCTCAGTACAAGTGACAATAATAAGCCAATTCCAAAGCAATAGGTGTGAGTCTGATTTCGCGATTGGTAAGGGGGTTAAGGGTTACGGTGAGAAAGCAAGAGAATGGGGTTAAAAATTAGCCATGATTGAATGGCGGAGCAGACTCAATGGGCTGAATGGCCTAATTCTGCTCCTATATCTTATGGTCTTGCTGCCCAAATCAGTATTACAACAACTCTGGAAATGGGCATGGGTTGGCCCATGCCTAAACCACAGGGAATTCCCAAATATTCAGATCCCCCCTTAAAAATCATCAACGTTTCATACATTTCCTGTCAACAGGAACCAGCTTGTATCTGAATGGCATGTTTCATGCCCTTGGTAGATTCCAAAATGCTTCTCAAGAGTAGTCACTGTTATTAAGTGGGTAAACATGGAGCCTAATTTTACATTCACCAAACAAGATGAGTAATGGTCTCGGTTTTTTCTCTTGGTAGCTTTAGTTGAGCGAGGAATGTTGGCCAGGATAATTTTCCTTCATTAGGCCACCTGAGTGAAGAGGCAAATTTAGCATCTCCTTCAAATCAATGAAATACCCCAATGTTCAGTTAACATTGGTATAAATATCATATATATGGGGATTTATTGGTTTTGAGCGATTAGTTTTCCTGTATAATTCACTCACACAACATAGATCCTGACCACTTAGGTAGGGCATGAGATCATCTTCTCCCATGACTAGTTGACGAAAGCAATAGTTCAATGGATTAAATGTGTAAACTCTCAGTTTTTCCACAAACTACAAGTGTGATTACAGTTCAAATAAGTAACTGGCTCTAACACAGTTAGAGGTGTTGGGTGTTCAGTTTACATGCAAGTCTTTTCTATTCAATTAACAACTTTTATGAGCATTCTCCTGCTGTTACAATGGTGATGGAATTTCTGTCAAACTTGTTTTTTTTAAATCAAATCTATACTGTTTTATCCCCCACCTTTCTCCTCTCATCTACTTCTGTCAAACTTCTCTAGATTTCTTTGTTTGCATCAACCAACCTTCTCCTCCTTCATTTTGTAGGGTTTGATGGGATTGTTTTCCTCCATAGCTGGACCATTCCATGTTTTGACTTACACTCACTAGATGTGTGTGCATTGAGGACACTCGAAAAGGGTGTGTAAAAATTAATCTCAAATGATTAAACATCACCCATTCAATTTGGTTAAATTGTCAATTCTAAATATAAATGTAGCTTCCAGGCTTTGGTCGTTCAGAATCAAGATCACATCCACAAGTCACTATCCACAAGGTTCAATTATTTGTTATTTTCTCTGTGTTAACTGGGTCATTTCCTGCCATTAAGCATTGAGGTTACTGACTAGAGCTACAAGCCATTTGTGCATATCCAATTTACATTTGGAATGTGTAGATTAGAGCTAAAAAAAATCTTGTACTTGCACAATGTTATAGAATATCCCAAATATGCAAGGAAACCAGTTACATTCCAGTAGCTACAAATATATGGAAAATTATAGAAAAAGGAAAGGCAAGTTATAGTGTTGCAGTGATTATCTGATGACCCCCTGTCCAGCTTAAATACTGCAGCTGTGATCAATGTTTAGATATCCTTGTCCAGTGAAATACAGATAATGGAACCCTGGTGAATCAATGGGAGTACAACACAATTCTACACCCAAATTCTGAACTTCTAGTTCTGATCTCTAAAACAGCAACCATGCAATTAAATTAATTCTTCTTGAAAGATCATTTTCAATAACCCAAAAAAGCATTCAAACCCAAAATTACAATGTCATTCAGATTCCAACTGTAAAAATGAGACCCATGTCCAACAGTAGATTCCATGCTTACATTGGCACGTATATCAAGGGAAATCTTGTAATTACAGGATATCAGTGGCCAATTCTAACTCAAACCAGGAGGAGATGCTCTCTCACTGACGACACAAAAACATCTCTCTAGTACCCTTCTGACCCATTTTGATAATTGGTTTGAAAGAGAGGGAAAAGGCCACTGGGTTACAAATTCTTCCTGTTATACATACAATAATACAATGGCTCCTCAATGAACTCTGCTTTGAATTCAGTTGCCAATGGAATTCAGTTTCAGAAGCAGAGTTCAATGTGCATGTGTTACCGTATTATGCATTTAACATACACAACAGAAGATGAATTTTAACTCAATAATGTTGATAATCTGTACAAGATATACAATTCTATATCCATTGCATTTTTAAAGTTATTGTCTGATGCATAAAAATTTTCTGAAGTTTAAGCTTGGTAAGACTGAACAGAGAAATCAGGGCCTCACCTTGTGCCTAATGTTTACCAAGGAAATCTGCCTATGCCTCAGTCTCCACTGCCCTGCCAATCCCCTACGTCCCAGCTACTTCGAGCAGTTTGAGATAAAGCAGTTTCTTAGCCTTACAGTTGGTGAATCCAATTCGGAGCTGAACATTAAATATCCCTGCCTCCACTGTGCACTCTCTCTCTTGAAGGACATTTTCACTTGCAACAAAAGCCTTAACAACAGTTTCCCCAATGGTGTTTGCTTGCAAGAGACGGTTAATCAAGTCAAGGTGTGACAAGACAGAGGGAGAAGGAAGGGAGCTGATGGATAAGAATAGAAGCACTATGCAGAATCATTGGGCCAATCAATGCTACTTTATAAAATGTATTACTCCATTAAAAATAAAGCTGAAAACCATTACTGATTTCCTGAAGGGAATATGAAATGCCAAGTCAGGGAGCCTGCCAAGGTTCAAGAGCCCAGGCTCACACATGAAGTCTGGCCACTTGGATGAGGTACAAAAGGGTTGCCATTTAATACTAATGCAGCAAAGAATCAATGGCTTCAGTGGGGTATAAAGAAAAGCAGTGGGAAAAGATGACAAAGACAGAATTTGAGGTAAGTATTAGTTCCAAGTGCAAGCTCTTTATCATATATGGCATCAAGATTTTTTAATGGGCAGCTTTATTTATGCACTCACTTTCTCCTGTATACTAGTTCCTATTTACAGCCTATTCTTCATGACCTTGTAATTACCTGCTGCACACCATATGCTCACCAACTCCCAAAATTAATCACTAAATCAAAAATCAACAATAAAACTTCTTTTGCATAACTTGTGCCTTTTTCATTTAAATCAGAAATGTGCACTCTGAGCATCTGAAGTCAGTTTCCTGCTGGTTAAATTGTTATTCTGGAACTCCAATTGCAATGACTTAACCAAAGTGCTTTGATTGACTGATGTACAGGATCAGAACATGGGGCAGGGAAACCCAACACACAGTATGACATTATTGTTTAAAGTCCAAAACACACAATGTCATATTATTTGAAAACTTCTGTCATAAAAAATAAAGCTCACTGGCTAATTTCCTGTGGCAATAGACTGAAAGCAAATTGGTGTCTACACCTTACGCTGGGTATTTGAGTCGCATGATATTCATCTACCTTTTCATACTTGTGCATTGTATAAGTATCTCATTAGCTTGCCTCCTCGCTAGATATACTCTGTCCTTTCCATCTGACATTTTCAAAAAAATTCTCACTAGTTTTTTTCTAATTTTCCCTCTGTACGTGCCTCTTCCTCTTTTCACTGAGATCATGTTTGTATTATCTTTACTTTCAATTGAATCATCTTCACAGAACCCATGAATCAGAGTAAGGCACTTCGACAGGCAAATGTTGTGAATCCATTCTCTCCGCCTGTTCTGGTCCTTCTGCCCACTAAGAGTCGGATATTGGAGGAGGGCTTACTGCTTTTCACAAAAAGACCATATTCTGGCAAAGGGAAGAAAATGCTGCATGCTTTATAATCCTAATGGGACAAGTCCATGAAGACTTCTGGACAATGGGAGACACTTCCTCCGGGTGCAATGCAAATGTTGATAACAGAAATTAGAACCAGGTTCAGTGCAAACTCCACGAGAATTATGCATCACAAGTGCCATACGGTTTGTCAAATTGTGTTCAGTTGTAAACAAAATTAATTCTTTTTTGATGAACGGTGGCAGATTTGAAGTCACACATGGTGGCTGATTTGCCACAGCAACACTTCAAACACTACTGCAATACCTGCAGTCTGGTCACTGCACTGTTGGAAGGATGATCACTCTGTGGGGAAGATTCACCGGCATGTTGCTTTGGATGGAGCATTTCAGTTTTGAAGAGAGACTGGAGAGGCGGGGTTTGTTTTCCGTGGAGCAGAGGGGGGAGCCCAATTATTAAGACATACAAAATTATGAGTGGCATAGATAGGGTAGATAGTAGGAAACTTTTCCTCATTGATGTCCAAACTAGACAGCATAGGTTCAGAGTAAGGGGAAAGAGGTCTTGAAGAAATCTGGGAAGGAATTTTTTCCCCACCCAGAGGGCAGTCGGAGTCTGGAACACGCTGCCTGAAAGGGGTGAAAGAGGCAGGAACAGACAAGCAGCATCTTGAAACACCACAACCCAAGTGCTGGTAAATGGGCTTAGTAGAATGGGTACTTGATGGTCAGCATAGACATGGTGGGCTGAAGGGCCTGTTTCTGTGCTGTTTCATTCTATGAGAACCATCAACAAAAGGGAATTGACTCAGAGATCAATCACCCTGATAAGGGATACTTATTATCTTAAACAAGAAAAGAATCTTTATTTAACATTTATCTGACCTTTGCCACACTCACTTTTTGAATGCTTAAATAAAAAGCTTCAATTTGCACCTCCAAAAAAAAAAGAATGGGTGTGTGGATAAGTATCTGGGATAACGTAGCAAGCAATTGATGTACATACTCCATAAAGTATAGGCAAGAACATGCAACTCGTACACATCGCTGCTAACACGTTTGTCAAGTCAGACTCTACAAACCAGATTGAACAACCGGAATTTTTTCAGAAGCACGCAGGAATTGGGAGTTACTGAAGTTGGTACAAATAGTACAATGTTCAGATAGTTTGTTCTAGTGTTAAATTGATGTATGTCCTAAATTGGGATCCTTCAGTTGACTTTTCAGACAAATGCTTTTCAAAAGAAATGGAACTAAATTCACTTCCTCACTAACATTTTACTTTCTGTGGGACTATCTTGCCAACATATAAACTACGGTAAACACCAAGCCATAGTTAACCAGCACACTAATCGGATCAGATTCTTCTCTGGCCTTGTATTTCAAAAGCCAGTCATGCGAGACCAAGGTAGTTTACTCAAACAACAGAACCAAGAATTACATGAAAGTATGCTAATATCTTTGATATTTAACAACATTGCATGTGGCAGTCTAATGCTGCTTTGGTTATGAAGTCAGCTAACAGCCCGCTTTGGTGTGACTTGCAGTTATTAAGAGACGTGTGAATTTTGATGAACAAAATCAGTATACTCTAGTGCGAGAGGCTTTTTCCTTCTACCCTTCAAGCAGAGCTAATAGAGCAAAAGGCAGTGGCACATCCCTGCAGTTGCAGGTGCCATTTTGAGACTCGTTATCTTTCTTTCCAACACAGCAGAGAGAAACCCCCAAAGGAAACTTTAAAAAGTTGAGGAAAGAACCAGCTCTGGTCCAGCACAGGTGTCTCATCCAAGGGCAGCAACACTTCCTCAATGCTGCCACTAGAATTCATCTAAATCCATGGGATGACAGGGCAAAGAGGTAAAAAGATGGAAACATTTCTGAGGAATTGACAGGTTATATCATTTAAATGCAACATATATCTCAACAATAAACCATCATGGTGACAGGTCTAACAAAGATAGCTGGAGATAATTGTACAGATCTTTCTGGGGGTGGTCACAAATGCCCAATTTATGGACACCCTATACATACAAATGATGTTTGGGAGACTGGCGGGATGGATTTGGGAGCTGCAGGCATCTTTTGCTGAAAGAATTGGGGCATGTCCCCATGCCCCCCACCACCCCACCCCCAACCTGAGCCACAACAATCGAGGGCTGGGTCGAGCTGAGCGAGCCTGGAGTGCTGAGCAGACTCACTGACTGAATCAGCGAGGCCGGTTGGTGGCTGTTCTTCCCACGCCTGCTCGCTCCCCCATTACACTTGTTTCTGTGATCCTCTCCACACACTTGTTCATTACCGACTTCTGAAAAATTCAGGTTACGAATAGTTCTCAGGAACAGAACCCCCTGTTGTAACCTGGAGACTGCCTGTACTTCACACAGAGGGCGGTGCGTATGTGGAACAAGCTGCCAGAGGCAGGAACAATTACAACATTTAAAAGGCATTTGGACAGGTACATGGATAGGAAAGGTTTGGAAGGATATGGGCCAAACACAGGCAAATGGGAGTAGCTCAGGAAGACACCTTGGTCAGCATGGAGAAGTTGGGCCAAAGGGCCTGTTAAGATAAGATTGTTTCTGTGCTGTATGACTCTAATACTTGCTCTTAATGCATACATCAGTAGGACATCCTCCAAAATATGAATTACCTACTTAAATGATTACTACAATTCACTACTTGCTTTGATACCAATGAGAAGAGGAAATGCAAAAGCAGGACCTCAGAACTCACTGGGATGTCGTTAAGGGGTTTGCACTTCCATCTCCTGTGATATGGCAGCTCTCATTTGCACACCTGTGTTAAGCAAATGTTAATAACAGATGGACAACACCTCATTCTCATTGCGCCTATGGCAACACTCTCTGAAGAGGCAACCAGGCAACTAACTAGCTGATCTTTTACCACAGAGAGTCAAATTTAAAAGTTCTTCTACAGAGGAAAGGAACACTGGGAAGAAGACCAACTGTAGAAATCAATCATACTTTCATTTTGCTTATGCATCTGGTGGGTGTGCGAAAGGGACAAAGATTCAGTAATCGGAAGCAACATGTTTGGTTTTGATAATGAATCTGCCTTCACTAATCTTTCAGTTTGATAAAGATGAGGAGAGTCAATAGACTCTGAGGCCAGGAGGTATCTCCGGTTTATCAGGAGACTGCACAAGATGGTGATTCACAGAAAAAAAACTCTCCAAGTTCATTTCCTGCCTACCACAGAGTCTCTTGAACTCCTTCCCCTCATCTAATCATTGCAGAATAACAACTGAAGATACAAATCTACACAGTGCACTCAAAGGAATGCTTCACGGGAAAAAGAGTTGCCCCCACCACAGTGAATACTGACAAGCTTTATTATTCTACAGGCCCCTGAGCAAGACTTCTGAATTTGATATCTACAGTGTTACTGTACATGTGTGTGCACACACTGGGTCTACACACAGACAGCTTTTGTTCAGAAGCAACATATCCAATTCAGTTTAACTGCAAAAGGTAATGTTTAACAACTGTGCAAACATTCAACACTTTCGACGTGGATTTTATTTAAGCACTTAAAGGTTTGGAAGGACATGCGCCAAGAGAGGCAAGGGAAAAAACTCATTTCTCTGCTGCATCAAAGTAGAAAACACAACACAATCCATACAGAGAAAAAAGTAGTCCAAAGTGCAATTAAAGGTTACCACAATCCCAATAAGCTTGTGTACACAGGAGGAAGTATGATCAGCAAAATAACGCTTGCGCCAAGGTCCGATATAGGTGACAGTGTTGTTTTTCAGAGGGAAACCAATACCAAAGTGGATGCTCCCAGTATAAACAGGAACTGGGCTGGCAGAGAGACAATGGGCTGAAGGGTCTGTTTCAGTGCTACACAATTCTATTTGCGAAGGCTGAAATTAGCAAAGAACAATGACGTAAATTGATTATGTTCCCCATTGCGGGACCACTGAATCGATTTTTGGTTACAAGGCTTCTCCGGGTAACAAATGGGTTCCGTTTTTACAGACATCCATTAGTCGATTTTGTCTGTAGTCAGAAAATAACACAAAAATCACTTGATATGGTAACTATACCTCTATGGTTTGTAATAAAATGACATAAACAGCACACAAAACGAGATAAGAAAGCATTACTAAACGTGGAGAGGGGGAGGAAACTAGTTCTCCGGTTCCTAGGAAAGAATGCATATATTTACATCAGATTTTTGAGTTTTAACAACACTATCGGAGCTCATTGGGTATGTATGGGTGTCCATAAGTCGGGTGTTCGTAACCCAGGGATGGTCTGTATATCAAAATAAACAAATGATTATAATCTGCTAATTAAACAAAATACTTAAAAGCCACCAGAATAGTCAAACCATAACCGCTGCAACATTTGCTAATAAGATGAGAAACTGTGCACTGCAGTTGACAGTTCAATCAATGTGAGAACCTAGGTTAAGATAAACATAGAAAGGTTGTTCCTCAGTTTGATTCAAAGTGAGAGACAAAAGATACAGTCTGGGGGGTCAGTAAGGAAAACCTTTCATTTTATGCAGAGGATTGTGATCTGGAGCTCAATGGCTGTAAGACTAATGGAGACACAGTCAACTGCAGCTCTCAAAAGGGAATTGGACAGGCACTCGAGTGGAGGTAAACTGGGGCAGCAAAGTGGTGCAGCTAGTGAAGTCACGGAGTCAGAGTCACACAGCACAGGAACAGGGTCCTCAGCCCACTGTGTCCATCTGGCCTGTTGTACATCACTACACTAATCCCATTTACCCACATTAAGTTCGTAGCCTTCTATGCCTCGGTGATTTCAGTATGTATCTAGGTGCTTCTTCCATGTTGCGAGAGTATCTACCTCCACCACCCCTCAGGCATCGCATTTCAGAGTCCAACCACCCTCTGTGTGGAAAAAATTTCGCCCCAAATCTGCTCTAAACCTCCTACCTCTAAACTTGAACCTACACCCTTTTGTTTTACAAGCAAGTTTTTCATTGTACCTGTATCTCACCGTCTTTGTGCAAGTGACCATAAACTTGACCCGACCAACACCCCCACCTAAAGTAAAAGACTCTTGCTCTCTGCCCTATCTACCTGCCTTGTAATTTTGTATACCTCTATCAGGTCACTCCTCAGCCTCCTCCACTGCAAGGAAAACAAATCCAGCCTATCCAGGCTCGCTTTACAAGTGAAATGATCCAATCCAGGCAGCATCCTGGTGAATGCACCATCTCCAGTGCAATTACATCCTTCCCACAGTGTGGCGATCAGAATTGCACGGAATACTCCAGGTGTGGCCTAAACCAATATTTTATAAAGCTGTCATACGACATCCCAGCTCTCACATTCTTGGCTATGGCCAATGAAGGCAAGCGTCCTGTGTGCCTTCTTCACCACCTTATCCTGCTGTATGAACCAATTTCAATAAAGTACCCCAAGGTCCCTTTGCTCATCAACACTGTAAAGGGTCCTATCATTTACTGTGTACATCATACCCTTGTTCGCCTTCCCAAAATGCATCTCTTCATATTAAATTTGATTGGATTTTTTGAGGTGGTAATTAAGCACATTGATGAGGAGTATGGTAGATGTCATTTGCTATTTGCCCCACAGCGTCCAACTAATCCTTATCACAATCCATATGCTCCATATCCATGGTAGCCTTAAAACATCTTCCCTACCATTCGCAACACAACCAATTTTCCTGTCATCTGCAAACATAATTAACATAGCTCGTACATTCACATCCAAGTTATGAAGGTACATCTCAGACAAGGGTCTCAGCATTGATCCTTGCAAGACACAACTGGTCACAGACTATTAAATCAGAAAAGCAACCCTCTACCACCATCTTCTGCCTCCTCTTACCAAGCCAAATTTGGATCCAATTTGCCAGCCGGCTGTGGATTCCATGAGCTCTAACCAGCCTACCACATGGGAGCTCATCAAAGGCCTTACTCAAGTGATTGTGCAGAGAATGGAGGGATATGGGCATTGTGTAGACAGATGGGATGAGTTAGGCATTTAATTACTAGTTTAATTAGTTCACCACAACATCATGGGCTGAAGGGCCTATTCTTGTCCTGTACTGTACCAAGTTCTACATTATCCAATGTAGACAACATCTACTGCACTCCTCTCACCAATATGCTTAGTTAGCACCTCAAAAGATTCAATCAAATTTGTGGAACAGGATTTCTCACAAAGACATGCTGACTATCCCTAATTAATCCTTGCTTTACTAAGTGAAACTAAATCCTCTCCCTTGGAATTTTTTCCAATGGATTCCCTAGCATGAGACTGCTATCTCACAGATGTAGTGACCCAGGTTCAATTCTAACCTCTGGTGCTGTCTGTGTGGAGTATGCACATTCCCGTGCCCAGCATTTCCTCCAGGTGCTCCGGTTTCTTCCCACATCCCAAAGACATGCAGGTTGGTATGTTATTGGGCCACTGTAAATTGCTCCGAGTGTCGTTGAGAAATAGATTTATTGGGAATGTGCGGGAAGAAAAGGAAACAGGGAAAATTAGTGAGGGGGGGGGGGGAGGGAGGAGATTATTCTCTGAGCCAGCATAGATTCGATGGGCCATATGGCATCCTTGTATGTAAGAACTATGGAAATGTGGAAGTTTGCAGGACCACAGAGAAAGAGCAGGGAACCGGTCTGAAAGCTCTGATCTACATGGATGCAAATTGGCCAAATGCCCTCCTTCTGTTCCATGACAACTTAATGATCCTACAAGACACAGAACAAGTCTAACCTTCCCCTTCTGTGACAAGTAAATTAATTATATCACTGTTGTTCTCTTCAGATCTGGCATATAGCTTATTGAAGCAGCTCCTTTCTTACAATGGAAAACTTGACAGCAGACACATCCTGCACAAACGATTTCCAAAAATCAATCAAAAGCCACCATCTGTTGGGTGGTGCTAATCTTTGTTTTGATCTCAAAGCTAATCTTAAATGTCAAGCTTTGAAGGGAATTAACTGTGGAGGGAGTCTAACAAAATACCCAAGATTGGGGAGCTTCCATGAACTTCTGATCTCAAACTCTGGAGATTGCCACCAAACAGTTACTTGCATAGAGAAAAATGTTCAACCATTTTCCATTCCTCTTTACCACACATCTGCATTTGGAACCATGATAAACAACAGATGAGCTTATTATTACCGCAACAGCAAGGCAGATCAAAATTCAGAAGTGATATAACCATCCTTAGATTACGTCACCTCCAACTTTTAGTTATGGAGAACAGGGTAAAACAAAATTGAGGATGAGGTGAAAAGGGAACTTTAAGATGGGATTTACATACATTGTTAAAAGATAGAGAGAGATTGTGTGATATAGAAGAGACACTTCCTTTGCATAGCGAGCTGGAGTCAGATGATGTAACTGCAACGTACAAGCAGAGATCAGAAGAGTGGAGCCAAAGCATAAAGGGAATTGAGGAAAATGAGGCTTTTGTAAGCAATACTCTGGTGTGCAGGAAGTAAGGGATCTCCAGTGCGTTGAAGGAGAGGGGAATTTGCTGCAAACCATGCAGCTGGAAGATGTGGAGTGGCTGAGATTACTAAACAGATATAAGACAATATGACTTGACTGGGATTTCTGCAGTACTGGGAAAGGGATAGGGTTACATTTTGGAAGTTGAAGAACGTGATTTCCAGGCTAGTACTGATACGAAGATAAAAAGTTCAACCCAAAAAAGAGAACTCTGAGACTACATCAATAGACTTAGTCTAAATTATCAGATTAAAATGTGCACGTGTCTTGGAGCTGAGATATACGGATGCCTGGTACAAGATATGGCTTTGGTTTAGCTGATAGTGGTGCCTCACTGATACCACTCTGACCCAGGTCAAAACACTAACTTCAAGTTCTGCCCACAGGACAGAAGCACAAAATTCTTGGCTAACAATCCAGTGCAGTACTGACGGACTGCTGCACCATTGAAGAATGTGAACTAAAGAGTCCTCCTGGCTTCTTGGACACATGCACAAGATCCTTATTAAGGTTAGGACTTTATTCCCTGGAGTGCAGGAGAATGAGGGGAGATCTGATAGAGGTAAACAAAATTATGAGGGGTATAGATAGGGTGAATGCATACAGGTATTTTTCCCTAAGGTTGGGTGAGACTAGAAAGAGAGGTCATAGGTTTAGGGTGAAAGTGAAATATTTAAGGGGAATCTGAGGGGAGACTTCTTCACTCAGAGGGTGGTGCAAGTGTGGAACGAGCTGCCGGCAGAAGTGGTAGATGTGAGTTCAATTGTAACATTTAAGTGAGGTTTGGATAGGTACATAGATGGGAGGGGTTTGGAGGGATATGGTCTGGGTGCAAATAGATGGGACTAGGCAGAAGATCAGGTGGGCATGGACTAGATGGGCCAAAGGGCCTGTTTCTGTGCTGTAGTGCTCTATGCCTCTATCCAATGGCAATATTTTAAAGTTATCTCCAAAGAACAGGCCACTAATTTAACTAACATCACTAAAAAGCACGTTGTTCTTTAAAGGGATTTGATGTGTGCAAATTGGTTGCCATGCCTCCAACACTATGACAGTGATCACAAAAGATCTTTTTTTTGCTGAAGTCCATTCTGAGACATGACAAGTCCATGAAAGATGCTCCATAAATTCTTTGTGAGCTGCAATAAAAGTGCTGGAAACTTGATCCCAATTTTGGCAATATTTAAAAATAATCAGCAAAATTGGGATCAAGTGTCAGCCTCATGGTAGGACCACCAATTTCACCAAAGTACCAGCGTAGGCATGTGAAACTTCCATATTCAGTTCACTTAACACTGTGAAAAAACAGTGGGACAACTTGAAGGACCCTCAAAAAACACTGCCATTTACAACACAAGGGCTTTCACAAGGGTTGTTCTCCCTAGAACATCAGAGGCTGAGGGGAGACCTGATAGAGGTTTCAAACATTATGAGAGGCATAGATAGGGGCAACTGTCAGAATCTTTTCCCCAGGATAGAAATGTCAAATACGAGCGGGCATGCTTTTACGGTTGGGGGGGGAAAGAGTTTAAGGGCGATGTGAGATGCAGTTTCTTTTTTACACGCAAAGTAGTAGGTGCCTCGAATGGGTTACCGGGGCAGTAGTGGAAGCAGTGTGGTGGAGCTTAAGAGGCTTTTAGATAGACACATGAATATGAAGGGAATGGAGAGATATGGATGATACATAGGAAGAGAACATTTAGTATAAATTGGCATCAAGGTCAGCACAACACTGTGGGCCAAATGGCCTGTCCAGTGCTGTACTGTTCTATGTCCTATCAGTCTTCAGTTACAAGTTGAGGTGAATCAAATGCATTACACAGGATCAAGCAGCATGTGTTAATTTACAGCTTTTCTCCAAATACATAGAAACAAGTGTACTAAATAATCTCCATCACATCACAGGCGTTGTTGTATTTACACTTTCTCTCTGCAAAAATGGGTGCAAAACTTTAGTCATTCTGGCACATGGGCACTGTTGGCCAGGGATGTCAGTGCTGACGTCCCATCAGTAGTTTCCCATGAACCAAGTGGTTTACTGAGCCAATCAGAGCATTGTTATGGGCAATTAAAATGATTGATCATGGTAATCTGCTCTATTTATGGTAACCAATACTGATGCGAGCTTTTTAAAAAATAATTAGATTTAATTTCACTTAAATCGTTAATGGAACTTAAATTTCTCACAAAAGGGATGGGATACTTGAACTCAACTCTCAAGCCACTTGGTCCAACTGGCCCTTGCACATAACAAAATAACTGACACACTTCTAACCAGACTGAAACATTAATCTGAATGAATTGCACAAACGCAGAGAAAATTCTTGGTGTCATTATTAGAGAGGGGATTAAAGTATTTTATTCCCACTGGGATCTTTGCACACATACAATAAATCATGAGGGACACAGCTGGGAGAGAGTCAAGTCAGAACCACCTGTTGAGTAAATATCACATACAACAGATGCTCAAACACACATAGCAAGGTAGTTTTAAAAAAACCAAATCAAGTTTTAAAATAGGTAACCTATTATAATCCATCTTTGCTGAGAAGTCAATGCAATGGTCCCCAGATTACAGGACGGCATAGAGGAACGTGTTCAACTTCACACAAAACCTTAGAGTAACACAGCATGGAAATCGGCCCTTCCATGCTGACCAAGATACCCATCTAAGTCCCATTTGCCTGCGTTTGGCCCAGACCCAAACTATTGTCAGGATTGAATCTTTCATTGGATTCAGGAATATTTATCATGAAAATATTCCCAGAAAAGAGACATTTGACACCACACCCATCAACAAAAGATAAAAGTAAAAAAGATTAAGTGCAGTTTTAAATGTCAAGGTACAGTGTCATCAAGTTGGGCCGAAGGGCCTGTTTCCGTGCTGTATGAGTAGCAGAAACAGCTCATACGGAAGGAGTGAACAAACAGCATTCTTGAAAGCCACACTGTAACGTCATGACTGGGATTGTTATGCACGCTTTCCAGATGAGCCTTCTCAAAGGAAGAAATATGAATAAGAACAAAGCTCAGCTGCGTCTGGTGACTGTGCTTGGGAAGCAAGCGGGTAATAGAACAGCACATGGCCTGACATAAGGAAACTGATGACTTGACCAGCAGACCACCCAGTAGCATGCAATTCTATTAACCAAAAAGGACACTTGTGCATAGACAAGAAATCAATGCTTAAAATACCCATCATTAAAATTTCATGACTGGTTATCCATGACTTATGCCTGTAATGGGATTGATAGGAGAAAAAGCACAACTAACAGATCACATTTATTGGAACCCTATTCACACTGAAAAAAAAACAGCATTGCCACACAAAAAAAAAGTACAAACTTTGTGCACAGGCCGGTGTCCCCTGCTGAACAGGAAATCTGTCTCTCTACAGTACATCAAGAAATGCTCATCCAAATTCACAACAGGAACTCTGATTATGAGCTATAATTTCTAACTACAGGTTTCTGTCTCTGTGTGAGGTTGTGGTCCCCACGTGGAACCGTACACTGCATTGGCATAAGTGTTTTTACCCACTGCTCTGTTCATTGATTAAAAGCTACATTACTCTGATACTCACATAAATGATAAAATAAAAGAGCATTGAAAATAACCCGTCTTTTTCCCAGGGAAAGGGACTCAGAAACTAGAGGGCATATATTTAAGATCATAAGACACAGGAGCAGAATTAGGCCGTTCGGCCCATCAAGCCTGCTCCACCATTCGATCATGGCTGATTTATTTTTCCCTCTCAACCCCATTCTCCTGCCTTCTCCCCGTAACCTTTGACACTCTTACTAATCAAGAACCTAGCAACCTCCGCTTTAAATACACCCAATGACTTGGCCTCCACAGCCGTCTGTGGCAATGAATTCCACAGATTCTGGCTAAAGAAATGTTTGAGGTGAGAGGTGAAAGATTTAAAAGGGACCTGAAAGACAACTTCTTCACACAGAGGGTGGTGTATAAATGGAACAAACTGATAGACGAAGTGGTACAATAACAACACCTAAAAGACATTTGGATAAGTACATGGACAGGAAAGGTTTAGAGGGACATGGGCCAAATGTGACTTGTTTAGATGGGCACCTTGGTCGGCATGGGTGAGTTTGGCCGAAGGGTTCGTTTCTGCGCTGTATTACTCCATGACTCTTTAATCCAAGCACAGAGATCACAGACTACTCTAGGGCGAAACAAGGTTATAGAAATAGGGACTGATGTGGGCATGGTTGGATTTGAAAGAAAGAGTAATGATTTTTAAATGCTAGCACTACCAGACCAGGAACCAATGTTTTGAATGAATTCATGGAGGCGAGAACAGATATTTAAACAGCAAACATAACAAGGATTCTTCTTGGAATGTACTCCAAGCAAAAAAAGAATGTGTGTACGTTATGCTAATCATTTCGGTGTGATGGAATACTCTCCACGTGCCTGGGTGAGTGCAGCTCCCATGTCAATCAGCAGCTCTGCATCATCCAGGACAAAGCAGACGACTTGATTCTACCACCCGAATTATTAATTCTCTCCAGTACTGCTGCCCAGTGGCTGCACTATCTGCCATCTGCAAAACATGCCACAGTTACTTGCCCAGGTTAATCCAGCAGCACCTCCCAAACCCAAGACCAGCCCCACCAAGAAGAAGAGGGGCAGGAGACAATAGAGATACCACCACCTGAAGTGGAAATACATCGTCGTTCCTTCATTATCACTGGATCTAGATCCCTGAACTCCCCAACAAACAACTGTGGGAGGACCTTCACTAGGAGGACTGCAGCAGGTCAAAAGGCAGCTCACCATCTTCTCAAGGGCAATAAATGCTTGCCATTGCCCACATTCTCCCAGAAGATGAATAACTAAAAACAGTAGATTTGCAGTGCCAGTGAGCGGATATGTATTATTGGCAATACAGTACCATACAGAAGGGCAAGACCAGGGCTTAGAGATGATGCCAGATGCAATATTATCACACAGCAAAGATTTTATCTGTCCAACTGATGATTCATGCATCAGACTTGCATGGTAAAAAGCACTGTGCCAATTTTTGGGTCTTAAGAGTTCTAAAAATGTTCCCGTTTTGAACTCAAAACAAGAATTACAATAGACTTCATAATCTGTGTTCCATTAAGTTCTGTGACTTAAAGCTACAAGAAATTAGGGTTCTGCAGTGCAATAGCAAAAGTAATTTTTAACTTGTCTATGTCACAAAAGACATACTTCTGTGCTTTCACATGCTTGTCTTAAAAATGGGTCCAACACAATAAGAAGTGGACCATAATCTGGTTGGCTATGATAAATCTATTCAGAGACAACTAGAATGTTAAAAATGATTCGTATAAAAGAGTTGACTTGTCATATTCAATTACTCTGAGCCACAGCACCAGACACAACACATTAAAACACAAATGGTCAGGCGACTTATCAATGTGACAGTCAATTCTTCAGTACACACTCAGTACCTTGCACTCATTCAAGTTGTCTGCTGGAAATACTAAAATGGAATTGATTTCATCCTCAGGGGATCAGCAACTGTCTCATAAATAATGGCAGAGCAAAAGATCTCCAGTTACATGGACAACACAGAGATGTGTATAGCGTACAGCGTATGGCAGCAGAGTTACTGGATTAGTAATCCATAAACTTGCACAAATGATCCAGAAACTGAAGTTCAAATCGCCCTATGGCAGCTGGGGAATTTAAGGTCAGTTAATTAAATTATCTGAGATAAAAGACTAGTCTCAGAAATCACCAGGTTGTCATACAAGTCCATCTGATTCACTGATGCCCTTTGGGGAGAAAATCCACAACCGTTACATATTCCGCTCTATACGCAACTTGAGACAGACAGTGATGTGGTTAACACTTAACTGCTCTTTGCCAAACAAGACAAATGATTTTCTCAGACACTGTAGCACTACCTTCACCACACACACTGCACTGGCTGACCACCATTTTCTCAAAAGCAATTAGGGAATGGGTAGTACCCACCAAAGGTGCCCCTATCCCATGAACAAATAATGAAACAGAGGCTAACAGCTGAGACCACTGTGCAATTACAGAAACAATCCCAAAGCCAAAACCACAAGTGGTGTCTCTTGAAATCTCAACTGATTTTCTCAATTGATTTTGATTGATCTCAATTGATTTTGATTGATCTCAATTGATTTTGATTGATCTCAATTGATTTTGATTGATCTCAATTGATTTTGATTGATCTCAATTGATTTTGATTGATCTCAATTGATTTTGATTGATCTCAATTGATTTTGATTGATCTCAATTGATTTTGATTGATCTCAATTGAGTAAGGAGCAGAGAATAGTTCTTTTAGACTGCCCAAAATTCAACTTCAAGTCCAATGCCCATGTTGATGAAGGTAACAAATATCTGAACCACACTGATAAGATCCTGCAAGCCAGAGCCACGAGGGAAGCAATTAACTGCTGCGAATTCTTTTGGTGCCGAGCTGACAAAGCGGAGATTAAAAGCCACAATTTCCACTCTGCTCATTTCCCAAGGACACTTAATAAGCCATGCATGTCACATGGGTTTGGCTGAGATAGATCCTGAAGCTGCACTGCTTATTGACACTTGTTATCTGTACATGAAGACTGATCTCTAAGCATCCATTGCCCTACTTGGTATCCAGTGCTTCAGGAGTGCACTAAGAGAACACACATATTCAGACACTGATTAGGCCACATTTTGAATCCAATTCTGATAACCACTCTTGAAGGATGTGAAGGTCCTATTGGACATATACAAAAAGACCTATTGGAATGGTTCTGCGGAAGATGAATTTCATCTGTAAGATTAGACTGGAGAAAAGGGGGTTGTTCTTGAAGCAAAGAAAGTTGGTAGAAGATGTAACAGGTGTAGAAGATCATGACAGCTTTAGAAAAGGTAGAGAGAAGCTCGTTCCATTTGCAGATGGCACAAGGACTTGGGGTAGACACTTTAAATGATGTACAAGGCAGATGTGAGAAATCTTCAAAAAAAGAAGAGACAATAATTATGATCAGAAATTAACTGCTTGTGTGGCTTCCAACATCAAATGAAAATACCTTATGGAAACCTTATTTGTTTCAGAAGCAAGCTGTTGGCAAATTTCAACCCTCTGTTGAAGTCGTTGCATTTTCTTCTCGTCCTTCTGGTGTGTCAGGGAAAGAGCCTAGTCCCAGGAAACGTAGCTATCGGTATCCTGGAAAACTATTCCAAGCCAGAAAATACCTTGTCCAAGTGCTATAGACACTGCCGTTGTCAATGAGCTTGCGCAACTGGCAACAGCTCATGCTAAACAGCGGTCGGAGGGTTTAGCTTGTAACTAAAGTTTGCGTTCGGAAGAGGAACAATGCCTCTTCTGGCCTCCGTGCTGTCCCAGTTTCAAAGAGGCATCCATTAATCAACAGTTCTGGTGTCCCTTAAAAATGGATTTCTCCTTCATCCTCCCTGATTTTGTGGACACTTAGGAGGTTGAATGAAATTGCAACACTTCAGTTGAGATTGGCGAGCAGTTTATCATTGTTAGGGTGCCCCAGTTAGTAAGAGCTCCTGTCAAATGATTTTACTGGAACATCAAATCCCCTTGAACACCATTTTCAAAATTTACTTTTAGCTTTGTACTGTAACATAAAACTCCCATTATCCATGGGCTCTGTGAAACATTGCAACCAAGTGAAATTTTACTAGTTTAACCTGCAATAATTTGGACTGTTTATGTTACCTTTTCTTAGCTAAGAACCCCAAGCAAACATTTAACACAGAATCAAGCTCAATTCACCTGCTCTAAACTGCAAACCCACCCTGGTTAACCCCAACACTTCACCAGCCTTTGCAAAACTGTATCTTCCCCCATTTACAATGTCTCAATCCTTTCTCTGGCTGCTAAGGTTTCCATAGTTACCACTGCCTTCTGGTACTTCACTCCCAAGGCCATTCTTTGGTAGAGTTGATGAGGGACATGTTCAGCCCAAAGAGGCCAATGTCTCCCCAGCAGGAATGGATTCTCACGGCGATGGGAAAGAAATCAAGGATGGGAACAATGGCAGACATTTTTCCATCATGTCACAGGGGGGTTGGAAGGAATTGTTCCGTCTATCACTTCAGTTAAGAATACAGAATGGCATGGATCAGTGTTCAAAAGTGATATAATGTACCACCAAGCCTCACAACAAATGTATGCAGTTGCACAGCCGTTAATTTAACTAAATGATATTGCCTTCTTCCATCCAATTGCAAACTTCTAACCACAGCACTGTTCCTGTAATTTTTGCAAGTCCAACCACACCATTAATGAACAATGCAGATGCATACAAGTTCTGTTCCTCTCAGCTATTTGGAATGATGTTTGCAATTACATCATTTGATGCACTGCAGAATATAATATTTTGGAATCTGAATAAATAGGGAGGGGGTGGGGGAGGAGGAGAAAAATACTGGCAAGGGGGAGGGGGTGGGACGGGCGGAGGGGCAGAGGGAACAGAAATGAGAGAATGAGTGAGGCAGAGAGAAAATCACTGGGTTTCTATCATGCATTTCCCAGTGACTAATCAAACCACAACAGTACAAGAGAACTGGATGAGACAGAATTGCCTTACTCACCAACTTATGTGGGTCAGTGTTAAGAAAGTGGCACAGAGCCAAGGAAGTTTAGAAAAGAGTAGGTGACAATATGAATTCACTTGGACAAGTTCTGCTGGTTCTAATATAATACAGCATACCGTTGTGTTAATGTGCAAGACATTCCTCCGAAAGACAAATTATATCAATCTCTGAAAGCTTTTGACATTCAATTTGTGAGAATGTGATTTCATTAATAGATCAACTACCACAAAAAGCAAAGAAACTGGAACTTCAGCTCCATATAAACTGCAAATGGAATATCCAGTAGGAAGTACAGCACTGAGAACTTCACATTTCAATTCAGTTTTAAGATAAATTCAGAAAAGTGAATGTACTGTAAATACATAAATGCAGCTGAATGGCCTGGATTTTTTTTTAAAAAGGCATTTCAGATTTCACAAGAAAGGGAGAGTCATGCCTGAGAAATGACCCAAATCCACAACTTTAGTACAGGACTTCTGTCTGCATTATCTCACCTTAAGCTCCAATCCGAGTGGTGACCATTCTTTGACTGAATGTGTTCTAAACTTGCCTTTCATTGAACCTTTCCAATATCCAGTGGTCGCCATTCAGATTGAGACAGCATTCTGCGTTTAACTTTTGAATCAGATAATTGGCAAAAATGTAAACCCTACATTGGCCACATCAAAGAAACATTTCCTGTGACTGATTTTAAATGTCTAAAGGTGTGTACAATGAAAGTCAAGATAATATAGCTATGACTGGCCAAGAGAAAATACTGGTCGCTTTAAAACTAATCTTCCAGGCTACACAAGCTACAGGTTATTCGAAACCCTGTTGCCCAGATCTTAACTCCCAATGAGCCAGCACTTATGTTCACTAACCAACATTTGATCCCAACTTGCCACCGACAAAATTTTACAATGCTCACCTGTTCTTAGGTGGCACAATGGCCTCACTCCTCTCACCTGCTGCCCTACAATCCTCCAGGATCTCTACACTCCTCCAGCTCGGTGTTCAAGCACATCCCTCACTGCTGTACCTTCAGCTGCCTCGGTTCCAGGATCTACAATTCCTTCTCTACTTCTCCAGATTCCCTAATTCCCTCTACATTTTGGACTTGCCTTACAATCAAGCTAGTCTTAATGTCTCCTTGTATGACTCAGTGTAAAATATTGCTCGTGAACATGAGATGCAAAACTGGTGATCATTCCTTGGCTGAATGTGTTCTAAACTTGCCTTTCATTAAACCTTTCCAATACCCAGTGGTCACAGTTTAGATTGAGGTTACACCCTGCATTTGGAGCACAGGAAACTGCCCTACCGCAACCCAAAACGTCGACTGTTTATTTCCCTCCATAGATACTGCCTGACCTACTGAGTTCCTCCAGCATTGTGCGTGTGTTGCTACAGCCCACCACGACTGTGCCAACCGTGATTCCAATCTAATCTCATCCCAATCTAATCTCATCCCAACTGCCTGCACATGTTTAATATCCTTCTATTCCCTGCCTGTTCGTGCATCTAAAGGCCTCTTAACCATTTATATCACATCTGCTTCTACCTCCTTCCCTGGCAGGGTGTTCCAGGCACCTACCACTCCTCTGTTTAAAAAAAAACTTGCCTCACACATCTCCTTTAAACTTTCCCCCTCTCACCCTAAACCTGTGCTCTCCAGTATTTAACATTTTCACCCTAGGGAAAAAAAGACTCTAACCCTCTACTGTAAACACTTGACGAGAACTAGCAGTGATTTACTATGTAAAAAGTCCTATGTTGTTGGAGTTGATTGCTGACTTACAAAGCAGAGGTAAGGAAAGAAGTATCAGCACCCACCTTCCATATTCCTTTCTGTCCATTGAATCCTGCTGATCTTGTACGATTCCAGCAGCCTCGCTCCCTTTCTCCGTGCCTTGCATCACCGGCAGCTGGGCTGAAAGTGCACGCCCCTCGGCATTCTGATTGTTTCGGATCTGAGCACCCTCCCCGGTCGGCTGGCTCCGGCTGTCCGACTGAGAATTCCGCTTCATCGCCTGAAGTCGTGCCAGAGGGACGACATCGCAGTTCTGTGGCCGATGCCAGACCGTCTGCTTGGTGAGGGCATTGTAGTAATAGAACCGGTTGTTGTTCTGGTCAAAGAGCTCCCACCACTGGTTCTCACTTGACTGCCTGACACGTACGTGCTGCGGAGGATCCCAGCCACACTCTCCCGTCACCAGGTTAACGTACATGCGTTCTCGTGTTCTAGGCTCGATAATCTCCACCCAATCTGAGCTAAGAGGGCAAAATAAATGGAGAAATAAGAAATACATTAACTTTGCACAACCTGGAGCAAAGCTGAAGGCTACATGGCCCACAGGTCAATGTTACTCTTCATGCTCTACCCAGGACATCTCCAACTCAACTTCATTGCACAAATCCTTCTGATTCTTTCTCCCTCACATCCATTATGGCGGCAACTGTGGCTCAGTGGATTGCACTCTTCCATTGAGACTTTAGCACGGTTCTGAGGGAGTCCCGCACTGTTGGAATGTTACAATGCATTTGCTCCATAAAATGGATGGAAAAGATCACATGACCCGGTCACCTTGTCGTCTGCCTGCATTGCACTTTCTCTGTAACTAAAACGATATTCTACATTCTGTTATTGCTTTTCCCTTGTACTAACTCAATGCATTGATCTGATGAAATGATCTGTATGGACAGCATGCAAAACAAAGTTTGTCCACTGTACCTCAGGACATGTAACAATAATAAACCAATTTACCAAGGTCTCTGTACTTCAGTTGATTTAGATCAGATCCATAATCTAACCTCTAACGCGCTCCTGTTTGTGGAGCTTGAGAACTGCACAATGTTGTTTATTTTTCCAAATGAGCCAACGGGATGCCAAGAGAGCAGTTAACTAGACGTTACAACTTGCACTTTTCACCTTTTTAATTACCAAAAGTACCCTAGGACCTACTTGGAACATCTGCAGCATAACTGGGGGCAACCGTGCATTGGCAACCACACGTTCTATTTTAAGAACGTGGCTTTCAAAATGTGACATTGTGCACCGACTATTAACCAAATTGCATTTGTTTGTAGACACGCAAGAAGCATACCAATGCAGTGACATGCTAGGGTAACTCGAGCGCCAATGGATGACTTGGAAACGTGAAATTATTGCCATGTGAATTACCCACTTCGTTCCAATTACTTACAGAAACTGAAAATTGATCATTTGGCTTAACTTTTCTCTAAGTAACCAAAATTGCACAATTTTGTCAAATAATCGACACAGATCCTCACCTGCAAACCACCAGACCAAACCAAGAATAAAAACTGAAAAGATTCAAGCCCTGTTTTTGGTTTCCAGTTGGTATGAATGGTAAGTATGTTGAAGGGGAAATTACAAAGAAGGAAATCATCATAATCCTTCACTTCGTCTATGACTTCTTAATACAAACTATTAGACATTGCTGCATGCCACTGGAATACACAATGCAACACAAGTGAACTTTACAAAATAACTTTAGAGTAGTGGACACTGGTGCTGCTTCTCCAGAACTACCAAACTGTTATGCACCCTCAGATACCATTCAACATGAGGACAGTTTCAGTTCCATTGTGGGGTATGTAGGGAAAGGGATCTCCAATTACTCCAGATGGTCTCAGTTATAATCTAGGCTTCATGAGTGAAGACACCCAAGGTATTGCAACTGCTTGACATAGGTCGATGAATATGAATCACACCACGGACAGCAGATGCAAGAAAGAAGGGCTGAGGATGGCGCTAAGATTGGTCGAAAAGAGATGAAAATCCATACCGATCTTATCTTAGTGCTGGGCCGTAACCAGAACAGAAAACTTGAATGGTACGGGTGGTGTGAGGAGAGAGGGGGAGGGGGAGGGGGAGGGGGAGGGGGATCCAAAGAGCAGGTTGCAAACAGGGAGGAAAAACATAAATAAGATTTGGAGGACAAAAGGAAAAGCAGGATTTTGGAGATCATCACTAAGGTGGCAGAATTTAAGTACAAAAAATTCATGAGTTCAAGTCAAGTTTATTGTCATGTGCACAAGTACAGTGAGGTACAGATTCAATGAAAAACTTGCTTGCAGCAGCATCACAGGCACATAGATTCAGACAACACACAGAACATAAATTATACAAGACAGTAAAGAACGAGACTACAAAACAAGAAATTAGTGCAAAAAAAAAACCCCACAATTATAAATAAGTCCATGGTATCACAAAAGGTGGTCCAGTGTTCCATTGCTGAGGCAAGATTAGGGTTGTGCAGGTCGGTTCAAGAAGCTGATGGTTGTAGCTATTCCTGAACCTGGTGGTGTGGGACTTCAGACTTTGTATTTGAAAAAAGGTGATGAAGGAAGATGCAAGGAAGCTGCATGCCACAGGCCATCAGAAACCTATGATTGGGAAAAGGCTGATCCCATAATGTAGCCACACAGACCACAGACTCATCCTTCAACCTTGCAACCACCTCGAAAAAGGGAAAGTAAAAACAATACCAGATGTCCTCCAAATGCTAATACGTGCAATCACTGTGCCGCACTCTTCATTTTGAGCTCAACTCTACTAGCAACACCAGCCAAGATCTTACTGGCTTTCTCCATGCCCACTGTATGCTGTTTGTGGGGCCTGCAATATGAGTGACTGACAGTTCTCTCATGTTCCTCTCTTGATCTGTTACTCCTTATGGGTAGCCTGGCATAGCATGAATGGGACAAGTTTACCAATCCCAGATGCACAAGTCTGCATCTGTCAACATTGAAAGGATATCAGATGACAACCCTTTGCATCCCAGCCTGATCATAAAAAGCTATGAATAGCAACAGTCCCAACTGGAGTTTTGTGCAAGTCCAACCTTAACCAAGTTTCATTGCCTGATAATGACACTCCTCTGCCGGCAAGATTTCAAACAATTACCCATCCAACATGATATAATCACATTCAACAAAGCCAATGTGAACTTACTTTATCCAGTGATTTCCTGTGTGGTACTCCATCAAATCCCTTCTGGAAACCCACAAATACATCATCCCGGTCACTGCTTCAATCAAGTTAATAAAACCATGCCAATAATTTCCAAAACGACGCTAGGAATCCCCACTAACTGCCAACATTTCCATATGCACATAAATCAAACTCTGTATAAAACCTCCCAACAGCTTGCTTAAAATTGATGTCAAACTCTCAAGACTTGTAATTTCTGGAGTCTGATTTCTCATCTCCTTAAATAATAGACCACATGAGCCTCCCTGCTATCCACGACAATCTCAAACTACTGAGAATGTGTGATGGGCCCATAAACATTGCATTTATTTGTTGTAATGTAGTGGGCCTAATGAAACCAGCTACTCCATTGCTTGAGGCATCTTAATCTAAACCCATACTCTAAGTAGTAATTGTACACCCAAACAATTTTTGCTGCATACCTACCAACCACATCATATCACTGTTAGCCACTGAAAACCAACAGCAAATATCTATGCAGCTCCTCAGGTTTAGTTTTATACTTATAACTTGCCTTTCCTCATTAACCTCCAAGAAGATAAATGCTCATTCTTTTGAAATTATTTTCTAGATTTCACAAGAAAACAAAACCTAGCCATCACTGCTGGTCCCTTTCTCAAATCACTGGAGCACATTCAACACTATTCTTAATTATTTCACCCTTGCCTAGTTAATAATTCTATCTGCTTGACAAGAATACCTTACAATATATGAAAACTATAATTGTAATTAGTCCTTTTCAACTCACTTCCCCATGATCTTTTAGTGTTAGAGAAATTCCAGGCTCGTTTACCAGCATGGCTTAGTTATCCTTGCCAAATGATTTCCTCAACTTTTCCTTATCCACGGAAGTCTACCTCTCCAGGGCTGTGTTCTAAACGTCATTAGCATTAATGTGTTGCAAATTAGAATCTGACATGTACAGTGACCAGTGCTGCCCAGGCGTTTCTTCACAAGGTAAATTGATAGTGCACAGAAAACCAGGATATTCATCCTTAAAAGTCCAGACTAGCATTTATATTTCACTTGAGTTTCAACCCAAGTGTGCTTATCAAACACCAACAGTGTAACTGTTCTCCCTTAGAAGCAGATTAAACCTCTCCTTCAATGCATCTATGTAATACTTGCCACAGATATTCCCTAGAGCAACAAGTTCTACATTCTTACCAGGCTCTCGGTAATGAAAACTCTCTATTTAATTTCTTAGTAATCATCTCATATTAATATCTTCTAGATTTCACTCTTCCCAACATGTGGAAACATATTCTTCCCAACCTTTAAAAACTTGACAGACTACTTCAGCATGACTTCTTCACTTCAACACCCCCCCCCCCCACAAAATTTAATGACTCTTCCCTGTCCTGAACAATTTTGCATATCTGGTACCATCCTCAAATCATCTTTTCTGCACCTTTTCGGATCTCCAGTCCCGCTATAATATGGTAACCAGGATTGTAGGCTGTATTCCAAGTAGAGGCTACTTTGGAAAGCAGGATATGTGTTAACCTTTACTTTTCAATTCCATAAATCCTTGCAGGATTACTACTGTAGTTCCAAAACAAATTCAATATCCTCTTGTATAGATAACATGTTCAATAAGGAAGCAATTACAAGCATTGACAAATAATTCAAACCTGCCCTCTTCCAATCTTGTGTACCCACTATCAAATCACACAACCTCCTCTAATAGTAACACAACTTATTTTCACTCTTTCATTTACCCAAGAGTACCCTTCAAATAATCAAGTTTCACAGAGCACCAGAACACCCCAATTGGTTGGTCAATTCATTGTCTAAGCTTATAACCGATAGACCTGAAGACTCATGTGTGCTTGTTGATACAGGAAGTCTGTGGGAATGAAAGGCCATCTGGGAGGGGCAGAAATGCAACATGAGGCAATGACTAACACGGGCATCAATTTTATGGCAGGACACTGGCAAAGGTTAAGAAATTAACTAAACTGTGATGTTTAAATCAGCTCGATGATGACTATGCTATGAGCTGGGAGTTACCAGTTTAACGGGCTTAACATTGTTAGTTACTTTGAACAAATTATTCAGGTATTTCCTGGAGACAGTGTACTAGTGATATAATGATACTCTAAATATATAAATCATAAATGCAGAAAATTAGGGTTTTTACTCAATTAGCTTAAACAGTACACTTGAACTAAATAGGCAGTGTAACGCCAGATGCAGGAGGTTAAGGCATGTTACTGCCCATACTTTGGTTTTCCAAATCCCTTAAACGAGACACAGTGAAGACGATTTCTTTTCCACCAAGAATGTTGCAGCCTGTTGAAACTCGATTGCAGAGGCAATCTCTATCACATCCTGTGCCCCACAGGCAATCAAAACACCTCAGACCTGACTCAGTATTTGTCAATCACCAACTGTTCTGCCTGAATACAAGAAAGGCGAGTACAAACACAAAATTGTTCCTCAGAAGCAAAGATTCAACTGAAATCCAGAAATGAAAACTCTCAAACCTTCAACTACGTATTGACAGTATGAATATGGATTAAGGTTAAAAACCATACGTCAGAGTCCTACAGCACAGAAACAGGCCCTTCAGCCCATCACGTCCATGCCGACCTTTTTGCCCATGTACAGTCATCCTATTTGGCTCATTAAGACAGTATCCTTTTATGCCTTGCCTAATTAAGCATCTGTCTAAATGCTACTTAAAAGTAGTAATTGTATCCAATTCCACCATCACCTCTGGCAGCACATGGCAGATATTAACCACTCTCTGTGTAAAAAGTCTTTACTCCGTAGGTTCTCTTTAAACTCCTTCCTCTCATCTTGAATCTATGCCTTCTTGTTTTTGATACCTCTACCATGAGAAAAAGATTTGGACTGTCTACCCTATCTGTGCCTCTCATAACCTTGAGTACTTC
Source organism: Pristis pectinata (assembly GCF_009764475.1). Classification (NCBI taxonomy): domain Eukaryota; kingdom Metazoa; phylum Chordata; class Chondrichthyes; order Rhinopristiformes; family Pristidae; genus Pristis; species Pristis pectinata. The sequence goes on from NC_067420.1 coordinate 38,391,457, forward strand.
TATCAGGTCTTGTCTAAGCCTCCTCACTCCAAGGAAAACATGCCCAGCCTATCCAATCTCTCCCTGCAACTGAAGTCTTCCAATCCAGGCTACATTCTGCTGAATCTCTTCTGTGCCCTCTCCAGTGCAACCACTTCCTATAGTGTGTTGTCCAAAACTATACACAGTACTCTAAGTGTGTCCTAACCAGCATTTTGTAACATTGCAACGTAACGTACCATTCCTTATATTCTACACCCAACCCATGAAAACAAGCATGCCGAATACCTTCTTCACCAGATCGACCCATTTTGCAACTTTCAGGGAACTATGGACTTTAACCCCAAGGTTTCTCTGTTCATCAACAGTCCTTAGCACCCTACCATTTACTGTACATGTCCTACCCCTATTTGACATCCTAAAATATAACACCTCTCACTTATTGGGGTTAAATTCCATCTGTTAACGTTCCACCCAACTTTCCATCCAATCTATATCCTGCTGTATAGTCTTAGACAACACCAACAATTTTCGTGTCATTCACAAACATATTAATCATATCTCCCACATTCACATCCAAGTCACCAATATATATGACAAAGAGCAAAGGTCCCAAGCACCCATGCCAGTGGTACACCACTAGCTATAGACTGCCCATCAGAAAATAATCCTTTTATCACTACCCTCTGCCTCCTTATCACCAAGCCAATTTTGGATCCAATTAACCAGCTCGCCTTGGATCCCATGTGCCTTAACTTCTGGACCAGCCTACCATACAGGACAGCAATTAATTCAATTCTGATCTTGTTGAAAATGAATTCCAAAAGGTACTGTGAAAGTTCATACACTTTCTGAATATTTCTGGAAGCTGGAGTGAGAGATGACTTACACTGACCGGTATATGTATCTAATAAAATTAGACTCCATAGAATTTTCACCTTTACTTCTATAAACACTATTTGTTCATATTTTACTAAAATTTACTTGAAGCAATGAGATTTTATTGCAAGCCACTATATATTACAACTTACTTATTATGACACAGAATGAGCCCAGAGGGTTCCTGCAAGTTCCTGGCAGAGAAATCCTTGTAGTCCCATCCCCCTATCTTATTTCTGTGGAGGCTTGCAAATTATTTTCTCTCACATGCCCATCAACTGCCCTCTAATTCTTTGGTCATTTAACTACATTAAAGGCATAATTTAACGTAGACAATTACGCTACCAGCATCTTTTAGGCTGTAGAAATCCACATGTGCACGGGGTGAATTTGCAAACTCCACACAAACAGAAGCCAGGGTCAGGATCAATCCCTCTGGAACAATGAGGCAGCAACACTAACTACCATGCCACCATGAAACTCCAATTTACTCATGGAGAAAATGGGGGTTCAAAACTTGAATTGATTCTTTGCCATTTTTGACCTGGAGTATCTCATACCTAAGAATGCTGCTTCACTAAAACTGAAGTCCCAAACTGAGGAAAAGTGAAATATTTACCATTTATTTACAATTGAACTGTTTTAATCCAATAGGGAAGTTATTTTTAAATAAACTTAATCCCAATGACAACTACTCTTATTGAACTCACTTGACATTTAGCTCCAAACACACACATATTTTAGATAATATGTCTGATCAAGCCAAGTAAAAATGTCTTTATTATATTGCCCTCTCAAAGCTAGACAATAGAAAATCACTGCAGTGAAACAAATACTCCCAACGAGGGAAGAACATTCACAAAAATAATTATTCACCGTCAAAACCAAAGAAAATGATAAATTCAGACAGTAGATTGAATTTCTATATTCCCCCACTTCAGATACATTTCCAAGAAACTACAACTCCTGTCACCAATTTTTTTTAAAAAGTTGCTGATCTTCAAATTTAGTCCAGGCAACAAAATGAAGTGCAAGAGGATTAAGTTTGATGAATTTTGGCTGGTATCACTATTACACAGCAGTATTTCACAGGACTCAATGCAGAAGGTTGTAAAAGTTGTCATTTGCACAGCACAAATAAACAGTCAATAGCAAAATGTCTGGGCATGTCTCAAACCAGAGGTTCAGTCACAGATCCAACCTCAATGCAATCATCTCTCTTTCTATTTAGAAATGTATACATTTTATTTCACCAAAAAAAATGCATACACAGTTTAACAAAGGAGAGAGATCTGGACAAGGGAAATACTTTGCTGGTTAAACACAGTTTTGGTTACAACTCAATACGTTGCCCAAGTGCTCTTGCAGTTTCAACAAGTCAGGGTTGGCAGGGCACACACACCAGGCTTTCCCCACAGGCGCCTTATACATGCTGCACCTCAGCAGACTGCACCTCTCAGCACATAGCCCTGAACCAAGCAAGACAGGCAACACTCACTTGTGCTCAGCTCGTTCAGCTGGAAGGACGGTGGGTTTCCAGCCAACCAACAGGGCCTCTTGTACCAGGCTGATGGTCCCTCAGCCCAGATGATGTCTGTTTCACACCTCACCCCAGGGAACACAGCAATTCAAATAGAGGCGATGCTTTCGCCTTTTCCAGCAGTTGCCCAAGCACAGGCTCACACCAAGAGAAAATGTTGTCTCTCAAAAAATAGGAAAAGGCAATATTTCGCTCTGGTGGCAGTCCAGCCCCAGGGAAGCAGAGAAATCCCAGCATTTTAATGGTATGGATCTCAAACATTATCAGTTCCATTGAAAAATGATAACCCAGTATTATCTAGTTCATGACTTTTGGAAAGTAACGTTGGGGTGCAAGGCTACCAGGAATGCAACACCGGATCCTGAAGTAGTTTCTCCTTGTCCATAACTACTCTCTCCCCCCAACAGGATTTCAGCACTACAAGGAATTTTCTTATGCATCACACAAGATAAATGAAGATATTCTATCATTTATTTGGTTTCCACAGCTCATAGTCATAATTCATCACTCCAATTATACTGCAACTATTCCAAGACATAGAACAAAACAGTTTGATCAGATGAGGAGATTTACTGGGAGGTTATTGAGCCAATCACATCGCTGTGGTCTGGAGTTACACACAAATCATACCAAGATAATATTCCTTTCTCAAGGACATTCGTGAAACACATGGATTTTTATGAAAATCCACTAGTTGTATAGTCATCAGTACTGAAATCTGCTTTTTAATTCCTTTTTTTTAATTACTTGATTTTCAATTCCACAGCTGCCGTGATGAGATTTGAGCTCACCTCTCTGGATCAATAGTCCAAGCATCTGAATACTAGTCCTGGAAAGTGAACTTCACATGGCAGAAGGAGAGAATTAATAAGAATTGCACACAATCACAACTCTTTCTCTGAAGCACAACAAATGCAAAATACTGAAAATTAGAAATAAAACCAAAAACTTTCATAATATTCAACAAGTCAGGCATGTATCGGGAGAGAGAAAGAGTTAATGTTTCGGGTCGGCGACATTGTAAAATCACCGACCCAAGAGGTTAATGCTCCTTCTCTCTCCACAGATGCTGCCTGACTTACTGAGTATTTCAGGTATTTTTTTGATTTTTAAAATTTATTCTGTTTGTGAAGTTATGATTTAGCAAGTAATTAGAAGTTGTTATCATTGCTTCAATGTTTCTTCTCCTCGGTCATCTTATAATTAGATACCCGGATGGGAGTTTGTAAGATCACAATGGGTTTAGATGTGCTACGGTGACAAAAGCTATGAAGCAGAGGATGAAAACTTAAGGTCACGTGCGAAAGATACAGAAGGGATGTGAAGAAAAATATTTTTAGTTAGTGAGTGGTTATGATCCAGAACTCCGCTTGTAAGGGTGATGGAAATAGAGCTAACTAGATGGGCCTGTGAGGAAGAGTTTTTTTTATTCCATTTATTCATTCCAGGGGTGTGGGCTTTGCAGGCTGAGCCAGCGTTTAATTGCCCATCTCTAGATGCCCTCAAGGATGTGGTGGTGAGCTGCCTTCTCAAACCACTACAGTCCTTGAGGTGCGGTTATACCCACAATATTGCTTGGGAGAGAGTTCCAGGATTTTCACCCAGTGACGGTGAAGGAACTGCGATATATTTCCAAGTCAGGATGAGGTGTGGCTGGGAGAGCAACTTCCAGGTGCTGGTTCCTATGCTTTTGCTGCTCTTGTGATTCTAATCGGGTAGAGGATGTGGGTTTGGAAGGTGCTGTCTTAAGGAGTCTTGGTGAGTTGCTGCAATATATCCTGTAGATGGTACACACTGCTGCTACTGTGACTCAGCAGTGGAGTGAGTGAATGGTTGTGGATGGGGTGCCTATCAAGCGGGCTGCAATGTCCTGTATGGCATGGAGCTTCTTGAGTGTTGTTGAAGCTGTACTCACCCAGGCAAGTGGATAGTGTTCCATCACACTCCTGACTCGAGCCTTTGGGGAGTTAGGAGGTGAGTTACTTGCCGCAGGATTCCTAGCCTCTGACTGGGAAAAGGGAAGGAAAGGATTGACTAGGCTACAAAGATCTCACATAGACTCAATGGGCTGAACGGTCCCTTTTTGTGCCATAACAACTCCATGATTGAATTTTCAGGGAGAGAGTGCAGCAGAACCCTTTTGATTGTGAACGGTCCCAAATACCTGCAATTCAGGCTGTATTCGCCAACACACTTGAGCCAGTTTTAAGTATTGAAAGGAAACCAAGGTGTGATTTGTATATAATGTAAACTCGGTTATTTAGCCTTTCCAGTCTTCTGTCACCAGCTGCTCTGCACAAACAGCCTTGCAACGTGACTTCAAATGGAATATACTTGCAACAATACCAGATCTCTAAACCACACCATCACACTTTTCAGAGCCTTCTGTTTATTCACCTGAAATTTTAAAGTCCTTTTAAACCACTTCATGGTCCTGCCCACTTTTGTAGGGAAAACTTCACATGGCAGAAGGAGACAATTAATAACAGGCTAAAGACAAAAACAACAGACAAGGCTTATTCTGCTTAACGTATTCTCATGCTGCTGCTCTGTATGTGTGCCCCTCCACTAATTCAACCACCCCCCCCATCCCCAACCACACAAAAAGTGGGTCAGAAAAACTGCCTGCAACTGGAATTGTCCTGTAATGATGACAAATGGTGTGTGTTTGAAGGAATGAGACCAGACGGTCTGTGCCGTTCAGAGGGAATCTTGTCGACTTTTGAGGTTTGGCCCAACCTGTAAACCTCTTGCCAATTTAAGATTGACAATGCAGACCGAATATAGTTAGACAGACACAAGGGAATTATTAAAACTTGTATCAAATGTTTTCTTGAATTGCACATCCTCCAAGAAATGTGAAATACACAGAGAGAAATGTGATCAGGATAGCAGAATTTGACTCAGCTGCTATCTTTTGAAACATTCATTACATCTCATTCTGGTAGGGCAAGTTTTTGTGTCCAATGCATTGTATTTTGCATTTTATCTCAATTTTTAAACTCCCACCCTTGGACACATTAATCACGAGCAGGAGGAAGTCATGCACGCCTGTTGGTCTGATTGTAATCACAACTCCACATTGTTTCCTACCCCCAGTTACCTATCACCCACTTGCTTATCAAGAATCTACCTACCTCTGCCTTCAAAGTAATCAGACTTTTTCCCTCATATTGTGTGGAAGCAGAGTTCCAAAGACACATGACTCCAAGAGAAAAAATGCCATATCATCTGTCTTAAATGAGCAATCCTTTTGTTTTTAAAAATGGTGATACTTTTGTTTTAATTTTTAAAATAAACTTCATTCACAATAAAATATATACAAAAGAATAAACAGTGCAAAACCTTTTACACTTATAGTCAATACTTTCAATAGTGTTAACTTTTTTTTAAAAACAATAGCACTATTGCCACTTTTGAGGCCCCTGGGTGATACACGATTTCAATGTTTGAGGGGCTTCCCCACCCAACTCAGCCCCTCCACGTGCAATAGCGGCAGGAGCCCAGACTGTGGTCCTTCTCCACAGAGCCTGTGTGCTGGCTTCACCAACCTTCACTCCTCCAATTTTGGCCTCTTGACCATCCTCTATTGAATTGCTGCTTTCTGCTATATTGACCCAAAGGATGATCCCACACATGCACACACTCACTATGTGGTCAAGCTTCTGGTCCAAGGTGGAAGCAAGCAGGTAATTCAACTATAAAGAGCTGTTTAACCCTCTCAAGGTGACAACATCACGCATATAGTATCAACAGCTCCATGACGGAGACAACCCTCCCCAGCATCCAGGACATCTTCAAGAGGCGATGCCTCAAGAAGGCAGCATCCGTCACTAAGGACCATCACCATCCGGGACATGCCCTCTTCTCGTTACTACCATCAGGGAGGTGGTACAGGAGCCTGAAGACCCACAGTCAACGATTCAGAAACCGCTTCTTCCGCTCAATCATCAGATTTCTGAACGATCCATGAACCCAAGAACATTAGCTCTTTATTCCTTCTTTTTGCATTATTTCTCTAATTTTGTGCCTTTGCACTGTACTGCTGCCACAGAAGAACAAATTTCACGTCATTTAAGTCAATGATAACAAATCTGATTCTGAGACACAAATCCAACCTTCACATTCAGAAACAAATTATTCCTGCTTTTAAGTAGAATGCCACGATTTTGGTATCAAATTCTCAAGTCCAGATGGCTAATCAAATTGTGCTCCATCTGTTATTATCATTGAAGCATGCAACCGGTGTCGTTGAGTTTACAACATAAAAATGCACATTCAAGTTGCATTCATCCTTTTATTATATGCATGTTGTCCTCTTGGTAATACTATAACCTGCTCCTCTATTCACAGCTGTGATTAAAACCTGTGGAAAGGTGCGCCTTATACAGTGGGTTTTATGGTAGTTTGTTTTTATTGGCCAGCTGTTAAAAATCCAGTCTCATTAGAGATGAGCTCAGAGGATTGTTGCTTTCAATATAAAGCTTCTTTGTACAAAAGGGGGAAGAGGCTGAACCTGACAGTTCCTACCAGACCAAAAGGCTTTCCTTAACAAAATGCAGTTCACATACTGTCGTTTATTTGCTTAACCAACAGACAATCATGTTCCAGCCACCCCTCCCTCGCTGTTAGATTGCCATCCATTCGTCCTCAGTCAAGGAAAAGAATTGAGCACGAGCTCTCTGAACGCACACGGTACAGGCCAACTACCCGTGAGCGCACACGGTACAAGCCAACTACCCAAGACAGGGTGGCAATGGCCTTTAAAGACATATCATCTAAAATTTTACATTTTAGAGCATAGCTCTTATTAACAGCTTATTTTTCTAAAATTGAGGTCTCGGTTTGGATTCAGACAGCAACTCCACCCAAAGAAACCGCTGGGAAGCTCAGCAACTGGCTCTCCATCAACCGCTGTCCTGGGACCCAGGGACCAGCTGGCCATTGGCCCCAATAACATTGTAGAAGGATGGTCAAATTTTTTTTTAAAAACATGTGCTTTTTTTTTTGAGTTTCTTCGAGACTTTGCATTCACGCAACTTTGGCAAGCAACTGCACATGGCCTATAAAACTTCATCACAGTCTCCACAGGCCTGACGTATTGGTACGAGACATCAGTCTGCTGCTGGCTTCTGCCAACATTCATACCCTTATCACAAAGCCAACAGTCCCCTACAACTTTCTGGAATGGAAGCCATCAATGGATTTCCCGACCACTCCATATCAAATTAGAGGAAAAGCACCTCACGTTCAGCCTGGGCAGTCTCCAACCTGGCGCCATGAGCACTGAATTCTCAAACTTATGACAACCACTTCCCCTCTGTCCCTTTTCTCTCTTCTGCTGATCCACCAGCCCCCATCACCCTACCTCTTTGCCCTCCCCCACCCTCTCGATCTGCCCATCACCCACACACTCCTCCCACTGGTTCCCTCTCCGCCCCTCTCCCTTTATTCCGTGCTCCACCTTCCTCTGCCATTAGATTCTGTCATCTTCAGCCCTTTGTCACTTCCAACTATCACTTTCCAGCTTCCAACATCATTCCCACACTCCCCACCCACCCACCAAGATCCACTTATTGCCCCCAGCTCTTGCTCCACCCCTTCCTTTTCATACCGGCTCTCTCCACTCTTTCAGTCCAGATGAAGGGTCTCGACCTGAATTATCGACCGTCCATTTACAGGTGCTGCCTGACCTGTTGACCAGCCCTAACCAATTTGTGAACACAAGCTTACTACAGGGATGCCTGCTTTGGCTGAGATCAGTAAAAGAGAGAGAACAAGAAATAAATGGTTTCTAAATGTATGATGTTCAGCAGAGCCTTCACCGGTTGGGCTCAGAGAGCCACAAGTTATATCTGAAGTTCTCAGACCTTTGCTGTCATACATAACTGCTGGCAAACACACAAATAAGGATACAAGAGTTCAGCCTCAGTCTTGGGGTTAGTATCCTGTTAAATTCCAAAGTTCTATTCACACAAGCAAGCCCTTTCCACCTTCTACCCACTTCCATGTATCAGTCAATGTTATCATTTCACCTCTCCTCCCCTGATTTTTGAGTCTTCACGTCTCTGGATAAAGGGGCTGGCCACTTGGGGACGATGTGTGGAGAAAGGTCCTTCATTAGATGGCTGCGAATTGTTTGCACTTTCCACTCCAGAGGGCTGTCAACATTCATCCATGGAGCACATTCAATGCAGAGGCTGATAGATTTTTGGACACAGGAAATCAAAGAACAAGGGAGGTGGGAATCAGGCAGAAAAATGGTAGTTCAGTCAGGGTACAACCCCATCACAGAGCAGCCTCCAAGGGCGAGATAACCAGCTCCAGCTTCTGTTTCTTACATTCATCCCAACTCCTCCTGGAACTGGGAGTTTTCTGTGACTGAACGTTGCAGAACGCCCTGCTGCAGTCCCTTTAAGAATTTCACCCAATACTGCTAACCCCTCATTTTAATTCCATCTCCTGTCTGAGCCTAAAGATGTCTACCACAACCGTTTCTCACTAGTTATTGCTGAGATATGTAGTACTGAATGTTGGGTACAAGAGTTGGGACATCATGTTACAGTTGTACAAGACATTGGCATGGCCACGTGTGGAGTACTGCAGACAATTCTGGTCACCCTACTGTAGGAAGGATGTCATAAACTGGAGAAGTTGCAAAAAAAGATTTACGAGTATGTTACTGGGAGGACTCGGGTTATAAGGAGAGGCCGGATAGGCAAGGACTTTTTAATCCTGGAGTATAGGATACTGTGATGTGATCCGACAGAGGTTTATAAAATCATGAGGGGCTTAGATAAGGTGAACAGCCAAAGTCGTTTCCCCAGGGTAGGGAAGTCCAAAACTAGAGGGCATAGGTTTAAAGTGAGAGGGAAAGATTTAAAAAGGTACCTGAGGGGCAACTTTTAGAGGGATACGGGCCAAACGCAGGCAAATGTTAGCTTAGTTAGGAAACTGGTCAGCATGGACAAGTTGGGCCGAAGGGTCTGTTTCCATACCTTATAACTATGAGAAGCCCCTTCCACGTTCCATCTCCCTATATGACATGAGCCACAGGTAACTAATAAGGACCATTCACGAACACCAAAAGTTTATCACATCAAATTATTTGCTTTGTAGGAAAATGGTGTTCAATATTCCATTCCAACATGCTACGATTAGTACCAAGTCACATTATAGTTTGCAACAGTCACTCTGAACTAGAAGATTTATTTTGCACAACCAACTGAATCTTCCCAGCATACCAGCCATTTCTAACTAAGTGATCTGCCAGCTGAGCTCTTTTCAGCTGAGAAAACACTTTTAGGAAATTTAACAAGCCTGTGTGATTTGCTGCCAGGGTGGGTAAAGGAGCTTGGGGTCAGAGGTCGATTGTCGACATGCTCCACAGATGGGAGTTATTACGGCTTTCGACTGGCCTCATTTGGTCTTTTATCACATTTACAGGCCGTAGGAACTCTTCCTCCTTTATATGATTAAATCAGCTTTAGTGCCCGACTCCAGATATGAAGGTTTTTGAGGCCTTCACAGAACAGTGAGGCCAGCCTCTTCCCTCCTGGCGGAGATTCTTGCAGCTGCCTCAGACCCCATGACCCCACAATGCAGCCACTGACCTTGTATTATCTTCATGGACATTAGAATGGGGGAGGGGGGCAGGGGTTGGGGGGAGGGGGGAGGAGTGGGGAGGGGGGGCTCAGATAACTCAGCCCTGCCCCTGTAAACACACTTGCATCTTTGTCTGGCAGGATCCCAACACCATCTCAATCTTTCATCCTTTCCACAATGGTTTCAAAATACATTCACTCAACAGCAGAACACATTATACAGCTGGTGAAGCCACTTCTATAAAAGATCAAACGTTTTTGTTACAAATGCAGCAACCTTTCATGAGCCTCACACAAGTTACTCTGCAAGTTAATCATGTTTACAAAGAGCCTTGATTAATAATGTTGGAGAATTGATACTGGCATTAGTTAACACACCTTGTAATACACTTTGCTTCCAAAATAGTTAAATACTTATGAAACCCTTATCAAATCACATAAAACAATTAGGGCGGGGGTCTGAAGGGCAGGTTGGTCTTTAGCATTTTGAACAAAGTACATCTTAAAGATTATAAATGGGACATCTTAAAGACTATAATGGGAGGAGAGAAGCATGGAAACGGTCTGCAGGTACAAAATATTAATGGTGGCAAAAGAAGCAATTAAAGGCATAAAACAGCAGTACTTATTATTCCTATGTATGTTATTTACTCTGTGAGCTTCATGCAAACAAGGAATTTCATTGCTCCTAGTGTACGTGAGAATGAACTGATCTAATCTGTACCTAGGCATGTAGAAAATGACTACGTGGACCCTAAATTGGTAGAAGATGTTCTGGAGCATTTGGGGCAATTTTGAGTATATCATGATGGAAAGGATTGAAGTGGTGGGCTGTCTCCACAACTGACAACAGTGATGAGAGGGAGGAATTTAACCAAAACCAAAAATGAACAATGGAGGTGGTTAGAAAAAAAAATTCTAACACAGAAGGAAATTGGAATCATTCACGACACAGAATCCACAAAGTACTCTTCTTAAATGGCATGTTAGCTACTTGAAAGAGTATAAACTGAAGTGACAAGAACATTGGCAACAGTGGATGGATGTAGAGAAAAATGCAAGTATTTGATGTGTCAAATGGCTGGTTTCCCTACTCCTGCATTTCATTTGACTTCACTCGCATCTTTCCCCTATTGCCATCAACGAAGTCTGTGGGGCAGTAAATGGTTGAGCTGCCTGCTAACCAAGCAGAAACAACCAGTCCCTGCCCCATTCATCAACTCGCTTTAGAATCACAGCGTGAACCTGTGTCTTACAACTTCACAGTGCCACACGTCACATTTCAACACAATTCATCATCCGAGATCCTCCGGTAAACTCTCAAATCCTAACAAGCAAAGCTGCAACAAGAATTTTAATTTGACATACTTCTTGCACATCAATTTTACATGTCACATCCTAATAGATAATTTTTACCCAACTCTTATCTATGCTTCTGGAGGCAAGAATAAACTGTTTTACTTCCTCATGTTCTGTTAGGGCTTCAAAAACCTCCATGTTTCTCCACAGATTTGGAGTCAGACGCTAAACCCGATTTAATCATATAAATCAGTTCCTACAGGTTGCTACACACAAGATTCTTTCAATTGCCTCACTGTTCCTGTGCAAATCTGACCGAGCAGGTTATCAACCTGATCCTCTCTACTTCCAGTATCCATCGTAAGGAAATGGGTGAAGTTATCACAGGAGAGGAATTAGTTAGGGGAATATTGGACATCTGTCCCTTCCATTAATATCTGGATGATGCAATAAAACAGAGCACTTGGAATGCTGTTCAGTATACAGTCAGGTGATTTCACAGATCAGGCATCACAATAGGAGTTCTCCCATCTCAATGGACCAGAGATGGAGAGCATACTTCTAAGCTATTTGAACTGACAATGATCTTGGCTTAAGTGCACAAAACATTAAATGAAGTCAAATCAACTGCCAAAAGGTTCCCAGAAAACAGCAGGGCATTTTGTAAGCCTAATTAATGGAGGCCCACATTTGTTTGTTTCTACATTCAATTGATGGCAGATAATTAAAGTGGGCAGTGGGACAAGATTTACAGACTCAGCGTTGTAAAACACATCAGAGTAAAATCCCCTAAGTGCCAAAGCTTTTGGCAGTCATGTTACGCATTTATCATAGGATGCCTGAGCTGATCTACCTTTAAAACAACTTTTTCTGCGGCCATACTGAGTGAGGGAAATTAAACCAAATGGCCGTTCCAGCAGATTTCTGTCTTTTGGTGAAGATGTTAAGATTAGTCCTTCGCCATCTGCCTGTCTCACTACCCAGATAGTGATCTCCTGGAACTAGCAGAAGAGATCTCCTGGAACTACTCCAAATATGGCAAGGGGATTTTATCCAGTGTACTGGTTAACATTTATCCCTCAACCATGCACCAAAAGTAAATTATCTGCTCATTAGCACATTGTTTGTGGGAGCTTGCTGTGCAATCACTGGCTGCATTTCCTGTTACCACAGTACCACATTTCAAAAATACTTCATTGGTTTAATCGCAAGGGCATGCAAGTCACTTTCCAAATTTAAATCTTTCAGTGAAATCCAGGCAGATGGTACACTCAGCAGTTCAAGTGCCCAATCACTCTGGATTGATGCAAACAGACTTCACCCTACAGATTAACAAGACCTTGCAGACTGCTCTCCAGAAATGGTCCAATGTGGAGGATGCTTAAGGAATCTACATTCTATCAAATGAATTGGATTACCACAGCAAAGGCACATTTTTACATGGGTCTGTGGAGCGGGGGGGGGGGGGGGGGGGGGGGGTGGTGAAGAATAGGGGCAGATATCACCTAACATATGATGGCTAGTAGAACAGTGACTTTTGTTACATATCTCTTTGATTCACCCACTGCAGGATTAGGAGCCCACTCTCATCGTCACCTCCAAACAGAATTTGGTTCAAATGCCTGCTATTCCCATTTAGTGTTGGGTGACACAATTTACAGTGTTCTGTTTACATTCAAACTTTGATTCAAGTAAATGGGCACAACCTCAAAAATACCTAATACCCACCAGCATCACACAACATTCAAAGTACTAAACCGATATTCTACAAAGTCCTTCAGTCTGTGCTCTTCCCAATTTTGCTGTCAACTCCTTTCTGTCCGATATTCTAAAGCTAAAAATTCCATCCTTTCAAAGGAAATGTCAGATGTGGATCTGCTTATAAATCAATCTTTTATCTCAAATTAGGACAGCAAAGTACTGAAAACAAAATTATAATGGAATTCAAACAAAGGCAAAAGATTCTAATGCAGAAGCCATTGTGTTTCAACAGACTGCAAGACTAGGAGCCAAAGCAACTCCCTGGCATTGCGACAAGTACACCTTTCCTTTCCACAACAGCGCAGCAAGCATTGTAAAAACATTCCAGAGATGCAACAAAGAATATCTAACTGAACAGCCTCAGCTGAAGGAAGAGGCCAGTGGTGGGGTCATCCAGATGACTGAAACCACCCAAACAGCTCCCCTCCACAGCCATTGTTGCACTGTGACCTCGCTGTAATTTTACCAATAAACTACTCCCATTCTATTTTTTGATCATGAAGTTCAAGGCATTTGCTTCTTTGCCAAACTGAGACGAGTCCAATCAGCCTCCAAGCACCCTTTGATTTAGGACACTACAAGAAAAAGAAAATGCAGATTGCAAGATATCCCGCTGACCCACCCTAAGGAGAGAAAACTCCTCCTTCCAAACCTGTCCCTTTGCAGGAGGAGGTATACAAATTTCCTGTGACACCAACCAAACCAAATAACGATTGAAATGAAAATAACCTCTGTTTGATGAACAGATTGCACAGTGAACAACCAAGGCGTGAAGGGAGAAGTGAAAGGAATGAAAAGCAAGCAGGACTCCTTCCAGGGTGTACATGAATCCACAGTGTGAACCCTCATGCACTGCAACTTCAGAAACTATACCAAAGTCTCACTCATTGTGTCAGTCGCATTTAAATAAACAGTCACCTCAGGATCCTCCTGTGCAGTCCCTCGTGGATGAGTGCGTCTGGGTTCCTTTCTCTCTGGAAACTGCAGCCTTGAACGCTCTTGCTTACATGCGGAAAAGAAGGGGGGCAACAGCCGAGTTTGAATTCAGAGTTACAACATTATAGTTTGCACAACTTGTCCATGAGCAATAGACTCTATCTGTACAAGTCCTCCCAGCTTACAAACACCCCACTCAGATATTGCCTGCACATACGAATGAGCATTTGGGAGGCTGGCAGGATGGGTTTGCCGGCTGCCGTGGGGCTGCAGGCATCTTCTGCCGTGTGGGAACCATCTGGGAACAGAACCCTGCCGTTACCTGGGGAGGACCTGTACTGGCAAAACACCAGGGGAGACATCAGGTGGGTGAGCAAAGACAGAGGGAGAATCCATGGGCACATGCCCCACACTGGTGAAAACGTGGATGCAAAGAAAAGGAAAGAGTGGAGGAAATTACAGAGAGAAATGAGACCACCGCAACATTGGAACGGCAACGTGAGAAGGTTCAGGGAGAAGGCAAGGACAACAGCCAAGGTGAGTAGGACACCTGGAGCAGCACTAAGTATGGATTGAAGGGTGGAGAATGAGGCCAGAGATGCACTCAACCAATCGAGTGTGAAGGTGACTACAGCACAAAGGCTTGCAGCTGCAACCGTAAAATCATCCATCAACATCACTGTGATGACTTCCTGTTGTGGGTGAGTGGGTAATAAATGACCGAGGCTGCTTCACGTCCTTGTCTACAGTGACTCAGTAGAAGTGGGTCGTGGTGTCAGTAGCAGGACTGACCTTACCACTTCCAGTTAGGGAGGGAAAATTGTCAGGGCTTCTCCCACTTCTTAATCCTCCACAGACTCATGCACAAACTGTGTGGGTTTGTATTTTGCATGGAAATGCTGTGGTGGTCGAGCTTCGATGCATTTCTTTTCCTTCCCCACCCCTAGCTGTGTGAATGGCTCTCCCACCACACATTGTTAAGGATAATACACAAAGAACCACCAAAATACTGCACAGCACAAAATAACCAAGGCAAAATATCCCAACAAGGAACCAAATGCTCCAGGGATGGGATAGGGAAGACAGTGAATTGTCACAGCCCATTGCATAAAAGGAAATAAAGAAACATTTTTAAAAATATAACCACCTTTAAGATGGTGGTTTGTGTTTTATAAGATTCACATGGCTACTGGTGTGACAATATTTTCAACTGATACATTATTTTCAACCCACTAACAAAAGCCATTTCTACACATCACCTATGATTTCTCAGATGGACACAGGCATAAAGAGTATTGCTTTAGGAACTCTGGAGTGAATTAAGTGCTACACAGCCCTTGAGAAAACATGCAAGAACTTTCTTTCAAAACAACCATTCTGGTGTTAACCTTGAACAGACTGCGGTCAGTGGGGCAGTGGAACCAAATCTCTATTGTGCCATAGGAAGAGAAGAAAGAGGCACAAATACTCCTCCGCTCAGATGGCTCAACAATGGAAATACATTTACACAAAAGCAAACATACTAAACACTGTGTGGTGGTGATCCCGTTCCCTCATGGATCCTTCTGAGACCTGGACACTGACAGCAGGTATCTTAAGGCACTGGAAAAAGACCACCAATGCTGCCTCCACAAAATCTTCCAAATTCACAGGAAGGATAGGAAAACTAATGCCTTCGTCCTCTCTCAGGCCATCATCCCCAAGTACAGAGACCCGATTACATTCGGCTGGCTATGCTGACAGGCCTCACCATTGGACCACACTCACAAAACTATACCCTATTCTGAGTTTTGTCACAGGAAGAGATTACCAGATGGGTAGAGGAAAGGGTTCAAGGATGTGCTCGAAGCCTCCTTGGAACAAAACTGCCACATCCCCACCAGCCGCTGGGAATATGGCCCACAATCAAAGTGAAGAAGAATTGAAAATAATTTTGAGAACCTCAAGACCACGTGTTGGGAAGAGAGCAAAGGAGTAGACCATCTCACATAAAGACTGCAACCATCCACCTCATCTTTGCCCCTCAAGGTTACACGTTACCTGCCTTTACTCCAGAGAAAACAATCCCAGCCAATCCAGTCTCTCCTTATAACCCCCGCTAGGTTCACTGACCATTCCTGGCATTAAACTTCTAGATGATGATTCCCATATGTTGGAATAGATTTAAACGTTTTCAAAACTTTATATTTCAACTTCTTACTTAAATCACTGATGTTCTCATCTGTATATAAGACTGTGAAAATGCTAACAATATTAACTAATTTTTCTGATTTGAGTACACTTCATGCGATTGGCTCCTCAGACATAAGCGGCATTAGGGTTTACTGGATAACAAGATGGTTAACTGCAATGGGTTCCCTCAGCCTCGACACACAGGATCTCAAATAGGGATTTGCAGGTTACAGAAGCTCAGGTCTCTCTGGTCCGCATGGTTCTGGTACTAAATTACTGATCCAGTGATACTTTGGTGCAAACTATCACTCTGGTCAGATTTCAGAACGCATTCTTAAGACTCAAGAAAACGGAACACTTAATCCCCGAAGTTACACTGGGTTGCTAAGGTAGCAATGAAAAGTCTAGGGCAACTCAAGCATTAATTTCTGAACAGAATGCAGGCGTCAGCTGACTGACTGATAACACCTCCTAAAGTACACACACACATATACACACAGACTTGGCCAGCGCTGTGGAGGAAACCCTGGCATTAATGCAGAGTACTTCACTATCAATCTCCCCTCATCTCCAAATGAAGAGGAGCTGATAGAACAAAACTGAGAATAGATTTCAACTGTATTACTGTGGGATGACACCAGGCATTCTTCATGTCCCAAGCAGCTGTACTGAAGTGGCTACATAGAGTCAGAGTCTTACACGGAAACAGGCCCTTCGGCCCAACCCATCCATGCCGACCGTGTTGCCCAGCAAGCTAGTCCCATCTGTCCACATTTGGCCCCTAGCTCTCTAACTTCTGCTATCAATGTACCTACCTGGATGGCTTTTAAATGCTTTTAAACATAGAATTGGGAACAGTTCCATACCTGGAGTTCAAGTATGAGGAAGAAAATTTAAAGAAATCAAAGGACAAGATAGTCTTAAATATAAATGCACTGCTTATTATTAATATAGAATGGATTTGGAGTTACTCCCCACACTCATACTTATCTGATGCAGATTCAGAAAGTCTTTTTTTTCCTGGTCTGGAGCATCCCAGACTACAGCAGTGCAGTCTAGGTACAGTGAAGTAGTCCTGCCCCCAAAAGCCTTGACAGTGAGCAAACCCCTCATCCATTCCCCACACCCACCCAGCTTTGCTGGCCATTAAAGTTGAGAGGGTAACTTAACACGCATTTAAAAACTATTAAAATTGTGGTAGATTAACAGAGGAAACATTATTAACAATGTTCTAAAAAAGAACCTCAAAAATATTAAACAGAAGTGAAACATGTCTTTCCCACTGGTTTTCTTATCTGCAGCACTACAAAGCATTTCAAAATCAATGGGTTCTTGGGTCTGACCTGACTCAGGATCCAAGAGGAGACTCCCCAGTGCAAATACTGGGGGAATCTCAGCAACACTAGGCTCCCATTCTAGAGTGCATCCATCAGTGAAGCTCAGAGTCAGCATTCCAAATCTATTAAACCCAGGACTTTTGCAAATGATAATGCATGCACAGAAATCCTTTGAAACAACAATTTCCAAAAAGAACCGAAACAAAATCTACAGACTTCGGTCTTCATATAAAAGTAGTGACACAAGATTTACAAAGACATTACTTTTCTAATTTCTGATGTTAAATTTAGGTGTTCCACAAATAGATATACAAAAGAGGTAGAAATTTCAGGCTTTTAAAAAAAAATGGACCACTGATCCACAGGAATTAGGGCAATAATTATACTGGATTAAAAAGGGCACACCAGTAAGATTTTCCTGAAAACATGCCAATGAGATTCCAGCCCATCATTAATTGTTTCCAAAGGGTTTTAACAGAACAGATCCATTGACCTTCTCCATCAGACAGGCTCTTACAAATCACTGCAGGTTTCAGGAGTGGGATGACCTCCCAGTCCTGCCTGCTAGTTCGGTTTTCATCCAGCACCAACAGATCAAGCAGCGATCGCTTTGCACTCCTCAGTGATACCAATTCAAGGTAACAGCCGTTAATGGCTATAACCAGTGGAAAGAGAACCAATACAATGTCAGTCATTAAAAATAAAGCTTTTGTGCCTAGAGATAGAAGCATATGAATGAGGATAAGGGTGGGAAGCGAGAGAAAAGCCATGCCAATTGCCAAAGATGTGCCAAATAAATCAGAATGCTGTTACATTTGGTTTAAATTACTTAATGGAAAACTCTGCTGTGGAATGTTTATAGAATTGCACAATGTACATACCTACACTTGGGTAATGTATTGTCTAATGCAACATACTTAACCTACAGGCTTTTAAATATAGAGGGAAAGCAACTCTCCAAGCTCACCCAGTTATTTAACAATCTCTTTGACGACCTGCCTCTTCACGTGCAATCTCCACTTCATTCGCAACCCCTCCACCCAGCCCTCTCCTTCCACTGAGGGGGCAAAGCTTGACACTGAGCAGCTGTGTGCCATTTCTGCTGGGACCATTGGGCATCAAAGAGACAGAGCATGCTCTGCATGTGTGCTCGAGTACAAACTGATCTCTGAGAAAGGAATCAAGGCACAGCAACGGGAAGCAAGAGAAATGCCATCCTTTTTACAAGTGGCCTCCTTTCAAAAAACACAAGAAACAAGGGGAGCAGCTGCACTGGATCAAAACACATTGTTGTTTCTTCCCATTTGGGAGCCAGTCGAGAAAATGACGCACAATTAGCATGAGCTGCAGCCTCACTGATGCTGATGAAGATCAGCACTGGTAAAAGTGTAAGCACCAGAAGGAAGGAAACGCACACGAGACAAAGATTTCCAAAATCACAAGTGATGATGGCATTCAACAGTTCTCTGCAGTGAACAGTTTGCATCGTTTGTTCAGAGTACAGGGATAGCTGTTCTGTAGAGAATTGCTGCCACTGTATAAATAAATGCAGACCCAGGCTTAAATGTAACAACAATAAAACCTGCAGATCTTTTCAATGTAACATAGATCAACCACCATACAAGTAAGAAAATATATCACACACAATCTGAGCCTTTCAAAAAACAAAGTGCAAATCATTTCTCAGTTTCTATTGTTCTCCGCAAAACAGTTTTCCAGTAACAATGCAAGTCGCCTACAACTGTTGTGAGGGAGCAGAATTGATTTGGGAAATGTAATTCTTGATGCCAAGTCTGAGAAAAAGAGTTGGGGATAGAAAGGGAAAAATCTGCAAGACAGATCTGACGATGATCTTTTGTGCTAAGTTTGATATTGTACATTGAGTGTCTCCAAAACAAGATCTCCGAGGCTAAGAAATCCTACAAAAGGAGTAAAGTCCTTCCTTAATTTTGTTTGTTGGCTGACTTAGGTTATTCTTATTCTTGTACTTTATTAAAAAAAACCATGAGTTTTATGATTGTATGGCTACTGTGTTTTGGGAATTGTTGACAGTTATCAGCCATACAAATTCTACAATCCACTGTTCAAACGGGTTTATTCTGAGGCAAAACTAAATCAAATGCATCCAGAGGGAAATTACAAGCTGAAGATCCCCATGTTTATAATGAAAGCCATGCAAAAATAAAATTCCTGCAGAACCTTGAATTTGAAGATCAACTCCAAGAAACTGATGTCCTTGAAATTGTGGAGAGATTAAGTTATACTGACTTTCTAAACCGGATCACTTTCCTACAGCATGTTCCATAATGAATTCCTTTTAGAAAGTTGCAAGGCTAAACAGCTACCAGTATTTTGTTTACTGTGGCAGAATGCGTAGATTCTTCAGTTTAGCTTAAAGCACAGCAATTTTCAGAGGCAAAAGGCAATTGGACCAGAAGAAACTGATGTACATTGGCAAACTGTGCCTCCATCGCCAACTCAAGCATCCAACCATTACCAATCTCCAATTACCAATCATCCATTCAGCTGCCTATTACTTTCCCAGCCCCAGCCTTGCTCCTTGCCTACAAATCAATCATCATACTAGCTTCCCATTTCCTCGAGTTTTCTCTCACTCTTTCTACTCTTGGACTTCCTTTTCTGATTCATTCACTACTCCAGCCCTGCAGCAACATTGCTCAAAGGAAAGCTGGTTGCATCAATACAAGGGGGGGGAAAGTGTCATAACCTTTGATAGCACTGGTTATCAAAAATCTAATAATTTCAGATAATAAAATTAACTGTCTCCAATCAATTCCATTTGCAGAAGACAGATTTCTAAACTTCAACCACCCATGGTGTGGAACCATTTCTGAACTTCACTCATGAAAAGGCCTGGGTCTAAATTTTAGACAATGTCCTCTAGCTCTACACATCCCAACCATTGGAAACAGCTTTTCTTATTCCTGATTTGAGGATGTGGGTATGACCAGTTATCCACAAGGACAACGCTGAAAAGCAATTGAAATGTTCCAGACAATGCACTTTAAGATCTATTTCTATCCCTGTTCTTGCTCAAAAGGATATCAAAGCCCCTTTTAGTTGATTTGAGAGATAAACATAGAATCTCACAAATTCACTTCTGGAGATAATCGACGCTGCTGCTGAAGGTTTAATGTTCAGAGTTTATGACACTGAAACTCAGCAATCAGGCCCCAGATCTGATCATTTGTCTGCCCCAACTCCACTGATTTCAGATGAAATTAAGCTACTCCTTGCAGCTATCAAAATTTAGAGAGCTAAGGATAAACCAACCAATGTTAGACTTTCCTGATAAACTTCCAATGATTTTTGCGAGGAAGTGCAGGTACATAGATCTGACAAGGGTACAGTCTGGTTAGAGCTCAATCCACCCACAGAAAAGCAGCTCATCAACACACTCTCCAGACTCATAAGAGAGTTCTCAGCAGAAAAGACCAGAGAAAATTGTTCTTACTCAGGGAACCATTTCCATTGTGAATCAGTCGATCTTTAGAGTGAAGGACATGATATTGTCCATCTGGATGTAATAATAGAAAACTGCAGTCTCTGTAGTTTTATTGTGTTTCTGGTTTACCACTTGAGGGAAATTACTAAGATACATCTACATTCCAAAAAACAATGCAGTGTCTACATGGAGATTCATAACTAATCATAAGCTCAAAGTCCCTGAATAATAGTGTATATTTCTTTAAATCCTAAGATTTGCTAGGGATGATGAAAGCAAATGCTTATGAAAAGTTCTGACAAAAAAAATGGACCAGTTATGCTGAGAATAGCAGGTATGTTGCCTCATTACAACAGTCAGCTTCCTACTTATTCAATTTTTCCCCCATTTTCCACTGTTTCCCTCTCTATAATATATTGAGAGCAGTGAGAAAATCAGTGACACCAGCCTAACATATGGCTTTACTAGATTTCATTGCATATTCTGCAGAACAATCAATCAGTCTCTCCCAGTAGCTACACTCATTTAAGGTACACGCACATCTTCAATAAAATAATCGACTAACAATGCAAATAGAGAGCACCAGTGAGAACTACAAATGAGCTGTCAGTATTTCTAACAGATTTCTTCAAAAACGCTGGGAAAGATACAAAAATAAGCACAAGGAACAAAATCTATATTGTATGACCTCAGGGCATCCAGGTCTATTTATAGTTTTGCCTAATTAAGTTATTTTGAAGTGTAATCCAAGAACAATGTAAAATAACATTGTAAGATAGTGGAAGATTAGCTGGTCAGTTAGAGAGAAGAAAAAATAAATTGAATGCAGGCCTTTAAAGACCCTCTAGAAAGATTTCAAACGAGAAAACAAAAATATTAGCACGGGTTTGGTTCCTGTGGAGCACAAATGCCATCACCGAGCTGTTGGGCCTAATGGCATATTTTCTGTCATAAATACTACATACAAGTTACAGGACGCAACAATACTTCTTTTTTAAAAAGTAATCTATACACCATCACAACTTCACATTAGTAAAAGCTGTGCTGTTCTTTGCAGGTTGTCCGAAGCTCAGGTTTTTGCAACAAAGGGCTACAGGGTACAATATCACAACCCAACCCAACCAATCTGATCCAAAATAGTGCTCAAGTACTTGTATCCCTTTTAATACCCAACCTGACCTAGAGGCATTTGCAGAAAAGCAGAAAGACTTCCTAAGTTGCACATGCCTTAGGATTAATCAAGGGAAGAGGACACAGACAGTAATACAAAGCAAATCCTCCTGACCTGCTGGGCTGGCAAGGCATGGTCCAACCCATCCTGAAACCCACACATGTAGTTGTACCTCATCTGGCTTGTGTAGGGTAGTCAGTCTTTATTGTGCATGTTATTAAGCTGAAACTGATGCCAGCACTTGGCATTCCATAAAGATCCTGCAAAAATGGCAGGCATGGTCGTGTAGTGGTTAGCATAACGTTATTACAGCACCAGTGACCCAGGTTCAATTCCGGCCACTGTCTGTAAGGAGTTTGTACGTTCTCCCCGTGTCTGCGTGGGTTTCCTCCGGGTGCTCCAGTTTCTTCCCACATTCCAAAGACATATGGGTTAAGAAGTTGTGGGCATGCTATGTTGGCGCCAGAAGCAGGGCGACACTTGCAGGCTGCACCCAGAACACTACACAAAAGATGTATTTCACTGTGTGTTTCGATGTACATGTGATTAATAAAGAAATCTTATCTTAATCTAGTGGGCCAACAAAGTTGTCACTTATTTTTGTAGCTTGTGGACAACTTTCTACTTCCTGAATGGTCAGTACTTTAGAGTTGGTAGACTATCTCACAACTTGCTTGGACATGGTCTCATTCCAAAGCCACTTCATGAGATGGAGGTCCTCTGGAAGAGTTAGTCTGTGCTTCTCTCCACCTTTCTCTTGCCATCGCTCTGGTTTTTCTCGTGCATTTACCCAAAGCAGTAAATGGGAAGAAGGTTTAAAACAGCACTTTGTGCACAAAGAACTGGGAGAACAGCACCTAGTGAGCATCTGAGACTGGGTTGATCAGTTGAGTTAGCATAATATCTTTTCACATAAGCAAGAGATGAAATCCAACCTGAACTTTGATAGTACAAGTCTCTTCTCGATAACACAGGGATTCTCTTGTGTACTAAATTGACTATTCGCTTGCACTGACAAGCTGCAAGTTCAGGAGAAGAACCATTCACTGCATTGTCTCACAATCTCACACCGGGAGACCGGAAGGAGAAGACAGGGATAGAAAATCAACTCCGTATCAGAACCCAATGACCCATGCAATTTTTGAATCAAATGGGGACAACAAACTTGTCTGTTATGACCAAGAGCCAGTCAACATCACGTTAAGTCAACATATAAAAAAGGCACAACATGGAAGTAATGCACAGTCCCTGAGAAACTATATTGAAGCCAAGATATGCTGCAATAATTTGGTGTTGAAACTAAGCACATGCATTATTTTGAAAACAGAATTCATATAGTTGCCTTAAAAAGGTGTGGGATGAATGTGGAATTGGATTTGGCTGCTCTTCAGCAAAAAAATGTACTGGAACAAACATGATGAACCAAACTGGCTTTGAAAGAGTCAGTGGAGGCAAGTGGGCAAAACATGACAGGCAGACACTGGAGGGAGCATAGAACAATAGGGAAGGAAAAATGCCTGTTGAATCTTGAGCAGGAACAAACCTCAACCATAACTGGATTCAGGAAGGAAAGAGACTGAGGTAGTGAAAAGTGAAATCCAACAGGGAAATCTGTTCAACTCATTTGAAAAAAAAAGCACAAAGCCCTTGCCCACTGATTCATCTCACTTGGCCCAGATTCTCCTACCCTTCCGTTGGAGCAGGAATTACTCAGGAACCAAACACAAAAAGGGAGACATCTTCCCTGCCTGCAAACATAAGCAATCAAGATATAAATAACTGATTCGTAGATTCATGCCTGCTCCTTTAAGATCCTTCTAGTTTAGTTTGATCTAATAATATACAAAGAGCAGCTTGGGTCCAGAACTCTGACAGAGATTCAGGAAACTGTAAGTACAATGCAGACTGATTACTGAAGATACACATTCATGAGTCCCATCTACAGTACAGCTGCCTGTGCATCTCCAATTACAGACAGCACAAAAGCATCCATTACACACAGCTGTCAGCACAGTAAAATATGGCTCGATAAATTCAGACAGCATGGTCACAACTGCAGTCACTGTGTGGAAAAGTTTTGTACCACATTCCCTGGAATAGATGGAGAATTGCATTTCTCCCCTCTCTCAGTTTGTGTTTTTTCTCCATGAAATAGCCCTTCCTTGCCCATTTTTCATGACGGTGAATTGACTCCTCTACAATGAGGGTTTCACCTCCAAACCCTGCCCTCGTGTCGTATGCCCACAGTAGCACTCCCCAGCAAAGGGATTGGGGCTTACTGGATAATAATTGGAAGCAATAACTCAAACTCCACACCACACTGACCATCACCACCCAATCACCCACCCCAATGTTACTTCAGTAGAGCAAAAGGCAACTGCAGCTGCTTCTGTGGCCCATTTGAGACCAACTAAACCCTCAAACCAATAGATCAAGTCTTTAAGTTTAATCAACAAACAATCTGCTGGAGGAACTCAGCGGATCAAACAGCATCTGTGGGACGGTGGGGGAATTGTCAACTGTTGGGGTCAAATCCCTGCTTTGACCCAAAACATTGACAATGCCTTCCCTCCCACAGTTGCTGCTCACCCTGTTGAGTTCCTCCAGCAGATTGTTTGTTGCTCCAGATTCCAGAATCTGCAGTGTCTTGTGTCTCTTTTAAGTTTGACCCATTTATATAGAGACTGTCCAGTTTAAGTCTCTACCTGGAGGCACAGTTGTTGAAAACGGAGATCGATGGATGTTTAGGTGCAAAAGGAATCCAAGGATAATGGGTGAGTACAGGAAAGTGGTAATGAGGTAAAAGATCAATCCGTGATCTTATTGATTGGCAGATAGGAGCAATGGGATGAAGGGTCTCCCCCGACTTCATGCATTCTTAAGTGATCCCAACTAGAATGATCAGCCTCACAATGGCCTCACTGATCTGGTTTGCGGAAGAGCGCAGTTATTGCAGTAAATGTTGCAAAATTAAAACACTTTGCCCCCCCCCCCCCTTTATAAATATAAATTGGTCCAGGGTTCAGGGAACTCCACGGCTCATTAGGTACTGCTTTCTTCTTTGGCTACAAGGCTGTGGGCTCAAGTCTCACTTCAGAGCACAAGTATACCTAGGGTGAACAACGCTGAACCGAAGCCGTGATCAACAGGCCAAACCAGTGGTGCCTGGAGACTGAGGACCCTCTGCAAGGTGGCGAAGGAAAGCACAGAGTGCGAAAGGCCAAGAGCTCCTGGCAAGATGGACAGCCTCCTGCCCCCGACAACCCTGCTCCAGAAAGCAAGTGCCTCAGCTGCTCTTCCTGAAACGTACTGTCTAAAGGGTTGGTGGAGGCAGCTACTCTTGCAACATTTAAGACGCGTTTACATGAGCACTCAAAACACCAACACAAGGCTACGGACCAAATACCGGGAAATAGAGTCGTATAGGTAGGTACTCAATGGATAGCACAAACATGGTGCACTGAAGGGCCTGTTTCCATGCATACCCCACTCATCAGCTGTGATCCGCTCTGCTCATGGACAGGGTAAGGGACCTGGACATGGAACCGTATATAGTAACCAGGTGGTGCTGAGCCTATCGTCATTCCAAGGCCAGGCTGATGCTTGAAATGAGAGCCTGGCTACCTGACTCAAGCCTAACAGGACCTGATTTACTTGTTGTGTCCAAGTCAGGTCCAGTACCTAAAAAAAATGTCCTCAGCCAGGCTTAGATTAGTTGGGGTCAGCTCAGATTTGGGCCGGGTTTTGTGTGTATCCCTGCAGATCTCTAGTCTAGGTGATCATGAAAAGGTGCTATACCAATGCAAGTTTTTCCCTTCTGCTCATTTCAGTAAGTGAGGCACTGGTCATAAACCATTGCCAAGGGATAAAAAGGGACACAAGAGAGACTGCAGATGTTGGAAATCTGAAGCAACACACAGAATGCTGGCAGAACTCAGCAGGTCAGGCAGCATCTATGGAGGGAAATGAAACGTTTCAGGCCGAGACCCTTCATAAGAATCTGAAGGGCCTATGAAGGGTCTCAGCCTGAAACGTTGATTGTTCATTTCCCTCCATAGATGCTGCCTGACCTCTGGAGTCCCACAAGCACTTTGTGTGTATGCTCCAAGGGATAAAGGCACGTGCACATTCCATTCAACAGAAATTTTTGTTCTAACCCACCAACCTAGCATTTGCTGCGTATCCAGACTGCCTCTGTCAGCACACAGCAATTACCCAAAGCCAGCGAACATGATGGGGCTCGTTCCTCTCGAAAACAGAGAACAGGAGACCCGACAGAGGTCTTTAAAAACTATGAAGAGTGGTCCTGGAGAATCTGCATCTGTTCTGATTCCAGAACAACACAGCATAAAGGTAGCCACTAAATGAAATGAAGAATATGGGAGGAATTTTCTTCTTTCGTCTTCGTGGACTATTGAGAATGTCCAGCATGTGCCACGTGGAGTGAGTGAAACAGAGAGCATCGGTACATTTAGAGCCAAACAGCATGGAAACAGACGCTTCGGCCCACCCTGCTTATGCCAGCCATCAAGTACGTACATAGACTAATCTACTTTCCAGTATTTGGTCTGCAGCCTTATGTTGGTGTTTCAAGTGCTCATCTTAACACACCTTAAATGTGAGAGTACCTGCCTCCAGCACCTCGTGAGGCAGTGCTTCACAGTGTTCAACCACCCTCTGGGTGGAAAAAACTCTTCTTCAAACCCCCCCACGCCCCCCCCCCCCCCAAGTATTCTACCACTTACCTTCCACTGGTTAGATACAATAAGGGGAATGTTTCTCACTATCTACCCTATTTATGCCCTTCGTATTATTGCATACCTCCATCAGGACAGCCCAAGCTTCTCCAAGACAAAGAAAACAAATCCAGCCTATCCAGGTTCTCCTCACAGCGGAAAAGCTCCATCCCAGGCAACACACTGGAGCGCCCACTCCAACACAATCACAAAGGACAAAGTTTGATGTGTATACAAGAGAGAAAGAAATTGAGGGATAGAGAACAGGGCAGGAGGCTCAAGAGATGCATAAACATAGACAAGAAGCAGTTGAGTTGAAGCAGCTTGTGGAGTCTATGTAATATAAAAATATGTATTCTGTAAACAAATGTTCTCTGAGCAGCAGTTACCACAGAACAGCTTGCTTAAGGGTAGGGAGGGGAGCAAGAATGAAGGAAGGAACTTGATCACAACAGGCTCACACTTGTGTTTCAAGAGAGAGAAAAAAAAAGGATTTTCTTATTAACTAGGAAAACAATTCTTTCTGAAGTTTTGGGGAGAACATTTTGTTTCAAAAAGAGTGATTAAAATCCAATTAGTTTCCCGAAGTGGATTGCTTGTTATTGGAAAAAGCTCTCTCACCCCTCTCCCCTTCTGGAGTCAGTTATTTCTTGTTGATGCTAGACGAGTCAGGATTGTTGGATATTTATGTTAAATACAGCAATTACTCCACTTCAAATTATGGGTAATCAGGAAGAGATGATTTGGCTTGACTGAGAACAGTGATTAAAATAACTCTTGAATCAATACTTATGAGAAATACCTCTTGCCATTTTGAACACATTTATTCTGGTACTTTGAAAAGGAAGATGTAACATAAAAAATATATTTAAACAGTTCTGCAAATAAAAACATAACTGACCAGTTAATCCACTAAAAACACATGTGGGAATAGAAATGTAATTAGGCTATTCAGCCTCCGAGTTAGTTCTTCCAATCAATTAGTTCATTGATGATCAGTACTTCAAAACCACTTATCTGCTTTTGCAGACACAAGAGACTGCAGATGCTGGAATCTGGAGCAACAAACAAACTGCTGGAGGAACTCAGCGGGTCAGGCAGCATCTCTGAAGGGAAATGGACAGTCGACGTTTCAGATTGAAACCCTTCTGGACTGAGATCACCGAGTTCCTCCAGCATTTTGTTTGTTATCTGCTTTTGTTCTCCATACCTTAAATCTCTCATCTAACAAAAAAAAACATGTGCAACTGCTACATTTTTAAGAGAATTTTTTCAGCAATTTTCAGTTTGGTACCATTCTACGTGTGAAGAAATGTTTCCAGATTTCACTCATGAAAGACTCCAAATCTTATTACACCCTCTTGATCCCTGCTACCCTGCTACAGCAAATTCTTTCTCTGTATCTAACTGATTAAATCTTGCTATTTTGTTGAATACTTGAAATAGATCAGCTCCCTCTAGGTTGAACCTGATTAAAATATTTTCCTTTCTCTTTCTCCAGGGAGACCATTGGATTGCTGCCTAAGTTACAATGGGAGATCCAGAGAACTTCTCGGGAATTTTAGGGGAGAATGAGGCCAATATAAAAAAAGTACACTCCCTCCCACAAGGAAGCTCAGGCTTTGGGTCAGTGGAAAGTCAAATCATGAGAACACTAAGTTTCTCCATCTATTAACTTCAGTATAATGAAACTATGATAAGCACGATTTCAGTGACTAAACACATGGTCCTATTTGCAGGAATGCACTGCTATAAGATCACTTATTATAACAAAATGACAAGCATGCCTCTCTGAAAAATCCATGCCAAGCTGTAAAATTATCTCTGGCCAGAGTAAAGGCAAAATATTGGCAGGCACAGCAGTGTAATGGTTAGCATGACGCTATTACAGCACCAGCGACCCGGGTTCAATTCCCGCCACTGTCTGTAACGAGTTTGTACGTTCTCCCCGTGCCTGCGTGGGTTTCCTCCGGGTGCTCCGGTTTCCTCCCACATTCCAAAGACGTATGGGTTAGGAAGTTGTGGGCATGCTATGTTGGCGCCAGAAGCATGGCAACACTTGCGGGCTGCCCCAGAACACTATGCAAAAGATGCATTTCACTGTGTTTCAATGTACATGTGACTAATAAAGATCTTATCTTATATCTACTAGATTGAAAATACAGGAAATAAATTGGGGAGCACAGTGACACAGCCAGCAGAGCTGCTGACTCACAGCGCCGGAGACCTGGGTTCAATTCTAACCTCAGGTGGGCCTGTGGGTGTTTTGCACATTCTCCCTGCAAATAGCGGTGAAAAGGGTGAGCAGCTTCAAGTTCCTGGGCGTCAACATCTCAGAGAATCTATCCTGGGCCCAACACATTGATGCAATCTTGAAGAAGGCATGCCAGTGGCTCTACATCATTAGGAGTTTGAGGAAATTTGGTATGTCACCAAAGACTCCTATGAATTTCTACTGATGTACGGTGGAGAGCATTCTGACTGGTTGCATCGCAGCCTGGTATAGAAGCTCAATGCCCAGGATCACAAGAGGCTGCAGAGGGTTGTAGACTCAGCCAGCTCCATCATGGGCACAACCCTCTCCACCGTCGAGGCCATCTTCAAGAGGTGGTGCCTCAAGAAGGTGTCATCCGTCACGAAGGACCCTTACCATCTGGGACATGCCCTCTTCACGTTACTACCATCAGGGATGAGGTAGAGGAACCTGAAGACCCAAACTCAATGATCCAGGAACAGCTTCCCCCTCCACCATCAGATTTCTGAATGATCTATGAACCCATGAACACTACCTCATTATTCCTTTTTTTTTTGCACTATTTATTTTTGTAATTTATGGATTTTTATGCCTTTGTGCTGTACTGCTGCCGCAAAACAACAAATTTCACATCAGATGTCAGTGATAATAAATTTGATTCTGAAATTGCCCCAAGTGTGGAAGTGAAGGGTGGAATCTGTGAGGAGTTGAAAGAATGTCGGGAGAATGGGATTAATGTCGGATAAGTATAAACAGAGGTTGGGGGGGGCACAATTGATGACTGGTGCAGACTCAGTGGTCTGAAAGTCTTGTTCCTGTGCTTTCTCTCTCTCTCTGACTCGATTAATGGAACCTTTCCATTACATGCTATGCTGAATCCAACATACGTGTATATCCACTGGGCCACCACTTCCCTCCCTTGTCAAAACCATACTCAAGCTTTGATTTAAGATTATACCAAAAGGAGTAATGAAAAACTTAGAATGCCCCTCACCCTTTTTAGTCCTACAAACAGAAACCTTTAAAACAGAGACAGAGATTCTTTTGTGTCAGAGAAGGCAGAAAGTGCCGCACTCTCTCAGCACTGTACTGCTTCAGCAACCTAGATTTTTGTGTTGAAGTCTCAGGGACTTGAACACAGCACTTGCCCAAAATCCACACACGCTCTTCATTATTTACCTAGTTCACTGCTGTTAACTTGTGAAGGAGGCTTTTGGCAGGCTGGCCTTCACCAGTCAGGGCATTGAATACAGAAGTTGGGAGGTTATGTCATAATTGTACAAGGCGTTGGTGAAGCCACACTTGAGAGGATTGTGTTCAGTTTTGGTCACACTATTATAGGAAGGATCTGATTAAACTGGAAAGAGCTCAAAAAAGATTTACAAGGATGTTGCCAGGATTCAAGGGACTGAGTTATAGGGAGAGGTTAGACAGGCTGAGCCTTTACTCCTTGGGCCGTAGGAGACTGAGGGGCAATCTCTGAGGGGTGACCTCATAGAGGAGTATAAAATCATTGGGTGGGTGGTCTATTTTCCAGGATCAAGGAATCGAAAACTAGAGGACATAGTTTTAAGGATAGA
Organism: Pristis pectinata; assembly: GCF_009764475.1. Taxonomy (NCBI): domain Eukaryota; kingdom Metazoa; phylum Chordata; class Chondrichthyes; order Rhinopristiformes; family Pristidae; genus Pristis; species Pristis pectinata. The sequence continues at coordinate 38,422,171 of NC_067420.1, forward strand.
AGTGAAAGGTTAAATAAAAACCCGAGGGCCACTTTTTTTTAAAAACACAGCAGGTGGTAGATATATGGAACCAGCAGTCAGAGAAAGTGGTTGAGGCAGGTATATTAGATAGCTGGGAATTGGGATTAGCTTGAATATACATCTTGGTTGGCCTGGACATGAATGGGCCGAAGGGACTTTTTCCCGTGCTGTACAACTTGATGACTCTACAACTTTGTATATTTGCCTCACTCCTCCAAGATGTAGAAAAAATATTTCTAGCTTTCCTCCATCAACAACCACACAGCACCAATGAAAACAGTCTACTTTTTCTGTCACCCTTGCCTCTTCCACTACCAGCTTGGTAATTCTGCTAACTAAAAAATTACCAGTCTTTTGACCACCTTTAGACTTGACAATTATGGTATTTATTTAATAATCTCCCCAAATATTTTGACACCAAGAAACTTCTTTAGAACTTCTCTGGACCCAGTACAGTGGTGTAGTTAGTGTAGCTGTCACCTCACAGGACCAGAGGCCTGGGTTCAATCCTGACCTCGGGTGCTGTCTGTGCGGAGTTTGCACATTCTCCCTGTAACTGCGTGGGTTTCCTCCGGGTTCCTCCCACATCCCAAAGAAGTGCAGACTCCTTGGTTAATTGGCCAACGTAAATTGCCCCCAGTGCGTAGGTGGGTGCCGACTCTGGAGGGGAGATGAAGAGAATGTGGAAAGAATTTTTTTTTTAAAAATCAGGATTTATGTAGGATTAGTGTCAATAGGTTGTTGATGGTTACTGCGGACTCAGTGGGCTGAAGGGCCCATTTCTGTGCTGCATCTCTCTGTGACTCTAAGTTTCCATCATTTTGGATAATGAATACATCCAGTGATAGTTCAGACATACAAATGTAATAAATGAAAACCAAGAATAAAATTCTAAAATTAGATTCCACTTCCTTACAATTTAAGCAAATACAGATTCTTAATGGTATACATTAAAACAATAATCTTCCATTTGTAGGACCTAAGGGCATAAAATAATTATGCACAATTTTTATCCAAACATCAGAACCCCACAGAGTCATCGCTTGACTTACTAATGACAGGAAGGAAGAAGGTAATTTCTAATCCACACACTTGGGGCTCAGAATGGTTCCTCATCTATTTAGCTGGTTTCCTGCTGTTAACTTTGTATGTTTTGCCTCACCCCACCAAAATGCAGGAGGAGAAAGGATAATTTCTAACTTTGCTCCTCTACATAGTTAGATTGTTTTGCTCATCTACCCAACATATCAAAGAATTTTTTCCTATCACCCTTTCTTCATATCCTTCAACATCAGAGTTCAGTTCTTCCACAAAGTCATTTTAATATTCAGTGTGTTGACTATAATGATCAGAGGGAAGAAAATGCCAGAAAGGTTCCAACTGAGAAAGAAAGAGAGCTCAAGGTCACTTTTTAGTTTCCCATTATAACAACAAAAGTTTTGCATTTTGCACCTTTCATCATCGAAGGACATGTCAAGTTGCTTTACAGTGAGAACAATAAAGATAGTCATACTCTTTGTAAAAGCAGCACAAATATAATTCAACTACTTACAACCCAGTCAGTCAACACTCACCCACTTGCCAATAACTTGCTCAGCAATGCCCAGTTTGGGTTTCACCAGGATCGCATCGCAGTCTTGGTCCTATCACAGACGCAAGAGCTGAATTCCAGAGGTAAGTTGAGACTGCCTGACCCTGACATCAAGGCAATGCTTGATTGAGTGCAGCGTCAAGGGGTCCTTGCAAAATTGAAGTCAATGGGTATCATAAGGAAAATACTTCATTGATTGGAATCATACCTCATGGAAAGGAAGACAGCTGTGGTTGTTGAAGGTCAATCACCCCGGCACATACATCACTACAGGAGTTCCCCACAACAGTGTTCTAGGCTCAAGTATTTTCCAGCAACTTCAACGTCAGAGGTGGGTATATTCACTAACAATTGCACAATGTCCAATTCCATTTGCAACTCCTCAGCAGATGAACCAGCCAAGCCCGTGTTCAAAAACAGAATTCAAGCACAGCAAGTAACATGTATGGCACAAAAGTGACCATCTCCAACAAGAGTGTCCAGCCTCCAATCATTGACATTCAGTGGTATTACCACCACCTAGTTCCCCCATCATCATCCTAGATGTCACCATTGACCAGAAGCTCAACAGGATTCAAATAGCATGATTAACAGATCAGGTCAGAAGATAGGCATCCTGTAGCAAGTGACTCACCTCTTGACACCTCAAAACCTTTCCACCATCTACAAAGCACACGTCAGGAATGTGATTTAATACACGTTCTACTGATTTAATACTCTCCAGTTCCCTGGTGGCGGCATCTCAAAGAATTCTCAAGGAACTTGATATTATCCAGGACAACACAGACCAGTTGATTGGCACCCCATCCACTACCCTCCTTCTACCACTTGTGTGCAGTGGCTGCAGTAGGTACCACCTACAAAATGCACTGCAGTTACTTGCCTTGGCCACTCCAACAACACCCCCCAAATTCCAAACCTCTCCATCAAGAAGCAGGCCATCCTGGCTTGGAAATATATTGCTGTTCCTTCATCGTCACTGAGTCTAAATCTTGGAAGTCCCTCTCGAACACCACTGTGGGAGTATCATTACCAGAAAGGCTGCAGCACTTCAAGGGAGTGGCTCACCTCAACCATCTCAAGGGTCATTAAAGTTGGGCAATAAATGCCAGTCATGTCAGTAAAGCTCAAATTAAACCCCAAAACTGCAAAGTGAGAAACTGGAGCCAAATTGCACAAACTAGAAAGCAATAACAAACAAACTAAAATGCTTGTGGGGTAAAAATCAGAACTCTTTTAGTGTCAGGACAATATGAGCCTCTATTTAATGTCTCAATTGAAAGGCCGCTCTGAGAACTCATTCTTGGGGTTTGGCATACGTCTCTGGAGTGGGGTTTAACTCACAAATTTCTGACCCAAGAACTTCCATCTGATCCAAGAACTTCCATCTGATCCATGACCAACAGCCAAGGGCAGGAATACACATACTGTACACAGGGGGCAAAAACAATTGCAAATCTAGAAAACAATCTCACTTATTAACAGGGCCTTGGATAATGCCTACAATGCTGGCATTTATAGTTCATCCCTGAACAAGCAGTAAAGAGACAACCACACTAGTGGATCTGGAGTCACTCAGGCCATGCAAGGACAGATTTCTTTCCCTGAAAGACATTAGTGAAACAGATGGGTTTTAAACAACAATCTGACAGTTTCATGGCTGCCATTACTGATACTAGATTATTTATTTTTTTAACCAACTTGTTTGGTATTTAGTTACTTGAATTTAAACCTCTCCAGCCGTCGTTGTGAGATTCAAGCTCACATCTCTGTATAGTTCAGGAACTCAACCACTAAGCTACTGTATCCTGTGTCAGATCCTTTCAAAATTCTGATTATATAACATTATGCCCATATGAAAGCAGTTTTCGGATTAATCAAATAATTCATACACAATGCCCTTCCATGCTGAAGGGAACAATTAGCAGTAATCTTCCGTATGTATCAGTTCAGATGAGCTGGAGTCTTTGAAAGATCCAAAAAACATCCCCAAGTACTCTTTTCATGCAGCTATCAAATTGCTTTATTTGCCTGTTGAAACCCAAGCTACATTTATTCATCAAACAGGATATTATTCCTGGTTGGCTAATGCAGGAACAAATAGAGCAGACCATTTTAAAAAGTGCCAATTGTTTTAAAACTGGAGCAGACTTTCCCTAAATATTTCCTCAAAGATGTGGGGAATTTTGGGATAAGACACTCACGGGGTAAATTGTGTGCATTCCCCTCTCTAGTCTGGTTCTGTTCAGTTCACTGATTGGGAGTTACAGCTGCTCCTCGTAAACATGGGTTGGGAATGGGTCAAAGAATCGACCGATGACCCAATTGGAAATGACCTGCATGTGGTCTTGAGTCAAGCTCATCTGTAACACCCACAAAGTTTTGCCAATTTTCAGTCAATACCTTGGGCTCAGAAGTCAAGAACGATTTGGTTAAGTCACAAATGAACAACTGGCACCAAGGAGTCCATAACTTAGGGAGGGGATAAAAAAAATAATCAAGTCCAGACAGTAGAGACTGCATGCCAAGAATGCATAAGTGGTTGATGGAATTTATGGAGGTTTCTGGATTTTTAAAAAATTCTTAGCTTCATTAAGCAGTGATTGGATCCCCTATGGCTTAGTGGGCATTGCATAATATGCAACAGAGTTGGATGAACACCAGCTGCTTCCATGATCTGTCTAGAACTAGCCGATCTCCAGTGATTGCCACAGTTGACACACAATGATTAGCCTTGGCACCACTGCTTCTGATGCCCTATATTGAGGCCATCAGTTGATCAGCAATGAACCAGTCCAACTATTAACATGGGTCAAGCCAGCAAAATAACTTGTGGCTTCTACAGGAGAGCAGTCTGACAGATAGGGAACCAATGGTGTGCTGCTCCCCAAATTAGAGCCAGGATGGACAGAACAGGAAAAAAAAATCAAGTCCCTATTTTCTAAAATATCAGTAGTCCCTTAGCCCTTAACATATCTAAAAATCTGCAATGGAGATGGACTGCAGTTCCACTGGGGTTATTACAAATCAACAATTATACACCCAACAGTAACCATTTTCACCTGCGATCTTGGATGGGACAGTGGTGCAGCTGGTTGAGCTGCTGCCTCAGAGGTCCAGCAACCCAACCAGTTTCCAGTGCTGCGTGTGTAGTTTGCTTGTTCTCCCTGTGACCGCATAGGTTTTCTCTGTTTCCTCTCAAATCCCAAAGACATGCCGGTTGGTAGGTTAATTGGCCAATGTATATTGCCCATCGTGTGTAGGTGCGTGGTAGAATCCAGGGGGAATTACACAAAACAGAAACAGGCCCTTCAGCCCACAATGCCTGTGCCGACCCTGATGCCAATTTAGACTGCACATCTGCCTTCATGTGGTCTATATCCCACAACTGGAATTGGTTTATTATTGTTACTTGTACCGAGGTACAGCGAAAAGCTTGTCTTGCATACTGTTCATACAGATCAATTCATTAAAACAATGCATTGAGGTAGTACAGGGTAAAACAATAACAGAATGCAGAATAAAGTGCAACAGCTACAGAGAAAAGGCAGTGCAGGCAGACAATAAGGTGCAAGGTCATAACGAGGTAGATTGTGAGGTCAGAGTCCATCTCATCATACTAGGGAACCGTTCAATAGTCTTATAACAGCAGGATAAAAGCTGTCCTTGAGCCTGGTGGTACGCGTTCTCAGGCTTTTGTATCTTCTGCCCAATGGGAGAGGGGAGAAGAGAGAATGTCCAGGTGGGTGAGGTCTTTGATTATGCTGGCTCCTTTACCAAGGCAGCGAGAAGTATAGACAGAGGCTATGCACGGGAGGCTGGTTTCCACAATGTGCTGAGCTGTGTCCACAACTCTCAACTCTTCCATGACTGTTGATATGCCTGTCTAAATGCCTCTAAAGACGATGGGAATGTGGGAAGAATAAAAAATAGGATTAATGTAGGATTGGGACTTTTCTACTCAGAGCAGAGGATAAAGATGTGATATCACAAAGCCTTGTATGATTATCACAAAGATGTGACAAGTGTTCAAAATCATACAGGGATCAAATGGAGTGAACAGGGAGAAACTGTTTCTAATAGCTGAAGAAAAACACAATAATGCTGGAGGAACTCAGCAGGCCAGGCAGCACCCGTGGAGAAAAGCAGGCGGTCAACGTTGACTGCCACCTTTTCTCCACAGATGCTGCCTGGCCTGCTGAGTTCCTCCAGCATCATTGTGTTTTTCATCTAGATTCCAGCATCTGCAGTCCTTTGTTTCTCTAATAGCTGAAGGTTTGATAACCAAATGGCACAGATATAAAAGGGTCCAGAGAGAAGTGAAAAAAAGTACTTCATGCAACAAGTAGTTAAGAACTGAAGGACCTAACGGATAGGATGGAAGAAGAGGATTAAATCAAAGCCTTCAGAAAGGGAGAAGTAAATTACAGAGTGATGGGGGAGACAAAAAAATAGGGAGTGGACTTGCTGGATTCCTCTTCAAAAAAAACTTGACTGGATGGACTGAATGGTTTTCATCCAAATGGTTCTCTAAATAATGTTCAATAAAGGAAACAAATTTACACCCAGTGCACAAAAGGCTCTCAACCAAATGATCTCCCTATTTAGATACAAGTGTTTTAGTAGACAACAGGTGCTGTTGATGTACCAGAAACACAATACTAATCAAGCTCTGATCCCAGAAGAAATCAGCTCGTACAGAACCATGCAGAGTTCACTTTGAATGCAGCAAGACAACACTTGCAGCAGCTGAAATACAATCCAACAACCGCAATAAAGATCTTTATTGTTAGTAGCACACCACAGCCTTTCCATCTTAAAAAGGGACACTTCCTTCCAATTACCTCATTTGTTAGTTCCAGGTCAAGACTGCAAATTTCAAGAACAGTCACCTCAGGCTTCCAATGACTGAGTAAAAACAGATGGAGACTGCAGCAAAGGGATTTCAAAGAATGTTTTGATGCACTGAAGCATTTCCCTGTGCCTGCCCTTTAGTTTGGAATATCTACAGAGGGGAGGGAAAGATGGACCTGTGAAAATGGGGGGTGGGGGTGAAGGTGGAAGGAGGAGGATTACAAGTACTAACCTCAAACATGGCAGTTCAAAGCAAAAAAATTAAAAGATAAAAGGACATTTTCCTCCCTTCAAATCTCTACTGTCAGAGCACAGTGGTAATGATAGAAGGAATGTCAACACACCAAGTTTTTCCCCAGCTCTGAGCTAATACCTCCCCTAAACATGTAGCCTTTCCGAAAAGATTTATCGATTCTTTCTTCTGCTTGAGGGACTATCTTCTGTTGCATCTTTCTTTGCTCTTCCACCCATTTGCTCCCCTAATATCAGAAACAACAAACTTCACGTCCTATAAGTCAGTGATAATAAATCACAAGGGAAGGGTTAGATAGATCTTAGAGCAGGATAAAATGTCGGCACAGCATTGTGGGCTGAAGGGCCTGTACTATGCTGTTATGTTCTAAGTCACATACTAATCCAATGAATAAATACCACTACTCCTTCATCGTCACTGGGTCAATTTATTGCATTTCTGACCCAACCCCGTGCTAATTTAAAACAACCGCAGGGAAGCAGCAATCTTCTCTGGGGAAGGAAGGATGAGCAATAAATGTGACCTTGTTGCAATCATACACATCCCAAGAAATTAAAAATAGTTGAGGGGTTGGGGAGGAGAAAGGAAACAAAGAGGAAATGTCACTGGAAATGATTTGTTAAAACCTCCAATTCAGCATGCCTTTAAACAGTATCTCTTTCTGTTTGTCTCCTTTGGTCCTTTTCAATACCAAACCTCTCGATCTTCAGATCTGAACAGCTGGGCAGTGTCAGCATGCTTAACATCTGCACTCATGCACTTTTCAGCAGAGGTTAATGAATGGCTTCCACAATAGCAATCATACCCCAAACCCAGGGCTGCTAAAATCAGAGATTAGGCGCTAACCCCAAGCCACTAACTCAGCACTGAACCAGGCGGTCTTAAGAGTGCACAAGTCAACCATTTAAACCAGCTGAGGAACTACTGCGGATCGTTTTAATCCATTTACTACAAGGTTCACACATGTTGTCACAAAGTCTGCTCATCAAAAAAAATTGACTAATGTTACAAGTGGGATGAGAAAGTTCCACTACTTCAGAGTCAGATTTATTATCACTGACTTATATGACGTGAGATTTGTTGTTTCTGATATTATGGGAGCAAACGAGTGGAAGAGCAAAGAAAGATGCAACAGAAGATAGTCCCTCAAGCAGAACAAACAGAAAGTCAGAGTTGACAAATCTTTTCGGAAAGGCCACACGTTTAAACAACGTGCTGCCCATATGAACCAATTAGAAATCAAAAGCAAAATATAATGCAAAACTTTTTTCTCTTTGTAGGGGATTAAGTAAACACAAACACAAGGAAGAAGAGCATGGGAAAATTCAGAGTATTTCATAGCACATAGAAAGAAAAGTACTTTTTGTGGAATAATCAGTGCTAGTTTTCGAAGAAATATGGGCCTGGGCCAGTAACAAAGATTATTTTGGATCTATCGCAACAGCTGGCCTTGAGTTTCACTGTTTGACATGAGCTACTGTAACCAAGCCACGTTTCAATCCAACAAACTGAGGCATTCCAAACTGGAAAATGACAAGAGACAGGCAGAAGTGGAAACCTTGCAACGATCTTTCAGAACCAATGCTAAATTATTGCAGGTGGTTTCCCCAAAAGAGCAGCATCAGAAACACATGACCTCTGAGCATCTCTTCACCCTATTTATCTTCATTCCTGTTGTCATTTGAAATCAAGGCTCAAATGGTGCTTGTAGCTTTGGGATATTCAATGCTGGCGGGGAGAGTTTGCATCCATGCAATTGTCAGGCACACACACAGAGTCTTGCATTGCAATCTGATGACAGACATCTACTGCCAATCACATTCTCTGAATGAAAAATGAGGGCAGTTCAATTCTCAGACTACAAAGCTTTGGGTAGGGGACAGAACTTAAAAGCATCCCAGTTATTCTCATCAGCAGTCTTCCAACCCAGTAGTCCAATGTCTTAATACACGCTCTCATTCCACACTGCTCCCCAGTTCAGTAAAAATGTCTATTGCCTAGCAATGTTGCCGGGTTACAGCTGCTAAGTTATTGGCAATGCTCCCAGTGTATCCACTCCTCATTAAACTATCAGCAGAAATGCTCTAGGTTTCTTTCAAGTAGAATAATCTCCAGCAGATACTATTTGTAATGGTAAAGGGTTGGATTCCTCTGAAGCACATCTGTTTCACAGCACTCCACGTGTTCCGTTGTCCAGGGAGTACAGACAAGAACGACTCACTCCCTTGCCCTCAATTTCTCCACCTTGATTCAAAATCTTTCCCAAGGAGCCTCCTTGTATGATGGTGTTTTCAGTCAAGTCCTATATTCCTTCCACCACTGCTCAGCTAACGTACAAGAGGAAGAAGCCCCCTCAAACTCATTCTGCCATCCAGCAAGATCAGAGTTGATCAGTGACCTACTCCACACCTTTGCCTGATGTCCCCTCATAATCATGTTATCAAAAAACTTATCACTCTTAATGTTAACAATTAACCCTATAATTAGCTTGCATATAGTAAAGATAGCTCGAAATTTCAGCCACCCTCTGTATAAAATCATGAGGCACACAGATGGAGTGAATGCACTCAATCTATTTCCCCAGGGTTGGGGAATGAAGAACTAGAGGGCGTGGGTTTGTGAGAGGGTAAGATTTAATAGGAACTTGGGTTTCAACTTTTCTTTTTAAACACAAAGGGTGGTATGTATGTGGAATGAATTGACAGAGGAAGTGGTTGAGGCAGGTACAAAAACAACATTTCAAAGACATTTGGACAGGTACATGGGTAGGAAAGGTTTGGAGGGATATGAGCTAAACACTGGCAAATGGGACTAGCTTGAATGGGTATCTTGGTCAGCATGGACCATTTGGGCCAAAGGGCCTGTTTCCATGCTGTATGACTCTATGATTCCACGTGTAGATCTCCTGAGCGACCTAGGCTTTAACATTTTAGACTGTGCTCCTGGCCCTAGATTCCCCAACCACAAAAAGAGTTACACCCCATCTATCCCATCACCTTGTACTACATTGAATGGAGCTCCCGAAATGTCAAAATAAAGTGGTATCAGTCCTGTGTTTGACCACTTTTGGAATGTTTAATTCACCATTACAACAATAAAACAAGCTCACAGAAGAGGAGGTGCTTACTAGAATAGCACAGGACATTAACACAAGAAAATAGCAGGAGTAGGCCACTCCGCCCCTCAAGCCTGGTCCACCATTCAGAACAGCCAAGTGGTCATGCAGGCATCAAATCCGTGCTGACTTTTCAAAGAACAATGTGGTTAGTCCCACTTAAATTTCCCTTCAAATTTTTTAATCCAATTTACTCTGAGCTATTGAATCTGTTTCCAAATCATTCCAAGTCCAAACTATTCATTACACTTGAGTTTTTTCCCCCTCTTTTTAAATGACAGGAATTACACAAATGGCCCCAACATGGTAGAAAATAACCTACCTACTCAAAATACAAGGCATGTTATCAGAAACAAAAATCATACTTGTACCCTTATACTCTGGTTTACATCTACCAGCACCATCATAAATGTCTGTTTATCATCAAGACATGAACAAGATGGTAAGTTGTCCAAATTTACCTGATGACAAAAAAAAATCCTATTCCCATCCCACCATGAGCTCCCCACTTCAGTTCCATGTTCCATCCTTCTGTGACCAAGTTAACCTTCAAATCCACATGCCTCTTGTTCTCGTTTCAATTTATATTATCCCAATCTCAAAACACTCATTATTGACCAATTACTAACTTTTGATCCTCCAAGTATCGTGAATACCGAGTTGTTGAGTATATTCAAGACCAGATCAATAGACTTTTGGACATGGGAAATCAAGGAATAAATTGGATTTACAGTCAAAGTACCACCATCAGCACCTGCAACTACATAGCCTGGATTTTGCCCTGCTTATTACATGTTAAGCTTGTCAATTCATCCATTTCTTGACTCTGTCTCCATCCCACAAAAAAAAAATTCTAACTTCCAAAACCCATCCCCAGCTTACATATCCCCTACAACCTACAACAATTTGCCAATCCCAATATATTGATTTCAAAACCCTTGCACAGATCCTACATTCACTTCTGCAAATTCCTTGCATTCTACACCAAATTCTAATTTTTGTACTCCACCTTCCACCCTGGTGGTGGTACCTTTAGCCCCTGCATCCCTAACTTGTACAAGAATCTCCTAAAGCTCTTCCACCTCATTCTACTCATCCCGACCTTCGTAACTCAAAGTCCAGTTTATTGTCACATGCACAAGTCCATGTATGCACAAGTCCATGTATGCACAGATGCAATGAAAAACTTACCTGAAGCATCACCACACAGGCACGTAGCATCATAAGCAGCATTCACAAGAAAAACACAAATTATACACAATTTTTACAAGAAAGCATACAATTAGAAAAACAAACTCCCTTTTAGTGCAGAGTGATCAAAGTGGTCATAGTGTTGCTAAACTCTGGTGATTAGGGTTGTGCCGGTTGGTTCACGACTGAAGGGAAGTAAGTAGCTGTTCTTAAGCCGGTGGTGTGGGACTTCAGGCTTCTGTACCTCTTGTCCGATGGTAGCTGTGAGAAGATGGCATGGCTCGGATGATCAGCATTTCAATCTAATCTCCATGAGCCTGGTGCACATATTTTCCTCTCACTTTGATCCAAGTCCTAATGAAGCACCTGGGGATATTCTACCACGTCAAAAGTCACTGCAGCACTGTTATTGAACATTAAGTAGGAAAAGGCCAACATATTCTACACAGCTTTTCCCCGATCCCTCAGAAAATTTATCCCAAAAGGGAAAAAATACCAACATCAACATACCATTAAGTGAGAACAACTAAGTCTTTGCCAAAGAATAGACCATTGACTCTGACAACAGCCCTCCTTTGCAAGAGCAGTCCAGTCAACTGTCTTTGCTGATCAAGGAGATAAACATGTACACAACTCCCACTTTCTGTGAGATAAATAAAACACAACTGCACTTTCAACAAATGCTGCAAAATTCAGAATAAATTCAGAAGTAGCTGTAAACTGCAGCAGCTGAAAGAATACCAAGAAAATTGAACATTCAGTTGAAGGAATTTAGAGCTGTGTATAAAATAAGCAGCAACTCAAGGAGGTGTTCATACACAACACTTGCTAACCTTGACCTGCCCACATATTAACTGATTGTTGCCAATTATGAAGACAAAATGTACACCCATATGCATGGGAATGTGTTGGAATTTTATTGTTCAAATGTAGGGCAGAAAGTAGGAGGCTCGTTGCAGTCTTTCAACCTACAGATGTCAATTCAGTTCCTCATCAATGCTGAAAGCTGATCTTGTTCTGTTGGGTCAAGGCAAATTACTGACGGGCTTCGAGAGAGGTGAAGGAAAATAAGTCAAATTTTGTGGTATATTCAGCTGGCCAAGTGGGGTGTGAACTTCGTGCAAAGTCTGACTGGGATGACCTCCAGAGCCAAACAGTTCAGCGACTATTGTCTCTCATATGAACATGCTGGCAAGTTGCCAATACTGCAAAGCCATACTCAGATCAAGAAGCAAGAGGCCAAACCAAGAACATTTATGTTATGGGTAGGCAAGCATTCCGTTTTCTGTTTTATTTGTGGTCAGGCTGTTCCCATCTCCATCAATAAGAGCATACATGACTCCCACCTCCATCAATAAGAGCATACATGACTCCCAGCAACATGTTTGAAGGCAGTCTTAAGCCACTTTTATAACTTCAGTGTGTCCAGTTAGCAACTATAAACCAGCTCCCTGCATTAATGCTAACCAATTTTAATAGTTGACTTGTGATTCAGTTGTTCACGAAATAACACTTTAGTTCCAATTTTTCCATGGTATTGATTTATGGAATTAACTGAATTTGCATTCCTTATTTATCAGAGGGGGACTTTTAACTGGAATTGGTTTATTATTCTCACTTGTACCAAGATACAGTGAAAAACTTGTATACCATTCATACAGATCAATTTATTACACAGTACATTGAGGTAGTACAAGGTAAAACAATACAGAATGCAGAGTAAAGTGTCACAACTAGAGAGAAAGTGCAGTGCAGGTAGACAATAAAGTGCAAGGTCATAACGAGGTGGATTGTGAGGTCAAGGGTCCATCTTATCGTACCGGGACAATGGACCTTCAGTCCAGGACCCTTGTACTTGTCCAATACCATCACCACTATGTTATTGCACCCCATACTCTTGGAGACCTTTGATTCAGAACTAGCCATATCAGCAGCTAACCCTTCCAAAAAACCACCCGTTGTTGTGGTCCTAGCCACAAAACCTGGAAGAAGTCCAAATGACCCGTCTGCCTTCTCTAAACACTGAAAACATGCCATAGCTTTCAACATATCTTTTCTCAGAGCAGCATTTACTTACAAATAACTTGCTCAGTTTGTAGTCCCAAAGGACTACTAGGTTACAAACTTCTTCACAGCCTTGGTCTACATGAGCTTAGACAGTGTCAACATTTGGACTGACAAGCAACATTCACACCACACAAGTGCCAGGCGATGAGAATCTTCAACAGGACAATGCCCATCTTACTCCCCTTATCGCATTCGGACCAAACTAGGTTACTTTGTGGACAACCTATTCACATCAGAATCCTCTATCTGTGCATCTCATGTCTGAAGTGGGGGCCATCCACAGGATTCCCTGCAGGAACTTGTTACAGTTCTTCAGCAGCATTTTGCAAACACACATCATTCACAACATCTGGAAGGTCACTGGCAGCAGGTACATGAGAACATGGGGGTGAACAATAAATCCCAGTCTTAAGAATGCACACTTTTCAGGACATTGTTTTTTTTAAAAAAAAATTGGAGCCAAACATTTCTTTTTAAAAAGGCACCTTAAAATTAATCCTATCCAAACTCCATGACCCTTAAAAAGAGAACAACTTTCGGATAACACTACAAATATTCCTCTTATGGCAAGTGGCCTTCCAGTTTCAAAGAGAACAGCTTTGTGTTGTAACTCTGGTTTAGGATTCCGATGACATTTGCTTGAGTGACTCTCTTACTATATAAAGCTGTTACCTGAAACCCTCTGTTTGGCAATGTGCTTTTAGCTCACTTGCAGGTATCCATTATTGTATATTTAGGTTCTGCTTTCAAGTTGAACAGTTCACCACCCACAGGATAACGTTATTCACAAACCCGCTGTCCTCCACATTGACAACATTGCGTTGGTTCCAGGAGCAACCATTATATGTTCTTGTAATGGTACACTCCTGGCTTCTGACAGTTCCCCTCCTACATTTCTGTCTGGCAAGGAGTTGTATTTATGGAATGCCTTCCATGACCTCAGGATATCGAAGTGAATGATACTGCAAATTAACCACTTTTGAAGAAGCATGTTCACTGTCACCAAGTGGCAAGAGCAGCCATCACTGGCGGACAGTGAGGACCCATAAACAGCAGTAAGAAACTAATCAGATTATCTGACTTAATTCATTCAGTAATTCAAGGCCAGCATTTATTCTCCATCCAGAATTCCCTCCAAGCAAGTGGCCTGATTGACAAGTCTGGAATCATATACAGGCCTAAAATTATATAGGGTAGGCACAGTAGTGTAGTGGTTAGTGCAATGCTGTTACAGTGCCAGCGACCCGGGTTCAATTCCCGCTGCTGTCTGTAAGGAGTTTGTACGTTCTCCCCGTGTCCGCGTGGGTTTCCTCCGGGTGCTCCGGTTTCCTCCCACATTCCAAAGACATACGGGTTAGGAAGTTGTGGGCATGCTATGTTGGCGCCAGAAGCGTGGTGACACTTGCAGGCCACCCCCAAAACACCCTACGCAAAAGATGTATTTCACTGTGTGTTTCGATGTACATGTGACTAATAAAGGTATCTTATTATCAGAGACGTGGATAAAGTAGTTGGTAACAGTCTTTTCCCCAGGGTAGGGGAGTCCAAAACTAGGGGGCATAGGTTTAGGGTGAGAGGGGAAAGATTTAAAAGGGACCTGAGGGGCAACTTTTTCACGCAGAGGGTGGTGAGTATATGGAACGAGCTGCCAGAGAAAGTGGTTGAGGCAGGTACAACAGTATCATTTAAGAAGCACTTGGATAGGTACACGCAGGGGCGGAGCTTAGAGGGAATATGGGCCAAACGCAGGACATTGGGACTAGCTGGGTGGGCACCATGGTCAGCATGGACTGGTTGGGCCGAAGGGCCTGTATCCATGCTGTACTGCTCTATGACTCAGTGAAGGTGACAGATTTCATTCCCCAAAGGATTCTGGAGGATCCGATAGTTTTTTTTTAAACAACCATCTAGTAGTTTCATGGTTAGCTGTAAGTATTTTCACTGCAGATTTATTCACTTAATTGAATTGAAATTTTCCCCAGCTGCCAGTATAGAATCCAAATATGTCACTGAGACAGGCTCCTGGATACAAGTCTAGTAACTTAATCATTATACCACATAATTGTGGGGTAACTACTGGCCAGAATACTGCAAAAGATTCTTTCAAAACGTTGCCATGGCTTCCTTTATATAGATGGGAAAGGGTTAAAGGGATATGGGCCAAATGCAAGCAAATGGGACGAGCAACTTGATTGTTTCCATGCTGTGTAGCTCTATGACTCTACATTCACCCAAGCAGATAGGTCCTATATATTTTGTCTCGTCCAAACAATGGCCATCCCAGCAATGCAAGCACTAACTGAGAATAACAGTGGGGTAATCTGGCAGCAGCTCCCTGAATGCAGTGGAAGTTAGTCACATCAGAACAAGGGTGAGGTGCCCATCAGCATTAAATGTGTGAATGTGTTGTAAGAAAGTCACCTTAATTCTTATTCAGCCAAACTTCAGAAAGCACTCAATCAAATGAGTAAAAAATGGAAGTTATTTTGCAGTGCTAAGCAGATTATATTACACTTCAAAATTGATAATTACATTACAACATGACTACAACGATGAATCACATCATGTGAAACCACAGTAGTCACTTGGACAAAGGCAGTCCTCTGATACCACACCCAGAAGACTTCAGTTTATGGGCATGTGCCCAAACAGTGAGCATTGGACAGGTACTTGGTGGTGTGCCAGAAATGACAACTCATTCATATACTGCTCTTACTCACTCCAACATAAATTGGAGCAGGGGTATGACATGCTGAGAGAACGTCACCTCATTATGGCGTCATTTTTCAGGTGTGACATGAATAAAGGTCACGGCTGCTTATTCAAGTGGACTCAAGCGATCTCTATGTACTTCCTAAAAGGCTGGGGATGTCTTCCAGCACTGAGCCAACAGATCTCTCAAAACAGGACATAGTCAATTCTAATTCCTGTACTTAGGACTAAACTCTGTATAAATTGACTGGGATATTTGCACACTTAACAGTGACTTAACTTCAAAAGAATTCATTGGCTGCAGAGGAACCCAGTCAGACACAGAAAGCACAATCTGTTAGGTCACAGTTGGAATATTGTGTGCAACTTTGGATGTCAAGGCTATGGGCAACATACTGAACATTTTGTCCATGGTGCAAGACAAAAAGGGTTTCTGGTTCTGAACTAGTTGGCATGACCCACGACCGCAAGAAACTGTAGAGTTGTGGACACAGCTCAGCACTTCATGGAAACCAGCCTCCCCTCCATGGACTCTGTCTATACTTCTCGCTGCCTCGGTAAAGAAGCCACCCCACCCACCCTGAGCATCCTCTCTTCTCCCCCCTCCCATTGGGTGGAAGATACAAAAGCCTGAAAGCACGTACCACCAGGCTCAAGGACAGCTTCTATCCCGCTGTTATAAGACTATTGAACAGTTCCCTAGTACAATAAGATGGACTTTTGACCTCACAATCTACCTTGTTATGATCTTGCACTTTATTGTCTGCCTGCACTGCACTTTTTCTGTAGCCGTTGCACTTTATTCTGCATTTTATTATTGTTTTACCTTGTACTACCCCAATGTAGTGTGTAATGAATTGATCTTCATGAACAGTATGCAAGACTAGTTTTTCACTGTACCTCAGAACATGTGAGAATAATAAACAAATTCCAACCAATTCCGATGATAGGTGTAATCCCATCCTCCTGTGCTGTAAAATCCATATTATTTTAAAATTAAGAATCTTAAAGCAGAGTTTATCAGGGCTTTCAAAATGGAACTGGACAGATACTGAGAGAAAATAATTTGAAGGATGATGGGGAAAGGGATGGACTTCCTCACTTCTAGATTTGCAATAGATACAATATACCAAATGGACTTGTTCTGTGCTCAAACAACTCTATGATTCTAATTTTACAGCATAGGAGGTAGGTTGGTATTGTGCCAAAAATAACTCTCTCGTAACTGTTATCTGCAGCCTCCCAGGCTGAGGGAAAAAACCAAGGATGGGAATTCCGGATTTTGAAACAAGAATTTTTTTTTAATTTGCTTCTGTTTCTCTGGCCTGGGAGGCTGCAAGAACTTTTACAATTAGCTAACTCAGCCCATGCCAGATCTCACCAACCCTTTTAGGCATTTTTCACACTCATGCTTGTTCAGCTCAAATAATAGAAAAATTAGAGTTTGGTGTCAGGATAAGAGAGCTGGCTCTTGGCGCACAAAAACAGAATAACAGTCTGTAATCTCAAACCAGAAAACATGTCTCTGTAAACTTGCCTAAAAACTTGGTTCCAGACTCTGAAGTGCATGGAACCAGTTCTTTCTTTCACGTCCTTTAACACAGCGATTTATTTTTATTTCAATATATTACATGCTAACAGATTTATAGGAAATATCAAGTCCAACACTCAACCAGAGCTGATGATGAGCAGAAGTTCCACTTGCTCAACTTAGGAAATCAGCTCTGGTGGTCGAGTGACTCCAACCCACAAGCACATCCCTGCTAACTCAGTGCTGAATATTGTTGAGTCATGATCACCAAGATTCCAATTTATATTCATCTGAAAAATCAAATAGATGGCATGTCTGCGTTAGTCTCAGAGAAAGAAATATCTTGCTCCAAAGTACATGATCTCAGGACCTCTCAAAAGCATTTATAATGAATGAAGTGCTTTAAAACGCAGCTGGTTTTAACATAGCAACCAATTCACACACAGCAAGGTTCCTCAGACAGCAATGCAATATATAACAGATAGTTTTCTTTTAGTGATGTTGGCTGGGGGAAAAACATTGTTCAGGACAGCAGAGCAAGTCCATCTGCTCCTCATCAAAGCTATGCAGCAGGATGCTTTTCGTCTACCCTAGAGCGGTTTGGGTTGACGCTTCATCTAAAAGGCAGCACCTCCAACAGCGTAGCACCCACTCAGTACAACAAGGACACAACCCTCCCCCCTATCGAGGACATCCTCAAGAGGTGGTGCCTCAAGAACGTGGCATCTATCCACTGAGGACCCTCACTATCCGGGAAATGCCCTTTTCTCATTTCTACCATCTGGGAGGAGCGGCAGGAGCCTGAAGACCCACACTCAACATTTCAGGAACAGCTTCTTCCCCTCCGCCATCAGATTTCTGAACGATTTATGAACACTACCTCATTATTCTTTTTTTTGCACTATTTATTTATTTTTGTAATTTATAGTGATTTTATGTCTTTGCACCGTACTGCTGCCACAAAACAACAAATTTCACATCATATGTCAGTAATAATAAATCTGATTCTGCAGTGTCTACTTTCAAATTGTGCTCAAGAGTCAAATATGATGCCACAAAATGCTGACTGAAATGTATCATCACAATGATAACACTAACACTTTAAATTCAGTCCAATCCCCAAACTGACAATAAAACTTTAATGGCAGTTCCTACCCAGCCTCCTGTATGGATTCCCCCACTTCGAGATTGAAAGAGAGAAATGTAATCAACAAGTAAGACACTGGAGGCATTTGAAAACAGTCAGGCTGTGAGCCACTCAGTCTGTAATTATCTAATCCATTTGTTTTGTTGGGAGATTACAGGTCAGTCCTCTTCTTGTCAATAAAGACTTGACAAACAATCTTTCCCAATGACAAGGTTTAGTCCCTGTGGGATTCCCCTGCATTGTTGGTGATAGCAGTGATACTGAGCTCAAGTAGTACATACAAGGATACTCTTCTTTGTCATTGTTTTTTCTCAGACAGTATCTGAGTCAAGCATTACTTGCTTCCACTCTAGTTCTTTGGACTGAGATGGCTTCGTGAAGCAAACATGGGAGAGGTGGTGCTTGACAGTACAGGCAGGTGGGGAATTTGGAAGGTGATGCGCTTCTTCTGCTACTTATGCTAGAATTCAGTATGGCCCCAAAAACGGGACTCGAGACTCTCCATATCATTCCGAATGCTCCTTCTCCACTTTGAGTGGTTGTGGGCCAAGGATTCCCACAATCCGAAGGGGATGTCACACTTTCTCAAGGAGACTTTCAGCACATCCTCGACCCTTTCCCTCTGTCTACCTTGTGACGGAGTTCAGCGTAGCTGTTCCAGGTACCTCGTGTTCGGGGTATGAACAACATGGCTGTCCACTGGAGCCAAGCGCGTGTAATTAGACCCTCAATGCTGGGCACGTTGGCCAGGAAAAGACGCTGATGTTGGTTCGCTTATCCTCCCAGGCAATTTGGAGGATTTGTGAAGAGAGATTTAATGATATCTCTCCAATGTTTTGTAGTGCCTCTTGTCTGTAATCCAAGTCTCAGAGGCAGTGGGCCAGGAGCTTTTGTGGTCTTGATCTTCAAACAATTTTTTTCCCCTCAGGAAGCCAAAGTCTGTGCTAGCACACTGAAAGTGATGGTGAATTTCATCACCAATATCTGTCTTAAGGTGCTCTAAATGGTCCCTGTTTTCAAGGGTCCTGCTGTAACAGCGGGAAAACCTTTGTGTTGTGGCTGTTAAGTACAAGGCCTATCTTCTTGTCTGCTTCAGTGAACAAGGTGACAATGGCAGGGAGGTCAGCATCCAAACGTGCACTAAAGCAAGCCTTGCCCAATTACTGCAAATCAATGGCTTCAATTGCAGCGACCTTGGTTCTGGAGTGGAAGCTACACATGGTGAACATTCTCCCACTCCGGTGGGAAGCTTGTCACCGATAAGGTGCAATGAGAAAGATCCAGAAACTCATCGGGGTAATGACACAACTTTGCTCGACGTAAGTCTGCACCAATTTTGGGTCCACTGTGGACCCATTAGTTAAGATTACAGCTTGCCCATTTAAACACATGCAGTAGGGGCCAAGGATTAAATCAGGTTCTACTGCTCTGAACCTTGCTAACAAAATGCATTTGTAACATCATCAACAAAATACTGTTGGGCAGGTTTGTGCAAGTTTGAGTGTGTGTGATTTAAGTGATCCACCAATCACTGGCATGTACAAACACACTAGTCAAACCAGGTATTTTTTTGAATAATATGAATTACTCATAGCAAATTAGTTTCTTTAACCAGCCATAAATTTACATCAACAGTTTTTATTAAATGATTTCCCCACCTCTCTCTCTCCCTCCCTCCCTCCCCCCCCCCCCCCAAATCAGCACGATATTTTTTTGCCTCGGAACATAAGTTAGCTCCAGACCGTGTCAGTCAGGCGCAGGCCCCAACAGATCAAAAGCTATTCTAATTGACCATCGATAAAGCAGGTTTGGTTTTAGAGACAGGCGGATTACAACACGCTTCCAAGCATTTGGAGACGAATTACATTCAATCTCCTGACAAAATAAGTCAACTCAATGTGTTTTCCCAAAATGCGTACGAAAAACAATCAGAAAAAGATGTTTTGATTTTAATTAGAAAGCATTCTTTTTGTTTGTGATGATGAACATCCTGTTTCAAACAGAACGACTTTTAATCGATTTTAATGGAAAACTATCTGGACTGTACGAGATTTAACTCTGACATATTGCAGAGGAAACCCAGGGGCTGAGCAGAGTTCTGTTACTAGCTGTGAAACAAAAGAAAAAGTGTAACAAAAAGCTGAAATTTGCAATTCCCAGGACAGATTGGATACATTTGGAACAACTTTATTCCCAAAACAACCGGGAATATCAATCAAAACTGTAAGTGCATAAAGTAACCAGACTTTTTTTTCAAATGTTAAAATAGGTTGTGGAAAAAGAAAACAAAGTATTTGCCCCTCACGCTTTTCTACACATTAAACTTCAATCCACTGTAAATCAAACAACACCAACGGTGATTCTCCTTTGGAAGAATTTTAAATCGATCTCTTAAGTTTTCAGACCGGGAGTGTTTATTTCGACTCTCTTTTCAATAAAGCAAAATGCACGTTCCCAATCAAATTTTGCTGGGGGGGGGGTCCAATTCACAAACTCATAACACAGAAAAAGTTTTCTTTTAATTGTAACATAAATTTTAAAACTGAATTTCTTACCTCTCAGCCATTTTTATTACATGTCGAGCGCAAACAGCGAGTTGTTGGCAGTGCTGAGTGAAAACCTCCACCCAGCCTCTGAACACTGTCGCGGATGTGAAATCCGACCTGCCGCTCTCCGGCAGAGGGGGGCGGGAGTAACCACAGAGGAATGGAAGAGACACAAAGAGCAAACTACCAGAAACCCAACAACACTCAGGATTAGCCCAATCACTGCTCCCCTCTACTGGTACGGAAGACTCAGGAGAAGCCGTGTTGCTGCAACCTGCAACAGGTTGCGTGAAAGATGTCAACGCAGGAGCAGAAAATAGGTCAAGTTTATTGTCATGTGTACAAACCCACAAGGCTGCGTCCTCTACTCCCTATACACTCATGACTGTTTGGCCAGATTCTGCTCTAACTCCATCTACAAGTTTGCAGATGATACCACCGTTTTAGGCCGTATCTCAAACAGCGATGAGTCGGAGTACAGGAAGGAGATAGAGAGCTTAGTGGAATGGTGTTATGACAACAACCTTTCCCTCAATGTCAAGAAAACAAAAGAGCTGGTCATTGACTTCAGGAAAGGCGGCAGTGTACATGCACCTGTCTACATCAATGGTGCTGGGTTCGAGAGGGCTGAGAGCTTCAAGTTCCTGGGAGTGAACATCACCAACAGCCTGTCCTGGTCAAATCACGTAGATGCCACGGCCAAGAAAGCTCACCAGCGCCTTTACTTCGTCAAGAGGCTAAAGAAATTCGGTTAAAGAGTCCCTTTGACTCTCACCAACTTTTATTGATGCACCATAAAAAGCATCTTATCTGGATGCATCATTGCTTGGTGTGGCAACTGCTCTGCCCAGGACCGCAAGAAACTGCAGAGAGTTGTGGACACAGCCCAGTGCATCACAGACACCAGCCTCCCCTCCTTGGACTCTGTCTTTACCTCTCGTTGTCTTGGTGAAGCAGCCAGCATAATCAAAGACCCCATCCACCTGTGTCATTCTATCTTCTCTCCTCTTCCATCGGTTAGAAGATACAGGAGCCTGAGGGCACATACCACCAAACTTAAGGACAGCTTCTACCCCACCGTGACAAGACTATTAAATGGTTCCCTTACACAATGAGATGGACTCTGACCTCACGATCTACCTTGTTGTGACCTTGCACCTTATTGCATTGCACTTTCTCTGTAGCTGTGACACTTTACTCTGTACTGTTGTTGTTTTTACCTGTACTACATCAATGGACTCTGTACTATCTCAATGTAACTTCACTGTGTAATGAATAGACCTGTACGATCGGTATGCAAGACAAGTTTTTCACTGTACCTCGGTACAAGTGACAATAATAAACCAATACCAATACAAGTATGGTGAGGTACAGGTACAATGAAAAATTTGATTGCAGCAGTATCATAGGCATGTAGGTTCAGACAACACACAGAACGTAAATTGTACATAAATTATACATAAATTATACAAGACAGTGAAGATAAAGACTGTGCAAAACGAGATCTTGGTGCAAAAAACACAATTAGAAACAAGGCCATGGCAGTGCAAGAGGTGGTCCATAATGTTCTGTTGGAAGAACTCAGTGGGTCAAGCAGCATCTGTGGAGACAAAAGATGGAAGACCATGCATTTATTTTGACTCACAACTTAAACCACAGATGCTGCTTGACCTGCCGAGTTCTTCCAGCGTCCTGTTTTTTGTTCAGATTCGGAGATCTGCTGTCTCTCTCCATAACACAGGAACAGGCTGAGGAGGGACTCGGGACAGGAGACAAAATGAGGAGGGGCGGGGGGGGATCTAAGGAAGAGGAATACAAGAAAATAGGAGACGGAGTGGGCCACCTGACCCCTCACGGCTGACCTACCTGAGGCCTCAAGATGCTGAAATCTGTTAATTGGTTTATTATTGCCAAATTTACCAAGATGCAGACAAAAGCTTTTGTTTGCATGCCATCCAGACAGATCATTCCATATGCAAATACATTGAGGTAGGACAAGGGAAAATAAAACAGAATGCAGAATATAGTGTTACAGTTACAGAGAAAGTGCAGTGCAGGCAGACAAGTAAGGTGCAAGGGCCATGACGAGGTAGACTGAGAGATCAAGAGTCCATCTTCATCATATAAGAGGTCCATTCAAGAGTCTTATAACAGCTGGGTAGAAGCTGTCCTTGAACCTGGTGGTATGTGTTCTCAAGCTTTTGTAGCTTCTGCCCTATGGGAGAGGGGAGAAGAGAGAATGTCTGGGGTGGGAGGGGTCTTTGATTATGTCGGCTGCTTTCTCAAGGCAGCAGGAAGTGTGGACAGAGTTAATGGAGGGGAGGCTGGTTTTCACGATGGACCAGGAGGTGTTCACAACTCTCCGCAATTTCTTGCTGTCTTGGGCTGAGCAGTTGCCATACCAAGTTGTGGTGCATCCAGATAGGATGCAACCGATGGTACATCTGTAAAAATTGGTGAGGGTCATGAGGAACTAAAAAGCAAAGTGTTGGAGGAACTCAGTAGGTCGAACAGCATCTTTGAAGGCACAGATGGTCGATATTTCAGGTCAAGACCCTGCATAAGAACTGACAGCTAATTCTGTATCCCTGCATTGTTAATAAACAGTATTTTTTTTCCTGTTCAGCTATATTTGTTAGCACATGCAGAAACCAAACATAGTTAAAACTCAGCAGTCCATGCATCTGAAAAATCTACACATGAACAGTTGCATTTGTGGTTAAGTTGCTTGATTAGTTGGTTCGGAAAGTCAAATGTTGTTAAGTCAGTGCTGACTCCAGATGAGTCACTGCAGTAGCTTCTTCCAAGACAACCAATGACTGGTTGGTTACTAGTCCAATAATTTAACCACACTAGTTACATT
This sequence comes from Pristis pectinata, assembly GCF_009764475.1. NCBI lineage: Eukaryota > Metazoa > Chordata > Chondrichthyes > Rhinopristiformes > Pristidae > Pristis > Pristis pectinata. Next base: position 38,446,062 of record NC_067420.1, read on the forward strand.
TTCCAAGTAGTAATAACCTACAATGACAATCTGGAGATCGAAGTCGAGAGACAGCATTCTGTCAGCACTGCACTCAAGTGTGAGCCTGGATTTTGTACCTAAGGCTCTGGCTTGAAACCTGAACCCACAAATGACTGAGTCAGAAGCAAGACAACTCTCAGTTTACTGAGGACTGATACAGCTCAGCTTGTCCTGCTGAAATCACTTTACAACAACAACTTAATTTTCAGCTTAACACAGTAAAGCATCTCAATGTGATTACAGGAACAGTATCAAGCAGTACCAGTCCAGATGTAGGGTCTCTACCTGAAATGTCGACTGTCCATTTCCCTCCACAGATGCCGCCTGACCCGCTGAGTTTGCTTTTTGCTCCATTGTCAAACAAACTTTGTCAAGGAGGCACATAGGGAAATGAGAGACCTTGGTTAAAATGTCAAAGAAGAAAGGAGAGATTGAGAGATGGAATTCACGGCTTGGTACGGCAACTGCTCTGCCCAGGACCACAAGAAACTGCAGAGAGTTGTGGACACAGCCCAGCGCATCATGGACACCAGTCTCCCCTCCTTGGACTCTGTCTTTACCTCTTGCTGTCTTGGTGAAGCAGCCAGCATAATCAATGATCCCACCCACCTGGGTCATTCTCTCTTCTCTCCTCTTCCATCAGGTAGAAGATACAGGAGCCTGAGGGCACGTACCACCAGACTTAAGGACAGCTTCTACCCCACTGTGATAAGACTATTGAACGGTTCCCTTATACGATGCAATGGACTCTGACCTCACAATCTACCTTGTTGTGACCTTGCACCTTATTGCACTGCACTTTCTCTGTAGCTGTGACACTTTACTCTGTACTGTCATTGTTTTTACCTGTTCTACCTCAATGCACTCTGTACTAACCCAATGTAACTGCACTGTGTAATGAATTGATCTGCATGATCGGTATGCAAGACAAGTTTTTCACTGTACCTTAGTACAAGTGACGATAATAAACCAATACCAATACCAGAGTTTAAGGCATCTGAAAGCATTGCTGTCAATGGCAGAGTGATTTACAACAAGAGGCCTGAAATGGACCGGTGCAGCTACCTTGCAAATTTGCAAAGCTGTTGGACTGACAGGGTGCAATGAGGCCAGGGAAAGAATTGAAACAAGGATGAGAGTTTTAATATTGAATCATTGCTTAACCAGAGCTAACTAGGTGAAAACAGCTGAACTGGATTTGATGTGAATTCGAGCACAGGTAGCAGAGTTTTCGAGGATCTGGAAAGGTAGCCAGCAGTGCATTCAGATAGTCAAGTCCTAAGGCATTGATGTGAGCTCCAGCAGGAGCTGAGCAGAGTAAGGAGATGTTATAGAGATGAAAATGGGCAGTCTTAAGGCATTATCGAGACCAAAAAGTAGTGGGGGAAACAAGGATCAATGATTGAGGGAATACTAGAGATACTTTATTATTAGGCCATTGGCTTGCAGTGTTATATGAAGTGGTGAAGGCAGCTGGACACTCAACAGATGTATCGAACCATGTTATATTATTAAGACATCTGTGGACAAACACTATCAGTGTCCTGGAGCAGTGCAGATCTGCCTGCAGAGGTGCCAGAGCAGATTCAATTAATTGCAATTTAATTTTCCTTGTTTCAATTCTTTCCCGGGCCTGATTCCGCCTTGTCAATCCAGCAGCGTGACAACTTTGCAAGATAGCTGCAGCTTTCCACTTCATGCCTCTGTCATAAATCACTCCTCCACTGGCATATTCAGTTAATGCCAAGTGTGTCACTGTGAAGACACATCCACCCAGAAGTAACTCCATTTACACAGTTCTCCCTCCCAAGAAGGATAACCACTGGTGGTTATTACATGACTGTTGTGTGGGCTTCAGCCCTCTCTTCATGGATTGCAGATTCCATGGCATGCTGAGCCATCCAGTTCACTGTAAAATAAACTAGCATTAAACATCGACTGTCCTGATCCACTGAGTTCCTCCAGCATCTCATTTTCCTGCTCCAGATTCCAGCATCTGCAATCTCTTTACTAATGACCACTTAATCATCCATCCCATCCCACTAAATCACAAAGCTTTAATGATCTGCTAAAACAAGCTTCTAATCAGAGGTAAGTGGTTCCATTTTTCTCTTGCAAATGGTTCTTTATATTTAAATTGAGGTAAATTTGCAGTAAAGTGCACCTTTATCAGATCATCAAATCCTTCATCCTGTTTCAAGCAAAGCATGTGATGAATGGGATTGGCCGCGAAATTTAATCCCATCAGAACAATCACAAAAATAAGGACCTTTGGTTTTAAGTGAAATGCCCGCAGTTTTGGTTGTTTAGAGCATGCAAAAAAATCCAGCATTAAATTTAAATCATTGAGGGCAAGCTGCTGAGAAATCTGCCATCCACCCCCACCTCTCCCTCTGTAGAGTTACTGTTAGCTCACTACTGAGTCTACAATCTGTCTCCAGAAATAGGGATAATTTAGGTGTAACCTGTGGAAGATGACGTTTAAAGACTCCTATCTGTGCAAGGGCACTGCTGAAGTTTGACCTGCTAAAATCACTCGGCTTGCAGATCAGGGTACCAGATAACTTCCCTCTGCTTGTGCAGTGGGATCCACGCTCTGCATTAGGATTTTAGCCTGCAACATTATCTGGAGCTGATTGGGCATAATGCCAACCCTCAGTCACTTCTATTCCTCAAAATGTCATTGATGAACCAGGCGGCTGGTCAGTCAGCAATTGTGTCCTGCCTGGCATTCTGCAGGCTCAGCTGTCAGTTGCTATGCTGGAAAGAGTCACATTGGAGCCAACCTGACCTTGTCCACCTACACCCTGTTATAGAAAGTAAGTCACAAGGGAACCCTCTTACTGTAGGTGATCATGGGTTTGAGTTCTTATTTGACAGAAAGCAGACAATCTGATGAGCAGCATATAAAATGTGAGAGAAGCATTACAGGTCTTCTTATTTCCTTATGATGTAGAAGGAGGCTATTCAGCCCACTGAATCTATGCCAACTCTCAGAGCAATCCCATCCAAGTTGCAACTGTAATCATATCAGCCATTATATTAGACAGAGGAGAAGACTGAGGGACTTTAAAAAAAACTTTATTTATCCAGCATGGTAACAGGCCCTTCTGGCCAAATGAGTCCACGCTGCCCAATAACACCCATGTTAACCTACCCATACATCTTTGTAATATGGGAGGAAACCAGAGTACCCGGAGGAAACCCACACAGACACGGGGCTGTGTGGCTTAATCTTACACCTCATTTGTCATTCATTTTTCTGGATCTCCCAGCTACATCACACAGTGCTGATTGCCCCCATCAATGGATCTAAGATAAGATATCTTTATTAATCACATGTACATCGAAACACATAGTGAAATGCATCTTTTGCGTAGAGTGTTCTGGGGGCAGCCCGCAAGTGTCGCCACTCTTCCAGCGCCAACATAGCATGCCCACAACTTCCTGACCCATACATCTTCAGAACGTGAGAGGAAACCAGAGCACCTGGAGGAAACCCACGCAGACATGGGGAGAACATACAAACTCCTACAGACAGCAGTGGGAATTGAACCCGGGTCACTGGTGCTGTAATAGCATTCCCAGACTTGCCAATCTCCCCTAGTCCTGGCTGTTTGATCACACCCAGTCCCAACTCTTCCATCGTCCTCACCCTAAATTTCTGATCAGTCCTATCTGCCTCCTTCTCCCCAGTTGCCCCCTGTCCCACTTCCATTGCCCTGGCCACAACTCACCAATTACCCGTGGCCCCAACTCCACAATCCCCCCCCTCCTCCTCCTTTTCTCTGAGCCTCCCCCTCTCCCATCACTTCAATCTCCCCCCGCCCCCCTCAAGTCCCCTCTCCCATACCTTCTTCTCCCTCTTCTGACCCCATACCTGGGCACAGCTCCCAATTACTGCCGGGTCTTCATCATTCCATCCCCCCCCCCCCCCCAGCCCACCTTATAGAGTCATAGTCATACTGCACGGAAGCAGGCCCTTCTGCCCAAGTGGTCCATGCCGTCCAAGAATCCCATCCAAGCTAGTCCCATTTGCCAGCATTTATCCCTCTCCTCTTTATACTGGCTGTCTCCGCTCTCCGCACTCAGTCTTAATACAGGGTTTCGACCTGAATTGTTGACAATTCTTTTCCCGAGCTGTATCTATCAGAGGAAAGGAATTGTTGACATTTCTGGTTGAGACCCTGCATTAGGACAAAGAGTGGAGAGGGGAGGTGGCCAGTATAAAGGGAGGGGGGGGGGTAAGTGGTGAGACAGTTTATCTGCTTCTGAGGCAAGATAAAGCCAGGTGGGGAGGGGGAGGGGGAGGAGGAGGGTTGGAGATGGCTAGGAGGGTGAGATGCAGGAAAATGCTGCTCGACTTGCTGAGTTCCTCCTGCAGATTGTTTGTTGCAAGTTAAATTTGAACATCATCTGCCTAATTATATTATCAGCTATACATTATACATCCATGTTCACCATAGTGAGTGGAAGAATAGGGATAACATACATGAAGCAAGGTGTTATGCGGTTCTAGGAATCCAAGACCAGTGTAACACATGAGATCTATTTACTTACTGACTGTTCACCAGTGCCTGTAGCAATGCTGACTCAGCAGCAGGTAAACTGGAAACATTCCTCCCTGCAACCATTTCCTCTGCTCACTGCAAATCCATCTCTTGGCTTGGATCCGAATTTTCCATGTGGTGAAGAATGCGCTTCTGCTACACTCAATGCATGATGGAGGAAACCTGCTTGGACCTGTCATTAAAGACCACCATCGAGGACGTCTTCAAGAGGCGGTGCCTCAAGAAGGCGGCATCCATCATTAAGGACCCTCACCATCTGGGACATGCCTTCTTCTCATTACTACCATCGGGGAGGAGGTACAGGAGCCTGAAGGCCCACACTCAATGACTTAGGAACAGCTTCTTCCCCTCCGCCATCAGATTTCTTAACACTCTATGAACCCATGAACACTACCTCGTTATTCCTTTTTTTGCACTATTTATTTATTTTGTAATATATAGTAATTTTATGTCTTTGCACTGTATTGCTGCCGCAAAACAATGAATTTCACAGCATATAAGTCAGTGATAATAAACCTGATTCTGATTCTGATTAATGTTTGCCCCTTTTTCAACCTAATAGTTTGGTTAGCGGCAGTCACCACGACTAAAGTGCTTTGTCCAAATAAAAATGAACAGTAGTTAATTTGAAATTATAGTTGCCATATTTCTGCCAACAATCATTTAATATTCCTCCATAGGCAAGTTAGTGGGTACTATCAACATGGTCACGTAGCATAGCTCCAACTGCAGGCATGATGAGAGAAAAAAAACAAGTGTGTTAGTTCATCACATCCTGGACTCAACTGCCTTGCACCAGTCTCAGTTACAGCTCCACAGATTCTAGCCATTGGTCTTCATCTCGCCTGGACTGAAGGACTTTAGTTATGGGGAGAGATTGGATAGGCTGTGTTCATTTTCCCTGGAGCAAAGGAGGCTGACGGGTGTCCTGATAGAGGTTTATAAGATCATAAGAGGCATAGATAGGGTAGATAGTCAGAATCTTTTCCCCATGGCAGGGGTATCAAAAACAAGAGTGTGGAGGTTTAAGGTAAGGGGAAGGAGTTTTAAATTGGATCTGAGGGTAAAATTTTTACTTAGAAAGTGATTAATATCTGGAACTCACTGCAAGAGGAGGTGATGGAATCAGATACAATCACTGCATTTAAGAGACATTTAGACAGGCACTTAAGTATGCAAGGCACAGACGGATACGAGCTACTGCAGGCAAATGGGATTAGTGTAGTTGGGCAAAATGGTTGGTATGGACGTTTGGGCCAAAGGGCTTGTTTCTGAGCTCTACAACTCTATGACTTTTTGACTCCCATGCTCCTGCCTCCACCATGTTTAAAGACCCATATCTATGCAGGGGTACTGCTAAAGTTTGACCTGTTCAAATCAATTATCCCCTAACCATCTGCCTGGTTTGACTCCTCCTCACAGCCTTGGTTCACCTTGTGTTTCATCACTGCTCGTTAGAGCCTGAAGCTCCCTGCTTTGATACAGCACAGATAGTGCCAGCCAGATGGCAGTGGTTTTTTACTTTCTTTATGAAGAGACGCCTTGGTCTGCATCCAACTTGAGCTCAAGGATTATCATTTTTTTCAAAGCTGACCTGACCTGACCTACACCTGAAAGTCAGGTCCCATCGTGCTCAGGTCAAGTAACCAGGCTCTACTAGCCTCTACTCTTGGCAATCACAATTACAGAGTTTCCTACAACCATCAGGTTCTTGAACCAAGCTGCACAACCCTAATCCTACCTCAGCAACAGAACAACACAGACCACATCTTGCACTACCATCGATTTGTTTCACATTGGTGTTTTTTGCACTAAGGTCTCATTTTGCACAGTCTTTTCCTTCACTGTCTTGTATAATTTATGTTCAGTGTGTTGTCTGAATCTATGTGCCTGTGATGCTGCTGCAAGCAAGTTTTCCATTGTACCTGTACCTCACCGTACTTGTGCATATTGGAATTGGAATTGGAATTGGCTTATTATTGTCACATGTACTGAGGTACAGTGAAAAGCTTGTCTTGCATACCATATTCTTTACATATGATAATTAACATCTTAACTTAAAAGCTGAGATCACAAGGTGTAAATTTAGCACTTTTATTGGTATTGGTATTGGTATTGGTTTATTATTGTCACTTATACCAAGGTACAGTGAAAAACTTGTCTTGCATACTGATCGTACAGGTCAATTCCTTACACAGTGCAGTTACATTGAGTTAGTACAGACTGCATTGATGTAGTACAGGTAAAAACAATAACAGTACAGAGTAAAGTGTCACAGCTACAGAGAAAGGGCAGTGCAATAAGGTGCAAGGTCACAACAAGGTAGATTGTGAGGTCATAGTCCATCTCATTGTCTAAGGGAACCGTTCAATATTCTTATCACAGAGGGGTAGAAGCTGTCCTTAAGTCTGGTGGTATGTCCTTAGTTTCAGTGTTCATTGGAATAAGTGAAATAATTTGAAACTGGAACCATTATTTAGCTTTCTATCAATTTCTCTCCTATTCATAAAGTGGTTGCTATAGCTGGGCACTTCCCCACAAATGCCAGCAGTTCCCTGCTACATAACCGAGAGAGCTAATGCTCAAACATGGGGCTGCCTAGCTGGATGGCCATGGGCTGAAGCACCATACTGAGCTGGTTCCCACCCTAACTTGCCAAATAAACTTTGCTTTGAGGTCAATGATAAAAGAAAGAAAGTAAAGGCTTACATTTTTATCGTGTCTTTCAAGTCCCAACAGGACACCCAAAACACTTTGCTGCTAATGAAGTGTTTTTCAAGTGCAATCACTGTTGTGACATGGGGAGTGCACAGCAAGCAGCAATGCTTTAATAAACAGATTATCCCTTTTTTCCAATAGATGCAGAGTAGGAGATAAGCACTGGCTGGGACTTCAGGAATAATATTCAATAAAATGCTGCCATGAGGTTTGACAGGTAGGTCAATGCACACAGTCTTTTTCCCAGGGTTGGGGAATCGAGAACTCGAGGGCATAGGTTTAAGGTGAGAGGGGGAGAGATTTAATATGAACCTAAGGGGCAACTGTTTCACCCAGAGGGTGGTCCATATATGGAATGAGCAGGTACATTAACAACATTTAAAAGGCATTTGGACAGCTACATGGATAGGAAAGGTTTCGAGGGATATGGGCCAAACGCAGGCAAATGGGGCTAGTTTAGATGGGCATCTTAGGCTGAAGGGCCTGTTTCTGTGCTGTATTATCTGTGATAGAAACTCAGATAGTGCAGTACTCCTTCAGTACTGCACAATTGTCAGCCTGCTTTTTTATATTCAAGTTTCTGCATAGCTGTTTGAACCTGGAACTTGCTGACTGAGAAAGAAGACTACTGCCAACTGAGTCGTGACTGACAATATATAAATAAAACATGAAATGTGCTTCATCCACAATGAGCAGGAGTGGGAATATTGTCCTATTCTTTAATCACCTTGGAGCAAGGATTTTACTGCACCTCCCTGGGATTAAAACTGAGTGAAAACAATAGTTTGCAGCAATACTGAGCCAGTCTAAACTTGACAGCACTCCTTCCTGCAAGATCACTGGATAATGAGCAGGGAAGGAAACCCTGTCTGATTCTATTACTGACTTGCCCCAAGGATATTGCAACACTCTGCTGGAAGAAAACAGACTGAAAATAGTAAACAGCACAATGCCACTTTAAATACCATATTACTGCGCCCACAGTACTGAGCACTCAAACATGTCTTACTGATTAGATCCCACTTTTTCAAAAAGCATGTGGCTGCTTCCACTGAACAGACCACTGCCTTTTTTGTTAAACATCTGGCTGAGCACCAGCTGGCACAAACATTTTTCTTTCTTTCTTTTTTGCCAATCACTTGTACTAAATGACGCACCCACACAAAAATTGCAAACTTTCAAAAGTGGTGTAATTTTCAAATCAGGCAAATGGCAGAACAGGACTCACTGAACCCTACTCCATTTGATTTATGTGACTGGTAAGTGAGTACTGTTTGTAAGAGCAAATATTCTCATGTTGGATTCTCCAGAGCCCTGCTACGTTCCAATGCACAAGTTTCATTTCGTGTGCATGCTCGCAGTAACGTCCTCTTGTTTCTTACTGCATGTGTCCATATGTTTGTTAGGCACCTCCATAATGCTCAGCCTTGTAAATAGCCAAAGCTCTGAGCACTCATAAATTCTTCTCCTGCTATAAACTGAATAGCACCACGTCCTCTTGAGGGAGGTTCCGTTCATCTGGGAAGCTGTCATTTCTAGGAGTCTTGCTTCCTTCAAAGAAGTGGACCAATCTTGACTGCTCATCCAGACTTAATAATTGGTTAGGACTCTCCTGCTTTCTGTCACCAAAAAAATATTAACTAGTGTTCTGAGTCCTCCTGCAGTTGGCGAATTTCCCTCTGAATTTCTCACACTTTCTAAATACTTTTGGGGCTGTAAATCTCTTCATGTTTGCCATTGCTTCCCACTATTAAACTGGGGAATCAAAGAAGAGTCTCGCAGTTCTTTAAACTGCATAATCCCTTCTTAGTTCCTTAATGTTTTCTGGGGAAAACAGTTTCACAGCCAGCAGTCTTACCCAACTCCATATTTTATTGGGTGGCTTTCCATTTCCCATACATTCGATTAGGGCTGTCCAAGTGATATTTGTATCCAATTACAGATTCCCTCCCCAAACCCCATTTTGAGAGCCCGTCCATCACATGCATGTGTGGTGTTCTGTCAATAACCTTGTACTGGTCCAAGCTGAATAATCAAGTGACCAGGAAAATAAAATAAAACAGGAGATGCTGGAAATCTGAAATCCAAACCGAAAATGCTGAAAACACTCAGCATATCGGGCAGTGTCTATGGAAAGAGAAACAGAGTTAACATTTCAGTTCTGAAATGGGAAAGAGAGAAAACAAGTTGGTTTTTGGTAGGAGAGGAGGTGGGGGAGAGATGAGCAAAGGAGAAATCTCTGACGGGGTGAGACCAAATGAGTTAATGTGGCAGAATCAGATGATACTTTTTGTCTGTATTATGTGTTGTTAACAGAAGAGTTTTGGGATATGCCCAGCAAACCAGGTTATATCAATAGAAAGAGAAAGACTCAGTTAGAATCAGACTATGCTTTTTTTGTTATTATTCAACAAGTGCCAAGCCGCTGTCATAAACATAGGCGATAGTATCCCTGACTGACACAAGGTTGTCATAGATGCTGGGTAGAGCACAGGTCTGATTTGCATGAATCACAAGCCCCAGCAGATATGACTCAATCAGTTATGACCTTGTAATCCACATTAAGCAGTGAAATGGGTCACTGATTTCTGATCTCTTCTTCTTTCCTTTTCGCTTTGTAGATAAAGATGATGATCTGTTCTTTGCAGATTCTGTTATGAAAGGGACAAGGGAGAGGTAAGAGAGAGATCAGCCAGAGTATCATTTGCCACTTCATATTGCCCTAGAGGTGGCTATTTTGGGAATGACACTGTTAACCATCTACTGCTAAAATGTGTGTTTGGCAAGAAGATCTGAAAAGGGACGCAGCAGGTCATCCAATGCAAGGAGATTTCCGTGACCAAATGATGCAGGCTGCGCACTCTTAGTTCAAGGACCATGTTGCACTGAAGCTTGGTGCAGCTGCTGTTAAGGCTGTATGGAAGAAGGTCGCAGTTTAAGGTTCTCCAGCCATTGCATGGAATCTGTATAAAAAAGCCTTCAAACTGTTTGCCTATGGAATGAAAGTAAAGGAAAAATGATATCATGCTGATGTAATACAAATAGAATGGCATGACTCGCACTGAAAATGGAAACATACGCATGTTCTGTACTAGACACGCCAGTAAATTTTACAAATAAAATAACATTTTTGAAATTAGAAGTATGTCTTCTTAAGGGTATATCCCTGATAAGTATGCAGGAATGTGAAGAGAATCAGTTCTGTACACAGAACAAAAGTGGGACTGTACAACTTACTTTATATCTAGTCTTCATGCAGCTCTGATTAATGCACAAAAATGTGTAGAGAATCATTCACAGACTTAGCAAGATCCTTCATATTGAGGCAAGTAAGAAAAGCACAAACAAGAACTATCCCACCATAGGATACAAACAAAATACATTGCAACAGGATTTTCTCAATCCAATCTTTGCTGAAATTCTACTAACATCTTTGGCAGTTTCTACACCATTGGCGTAGAAAAATTAATTTAAAATCTCATTTGCATAGGCCAGACCAGAAAAAAATTGGTAGAACAAGTGAAAATCAGCATTAACAATTGGGGCCTAATGGAATGTGGAACAAACATCTTCTTTCTTTGTTCGGCCATTCTTAATCGTATTGATGTTTTGAAGATTACAGACTGAAGCCATCACAAACACACTGTGGCTAATCTGCAGCATTTATACACATTAGCCACAGCATGTTTAAAATGGAGCAATTGTGGAACCTCTTTTTTTAATCCGACAGATTTTGTTACCACATATAGGACAGTTCAGCTCTCTGCAAGAAGAAATACTTTTTTTAAAGCTCAGTGCATGACACCAAAGATAACGCCTTAGGCTCCCGCTGCTTCTAAAAGTTTCCAATAAGTTTACAATGCTTGGAGTTGGTGTTAATCTAGGAAGTCCATATCCCCTATTTTTCATGAAGCAGGTGGAGGAGCTAGGAAGATCACTTCAGCGGGATTTTAGATGCTATGTGGTGCAAATGATGGAGATTATTTACATGGAGACACAAGGGGCTGCAGATGCTGGAATCTGAAGCAAAAAAATAAACTGCTGGAGGAATTCAGCGGGTCAGGCAGCATCTGTGGAGGGAAGTGGATTGAGACCTTCATCTGGATTGGAGATTATTTACATGCTGTGAGGTTTTGACACAAAAAAAAGCCATACATTTCCTTGGAAAAATCTGGTGTGGGACTATTCATATTCATTTAGAAGAAAAATTCTGAGCTGTGGTGTTGGTTTATCAAGCGTATGAATGTGTTTCAAAAGGGGCAGATTTTCTGTTGCCCTGAAATCGCTTTTTGACTGCTTTCAGGATCAGGCTGATTCTTCTAGGACAGTCCTTGGAAATTTTTTTTTACTGGGAAGCTGGATCCCAGTACATCAGTGAGGCGAAGGGCTTCTCTGTGCTGAAAGCACAGGCTGCACTGACAATCTCATTGGCTCACAAACTTGCCATTTAAATTGAATGATTGTGACATTCACAAAAAGTGAACATCACCCAGGACCTGATAAGAAATAAACATAATGTAACACTTGTGAAATTATTTTTAAAAAATTAAAACATACACCCACACATGCACACACACTCTCTTAGACTAACTTAGCAACTTAATTAAATCAAATACAAACCTTTACTTACATTATTCTCAGCAGTTAATTTGGGATTGGTATTGGTTTATTATTGCCACTTGTACTGAGGTACAGTGAAAAACTTGTCTTGCATGTCGTTCGTACAGATCTATTCATTACACAGTGCATTGAGGTAGTACAGGGTAAAAACAATAACAGAATACAAAGTAAAGCGTCACAGTTGCAGGGAAGTGCATTGCAGGTAGACAAATAAGGTGCAAGGTCATAACAAGGTAGATTGTGAGGTCAAGATAAGATTTCTTTAGTCACATGTACATCAAAACACACAGTGAAATGCATCTTTGCGTAGAATGTTCTGGGGGTATCCCCGCAAGTGTCACCACGCTTCCGGCACCAACATAGCATGCCCACAGCTCCTAACCCGTACGTCTTTGTTATGTGGGAGGAAACCGGAGCACCCAGAGGAAACCCACGCAGTCACAGGGAGAACGTTACAAACTCCTTATAGACAGCAGCCGGAATTGAACCCAGGTCACTGGCGCTGTAATAGCGTTACACTAACCGCTACACTACCGTCCTCTCATCGTGTAAGGGAACCGTTCAATAGTCTTATTGCAGTGGGATATAGAAGCTGTCCTTGAGCCTGGTGGTACGTGCCCTCAGGCTCCTATATCTTCTGCCTGATGGGAGAGAGGAGAAGAGAGAATGACCCGGTGGGTGGGGCCTTTGATTATGCTGGCTGCTTCACAAAATTCTAATTTGTCCTATTCATTTCAGTGGCCCTGCTGTCCTTACACAAGTTATAGCATTGGGTCAACAAGTAGAGTTCCCAGCTCTGGAGCTGGGAAATCTGCAGACGTTCACTCTGCCAAGTTGCAGATGTCCCGCATCTGTGCCATATTGAGCAGAAAGCTGCATTTCAGCCTCTACTTGAGAACTGTTTAGGTAAGGGCACATTCATTGGCAGATCCATGCAGATGTTGGCAGAGGGTTTGACCTAAAATGTAATTTGCAGAGGGATGCTGGAAAAGTGAACAAATAAGAAAGAAAAAAGAGAGCAACGTAGCCAACGGGAGAAAAGTATAGAGGGTAAGGAGCAGAGGAGAATCCCACCATTTTAAGATGCTGTGATACAATTAACTTGATACATGATACTGGCTCTGAAATAGAACAGGTCTGCACCTAATAAGGAAAATGATGGAGGTTAAGTGCTCCTCCAGAGCACCAACAGTGAAAGCATTCTGTTGTTAAATTGACAGCTACAACTCAGAGGATAGCATACTTGCCTCTGAATTAGAATCTTCAGTGTTAAGCCCCACTCCAGAGGCTGAGCACAAAAATCTGTCAGTTCTGTCCAGTGTAGAGGGAGGATTGACTGTTGGCTCTTCGGCTCAACTGTCAGGTCTCTCAGGGTGGATGTAAAATATCCTACCCCAATATTTTGAAAGCAGAGGCGCTATCTCTGGTGTTTGGGTAATATTAGTTCTTCTACCAGCTTCAGCAAATGACAGATTATCACTTGTCCTGTTTGTGGGATTTGCTATCTGCAAAGTGGTTGCCATGTTTTCTATATTATGGAGACAAAGTCACAGGAAATGATCATCTGCGATCCTCTGTTTGTTGATGACTGTTCCCTTAATGCTGAGCCTGAGTCTGGCATGCAGTAAGGGCAAGATCATTCTCTTCAGCTTCTGACAACTTTGGTCAACATCAAGAAGACAGAAATGATGCACCAGTCTGCTACTACCATCATAATAATAAGCCAAACTCTCCAGGCAGTGGACAAATTCACCTTGTCAATGGAATACTGTCACATCCAGTTCTCTTCAATGATGAAATAAATGCCAGAAACATGTTGGAGCACAGCATCATCAGTCAACAAACAAAACTGAAATAAAACAGAAAATATAGAATATACCCAGCTAGTTGGGCAGCATCTGTTGAGAAAGACAGTTAATATTTCAGATCAGAGAATTTTCACTGGAACAAAACTGAAATGTCAACAAAACTACTGTGTTTTCAGGTCTGATGTATGCATGTGGAAAGTGGGTAAAGTACAGAAAAGGTGAGTTAGAGATTTAGAGGTAGGTCAATACAGCCAGACTGTTGGGGAATACTTTCTGCGGGATTTCCCTTGCTGTCATTTCAGACTGAACCATCTTTCCATGGGTTGTCTAAGGCTAGAAAGGTAGATTGAAGTCCCAACACTGAAGTTTTCTTATGGGTAGTCATTCCAAAGCCCCACATTCTCCTGATGAGAACATAGCTGAAATAGCCAGGACATAGCCCCAGGATATGTCACTACCAAAGTCTTTATGGAAATCTTAAGGTGGGGGAAATGTACTCTTGGGAAGGCCTCAAGTCATTAGTGAAGTGTCTGCACTCAGAGAAGTTATTGTTGGCTGTAAAGAACTTTGGATTGTCCTTAGGTCATGAAAAGTGTTACATTTTTAATTGTGATTTCAGACCATATAAATCAGATAAAGTAGATTGCCTAACCTCAAGACCCATATTGGCTTTTATATTTTTTGGCCTATCTCTTCTCCCAAAGATGGTGAATCATACTTTGGTACAATTCCACCAGTGGCTCAACCAATTGCCCAAACCTTTTGAGTGAGCCACTTAGAAACAGTTAGCAGTTTATCCTGTTGAAAGTATCTTGACTCGTTGCATCATGCCCTGGTAAGGCAACTCCAACACATAGGAACGCAAGAGGCTGCAGAGGGTAGTGGACACAGCCCTCACCATCATTGAAAGCATCAACATGAGGTGTTACCTCAAGAAGGCAGCATCTATCATCAAGGACCCTCACCATCCAGGTCATACCCTCTTCCTGCTGCAGGAGGTACAGAAGCCTGAAGTCCCACACCACCAGGTTCAGGAACAGCTACTTTCCTACAATCATCAGATTCTTGAACTGACCTGCACAACCCGAATCCTACCTCAACAACAAAAAAACTACAGATCACCACTTGCACTACCATGGACTTGTCTCTGATTGTGTTTCTTTTTTGTTCTAATTCTTGCTTTGCAGTCTTTTTTCTTCATTGTCTTGCATAATTTATGTTCTGTGTGTTGTTGTCTGAATCTAAATGTCTGTGTTGCTGCAAGCAAGCTTTTCATTGTACCTGTACCTCACCGTACTTGCGCATTTGACAGTGAACTCGACTTGACTTATCCAATTCCCATTCCTGGTCCAGCCTCACATGTGCATTTACTGCAGGGGTCAATGACTTACAAACACCATAGGAAACCCAATAGATTGTTTCTTCCCCCAAAGACAGCCTGACCCACTGAGTCCTCCAGCAGCTCACTTTTTGTCCTCAGTAAAGACTAATTCCCAGTTCAGACTGAGTCTTCAATCTGATATCTTAACTCTGTTTCTTTTTTCACAGATGCTGCCTGCTGAACGTTTCCAGCATTTTCTGTTTTTATTTCAGATTTTCAGCAACTCTAGTTTTCATTCAGTAAATCAGAAATCAACTAATTCAAGAATGGACCAGACATAATCTATTAAGTTTTTATGACAATGAAATATTTGCACAGAATTTTCTATATTAAAATAATATAACTAAACAAACGCAGAAATAAGGCAGAGGCAGGATATGGAAGTCACTGCTTCCTGTTTTCATGGTAATATGGATCTCAAAATGCAAGGACCAATTTCATAAAGCCCTGAAAACCCATGCTATGAATTTGGAATTATACTTCAAATGAAAAATACTACAACTGCTGGAAATCTGAAATAAGAACAGAAATTCTGGAAAAATTTGCAGAGAGAAACAGAACTAACTATACAGTTTAATATAAAACAAAACACTGCAGATGCTGGGAATTTGAAATGAAAACAAGAAATGCTGGGAATACTCAGCAAGTCAGGCAGCATCCTTGGAGAGAGAAATAGAGTTAATGCTTCAGCTGAATGAATGAGAATCAGAATCAGATTTATATGACGTGAAATTTGTTGTTTTGCAGAAGCTGTACAGTGCAAAGACATAAAATTACTATAAATTACAAAAATAAATAAATAGTGCAAATAAAAATCAGACCTTAATCAGACCTGAAAAAGAGTCATTAACCTGAAATATTACCTCTGTTTCTCTCGTCACAGATGCTGCCAGATTTGCAGAATATTTCTGGTGTTTTTCAGTTTTCACAAGGAGTTGTACTTACTTGGTCAGATACAGCCAGTGGCTCTCATCGTAGACCAATGAATGGCCAAACACCCTGGTAAACATTCTAGAAAACAAAATGGGAATTTGCCTTATTTAGTCTGTGAGCTTGTGGCCCTGGAGATAATGCAGCGTATCAAGTAATGCAGAACATTAACTTGCCAACACCATGAATTCCAGGCCTTTTGTCAAGACATGAGCCTATAACCCAGACAAATAAAAACACACACAATGCCAATAACCACGAGGGTCATGGTAAAATTATACTCAGGGTGTAAGACAGACCCATATACCAGAATGCCAAAAAGACAAATACTAAAACTTTGCAAATTAGTATTTTAAACTGCATCTAAAAATTCTCAACTGAGAAAGGATTTGAAGACAGGAAGCAAGAGCAACAGGATACAGGGAAACTGAGGAAACAATATTTGTTCTCAATGCACGAAGGGGCTTAACACACGAAAAGTTTTAAAATGAACAGTTAATATGCCTGTTCTTTGCACTGAAATCGAAGCAAAAATGCTCAGAAAACTAAGGACACCACAAACTGCATGAAAAGTATTGCAACTTCACACCTGAACCTATTAACTCATGAAGCAGGCTGCTGACTAGGTCACGGACTTGAGTGAAGCATTTGAAAAGGAAATGTGAGAGATTCCAGATTTAACAAGCAGTACACTGATACAGGCTTGGAGCCAGGAAGAATTAGGGATGGTGCCAAGACAGGCTGGGGAAGAAGTGCAGCTGCTAAATAAGAACCTAAATAACAATGTGAAATAGATGACTTGAATTATCTTTTCCCTGCTGTCTTGTTTTATTGCATGCCTCAACTTCTAATGCAACCAGAATTCTGTGGTCCCTGATGTGAAAGCAAGATTAAATTTGTAATGTCCCTCATGAACTTTTCTCCCCTGTTCATGACCAGTACAGATTGTGCTACAGCATGCATTCATGTCCTATTTCCTCTTTCCTTTGGATGAGGCATTCACTGAGACCCCCTACGTGTTCCATCGGGTGGAACTAAAAGTTGTGAATTTGAATCATTGAATGAACAGGAGTGTTATTCCCAGTGTCCTGCCCAATATTTGCTCCTCAATCAACATGACTTAAACAGAATATCTGGTCATAACAGCAATGTGGGTTATGGGCATTTGCTGGGTTGCATTTCCCGGGTTAGAATATTTAAGCTTCAGAAGTACGTCACTGGTTTTGCCTGCTTTGGGATGTGCTGAAGTTAACAAAGGCACTATAAAAATGCAAGTCCTGACCCCTGGGAAAATATGATGGCTTTTATGGTTGTAATAATTTACTCTGGTTAATTTTACTATATTATTCATCATTTAGAGATTTTCCAGCAAAAAAATTATTTGGGGGATATTTTCCATCCCTTGGATATGAATGGGTAGAAATTCTAGTTTGATGAGTCCGAGTGCTCTGGTTTCCTCCCACATTGCAAAGACGTACGGGTAGGTTAATTTGGGTTTAAAATGGGCGGCGCGGACTTGTTGGGCCGAAGGGCTTGTTACCACGCTGTAAATAAAATTTAAAAAATTAAAATTTAACTTATGTACGATCAGTAATATCCTGAAGAGAAGGGATTTCTGCCAATTGTCAAAAATAGGTCTGAGAGTTATTAGAAGAATGTTGGGGCCTTGTGCATGAGTTTAACCAGAACAACCTTAAGCTAATGACTTTAAAGAACTACTCTTGTCTGAACTGGAAAATCATGGCTTAAAAAAGCATTACAGGTCTTGGATGCATATTTTAGCCTAATGTGACCACATTGATATATTGTAAGGGAACTTATTGAATTGCTTCGTACAGCTTAATGAAGATAATGACATAGCTGGATTGTATTTACTGTATATTTTATGAGTATTATATATTTTAGGGAAAAAATAGCCTTGTGTCCTGGGAACAGCCCGTAGAGCACAAAGCTCTTTGTTATGCAGCTGCTCGGGTTGAACCTCCATAAAGACCACTATATCCCTTTCTAGACATTCTTGGCAAGGACTCAGCCCAAAAGGAGGTGGATGACCTTTCATCCACACAAAAGCAGCTTCGAGGGCTGCGTGCGGTGGGATTGTGACTCCAGCTGTGTGTGAATCATCTGACGGGGCGGGCTCTTTCCACCACAAGAGGTCTTGGTGCTTGTCTGTAAGTTCTGGTGATGAGGCATTCTGCCAAATGACTTTGACAGTCAAAGCACACCACAGGATTGACCACCTCCTTGTCCTGCAGGGCCTCCAGTACCATTGCCTGATTGACTTTTCTACAAGGTGGTGCCATGCAGTCCAACTGATTAGCAAAGAGGCCGGGACAGGTAGAATCTCAACACATAGTGAAACTTCGCTCTGTCCATAGCCTGAAACAGCCACATACAAAGATGACCATCAGGATGAGGACTAGGCTGGGTACATTTCCCCCTTATTCCCTGGAGACCTGTACATAATGTCCCTTTGAATAGGATCCATTTTGGATCTCCAGATGAAATGGAAGAAACATTGCCTAATTGACTTATGCTTGAAGTGTGGAATGGGCTGCCATCTGATGTGGTAAACGCGGGCTCACTCTTAACTTTTAAGAGTAAATTGGATAGATACATGGACGAGAGAGGTCTGGAGGGGTATGGGCTGGGGGCAGGTAAATGGGACTAGCAGGATAATGTTTTGGCACAGACTAGAAGGGCCGAATGGCCTGTTTTCTGTGCTGTAGTTTTCTATGGTTCTATGGTTCTAAAGGTATTTGTCTGTGGAGACTTTTGTACAAGGTGTCTGCCACAGTGCATGTATGGGCCACAGCTGTACCATGTACAGCAACACTAAGACCACCCTGCACCAAATGATCAGGTTATTGTTTTCATGCCATTGAGAGGTAGCACCACTCCCACATTCCCAATTTCCATTTGGCTACCAGCTCCAACCAATTCTTGCTGATGACCCCAACTCTTTCCGAATCAGATTCACGGCACCTTCAGGGAATTGGACCTGATGGTGACAGGAAAAAAAGATCACCGGTTGCCAAGGAACATGGTCTTGCTTTTATTTTAATTGACTCTGGCTTTCCGAGATCAGTTCAAACTGGTTATAAATACTGATCAATCTGCAGACCCACAGTGGGTCTGAGCAAAGGTTGGTGACGTCCATGTACAGGGAGGCTTTGACTTGAGCATTCCTGCTATCTGGGATCATGTCCCTCTTATGCCTGTGTCCTTCCTGATGGATTCATCAAAAGGCTCAAAACAACAAACAAACAAGGCACAGGAGAGAGGCAGCCTTGCTTGCCTCTAGAATTGATGGGGAAGCTTTCTGTTTTCCACCCACTAATTAGGACTGTGCTATTGATGTCTGTGTAGGGTAACTGGATGCTATTATGGATTCCCTCCCCGAAGCCCATTTGGAGAGCACATCCATCATGCATATATCGATATTCTATCAAAGGCTAAGCTAACCAGGCAAGTGCCCACTCCTCTATATGTACTCAATTATATCCCTGAGTTGCTCAAGGCCATCTGAGATCTCCCTGCTGGGGGTATGACACAGCTCTTGAACCAGTGGATCACCTGCCCCAGAGATTTGGCCTTGGACAGAGTTCTATACTCCACATTCAACAGTGACATGAGTCATGTATTTTTGAACTTCTCCCCCTCCTCCTTGGTAAATTGGTTTATTATTGACTGATCCAGTGTTTAAGGACGAAACACTAGAAGTGTAGAAGTATTGCAAACGAATGCACTGAATTGCTTGGTACAGCGTATGAAGATGATAACATGTCCCAACAGTATTTCTGTATATATTATGAATAAAGTATAATTTTGGAAGAAAATTTGCCTGATAGTCTGGAGCAATAAATAATGGGAGTATTTTTGGGAGTGCCATCTTTTGGCTGAAGTGTGAAGCAGAGCTTCAGTCTACATGTTCAGATATTCATAAGATATTAAATGGTATTAATTCAAGAAGAGCACATGTCCTATGCAACATTCAGCACTCAATCAACATTACCAAAAAAAGATTATTTATTTCTAGGATGGTGCTGAGACACATGCTGTCTACAAATTTGTCACAGTAATTGATAAAACATTTCACATACTAAAAGGTGATCAGTTGGTTGTAAAGTGCATTGAGACACTCTGAGAATATGATAGGTGCAAGTGTTTTTTTTCTCCTGCTTTTTAAAGCATAAATTATCTTCCTACCTTTGGTCCTCAAGATTTTTTCAGAAAGACGCAATTGAATTCTACTAATTCTGGCGTCCAGATTACAAGCACTCAATTTAGTATTTTATCTGTGAAATCTGTGCAAAGCTCAAACTGCTGCAACAATTTTTAACCAGCATTGACTCCAAATAGCAACAATTGTAATTCACGCATTAAGTAACAACATGGTTACACTATACCAACTATTTTACCCTGTGTTTATCTTGATTTAATTTTGTAGTTTTAAAGATAACAGATCTTAAAAAGCAGATGTGCTCATTAACAAGTAAAAACTGCAGAATCAGTGGATCTTGCCAGCTCATTGGGTTTGACTTACTGATGTGCCAAGTGTGAGAAACTGTACCACTCAATTCATTGACCATCCAGAATCAATGAAGTATATGAAATGTAAAGGCTCAGTTTGAAATTGTTTTTGAAATGCATTAGATTGTTTTAAAACAAAGTTCTGGGACATAATAGTACATTAAACTGAGGTTACCGGTACTATTAATGACAGGGAACTAGTTCAATTGTGTTGCTTCAAATACATGTTCAGTTGAATTAATATCATTCAGCTCCATGTACTATTATGTCGCAGAACTTTGTTTTTTTAACCCCTCACTGGCTTCCTCTGGACCGGGCCACTGGCTACAACTGTATTCAATTTCTTTTGAGTTCTGGTTCCCACACTTTTCAAGGCACATAAATCAGCTGGGTCTGACACAGCAGAGGACTTACTCAGGTCTACTTCAACTCCAGTAACTGCTCCTTCCCACCAAAGGTAAAGAGAGGAATGCATTCGTATGTTGTATGTGCGTACCCCAATGTGAGCCTACACAATTTGGAGACCCAAGTAAGTGCCATATACAGCATTGTTTCTCAAAAGCAGCATTTCTCACAATCAGATATCCTGTTAGTGCTTTATTTGTGTTTTTTTTAAGATGCAAAGGCATTGATGTATAAGTTACATTTGCATCAAAAAACTAATTTCTGGGGAGAAGGAATTAAAGATTTAGTGTGAGTGTGATCTAAAAAAAGGCACAGGTTTATTTGACTTAGTAAACATTAACTTACATTCTTTTGAAGCCCTCAATGTTTGACCATCTTTTACGTTAATTGAATTATCTGTCATGAGGTTGCATTACAATTGGCATTCCTTTCATGTGGAACACAGCACACTGCTGCTGATTGTCATCTCTTCAAATACCAACATAAGAAATTGCCCAAAACGAAATAAAAAATTGCCTTCACAAACCTAAACTAAATTTAATATATTTAAATTCTTGGTCTTTGTGCATTTCCTGTATCATTGAATCCATCAAATTTGTCCAATTCACTGTCAGCATCACCATGGTGACCAGCTATTGCATAGATTTCTATTGAATTTCAAAGTAGTAATCTCATTTTGAGGCATTTATTTGTGGTCACGTTACATCCAGCCTCAACAATTCTAATGATCTCTTGGCCAATCTCCCATTCTCTAGCCTCTGTAAACTTGCTCTTTACCTCAAAGTCAAGTTTACTGTCATATGCACAAGTCCATGTATGCACAGATACAATGAAAAACTTACTCGCAGCAGCATCACAGGCACATAGCATGAGATACATACACATCATTCACAAAAAAATTAACAACAAAATTATACAAGAAAGAACACAATTAGAACAAAACAAAAATCCACAGTAGAGCAAAGTGCTAAAGGTAGTCATGGTGTTGCTATACTGAGATAGTGATAAGGTCTATGCAGGTTGGTTCGAGAACCAAATGGTTGAAGGGAAGTAGCTGTTCTTGAACCTGGTGGTGTGGGACTTCTGTACCTCCTGCCCGATGGTAGCTGTGAGATGATGGCATGGCCCGGATGGTGAAGATCTTTGATGAAAGATGTTGCCTTCTTGAGGCAGCGCCTCATGTAGATACCCTCTAAACTCAGTGGGCGATATTCTAACTAGTATCAGGTGCTGTTCACCCACTTACAGACCCAAACGAGAGCCTCTTCCATTCTGCCTGTTGTGTAACTGGCTTCCCTCACCTCACTATTGCTGACCGCACCTTCAGCTGCCTGTGGCAAGCAGGAGAGAATGAATGGACCATCCTCTGTTACCCAGCTTTTATAAACACGAGAAAGACTTGATACTGGGAAGCTTGGGCGGGAGAATCTTGAATTAAGGATTACAGTGTCAGGAAAAAAGGTTAGGACTGGGATGAGAAAAAATTTTCTTCACCCATAAAGCTACCATCACTCTACCCTTTGGGCTGTGGGTGCTCAGTCAATGAATTTATTTGACAGAGACTGAAAGACAAAGGAAATCAAGGGATATGGGTATAGGGCAGGGAAGGGATGTTAATGTTGAACATTGTTTGACCATCTTTTATGTTAATTGAATTACCTGTCATGAGGTTGCATTACATTTGGGATTCCTTTCATGTGGAACACAGTACACTGCTGCTGAATGAATTGAATGGCAGATCAAATTTAGGAAACCTAATAGCCTCCTTTCTCTTCTATGTCTTATGTCTTTGCGCTGAGCTTGGCAATTATTCTCCCTAAAATCTCCACTTCTGTTTAATTTCCTTCTTAAATCTTACACTTTGTTATTTACGTCATCTTCTTAAATTTAGAAGCATAGAAAACAGGAGTAGGAGTAGGCCATTCAGCCCTTTGGGCAGATTTGCCATTCAGTATGAACGTGGTTGATCATCCAAGTTCAATACCCTTCCCTGTTTTCTCTTATCCCTTGATCTCTTTAGCCATAAAAACAATGTCCAATTGCTTGTTGAATATATTGACTGATTTGCCCTCAATTGCTTTTGTGGCAATGAATTCCAGAGGTTCACCACTCCCTGGATTAAAAACATTTCTCCTCTTCAAAATTCTAAATGGTTTATCCCTAATCTTTTATCTTTGCCCTTGGTCTTCTTCACCAAAGGGAATATTCTTCTTACACCCAGTCTGTATTGCAGATACTGTAGTGTCAGCAGCAATAATTTTACAGCACAGTTCAATTGTAGGAAAATACTGTTTACCTCCAAGAATAACAGGAGAGATCTTAAATGAATCAACTTTTTTGGCACTGATGCTTGGGCCATGAGAGTCCCAGAACTGGCTGAGATGATACATGATGCTGGTGCTGTTAGGATTTTCTCAGCTTCAATGAGCTTCCCTCTTGTTCTTCGAAGCTATATTGATTATAGACTGATTTTAAATTGTTAAATTTAAATTTTAAATTTTAATTTATTTAAATTTTAAATAAAAAAAAATTTAAATTTTTAAAGATTTTATTTACAGCGTAGTAACAGGCCCTTCTGGCCCAACGAGTCCACGCCACCCATTTTTTAAACCCATATTAACCTACCCGTACGTCTTTAGAATGTGGGAGGAAACCGGAGCACCAGGAGGAAACCCATGCAGACATGGGAGAACGTACAAACTCCTTACAGACAGCGACGGGAATCGAACCCCGATCGCTGGCGTTGTAATAGCGTTGCGCTAACCGCTATGCTACCATGCCTGAATCAGTCTGATATGTACCTTCACTGCACTCCCTCTACAGCAAATACATTCTTCCTCAGATAAGAAGACCAAAACTGCACACCAGGTGTGGTCTCAACCCTGTACAATTGCAGTGGGACAACCGTGTACTCAAATCATCTCTCATGCAACGTACTAATGGGTAATCGCTTTGCAGAGCACCAGAGCTCAGTCACAGTGGTGATCCTGAGCTTCCTGTTTCATGCACTTTAGTTCTCAATCCCACTCCCATTCCAACCTGTCTGTCTCCGGCCTCCTCCACTGCCATAGTAAGGTCCAAGGTAAACTAGAAGAACAACATCGTATCTTCCATCTAGGTGTTTTGCAGCTTTCTGGAATGAACATTGAATTTTCCGACTTCAGGTAAACTGCTCTCTCACTGTTTATGCCCCCTTTTTACCCTATTCCTTTAAAATGCCTCACTAACAGTCAGTACTCATGATTCTATTCACCTGATCTGTGTTAACCCAACTCCATATACTCCTCCCCCAGCTCTGCTTTGAAAATTGTGAACCTTCCACTCTTCCCTCAGCTCAGTTTCTTTCCACAGATGCTGCTTGTCTGGCTGAGTCCTTCCAACATTTCTGTTTTCGTTTCAATGAACCATTTGCCTTTGTAACCAATTTATCTTTCTTATTCATTTTTCTGAAGGCTGCACACAGACATGGACTACTACAGTTTCTGAGTAGATGCAAAATGGATATTATGCAATAAGCAATGAACATTCTCACTTTTGACCTTGTTGGAAGGTCATTGATGAAGCAACTAAACATGGTTGGGCCCTGGACATTGCCTTGAGGAACTCCGATAAAGACAACCATATTTCCTTGTGTGAGAAATGACTCAAATCATCTGCTTATGTGATTTAGTTATAAATTGTTTCCAACAATGCTCCTATAAAGCACTGTTGGGTGATTTTCCTATGTTAAAGCACTTCATAAATTCAAAGCAACACACGTGAGCATAAATATCACAAGATCACAAGACAAGGGAGCGGAAGCAGGCCATTCGGCCCATCGAGTCTGCTCCAAGGAAAAGGGAAAAAAGAAATGAGAAATGGGGAATGGAGGGGGGTAACAAAAAAAAACCCTATTCTAATCCCAATTTCCGGCCTTATCCCCATATCCCTTGATACCCTGACTATTTAGATATCTATCTATCTCCTCCTTGAACCCCCCCCCCCCCCCCACTGATCTGGCCTCCACTGCTGTACGTGGCAAGGAGTTCCACAAATTCACCACCCTCTGGCTAAAGAAATTTCTCCTCATCTCTGTTTTGAAACTGTACCCTCTAATTCTAAGATTGTGCCCTCTGGTCCTGGACTCACCCACCAAGGGAAACAGCCTAGCCACATCTACTCTGTCCTTTCCTATCAACATTCAAGCTGTTTTTGTTCAGATTTTCCTGCTGTACTCCCTTAATGGCTCACTGAGTAGATGCACCACCTGACAAGACCTGAACCATAATGATCAACAAGGTCTGTATTTCTATTTCTGCCCTTCACCCTATCTGCAAATTCCAGCCACTCCATTACAAAATGCTTCAGTGGGTCTTCGTTACGGACCAGATAAAATCAGATAGCTCATGACTTCAATCCGAACAAAAGTCCTGCTGAACATGCATATACGTGGAATCAGGATGGGGCAGCAACAAGTTTGACTTCATTGTTCTCCTTGGCCAATAGGCCTCTGACATTCATTGCATAGGCTCACGGATGAGTATTAGTATATGTTGCCAACTACCTGGACATTGCCCTGGAGGTTTTGTCACATAACCTCAAGCCTCCAACTGCCCCAACCTGTCAAGCAACTTTTATCCCTGATAGTTATTACAAAAATAAATCTAGTGATGAAAATGGAAAACTAAAACATGCAGGTTTTCCCCTGGGTTCTTACAGCATTGTCCAGAAGATTAATATTTAATTCAGGGAGATTCCAGGAGAATCCAGGAGCATGGGAAAGTCCAGCATCAGATGGGAAGAGCACCAGGGGAATTATATCTCAGGATCAATCTGATATTATCAAGAAGAAAGACAAATAAATTCGGTATGAGAGGGATTAATTTAAATCTAGATTTCAAGAGACCAAATGCTTCAGAGCAAAGTTCACATCTCAAAATATTACCCAATATTTCTTAAAGTGCTGAGAAACAATCTGTGAAATTCTTCTATTTCTATGGTTGTGTATTGTAAAACCTCAAAGGAATAGTGTTACAGCGACCTTACCAGGCTAAGCAAAGTATTGCATGTAGTATCAGCAGCAATAATTTTACAGCAAATAAAAAAAGAAAATGCTTGAAACAGTCAGCATGTTCAGTAGCAACTGTAGGAAGTGAAACAGTTAATGTTTCAGGTCTGGGATCATTTCTGATGAACAGTCCCGGACCTGAAACATTAACTGTTTCTCTTTCCACAGGTAATGCCTGACCTGTTGAGTGTTTCCAGCATTTTAATAGAACATGGAACAGTACAGCACAGTACGGACCCTTCGGCCCACGATGTTGTGCCAACCTATTTAAACCTACTCCACGATCAATCTAGCCTCTCCCTCCTACACAGCCCATAACCCTCCATTTTTCTTACATCCATGTGCCCATCTAAGAGTCTTTTAAATGTCCCTATTGTATCAGTCTCTACCACCACTCCCGGCAGTGCGTTCCAGGCACCCACCACTCTGCATAAAAAACCTATCTCTGACATCTCCTCTAAACTTTCCTCCACTCACCTTAAATGCATGTCCTCTGGTACTGGCTGTCCACTCTATCTATGCATCTCATAATCTTATACACCCCTATCAAGTTGCCTCTCATCCTTTGTAGCTCCAAAGAGTTTTTATTTCAGATTTCCAGCGTCTACGGTTTTTATTTTAATTTTATAGCAAAGTTTAATTGTTAGAAAAATATTGTTTGCCTTCAAGAATAACAGGAGAGATCTAAAATGAATAGACCTTTTTGGTACTGATACTGGGGACAATAGAGTCCCAGTGCAGACAGATATGATACTTGATGCTGGAATGGTAGATCTCTAAGTTTCAGTCTGATCATATGAGGGAAGGACTGGAAGTTGCATGTAACGAGCAGGAAGTGGGAGAGGCCAGGAGTTGGAGGAGAGCCAGGAGACGGGAGTGGGCCCAGAGTAGGAGGAAGCAGTGATGGGAGGTAACAATGGTAAATCGTAATTAGTTTATTAGTGTCACATGTGCCGAGGTACAGTGAAAAACTTTGTTTTGCATGCCATCCATACAGATCATTTCATCACATCAGTAATCAAAGTAGTACAAGGGAAAAGCAATAACAGAATGCGGAATATAGAGTTACGGTTACAGAGAAAGTGCAGTGCAGGCAGACAATAAGGTGCGAGGCCATAATGAAGTAGACTGTGAGGTCAAGAGTCCATCTTATCGTACTAGGGGAGCGTTCAATGTTCTTATAACAGCGGGATAGAAGCTGTCCTTGAGGTTGGTGGTATGTGCTTTCAGGCTTTTGTATCTTCTGCCCGATGGGAGGGGGAGAAGAAAGAATATCCGGGATGGGAGGGGTCTTTGATTATGCTGGCTGCTTTACTGACCAGTGAGAAGTATAAACAGAGCCCATGGAGGGGAGGCTGGTTTCCGTGATGTGCTGAGCTGTGTCCAGTTTCTGCAGTTTCTTGCAGTCTTGGACAGAGCAGTTGCCGTACCAAAGCCAAATGCATCCAGGTAGGATGCTTTCTATGGTGCATCTATAAAAGTTGATAAGGGTCAATGGAGATATGCCAAATTTCCTTGGTCTCCTGAGGAAGTAGAGGTGCTAGTGCGCTTTCTTGCCCATGGCATCTCCATGGTTGGACCAGGACAAGCTATTGGTGATGTCATCTGCAAACTTGTAGATGGAGTGAGAGCAGAATCTGGCCATACAGTTGTGAGTGTATAGGGAGTAAAGTAGGGGCACCAGTGTGGAGGATAATTGTG
Organism: Pristis pectinata; assembly: GCF_009764475.1. Classification (NCBI taxonomy): domain Eukaryota; kingdom Metazoa; phylum Chordata; class Chondrichthyes; order Rhinopristiformes; family Pristidae; genus Pristis; species Pristis pectinata. Next base: position 38,473,797 of record NC_067420.1, read on the forward strand.
GTGGAGGTGGGAGAGGGCAGGAGCTGGGAGAATATGGGAGGTGAGAGGATGCGTGTGGTGGCGGTGGAGAGAGCAGTAAGTGAGAGGGAATAAGGAGTTGGAGAGAGCAGAAGGGAGAGAGCAGGAGGTTGATGGGAACAGGATGACGGAGTGGGATGAGAAAAGGCTTTTTACAGAATGAGTGGTTAGGATTTGGAATGCACTAACTGATGAGGTGCAATAAATAAATCTCTCCAAGATCCAGGAGTATATGTTGCAGGATTCACTGAAGGAGCGGCAACCTATGCAAAGGACGTGTGGGAAAGACAATGACATGAGGCCACTTCCACCTCCGTCACCTACTTCTGCTCACAATTTAAGTGCCTAATGATTTTTGTTTTTAAATTGCAATCATACTCTGTGCATCTTGCAAAATACTGGTTTGAATTACAACGCAGTGAACTGCTTCAAGTATTTTAATTTTCTAAACAAACATGGTCATGGAAACGGGATTAACAGTGACATTCAAAAGTAAGTTGCATAAACCCATAAACCAATAAAATTTGCAGTGGAAAAGCCAAGGAGTGGGACTATTAGCTCATCAAAAGATCTGGCAAGGAAACAGTGGGCCAAATGGCCTCTTGTCTTCACTGTTCTTTTCCTTCTTTTTCATAGCCAGTCCCTCAGAGTCCAGGATGAAAAGGCTTATGCAGCATCCACACTCTGTGCAAGTGAGTGGGAGATCTTTTACAGGTAGGTAGGTAAGTTTTTTGGGAGGTTTCCGTGCTTTTGCCACCTTTGCTTCTCCTCTGCTTGCTCCCATTGAAGAGACTCATGCTCAGCACCTTCCCAGGTGCTCCTTTTTTCCATTCTGAGCAGACATGAGCCAAAGATTTGTTACCATAAATTGATGAGAATGTTGCCTTTATTGGTATTGGTTTATTATTGTCACTTGTACCGGGTACAGTGAAAAACTTGACTTGCATACCGATCGTACAGATCAATTCATTACACAGTGCAGTTACATTGAGTTAGTACAGAGTGCATTGATGTAGTACAGGTAAAAACAATAACAGTACAGAGTAAAGTGTCACAGCTACAGAGAAAGTGCAATGCAATAAGGTGCAAGGTCACAACAAGGTAGATCGTGAAGTCATAGTCCATCTCATTGTATAAGGGAACCGTTCAATAGTCTTATCACAGTGGGGTAGAAGCTGTTGGTGATGTTGCAAGGAGACTTTGAAGATATCACTGAAGCATCTTCTGTGTCCTCGCAGAAATTTCTTCCCCTGATTGAGCTCTCTGAAGAGTGTTTGTTTCAGGAATCTGATGCATGCAGGTAATCTGACCTGCCCATTAAAAGTGGTTGAGAACAATGACGGCCTCGATGCTGGGGATGTTGGCCTAGAAGAGAATATTGACATTGGTTGACTCATCCTGCTGATGGATTTTGGAAGATTTTGTGGAGCCAATGCTGGTGTTTGGCATTGCTTGCTATAGGTAATCCATGTCTCCAAAGCATACAGGAAAGTGGGGATCACTGCTGTCCATAAGCTTGTTTCACTGATTGCAGTCTTGATCTTTCAATACTCTTTTCCTCAGATGATCAAATGGTGGATTGGTACACTGGAGGTGGTGGTAAATTTCATCATCAATGTCTGCCTTCACTGTGAGGTGACTCCCAAGATATGGAAAGTGATTTCCAGAGCCTTGTCATGGATCTTTACTGTAAGGAAGGCAGTGCTCTGCAGCAAGGGAGGTTGTTAGAGGACCTTTGTGATAGGGATGTTGAATGTTAGACTCATCTTCATGTATGCTTCAAAGAATGAATCAACTATGTCTTGGCACTCATCCTCCAAATGCCCACATACTCTTGTGTTTTTTGTGTACTGGAATTCAATGAGCAAGTGACTGAGCATAGTTCTTGGGTGGAGGTGACAAAGGTTTAACTCTTTCTCATTTGCCTATAGATTAGCTCCACTCCAGTGGGAAACTTTTCGAAGTGAGGTGCAATATTGTGGCCAGGAAGGTTGAGAAGAGAATTGGAGTGATGACATATCCTTGCTTGACTCTGGTTTGCACTGGGATTGGGTCTGTGGTAGACCTGTTGGTTAGAATCATAGCTTGCATGGCATTGTGCTGCAGAATTAGATTGGAGACTAATTTCTGAGAGGATCCAAATTTGAGGAGCATTATCCACGACCTTTCTCTGAGGGTTCTTCTGTTGTTTGGTGGTTGATGCTACTACCTGTATTTTTCTCAAAGTTGTCAATTGGTGAAGGTCATATCCATTATACTTCTTGATGGAGAAGTCAACATTTTGAAATCATTTAAGAAGCACAGATTAACCGAAGACATCAGCATGGACTTGCTAAGGGAAGCAAAAAACAAAGTTCTGGAGGAACTCTGAGGGTCAAGCAGCATCTGTGGAGGCAAAAGGCTGGTTGACATTTTGGGTCGAGACCTTGTATCAGGACTGAGAGTGCAGAGGGAAGGTAGCTAGCATAAAGAAATGAATGGAAGGGGTGAGACAGGGGCCGGGAGGTGATAGGTTAAACCAGGGGATGATGGAGCCAGATGGGGGAGGAGGAGAGGGGAGTTTAGAGACAGAGGGTGGAAGGTGATAAGTGGAACCTTATAAGAGTTGGTTATGGACAGATGGAACCAACTAGGGAGGGTAGGACAAGGGAGGAGAAACCCAAGTGGATGCATGTGTGGCTGATGGGCAGAAGGAACCAGGTGGTGGTGGGCGGTTGGGGGGAGGGTAAATGGATCTAGGTAAAGGGAATGGGGAAGAAACAGGTGAACAAAGGGAAAGAGAACCTTGGCGGACTGGTAGGGTTGAGAAAGGGACACGGGGTGTGTGTTACCTGAAAATGGAAAATTCAATGTTCATACCTGAAATACTGTGTTTGAATAACTTGATTGAATGTTTTAAGAAGGTAAAATAGAGGTCAGTGCATTTGATGTAACCTACATGGATTTTAGCAAGGTTTTTGATAACATCCAGAATGGCAGGCTGATCAAAAAAGTATAAGTCTGTGGGATCCAAGGGATGCAAAATTGGCTCAATGGCAGGAAGAATGGGTTAACGGGAGATTTCGCAACTGAAGGGCTGTTTCTGCTGGTGTTCCACAGGACTCAGTACTTGCTTTCTTGCTATTGGTAAGATATATTACTGATTTAGACTTTAATTTAGGGGCCAAGATAAAGAAGTGTGCAGACGATACAAAAATTTGCTGTGTGGTTAACAGTAAGGACGATTGGCTTAGACAAAGGCAGGTATCAATGGACCAGGCAGAAAAGTGGCAAATGGAATCCAGTCTGGATAAGTGTGGGGTAATACATTTGGTGGAGAAGAAACAAGATAAGTGAATACCCAATAAATGGAAGGACACCGAGAGGTGTGAAGGAACAGAGGGATATTGGAGAGAATGCCTATGAATCCTTAAAGGTAGTATGACAGGTCAATAACCTGGTTAAGAATGAATATTGAGACACAAGAGATCCTGCAGATGCTGGAATCTGGAGCAACACACACAAAATGCTGGAGGAACTCAGCAGGTCAGGCAGCATCTATGGAGAGAAATAAACAGTCGTCATTTCGGGTTTTTTCTCTCCATAGATGCTGCCTGACCTGCTGAGTTTCTCCAGCATTTTGTGTAAGAATGAATATTTCTTTATTGGCATGGAACATAATAGCAGGAAGGTCATGCTAGAACAGTGTGCCATGCTGCTGTTAATGTAGGGAAGATGTGATTGCTTTGGAGAATGAGCAGAGGAAATTTACAAGGATGTTGCCAGGGTGGAGAATTTCAGCAATGCGGAGAGATTAGCTTGCAGAATTTATTTTCTTTAGAACAGTGGAGGCTGAGGGGAGATTTATTTGATGTATATAAAAATGAGGGCCTGGTTAAAATAAATAGGAAGGATGTATTTAACCTAACAGAGGGATCAAAAACTGTGGGGCATAGATTTAAAATAATGGATACAATAATTAGAAGGAAGATAAGAAAAATATTTCCTCCTGAGGGCAGAAAAGAAGGTAAAGACAGAAATCTTTATCAGATTTAAAGAGTACCTAAATGTGTACTTGAAGAGCCATGACCTGGAAGGTGGGATTGAATTGGCTATTTCTTTGCAAGTGGAACACGCACAATGGGCTGAATCACCCTCTTAGTAGATTTTTTTAATGATCAATTAAAACTAAATGCAAATACCATTGCATCAGTGTACTTTTACAAGGACGTCATGGTCATATTTTCAATAATGCAATAAATAAAGCCATGCTCATTTATAGTGAGACTGATTATTAATCTACAAAAAATGCAAATAATCATGCTTCATTAGAGGAAGATTACAAGATAATTTTAAAGCAAAAAGATGGTCTTAATTACAACCAACTAGATTAAAAACTGTTGAATTAGACAGAGGGCACTTACTTATAGCACAATAGACTGCAGACTTGATAATTGCAGAGTTGATTTTATCAGAAAGCATTCTAACTAATTAAAATCCCATGAGTTCCAGTGGATAATTAATGGACGGAGAAGGTTTCATAAACATCTCCTTCCTTAATGACAGCAGAGCCCAACAAGAAAGCTTAAAAAACATAACCTCGAGGTACCAAATGGACAATATATTTTAGCCTCTCCTGAGCTCCTCAGCATCACAAAAGCCACAATTCAATTCATTCCACATCAATCCAAGAAACAGGTAGGTATACTAGATGCAATAAATGGTTTGGTACAACAATATTCAATTGAGGTGCTGAACATTTGTGCTTTTTAATTAGTTGCACCTCTAACCAAGAAGCTCCAACAGTGATAAAACTAGCATCTAGCTGACAAATGTGTTTAATTGCCCAGTTACAATATGTTCTGTCCACAAAGAAAGAACAAACCTAGTCTAGGTACTATCACTGTGTCAGTTTACACTCAATCATTAACAGTTGGCTGCCGACCTCGTTACTGCCTCAGCCCAAATTTGGACCAAGGAATGAAATCCAGGCAGCATTTAACTGAGTGTGGAATCAAGATGTTCATTTGATATCTGTGAGGATTCACGGAAAACTTTTCAGTAGCTGCAGATACCTGTTGGAGATCAATCATCTCAACCGGAATGTTGTTTCAGTAGTTCCTCAGAGAAGACTATAACAATGTGCTGGCTGTTTTGCTCAGTGAGTGGAGGAGAGAGAAAGAGAGAGAGAGAGAGAGAGAGAGAGAGAGAGAGAGAGAGAGAGGGAGAGAGAGAGGAGAGAGAGAGAGAGAGAGAGAGAGAGAGAGAGACACTGACTGCTGGTCTCCGTATTAATGGATGAAGAACAATAGCTGTGTCTGTCACTACAATCCACGTATGGATTTTTGGAGCAATCAAGTAGAGTCGACTTTGTCGTTAACCTGTACTGGAAAACAGGTATTTCTGTGGGTGGCCACGTAACGAATGCCTTCGGGGTGGCAGATACTTCGGAACAAAGCAGTGGAGATTATTGGAGATCGAAGTGTCGTATGGGTTCCATCGTGGAACATGTGGATTTCGTAATTTTTCTCTACATCTTCTCTTCAGTCAACGGTGGTTTTGCAAAAAGCCTTTGCTCACGTTTCACTTATGACTTGCTGAACTGAACTTTGAGAACTATTCCTAGACTTGGGGTTTGGGAATTTGCCACACACACACTTTGAGTTTGTTAGTTTCGGGGATTATGTTTAACATCTAACATTTTTGCTTTTCTTATTATCACAAGTAGTTATTAATAAAATAGTTTCTAAACTTATACATGACTCAGTGTGTTTCTATTGTTGCTGGCATGTAACAGCTCTTCTTCCCATCTTAAAATCAGAAGAAATTATGTTCTCTGATGACTGTACAGTCTTCAGCAACTCCTCTGATAATAAAGTCTATGATTGCATGCGACAAGTCAAGCTTGGACTGAGAGGTGAAAAATAATATTCATTCCACACACATGGAGTCAAGTCGAGTTTATTGTAATATACACGAGTACATTAATGCACGGGCACAATGAAAAACTTACTTGCAGCAGCATCACAGGCACATAACATTAGAGATACAATATTCAAAAGAAAAACTTCTTCTTTCTTTTGAATGTGGCAGGCAATAACCGAGTTCAACAACAGGGAAGTCGGGAGCATCTCCCTTTGCCATTCCATGACATTACCATTAACATCCTGGAACTCAGTACTAATTTGAAACATAACCAGCCTTTTAATACTGTGCATGTAAGAGCAGGCTGGAATCCAAGTATTCAGCAGCATGTGACTCACCCAAAGCCTTTGCACCATCCAATAAGGCCCATGTCAGCAGCGTGACAGAATACTTGCTTGAGTCCATTTTCAACAACACTCAAGAAAATTGACATCATCCAGGAGAAAGCAGTCTTCTTGATCAGTGCCACATTCCCTCCACCACCTGTGCAGAGCAACTCCATTGCAGCAACTTGTAAGGATTTTTCAAATGCAGAAGGACACCATTACTTACAGGTTCCCCTGAAAGTTACAGACAATCTTTACTTGCAAATATATTGTGCTTTCCTTGTTGCTGGATTTTCCAACCTACAAGTACGATGCGATACTTTCATCAGAGAACTGCTGAAGTTTTAGGAAGCAGATCATTATGATCTTCTCAAAGCCGATTAAGGATGGGGCAGTAAATGCTGGCTTTTCGACAATGCCTGTGCCCTATGGATCTTTCAAGGTTTCGGTTTATTGCAGAGCAAGTAAATTCTTTCCAATGAATAAACACATTTTTAAAAAATTGCAAGGAAGATTGCGAAACTATTGCTGCATATAAAGCTGTTTATTTACTCCAAGACAAATCGCAACATTTGGAACAAACCGTGGGTTCCAGAAACGGATTGTTGAATAATGCTAAAGATTTCAAGCAAGCTGCAACAAAAAAAAGAGGAATTTAAATGTGCTGCGTTGATAAATCAAGGACTTATGGACAAAGATTTTATGCAGTTCTCAGTGAGTTATAGTGCTAATTGACAATCTTATTAGTGCTAATTGGCTATATTATTAGTGCTAATTGACAATATACATATATTATTTTCAAAGAAATAGAAAAAGGTTATTTGGGGATAGGGTTAGAGAAAATAAAAGGAAATGCCTTTTGGTAGTACATTCTACCATAGCTGAGCCAAAAGGTCTCTCTCTGGAATGTAAATTATAGGCAATTCTATGTTAACTCTTACACTATGACTTCTTCACCCATGAATATTTGAATAAGAAGCAAGGATAACACAAGAGACAGGTTATGATAATTTTGATGAGTCATTTATAAGTTACATATCTAAAAATTCACATGGTTTGCTTTTACAAATGCTAAGTGACCTGCATTATAGTTTCAACTTGCCTGTCTTTATTTTAATGAGTCCTTTACCATTTGATGTTTTACTGCTGTGTTATGTAAAAGTTGTGTGCTACAGACTTCAGATTTTAATAAGCATCATGCTGATAGGTGATCTGACTCCTACAAGTTATGTTTGTCAAAGTAATATTAAACAAAAGTGCACATTTAGCTATATTACGTTTTACTTAAAGAGGACCACTCTAACATCACAACAGTGACTACACTCTAAAAAGAACTTCCTTACTTGCAGAACTCTTTTGGATGACCTGATTCATGAAAGGCATTATATAAATGCAAATTCATTCTTTAACTTCTAGTACATACCAAACCATAAAAACACTCATGCTCTCGTTTTCTTTAGTAACTTTAGATCAGCAATCCACCTTGTTATGACTTTGCACCTTACTGTCTGTCTGCACTGCACTTTCTCTGTAAATGTAACACTTTCTTCTGCATTCTGTTATTGTTTTACCTTGTACTGCCTCAGTGCAGTGTTGCATTGGAGACACAAAAGATTCTGCAGATGCTGGAATCTGGAGCAACACACAGAAAATGCTGGAGGAACTCAGCAGGTCAGGCAGCATCAATGGAGAGTTGACATTTTGGGCTGAAACCCTTGAATCCTCATTGAAAATCCTCTCTCAGTTGATAGATAAGGAAGTTATTCACTACATCTTCTTCCAGTGAGACAGTCAATATAGGTTTGCTAGCCAATTTGTGCACAAGTATGAAAAGGCAAACACACCATTTATCTTAACCAATCGCAACACCAAAAGTAAGCCATCAAGAGAATCAATATGCTTTGAGGTTGTCAGAATAATGACATAGCTGAACACACAATGACGTGAAAGGATATATCAAAGAGAAAGAGAAAGAAAAGATTTTTTTTCTGAAACAATATGGACTGTTAAATCCAATAGATAGACCTTATAGAAATATGTAATGCAGCAGGTAAAAGAAAGTAAACATAAAACGTTACTTGCAGGGAAGAAGATGCAATAACACAGAGCACAGGAACAAAGGAACTGCAAGATGAAGGAAAACACAGCTCCAACTGGTTTGCCTGTGTCCATTGCTGATAGAACTGTGACCAAAAAAAAACAAACCATAGCAATTGGTCTCTCTCAATTAGTCTGCAGCAGACTCAGCTATAAAACAAGAAAATAACTTGTTAGGTTCCTCTAAAATATAATACATCTGCAGCATGTTGCTCTTCAAATTATTCCTTAAGTGTATTGTTTATGAAAAGGAATCCAGCTAATTTACATTGATTGAATTCCAGTTTCCCTCAGATGTATTGCTCACTGAAATATTGGTTCCATGCATGAGTTTTGAATTTACTCCCCTTCAAGAGCAGGCTGTGTCCTCTGGTCTTCTGATTTGTCTTATTGACTGACAATGGGGTGGTAGGAAATGAAATTATTAACAAAAGCTGTAAATCTACAGTCAAGTTTTCACAGTATTGTGTTCCATCTGGATGGAATGAGATCCAAATTTGAAGCATGTAGTGTCATGTCTTCCTCAGGTTACAACAGGGTTTCGTTCCTGAGAACTGTTCGTAACTTCCGGTCTCATCCCACCTCCCTCTGGACAGAACAGAGTGAGAGAGTTCTCCGAATGATTCCCATCATCACCTCCCTTACTTATCAGATTCCAGCACTGGAGAAGCAAAGGACTGCAGTGATTCCAGCACTGTGTTCCAGTTGCCTTTGTGTTCCAGTTTATCACCCTCTGTCAGTTGCACCCTCCTCTCCCTCACCCCACTCCACCTCTCCTTTTTATTATCTGCCTCCACCTATCATCCACCTGCCTCGGTCTCCCAACTCCACCCCTCCCCTACCTGGCTCGATCTGCCCGTCATCTTTCACCCCTCCTCAGTCCACCAATCACCGTGGGCTCCTGCCTCACCACTCTCTCTCCTCTATACTGACTACCTCCCCTTTCTACTCTCAGAGTCTTGATGCAGGGTTTTGACCCAAAGCATCCATAATCCCTCTCCCCGCCCCTTGCCCCAACAGATGCTGCTTGACACACTGAGTTCCTCTAGCAGATTGTTTGTTACTACAGATTCCAGCATCTGCAGTCTCTTGTGCCTCCTGTGAACATATCAACAGTTTGGCTGTAATGTTAAAGTTATCCTGTGTTTCATATATGACAGATTAGTTGGAGTACAAAGTGGAATCTGAATTGGATTCTTGGTAATAAAGTAGTACTAAAGGATAAAACAAGTATGAACATGCCATTTGTGGTCTGATTTTCCTTTTCCACCCAAGAAATTGATAGAAATATGAAGCAATCTCCAGAGCAATCTTTGCTGCATGTCTTCTGTTGTTTACAGAGAACAACATTTCCTGATTAATCTCTCCGCTTTGTTTTGTACTTGTTCTTGAGAAATGAATGATGCATATGGTTTTGACCCTTTATGATCCCATTGTAAATGGACTACTCCTGCCACTGCTGGAGTGATCATGTATCACAATGGTATCAGACAGGAAATATCTAAATAGATATAAGATATTCCAAAAGGCTTTATAGTCAATGAAAAGCTTTTGAAGTGAAGCTGTAATAAGGAAACCAAGTTGTACACACTTTGCTCCCTTAAACAGCAATTAAATAAATGATCAGGGTGGCACAGTGGTGCAGCCAGTAGAGCTGCTGCTTCAAAGCACTAGCAACCCAGGTTCAATCCTGACCTTTGGTGTTGTCTATGTGGAGTTTGCACATTCTTCCCTTGACATAGGTTTCTTGACCAAAGGTGTGCGGTTGGTACGTTAATTTGCGACTGTAAATTGCCCCTTGTGTGTAGGTGAGTGGTAGAATCTGGGGGGGAACTGATGGGGATGTCAGAATCAGAATCAAGTTTATTATCACTGACTTACAAGTCATGAAATTTGTTGTTTTGCAGCAGGAGTATGGTTCAAGGACATAAAATTACTATAAATTACAAAATAAATAGTGCAAAAAAAGGAATAACAAAGTAGTGTTCATGGACCGTTCAGAAATCTGATGGCAGAGGGGAAGAAGCTGTTCCTAAATTGTTGAGTGTGGGTCTTCAGGCTTATGTACCTCCTCCCTGATGGTAGTAATGAGAAGAGGGGATTTCCTGGACGGTGAGGGTCCTTTGTGATGGATGCCGCCTTCTTGAGGCACCACCTCTTGAAGATGTCCTCGATGGTGGGGAGGGTTGTGCCCATGATGGAGCTGGCTGAGTCTACAACTCTCTTCAGCCTCTTGCGATCCTGTGCATTGGGGCCTCCATACCAGGCTGTGATACAACCAGTCAGAATGCTCTCCACCGTACATCTATAGAAATTTGCAAAAATCTTTGGTGCCATACCAAATCTCCTCAAACTCCTAATAAAGTAGAGCTGCTGATGTGGGGAGAATAGAATGGGTTTGGGTAGGATTAGTGTAAATGGGTCATTGATGGTTGGCAAATGGGTCAAAGGGGCTGCTTCCATGCAGTATTCCTCTATGACTCAGGTGGTCTATTTTAGTGACATTGATTGAAGAAGAATTATTGGCTGGGACACCTGGAAGATCTTCCCTGATCTTTTTCAAGGTACTCCTAAGGGGTATTTTACATTCACTTGAGATGCCAGATAGGGCGTTTGTTATTAGCATTTCAACCAAAAGGTAGCACTGCACTTGAAATGCCAATCCCATATTTTTGTGTTAAAGACCCTGAGCTCACAAACTTCTGATTTAGAGGTGGAAGAGCTACCAGTGAGCTGCAGCTGTCATCTATTAAGGTTTTGGTGAACCAGTGAATTCTGTTTCTGAAATAATCTGGGTCTTGACAAGGTGGATATGGAGAGGTTGATTCCTCTTGTAGGAAAATCCAGACAGGGTGGATGTGGAGAAGATATTTCCTCTAGAACTAGAGGCTGCTGTTAAGAATTGATGGGATGTCTATTGAAGACAGGGAAGAGGTTTTTTTTGCACTCAGAGGGTCATCTTTGTAACTCTCTTCCTCAAAGGGTATTGGAAGCAGGATTCAGAGATGGATAAATTCTAGATAAGGAAGAGGATGAAAAATTACCACTGGTAGACTGGAATATGGAGTTGGGATTACAATCAGGTCAGATGTGACTAATTCATGTTTGTAAGTATGCAAAACAAAAAAGCTACCTTCAGTTATTGTGACCCTGAAACTATTGGATTTCCATAAATACTCATCTAGTTCACTGATGTCCTCCAAAGAAGAAAATTCCTTACCAAATGACTCTCAGAACTGCCTTCTCAGTCAGAAGCCATTACAATGTCTGAATCCCACAAAGGCTTAAAGAAATTATACAAAGGCAGAGGACAAGACATGATCATTGTACTGGGTGATGGAACCCAATCCTTGTATGTTGCCCCTTTTGGAAGCTGACTAACTTTGTTCATTCACCTCAACCCCATCTAATAATGACATTTTACTTGCAGGTGTTTAATTACTGCCAACTACATATTTATTTTATTATTGGCAGTGTAGAAAACAATATTTTAAGCAGATTGTAACAGGGATGTAAACAGAAAGGAATAGGAAATAAGACATGCACTCTTTACTTCAGTGTCTGTCCCCAAACCACTCCTGACTTTAAGTGGCAATGCTGTAAGTTAAATAAGGCATTGCTGGTGCCTTTGTAATTGTAGAATCTATCAAGGGATGTTTCAACGATGGTACCCTAGGTACTAAAGTAAAAGAGAGATACTGCACCGAAACAAGCCCTTTAGCCCGTTTTATCCAAGCTGACTGTCGAGTAACCATTTACATTAACCTTAATTCCATTTTATTCTCCCCATACTCCCATCAAGTTCCCCCAGATCCTACTACTCATCTACGCACATATTTGGAATGTGGGAGGAAGTTAGACCATCCCCAGGAAAAACACGTGGTCACAGGGATAACATGCAGACTCCACACAGGATTGAACATGGGTCTACTAACTGCTCACTGTACTGCCCAACGTTCCTTTCTTCCTTAACTATGTACCACAGCTGTTCCAAAGGTGAATTTCTATTTTACAGGTTCGTAAAAGCTCTTAGAGTTGAAAGGAAACCACAAATTATCAAGAGAAATGATATGCATGCACAAGTTATGTAAATATTTATTCCAGTGCGTCAGTGCTATAGCTATTCCCTGCAATTCAGGTATGATAGGTCATAATTGCTTGAATCTATGCTGACTTCAGGCATCTTTCTTCCATGCTAAATGCAAAGCATCCACTTTCATACCACCATCTTGTAAACTTCAGGTCAAACAGACTTCTGGTACTATAACTTGTATCTAGTCCAGTTCACCCATTACTCATGTGCTTCCTGACTTGCACTGCCTCAACTTTAAAATTTTTGTCTTTATTCCCAGATCTTTCCATGGTTTCATGCTTCTCTAACTCTGTAGTCTCCTTCAGGCCTATAACCTTTCAAGACATCTGGGCCTCCCAGTTCCAGGTTTTGCAGCATCCCCAAATGCAACTGTTCCAAGACAGGTGGCCACACCTTCAGCTGTCAAGGCACTAAGCTGTGGAATTCCCTCCCAAACCGTCTCTACCTCTTTCTCCCCCTTTAACACATTAACTCTTCATCCATCCCAATGACTTCTTATGTGGCTCGTGACTTTTTTTGTTTGATTGTGATCTTCTAGAGATACTTGGAATATTTTTGCTTCTTTAATAGCTATATGAAAAATGGAAATTGTTATTCTTGTTAGGTAACTAATCGGCAGGAGAGTAACTATCCAGAGAGTAAAACAACAAGAGAGGGTAACTGAAAGGAAGGGAAGATAATCTTCAACAGGAAAATGAGCAGATCCCTGGAAGGATTAAAAAGGCTGCAAGAGCTGGGGAAAAGCCATCTGATGTTCTTGTTTCAGAGACATTGCTGTAAAGGCACTTACCTTAAGGATTTGAGCCTTCACTCTCACTTTCAACTCTTGGGTTTCCTGAGCCTCTGAAGACTTCCTTTGCATTTGTTGAGGGTGTTATTGCCTCCAATGCACTTGAACCCATGGCCACCACTGAGGACGTAAGATCAGTCTTCTGCTGTTATAAGACCATTGAACGGCCCCCTAGTACGATAAGATGAACTCTTGACCTCACAATCTACCTCGTTATGACCTTGCACCTACCTGCACTGCACTTTCTCTGTAGCTTTAGCACTTTATTCTGCATTCTGTATTGTCTTACCTTGTATTACCTCAATGCACTGTGTAGTGAATTGATCTGTACGAACGGTTTGCAAGACAAGTTTTTCACTGTACCTACTTAAGCGAATCCCTTTTGCCCGCATTAGGCCTGTACCTCTACTCCTTTCCTATCCAAGTACCTGTCCAAATGCCTTTTAAACATGATAATAGTATTTGCCTCCATTACCTCCTCTGGCAGCTTGTCGCAAATATTCGCTACTCTCTATGTGAAAAACTTACCCCTAGATCTCTTTTAAATTTCTCACCACTCACCTTAAACTTGTGTCCTCTCATTTCAGACTCCCCTGGGAAAAGGAATCTATCTACCCTTTCTATGCCTTTCATAATTTTGTAAACCTTTATAAGGTTACCCCTCAGCCTCTTACTTTGCAATGAGAACAAACCCAGCCTAAAGAATCTCTCATAATTACAGCTCTATTCACCTGTGTTGCCACTTTCAGGGACCTATTGGTTTGCACCCCAAGGTCTCTCTGTACATCAATGCTCCTAAGGTCCCTGCCATTTACTCCATATGTCCTACCAGAATTTGACCTCCCAAACTGCATTACCTCATACATTAAATTCCATTTGCCACCACTCTGCCCAACATTCCAGCTGATCTATATCCTGTTATTTCTTTAAACAACCTTCTTCATTATCTACGACTCCACCAATTTTTGTGTCTCCTGCAAACTTTTATTCAGACCACTTACATTCTCATCTAAGTCATTTCTATTTGTTACAAACAACAAAGGTCCTAGCACTAATCCCTGTGGTACACAACCTGTTACAGATTTCTAATAAGGAGAACGCCTATCCATCAATACCCTCTGCCTCCTATCACCAAACCAACTTTGGATCCAGTTCACCAACACGCCTCTGATCCCTTGTGCCTTAATCATCTGGACCAGCCTACCATGTGAGACCTTGTCAAAAGCCTTACTAAAGTCATATTGACAACATCTACTGCCCTGCCTTCATCACTCTCCTTGATTATCTCCTTAAAAAAATCAGTCAGATTTGTGAGACATGACCTCCCCTGCACAAATCCTTGCTGACTCCTCCTAATCAGTCCCTGCCTTTCCAGGTGAACATAAATCTTGTCCCTCAGAATCTTCTCCAACAACTTCCTTACCACTGATGTAAGGCTCACCAGCCTGCAGGTTCCAGCATATTCCCTACTGGCCATTTTGAACAAGGAGAGAACATTAGCTATTCTCTGATCTTCTGATACCTCACCAATGGCTAACGAAGATGAAAAAATCTCTATCAGAGCACCGGCAACCTCTTCCCTTGCTTTCCTTCACATCCTGGGATTGATGCTGTCCAGCCATTGGAATATATACACTCTAATGTGCTCCAAATATTTCTCGCACTTCTCCCTTCCTGATACAGATTGCTCCTGAATATCAATGTATCCCTTTCTTAACTCCCCAGCCTCCACGTTCTTCTCCCTGGTGAATACCAATGGGACGTATTCATTTAGGATCTTGCTCATATCTCCTGGCTCCATGCATAGATTACCTGGTCCTCTGTTTCCTGAAGGGACCTATTCCTTCCTTCGCTACCCACTTGCTTCTAATCTACTTATAATGGATTTTAAGATTCTCCTTGATCCTACTTGCCAAGGTCATTTCATGGCCCCTTTGTACCTTTCTAATTTTTTTCTTAAGCTTTGTCCTAAATCCCCTATAAACCTTGTGACATGTTTGATAACAATTTCTTATGCCTGACATATGCTTCCTTCTTTTCCCTGATCATACCTTCAATATCCTTTGATAATCAGGGTTCCTTAAACTTATTAAGTTGGAAGGTTGTTTAAAGACTGTAATTTGAAAGGAAGAAACTCAGAGTTGATGGATGAGTTGGAGTTAAATCAGATCTTAGAGTTTTTAAGAATATGGAGTGTGGAAGATGAGAAGCCATTGAATAGGTCAAGCCTAGCAATAACAAAGGACAAAGACTTCACAGTAGAGACAAAGACAGGTGATGCTCAGGAATTTGAGGCAGGGAATGTTGAAAGAACATGCGATTGAAACCTGAAATAGAATACCATGATGCAACAGTTGGCTTCAACTCAAAACAGTGGCTAGAATGGAGGATTACGTCTGTGGTGTCTTTCTAACATGCAACTTAAGTATTGACTTGTCATCTAGAACTAGATTTAAGAAAAGAGAGATTCTCAACAGTAAATCAGTGGAGAGGCAGAAAGAGGTGGCAGAACTGGATGTCCACACAGGAAGTCTGATGGCATTATACCTACTGATGATGTTGCATGCAAGTAAACAAGAGATAAATCAAGGAAAGATTCTGGGGGGACTATTTACATTGTCAACTACCCTGTGGTGGGGTTGGCAGGAAGAAAAGCCGTAGGGTGTGGAGTTTAATGGAAATAAAGTTACTTGAGAACATGGAACTCATAGACAGCAAGAGCTCAAAGAAGATACAAGGACATAGGAATGGCTCAGTGGGTAACACACACAGACATCTTTTGGATTAGGCATTAAACAGGCTTTTCAGGTACATGTGAAAGATTCCTTTCCACTATTTGAGGCAGAACTAGGACATTCTCCCTGATTTTATCCCAGAACTAACACTAAAAACAGGGTGCAGTAACAAAGTGATTAAATTACTGGATAGTATCCAGTCTTGGACAATTAATCCAGTGACATGAGTTTGAAGCTCATTATAGCAGCTGGGGAATTTCAATTAAGATAATGAAAAATTCTGCAATGAAAATAAGAACAAAGTAGGTTCAGCAACAGCGACCAAGAAACTACTAGAGTGACTTAAAATCCAGCACTTTTGCTTCACATAATCCCAAATACATTCAAAGGAGATTAACTAGGCATTTTGTGTTGCCTCAAACATCTAATTAGATGCCAGGTTGGTGAAGAAGGTAAAAGGTTAGATATCCATGGTGAGGAAACAAAGCTGTTCATGCTAGGAACTGAATCTGGGGCTGCCCCATTTGTTCCTCTTCCTCTCCAACCCCTCAGATAACACTGAATTCTGAAACTAAAATAACTTGGACTACAGGATAATCAAGAAAGTGGAGTTGAAGCTAATGATAAGGTCAGTTGCGATCTTATTGAACAGAAGCAGTTTCCACGGTTCTAGCTTTTTTTTAAATGTATTAATTCATTTTTCAGGATATGGGGATTACTAGCAAACCAGCATTTACTGTCCATCCTAAATGCCCTTGAGAAAGTCATAGTGAGTCAACTTTTGAAAGTCCTGCAGGCTTTCAGGTGAAGAAATCCGCATGATGTTCTTGAGTAGAGAGTTCCAGGATTTAGATCCAGTGATGATGAGGGAACCAGAGATATATTTTCAGGTTAGGATGTTGTGTGACTTGGAGGAGAGCCTGAAGGTGGAGGTGCTCTGAAGTGCCTGCCGTCCTTGTCCTTCTTGGTGACAGCGGTTGTGCTTTGGGATGTGCTGTCAGGCTGGCCCAAGTGAGTAACTGTGGTGCATTTTGTAGATGGTACACACGGCAGCCACTATGTACCAGTGATAGAGACAATGAATATTAAGATGTTGGATGGGGTACCAATCAAGCAGGCTCTTTTATCCTGAATGGTGTTGAGCTTCTTGAAGGTTGTTGGAGCTGTAATTATTCATACAAGTGGAGGGTATTCTATCACAATACTGGTAGAATGTGTTTGGGCTATACGAGGTAAGCCACTCACTGTAGGATACCCAGCCTCAAACTTATTCTTGTACCAATGGTATTTAAGTGGCTGGTCCATTTGAGCTTCTCATCAGTGTTGGCCCTCAGATGTCAGTGGTGGAGGACTCAGCAACTGTAATGCCATTGAATATCAGGGAGAGGTGGTTAGACTCTCTCTTGTTGGAGATGGTGAATGCCTTGCGATATTGTGATCTGAACATTACTTGCTACTTATTACCTGCCTAGGTCTTACTGTAAATGGGTATGAATGATTCACTTACTGCAGAGTTGTGAACGGAATTGAACATTGCACAATTATCCGCAAACATTCTCACCAGGCAGCAACACCTCCAGCACAATTATTCTCAAAACGGGTGCCCCATAAGGCTGTGTCCTCAGCCCCTTACTCTACTCCCTATACATTCATCAATGCATGGCCAGATTCTGCTCTAATGTCATCTACAAGTCTGCAGATGATACCATCGTACTGGGCCGTATCTCAAATAATGACGAGCCAGAGTACAGGAAGGAGATAGAGAGCATAGTGACATGCTGTCATGACAACAACCTTTCCCTCAATGTCAGCAAAACAAAAGAGCTGGTCATTGACTTCAGGAAAGGGGGCTGTGCACATACACCTGTCTACATTAACAATGCTGAGGTCGAGAGGGTTGAGAGCTTCATGCTCCTCGGAGTGAACATCACCAATAGCCTGTCCTGGTCTAACCATGTGGACGCCATGGCCAAGAAAGCTCACCAGCACATCTACTTCCTCAGGAGGCTAAAGAAGTTTGGCATGTCCCCCTTGACACTCACCAACTTTTATCGATGCACACAGAAAGCATCCTTCTGGATGCATCACAGCTTGGTATGCCAGCTGCTCTGCCCAGGACCGCAAGAAACTGCAGAGAGTTGTGGACACAGCTCAGCACATCACAGAAGCCAGCATCCCCTCCATGGACTCTGTCTATACTTCTCACTGGTCGGTAAAGCAGCCAGCATAATCAAAGACCCCACCTACCTGGGACATTCTCTCTTCTCCCCTCTCCCATCAGGCAGAAGGTACAAAAGCCTGAAAGCACGTACCACCAGGCTCAAGGACAGCTTCTATCCCGCTGTTATAAGACTATTGAACGATTCCCTAGAACGATAACATGGACTCTTTACCTCACAATCTACCTTGTTATGACTTACAGCTTATTGTCTACCTGTACTGCACTTTCTCTGTAGCTGTGACACTTCACTCTGCATTCTACATTGTTTTACCTTGTACTACCTCAATGCACTGCGTAATGAATTGACCTGTACGATCGGTATGCAAGACAAGTTTTTCACTGTACCTCGGTACATGTGACAATAATAAACCAATTCTAATTCTGACTACAATAGAACAAAGACCATTGATGCATCAGCTGAAGATGGTTAACACTTGTACACTCCTATCTTGGGGCTGGGCTAATTGACCTCCAACAACCACAACCATCTTCATTTGTGCGAGGTATGATTCCAACCATTGGAGGAGTTGCCCCTAAATCCTCTCTTGTTTCTTATATTTTTCTGCATCACTGGATAGTTATGAGGGTAGAGAACCTCAGGCAATTCATGGAGACACATGATGCAGGATTTCTACTTGATATGTCGACAACTCCCACTCCACCCCCAGATGCTGCTCGACCTGCTGAGCTCCTCCAGCAGATTATTTGTCGCTCAGGCAATTCATGCTGCTACCTAACCGAGAGGGGCATTTTGATTGATCATAGGATTCACACATCATTGCACCTTGATTTAATTTCAATGGCTCTTTGAAGAGGGTGTAGAAGAGGTTTATCAGGATGCTGCCTGGATTAGAGGGCATGTGCTATAAGGAGAGATTGGACAAACTTGGGTTGTTTTCTCTGGAGCATCAGAGGCTGAAGGGAGACCCGATAGAAGTTTATAACATGATGAGAGGCATAGATAGAGTAGACAGCTGGTATCTTCTTCCCAGGGTTGAAATGTCTAATATAGAGGACATGCATTTAAGGTGAGAGGGGGAAAGTTCCAAGGAGATGTGGGGGTCAAGCATTTTTTATACACAGTGTGTGGTGGGTGCCTGGAATGCGCTGCCAGGGGTGGTAATGGAGGCAGATACGACAGAGGCATTTAAGAGGCTCTTAGATACGCACATGAATATGCAGAGAATGGAGGAATATGGACATTGTGTAGGCAGAAGGGATTTGTTTAGTTAGGCATTTAATTACTAGGTTAATTAGTTCAGCATGACACCATGGGCTGAAGAGCCTGTTCCAGTGCTGTACCGTTCTATGTTTTAACTTCTAACTCCTTCCCAACCCCAAATGCTGCTGGACCCGCTGAGCTCCTCCAGCAGATTGTTTGTTACACAGTCAATTCATGCCCCTATCTAGCCTCGAGTTGTTCATTGCACCTGTGCATATATGACAATAAACTCGACTTTGAGGAGCAGGAGTACTGTGCTCAGTTCTGGTCGCCTCACTACAGGAAGGATGTGGAAGCCATAGAAAGGGTGCAGAAGGATGTTGCCTGGATTGGGGAGCATGCCTTACGAAAACAGGTTGAGTGAACTCGGCCTTTTCTCCTTAGAGCGACGGAGGATGAGAGTTGACCTGATAGAGGTGTATAAGATGATGAGAGGCATTGATCGTGTGGATAGTCAGAGGCTTTTTCCCAGGGCTGAAATGATTGCCACAAGAGGACACAGGTTTAAGGTGCTGGGGAGTAGGTATAGAGGAAATGTCAGGGGTAAGTTTTTTACTCAGAGAGTGGTGAGTGCATGGAATGGGCTTGCAGCAACAGTGGTGGAGGCAGATACGATAGGGTCTTTTAAGAGACTTTTGGATAGGTATATGGAGCTTAGAAAAATAGAGGGCTATGGGTAAGCCTAGTAATTTCTAAGATCGTTCATGTTCACGAACGATCCTCTTGGAATCCTCTAGGGACATGTTCAGCACAACTTTGTGGACTGAAGAGCCTGTATTGGGCCCCTTATCTTAGGAAGGATGTACTGATGTTGGAGAGGGTTCAGAAAAGATTTACGAGGATGATTCCCGGATTGAAAGGGCTTTCTTATGATGAGTGTTTGTCGGCTCTTGGACTGTACTCACTGGAGTACAGAAGAATGAGAGGGGACCTCATAGAAACATTTAGAATGTTGAAAAGACTGGACAGAGTAGATGTGGTTAAGCTGTTTCCCCTGGTGGGTGAGTCCAGGACTAGAGGGCACAATCTTAGAATTAGAGGGTACCAGTTTAAAACAGAAATGAGGAGGAATTTCTTTAGCCAGATGGTAGTGAAATTATGGAATTCTTTGCCGCGTACGGCTTTGGGGGTGTTTAAGGAGGAGATTGATCGGTATCTAATTAGTCAGGGTATCAAGGGATGTGGGGAAATTGGGGCTAGATAGGAATAGTATTAGTTCACTACTTCTGCTCCTTTGTCTTGCGGGATCTTGTGCTGTAGGTTTTCTATGTTTCTATTTAGATTGATCATAGGATTCACCCATCACTGTACCCTGACTTAATTTCGATGGCTCAGTTGAAACCTCACTGTAAGAAATGTCAAGTGTGCATTAAAAGCAAATAACCATAACTAGATAACTATCATAAGAAAGAAGAGGTACCTTTTGTTTAAAGAAAGGACAATAAGAGGCCTGGGCGGTTGCTAAGCGCTTTGGGCCGGTTGCTATGGTAGTGGTGCAACCTCCGGTCGGCTCTGCGGCGTGGCGTCACGTCCGCTGCCCGGGTGTTAAGGAAACGTGGCCTTTCAGACGGTTGTCAGGGAGGGAACATGGCGGGAGTTGAGGGCCCGGTGATGAACGACAGCGCCGTCAATGTCACTCTCAACGACACCGAGGCGGCGGTGGCCGCCAACGCCAGCGCCAAGTTCGTGGCGACTCCCGAGGGGACGGCCGTCGCCTACGGGAGCCTGGTGGTCATGGCGCTGCTGCCCATCTTCTTCGGGGCCCTGCGGTCGGTGAACTGCGCGAAGGCCAAGGTAAGCGGGCAGGAACGGCGGGCCCGGTTACCGGGGCGGCGGAGACACCGGCAGGGAGCGTGTGGCCGGCCGAGCGGACCGCTGCACCCCCACACTTCATGTTCACGAACGATCCTCTTGGAATAGTTAACGTTGGAGCGAAGAGTAGACGGGGAAAGTTTACCCCAGCTGGCCAGGACTGAAGTTTCTCTGCCTCTTCATGTCTTGTTTTTTCACTTGTGTTCCCTTTCCTCTTTCTCTCCATGGCAGGACAGATTAACAAAGCATAGGGGATTTTGCAGAGAAGACTGTATATAACGCAGGAAGTTCAGATGGATCTTTTTTTAAAAAAAATACTTATTTGTGCCCAGCTCTGCAAATCCAAGTTTTTTGTTGTTTTGCAGGACCTGAAGGTTGTAAGGAAGTATGGAAATGCTTCTTTGTGCCCAGCTCTGCAAATCCAATATTTTTATTGTTTTGCAGGACCTGCAGGCTGTAAGGAGGTATGGAAGTGCTTCTTAGTGCCTTGGTCTGCAAATCCCTTTTTTTTTACACGACCTGAAGGTTGTGAGGAGGTGTGGAAAAGATTCTCAGGCGTGGTTCTGGGGATTATGGTTATGTGGATAGGCTCAAGAAACTGTGGTTGCTTTCTTTGGATTGGATGTAGCGAAGAAGAAATTTGGCGGAGGGGTTTAAAAAATCTGAAGGTTTTAGGTGAACTAAATTTTATCCAAAAGTTCAGGTGGCAGGAATGGTTGGCCACAAATTTAATGTGACAGGTTATAAAATAAGTGTTGATGTGAAAGTGAACTTTTTTGTAAGCAATGTGCAGTTAGAATTTGCAAAAGAGATGGTGATAAATATAGATTTGATAATAGTCCCGAAGTGAATTGGATAAATGAAGCAGAATTGCAGAGAGTAAATACCAGGGGTTAGGATTTACTTGGAGCAAAAAGCAAAATCCTGGAGGAACCCAATGGGTCAAGCAGCATCTATGGTGGGAAAGGGATGGCTGGCATCAGGATTAACTTGTTCTTCAAAAAAAAGCCTTGATGCACTTGATGGGCTGAATAACTTTTTCTCAGTGTAGTATTTTTCCATGACATGTTCTCTCTCACTCATATATAATCTTGTTTGTTATGTTTACTGTAATTTACGAAAACTTATTTTTCAAATATGTTTTATGATTGTAGATGAGATGGTGTGGCCTGGTGAGTGGTACCAGATTAGCATTGTTATTTTTGGAATATTTTTGAGGTTGGTGGAATTAAATGTGAGAAGGTTTGCATTATGCAATCTGTATTCATGAGCGCTTGTAATTGTTGTGACAGTAAGGTGTACAGTAAATTTTAAGCCATTGGCCAAAGGGCTTTGGAGCTTGAGTGTATTTTGAAAAATGTTCTGATGTGCAGAAGGGAAAACTGATGTCTATTTTGTAATTTGAGGAAACTTCTTAATCTCATCAGTTCCCACCACTAAATGGGCTAGTATTTGTGGGGATATGAGTCATCAAATCATACAGCACGGAAATAGGCCCACCAAGTCCGAGATGACCATCAAGCATCCACTTTTATTCTTTGCTCATTTCCATCAACTGCTCCAAGATTCCACCACTCACCGATGCACTATGGGCAATTCACAATTGCCAGTTTACTATCTGCATGCCATTGGGATGGGGGAAGAAACCGGAACAACTGAAGGAAACCTTCCCAGTCACAGGAGAACATGCAAACTTCACATGGATGGCACTGGACTTCACACAGATGACACCGGACCTGTGAGGCAGCAGCTGTACAGGGGCTCCCCAGGTTACAAATGACCTGACTTGGGAAAATCCAATTTTGCGCAAATTTTCCCATACATTAAGCATTTTTCAAGCTAGTAATAACAAAATATTTCCTGGTACTTATTAATGACTAGATACAGTATATATTTCATTAGTTTAATTGTGAGTAGTGTTAGGATTATTATTGAATAAAATGAAAGAATTATCACTCTACATACACTTGCTATATGATATGGGTTACTATATTAAAAAAAATGCACATTTCTGACTTATGGAGACATTTGCATACAGACAATTCCAAGAACTGAACCCGGGGATCGTATGTACTAGTTATGCCACAGCATCTCTGTATCTTGTCTATGCTTCCAAGGATAACAGCTCCTCTCTGTGGGTTAGCGAAGTTTTTAACCTAGGTTGTGGCATTCTGGAGGACCAAATTTTTTTTTTTTTGTTTGTCCATTCATATTACTTAAGTGAAATCAGATAACAGTGGTAATTTTTAAAGACCAATGGTGAAATTTAAATTTCAAATTTTAATCATCTTATGTATGTGAGGTGAGAGTAGAGCATGGTCAGCAGGTAACTTGTAAACTGAATATTTTTCCTTATTGGCAGAAGCTATGGTTTTATACTTTGAGTTGCCACATTTGCCCAGTGCTATATTTCTCAAAGGTCTTTGACAGAAAAAAAGTGTTTCTGGAGCAGATGGTATCCATGATGAAGTTGTAAATGGGTAGAGAGGAACTTAAGGCATATTATCAGCCTTTATTTCCCAGATCTTGGAAGAAGAGGACACACTAGGAGACATGAAGATGGGCATGATTATGTCATCTTAAG
Organism: Pristis pectinata; assembly: GCF_009764475.1. Taxonomy (NCBI): domain Eukaryota; kingdom Metazoa; phylum Chordata; class Chondrichthyes; order Rhinopristiformes; family Pristidae; genus Pristis; species Pristis pectinata. The sequence continues at coordinate 38,497,599 of NC_067420.1, forward strand.
GAAAGAGTTAAATCCAGTTTGGGTAATTATAGTGGGATCTCCGTGTTGTCTGCTGCAGTGTCATCTGCAAACTTGCTCATCCGACCCCCTACATTTTCATCCAGATCATTAATATATATTACAAACAACAAAGGTCCTAGTACTGATCCTTGCAAAACACCACTGGTCACAGAGCTGCAGTCAGAGAAACACCCCTTCATCACTACTTTCTATCATCTATGACCAAGCCAATTTTGGATCCAATTTACCAACTCACCATGGAACCCATATGACTTAATCTTCTGGACCAGCCTCATGTGAAGGACCTTTTTCAATGCTTTACTGAAGTCCATGCAGACAACATCTACTACCCTATCCTTATCCATCATCTTTGTCACTTCCTCAAACTTAGTCAAATTTGTGAGTTGGGACTTGCCCTGCACAAAGACTGTTCCTCCAGTATCATAGTGTTTATCATCTAGATTCCAGCATCTGCATTCCTTTGGCTCTCCTGCATAAAGACACACTGACTATCCCTAATAAGCCCATGTTCTTTCAAATGCAAGTAAATCCATTCCCTAAGAATATTCAATGATTTCCCTACCACTGATTTAAGGTTTACTGCCCTATAATTTTTGGGTTTGTCCTGTTGCATTTCTTAAAGGAATGACATTGGCTATTCTCCAATCTTCTGTCACCTTGCTAGTTTGGTGATTAAGACCTCAAACCCAACACCAAGCCTGTGTTCTGCTGGACAGCAGTGATCACTCCCCTTCCATGTGTTTCTGAGACATGAACCACCCACCTCAAAGCACTGGAGTGTTACCACCAACACCCTCTGTGCAGAATGCTTTCCCAGGTCAAAATACCCAGTACAGAGGCTCTAATTGCACTTGGTCGGCTCCAGTAGGGCATATGATTAGAATGCTTAACACCAATCTCTTGAAATGACCACTCTGACCTTCACAGCAAGAGATTATGAGGAGGGCAGAAGAAACAGTTCAAGGATGTTCTCAAAATCCCTGAAATGTATAATATTCTGACTGATTCATGAGAAACCCTGCTCCATGACCATCAAAATTGAGAGTGCATAGAGGATAACACCAAGAACTCCAGTCTCTTGGGAAGCATGTGGAAGTCCAGTGGAAGAAGTATATTGTCTCCCATCAAGCAACTTCTGTTGCCCTGTGGCAGTTTGTAGACCTTGCCTTGAAACCCACAGATCTTTATTAGAAACAGGTTATTCTTGACCCTGAGGATTGCTCCTTGCATTAAAATGTGACAGAAAATGGAAATCTTTGGAGGCATAAGAGATTGCTGATGCTGGAATCTAGAGCAAAAAAAAAACTGCTGGAGGAACTTAGCAGGTCAAACAGCATCTGTGGAGGCAAAGGGATGGGTTGATGTTTTGGATCAAGGACTGAGTGTAGAGGGAAGATTGACAGTGAGAAGGGGTGAGACATGTTCTGATATGTAAGAGGGGAATATGGAGGTTCTAATGTTTGGTTTAGATTGTCTATCTTTGTTGACTCTGTTAGTCTTCTCTAAAAGCAGTCCACCTGGCTGTTGTTGATGGAAAAAGAATATAAAGGAAGATTTGGGGTTTATGTCATACTTTGATGGCATTCCAAAGCATTTCAATCCCAAAGGGTTGCTCTCAAATGTAGTCAGTGGTGTGGTGCAGGTTAAGTTGACAAGTAAAATGCATGCAGCACAGTTTCACAAACAACACTGTGGCCTGTAACCCTTTTCTTGTGTGGTATTAATGGGAAGTGCAGCATGAATCTTACTCTTGTAATGGTACCTAATTTACAATCTGTTCCATTCACCCAAGTAAGCCAATTATTACCTGGGGATACCACTCTTCCAACAAAGCAACATTCCATTCCTTTCACAGAAGTGCCAGCCCAGGTTCCATGATTGTAATCTTCATAGTCCTGCAGCTTTCTCCATAAGGTGAAAGTGCTGCTGTTGAAGCCTCGCTGGCTTTTTATAATGGAAATAAATTGCACTGTGCTAAGTGATAACTAATGGATAACATTCCTTGAACTGATGTTTGAGTTCACAGCTGTACTGTGCAAAAGGCAGGAATATGTGGTATAGATAGGTGATGGGTTAGCTCTATCTTGGGTCATAGGGACTGTTGCCATGCCATTTGTCCCTTCGGCCCACTGACTTTCAACTACCCACTTGCATCAATCCCAACTTTTATTCTCTCATTATCATTAACTCCCCCTAGATTCTACCACTCACTTGCACACTAGGGGCAATTCAGTGGCTGGTTAATCTATCAACCCACACGTCTATTGGATGTGGGGGGTAAACCAGGATACCTGGGGGAAACACACAAGAGACTGCAGATACCAGAAATCTGGTCTCAGTCCACAACGCCGACTGTTCATTTTCCTCCATAGATGCTGCCTGACCTGCTGAGTTCCTCCAGCATTTTGTGTGCGTTTTGTGTCCACGGGGGAAACCCATATCCCATGGTTACAAGGAGAATGTACAAACTCCACAGAGACAGCACCAAAGCCAGGTTTGAACTCGGGTCTATGGTGCTGTGAGGCAGCAGCTGTACTAACTTTGCTGCTGTGCCATCTCTGCCCCCATGAAATGCTGGGGGGGAAAAGCTATTTTTTAGTATATTTTTTAATATTGTTATTCACAGCACTTGGGTATTCCTTGCGCATGAACTGGAGTAAATGAACAACAAATTTTTAGGTAGTCTTGAGCTCCTCATAACTATTTCCTTACCCCTGTATGTTTTCTTTTTGCAGCTTAGGAATATTTATGCTGGCCTCATGTATCTTGTTTGCGCAGTGAAATTCCACACTAGAACTGATTGATGTGATAGCACCTTGAAATTGCTCACTGCACCTCTTACTAAAAAAAAGTAAGTAATGGCAAGGTCCTAGCACGTGGTGTCCATTTTTGAAGTTTTTTTTACATAAAACTTATGAATATTCCATTTTGGCTGTGTGATATAGAACAATGTAACTTTGCAGTGCAAAGAGGAAAGTAACTGGGAGATTTTATCAAACTCTTTATGCTGGATAAATATTTTGAGGAGGAGGGAAGCAGTTTGAGTCGTACAGTACAGGAACAGGACCTTTGGCCCATCTTGTTTTTACTGACTTATACAAATCCCATTTACCAGCACTTGGTCTGTAGCCTACTAGGTTGTCATAATTCAGGTGTTCATACAGATATTTCTTAACTGAGAGAACCTGCCTCCACCACCACCTCAGGCAGTGTGTTCCAGATTTCTGGGTTAAAAATAATTTTCTCGGATTCTTTCTAAACTCTTGCTCCTTACCTTAAATGTATGCCCTCTGGTCTTGGGCACATCTGCCATACGAAAGGTTGCATGCTATCTATCCTATCTATGCCTCCTAATTGTGTATACCTCTATTGTGTCCCTACTCAGCCTCCTCCACTCCAAGGAAAATGGATCTGTACAATCTCTCCTTGCAACTGAAATTTTCTGTTCCAGGCGACATCCTGGTGGATCTCCTCTGCACCCTCTCCAGTGCAATCACATCCTTCCTATAATGTGGTTACCATAATTGCATACAATATTCCAGCAGTGGCCTAATCACAGCTTTATAAGGTTGTACCAAGAAATCTCTTCTCTTATATTTTATGCTGGGCTAATGAAGATAAGCATCCTGTTTGCTGTTTTCACCACCCTGTCTGCCTATGCACCAATGTCCCTTTGTTCCTCAATGCTTCCTAGGTTCTTGCCATTTATGATATTTGTTCTACCTTTACTTGATTCTCCCTCCTCAAAATGCACCACCTCACTTAGCAGAATTAAATTCCATCTGCCACAGTTCTGCTAAATTTACCAGCTGATTAATATCATTCTGTAGCCTAAGACTACCCTTCTCATCAAAAATAACATGACCAATTTTTGTGTTATTTGCAAACTTATTAAAAATACCTCCCTACAATTTTATCTGTCATTATTATACCACAGTACCAATGTCTGTGGTATGCTGCTGGTCACAGGCTTCCAGTCATGAGAGCAATGCTCCAACATCATTCTCTGTCACTGATTACCCTGCAAATTTTCAATCCAATTATTTTCATCATTTGTGCTAAAACCAGAAAACCTTCTTTAGCATTAATCTAAAGGCAAGAGATTTGAGCTTTACACACAAGGCTTCAGTTTACTGAACTTTGCTTTGACTTGATGGAACACTTGCATGAGCAAAAATGTGTTGGAATATTTTAATGAATGGAATTTGGCTGAAAATATCTGCTTTCCTTTTTATGTAATCCTTAAACACCTTAGAGCTTGTTATTCTTGAAAAGGGTCCTGGTGTGCCTGATGCACGATTGATGTATTTGTGTAGGTTCTGATGCAGATAGTGAATCAGATTTACTATTACTGACTTGGATGACGTGAAATGTGTTGTTTTGCGGCAGCAGTACAGTGCTAAGACATAAAATTACTAGAAATTACAAAAATAAATAAGTAGGAATAATGAGGTAATATTCATAGACCATTCAGATACCTGATGGCAGAGGGGAAAAAGCTGTTCTTGAAACATTGAGTGTGGGTCTTCAGGCTCCTGTACCACCTTTCTGATGGTAGTAATGAGAAGAAGGCATGTCCTGAATGGTGAGTGTCCTTATTGATGGATGCCACCTTGTTAAGGTACTGCCTCTTGAAGATGTCCTCTGGTGGTGAGGGTTGTGCACGGGTTGTGTCTTGTTAATGTACTTGCTCAATTGTCACTAGCAATTGGTTCTAATCATACTGTTTCTTGGTTCACTTCACAATATGAGTGAAATATCATGGGCGGTGTTACTTAAAGCTAATCTAGATTTCATAAAAAGAGGTGCATTGTAGCTGCAAGAAGTAAGAGTTTTGCAACAGTGTTGTTGCTGAAAGAATCTTGGTCCTACTTGAGTTTTTCTTGGTAGAGCGGAAGAGATGTGATTCATTTATAGTTTCTGGAGGCCCGTTAGACAAACTCTGAAGACAGCCAGAGCTTGTGGCTCCTATTATTGCTCATTGCTAGGGATCAAGTCCATAAGACCTGTATAAAGTATCTTGAGTAGTTCAGTAACCTTTGTATGAGTGGTCATGTCTGTTAACTCCACATCAAATGCCATACACAATCAACTGTGCAGGAGCATCAAAGGTCATAGATGTCCTAAACAAAAACTAACCAATAATCTCTTTCAGGGCCTGCACTTAACATTTTATGTGCTAGACTGCACTTTCACACACTTGGCATTGCTGCAAACCTCGCATCCACTTGCACACAAAGCCAGCTATTCAATCATATCAGCTACAGTGCTTAAATAGAATGCCTAAAATTCAATGACACAGTTGATGCAGAACAGTGTGGAACTTGCTCACTGTTGCCAAGTCAACACTATTATCACTTTGAGTGTCACTAATAATCAGAAACTCAACTGTACCCACCATATAACTATGGCTACAAGAGCAGGTAAGAGGCTGGGTATCCTGCAGCAAGGGACTGACTTCTGACACTTGAGCCTTTCCACCATCTGCAAAGCATAAATCAGGAGGGTGATGGAATAATCTCTATTTGCCTAGATGAGTACAACTTCAACCACGTCCAGGAAGCTGAACACCATCCAGGACAAGGCAGCTTGTTTAATTGGAATCCCGTTCATCGGCTAAGCATTTACTCCCTCCACCATTAGTGCATAGTGGTTTCAATGTAGTGAAGATTACTCAGACAGCACCTTCTCCTTTTGGGGGCAATTGGAGATGAGCAATAAATGCATCCTTACTGTGGACACGCAGATTCCAAAAAATGAATAAAAATCTGGCGGCAGTCATGAGTGCCAGACTGTGCCGTCATTGCTGTACCTATTTCTGAGGACAAGCTAATCATGGAGGTGAAATAATAGAAGCTGACAGTATTCTCACAGCTAATCCTCTTTGCATTTCATTTAACAGTCTCTAATATATTTAGCTTCAAATAGTAAAAGCTTGTGTCTACCTGCATTCACCCCTTTCCAGTCACCACAACCCTACATGTGTGTCTTTCTATTTTCAAGCAGCCATTGCTGTAATCTTTCTGGCCAGGGTAGAAGAGCACAAAGAATATGAAGATGAAAAATTTAGTCATTTGGTATCATGTCGGTATTGTCTTAGATACTGGTTCCATAGTTTAAAGGTCTGCATCTGTTGAATCACTGGCCACGTAGTCTCAAGCTATGACAGGAGAAGGATAGTGCAGGTCTCAGTTTATTAAATTGTGTGGCCTTATGCTGTGACTCAGTTGGCACAGCCTATTGAACATGCTGTCTTACAGCTGTCCTCTTCTAGACTACTGCTGCATATATTGAGATGATGTGGTTCAAAGTTGTGCCAGTGCTGCTTAAAACTTGTGTCCTGTAAGGACATCTTCAGTTCATTCCATACTGTTTAAGAAGCTGTCCATCAGCCATGCTGGTTGACCTATAGATAAAATAGACAGGCAAAGGCATGAGGGAGCTGAGTGAGTGGTTGATGTTTCTGTGCCATCATGTCATGCTTAAATTCTAAACAAAACGTGAGTTTTGTTCTCGTAGCCAAACCACTGCTGTGACAATCAACAGAAAAGGTCAAATGAGGGATTGTCAGTGAATGAGCAATTCGGGTTGCAGTGGGTGGATTTTGTTGGATGAGCTATTCACAGTCAGCCAACTAGAAAGGCCCTGTTTGGACTGCCTTTTCTGTTCCTCTTCAACTGCTTTCAGTTCCTCTGAGAGCAATGGCCCTGCCCTCACGATAGTGAGCTTGCAAAACTTTGAATCTTGATGCCCACTCTGGAGCTGCCCTGCAGGATGGTTAAGTAGTTACTCAATGGAAGCAATGTTTTGGAGTTTGAGTTGTCAGTTTGATTACGTTTTGTGTGGTAACATGGCATTTGTTGTGTAGAACCAAAGGAAGTCTTGGTGGTGCACAAAACTTACACAATGAAGACTTAATGAGGACATTCTTGCTGAAATGGAGACTATTCATGCATCTTCCTGCAGAGAACAACAGCCTGAATGAATGTGGCCTCTGTTGTGGAGCTGCCTTTCTGCCACCACCCTGCGTACACCGTCCTCTTCCCTCTGCCCGTAGCACATTGAGCTCTGTGTGCCCCTTGTTCATTTCCCAGTGAGGTGGTATTGAGGATTGTTTACTAATGCTGCCATGATTGAGAATGTCTGGTTTAGTAAACAAGTCCTTGAAATCAGGTTACAGTCTTTCGCCACCCACCACACCATTTTTCTGTTCACTTCGACTGTGTTGAAGAACCCTAGGAACAAGCTGAATGGTTTCCATGGCCAATTGAAGTTGAGTGCTGTTGAGAGGGCTTGTTTTGATGTTGAATGTCAATTTTGAATGTTCTGTTAGGAGGTCTGTGCTCCAGTGTTGCTGCCCTGGACTGGCATCAAATCAGTTTTATAAATCATGATGAACATTTATAAAACACTGATTTGGCCACAAACGGAATTTTGTATCTACTTCTAGGGTACTGAAGGATCTAGACAGAAAAGATAGGGGTGGAGGGTCAAATATTAGGGGACATTGGTCTTTTGCCATTCAGAAAAAGACTTGAAACTTTTCTTGTGAAGCAAATGGATAAGATTTAGAATGCCAGGGTAATGGTGGAGGCTGATTCAATTGTAGTGTTCATAAGGGATGTGGATAAATATATGAAAGGAAAAGAATTTTTTGGGTTATGATTAGAAGGTGGGGGAGTGGTACTGGCTCAATTGTTCTTGGAGTTAGCATGGAATTGACAGATGTAATAGGCACCTGTGCGTTAACCACTCCGCGACTTGGTAAAATTCAAGAGTAATGTATGGTGAGAAAAACCACTCAAGGTTCCTATTGCATTCTCTCAAAACAAAATTATTATCCTGAACATTAATTACTTAAGCTGTATGGAGACTGATTGATTATAATTTACTTGTTTCTTAATGGTTACTTTACATTTGCAGAATTCCAGTGATATGCCAGAGACCATTACAAGTCGAGATGCAGCCAGATTTCCCATCATTGCCAGCTGCACACTCTTTGGCCTTTATCTTTTTTTCAAAGTAAGTTTGTTTTGCACACTTTTCCTTTGCTTGTGCCCACCCCTCAGATTTGAGACTCTTAAAATATTGTATTTTGGGCCACAATGTTTGCTATCCTCATTTGTAGTAGCAGCAGCTGTTGTATTTTTGTCAAAGTAATTGCCACATTTTCTGTTTGCAGATATTTTCGCAAGAGTACATCAATTTGCTCCTATCCATGTATTTTTTCATACTTGGTATATTGGCTTTGTCTCACACTTTGAGGTACGTAATTCTTCCAACTATGGGGGGGAAAGAAATCCTGTTGAAGAAAGTTTTTTTAAGTAGTTATGTGTATATTCAGTTAACTGTCTTTCATAAATAATTGCTTTATAAAAATCCCTTGATTTAACTAGTATATTAGGGAAACATTGGGTGGAAAGATTCATGGGCTCTCCCTGATTTGTTGCTGTATATATCATTTAGCTATTTTATGGTCTGAGTATAGTATTGAATTTAGTTTGATATCTTTTAGATAAGCAATTAATTCATTAGAGAACTAATTTCTTAAGGTTGGACAAAGCCCATTTACCTGCTAATTCATTGGGGTAGGCCTTTCTTTAGATGTTTTGTAAATCTTACAGTATTTATTGTTCATAAAAACACTTTTTGACAAGAATTTGAGGCTGGTGAGCTATTTTGGAATGCTCATTTCATGATGAGTATTTGCTTCCCTGAAAGATCATATTAAAAATAGCTCCTAACAAATTGTAAATCTAAATGCAAAGAGCAATAAGTGTGCTGAAATGTATCTATTAAAATAAACCTTCAAATTTGAAAACAGTTCTGTTGTTCAAAAATTAAACTATAGAAAGCTGGTGTTTGAATATGTAGTATAAGTTAATTATGACAATTTCCTTGCAGCAATGGCAGGCTAATTATAGATTAATCCTGCAATAATAGCATTAGCACTGCAACTGACTGAATGGAATGCTGTCACTGTACACAATCATTAATTCGCTGTGCAGTTAACTGGTTAGCTCAAGATGCAAATCTTAAGCAAGGTAAAGGAGTGAACCATATTTTCAGGACCAGAAGGCATTTTCAAACTACTTAGTTATTTTTAGTAGTGAATCCCTTGGTGGATTACTGCCTGACTAAGTGCTTCCCAAGATTCTTCAATCCTGTAATGACATTTCAATGTATTGTGCCATGTACTTGATTAGAATTTCTGTGATTTGGGACTCTCCCACTTATTTGTTTACTAGAAGTGTGTTGTTGTAGGGGAGTAATTTCTGTTAAGATCTATTCAGCTTAAATTTTCATTGTCCGTCGTTTTAAAATAAAAGCAACAGAGCTGGAGGAAATCAGCAGGTCAGGCAGCATCTATGGAGGGAAGTGGACAGTCGACGTTTTGGGTGGAGACTCTTGATTTTAAAATGTATTAAAATAAGAATTTGTTGCATTCATGCAGTGAGTGTAGTTTGGAATTTGCTGTCATAATTGGCGCTGAGTCAAATCACTTGTCCTATTAACTGAATTTACTAAATGCAGATCGGCTGTTGTCTAATTAAATGGAAGTACAAGTTTAAGGGTCTCAGTAACCCACCCTTGTTGCTATCTCTCTCTGCCAACTTCCTCCAGCTGTATCAAAGAAAAGGCAAAAGACCTATTGTGTAATGAATTTTGAACATAGTATTTAGATTTGCTCATTTCCTGGGTCTGTGTGGGGGGGGAGGGCTTTCCTGCTCCTGATCTTGAGTAATGTTGTGTCCAAAACAGTTTGGTACTTGAATTACTATTTCAATACTTTAATTGCACAAGAACAGCAAGGGTGCCTTTTTTCCACTTTTTCCCCTCCACGTGGTAAGGAACCCAGAGACAAAATACAACAGCTGCTGGCAGCCTGAAATTAATATGTTGGGCATACTCAGCTGGTCAGATAGCCTCCGGAAAGTGAAATAGAGCTACAGTACAGGTTAATGACCTTTCATCCAAAACATCAAAGATCATCATCTTGAAAGAGTAACTCCACAGTGGCTTCCTGACTCGTATTTCCAGAATTTTCTGTTCAATACACAATATATATTTGTCTTAGGGGAAGGTAAACTGGAAGAAAGTAACTGATGTTCAGCTCCTGACTGAATATTTATTTTTAGAAGACTGCCACTAATGAAAAGCTTTCCTTTCCATGACATGCACTATGTACCGAGCATAACTATTGTGTCTCTAAAGAGGCAAAGCTAGAGCAGTGAGGTGAGAAATGGTCTCACTTATTCACTACGCTTAATTTCTTGACTTGTTCTTGTTCGTGATGCTGTTTTGATTTGTTTGCGAGCAGTTTTGAATCATAGATTTTAGGTTTATGCCTTAATTCAGGATTGCAGTAGATAGGCCGACAATTTGATGCAGTATTTAGGCAGTGCTGAGGGACTTTTGGAATGTATTTTTTAAAAAAAAATTGAGGTCCAATCAGTCTGTTTAATTGGATGTATAAGGTCCAAAACATCATGAAAACGGTTCTTTTCACGTCTTGCCTATAGTTTATCATTATCTACACCTGCGTGACTTGACATTTCTGTTTATAAAGATATGGCTTTAGTCAACTTATTCTCTTTGGTTAAGTAACTGATTAACTCAAAATTAACTTAATGTCTATGCGGTACTGTGGGCAATCTTTAGATTTGGAATTATGGAATATTTTAAGAAGATGGAACTATAAAATCCAAATTTCTTTTAATTATGACAAAACTAAACTTAATCAATAAATGTGCAAAAATGAACAAGTTTTTCTTATGGGTGACATATGGTTTTTGACTCCCATGTCATCTGAACTAGGCATGTTCCTGTATACTAGACCGTACACAAAACTGTGACAGTGCACCAAACCTTCCTGTTTCTCCTTCAGCCCTACCCTCCACAGCAGGGAAGAAGCCATTATCCTCAATGCAATTTAGCGGTTTAACAAGTTGGTGAAGAGTATTGTAATCTTCCTCTTGCATGCTTTAGCTTTCCAGAGCCATGTGATGACACTGATCAGGGCTGATGGTCCTCCAGCCGCTCTTGAGTGCCTTTAAATAGCTGATTGTGACCAATCTTAATCAGTTTGGTATTGGTGGAAATGGTGGCTGTAATTTGAGTGTCGTCGTCATGGCTATCCCTCGAGGTCGAGGATGATGGTCTTTGTTCCGTTGATCTATTTCTGGGCACTCAATTTGAGTGTAACCAGAAAAGACAATAGTGGCTGATAAGAAATTTAAGTGATTTTTGTACCTACATTAAAAACTTCTAATATTATTCTGCTTTTTCTGATAATTACTTATGGAACTCGAGCAAAACTTGGGAAACAAGGTGAACTGATTTGTTCTTTTGTTTCAGTCCAGCTATGAATAAAGTATTTCCTGCAAGCCTACCAAACAAACAGTACCAGCTGCTTTTTACTCAGGGAACAGGGGAAACCAAGGAGGGTGAGTTTTTATACTGCTTAATTCATTAACTAAGACTGTTTATCCATTAATTTGCTTTTTAAGTAAGAGGATAACATGATTCTTCAATGAGAACTTAGTGAGTACGAGTGCTCTAGTATTGGATTATCATGTCCTCCATGAGATTGCAAGGCCAAAAAGAAGGGGGATAATTGCATTACATTTTCTAAGGTTTTTTTTTGTTGTGGCTGCTATGACCAGTTTACTTTTCGTCCTTAAGTCGCAAATGTTGTTGCCCAAAACTGGAATATACGTTGTGTTGGAAGTAACTAGCTTTGGATCTGTGAGATCACATGGTTCCATTTGTTGAGGTGTGTCAGGTGGTGAGTGGCGGTTGGCCAGTCCAAAATGAGGTGGTTGCAATTGAAGTGATTGTTATGCCTGAAATTAAAAGCTTTCTTGATGGGGATTTCCTGTCCAAATACCATTAATACTCATCCTGAGAAAGTGGTAATAGACTTCAGGGTTGAGATCAACTTGCATTTAAACAAATATTTAAAGATTACAAAGAATGAATAAGCTTGGAATTAAAAGGCTGACATTATTTTAAGATAACCTACTAAAAGTTGGAACTCTTGGAATCATTGAAAAATGACCTACAGGTCAATCAATAATTAGTGGATGATTTTGGAGTTTCTGACCCTTAATGTTGTAGTATTAATAAGAAAAATAAAGGTGGGATTTCTTCCAAAAAGCACCAAGGAAGTACATGCAGTCTGCAGGTGGTAATAAGGTTCTGTTCTTGAGAACTGTTTGCAATTTGGAAATGAACAAAAATGGTGTGTGGGAGAGAAGCACATAAACAGCTGTGACAGGAGATTGAGCAGGCGTGAAAAAAGTGGCTGCCAGCTGACCTCACTGACTGAGTGAGTCTACTCAGCACTCCCGGCTCTGCTTGGTTTAGCCCAGCCCTCTGATTGTTGCAGCTCAGGTGAGGGGTGGGGAGAGAGAATGCATGGAAACACCCCATTCCCACCCACCAGCAAATCTATCCTACTAGCTTCCCAGATGCTCGCCCATATGTACAGGGTTTCCACAAATTGAGTGTTCGTAACACAGGGAGGACCTGTATGCAAGTTTTTCTTTAACCAGGATGTATTTATTTTTCTAGAAATCGTCAACTATGAATTTGATACCAAAGATCTTGTCTGTTTGGGTTTTAGCAGTGTGATTGGAGTCTGGTACTTACTGAAAAAGGTAAGAACAAAACAACGTTCTAAGTAATGATTTGTTGGTGTTGAATGATCCTTATCCATAACCATCCAGTTAGTGGAACAGGCACAGCTCAGCACAATACAACAGGTAATTGCCAGATTGGCCACAGTTTTATGCTGAACGTTCTGCTCTCATTGCTAGTTGTAATTAGGGCACAGTTAGTTTCCATGCTTCTGGGGGAAGTGTGCGTTTTGTTCTCCTGAAGTTTGTCAATTATTTATAAATGTAAGATCCCTTAAACCACCTTAATTTCAGCATCAGATTGTTTTCTTTTAATTATTCTGGGCTTGTCTTCACTTAGCTTTTTGAAAATCTACTATATGTTTTGACCTGTGTACCATGAAGAGTTGTGAAAGTGAAAATCATGGAACCTTGTAAGAAACAAATTGAAGCAACAAATAAGATGCTGGAGGAGCTCAGTGGGTGAGGCAGCATCTGTGGAGGGGCATGGACAGTTGACATTTTGGGTGGAGATTTATCATCTGGACTGAAGATAAGATATATCTTTGTTAGTCACGTGTACATCAAAATGCAGTGAAATGCATCTTATGCATAGAGTGTTCTGGGGACAGCCTGCAAGTGTCACCACGCTTCCAGTGCCAACATAGCATGCCCACAACTTCCTAACCCATACGTCTTTGGAATATGGGAGGAAACCGGAGCACCCGGAGGAAACCCATGCAGACACGGGGAGAACTTACAAACTCCTTACAGACAGTGACCGGAATTGAAACCAGGTTGCTGGTGCTGTAATAGCGTTAAGCTAACTGCTACACTACTGTGCCTGCCCTACACTACTGTGTGACGGCTGCAGATGATGGAATCTGACAGGAGACAAAGGTGGAGCATGGAATCAAATAAGAGGCCATGTTCCCATCTGCCTGCTCCACCTGCAGTGCTTTGTCGTCTCTGCCTGTCACCTCCCAGCCTCTGTCACTATTTCAACTCTTCCCTCCTCCATCTGCCTATCACCCCTCCTCACCTGAATATACCAATCACTTGCCAATTCTTGCTTTGCTCCTTCCCTTTACCTTTTTATACTGGTTTTCTCCCCTCTATCCTTCAGTCCAGCTGAAGGATCTTGATTCAATATCAACCGTCCATTTCCCTCCAGAGATGCTGTCTGACCCAGTGAGTTCCTCCAGCATCCTTTTTGTTGCTCTAGATTCCAGGATCTGTAGTCTTTTGTGTCTCCAAGAAACATATGACATTGAAATGGGTGTGGTAGGGAACTTGTGGAAATACAAATTGTAGGGAAACCTGGTGGGGGAAGTGGACTTGAGGTCTTGGACAGGCTGAGATCTTGCTGAATGAGCAACCATGTTTGAGGTGGTTTGCTTCTATTTGTTCTTTGAGTCCCTCATAAAATTGATTAAATGGCTTTCAATAATTTTGACCACTTGACAGCGACTGTTGTACACTGCCTTTGGTTTTTGTTTTCCGACATTTGCATTTGGGGCTACTGCTTGGAAACTTGGCTTTAAGCAACGTCTTGTAAAACTGAGTGCATGAGCTTGCACCTTTCAGTGAATGAAGGGCACAGGTAGAAGTAGAGCTAACAGGTCCCCTGTGGTAGGGTTGGTAGAGCTGTGGTATAATAACTTTTTAAAAGTAGGCTATTAATGCAAAAGTTTGGGTTTTTTGGGTCATTTAGTAATGTGATGTAAATCTCTAAGTCATTACTGCTCATTGTTCTCCTTTCATTCCTGTAACTGCCTGTGGGATTATCATAAAGGTAGAAAATTAGAATTCTGCCAAATCAACTAAAAGCATTGTAATGTGAATGTTCTAAATGTCTCATTACTTAACTACCAGTCTTCAATTATCCAGTATTTAAATATCTATTATTGGAAATTTGGATTCTGTGTACTAGTAAATTGTAATTGAATTTAAGGACTCAACAAAAATATCATTGGCGGTTATCCATAATGCACGTTCTGGTTTGAATTGTTTTGTAGTAGATGATTACCTACAAGGTTCATTTAATGCAGGTTTTAGGTTTTTCTTTTGATAGACTTGGTAATGGTGAATTAAAACTCTTAACTGAAGGGGATGCAGTATTTAATTCTGGGTGGGGATAAATCCACAATACAGACAACAATGGTCATTTGGATTACATTCCAGAGGTAATGATCCTGGAATTAGCTTTTCAGGAAGAAGGGGTCAGAAGCTATCAAAGTAATGCTGCCAATAAAGCTGCTGCTAATTTTTAAAACCAGAGTTCTGACTCGACGGTTGGTTTCATGCTAAGTACTCTTGATTACAGCGTTAGCTTAAATTAGAGTATAGTGAGAAATTTTGATTCTGATTGTGGTCCACAAGCTCCACCGATAGCAGTGATGTATTGTTGCTTGTCTCGTATGGAGGGGCTTAACACTGCCCAGACAACATTTGTAAATGAATTGGAACTGATTTGTATGTAGTTTTGTATTGAACTCCCTAGGCTTTCAGATAATATAGATGTGTTTGGCCTGCTTGAAAGAACCAAAAGTACTAGTATTTCAGCATCCTCCAAAACTGGCATTTGGACAAAATACTTGGATTATAAACTGCAGCAAACATCTTGTTGCAATGTTAATGCTTCATGCAGTCACCCATGTTTGACAGCAACTAACCTGACTTGTGAAATATTGCTTAACGCTGCTGACACCCAACGTATAGGTTATTGGGTTGATGAATGAGTAGGACTATTGCTTGTGTTTGAAGAGGGTTCAATTAAAACGTACAGCAGTATAGTGTCAAAAACATCCTGCTATTTCATGCATGTTCTGGCATATGATCATGCTTGTTTTTTAATTTTAATGATGTTTTCCTGTTGTATTGCAGCATTGGATTGCCAACAATTTGTTTGGATTAGCATTTGCTCTCAATGGTGTTGAGCTGCTCCATCTCAACAATGTGAGCACAGGGTGCATTCTCCTTGGTGGGCTTTTTATCTATGATGTATTCTGGGTAAGTGTGTTTGCTTCTTCCCTGATTCTGTTTCTCTTGCATCTTGCTTGGTGAAAGGAGCAAGTAGTCAGCTTCCTCACTTCAGCCAGCAGTCACCAGTTGAGCTCCACAGGCATTGACCAATTGGGTTACAAAGTCCGTGTGTCAACTTAAATGCAAAATAGTTTTAAAGCATTCTGTAAGGTGACATCTTTAAGTTGTTCTGCTCTCTTTTTCCTGTTCAATTACTTCTGATTCTTTGTGGAAATGTAGTGTATTTACAAGGAAACATTAATCAATTGTCTTTCAAAAGGTACACTAAACATTTAGGAGGGATCTGAGGAAACAATATTTAAAATGTATCTTTTAGTGGTTGTTTTAGAATATAAGAAATATAAGTGGGAGTATGGTATTCAGACCCTCATGCCTGCCCTTCCATTCTGTAAGATTAAGGTTAACCTTTTACTTCTCCGAAACCTTTCTGCATTAACATCGTATCCCTTCGTGCCCTTAATATCTAACAAAAAAAAAATCTCCTGTGATCTATTTTGAATATACTTTAACTGACCTTGCATCGGCCACTTGGTGGTGAATTTGAAAAATTCACTAATTATTATTTTCTCATCTTGTCTCTGTCCTGAGCGACTGAACCTTGTTTCCCCTGGCTGGGATGATTTGACAGCAACTTCACATCTACCCTGTCAAAGCCTTTAGGAATTCTGTATGTTTTGAGTAGATCTAATCTCTCTATGTATAACAAGCCCAATGTCACTCTGGGTTCTCTGAACCACAATAATTACCTGTACAGTAGGAATTAAACAACACTAAACCAAGTTCTATCTAGCTTGCTTGCAATCCTGGCAGTTGCATGTCATAGAGCAATACAACTGCTGGATAGTAATCAAATTGCTGACGAATGTTATTGAATCCCAATCAATTAGTCGACAACCCATCTAGTCGAGGACTGATGGAAAATTGAAATGTAGGAATTTTTAACAGCTTAGGCATCATCTGTAGCGGTAATGGAAATTGAGGGATGAATATTGTTTGGAACACTGGGGTATCTAACCCGATCAATCTTTGAAATAATGCCTTGGGAATCTTTTATCCCTTAAGGGAAGTCAGGGCCTTGGATAACATCCCATCTGACTGCAGCTCAAACAGTGTAGCAGTCTCTAAATACTGCATTTGGATGTCAACCTCAATTTTTGTACTTGACTCTCTGGAACCTACAACCTTTTAACTCTGGGGTGAGAGTGTTAACCAATTAACCATGGCTGAGTTCAAGGCCAAGCTTTAATTAGTCTGATAAAGTATATGTGGGGATCTAGTTGAATTTTCCGTATTGTAGGCAAGTGATGTTGTAGAGCCAAATTAGATTTTCATTTGTTTCTATTACAGACCAATTGCACTAAATGAAGTGATTTTTTGTTGTTGTTGTTGTTCAGTTACAGTAATAGTTCTTATCTAGATACCTTGTAATTTCCATGTAGTTATTTGGGATATTGGAGAATACAAATTGCATAGACACCTAGTTTGAGTCGTAAAGGGTTTGTTATGATATCATCCTTGGGTTACGGTAGTGGCAGTTAAACATAGGGCAGACTTCTGAAATTAAGATGCTGAACCAAATGCAAATCTAATGTAAAGCAAGGATTTTTAACGCGTGGTGTTAATATTTTTAATGTTACACTTTTCTAGTAAGACTCATTTTGCAAAGAGCTTTACTGTAATTTTTGTTTTTAAAACAGTGGCAACCAAGTTATTCCTAATTCAGTGTCGTTATTTTGGTTTGGGGTGGTAAAAGGGACTCAGCAGCAGACTGCAATAACTTGCCTCTTGGAGTTATTTAAATTGTTAAACTGGAGAATTAATGCAACCTTTAAATCTCTGCCTACAGGTGTTTGGCACGAATGTCATGGTAACTGTTGCCAAATCATTTGAGGCACCAATTAAATGTAAGTACCATGGTAGTGTATTCTTAATATGTGGAGATCACAATAATAAATACCATGGACAAATGCAGCAGCAGGTTAAAAGTTTTAAGTGATGTAAGGATTTGCTAAGATGTGACAAAACCAGTTCAAGCTCTACTTGGTTCAGCAAACTGCTTGCAAACAAATGTCAAAGACATCGCGATGTTTATTCCTTCTCTATGTAGCAACAAGAGTTGACAATTTAATGGTTGATGTAATCAGTGAATTACCAAGCATCATTAGACTGCTGGTTAGATAGCTGACTCTGTGCCTTTTTTCTTGAGTGCTAAGATACTTTGCATTGATCCTGTTCCCCAGGATGACTCAGAAGAAAATAAAGATTGAAACGTGAGGTAGCATTGCTCTGTATTTGAAGCCAAACAAGGCAAAGTTTATTTTCCCTTTTACAGTAAACTGGTGGTGTGTGTCTATGGGATTGTTGTTTCCTGCTGATGGTATCAGGTTCAAAATGATATCGGGCCCTGCTTCCACCCACCCTTCGCTTTCCTCCTTTGGGAGTGACTGGAAATTACATGCATTTAATGGTGAAGGTGAGATTCCTCTGTGAAGCTTCTGTTGTACATTAGTTTACCAGGATTCTGTCTATGCTGATAAACTTCAAATTATCACCATGTGATGCTCATGGTTGAGAATGTTCTTTGGAAGGCAGCATTCTTCGGTTGTTGTGGCAGGGTTTTAGCACTTGGGTTTAGCACTGCCTGAAAGGAAGGCAGTTTAGGGAAGTTTGGTTGAGTATCAGTGCTACAGTACTGAAATGGGGCCCTTTGACCCACCACGTCCATTGTGGCCACCAAGTACCTATCTATACTAATCCCATTTGCTAGCACTGGCTTGTAACCTTCCATGATCTTGTGTTTCAAGTTCTTATCTAGATACTTAAATGTTCTGAAATACCTGCCTCCATCACTCTTTCAGAATATAAGAGCAAGGAGGTTATAAAATATATAAATCGTTACGTAGGCCACAGCTGTGTGCAGTTCTAGTTGCCAGACCATAGGAAGGACGGGAGTGCAGAGAAAGTGCACCGGGATGCCAAAGCTGAGTTTATTGTTATATGCACAGGTGCAATGAAACACTTATTTGCAGCAGCATCACAGGCACATGGCATCATAAAAGCAGCATTCACAAGAAAAACACAAACACAATTTTTACAAGAGAGAACACAATTAGAACAAAAAAAACCAGTCCATTTTATCCAGGCTGTTGCCTGGGATGGAATATTTTGGCTGCGAGGTGATGCCGAATTAGCTGGGTTTGTTTTCCTCTAAGGCTGAGGGGTGACCTAACTGTGGATTACAAAATAAGGGGCATAGATAGGGAAGATACTGAGAAGCCATTCCCCTTAGCAGAGGTGTCTATAATCAGAACCATACATTCAAAGTAAGGGGTAGGAAAATTAGAAGGGATTTGAGTTTTTTTTTCATCTGAGTGAGACTTGAAATCTGCAAGTTCTCCCCGGCCCACCCTCCTCCCTAAATTCTTCAACTACAGTTTTCTTCTCTATAGTGGACACAGATGAGAAGTATTCATTTAAAACCTTACCAACAACTTGTGGTTCCAAGCGCACATTGCCATTTTGCTCCCTTTTGGGCCTGATTCTTTCCCTGATTTTAGGGCTATACAGTTATTCTACCTGCGTAAGCTTGACAAGTGGTACACTAGATAGATACCCTAGTGTAAAAGATGGTTGCTGCCTGAAGTCTTGACCAAAGCAGTAATCATTGTGATTCAGCTGATTGCTTCTTGTCAATGACCCTTCATCAGATGAAGGATTGTCTACTCTTTTTCTCTGAAAATGCTATCTGACATGTTGAGCTCTTCCAACATTTCTATTTTTTGTTTCAGATTTCCAGCATCTGCAGTTTTATTTTGCTTGAATAGCTCAGTTAATTGTTGGGCTGGTGGAAATGCCAGAATCATAATCAGTACTTGCAGAAGAAAAGTGAGAGAATTATTTGGGAGGCAAAAAGATGAGTAATTGATCCTCAAATTTAGTTAGTAAGGATGGTACCAAGTCTCTGATTTTCTTTTGTTGATGCAAAAAATGAAATCAATTTAAGTCATGCAGAACGTAGTTGTGTGTTTTTAATCATAAATCAAACAATACAACAATTACGCAATTCTTACAAGGTATAACTATTCTGATAAATATCCAAGTTGTATCAACTCAATCGTTACTTTTAAGTTAACAGTAAAACTTGTTACCCTGTGGCAAGGATGTAATCCAATCATTAGTTTATAACAAACACTGACAAGAAGGACATATTTATCCCCCTCTGCTTCACTAAAATTGATATTTACTTGCTGGTCAGTTTTACTTGGTCATTTATTAGGTGTAATGAATTCTTACACCCTTTGAAATTTACAGTTCAGTTTATCATGATTTTGAGGATTTCTCTGATTTCTGGAGCAAAATTATTTTAAGTTTAATGTGCATTCCCTAGAGGGAGCCCTGTCCCACCGGACTTGGGTTCAATTCCATTCTTGGATTTAAAATCTGCCTCGTTTTTTATAAACTAATTGTATTTTCCCAAATTTGGCAAAATTTTGCTGGGACAAAAAAACAGTTCTTGCACAGTAAAGGTGTTTTATCCTGTGACATGTTGTAAATTAAGTAAATTAAGCTTCTTCTCCCTCTTGGATTACTGTAGATAATTACCTGGCAAGTGCACATTTTTGACCAAGCAAAGTAGGCTTTTGCTATTAGTCTCTGAAACTTGTGAAAATAGTAGCTGTGCCAAGAACTGAAAGAGAACATGGCAGTAGAATTAAAGCATCTTCTGTGCCTATGGCTCCAAAAGTGAAGAAGAGAAATCAGTGCATTTTTCAATGAATTGGCTGTCTGTTCCTAGACCATGCACAAATATTTAATTCCCTATTTATGAATTTGTCATTTGTATCACATGTGCTGAGGTTAACCATTATAAGTTTGCATTGCTCTGGCAATTTAAGCTTGTTTTTGAGAGGCTGGAGTGGCTTAATCAGTACACACTGTTGGACTATTGGAAGTGCCACTTGTTGAAGGAGCTGTTTAAACCAAAGACACGACTGTTCTCCAACATAAAGGATCCGATGGCACTATTTTAAAGAGTATAGAGAATTCTCCTGTGTCCTGGCCAATATTTGCCCACCAACAAGATCAGAACATAGAATATGATCATTAGATATGCAGCAAGCTCATATGTTGGTTTCCTGGGTTAAAAGCAGTGACATTTTGGGATGTCTTGATAAGGATGTGAAGAACTATCTAAATGCATGTGTTCACTTAATGTTTTAAAACAGGATAGATTGTCACAAGACTGAACATAGACATGTGGAATCCAATCGTGGATAAAGTATTTTTGTTGTTAAGTAGGATAATTTTGCATTTAATAATCAGCAGGGTAAAAGGGTAACTAAGTACTGTAAATGAGTGAAGGTGATTGGAGTGTACTGGTTTTTGTTGAAAAAATTCCTTAAAAAAAAATTCATGTTTTGCCATACATTAGAGGTAGGGAAATTATTGGAGAAAGATTCTTAGGAACAGAATTTACTTGTATTTGGAAAGGCGTGGACTTGTTAGGGATAGTGAGCGTGGCTTTGTTGGGGAGATTATGTCTCAAGCTTGAGTTTTTTGAGGAGTTGGTGAAGATGATTGATAAGGGTAGGACAGTGGATGCTGTCTTGATGCACTTTTGTAAAGTCTTTGACAAGATTCCTCATGGGAGACTGATCTAGAAGTCATATGGGATCCATGGTGAGTTGGTAGGTTGACTTCAAAATTGGCTTGGTTATAGAAGACAGGGTTGTGGTGGGAGGGTGTTATTCTGACTGGAGGACTGACCAGTGGTGTTCCGTAAGGAACCGTGCTGGGACCTCTGTAATATAAATCTGAACGATTTGGTAGGTGGTCTGATCAGCAAGTTTGCAGGTGACAAAAATTGGTGGAATTGCAGGTAGTGAGTAAGGTTGTCAAAGCATATGGTAGGATATAGATCAGTTGGAATTTGGGCAGAGAAATAGCAGATGGAGTTTAATCCAGACAAGTGTGAGGTGGTGCATTTTGGGAGGTCAAATATAAGAGTAAAGTATACAGCAAATTGCATGATCCACAGGAGCATTGATGTACAGAGGGATCTTGGGGTGCAAGTCTATCGTTCCCTGTGGCAACACAAGTGGATGGGGTTGTAAAGGTGTACGGCATGCTTGCCACCTTTGGTTGGGTCATTGAGTACAAAAGTTGGCAAGTCACATTGCAGCTGTGTAAAACTTCAGTTTGGCCACATCTGGAATATTGTGTGCAGTTCTGGTCGTTGCATTACAGGAAGGATGTGGAAGCTTTGGAGAGGGTGCAGAAGAGGTTCACCAGGATGTTGCCTGGATTAGAGAGTATTAGCTGTAAGGAAAAGTTGGACAAACTTGGATTGTTCCCACTGGAGTGTAGGGAGCTGAGGGGAGACCTGAGAGAATTGTATGAAATTATGGGAAGCATAGATAAGGTAGCTGGTCTGAGTCTTTACCCCCAGGGTGGGAATATCAAATACTAGAAGGCATAGGTTTAAGGTGAGAGGGGGAAAGTTTAAAGGAGATTTGAGGCAAGTTTTTCTTTACACAGAGGATGGTAGATGCCTTGAATGTGCTTCCAGAGGAAGTGGTAGATGGCAGTGTTTAAGAGGCATTTAAACAGACGCATGAACAAGCAGGCAATAGAGGGATATGGACCTTGTGCAGGTAGATGAGATTGGCATTGTGGTCAGTACAGATGTCATGGGATGTAGGGCCTGTTGCTGTGCTGTACTGTTCAAAGTTCCGTACCTGGGTCAGGAGGCTGTTTATTACATTCTCAGTGGGGATGTATTGAGGAACCTTTGCTTTAAAAACTTAGCTTCACGTTACTTTTTCTGCAATTGTACATATTCCGTATCTTTAAAATATCACTTGCACCATTGTGATAAATGGTATTAAGCTTTGCAGCAACATTTTGGAACCTCTGTCTGTTTCCTCTGAAAGCAAAAAGGGGGATGAATGTTTATAAACAGACCTTGTTTTTGATCAGTTTGGCCAAGGTGCTAGCCTGCTGCTTACCAGAGCAGCTGCATGAGAACAGAATTGTAAACTGTCAGCATTCCCCTAGCTGGTGGTTGGATTCCAGATGGCCTGCGGTTGGGCGGTATCACTGTGCACAGCACGAACTGGAATGAGATATACAAAAGCAAACATTCCTGTTGTAGGCTGCAGGACATCCCAGCTGCTCTGTGTTTATGCAGTCTGGCACTGGAATGCACCTAAAACATTGTGAAAGATTGTTCCCTTTTTAAGAAGGGCCACCCCTGCTGCCACACTTCTCACTGCACCAACTAAAGATGCTGGATTGTGGTTTGAGCAGACTGCGCAGGCAGCAGTAGTAGTTCTCTGACAATTCTCTCAAAATGGTTCTTTGTGGTTAGACCTCAATGATGAGCATTGACAGTGGGTGTGAGGGGAAGGGAGAGCATCACCTACGCACAATATTTTAACTCTACCTGACCCTGCTAGGAGACTTGCCATTGAGGAAAACTCTTTATATTTTCTTTCCTTCCTTCCTGAGCTTTCTGTTTCAAGGTGTTATGGGCCAATAGTATCTCCCCAGCTTTCCTTTTTCTTTCCTGTTCTCTGTAGAGATTGGATAGTAATGTTCTTTTTGTTTGTTTGTTTTTTAGTGGTGTTTCCTCAAGATCTTCTTGAGAAAGGACTTGCAGCCAATAATTTTGCAATGCTTGGCTTGGGGGATATCGTCATTCCAGGTAATTGAACTTGCATTAAGGGGATTCAGTATGTTTAATAGCTGCTCTCAATTGAGCACATGCTCTGAACAATTGGCCTAAGTGTGCTGGTGTCCAATGCCATGTGGTCTTCAATTTTAATGAGCCCAAGTTAGCTCATGTTCCTTTAGCAATTCTTGTCATGTGTCATTTTAAGGGTACAAGTATAATACCTCTCTCACTGGGTATTATACTTGGGTATCACTGATGTTACATTGGGCCAGTTGCCAATCTGATGTAGGAGAATATCAAAGGAGAGGTTTGGAGGCCACTGGTCATAATGCTTAGGTTTATTGTTTATTAACTCTTCAAGATATGGACATCAACCTAGTGGCCAACAATTATTGCCCATCTTTAGTCCCTGAACAGGTCATTTCAGAGGACATTTAAGAGTTGCCCATGATTTTGTAGGTCTGGAATCACACAAAGGCTGTAAGTGCAGTAGATTTCCTTCCCTGAAGTCTGTCAGTTAATTAGATGGTTTTTTTTTACATGTTGATGGCTTTGTGGTCAGCATAACCTATGGTGTCTGATGTTGTTTCTTGGACTTCGTAAAAACTTGACAGCTATATTATCAGGCGAGAGAGTATGCCTATCAAGGCAGATTAAATAGGTGAGATAAGGGAAAGATGAAGGATAGTGAATATGATTATAAGGATTGATTGGATAGACATAGGGGAAGGTATGTCCAGTGGCTGCAGTGTTCTTTAATTTGTATAACATCAAGTACAGTGCAACCTCTATGATGTGGGTATCAGACAACTTTTACACCAGCACGATAAGCAAAACTAATGTTACTTAATTTTGGAAACCCTCTTCCTTTAAAGATCTGCACCTCCCTTCCATTCCCCACCTCATGGCTCCATCTCCCAGTACTCTCACCCAACAGCGAGAGAGAGAGAGAGAGTCGCACACAGAACAGATTTATCCCCAACCTCCAGTTCCATTCTCTCTCATCTGCTTTATCATCCTGTATCCACAGCTGCAATTTGCAAAACAGATCCCCAGTGCAGGATTGTCTGTGCTTTTCTGGGACCTATTGCTCCTCTTAGTATTGCCAATGTCAGAGAGACTTCCACAAATTAAGGACTATTACATTCTACTAGGAATTATACTGCCTTCGTGTGACCCTGGAATAACTAGCATAGCCTAGAGCATTGGAGCCATAAAATCCCTCTTATCTCTATATAGCAGGAGATAGATGCATCAAGCCTCTCCCCAGAGATGGGTTCAACAGGCCCAACTTTCCTCTGGAGGTGGGGTTGGTCCCACATCTCCTGCTTCTCCTGTCTTCCTTATGATTCCACATTTGCCATAACTCTGTTCAGTTATTTAATCCATTAATTTCTTTGTTAATTTAGTAGACTAGTGAAGTTAATGAAGCTAGAGAACACAACATAATGTACTACTGTTTGGCAGACTACAGACTTTGCTGTCTGTTGCAAGGAAATAGAACTCTTCCATGTTGGAGGAAGTGATAATAGCTGCTGTATATCTGAAACTGGCAATATAATGAGGCATGTTATGCAGTCATGATAAATCCAAGAGGGAATTCAGGAGAAGCCTCTTCGCTAATGGAGTTGTTGGAATGTAGAACTCATTATAAAGGAACAATTTAGTACATTTCTGACTGGAAAGAGACCTAATTTTTTTTTCTCTTTTAAACTTAGGCATCTTCATTGCCCTTCTGCTTCGTTTTGATGTGAGGTAAGCAGCCTGAATATATGAATGGAGTTATATGTGACTAAAATTTAGATAATGTTGATTCTGAAGAGTTTTGACAATGCTAATCAAACTGCACTAGTCTGTCAGTAGTGATTAAGTAGCAGAGTCGTCAAGGAAATTTTTTGTAGCTCAAGGGATAGAAATTACATATGGGAGTCATAAATTAATGGAACTGTGTGTGTTCGTCTAGTTATTTGGAATAGGTGGTCTTGTAATGTTGGAGATGTATAGTTAAATTTTCCATACCTTTTTTGTTTTCTGATCCTAGATTCCCTTGCACTGTTAATTTTCCCTTTTTCCGTCATTCTTTCTCTATCTCTGTTCCCGAAGTGAAGGTATTGATATCTTTGTGTAGTATGGCGTCATTTGGTATTTTGTCCATGTAGTGACTGTTGAGTAAAGTATCTCAGTTTTATTCACACTATTGCATATTTGCAAGGATTGCTTTCCAGCAGCTGGTTTACTTCAGGCATTTTTGTACCTGCAACTCAGCTTCATCCTGATCTTGATGTGAGACTGGTTGCAGTGTCATCCAGCCAAGATCCTTAAACGTGACAAGGTGGAGACCTTCCCACTCTTGCTGGCTTTCTGCTTAAAACTATTCTGAGCTAATTGTAGGTTAAACAAGTACTCCTAGTTGCTGTATCTGCTTTTGCTTGTAGATGCAGGGGAATATTGAATTGTATAAAATGGTAAAGAATAGTGTTTATCCTGGTTTTGAATTTGACTTTTTTTTAATTTCATGTTTGTGGATTATCCGTTGAGTGTGCTAATGAGATTCTTGGATTGAAGTTTGGATTGATTGTCATTTCAAATTAAAATCCTGCTGTTGAAATATTGGTATGATGTACAGAAATTGCCAAGCTACCTTCTATTTCTTTCCCTTTCTGAACCAGTTTGAAGAAGAATAGTCGAACGTACTTCTACACCAGCTTCTTGGCTTACGTCTTTGGTCTTGGACTTACCATATATATAATGCACACTTTCAAGCATGCACAAGTGAGTTGTCCTTTGTGGTTTTAATATTGTTTGTGCTTTGATTTGAAGTTGCTCTTTACTGGTTTTGGAACCAGTTACAGAACGAGATGAATCATCGTGCACTCATCTAGGTTACCAAAGTCTAGTGGTTCTCACTGTTATGTAGCTCTAGAGCCCGATTCAGAATCACTATTAACCAAAAACGTTGCATGACTTCTATATGGCCTGTGCATACCCCACCAAGTGCACAATCATATTAAATGTATACCTATAAATATAGCCAAATCCTTTTGAAAAATCATCCAAAATTTTCAGTGCAATAAAAAAAATAAACTTGACAAATTTATCTATTACATGTGCACCCACAGCAGTGGTATCTAATGTCCACAATGGGAATGCATGTGATTGTTTAAAGAACTTTAATTGGTGTCCTCGTGTTAGTAGTATATAATGGGAAATGTAATAATTGTACTGTCTGTAATAAAACTTCATATTCTTCCATAGAGGTTGGTTTGAAAAGTTGCAAGCTGCGCATCTAAAGCCACATGTGGCTAAAGAGCAGCTGTATAGTCCTTTTGGGGAAAGAAATCTGTCATTCTTACTCAATTTGGCCTGTGACTTCAGACCCACAGTGATGTTGTTTCTTAACTGTCCTCAAATGAAATAGCAGTTAATATCTCAGATCAAGAGTAGTTGGGAGTGGGCAATAAATGCAGCCTTTTTTCAGCCAAGCCCACATCCTGAAGATGACGAGGTACTTCTATTCGCTTATCCCATGACACCGTGCAACTATTACTTTGCAACAGTCTCCAAATGCTGCTTTTACTCCACTCTGATGCTGTCAATAATGCTTAAAATGGCTTGATACAGCTTGTGCATTTAAAATTTCCATTCTACTTAGCTGTTGTTTGCTTTGTAAATTTTGAAAATTTTTTATTCTTGCTGTGGTACAGATGTTGGACTTTTAAAATCTGATAAATAAGCTAAAGTTTCATCCTGCAGTATGTATGTTTTCAGTGTTTGATTGTTTAGGTGGCAATAATCAAGTCTTTTGCAATTTGCTTTCTAATATTTGGTTGAATTTTTCTTTGTTTCTCTTCCCCCCCCCCCCCCCAACCCCAACCCCCCAACACCTCAGAGGAAATAGAAATAAGTAATAAGAAGACCTTTTTGTAATAATTTGCCACTTACACTCCCAGAATTTATTGGTGAAATCTAATTTTAAATGTCCAACATGTCCATATGCAATGCCTTATTGACCCAAAAGTTCCCAAACTGTATAAAGAAAGCAATCAACAGCAGTTAATGGAACCCCCATGATTTGTGATTTTTCAGTTTATATTTTTTAAAATGTTTTAAAGGTGTGTGGAATATATTTTCTACATTATAGAGAAATGTGATTGAATCCGTTCTGGAAATACATCAATTCTTAGCTCCACTTCATTCATTCCAAAGCGGCAATATTTAGAAAATTTGTGCAGTGAATCGTTTGACTTCCTTCTAAATGTATATGCACGTTTTACTTGTCAGCCTGCTCTACTGTACTTGGTACCTGCTTGCATTGGATTCCCAGTCATTGTTGCTGTGGTTAAAGGAGAACTTACTGACATGTTCAGGTAAGAATTTGGATTGAACTATAGTAACTGATGATTTTCAGCTCAATATTATTAATGTGTCTTGGACTGAGACTTGGTGCTAGGTGCACATGTTTGCTATTGATATCGTATGCAATTATAAACTGCCCTTCTGCAAAACTACTTATACCATCTGACTTAGTCAGGATTTGCTTTCACCCATGGAAAGCTCATAGATAGTACAGTAACTGCTGCTCCTCCCTGCTATCAGTAGCAGCAAAAGCAACCTTTGCAAACAGTTTTCATGGATTGGAGAGCCTGAAACCAAATGTAATATTCTTCTGCCACTCTATACTGTATTCCTGGTTTGTATGGATCATTTCTGCATTCTGTGGTACATTTGTCTTAATAGTACATTACACAAGTAACTGTGAAACAATAGTTCAGTGACTCAATGCAGCCAGACCTGGACTAAAATCAGGATAATATCTGGTTTATAATCCTGCCTTGGCTAGTGTCTCTCTGGTGACAAGAAGAGCTTTATGATTGTCCTTGCTCTCTCGATTTTAGGAGTGGAAAGATGTTGAAACATCTCGCTCTCGCTCTCAATCCTTTCCTGGACCACCCCCTTGAGTCTGTGAATGTGATTGAGACCTCCTTCCTGCTCCGAAGGAATACCCTCCATTGAGAGTATTCAGTTTTCTTTTATTTTCCTAATAGCCTCTGGGATAAATAAGTTATGTTAAACTGGATGTTTATTGATATCTGTTTCTATTTGTTAAATTTTATGAGTCTTGCAGCCGACTGAATGGGGAAAATAACTTATACTAGAGTACTGAATGTTGAAATATAGGAGAAATGCAGTTGAATGTGTTGGAATGTATTGAATTATGTTTAAAATTTACTGCTTTATGGACAAAATTCCACCAAAGGTAAGCTTTGAATGAACTTGATTAGTACATCTAGAACAGTTGATTTCCCAGTTGAGGTTAAGACTATTAAAAGAAACTGCTTCAGTGATGTGTGCATACAAAACGTTTAATCACCAATGGATTTTCTGAACATGCAGTACATGAGACACTTGTGAGCAAATAACATTCATAAAATGTTGGTTTCCAAAGTCATGATGTCAGTTTGGTGAACGTTTCAAAGATCAGACGAACTCCAGCGATCACCCCTCTCTTATTCTTAAATTCTACCCAGATGCCACATTAGCTGATCCCTCCAGGAGATCCTCTCCAAGTACTGTTGTACAGTAGTGCCACCCCTCCTATTTTGCATTTCCCTCTGTCACATCTGAAACTTCTATACCTAGAAACATTAAGCTGCCAGTCCTGCCCTTCTTTCAATCCAGTTTCTGTGATTGCAGTAATTTAATTCCAACTGCTGATGCATGCTCCAAGCTCATCTGACTTCCCCGTGAGGCTCCTTGCATTAAGGTAAATGCAGTTCAGTTCTCCTGTGCTCCCTAACCCATCTGTCTGCCCAATGGACTTGCTTGATTTCTACATTTTCTCCCCACCTGTTGTACTGCAAATAACTTTCCTACCCACTGCCAAATTGTTTTAAACACTTCTGTGTGTCTTGCTCCTCTAACCATTTTGATTTATGGTGTTACTCCCATCACAAGTTTCCTAATGTTCTGGCTCATTCATTAGTCACTCTAAAAGCAAGTTACTTAAGTAGAATAGAGTGGAATGTAAAGCTAATTAAAATTGCCTGGGTAAATGAAGAAACATTTGCTGAAGTTGCTGTTCCCAGTTGCTACACAGCAGTTGCTCCACTAGAAGTGCCTGTGTACATCTAAGGGAGGATATCATTAATTTAAAAAGAAACAACATAAAATGCTAGAAGAACTCAGCAGGTCAGGCAATATCTGTGGAAAGAGAAACAGTTAACATTTCAGGTCAAAGACTTTTCATCAGGACGCCAGGTTTCAGTAGGCTTGTTGCTGCTGTCTTCCACAATCATAATTTTCACATGGAATAGGAAAAAAAAACACTTGCCTGAGAAATTGGTGCTTTTAAAAATTGGATTAGCTCCACACTTGGTAAGAATCTTTCTTTAGGTGAACCTGTAAGAGTTTGATCAACCACTGGAAAGAGTGCAGAAAAGATTTGAGGATGTTGCCAGAACTTGAGGAACTGGGTTATGGGGATGGGCAGACTAGGATTTTTTTTTCTTGGAGCGTAGGAGATTGAGGGGTGACCTTCGAGAGGTGCATAAAATCATAAGGGGCATAGATAGGATGAATGCTTTTTCCCAGGGAAAGGGAATCAAAAACTAGAGGGCATAGGTTTAAGGTGAGAGGGGAAATATTTAATTGGAACCTGAGGGGCAACTTTTTCATCCAGAGGGTGGTATGTATGTGAGATGAGCTGCCAGCCGAAGTGGCTGAGGCAGGTACAATAACAGCATTTAAAAGACATGTGGACAGGTACATGGATGGGAAAGGTTTAGAGGGATATGAAGTCAAATGCAGGCAAATGGGACTAGTTGAGATGGCAGATTGGGCCCAAGGGCATGATTCCACGCTTTATTACTCTGTCTCTAAGATATTAATATCATGCAAAAAGGTGCTGCCCCATTAATTCTCCTGGGTTGACCGTCATTAGTACTCAGATGGCCAGCTGCAAGGTGAGGTTTGTCTGAGTGTTCTCAGGCTGTGGAACAACAACCATACCAAATGTACACCTGCTTAAACTTTGATGTTCAATTAATCCAAAGACACAGCCACAGTTAATGTGACCTTACTACAGACCTATTGCAAACACCTGAAATTCAGAATGCAGCTGTAAAGCAGGGGGAAAAAAAACACAGACATGTTTTTGTTCCTCAAACAGCACTATGGCCCAAAGCCATTCTATTTTTGGTGTGTTTTTTTTGAGAGAACAGAATATCTGAAATCCCAGTGAAAACATTACAGGATAGCAGGAACCTCTGTAAAGGGGATGACTGTGTTTAATTTATAAATGGGAACTGGGCAGTTTGACTGTAAATGTGGAACATTCAGTTCTCATTTAAAGAGTTGGTTAGAGTCTTCAGATATCATGGGAGATGATCTCATCTATAGTATGCTTTTGATACCTCCACAACTGTGTCTCTTGTTTTTCTGTCCTGGTTATTTTGCAAGATTGATTGGCATTGCCCATATTTTAAATTCATCTTGGCTGGTCCATCAGAACAGCTGAGAGTAAATTTTATAAGACTTGAATAATTGTCTCTTTCATCCAATGCCTTCATAAAGTACTGGGGTGCAACTATATTTGTACAAAATAGAGTTCCATTCTGGCTGTTGGTCTTTGCAACAAAAGGAATGGTGATTGTCAAAAAAATTGCTGTTCAGTACTTTTATGAAAGAGATTGCAGTTGTGAGCAATTGTACACTTTAGTTTTAATATTATGCACTCTATTCCTTTGTCCCCATGCAAGGTTCAGTTGGATGCCTTGGACCTCAAATTGAGGTCCTGCCTGACTGCTCTGGCTGTAAGAGACTCCATTAGCATTAAAGTGCAGGGCAGGTTACCTGGTGCTGTGCCCAACATTTACAATTTAAACATTTTAGTGCAGTTAGTTCATTTGTTTTGCTGATGTTTTGGACCTTGCTGGATGCAATTGGCTGAGTACTCTTCCTCCATTACAGCAGTGGCTACTCTTCAGAAATAAGTATAGGCTATGAAATACTATGGGGTGTCCTAATGCAGTGAAAGGCATTAAGCTTTTCTCTTTTGTAGATTGTTTTAGTACAAGAACCATTAATATGCTTTCTTTGGGGGGGGGGGGGGTGGAAATAAATGCTGGACCAGCTTTCCATTCATTTGATATTTTTAGATTATCATATTCCAAATTGGGGAGGTAGTGGGAGAGGTTCCTGGTGGTTAACCTGTAACTCAAAGTTTGTGGATTCAATTTTTAATGAGTACATTGGCTGCATTAATGACCTTTTGAAGAAAATTAGCAAAATCTGCTTGATTTTTGTGGATTGATGCTTTTTTTATGCTTAATGATTAAGCAAGGCACATGGGATATTTGACTTTAAAGTGCCTTAGAATAATTTTCTAAAAGGGCTTGGCAAATGTCCAAGAGTGTCATCTGGTTGCTTTATGTCCCATTACTCTTGTTGTTGTCATCGCTTGCTTATTGTTGTTTCCTTTTGAGATCAGTTATTCTTGATGCTCCAATTTTTCCTCTATTGTACATTTTGTGCATTTGTTTTGACATCACTTAGGAAATCAATGTACATGTAAGCTTTGTGCTGGTAAGTGTTCTTTGATCCTGTTTGTTCTGAACATTATTGGGAGATGTCCCAAAAAGCAGTCACTTTATGTAGAAAAATCTCCTGCATTGATCTGAAAAGGAAATTGTTTCCCTTGAGAACTAAATTTTATAGTTTTATTTAACCTTCAACCTTGGTCCTTTCAAAGAACAGACAGGATTGTTTGGGTCTCGTGTCCACATGGCTATTCTTCATGCATGTGCCTTTGTGTTGATTGTTATACTGCTAAATTTTGGTTATGAAGAGACCTGCAGCCACGCTTGGTTCAATTTATTCCACTGACATCTGCCCTCGAGTTGCTAAGTAGTCAGTAGTGAGAATCTGACAGGCTATCTTTAAACCTTGCCTAACATACTGGGAGTACCTTCATCTGAAGAACAGCAGTTTCAGAAGGTGGCTCACCCCACTGTCCCAGGGTAATTACAGAGATGTGCAATAAATTCTGACCTTGCAAGTGATTCCTGTAATCCTGAAAAAAAGAAAATTGTGGTAATACCCAGCAAGTCTGACAGCATCTGTGGAGGGAGAAACACAGTTAAGGTCAACATATTTTCATCAGAATTGGGGAAAAATTTGAAATTTCATTTGCAGAGAAAGGATAAAATAAACAAGAGAAGGCCTGTAATAGAGCAGAGACTGAATGAAATTGGTGATGGTGATGACAGCTGAAATTGGGTGGTGAAAGGCATGTCTGGAAGAGGTATAAATGGGAACTGATTTTGAATTTGCATTACCCACTAGTTGCAGCCTTGTCATATTGTGAATGTCAGCATCTTAAAAGTTTGACCCTGTTTGATCCAACATTAAAGGAACAAAGGACTATAAAGATGGGAAACTATTCTGAATGCATTTAAACAGGATTTTCAGTGGTCAGTGTTTTGCTTGCATCCTTGGTGGGGGAGAAATGGGAGGTACATAGAACACTGCAGCACAGTACAGGCCCTTCGGCCCACAACGTTGTGCTGACATTTTATCCTGCTCTAAGATCTATCTTACCCTTCCCTCCCACATAACCCCTTATTTTTCTATCATTCATGTGTCTATCTGAGTCTCTTAAATGTCCCTAATGTATCTACCCCCACAACCTCTGCAGACAGTGTGTTCCACACACCCACCACTCTGTTTTTTGGAAAAAAAATTGCCTCTGACATTCTTCCCTCCCCCCCCATACCTTCCTTCAATCACCTTAAAATTATGTCCCCTCGTGCTAGCCATTTTCGCCCTGGGGAAAAAGTCTCTGTCCACTCGATCTGTGCCTCTTATCATCTTGTACACCTCTATCAAGTCACCGCTCATCCTCCTTCTCTACAAAGAAAAGCCCCAGCTCGCTCAACCTATCCTCATAAGACATGCTCTCCAATCCAGGCAACATCCTGGTAAATCTTGTCTGCACCCTCTCTAAAGCTTCCACATCCTTCCTATAATGAGGTGACCAGAACTGAAAACAATGCTCCAAGTGTGGTCTGACCAGAGTTTTATAGAGCTGCAACATTACCTCGCTGTACCTTTTTATTTTTAAAATAAAATCTCTTGTTGAATCATATTGAAATTAACACATCATTGTTGTCAGGGCTGGGACTTCAAGTCATCTTAAACTCCTGAATAATTGTGTGTAAGTGGTTGCTCAGTTGCAAAGGAAAAATTTAAAATCTCTCTGTATCTAGCTTCCAATATAAATATCAGACAGTAGGTAGCTATAAATTTTCTTGGTTCCCTCCCACCACCACATGTTCATTCCAGAGAAATAAAGCAGAAAGCCTATAGAGTGGGGAAAATGCTGGAATCCATTATGAAGTAGGTGATAGCAGGATGTTTAAAATATCATAAGGTTATCAAGCACGGTCTTAAGGGAAAATCATGCTTGACAAATTTGTTGCATTCTTTTGAGATTATAACTGGGTAGTAAAGGAGAATCAGTGGATGAACTGTATCTGGATTTCCAAAAGGCACTTGATAAGGTGCTCCATTAAAAGGTTCCTGCACAAAAAAAAGTTAATGGGGTCAATTTATTAGTCTGGAGATCTAATTGGATCTTTTCTGGCAGGCTGGAATCAAGGAGGATGTTTCTCCTGCTTTGGGGGTGGTGGTGGGGGGGAGCAGACACTTTTTCACTTGGGGAAGTGAACCTGTGGAATTAACCACCACAGAAGTATTATTAACCACCATGGCCGAGAAAGCTCACCAGCGCCTCTACTTCCTCAGGAGGCTAAAGAAATTTGGCATGTCCCCATTGACCCTCACCAATTTTTATTGATGCATCACAGCTTGGTACGGCAACTGCTCTGCCTGTGACTGCA
Source organism: Pristis pectinata (assembly GCF_009764475.1). Classification (NCBI taxonomy): domain Eukaryota; kingdom Metazoa; phylum Chordata; class Chondrichthyes; order Rhinopristiformes; family Pristidae; genus Pristis; species Pristis pectinata. The sequence continues at coordinate 38,531,858 of NC_067420.1, forward strand.
AGAAACTGCAGACAGTTGTGGACTCAGCTCAACACATCTTGGAAACCAGCCTCTCCTCCATGGACTCTGTCTACACTTCTCACTGCCTTGGGAAAGCAGCCAGCATGCTCAAATATTCCACCTACCCTGGACATTCTCTCTTCTCCCCTCTCCCATTGGGTAAAAAGATACAAAAGCCTGAAAGTATGTATTTACCAGGCTCAAGGATAGCTTCTGTCCTGCTGTTACAAGACTATTGAATGGTCCCCTAGTACGATAAGATGGACTCTTGACCTCACAATCTATCTTATGACCTTGCACCTTGTTGTCTGCCTGCACTGCACTTTTCTCTGTAGCTGTTACACTTTATTCTACATTCTGTTATTGCTTTACCTTGTGCTACCTCAATGCACTGTGTAATGAATTGATCTGTATGAACGGTATGCAAGACAAGCTTTTTGCTGTACCTGGGTACGTGACGATATTCCAATTCCAAGGTTGTGGAGGCTGTTACTAAGCATAGATCTTACTCATTAATGGGTATGTGGAGAGAGCAGGAATACAGTGTTTGAGGATCAGCAACATTGTACTGAATGGATGAACAGGAACAAGGGTCAGAATGGTCTACTCCTGTTTTTTCCAGACTAGCATTGGGATGGCACAGAAATCAGTGGGGGGGGGGGGGGGGGGCTCAACCACTTATAATAAATGCATTGAGTGAGGGGAGTGTACTGTAGGCAAATTTGCTACTGACAGAGGTGTGCAGGGTTGCAAGTTGTGTGGAGGACACAGTACCTGCAAAGGAACAAGTTAAGTAAGCAGGCATGAAGTTGGCAGATGGAATTTAAGGGAAGATGTGAATTCATCCTTTTTTTGAAAGGAAGAATGAAAAGGCAACTTGTTAAGCATGCAGATGTAGCAAGTAATTGGGAAAGCATGCAGGTACAGTAAGTAATTAGGAACACCAATGGAATTCTTTCATGGGGTATGAAATATAAAGTGAGGGGAGTTTGAACTACTATAAAACAGAAAGCAAAGAAATATCTTCCACTCATTCGGGGATGCAAGACAAAATTGAACACCTTAAAGTTCATTTTGAAATAGGTTGCAATGTCACCATACAAATTATGTGCATCTCTGTATCCAGTGCAATGGATAACTTCTAACTAGGGAATGGAGGATAGTCCTATGCTTGATCTCCATTCCTAGCTACATATTTTCATCTATGCTAAAGTGGCAAATTGTTGGTTAATATGACCTTCATATTTAATCCTTTCCTCAAAGTTACTGCATTTCAATTTTGGCCTCTATGAATGTCCTAAACCAGAGACTTTGAAAGCTTGAGATTTCTTCCTGGTGCTGATTCTAGGATATAAGTTTGGAATGGAATTGGGTACATCAGGTATGTATTTGTGTTGAGGTTTCTGTATTTGCACTTAATGAATTTTGTTCTTTTTCTTAATGAAGCTTCCTCTTTTGTTCTCTCTTATCCTATCCCTTTCCTCCATGTTCTGTCAATCAGCTACGAGTCTTCAGCTGAGGTCTTGCCACACACGCCAAGGCTCACCCATTTCCCCACAGTCTCGGGCTCCCCTGCTAGTCTGGCCAACTCTATGCAGCAAAAGCCTAACTCCCCCCGCCGCAGGCGGACGAACCCAAGCCCCATGTAGTCCTGTGAGAGGGCTTGTGGAGCAGCAACGGGTCAGGTATTCGTGACTTCTTGCAATGCTTTGCCTGTGCAGTAATATTTCCAGCATGCTGGTGCAGTACAAGCTACTACTTGTATTTTTTTTCCCTTTTGTGTATGGTTTAGTTTTTAATTTGCTCTTCATTTGAAAGTGGAGTTGTTGATTCATTAAGTAGCAGCTCCAGATGCATGCCCTTAACATGTCCCTCAGCAAAGCTTGCCTGCAGTACTTCAGGTAGAGAGATCTGTACATTAATTGCTAATCCTTTAGCATGAGCATCCTGCGTCAACTGCACTAGTTTGTGTTGTGGATGGGTGTGTTTCAACATCTGCTTCCAAAATGTTGGAGATAATTGTGAGAATGCAATAATATTGTTCACCAAGCTGCTTCCATAACTTTGTGTATACATACATATGTAATCGAGGCTGTGTTTATGGCTCAACTACTGTTGTTCCTCATTCAAGTTTAGCAGTGCCTCCCAATCCCTGATGATTAATTCCCCATCTGCTCAATAATAAAAAATGATGGTCCTATTTTCTTAATGAAATTGAGTTTGCTTAAGGTAAAAAAAACTTTGATACATCTTTATACACTTTGTTGAGTTCTAGAAATCAAGTTCAGTTAATGTGAAATATCAATGTTTGCTCAGAAGGCAGCATCATTGATAACTGTTCCGGCTCCCTTGAAGAGGGCAGAGTCTGGTCTAGAACCAGTGACCCCAGCAAAGCTAGGGAAGTGTAAATCAATGAAACTGCAGATGTTGGAAATCTAAAATAAAAACAGGAATGCTGGAAATACTCAGGTCAGGCCACATCTGTGGGAAGAGAAAAGCATCTGAAGTTTTAGGTCGAGGACCTTCATTAGATGTGGCCTGATCTGCTGAGTGTTGCCAGCATTTGTTTTTGTTTTGTACCAGGGAAGTGTAGTTGCAATGAGAGCTTATTGTAACTGAGCTGCTTAATTGCTGTTTATAGCATAAACCTGAGGGGTAAGATTCAGAACAAATTAGTGATTGCTGCCTGATACACTGAATTCCTTGTTGACTACTGTGGGTGAACTATCCATATAAAAGGCCATTTCCTTCACTGCATTTCCAGTTCAGTCAGGCTGGAGTGCCAGACTACAAACTCATCATAATTTCCAGCCTGACTGAACTGGAAATGCAGTGAATGAAATGGCCTTTTATATGGACAGTTCACCCACAGTCAACAGGACAAAGTAGCCAAAGCATTGTTTTTCAGTTTGTTTATACAATTGACTTGAATTTTCTTTTCAGCAAATCGCTTGTTTTTAAGAGAGAGGGATATGAAAAGTAGGTAGAACTGGCTAGACTTGTCTTTGGAACAGAGGTTAGGAGGAAGAATTGGTGGATCTCTGCCACGGTGATTGAGGGAAAGGTGATCGGTAAATTTTTAAAGGTGATTGCAAAGAGAGCTCGTTGTAGGAGGCAAGATACAGATGGAAGATTGTCTGGCTCACAGGTAAGAGGTTGGACATGGTTCTTTCTTCTGATTGGTAGAATGTAACAAATGGTGTTTCACAGGGATTGGCCTCAACCTTTTACAATTTATAAAATGACTTGGATGAAGTTACTGATGTATGGGCTGATTAATTTGCTGAGTACACAAAGAAATCAAAGTTGTGAAAAGCACCCAAGGGGGGGGGGGGGGGGGGTTACAAAGATTCTAGATGAGTTAAGTAAATAGAGATCTGATAAACGAATGTGAAATTATTCATTTTGGAAGAAAAAAAAGTTACAAAGAAGCTCATGATCTAGATGGTGAGAGGTGCAGAGGGATCTGGGTGTCCTAGTGCATAATTGACAGAAGACTAGCATGCAGGTACAGGAAGCTAATACTGGGGCAATTGAATACACAACTAGGGAGGTTTATACTTAAGCTTTATAGGGCATTATCAGCTCAATGGGGCAAAAGCCTCAATCCTCCTGCCACAAGCAGATGAATCCAAGCAGTCCTGTGAGTGCACTTGTGGAGCAGCAATAGGTCAGGTATTCATGACAATGCAATACTGAGCAGCATTGGTCTCCTTACTTAATGAAGGGTATTAAGGTGTGGTAAGCAGTCCAGGGAGGGTTTACCAAACTAGGAAGGTCAGGCAGGTTCAGCTTGACTTAATTGACAGAGGATGTTTCCTCTTGGGGATTCTCAAACTATGCGTTGCTGTTTAAAAATAAAGAATTGCCCATTTAATTGGATTGAGAATTTTTCTGGAAGGTTGAATGTCTTTGGAACACTCTTTCAAAGGATGGTAGAAGCAGCTTTTAAATATTTTTAAGGCAAACATTGGTAGATTCTTGATAAGGAGCTGAAGGGTTACTGGGAGCACATTGGAATGCAGAGTTGAGGTTATATAGTCAGGTCAGCCATGATCTTATTAAACAGCACTGCAGGCTCAAGTGGCCAGTTCTAATTTGTACACATGTTCATATCTTTATGGGGTTAATATTTGTTATGGAGAGGGTAGTTAAGTCAAATTAACTTTGAATTGGCCCAGCAATGAGCTGACATGAATGGACTGAAGTGCTTTCCTCTTTACCTAATTCTCATATGCACATGCCTTTCCTTCAATAAATCTTAAACTTTTAAAGTCCAACAAGGGGATTGGGGAGGAGGCCACCTAATCACATGAATATTTTGTACTCTCTTATTCCATTTGCCTCTGATGCTCAATGTTATGACATCCGCAAGTGGAGGAAAGCACATTCATCTTCAAGACTGGGTTATCTTCAGTTAAAAATTAAGTCTGGCCCCAAGTAATTTAAACTTGCAAGTGATTTCACAATTCAAAAAGGAAGTGGTACCACTGTTTTATGGTTCTGAAAATCAAATCTTACATTTTCTGAAATAAAGCCAGTAATGCAGAGCAAGGTGAGAAAGTTGTTGCATAGCTGAAAAATGTCAATTAAAGTCTTTCAGAAAGTTGAGATATTAACCAACCTTTTCCAGATGTTAAATGACTTGGTTAAACATTTCTCTTGCCTGTCCTTGCATTTAAAGCTTACTTTATACTTAAAAAAAAATCTGGTTGTAATATCAAATGGATCAGAACCTTATTTTAAATGAGTAACTTAATTGCTGTTGATTAGCATAAACCTGAGGGGTAGGATTCAGAATAAATTGGTGATTTATTTATTTCTTCCTTTGAGTTTGTAATCTGGCACTCCAGCCTGACTGAACTGGAAATGCAGTGAAGGAAATAGCCTTTTTAATATGGACAGTTCACCCTCAGTAGTCATCAAGACATTGCCCAAAGCATTGTTTTTCAGTTTTTGTTTATACTTCTTACTATTGACTTGTTGAATTTATCTTTTCAGCAAATCACTTGTTTTTGAGTATGGAAAGTAGGTAGAACTTTATACCCCATTCAATGCATATGCAGGTTGCCCATTGATTTAAAAGCAAAATTAACAGAAGCAGCTATAAGAAGTTTGATATATAAGGTCATGGCTAGTAAGTAGAGGAAAACTGATTCCACAGTGGCAGTAAAGTGGTTAATATTGCTGTCTCACAGCTGCAGTGACCCAGGTTCAATGCTGACCTCCAGTGCTATCTGTGGAGTTTGCATGTTTTCCCTGTGACTGTGTGCATTTTGGCAGCTGCTCTGGTTTCCTCCCAAATCCTAGTGATGCTGAGAGGGTATTTGGTTACTGTACACTGTCCCTGATGTGGGTAGGTGGTTGAAGTGGTGAGAAATGGGTAGAATCAGTTACAGGGACAATTAGTGGGGGGGAGGGGGGGTGGAAATGAGTTTGTTCAAGGACAAGAATGCAGATTTAAAATTTTGAACAGTGGTTGAGGGGAATGTGTATAGATGTTGAGCAGAGAGTAGTTACAAGCTGGAACACTGCCTGTAGGGGTAATGGAAACCAAATCAATTAAGGCTTTAAGAACAAACAGGAGTAGGCCATCTGGCCCATCAAGCCTGCTCCACCATTCAATAAGATCATGGCTGATCTGGTCATGGACTCAGCTCCACCTACCTGCCTTTTCCCCCATAACCCTTAATTTCCCTACTGTGCAAAAATGTATCAAACCATCTTAAATATTTAGTGAGGTGGCCTGCTTCCCTGGACAGAATTCCAGTTCCTCATCTCCATCCTAAATCTATTTCCCCAAATCTTGAGGCTATGTCCCCTGGTCCTAGTCTCACCTACCAGTGTAAACAGCTTTCCTGCCTCTTATCCCTTTCATATTATGTTTCTAAGATCCCCTCTCATTCTTCTGAATTCCAGCAAGTATAGTCCCAGGTGACTCACTCTCCTCAGGCTAACCCCCATCTCCAGAATCAACCTGGTGAACCTCCTCTGCACCACCTTCAAAGCCGGTATATCCTTGAGACCAGAACTGCACACAGTACTCCAGGTGCAACCTCTCCAGTACCCTGTAGGGTTGCAGCATAACCTCCCTGCTCTTAAATTCAATCCCTCTAGCAATGAAGGCCAACATTCCATTTGCCTTCTTGATAACCTTTTGCACCTGCCAACCAACCTTTTGCAATTCATACACAAGCACTCCAAAGTCCCTGTGCCCAACAGCATACTGCAATCTTTCACCATTTAAATCTGATCTATTTTTCCTTCCAAAGTGGATGGCCTTGCATTTTCCAGTGTTGTACTCCATCTGCCAGACCCCACCCACTCACTTAACCTATCTATATCTGCATCCTCTCCACGACTTGCTTTTCCAATCAACTTAGTTTCATTAGTAAACTTAGGTACACTGCACTCCATCCCCACTTCCAAATCATGAATGTATAGTTGCAGGCCCAGCACTGACCCCTGCAGAACTCTGCTCTCCAGTGTTGCCAACCAGAAATACCTATTTAGCCCAACTGTCTTCTGTTGGTTAACCAATTCTCTATCCATGCCAATATATTACCAATTACATGCATCCTCATCTTATGCAGCACCTTATCGAACACCTTCTGAAAATCCAAGTATACAACATCCACCTGTTCCCCTCTATCCACTGCACTCATTATATCCTTAAAGAACTCCAATAAGTTTGTCAAACAGGACCTGCCCTTCCTGAATCCATGTTGTGTCTGCCTTATGGAACCACTTCTATCCAGATGTCTCACTATTTCTTCCTCAATGATAGCTTCAAGCATTTTCCTGACTACAATAGTTACCCACCTTTTGCCTACATCTTTTTTAAAGTGGCATGACATTCATTGTCTTCCAATCTGCTAGGACCTGCCCAGAGAATTTTGGTAAATTATCACAAATACATCTCTTAACTTCCATTTCTTTCAGTACCCTGGGATGCATCCCATCAGGACCAGGGGACTTGTCTACCTTTAGGCCCACTAGTTTGCTCATCACCTCCTTTAGTGACAGCAATTGTATTGAGGTCCTCACCTCCCATTGCATCCATAAACATCTTTGGCATGTTAGACATGTCCTCCACTGAAGACTGACAAAATAGTCATTCAAGGCCTTGGTCATTTCCACATTACCCAATATTAATTCCCCCTTCTCATCTTCCAAGGGACCTACATTCACTTTAGCCACCTTTTGCTTTATATAATTAAAAACTTTTACTGTGTTTTTATTTTGTGCTAGTTTACTTTCATAATCTATCTTCCCTTTTCTTGTTACTTGCTTAGTTGTTTTTAAAGTTTTCCCAATCTGGGAGTTCCCCACTATTGGCAACTTTGTATGCACGAGCTTTTAGTTTGATGCCTTTTATTTCCTTAAAGGCTGGTTCTCCCCACCTTTACTTGTCTTTGCTTTTAATTGGAATATACTTCAGTTGAGCACTGAAAAATCTCAAATTCTTCCACTGTCCCTCAACTGTCCTACTAAATAGCCTGTGTTCCCAGTCTACAATAGCCAACACCTCCCTCATCTTGTTGTAGTCTCCCTTGTTTAGGCATAATGTATATGTTTTAGATCAAACTATTGCACCCTTCATTTTTGAGAAACTCAATCATACTGTGATCACTTTCCAAGAGGATCCTTAACTACAAGATCATTAATTTTACCTGTCTCATTGCACAGGATCAGATCCAAGATAGCATTTTCCCTTGTAGGTTCACTAATATGCTGTTCAAGAAAGCTATCATGGATGCATTGTGAAGTCCTCAAGACTACCTTAACCAACTTGATTCACCCAATCTGGAAGTTAAAGTCCCCCATGACAACTGCCATTCCATTCTTACATGCATCAGACTTATTGCCTGTGCCACTGTAATTTTATTTGGTGGCCTATAAGACAACTTGCACCAGTGATTTTTTTCCCTTTACTATTCCTAATCTCTACCCAGATGGACTCAACATTCTGCTCCTTAGATCTTATATAGTCTCTCACTATCACCCTGATCTCACCTTAATTAAGAGCATTACCCCACCTCCCTTACATTCCTGCCTATCCTTCTGTATTATCTGATACCCTTGGATATTCAATTCCCAATCAGTTCCACCCTGCAACCACATTTCTGTAGTGGTAACTCATACCCCTTTGTATGGATTTGTGCCACAAGTTCACTGACCTTGCTTCAAATACTACAGGCATTCCAATAAAGTGCCCTTACACTCATTGTCCTCTTAGAATGTAGTAACTTGTCCTTTGCATTTGACTTTCCTGTACTCTACTCTTACTTTTCTCACTAACTTTTGCTTTGGTCTCTGCATTACTTCCCTGTCTTTCTGCAATGGATTCCCATTCCCCCTACCATATTAGGGTAAACCCTCCCCAACAGCACAAGCAAACAATGCCCCTAGGACATTGATCCCAGTCCTGCCCAGGTGTAGACCATCCAGTTTGTACTGGTCCCACCTCCCCCAGAACCAGTTACAATTTCCCAGGAATCTGAAACCCTCCCTCTGCACCACTGCTCAAACCACACTCATCCTAACTATGCTGCTATTTCTACTCTGACTAGCACATGGCACAGGTAGTAATCCTAAGATTAGTCCTACTTTTTAATTTATCTCCTGGCTCCCTAAATTCAGCTTGTAGTACCATATCCCACTTTTTTCCCTATATCATTGGTACCTACATCACAACAACTGGCAGTTCACCCTCCCCTTCCAGAATGCCCTGCAACCTTCCAAGACATCCCTGACCCCTGCACCCAGGAGGCAGCCACAGAAGCTCCTGCCTCTTCCCCTTACCATGGAATCCCCTACTACTGCCACTTTTTCCTGCCCATTTCATGATCCTGACTATTGCTGCCATCTCCCCCAACAGTATCCAGAGCAGTATACATATCTGTTTTAGAGGGAGATGACTGCAAGGGACTCTTACACTACCTTCCTGCTCCTGGTCTGCCTGTTGGTCATCCATTCACTGTCTTTCCCTCAGCCCTTAAACTGCAGTGTGACCAACTCACTAAACGTGCTAGCCACAACATTCTCAGCTTTGCAGATGCTCCAAAGTGAATCCATACACAGCTCCAGTGTCATGTGGTCTGTCAGGAGCTGAAGCTGGACACACTTCCTGCACAAGTAGTCATTAGGGACACTGACAGCCTCCCCAAGTTCCCACATTGCACAGGAGGATTATGACACAGGTCTGAGCTCACCTGCCATTACTAAAAAGCTTTGAGGGAAAATAGAGACAAAAAAATTTAAGAACCTACCCTCACCTTAGTGTTGCTTACCCTCCTCACCAAAGCCCACACTTAGACAACCAGCAGCCCCTCTTAAAAGGGCTGCACTGCTTGACCCTAACTTTTTATTGGCTTCTGATAATTAGCCAGTCACCTATTAAATAACAATTAGCTGACTTACCTCTTTTAAATTCCTGCAAGTGAAACTCACAAGCAAGGAGACTCACTTCTTTTTCAATTCTCTGGCTCGTGCTCCAAGTCTCAATTCCTGTAAGTGAAACTTTCAAAGAGGAATTTGTTAAAGCACTTGAGAATAATTTGCAAGATGTGGATAAAGAGCAGGTAAATGGGATTCTTCCACTACAAGGTAGCATTGACTCAAATGGGCTGAATGGTCTGCCGTACCATATAAAAAAATCTACTATTTGATGAAAGTATCTGTAACTGGTGACTTGCTGAAGGAATATGGTGGCATGTACGGTGAGAAAATGTAGTAAAAGAAACAGTGCATAGTGCAAATATTTTTGCAGCAAATTGCTGATTCAGTAATACCTCTTGAAAGGGAATTGGTGAAAATTCTGCAGGAGAATGGGGACAGTTGAATGGATCTTTCAGATGAGTTGTGATATAGACAATGGGATAAGTGACCTGCAGCTGTGTCACATTGTATTCATTCTATGACTGCAAACTGGGAAAAGAAAGCTGTTGTGGAAGAATGGAGCAGGGATGAGGAAACAGTGCAGTCTGGAATTCCATCAGAAAGAGACCAAGGAAATAACAAATGTGGAACGTCCCACTCTTTCACTAATGATTGGCATCTCCACCAGGTTGCATTTCTACTACCTTTTTCCTCCCACCACCACCTCTCCCAAAGCAAATGACAACTTTGAGAATCATATTTTTCATTTAAAGTATCTCAGTGTTTCTTTTGCTGGGTTAATGGCTGAAAGCTAACTTTTGTATTCAATTGTCTGTTGCTTCATTAGCCCATGCAATCTGATCTCCACTTTAAAGGCCCACCCAGCATCTGATTGGCATCTACCATGACAATGGAAAGAGAATGGAAGCCACACAAGTAACAGAATACCAGGAATGGCAAGCCATTGTACCTACAACTCCATGCAGTTGTGAAGGGCCATGTGTTTTCTGTGGGCTATGATTTGATTGCTTCAAATTTAGATGTAAAAATATCATGATACCCATTCAGAGATCACAAGTACCTCTTTGATCAGATGTCTTTGTTACAACGTGATGGATACATTTGACTGGAATCAGTGAGATGGTGGTAACCTAAAACTTGAGTTTGGCTTTAAAGGATTTTTAGTTATAATGATGGACAGTTGTAAACTTTTCTGACCACTGGTGCAGACTTTTTCTTTTTGCAACCAGATTTTGCTCTGTTAATGTCGGATAGTTATTTCCAGATAGAGAAGCTGATGGTGCTTTTGTTGGTTCTGTTGTGCATGTGTAGTTTTTAACTCTGAAATAATGAGTGTTTATCTCATTAAGTTATCTGCCCAGTTGTTCTGCATGTTCACCATAAATGCAAAGTATCTCTAAAGAGATGTAAAAGGAAAACAGAATTCAGTTAATGCTCAGTTATCAACAGAGCAGCTGGAGAGCAGACATGGAGATTGAGGTTACAGCTTGGATGGTGGAAAAAGAAGATGGAAAATATTGGCACTGTATTCTTAAAGTTGAGATGGAGTAGCCTTTAAGCATTCTAAGATGATGGAAGTAATTGGCGGATTCCTGAATCCATTGTGTTGATGGCTCCAAGTCTCCAAAGACCACTGCCGTGATATCAAAAAGACAGATAGTTAAGATGGCTTGGAACTTTATTTGGAGTTAAGGGTATAGAGGCTGCAGTTTTGTCTTTGAAGAATTGTCAAGTAAAATTTATGTTTCCTGACTAACCAAGTTAGGGAGTAGTTTATTGGAACAAGTGGAGTGTACATTGTGATGCAGAGAACTGACTTCTCCAAATTTTTAACAAATCCCACTTTTGATCTTCGGAGTCAGCTGATCTCATCCAGAGCAGCAGCTTGAATAGTTTATACAATGATGTTTTATTGAAAATACGTATGTGGGTTTTGAAGGAATGTAGAATTGGCTTGGCTTTGACGTTCTCTTCAACCAAAAGAGTTTGGTCATGTTCACTATCCAAGTCTGTGTGTGGATGGCCATTTGAGTTAAGTTTAAGAGGTGTAATGATAAAGTCATCTCATCAGGAAGGGAGGGATGAAAATTGAAATGTGGAGGGGAGGAAGATTGATGCATTAATGCAGCTAAACTGAGTGCCAATTTTAATAACCTGTCTTAGACAGAAAGATCTTGGGTTCAATACTTAATCAATGGAAAATTGATCCTTGCTGGCAGAAAGAGCTGTGCACACACTACAGCTGTTCCCTGTGGGAAGTAGAGAATATGACCATGATTCCTCTTGCTGGTTGCTATCCACCAATGGCTATGATAGTGATGTAGTTATGTTCCTGGACAGGCAACCCAGAGGCCTGGACTAATCCAGAGGCTTGTTGCAATCTCATTGTGGCAGGTATGGGATTTAAACTGAGTTCATTAAGTATCCTTTAGAATAAAAGGCTATAATTATAAATAGACTATAAAGCTACCAGGTTGACACAAGTCCTGCTGGTTTACTGCTGTCTTTTGGCGAAGGAAATCTGCTGTCCTTGACTGACCTGGTCTGTGAGACTCCAGACCCCCAGAGTATTATAGTTTTCTCTTGGCTGCTTTTTGAAATGCACTGGCAAGCCAGTCCATCCAAGGGGAATATAGACTGGGACAATAAATACTGCCCACACCCATGAATAGGCAAAAGTAAATAATTTTTCCTTCTGTGATGAATGTCCTTTTCAAAAACTTCTCCCACTCCACTCCAGGGTGATTTAAGTAGAGTGGGAGAAACTTGCATATTACTTTGTGGCTCCAAACCAAACTTGCGGCCAAGATCAAATGGGACCAGTCAGCAGAACTTGAGAGTGGGCTGGGGAAGTGGGAGGAGAAGGTGCTCCATATTTCAGAAGTTGCAGCGGCAGGAGATCCTGTAGAATCGATGGCAAGTAGGGTTGTCAGACTTGGGAGCAGAACAGTACACTTGGCCTCTAGTTGGTCTGGAAGCAAAAGCAAGAACTTGGGGCCTGCCACCATCCCTGTCTGATTTTTAATGATCAGAAGCTGTGACATTTATCTATCTTAAATTGATTTTATAACCCAACTAAATAAATCAAGCTTATACTTGACTATCTAATAATCGTGATTGCCTATCTGCTTTCTAATTTTAACCCTTCCTTTCTGATGAGTTGATACAGTCATTGCATTTGGTTCAGAGAGCAGCTTTACTTCATTCAAATCAGCAGTCATCCACAAATCTGAATGGTGAATATCAGCGGATTATCTCTGGGAATCTGGGAGTGGCATAAAAATTAAAGCCTTGCCTTTCAGGAATGAGGAAACCACACAATTCTGTAAGCAGAGGTGATGGTCTGCAACTCTCCAGCTAGCATTTCAAGATGGGCCGAAAGTCAATTTTAAATCTGTGACATTACCAAAGACATTAAAGAATGTGGGACAAAAGGAGTTAGGTCACAAATCCCATTGAATGGTGTGAGAGCTTGAAGAGGGTAGGTGAATATCTGATGAGCAAGAGGCCAGGTTTGGAGCAACAGAGATTTGGGGGTTGGTAAGCTTGCACAGTTGGTAAAGGTGAACCATAAAGGCTTTGAAAGTGAAGGTCAGGAATTTAAAATTGAGATGTCGCAGGGATAGGATGTAGAGCAATAATTCCACATCCTGCATTTATCTTCTCCATGGTGTTTTTGCTGCATGTTCTAAATCTGACTGACCGAGAACTGTGATTTGGATGAACTTTTATATTGTACTGGTCCAGGAGTTAATCTTTTACTGCTCTGTTTCAGAACAAATCTGTCTCTTGGCCTTTCCTTCCCTACCCTGGTGATATCTTTACCATTGAACCTCAAGGCTCAAGTTGAGACTAGATACTGAATGTGGGCAGGTAGTTGGATTGAAGAAGCTCCTTGTATTCAAGCTTGTCATAGAGCCCTTGTCCTTGGTATAATCTCCCAGCAGATGTCACTGGATCAATATTGGGCATGGCAACTTTGGGCTCCTTCCCTCTGCCTAGCTCAGAACTGCAGTTGCTAACTTGAAGTTGATCTAAATTGAAAGAATCTACACAGGTTAGCAAAACCCAAGCCCATCCCCAATTTTAAAAAAAACTTATTCTAAGCTGGTTGAATGCACACTGTAGCATCAGAGGTCAAATGTCACTGCTTAGTGCATCACTGAGTGGCAGTGACATGAAATATTTAGTTACTGGTCTATGAAGCGGATGGGTTATTTGATACAGTAACAGGAATTGCAGTTGGAATCTTCTGGTCTTAATACACTGGGGGTATTTTCATCCATTATGACTTTTGGGTAAACTTTTTTTTTCCCCAATTAATCTTTTCTTGGGAGGTGTAAGCAGTGGGCAGCATTGGTCTTCTGCTTCATTTTCAACATTTTGTTTCTGATCCTGGCTGTTGTCTTGTTGAGATGTCCCTAATCTGAGAAGACAGGAATTCTGTGAATCGGGGATCAGACTGCATCACTGTTTCCAACTCTTGAAAGCTATGGTTCCGGGTGAAGAGCAGGCAGTTCTCCAAGTCTCAGCGCTGAATTGATGACCTTTTTCAGAAAGCTTTTAACTTTCATGTCGTCTCTACTGCAGGTACGAAGAAAAGGCTGACCTTCCTGACAAAGCAACTTTGGATGAAACCAAGGGTGACCAGAAGGAAAACAAGAAGGAGCAGTAATGGGATGTGCCATAGAGCAATCGATCTTCTGTTTGAAAAGGAAAAAAACATTCCCAGCTGCCTGTTCCATGTTCATTTTGTGCGGATGCCTAATTGTAATGACGTGGTCATGTGTGTCTTGCGTCCCTGGCTATTAATGGGGAAAAAAGTATTTCATTACATCATGCTATGATGCTAGTTACTCAGTTCTGCTTGGTGTTTTCTATGAATGTGCCAATTGATTGTTTTTAAAAAGAAACCTGAGGGGTTGCACCAGTGCCTATCTGTAATCTTTTAATTTATTTTGAATGGATTAAAGTGATCATGACACTTTGAATTCAAAGGCACCAATACTTTTGTTTTCACAAACAAATGCAGAAAACTGAATTTTTAGACAGGTGTTCACCTACTTCATGTTATAAAATTTGTATTTATTTAAAGAAATAAATACCTCGGCTGTTTTTTTTACATGACTGCTTTCACTTATAGACTCCTGTGTGTTTTTAAAAAGGGGGGGCTTAGAGTTTAATGGACAGGCTTTTTTTAAACACTGACTATTGACAATAGATACAACTTGCAAACTTGCACGTATGCCACACCTGAAACACTGATGAAATTTAATTAGAAAATAAAAATTGTCTGTTGTAACCTACTGAAATTTTGTATATATTCGATATGCTGGAACTACTTTTAATTAATGAACCATTTTTTTTTCCTGCATTTGTTTGTAAAACCAAGATAATCCGAACTACTTTATAATAGCAGCACGTAGACGCACAGAGTAATCGCCACTTAAATCCTTTTTTAGCTTTGATTTTCATAGAGCTTAAACATCGCTGCTATTAATGTTATACAGGCTGTCTCCAGGTTACGAATGCCAAACTTGTGGACACCCCTACATGTGAACAGGCTCTCATAATATTAAATTCAAAAGTCTGACATATGAACATGTTTGTTCCTTGGTACAGCCAAACTAGTTTCCTCTCTTTCCACTTTTAGTAATTGTTCTTATCAGTCTTATGTGCTTTTGATACCATTCATTACAATAATATGGAGATATGGTTACCATGTTGTGTGATTTTTGTATATTTTCCAACTTATTGACAAAAATTGACTTATGGATGTCTGTATTTTAAAAACAAAATGTGGAACTTGTTCATTACCTGGGAACTCCCTGTATGGCAGCTGAGAGCAAATATCATGTCTGTATAACTCTGTTTGTAGCTTTGTGAAGGGACCAGTGTGTGATTAAGTAGTTGTATTAACTACTTTGTTTTATTTTTAGCCCTTTCTTTTCCACACTTTCCCAGTGACTGATTATATACCCTCCACTGCCTCACCCAAATTATTGTTCCAGTGAGCCAGGCAGCTGAGAACTGAGGGGTTGGGTGGGGGAAGAGGGTCAAAGGACCTGATAATCATCCATCTTCCCAGGTTCACCCTGGTTCTTAACAACAATCGCCTTTTGGGGGGGTGGAGATGAAACAGACCGAAGTGTTCAGACTAATGAACTCAACCAAGCATCAAACATTTTGTCCTAGTCCTTTCAAGTCAGTAGTGTACCACACTATTCTTTGACCAACTGGAATGCCAGAAATTTTCTTCTGGATAGATTACCATGCCTCAGATACTGCAGTCCAGATTGCAACTGAAATTTGTCTAAACTGGTTCAAATATGTTTAGTATTTTCTCAATATAGGTTCACTTGTAGATCAGAGCTTCTCTCCCTGAACTCACTTGGCTTTTTCTGGGCTATTTCATGCCAGTCTGCTACAAAAACATAAATAGAAACAGAAGTTGGCCATAAAGCCCCTGGAGCCTGTTCTGCTTCTGCTATTCAGTTAGATTTTGAGGAACCACCACCTCAAATGCACTTTCCCTTGTGATCCATATATTATGCTCTTTTGATCAAAAACCTGTATTTCGATGAAAATTTAAAAAAAAAACTGCAAATGCTGGAAATCTGAAACAAAACCAAGATGTTGAAAACACACAGGTCAGGCAGCATCTGCGAAGAGAGAAACAGTTAACATTTTGTATCCAGGACCCTTCAATGGAACTGAGAAAAAGGGAAAAACAAGTTAGTTTTCAGCAGTGGAAAAGGGGTGGCTAGAACAAGGGAATATCTTTGATAGGGTGAGACCAAATGGGTTAACTTGGCAGTTGGAATAGTGGTTAGAAGCAGATTATGCTTTTTGTTTCTATAATGTGTTGTTAATGGTCTTTGGGGCATGCCCAGCAGGCCAGCATATACAAATACAAAAAGTAAGCCAAAATGATGATGGACAGACATGGCCAGTTCTGATCTAAATGAAAAAGAATCCATTACTTAATGTTGAAGAATTCAATACTGAGTCTGGAAGGCTGCAGCGTACCTAGGTGGAAGGTGAGGTATTGTTCCTTAAGCTTTCATTGGGTCGTTTTTTAACAGTGTAGAAAGCCACAGGCTTCATTTCAGTCATCTGTGCCTTGAATATACTCAACATTCACAACCCACTGGGGTAAAATCAGGAGCCTCCTGTATAAAGAAATTTCTCCCCAGATCAAGGCTAAATGACCAACCCATGTTGAGGTTATGCTCCCTAGTTCTAGATTCTCAAGCTAGAGGGGCAACTCCTCAACATCTACTCTGTCCTCAGAACCTTGCATACTTCTCAGATCCTCTCTCATTTTTCTAAGTCCTAGGGTGTGTTAAATCTCTGTTCTGACCACCACCCCTTCATACCAGGAATTAATCACATCCAGTGTTCTTGAATACTTGGGTGGTTTTTGAATGTATAAGGAGACCTTGCAGTATCATGGGGAATTTTGTTTCTGTTTGCCAACCATTTGACTTTCCCTTGTATTTCACCTCGTGTTCTTCGGTGAGGAAGTTGGAGTACAGCAATGGCAAGTTGAGCTTTTATGCTTGTTATGTTCCTCCAGGTTAAGTATTGGAGGCAAGAATCCTCAGAATTGGAGGACCTGTTAATTGCTGTAATAGAGCAGTGAATAATGTGGAGGTCAGTTCAGGTATAAACTTAAAATCCAACACAACCACTGCCAACCCAAGCCCAAGGATTTCTGATTTTTTTTTTGGTTCCACACAGTTCTCCTTGGTTTGTGTGGCCAGACTACAGAGAAGGCATACATCAAGTACTTTCTGAGCTGCCTGCATTCCCCTGTCTATATACAACCAGTCATCCCTGTTATGTCCCACAGTACTGAGTCTTGGTGCATTTATTTTTAAAGAGCTGATCCAGCTTGGATAATTTTTTAACACGTATAGTAGAGCTGTGATCTAGCATCTTGGATCTCGTATAATAAAGTCCTTATGATTCTGTATTTTGCCTTATGGCTTCTTTCCTTGCAGATTTGAAATCTGCACGCCCCAGTGTTGTCTTAAATGTCTTAAACTTTGGTTTTGCATTCATTAGTAAAGAATATTGCAGTCTTGATTAAAGATTTAAGTACTAAAAAGTTTGAGTAGTGATGTGTGGTCACCACGATGCAAGAACAGAAAAGGACAAGTTTGCAGAACGTTAGAGTTTGAACAATGGAACTGATCCTTGAAAGTCAAATTTTCAACTAAATTAGATTGTTGTGCTTTGGATATCCAAGGTACTTGGGGGTCTATTTGGACATGATTTGAATAAATGGGAAAAACTGGAGAAGAGTAGGTTTTTAAGTATTAAGTATCACATTCTAAAGTATTGTCTCTGAAACCAGTTAATGAAATTTGAGACTTCATATGTCTGTTAACCCTGTATCTCTCTCCATAAGAAAGATCAGCAATCATGGCTCTGAGCACTTACTGCCCAATGATTAAAGGAATGCCATTCCAGAATGATGGAATGGGTCTCCAAAATTTTTTTTTAAAGCACAAGTTCTATTGCGTTTAACTTTTTGGGTTAACGGTGTTTTTTAATATAAAATATTTTAGGATAATGTTTTCAAATCTTACAGTTAATGGTATAGTTTTTATTAAGTAACCTTTCATAACACAGTCTCTTCACAATATCAGAGTCCCAAAATGTCTGCAGCTATACTACTGCAACACTGGCATCAAAAACATTGTAGTATCACTCACTGCTGAATTTGGTACCCATTGACCTTTGTTTGATGCAGCCCACAGTATAATTAATGGAAAATAATTCACTGCTACGGTAGTAGCATAGCAGCTTGCGTGAAACCAGGCCAAATTCAGCTCTGTTGCTTCCAGCCAGAAGGTGCGCAAGTCCGACGTTGGGTGCTTGGTCTTGGTTTCCTCAGTGCAGACATTGCCCAACACTTGGATGTTTTAAAGCATTAGAATATATATCTGTAGCAATTGGCCCAGGCAGAAGATGGAGGAATTTTTGTGGTGCAGCAGGGTGGTATTATTTTATTGACTTCTGAAACTTGTTTAAAAACATGATGAATAAATGACTACGTGTTGTATCTGAAGCTCTTGTGTGGTGCTGATAGAATCTTTTTAACTTTTTTTCCTCCAGGAGGATGGGAATCCTTTTCCTGATCTGGTTCTTAATCAGGAGATCAGTCTTTGCAGTGTATGTACAGTATGGTTTGGAGGTTAGGTGTGGTTAAAATAAAGAAATGCCATTATTTCTGGTGAGATGGGATTTAATTTTTAACTAGTTTTGCTCTTTGTTCAAGTTCTCATATGTTGTCTTATCCTGTTCCCTCTCCCACCCCTCGTTCCTCTTGCTTTTTCATTGTAGTAAAAATTGACTCCTCTCAGGAGGACCGCTGATTGATTTGCAATAAACTGTGGTGTGCACCACTCTCAATACTCATTAAGCATCACTGCTGTCTCTGGATTTATTCCCTGATCAGAGTTCGCGAAAGACATCTCAAAAAGAAAAACCCATGGTAGGCTTCATCCACTCTCAGGCCAAGGTTGGCAATGGCAGTGTCTAATCAGACCACCGAGAGTGAAATGCCTGAGGCTCATCCAACATCCTTATAAACTATGGCTGAGGTGACATTCAGCTTGATATCCTGGGAGTGGGAATGAGGTTACTGTTAATAGTGATGTTTGACACTTCCTGACCTAAAAACGCTGGGATACCAATTGGAAAATTATACAAAGCTGCTTACAAACTTGTCCACTTAGTCACGTAGAAATCACACAGTAAACCAGGTTCCAGCAAACAATGATATAGTAAGAACCAGATAATCATTGATTTGCCCTGCATGTATTGGACAGCAGACAGCCAACAACACTGACCGTAAAGAGCTTTGAGACATTCCAACCTTGCAAAAATGCACGTCTTGTAAAAGTCGGCCAGTATACACAACTTCCCTGTTTCATGAAATAGTGTCACAGGAGCCTTTCCTACCTGAAGTTGGATGAGGCCTTGGTTTAATGCCTTCTTTGAAAGATAGTACTACAAGTCCTATGTTCTGTGCCAGCTTGATTCTGCATTCAAATCTCAAGTGAAATGGGAACCACAACTTTCAGAGGCAAAAATGATGCAGTTGAGCCATTTCTGGTATTTCTTATCACTTGAATTGCCAAAGCATAGAAGGCTACGGACCAATTGCAGGTAAATGGGACTGGTATAGATAGGTATAATGGTTGGCATGGACATGATGGGCTGAAGGGCCTGCTTCTGTACTGTATTACACCAACTCCACACTATCAGTACATTGTCCTAAACTTTTCTACAATTCTTTCCATCCTATCTCCCAATCTTTAGTCTTTTTATCATCATCAGGTGCTGGATTCTGCTGAATGTTGCCTGGGTCCTAATGCCCAATGTTCTCTTGGTAACCTTTCAAAACACATCTCTAACCGAGCCCGCTTTGCTGCCTCTTTTCCTGTGAGGTGCCTTGAAAATTTTTTCTTTGTTAATAGTCCCATATAAATGTCAGTTGTTGATGACTTTCCCTTTGCTGCCCAGAAAATCTCATACTACCTGGGTCAATAATCTCCAGACTGTCCCACCAGAGGGCACCCTTTCATATACTAGGGCTCCACAGGTTACAGAGAACTTAGCGAAATCAGATTTATTATCACTGATTTAGATGACGTGGAAGTTTGTTCTGCAGCAGCAGTACAGTGCAAAGACATAAAATTACTATAAATTACAAAAATAAATTAATAGTGCAAAATGAAAGGAATAATGAGGTAGTGTTAATGGGTTCATGGGCCGTTCAGAAATCTGATGGCGGAGGGGAAGAAGCTGTTTCTGAATCTCTGAATGTGGGTCTTCAGGCTCCTGTACCTCCTCCTCAATGATAGTAACAAGAAGAGGGCATGTCCCAGATGGTGAGGGTCCTTAGTGCTGGATGCCACCTTCTTAAGGCACCACCTCTTGAAGATGTCCTTGATGGTGGGGAGGTTTGTGCCCATGGTGGAGCTGGCTGAGTCTACAACCCTCTGCAGCCTCTTGTGATCCTGCGCATTGGAGGGTCTGTACCAGGCGGTGATGCAACCAGTCAGGATGTTCTCCACCGTACATCTATAGCAACTTGTAAGAGTCTTTGGTGATATACCAAATCTCCTCAAACTCCTAACGAAGTGGAACCACTAGCGTGCCTTCTTTGTGATTGCATCAATGTGTTGGGCACAGGATAGATCATTTGAGATGTTGACGCCCAGGAACTTGAAAGTTTTAAGGAATCTTTCAAGATAGGAAAGTTAGCTACAGAAATGCAAACTAGTATTCATTAACAACTGGTTACAGTAAATGTTCCATTACTTTAATTATGGGTAGCGTTAAGGTGACCATAGAAGATATTCAATGAAACATAAGAATTATAGGAAATGTATGCAGAGCGACATGATAGGGGTAGCTGTATATTCTAACAAATTAATACTATTCAACAATATGAGTCAGTTTTATGCTGATAAGGTTCCACTTCCCAATCCAATTTGATTTCTTTTCACCCATGAATCTTTGGTATTGGTTTACTATTGCCACTTGTACTGAGGTACAGTGAAAAACTTATCTTGCATAAGATTCATTACACAGTGCATTGAGGTAGTACAGAGTAAAAACAACAGAATACAGAGTAAAGTGCCACAGCTACAGAGGAAGTGCAGTGCAAGGTCATAGCAAGGAACATTGTGAGGTCAAGAGTCCATCTCATCGTGTAAGGGAAATCTACCACATTAAAGTCAATAATGTCCTTTTTAATGCATTAAAGAACAGTAGCCGTATACACCCAGGTACATTTTACATCATTAAGTGTAGTACAAAATAGAGCATTGCTGTAGGATTGAGATGAGCCAAGACCCTGCTGACCACATCCCAGCTCCCACCAAAGTCCCTCTGCCAATCACTTCTATACTCGCTGACCTGCACCGACTTGCAGAAAAGTTGGTTTACGGAGAGTCTTCGAGAACAAAATCCTTACGTAACCCGGGGACTGGTTGTACTTGAGATTAGGGATTGGCTTTGAGAACTGGTGAAGCATTTCACACACTTTTTAGTGATTTTTACTGGAAGTTGAGAACCTTTATTACAATAGCAAAACTTGCTGAATTTTTATTTGTTCAATGGATATGGGTATTGCCACTAAAACTGGTAGTTATTGTCCCCCACAGAATGTATGAATTAGGAACAGGAGAATGTCACTTGCCCCCGTAACGTGCTCTGCCAGTTTGTAAGGTCATGGCAGATTGAACTGTAACTGCAGCTGTGTCTTCTATACCTTTCACCACCTTATCAAGTATCTACCTACCTCTGCCTTAAAAATATTTGAAGACCTTCTTTGAAGAAGACTTTTCCTCATCCCTGCCTTATGGGCACAATTTTTAAACAGTTACCTCAGTGAGGAACTCAGCAGGTCAGCCAGCAACTGTGGGGGGAAAATGATTGTCAACGTTTCGGGCTCCATCATCCCTCACCCCTCCTCAGTGCGCCAATCACGTTCTGGCCCCCTGCCTCACCCCTCCCCCTCTCCTCATTATACTATCTTCCCTCTCCACTCAGTCCTGATGCAGGGTTTCGACCCGAAACATCAACAGTTCCTTCCTCCCCCATAGATGCTGCTCGACCTGCTGAGTTCCTCCAGCAGATTGTTTGTTGCTCCAGATTCCAGCATCTGCAGTCTCTCGTATCTCGACCTCTAGTTCAAGATTCTCCGACTAAAGGAAGCCTCTGCATCCACTCTGTCGAGAAGATTCGGGATGCTTTATATTTCAATCAAGTTGCGTCTAGCTCCTCTGAACTGTGGAGACAGCACAAGAGTCAACCATATTTCTGGGTCCAGAATTGGGTGTGGACAAGACACAGGAAGGTTTCCTTCCCTGAAGGGTATTCATGATCATGTTGATATTTTTGTAATGATCCACTTCTGTTACTGTTGCTAACTTCCATTTTTTTCTTAATTCCTGATCTTATTATATATCCTGCCTTCATTAGTCGAGGGATTGAATTCAAGAGCTGCCAGGTAATGTTGCAATTCTACAAAACTCTGGTTAGACCACACTTAGCGTACTGTGCTCACTTCTGGTCGCATCATTATAGGAAAGATGTGGAAGCTTTAGAAGAGGGTGCAGAGGAGATTTACCAGGACACTACCTGGATTAGAGAACATGTCTTATGAGGAAAGGTTGAGTGAGCTAGGACTTTTCTCTGGAGCGACAGAGGATGAGAGGTGACTTCATAGAGGTGTGTAAGATTATGAGAGGGATAGATAGAGTGGACAGCCAGCACCTTTTTCCCAGGGTGGAATTGGCCAATATCAGACGATATCTGTTTAAGGTGAGTGGAGGAAAGTTTAGGGGAGATGTCAGAGGTAGGTTTTTTACACAGAGAGCGGTGGGTGCATGGAACGCACTGCTGGAGGTGGTGGGAGAGGCTGATACAACAGGGACACTTAAGAGACTCTTGGATAGGCACATGGATGTAAGAAAAATGGAGGGGTATGGGCTGTGTGGGAGGGAAGGGTTATATTGATTGTGGGATAGGTCTATATAGGTTGGCACAACATTGTGGGCTGAAGGGCCCATACTATGCTGTACTGTTCTATGTTCTATTATTTTTAAATTACTTGAATTTAAACTCCCATCCACCATGGTGGGGTTGAAATTCATGTCCTGAAAGCTAGCCCATCAACTTTACTTTGTCACCAATGTTTACACTGCTGTGTCGTGGGAACTAGGGAAAGATAGTCAGGTCCAATAATTGAATTAAAAAGATTTTACTTTGAAATTTACACTTTTCCACAGAGTCATACACCATGGAAAGAAGCCCTTCGAGTCGATGTTGACCATTAAGCCCCTAGACACGCCAATCCCATTTTATTCTTCCCATGAGCTTCCCCCTAGAATCTACCAGTCACCTACACATTAGGGTAATTTACAAGGGTCAATTAACCTACCACCCCATGGGATGTGGGAGGAAACCAGAGCACCCAGAGGAAACTGGCAGGGAGAACACGCAAACTCCACACAGACAGAGGTTGAACCCTGGTCTCTGACGCTGTGAGAGAACGACTCTGCTAGCTGTGCCACTGTGCTGCCCCCGCTAAGTTCTACTCTTTCCTCATCCCCCATCGCCCTACAAATTATTTTCCCTCAGATTCCCATTCTTATTATCATGCTTGGAAGCATTGGTTATGATCTAGAATCCACTCTTTCCAAAAAGAGCTTTTCCTCACAACCCCTCCTCTCACATCTGCACAAATCTATGTTCCCCACACACCTGGAACCATCTGCCAAGGGTAATTCCTCCACCATTCTGTGCCAGAACAGACGAGGTGACTGAGAGGTTAAGGCAACGGACTGCTGATCCACTCTGCTTTGTGTGGGTTCGAATCCCATCCTTGTTGTGAGCTGTTGGTTTGAGGTACAGAAGCCTGAAGTCCCACACCACCAGGTTCAGGAACAGCTACAATCATCAGGTTCTTGAACCGACCTGCACGACCCTAACCCTACCTCAGCAACAGAACACTATGGACCACCTCTTCCACTACCATGGACTTGCCTCTGTGGTTTTATTTGCACTAATATCTTGTTTTGAACAGTTTTTTTTCACTGTCTTGTATAATTTATGTATAACTTATGTCCTGTGTGTTGCTGTCTGAATCTATGTGACATGATACTGCTGCAAGCAAGTTTTTCATTGAACCTGTACCTCATCGTAGAAGACAATTAAACTCGACTTGACTTGACAGTGTAACCTGCGACAGAATCAGGGCAAAAGAGAAGCTTTGAAAAACATTTTCTTGCTGATTTGAATTAATTATCCACGAGGGGGAGCCATTGAGCTACAAACAAAAAAAACATTAATCTGCATTTCCCATTGAAACTGCATTCGCTCCCAGGCAAAGAGCAAAAAAAACTTCATCTATTCACAAACAGACAATGCATTAAAGCGAATCTTTGGATTCACAGCAATAGTCTTTCATGCAAATTAGGAACATTTCCTTCAAAAGTAACTTCCAAGATTGATTGTAAAACTGAACAAATACTCATTTCTGTCCTCGTAGAGGTCAAAGCAAGGGTCAGTGAGAAAATACTTCACATGGGAAGTTCCAATACAGTAGTCAGGCTCAGGCAGTGAAGGGGAGATTTCTTTTTCTTAGCTTGTTAATGAAAGGAGTTGTATTTAATAAATAGTATTTTAACTGAAGGAAACTTATGAATCTTTGACCTTTGCATTAACCCATATTGGCTGCTATTTTTCATCATTTGTTGTTTGTATTTGGGGGGGGGGGTCACAGGGGTGGAGGGCAGTTGGACAGAATTCCACAAGCACAGAGAAAGGAAATTTATTTGAGGTGTTACAGGTTTTGATCTGAGTGAGGGAATTGTTCTCTGAGGAGAGATTGTGTATGATTGGCCACTCCTTCCTGGTGTTCAGAAGAATGAGAGGTGGTCTTATCTCAATGAGCAAGATACTGAGCGATGGGTCTCCAGTGATGTTTCCTCTTCTAGTTGGAGAGTCTAGAACAACGGAGCCATAATCTCAGCAAAAGGCCTGGGTAATCTTAGTATGTGATTAGAAATTGGTCGTCAATTCGAATTTATCGTCAAGTGCACAAGTACGGTGAGGTACAGGTACAATGAAAAACTTGCTTGCAGCAGCATCACAGGCACGTAGGTACAGACAACACACAGAATATTAATTATACATAAATGATACAAAACAGTGAAGAGAGAGAGAAAAGGAAGACTGTGCAAAAACAAGATCTGAGTGCAAATAAAAAGACACAGAAACAAGTCCACGGCAGTGCAAGAGGTGATGCGTAGTGTCCGCTGCTGAGGGAGGGTTAGGGTTGTGCAAGTTGGTTCAAGAACCTGATGGTTGTAGGAAAGTAGCTGTTCCTGAACCTGGCGGTGTGGGACTTCAGGCTTCTGTACTTCCTGCCTGACGGTAGCAGCGAGAAGAGGGCATGACCCAGATGGTGGGGATCCTTAATGATAGATGCCACCTTCTTGAGGCAGCACCTCCTGTAGATGCTGTCAGTGGTGGTGAAGGCTGTGCCCATGATGGACCGGGCTGTGTCCATTACCCTCTGCAGCCTCTTGCATTCCTGTGCGTAGGATTTCCCATACCAGGCCGTGATGCAACCACGATACTTTCAACAGGTAATCTGTAGAAGTTAGAGTATTTGGTGACATGCCGAATCTCCTTAGGCTTCTAAGAAAGTAGAGGCACTGGCACCCTTTCTTCCCAATTGCATCGAAGTGCTGGGCCCAGGACAGGTCATCTGAGATGTTAACACACAGTAATTTAAAGCTGCCACCTCTGACCCACCAATGAGAACTGGCACATGCTCTCCCGTCCTGCAAACCTTTAGAACTCCAGGACCCAGAGACTCATGGATACTGAATTATTATATTCATGGCTGAGATCAAGACACTTGTATTGCCACAGAAGGAATAGAGGGATGTGAGGATCAGACAAGAAAATGGCATTGAGCCATAGGAGTAGTTGTTATAAGTAGTGGAATTGGAATTGATTTATTATTGTCACATGTACCAAGGTACAGTGAAAAGCTTGTCTTGCATACAGAATAATTCATTACAACAGTGCATTGAGGTAGCACAAGGTAAAACAATAACAGAATGCAGAATAAAGTGTTACAGTTACAGAAGAAGTGCAGTGCAGGTAGACAATAAGGTGCAAGGTCATAACGAGGTAGATTGTCAGGTCAAAGGAACCGTTCAATAGTCTTATAACAGCGGGATAGAAGCTGTCCTTGAGCCTGGTGGTACATGCTTTCAGGCTTTTGTATCTTCTGCCTGATGGGAGAGGGGACAAGAGAGAATGTCCAGGGTGCGTGGGGTCCTTGAATATGTTGGCTGCTTTCCCAAGGCGGCGAGAAGTGTAGACAGAGTCCATGGAGGGGAGGCTGGTTTCTGTGATGTGCTGAGCTGTGTCCACAACTCTCTGCAGTTTCTTGTGGTCATGGGAAGAACAGTTGCCATACCAAGCCGTGATACATCCAGATAAGATGCTTTCTATGGTGCATCAATAAAAATTGGTGAGGGTCGACGGAGATGTGCCAAATTTCTTTAGCCTCCTGAGGAACTAGAGGTGCTGGTGAGCTTTCTTGGCCATGGCAGAAACGTGGTTGGACCAGGACAGGCTATTTGGTGATTTTCACTCCTAGGGACCTTGAGGGTTGGGGGTGTGTGTGAAGGGTCAAACGGTCTGTTCCTGCCCCGTTCTTGAAGCAGTGAATCAGTGGAAGGGCATTTCTCCCAACGAAAACAGGAGGAGTCAGGATCCAGCTTCGTGCAGCTAACGACTGGTCAGGGAAGAGAAGCTGTCTTTGGAGGTGATTTGGGTCCATTGGCAGGGTGGGGTTGGATTCAGACATACAGAGGGAGAGCAGAGAGGAGGTACCACATAAATGGGTACAGTTCCATTAGGGCACTTGGCATTGAGGGGTAAAGGTTTGGATGGGGACTGGCTGGCTAACAGAAAACAGAGGTGGATAAATAGAGAAACAAGAGACTGCAGATGCTGGAACCTGGAGCAACACACAAAGTGCTGGAGGAACTCAGCGGGTCAGGCAGCATCTGTGGAGGGGAACGGACAGTGGACGTTTCAGCTCAAGACCCTTCATCTGCACTGAAGGGTCTCTCCATAGATGCTGCCCGACCCGCTGAGTTCCTCCAACGCTTTGTGTGTTGAGTTGGGATAAGTGCATCACTTTCAGAGATATGGAGACTGGCCCTTCGGCCCCTCTGAGTCTGTGCCAACCATCAACCACCCATTTTACATAATCATACCCTGACTCATTTTATTCCACCAAGTCCCCCTTAGATTCTACCACGCACCTCCACACAGTCGCCCATTAACCTACCAACCTGCAGACTTTTGGGATGTGGGAGGAAACTGGAGCACCCGGAGGAAACCCTAACAGTCACAGGGAGAACGTGCAATCTCCACACAGACAGCACCGGAGGTCAGGATCGAACCCGAGGTTGCCGGAGCTGTGAGCTGTGCCATCCTTTGACTCTGGCAGTCAGAAACCAGTGGGTGCCCTGGAGATCCAAGCTGGAACCTCAACTATTTACAATCAACGTTGATGACTTGGATGAAGGGATTGAGTGAAGTGTAGCCAGATTCTTTGATGGGCGAGTCAGTCATTTGTAAGGAGGACACAAAGACCTTGCAAAAGGATTTAATTAGGTGAAGTAGTGGGCAAGGAGTTGGAAGACTGTGATGTGGGAAGGAAGAATGATAAAGCAAATCATTATTAAACAGGATGAGTCTCCCAGTCCTGATGAAGGATGTTGACCTGAATAGAGAAATGATAGAGGAGTGGAGGGCTATGTGGGAGGGAAGGGTTAGGTAGATCTTAGAGCAGGATAAAATGTCGGCACAACATTGTGGGCCGAAGGGCCTGTACTGTGCTGTAATGTTCTACGTTCTATGAAACATGGACAGTTTATTTTCTCAATAGATGCTGCCTGACCTGCTGAGTTCCTCCAGCATTTTGTGTGTGTTGTAAGGCTCCAAAACACTGTGGTACAAAGGATCCTGGTAGATGGAACACAAGCATTAGCAAACAGGTTCATAAGGTAGTTAGGAACGCTAATGGAATGTCGGTCTTTGTTGTAAGGGGTAAGGTGTGTAAAAGTAGGAGAGTCTTTTACAGGAGCAGATGAAAGTTGCATAGGATCAGTACAGAGAGGTGATCTTGTTGAAACATTTAAGATTCTGTCCCCCCACAGATGCTGCCTGACCTGCTGAGTTACTCCAGAGGTTTGTTTGTTTGCTCGAGACTCAGAGGGTGATTGACAGGGTGAAGTTGCTTCCTGTGGTGGGGATATCTGGAACCAGGAGGGATTGTTTCAGGATAAAACATCCTGAGGGCATGGCTTTAAAGTAATGGGTGGGAAGTTCAAGGGAGATATCAGAGGAAGGTTTTTTACCCAGAGAGTGGTTGGGGCATGGAATGCACTGCCTGGGGCGGTGGTGGTGGCAGGTACATTGGTCGAATTCAAGAGATTGCTAGATAAGCATATGGAGGAATTTAAAATGGAGGGATATGTGGGAGGAAGGGGTTAGATAGTTTTAGGCGAGGTTTAAAGGTCGGCACAACATTGTGGGCCGAAGGGCCTGTATTGTGCCGTACTGTTCTATGATAAGAGGTCGCCCATTTAAGATGGAGATGAGGGGAAATATTCCTTCTCTCTGTGGGTCAGGAATTTTTGGAGTTGTTTATCTCAGAGAGTGTGGACGTGGAGTCATTGAATATATTTCAAGGTGGAGATCAACAGACATTAAGAAATACAAGGATTGAGAGAATATGGAGAGAGAGCAGGAAAGTGTGTTGAATCGAAAGCTGGATCTCATTGAATGGAGAAACACACTTGAGAGGCCACCTGGCCCATTCCAGCTCCCGGGTCATGTTCTAATTTTTATGCTTAACTATTTCTGTCTACATTCCAGTGTCTTCAACCCTTACTGTTGCTATTCTACCCTCCAGATCAAGGGCCTCGACCCAAACCATCAACTGTCCATTTCCCTCCCCAAGTGTTGCTCGACCCGCTGAATTCCTCCAGCAGTTCGTTTTTTTGCTCCAGATCCAGTGTCTGCAGTCTCTTATATCTACATCGGTATATCCTCAGTCACCACTCGCTAGATGTCCCTCTACCTCTTGCCTCCAACCAGACCCTTCCTAATCCTAATGCAGGGTTTCGACCTGAAACGTCGACAATTCCCTTCCCGTCACAGGTGCTGCTCGACCCACTGAGTTCCTCCAGCACTTTTTGTTTATTGCTGCTGGTCCAGATGAAGGGTCTCGACCTGAAACGTCGACTGTCCATTTCCCTCACAGATGCTGCCTGACCTGCTGGGTTGCTCCAGCAGTTTTTTTATTATGCTCCAGGTACCAGAATCTGCAGCCTCCCGTGTCTCCAGCTTGAGTACTGCGCAGAGTTCTGGTCACCACATTACAGGAAAGATGCGATTGCGCAGAGGAGAATTTGGAAGATTTTGCCTGAATTGGAAAACTGTAGCTATGGGGGAAAGATTTAAGCCAGGGTTGTTTTCTTTGGAACTGAGTGGAAAATTAATTGAGGTGAATAAAATTATAAGAGGGTTTTTAAATGTTTTAAAATTTTATTTACAGCGTGGTAACAGGCCCTTCCGGCCCAACAAGTCCGCGCCGCCCATTTTAAACCCAATTAACCTGCCCATACGTCTTTGCAATGTGGGAGGAAACTGGAGAACCCAGAGGAAACCCACGCAGACACGGGAGAATGTACAAACTCCTTACAGACAGCAACGGGAATCGAACCCCGATCGCTGGCGCTGTAATAACGTCGCGTCCTTTCCTATACCGGGGGAATAGATTTAAAATAATTGATAGTAGTGAGGAGAAGAGTTTTCACCTGGAGGGTGGAAGGGGTCTGAAGATCACTGCCTGGAAGGATGGTGGAGACAGAAACCCCCACCACTTTTACAATGTGCCTGCTTGTGTACTTGGGCTCTAACCTGCAAGGTTATGGACCCAGAGCTGGAGGTGGAATTACACTGGGTAAAGCTTCTTTTGATTGGCACATGGTCAACTTCTGCACTGTACGTGATCAATTATTCCGTGATTCTTAGGCTCCTTCGCTTTGAGGTATATGAGGTGAGATATGAGATATCTTTATTAGTCACATGTCCATCGAAACACATAGTGAAATGCATCTTTTGCGTAGAGTGTTCTGGGCGCAGCCCGCAAGTGTCGCCACGCTTCCGGCGCCAACATAGCATGCCCACTACTTCCTAACCTGTACGTCTTTTGGAATATGGGAGGAAACCCACGCAGACCCGGGGAGAACATCCATGTGGGTTTCCTCTGGGTGCTTCAGTTTCCCCCCTTATCCAAAGATGTGCTGGTTGGTAGGTTAATTGGCTACTCTGAATTACCTTAGTTTATAGGCGAGTGGTAGAATTCAGAGCTCGACATGATGTTGAACTCTTTTTCTGCTACCTCCACCTCCACGCCCGTTAGGGGTGTCATAAATGTACAGAATTGCACAACACAGAAACAGGCCCTTCACCCACCATGTCCGTTCCAGCTGCTTCAGTCTCTCCAGATAACAGAAGTCTCTCTCCCCTAGTTGATGCCCCCTATAAGGCCTAGACATCCTTCCTAAACTGAGGTGTCCACACTTACATATTAAATTCACGGTGTTCCAAGGCACACAACAGGGGTGTAATCAGGAACAGGAAATACCAGGCTAACAAAGGAATATTTGAAGGGACAGTCAAAGATGTGAGTTTAAGAAGAGGTGGTGAGGGAGAATATCTAATTAGTAAATTAAATTGGTAAATTGGTTTATTACTGTCACATGTACTGAGGTACAGTGAGGAACTTGCCTTGCATGCCATCCATAGAGATCATTTCATTACACAGTGCATTGAGGCAGTACAAAGGAAAACAATAACAGAATGCAGAATAAAGTGTTACAGCTACAGAGAAAGTGCAGTGCAGGCAGACAATGAGGTGCAAGTCCATAATGAGGTAGATTGTGAGGTCAAGAGTCCACCTTATTGTACTAAGGAACAGTTCAATAGTCTTATAACAGCAGGGTAGAAGCTGTCCTTGAGCCTGGTGGTACGTGCTTTCAGGCTTTTGTATTTTTTGCCTGATGGGAGAGGGGGAGAAGAGAGAATGTCCGGGGTGGGTGGGGTCTTTGATTATGTTGGCTGCTTTGCCGTGGCAGTGAGAAGTGTAGGCAGAGTCCATGGAGGGGAGGCTGGTTTCCATGATGTGCTGAGCTGCGTCCACAACTCTCTGCAGTTTCTTGTGGTCACGGGCAGAGCAGTTGCCATCCCAAGCTGTGATGCATCCAGATAGGATGCTTTCTGTGGTGCATCAATAACTGAAGGATCACGCATGGACAACCGGATCTGGTGGTGCAGGAAGCAAGGAAGGAATGTTGTAGTGTTAAAGAAGTGTCATAGCGACCCAGTCTGAATATCGTAAACTTTGTAAAGCCCCAAAGCCCTGAGCTCAGTTCTAAGGATGGAACTGGCTGCAAGAGTTTGAGTAGGTCGATAGCACATCTGCACACTAGCGTTCCCTGGAAGCATCCTCTGAACAGCTGTGAGAAGTGTTTAAGCTCTGTGGAGTTCCAACGCCCAACCTTACCTCTCACTCTGGAGTAGAGTCAAATTCCCTCAGGATCTTGGTAGGGTAAACAAACTTTGCACAGGCCAAAATAAAATTATTTTTGGATCAATTACCTTCTGGCAACAGTCATAGGACTGAGTCTTGCTGCACAAGCAAAGGAAAAAAAATGTCTTTGCGTAGGCAACGACCTTAATTTTCACCTGAAATTTTCCCTTGTAGAGTAGATACAGGGCAATTACTTCTTCCACTGAAGGGTCAGAGAGCTCAGACTGTTTTGAAGCCATTAATGAATGAAATGAGAGAGGGCAGGGAATTGAAAATGTTGTGGATATTAGGGATTTGTTTGAACAGCTCAAAATTGAAAGCAACCGGTGTCAAAGAATATGGAATAATGGCAGCCAGTAGTGTTATTTTGCATGTCCCCTTTGACCCTCACCAATTTTTACTGATGCACCATAGAAAGCATCCTGTCCGGATGCATCACGGCTTGGTACGGCAACTGCTTTGCCCAAGACCGCAAGAAACTGCAGAGAGCTGTGGACACAGCTCAGCACATCACAGAAACCAGCCTCCCCTCCATGGACTCTATACTTCTTGCTGCCTTGGTGAAGCAGCCAACATAATCAAAGACCCCTCCCACCCTGGATATTTTCTCTTCTCCCCCCTCCCACAGCCCAGTGTGGCACTGTGCTCCACCAGTATTTTAAATTTCAAATTCTTATCGCTGTGTTTCAACCTGCCCATGATCTCCCATGACAGGTGCAGGGACATTCTCCACAACATCCCGGCCGACTTTTAGTTCACAACCAACATCACCACTTGCTACCACATTGCCGCTTGTGGGAGCCTGCAGCGCACGATTTGCCTTCTTCATTTCCTACAAGTTACAACGGCAAATGAACTTCAAAATTACTTCATTGAATTTATTGTCCCATTGCCATAGCTGCTCTTTCGTTCTCCCTTTCTGATCTTCTCTTTCCTATTTTTTCTTCAAATGTTCTCTCATTTAGAACATAGAAGCGTACAGCACAGGAACAGGCCCTTCGGCCCACGATGTTGTGCCGAACTATTAAACTAGTAATTAAATGCCTAACAAAACTAATCCCTTCTGCCTACACAAGGTCCATATCCCTCTATTCTCTGCACATTCATGTGCCTATCTAAGAGCTTCTTAAAGGCCTCTATTGTATCTACCTCCACTGCCAGTTCTGGCAGCACATTCCAGGCACCCACCTCTCTCTGTGTAAAAAACTTGCCCCGCACATCTCCTTTGAACTTACCCCCTGTCACCTTAATGCATGCCCTCTGGTATTAGACATTTTGACTCTGGGAAAAAGATACTGGCTGTCTACTCTATCTATGCCTCTCATAATCTTATAAACTTCTATCACAAGATCACATGATAATTTATTTCTCTCTCTCTTTGATTCTCTTTTTGTTTTCCTCTTTCTTCCTCACTCTTAGAGAGATAACCAGAAGTGATTCAGGTTATCACACACAATACACGTTACTAACAAAACAGCTCAAGTAACCTAAATTAGAAAGGAATTTAGTTTTGCCACAATTATACAAGGAATGATTTCTTTCCTGTTGAAGATGTTAAGATTTGCAACCCCACACTGCTTCCTCCAGATGGTAACTTTTAAAACTACGGGCTGTGTGCTGGCAAACTCTCTATCGGTGCAGAGCGATGTATCAAGGGTGATCTATCCCACAGACCATTCACAAACATAGGCCATTTCAGCATCAATTGCATCTGGATTGTTAAAAAAAAGGGTGTTGAGATCACTCGTCATCACCGATCTCACAAAATAGGAGCAGGAGTAGACCACTCGGCCCCTCGAGCCTGCCCCGCCATTCAATATGACCTGCCCCAAACCTCATCTGCTCTTCTGTACCAGTTCCCCATAGACCTCAACTCCCTGATCCTTCAAAAGTTTATCGGGATATTGGATACTGGTTTATTATTGTCGCATGCAGCAAGTTACAGTGACAAGCTTTGTTTTGCGTGCCATCCAGACAGATCATTCCATACATAAGTACAAAAGGAAAAGCAATAACAGAATGCAGAATGTAGTGTTACAGTCACAGAGAAAGTGCAGTGCAGGTAGGCAAGTAAGGTGCAAGAGCTGTGATGAGGTAGATTGAGAGATCAAGAATTCACCTTTATCGTACAAGAGGTCCGTTCAAGAGTCTTATAACCTTGGGGTAGAAGCTTGAGCCTGGTGGTGCATGCTTTTGTATCTTGTGCCCGATGGGAGGGGGGAGAAGAGAGAATGTCCAGGGTGAGAGGGGTCTTTGATTATATTGGCTGCTTTCCCAAGGCAGCAGGAAGTGTGGACAGAGTCAACGGAGGGGAAGAAGAAAAGCCAGTGGGTGGATGTCACTGAGTGGAGAACAACTCCTGCAATAATCTTAACAACTGATGCTGCTGTACAGTAACAGAAAAGGAGCTTGTCAGAAATATGTTAGGTGTCTCTACACTGACATCCGCAACGTATAATTGAAAGCCTTGGTAATTAGGCGGGTTTTTAGCGTGCTCTATGATGAATGCCACATTTTCGGCAATCGAGTTGCCAAGCGAGTGTAGACAGTGAAGCTATTTCTTGCAAGATTCTGGAGTTCTGCTGCCACTAACACAAGACCAGAGTTCGGCATCTGAGCACCCAGTTGTGGAAGCAATTTAGTTCGGAGTGGTAACTTGAAGCGAAGGTGTCCGACAGACGTCCCCACTGGTGATATATGGAGCCCCTTTTGTTTTCCTCGTCCCTGAAAGAGTGCCCTGTAATGGAGCGAGTTACTTTGATACCAATTACCCACGGGCCACCTAAGCAAACAGTGGCCGATCGCGAGGGATGTAGCAGTCCGAGGGAGCCCAGCCCATAGAGTCAGCAAGTCTAGACTCCAGATGTGAACTGGTAGCCTCCCTGGTACTCAGTAAATATCGCAAGCAGCTGTAATAGATTCAGCATGAAATTAAAGGAGATTCAACACAAGAGACTTGCCTAATGACCTCCATTATCAGAGGCTTACGTCCTGGATGAGCAGGATTAAACACTGCAGCATCCGCTACTGGGTGATGGAATCGGAGATGTGGACACACCAGGGAGGGGTTCTGGCGCCTGGGAGGTTTACGATCTGCTGTTTGCTTTAACCCAGATCAGTGCGACCGCTGAATGCTTACATTAAAAGAGACTTGCCTTCAGGTCAAGCCATCACATAGACACGGAGACACAGGGACACAGCACGGAAACAGCCACTTTGGCACCGACCATCAACCACCCAGTTACACTAATCCTACATTGATCCCATTTTATTCTTCCCACGTTCCCATCAACTCCACCCAGACTCTACCACTCACCGGCATACCGGGGGCAATTTACAGTGGACAATTGACCCACCATCCGGGCATGGGAGGAAAGTGGAGCAGCCGGGGGAAGTCCACGGGGTCAGAGGGAGGATGTGCAAACACCACGCAGACAGCACCTGAGGTCAGGATCGAACCTGGGTCTCTGGCGCCGTGAGGCAGCGGCTCTGCCAGCTGCGCCACCGTGCCGCCCACATCACGTTGCTCCACCTCTATCTGCAAACCTTTCTCCCACATCGAGCAACACACAAAACACTGGAGGAACTCAATGGGTCAGGCGGCACCTATGGAGGAAGGAAATGGATGGTCGATGAAAGGTCTCGACCGAAACGTCAACGTCCAGATGAAGGGTCTTGACTGTCCATCCTTCTCCCACACCTCTGTTTCAAAGTCTCTGGCTTCCAGTCATCATTAAACCACCACCTGCCTCTTCCCTCCACCCTGACCTTACATCATCCTTGGCTCTGGCATTCTCTCCCTAAATCCTTACCCCTCTCCATCTCACCTTCTCTTTTTAAACTCTTAACTCTTTGGGGCATCTTCCTGATCTCTCCCTCTCTGTTTTGGTGACCCATTTTGTTCCTCGCATGTTTCTGAAGCAGATTGAGGTATTTTTACAATTTTTGCATTTTACATGTACATTACCTGGGCTGGAAAATCTTGGTTATGAGGAGAAACTGCAAGGCTGGGTTATTTTCTTTGGAACGAAGGAGGCACAGGGAGATTTAAATGAGCTGTATAAAACTACTAGCAGCTTGGGTGAACAGGAAGGTCGTAGCTTCCTTACCAGGGAGATCAGTAACTAAGAAAGTTAGTTGGAGGCATTAGAAAGGAGCTGAGGAGAAGTATTCTCACTTAAAGATCCTGTGGCTTGAATAAGTGGTGGAAGCAGAAACCTTTACCGCACTTAAAAGACGTAGATGAGACCTTGAAGTACTGCAAAACCTGCAAAATTGGGAAGTGGGATTAACCTAAACAGCTCCTTTATTGGCTATCATGAGTCGAACGGCCTCACTACTGTGTTATAAGTTTTATGATGCACAATAAAGTTCTACAAAGCAACAACATGTGTTTATGCAGCAGCTTTAATGTAGCAAAACCTCCCTAGGCACTTCATAAAACTTAACACTGAGACACAGAACGGGGCTTTAAGGCAGGGAACCAAACTCCCTGTCAGTGAGGAAGGATGGTCTTTCATCAAGGAGGGAGACCTGAATGAATCACAAACCAATGGGTTTGTTCTCTATAGACCGGGGTGGGACCTGATAGAAGTGGACAAATGTCTGAGGGTCACAGTAAAGGTAGACAGTATGAAACTTTACAGCAGAGATAAGATAAGATTTCTTTATTCGTTACATGTACATCGAAACACACAGTGGAGTACATCTTTTGCATAGTGTTCTGGGGGGCAGCCTGCAAGTGTCACCATGCTTCTGGTGCCAACATAGCACATCCACAACTTCCTAACCTGTACGTCTTTGGAATGTGGGAGGAAGCCGGAGCACCCGGAGGAAACCCACGCAGACATAGAGAGAACGTACAAACTCCTTACAGACAGTGGCCGGATTTGAACCCGGGTCGCTGGTGCTGTAAAGCGTTACGCTAACCACTACACTACCTGTCTATAACTAAAGGGCTTTGATTTAAGGTACAGAGTAAGAGGTTTAGAGGGGATATAAGGACGAATCTTTACACCCAAATTGTGGTTGGAGATGGGCACAGAGGGTGATGGAGGGAGGGACTCTCTCAACATGTAAGAGGTATCTAAGTGAGCACTTGATTCGCCAAGGTGTAGACAGCTATGGACTAAGTGCTGGCGAATGGGATTAATATAGATGGGTACTTGATGGTCAGCATGGACATTGTGGGCTGAAGGGCCAGTTTCTTGGCTGTTTGACTCTATGGCCCTGTGACAAGAGCTGGGAACTCCATGGCTAGAGGTGTGATCACCAGCGGTGGGCAGGAGGACAGAGAAGTCGAACTGGGAGAGCACAGAATCGTCAGTGGATTTTCGGTGCTGCCAAGATCAGGAGGAACAAGGGAGTTGTAACATCAAAGTGGTCGGAGACCAAGAACCAGTGTGGGCCAGAGAGTGCAGAGATGGAGGGTCAGCGGGATTTGTAGTGAGATAGGACATGGCCCAACAGAGGTTTGAATAACATCATGGATCATGCATGAAGATAGGCTTCCTTGAAGGGCACTGGAATAGTGACGTCTTTTGAAGGAACCAAGAGCTTGAAAGGCGCTACATAAATGCAAGTTCTTTCTTTTACTCTGGTTCTACTCTTGATTTATGTCTGGGTGAAAGAACATGTGTCATTTTGGAAGGGACAAGCTCAATCCGCATGAACCAACCTAGTAAAGACCCACTGATGCTCATAAGTCCATGAGATATAGGAGCAGAAGCAGGCCAATCGAGTCTGCTCCGCCATTCAATTGTGGCTGATCTTTTTTTCAAGCCCATTCTCCTGCCTTCTCCCCGTAACCCTTAAAACCCTTTACCAATCAAGAACCTATCAATCTCTGACTTAAATATATCATATGCCTTCAATGCCAAGGTACACTCAGTGCCAAGGAACTCAGAGCAGTGATGAAGCAAATATTCTGATTGGAAGCACTTGTTTGGAAACGTCATGCCGCATCCAGCCTGTCAAGCCCTGTGAGAATTTCGTAAGTTTAACTGAGATCACCCAGCATTCTTCTAAACCTGGAGAGTCCAGGCAGGAAGTGTTGGGTAAGTGAACATCATGTACATGGGGAACAAATAAAGCTTGGTGGCAATGAATTAGAACCACAATAGCAATGTTCATGGCAGTGAGTATCTTATCTGCTTACCATTTGGCCAAGAACCAACAAAACAAAATACTCTTAAGCAACAAAATCAAAAATTAGAGTTTGGAGCCTTTAAATTCAATATCAGTCAGGACAAGGGCCGTGTGTATATGCGTGTTTGCGTGTGTGTGTGTTTGTGTGTGTGTATGAGGATCAGTAGCCAAACCAATGGGTACCTCTCACCATCACTAAACCCAGTCAGTTCATTACCACATTGCTGTCTGTGGGAGCTTGCTGTGCTCAAATTTCCTTCCTTACTACAGAGAGCACACTCCAAAAAAATGCTTCGTTGGATGCACGGACAACAGAAGTCACCTGAAATAAGAACAATTTGAAATTAAGAAATCAAAAATCTGAAATTTAAAACACTGGATAAAATATACAAGAAAATTTAAAAAGAAGCTGGGATGGGAGTAGGGCCAGATTAATATCAGTCTTGCTTATTAAATTCCTGTCAAAAACTTGCCACTGACACCCTGAGACAAATCCTTTTACTGCTGGCAGCCTGTTTTAAGTGGGTTTGAGTGTTTCAGTGGAACTGTTGTTCTAAAGGTCCTCCCCAGGGTAGTCTTCACTGTGTTTACACAGCTTCTCCCTGGATGGCTTTGGATCACAGAAAGGCTTTACACCTGGACATGTTTGAGTAAGGAAGTCAGACGGCCACTACAGTATATTTCTCCTCTTGATGAGGGGCTCCAGAAAGTCTGGCCAGCTGTTAGCCAGGATGTTAAGGCCGGCGTATGTTCGCCCCTGCCATGTGGTGGCTGCAGATTCCGGTCAGATGGGGTTTAACCCTTGGAGGGCTGTGTGATCTGCTGTTTGGCTCACATGTACTGATGGGTCTTGACTGCCTAAAGGGATTTTCCTTCCTGTCTCTGTTAAAAATGAAGGAGCGTTTAAACAAAATAGTGTGAAACTCATAGTAACAAAAAAAAATTCCAGAGTAAAGCAGAAATAAATGGTTTCCTGAGTATATTTGGAATTCATTGCTCTTGGGACTTTTTTTTCGAAAGGAAACTTTTCGGGCTTAGATTACAGTGTCTACTTGTACAGAGTGTGTCCAGGATCTGTGTCCTTTCAACCTGGGCAACAGTCCAAATCTTGCCCAGAAACAAATCAACCTAATCTCTTCAAAAAAATATGAACCTGGCCCAATTTTATTTGCTGTCTCTTATTTCAGGACCTTTAACGCCTCCACTGGGTTTATGTTTGAATTCCCTTGGCTGTCTACGGAATTGAAGTTTGTGCCCACCAGTCCATTTCAAACAGGACAACATGCACGGTTAAACAGCCACATATTGGGAGTAATTTTAACTTGTGGTTTATTCTAACCAGCATCACGTCCTGTTCACTCATCATTCTTGTTCTCATTGACCCAGACTGGCTTCTAAACAAAGACAGAAAACGCTAGAAGCGCTGGCATCTGTGGAAAGGGAAACAGAGTTGAAGTTTCAGGTTTTGAAGACCCTCAGATTGGCTCCCAGTCCTGAATCCCTTGTTCACAAACTCTTCTGTGGTCTCGCTGCCGCCCTCTCTATTTCTTGAACCTCTTTCTGTCCTATAAGATCCGGGTCTCTGCTTTCCTCTATGTTTGACCTTTCCAACGTAACGCTATTACAGCGCCAGTGACCCGGGTTCAATTCCCGCCGCTGTCTGTAAGGAGTTTGTACGTTCTCCCCGTGTCTGTGTGGGTTTCCTCCGGGTGCTCCGGTTTCCTCCCACATTCCAAAGACGTAAGGGTTAGGAAGTTGTGGGCATGCTATGTTGGCGCCAGAAGCGTGGCGACACTTGCGGGCTGCCCCCAGAACACTCTACACAAAAGATGCATTTCACTGTGTGTTTCAATGTACATGTGACTGATAAAGAAATCTATCTTCAACAGCATTGATTTAATCGGTCCACCACTGGCGGTCATGCCTTCAGCTGCCAAGGCCCTAACCTCTGGAGTTATCTCTCTCTCTCTCTACCTCTCCACCTCTCTCTGTCTCTCTGTCTCTCTGTCTCTCTCTCTCTCTATCCCTCCTTTTCAACACTCCACAAAAGTTCCTTCTTTGACCAGGCTTTTTGTCATCCAGTCTTTTATCCCTTCATGTGGATCAGTGTCAAATTTTTTCCAGTAATGTTCTGGTTAAGGTTACTGAATTAGAGATTACTTCATTGAATGTAGAATCCGTAACATAAGAAATAGATATGGATCTAAACCATGTGTTCCTTGAACCTCCTCCAGCATTCAATATTCATGGCTGATTTGATTTTGCCCTCACTATCCCCCTCGATTCCCACACCACTAGGCTCCACCATAGACCAAATATCTGTGTACTTCAGCCTTGAATGTACTCAGTGACTCATCTTCTGTGACTCTCTGGGATAGATCCTCAGAGAGAAGGTCTTTCTCCTTATCTCTGTCTTAACCAGGTGACCTCTTAAAATGAAACTATTCCCCATAGTTCTAGATACCCCTACTGGGGGAAGCAGCCTCTCATCATCCACCTTGTAAACCCTTATGATTCTTATGATTCAGTGAGGTCATCTGCCATTTATCTGAACCTCAAAGAGTGTAAACTGAGCAATTCCTCTTGTAACAACGCCTTCATCCCAGGAACCAACTGCCGAACTTCCTCTGCACTGCCCACAATACAAGTTTATCCCTCTCTAAATGAGGAGACCAAAACTCTATGCAGTAGTCATTTCGTAGCAACATAGAAAGAGGCCATTCGGCCCATAGAATCTATGCCAGCTCTCAGAATAATCCCATCAATCCCATTCCTCCACTTTTTTCTCTACACTCTATTACCTTGCACGTTCCCATAAACTCCCCACCCCCTCTCAATCTCCTGCCACCCTCCTACAGTGGGGGCAATTTAAACATAGAACATTACAGCACAGTACGGGCCCCTCGGCCCACAATGTTGTGCCGACATTTTATCTTGCTCTCAGATCTATCTAACCCTTCCCTCCCACATAGCCTTCCATTTCTCTATCATTCGTGTGTCTATCTAAGAGTCTCTTAAATGTCCCTAATGTATCTACCCCCACAACCTCTGCCAGCAGTGCGTTCCACGCACTCACCACTCTCTGTGTAAAAAACTTACCCCTGACATCCCCCTTATATCTTCCTCCAGGTTAATAAGTAACCAATTAACCTACCAACCAGTACGTCTTTGGGATCTGGGATGGAACCGGAGCACCCGAGGGAAACGCACACAGTTACAGGGAGAAAGTCCAAACCCAACACAGACAACACCCAAGGTTGGGATTGAACCTGGGTCTCCAGAGCTGTATCATTGTCCTACTGCAGGTGTGGTCTCATCAATATTGTGCACAGACTTAACAAGGTAGATGCTAAGATGTTGTTTTCCCTGCTTGGACGGTCTATAAGGAGGAGGCATAATCATAGTACAAGGGTTCATTTAAGAATGATAAATTTCTTCACTTGGAGAATTGTGAACCAGTGGAGAGCATTCTGACTGGTTGCATCACCACCTGGTATGGAGGCTCCAATGCACAGGATCGCAAGAGGCTGCAGAGGGTTGTAGACTCAGCCAGCTCCATCACGGGCACAACCCTCCCCACAAGAGGCAAGGCGGCATCCATCACTAAGGACCCTCACCACCCGGGACATGCCCTCTTCTCGTTACTACCATCAGGGAGGAGGTACAGAAGCCTGAAGACCCACACTCAGTGAGTTAGAAACAGCTTCTCCCCCTCCGCCATCAGATGTCTGAACGGTCCATGAATCCATGAACACTACCTCGTTATTCCTTTTTTTGCTCTATTTATTTATTTTGTAATTTGTAGTAATTTTAAGTACTTGCACTGTACTGCTGCTGCAAAGCAACAAATTTCACGACATATGTCAGTGATAATAAACCTGATTCTGATTCTGATTCTTTGGAATTTTCGACCCTGGAGAACTGACAGTATTAAAGACTAAGGTAGACTGAATGCAAAGGAAATCAAAGCAACTGAAACATCAACAGTTCCTTTCCTCCCACAGATGCTGCTCGACCCACTGAGTTCCTCTAGCTGATTGTTTGTTGCTCCAGATTCCAGAGTCTGCAGTCTCTTGTGTCATCATAGGTTACAGGGAAATTAGTAGTGAATGGGATTGCTCAGTGAGCTAGCATAGTCTTGATGGACAGAAGTGCCTCCTTCCATGCTGTGTGGAAATTCAGAGGCCTGGACAACAGATTCCTAGCTGCCATGGTGAGTTGTAAACCCACCATGGCAACTGGTGATTTAAGCAAATAATTAAATAAATTTGGAATTAAACAAAAGTTTTCAATCCTTAATAGTCAGATTGTTATTTGAAAACTGATCTGGTTCACACATGTCCTCCAGGGGAGAAATCTGTCTGATTCAGACCCACCAAAGTGCCTTCTGAAATGACCTACTGTGCCAGAGTTAAAGGAGAAATGAAGGATGGACTGTGAATGTCTTCCCAGTGATGTCCACCTTCTGTGAATGAGCGAGAAAACTTGTGATCCCGTCTCCCCTCTCAGCCAGATGTGAAAGGTCGATTTGTGCACAGCATGTTTCTGCAAATAGGAATCTGACAAAGGCCGGACAATCTGTTTTAATCTCATTGTTTGACAGGTAAATATTGACCCAGGAAATCTCGTTACTTTTCTTTGTGTAGTGTCAGGGAATCTTCTACCTGAGAGGACAGATAAAACCTTTGTTTAATCACTCAACAGAAAGGCAGCATCTGGGACAATACAGGGGTCCCTCTGCACTGCACAGCTGAGGCTAGACTGCAAAAATTCTCAAGGGAGATTGAACGTCCGGACCAAGGGGTGAGAACACGACTACAACCTTATCACATCATGTAATTCAGGACGACCAATGTAACCAGCCCTATTTCTGTCTTCCTGCCTCAAATGTAAGCTCTATTTTAACATTGGACTATGTCAATAGCATGTAAATGGTCCTGATGAAGGGTCTTGACCCAAAATGTCGAAAGTCCATCTCCCTCCACAGATCCTGCCTGACCCACTGATTTCCTTCAGCAGCTCATTTTTTTGCTCTTTTAAACGGTACTCCAGGCGGTGGTCCAGAAACAAGGTCAAAGTTGAGTTTGATGGTGGGGGTTTTTGATGATGGATGTTGCCTTCTTGAGGCAGCTCCTCCTGTAGATACTACTGATGGTAGGGAGGGATGTTCCCATGATGTATTGGGCAGAGTCCACTACTCTCTGCAGCTTCTTACATTCCTGTGCACTTGAATTGCTGTATCAGACCATGATGCAACCGGTCAGGATACCTTCAACAGTACATAGACTCAGAGAGAGATACAGCACAGAAATAGGCTCTTTGGCCCACTGAGTCCATGCCCACCATCGAGCGCCCACCTTTACACTAATCCTACCCTAACCCAGTTTATTTTCCTCAACTCTGCCTAGGCAGTCACAGTAGTGTAGCGGTTAGCGTAACACCATTACAGCACCAGTGACCCAGGTTCAATTCCGGCCTCTGTCTGTAAGGAGTTTGTACATTCTCCCTGTGTCTGTGTGGGTTTCCTCCGGGTGCTCCGGTTTCCTCCCACATTCCAAAGACGCACAGGTTAGGAAGTTGTGGACATGCTATGTTGGCGCCAGAAGTGTGGCGACACTTGCGGGCTGCCCCCAGAACACTCTATGCAAAAGATGCATTTCACTGTGTGTTTCGATGTACATGTGACTAATAGATATCTTAGATTCTACCACTCATCTAAAACGTGTTGGTTTGTTAGAGAGAAGTTTCAAGGTAACAAGTAAACTTACTGAGTGAGAAAAAAGATTTGTGTTTATTCTGCTCCTTTCACAACCTCAGGTCAGACCAGACCACTCTACAGCCAATGAAGTGCAGTTGTTGTGATTATGAGAGGAAATGTGCCAACCAATATGTGCACAGCCAGCTCGAAATCGAAGTCAAAGTCGAGTTTATTGTCACACGCATAAGTCCATGCATGCACAGGCGCAATGAGAAACTCACTTGCAGCAGCATCAAAGGCACATAGTGTCAGATACACAACATTCACAAGAAAAACATAAATTAGACATAAATTATACACAATTTATATAAGAAAGAACACAATTAGAATAAAAAACAAAGTCGATTGTAGTGCAAAGTGGTCACGGTGTTGTTATACCGAGGTAGTGATTGGGGTTGTACAGGTTGGTTCAAGAACCAAATGGTTGAAGGAAAGTAGGTGGTGGTGTGGGACTTCAGGCTTCTGTACCTCCTGCCCGATGGCAGCTGTGAGAAGACAGCATGGTCCAGATGGTGGGGATCTTTGATGATAGATGTTGCCTTCTTGAGGCAGCTCTGCACGTAGATACTCCTGATGATGGGGAGGGATGTGCCTGTGGTGTATTGTGTGGGCTCGCACAAGCAATGTGATAATGACCAAACAATGTGTTCATTGAGGTAAAAGTCTGGCCAGGATACCAGGGAGAGCTCTCCGGCTCGTCGTAGAAGTGGGTCAATTTTATCCCATTTGTGGATGTGGGCTTTGCCATCATCAATGGGAGAGTCTAGGATCTGAGGGCACAGCCTCAGAAGAAAGGGATATCCCTTTAAAACTGAGAGGAGGATGAATTTCTTCAGCCAGAGGGTGATGAATCTGTGGAATTCGTTGCCATGGAGGGCTGTGGAGACCAAGTCATTTGGTGCATTTAAGGCAGAGATTGATAAGTTCTTGATTGG
The DNA here is from genome assembly GCF_009764475.1 of Pristis pectinata. Classification (NCBI taxonomy): domain Eukaryota; kingdom Metazoa; phylum Chordata; class Chondrichthyes; order Rhinopristiformes; family Pristidae; genus Pristis; species Pristis pectinata. The sequence continues at coordinate 38,576,325 of NC_067420.1, forward strand.
TAAAGGGGTTAAGAGTTGCAGGGAGAAGGAAGGACAATGGGGTTGAAAAAAGCAGCCATGATTGAACAGCGGAGCAGACTCGATGGGCTGAATGGCCCAATTCTGCTCCTATATCTTATGATCTTATGCTGCCCCTACACAACTGTTGTTGGTGAAGCACTGCAGTCCTTCTGGTGAAAGTTCTCCCTCGGTGCTGTGGTGTAGGAAATTCCAGGATTTAGACCAAGTTTCAATGAATGGGCAACACCATGAGCTCCCTCACAGCGCCAGGGACACAGGTTCAGTCTTGACCTCCAATGCTGTCTATGTGGAGTTTGTGTGTTCTCCCTGTGACTGCATGGGTTTCTTCTGGGTGCTCCAGTTTCCTCCCACATCCCAAAGATAAGATAAGATAAGATTTCTTTATTAGTCACATGTACATCGAAACACACAGTGAAATAAATCTTTTGCGTAGTGTTCTGGGGGCAGCCCACAAGTGTCACCACGCTTCCGGCGCCAACATAGCATGCCCACAACTTCCTAACCTGTACGTCTTTGGAATGTGGGAGGAAACCGGAGCACCCGGACGAAACCCACACAGACATGGGGAGAACGTACAAACTCCTTACAGACAGCGGCCGGAATTGAACCCGGGTCGCTGGCGCTATAAAACATTACGCTAACTGCTACACTATCATGCCTACCCTCGGCAGATCTGCTGGTTGGTAGATTAATTGGCCACTATAAGTTGTCCCTGCTGCGTAGGTGAGTGGTAGAATCCAGGGGGAGTTGATGGGAGTGTGGGGAGAATAAGAAATGGGATCAATACAGGACTAATATAAATGGGTGGTTGATGGTTGGCACGGACTCAGTGGGCCGAAGGCCCTGTTTCCATGCTGTATCTCTCCATGATTATGATATTGGCTTGCAAGCAAAGCTGGCAATTGTTGCCCCTGGATAGCCATTGTTGATGAACCAGCATGAATCACCGCTACACATCTGGTGAAAATTCTCCCACGTTGCTGTTGTATGAAGAGCTCTAGGAATTAGACCCAGTTTACCGAAAGCACAATGATCTATTTCCAAGTCAGTCAGTATGAGGGCAATGTGAGAGCAAGTGAGAGAGTAGGTAGGGGCTTGATTTGGTGGCTCATCAAAGAGCCTGCGCCTCCAGCAGTGCAGCACTCCCTCAGTACTGTGCAGAAACATCAGTCAAGATTTTTGGTCTTGAGCCCATCACTTTGTGACTCAGCAGCCCACTGGGCTACAGCAGCTGCACAAGTCATGGCAAGAGATTACCAGTGGACAGAGGAAAAGATTCAAGGAAGTTCTCAAAAATACAAAACATCCCCACTGACTGTTGGAATCCCTGGCCCATGGCTACTTAAAGGTAGCAAAGGAGCATTCGAGACGCTGCTGAGAACCTCAAGGTAGGCAAGGTGGTGAAGAAGGCGGTTGGCTTGCTGGCCTTCACCAGTCAGGGAGGTTGGGACATCATGTTGCAGTTGTACAAGACATTAGTGAGATCGCACTTGGAGTATTGCGTACAGTTTTGGTCACCCTGTTATAGGAAAGTTGTCATTAAACTGGAAAGAGTGCAGAGAAGATTTACGAGGATGCTGCCAGAACTCGAGGGCCTGAGTTATAGGGAGAAGTTGGGCAGGCTAGGGCTTTATTCCTTGGAACGTAGGAGATTGAGGCGTGACCTCATAAAGGTGTATAAATCCATGAGGGGTAGAGGTAAGGTGAATGCACAGTCTTTTTCCCAGGGAATGGGCACTAAAAACTAAAGGGCATAGGTTTAAGGTGAGAGGGAAAAGATTTAAAAGGGACCTGAGGGGCAACTTCTTCACCCAGAGGGTGGTGTGTAAGTGGAATGAGCTGCCAGAGAAATAGTTGAGGCAGGTACAGTAACAGCATTTAAAAGACCTTTGGATAAGTACATGGATAGGAATGGTTTAGAGGGATATGGGTCAAATATGGGCAAATGGGACGAGCTTGGTGGACACCATGGTCAGAATGGATGAGTTGGGCCGAAGAGTTTGTCTCCGTGCAGTATTACTCTATGACTCTGTGACTAAGTCTGGGAGCACATAGAGGCCTACATACAAAGCAGGAAGGGCTCACCACTTCACAAACAACCCACCTGTCCCATCAGCCATTCCCTGCTCTGTCGTTGGAAGAGTCCGTGGATCCCACATTGTCTTCATCGGCTGCTTCAGAGCCCAGAAAACTGGGGTGAAGCAAGTCGTCCTTGATCCAGAGGGACCGCCAAAAAACCAGAAGTCAGAACCTTAGTCAGACCTGACACAGTGGAAACATACAGACGCACCACAGAAAGCATCCTATTCGGATGCATCACGGCTTGGCGTGGCAACTGCTCTGCCTGAGACCACAAGAAACTGCAGAAAGTTGTGGACACAGCTCAGTCCATCACAGAAACCAACCTCCCCTCCATGGACTCCGTCTACAATTCTCACTGCCTTGGTAAAGCAGCCAACATAATCAAAGACCCCACCCACCCCGGACATTCTCTCTTCTCCCCCCCTCCCATCGGGCAGAAGACACAGAAGCTTGAAAACACGCACCACCAGGCCCAAGGACAGCTTCCATCCCACTGTTATAAGACGCTTGAACTTCTCTTGTACATAAATGATGGACTCTTGACCTCACATTCTACTTCATCATGGCCCTTGCACCTTATTGTCTACCTGCACTGCACTTTCTCTGTAAACATAACACTTTATTCTGCATTCTGTTATTGCTTTTTGTTTGTACTACCTCACTGTACCTATGTCTTGAAATGATCTGTATGGTCGGCATGCAAAACTAAGTGTTTTACTGTACCTCGGTACATGTGACAATCATAAACCAATTCCAGTTCCATACCTATGTGTTCATTTAGCGTAACGCTTTACAGCGCCAGTGATCCAGGTTCAATTCCGGCCACTGTCTGTGAGGAGTTTGTACGTTCTCCCCGTGCCTGCGTGGGTTTCCTCGGGGTGCTCCGGTTTCCTCCAACATTCCAAAGATGTACGGGTTAGGAAGTTGTGGGCATGCAATGTTGGCGCCGGAAGTGTGGTGACACTTGTGGGCTGCCCCCAGAACACTCTATGCAAAAGATGTATTTCACTGTGTATTTTGATGTACATGTGACTAATAAAGGTATCTTATCTTATTTTATCATTATTTATTTGTCCACAGAATGCAGATACCACTGGCGATAACAGCATTTTTTGTCCATCCGTAATTGCCCTTGAACTGAGGAGACAGTTAAGAGTCAATCACATTTGGAGTCCCACATAGACCAAACCAGGTCAGGGCTGCAGATTCCCTTGCCTGAAGCACACTAGTTAAACAGATGGGTTTTTACAACAATTCAGTAGTTTCATGGTTACTGTTACCGAGACTGTTTTTTTTAATTGCATATTTATCTAATTACTTGCTTTTAAATTCCCCAGCTGCCCTGGTGAGATTGGAGACCCGAGCTCAAATAATCTCTGGATTAATGAACTCTAGCTGCTATTTTAGTAACTTAACCATTATGTTACCACACCCCATGGAGAATTCTGGCTGTGGGAGCCCTTGCTAATTTCCGAGAGCTCCAGTAGCCTCTTTCCTCAGCCTTCTCCTCCACGGAGAAGGGCCCGAAGCTCGGGCTTTTCTCTTTGGAGAGAAGGAGGATGAGAGGTGACTTGATAGTCACCTCTCATACAAGATGATGAGAGGCATAGATCAAGAGGACAGTCAGAGACTTTTTCCCAGTGTGGCAATGGCTAACATGAGGGGACATAATTTTAAGGTGATTGGAGGAAGGTATAAGGGGATGTCAGGGGTAATTTTTTACACAGAGAGTAGTGGGTGCGTGGAACGCACTGTCTGCAGAGGTTGTGGGGGCAGATACATTAGGGACATTTAAGAGACTCTTAGATAGAGACATGAATGATAGAGAAATGGAGGGCTATGTGGGAGGGAGGGGTTAGATAGATGTTAGAGCAGGATAAAATATCGGCACAACATTGTGGGCCGAAGGGCCTGTACTGTGCTGTAGTGTTCTATGTTCTATGTTCTCAGGTTCTGTAATCCGCAGAGAGCTGCACTGCAGACATCTTATCGATTTTGGCACTAGCCCTGACCCTGAGTTACTGTCAGCAAATGAGAAATAAATCAATCCGGTCTTTAAGGATGGTGAACCATCCAGGCATTTCCTGAAGGGCGTAGTTATTTACAACAACAAAAAGAATGCATATCATGTTCGGGAAATATTTTTAGAAATATAAAGGCTTCTTTACGGCTTCCATCCACTTCAGGAAATGCCAGCAGATGGTGTTGAGCTCACAGAGAGCAAGTTTATTTATTCTTCTGAAGCAACAGAGAGGATCTCAGTGTCCGCGGTTAATAACTCTCCGTTCCGAAGGTAGTTGTGGTCTGACACCCCCACCCACACACCTCACCCTCACCCAGCCCAGCAGAAATGACCCAATGACAGATGACTGGCTGTGAGGAGGTCCCCGCAAACGCAAGTGGAAGGTCGTCACTGATTACCAGGCCAACCGTGGTACAAATAGAATAAATGACAGCAGGCTGTCAGTCCATTACAGGGCAATTTTCCTTCCAGCTGTTCATTGGGTGGGCCGGTTTTGGCTCGGTGGGTAGCCCTGAGTCAGGAGGTTGTGGGTTCAAGACCAAATCCAGAGACTTGACCACAAAAATCTCACTCAAGCTTCAATGTAATACAGTGGGAGCATTGCACAGTTGGTGGTGTTGTCCTACAGATGAGACATTAAACCAAGAACCTAAGAGACTGTTATGCAGAGGAGCAGAGGAGTTCTCTCCAATGTCTTAGTCAACATTTAAGCACCACTAACTAAGACGGATCTTCTAGCCACGACCGTGGTGCTCTTTGTGGGATCTTGCTATGTCCAAATTGGCTGCCATATTTTCTATAACAGTGACCGCACTTCAAAATATTTTATTGGCAGAAATGTTCTTTAACATATCCCAGTGTGCTATAGAAAGCCATGCATTTTATGTAGCAGAATTCACTGATGAACTGCAGATTTGTTGGAACTGTGATATTTCTGTGTGTAAGCCTGGTTTATAGTATTTCTACAATAGAGAGCTAAACTATTTTGCCTGGTAAACAAGAGGGATCTCGCTGGTTCCAAGGCTGGCTTCTGATCCACCAATATCTCCCTTTTAAAATTATTATCCCCAGTGTCAAACCCCTCCTTGGTCTCACCCCTATCTTAGTCAATAACTTCCTTGAGACCTAAGACTGTTCTAAAACACTGATCTGTTCTGCATTCTCCACTTTTTTCATCTCCCCACCTTCCAGCCTTTTTTGCAGAGGTCAGAGAATTATACAGCATGGAAACAGGCCCTTCAGCCCATCTTCTCCATGCCCACCAAGGTCCCTAACCCTCTTCACCTCTCTTTCCTTGTTTAAGAGGCTTCTTACAAAGTACCTCTTTAATCAAACCTTATATCACCTGCCACTGTTGCTCTTGGTGTTGAATTTGGCTGTCACATTTCCTGCATGACAACAATGATTAATTTTAGGTTCTCTTCCTTGGTCCTGAGTTCAGCTTTTGGCTGGTTGGAGCCCTGGTTTGGGTTGGGTTATCTGATCACAAGTGGAGGAGTCATAGAGGCATGACAATTGTCTTCAGGTCTCTTACTATCCTGTGAATCAGGTAAATTGTTAAATTGGTTTATTATTTGTCACATGTACCGATGTACAGAGAAAAATTTGTTTTGCATGCCGTCCATACAGATCATTTCATCACATCAGTACACTGAGGTAGTAGATAGATATAGTTAGATATTTATTAGTTACTTGTACATTGAAACACACAGTGAAATGCATCTTTTTGCGATACTGAGATGGGCTGGGGGCAGCCCGCAAGTGTCGCCACGCTTCCGGTGCCAAGATAGCACGCCCACAGCTCCTAACCCGTACGTCTTTGGAATGTGGGAGAAAACCGGAGCACCTGAAGGAAACCCACACAGACACGGGGAGAATGTACAAACTCCTTACAGACAGCGGCCAAAATTGAACCCAGTCGTTGGCACTGTAACAGTGTTACACTAACCGCTACACTACTGTGCCACCCAAGGAAAGAGCAATAACAGAATGCAGAGTAGAGTGTTACAGTTACAGAGAAAGTGCAGTGCAGGCAGACAATAAGGTGCAAGGTCATAATGAGATAGATTGTGAGGTCAAGAGTCCATCTTATTGTACTGAGGGATCATTCAATTGTCTTATAACAGCAGGGTAGAAGCTGTCCTTGAGACTAGTGGTATGTGCTTTCGGTATCTTCTGCTCGATGGGAGGAAGGAGAAGAGAGAATGTCCAGGTGGGTGGGGTCTTTGATTATGTTGGCTGTTTTACTGAGGCAGCAAGAAGTGTAGACAGACTCCATGGAGGGGAGGCTTGTTTCCATGATGTACTGAGCTGTGTCTACAACTCTCTGCAGTTTTTTTGTGGTCTGGGCAGAGCAGTTGCCATACCAAGCCGTGATGCATCCGGATAGGATGCTTTCTATTGTGCATTTATAAGACAGGTTAATCATGTTGGCTGGAGACACAAGAGACTGCAGATGCTGAAATCTGGAGCCAAAAACCAACTACTGGAAGACACAGCAGGTTTACTCTGTGAGCTTCATGCGAGCAAGGAATTTCATTGCACCCAGGTGTATGTGGCAATAAACTAAATCTGAATCAGGCAGCATCTTTGGAGGGAAACAGACAGTTGACGTTTTAGGTTGGGACCCTTCATCTGGAGTCCAAGTGAAAGATCTCAACCTGATGCTGCCTGACTCACTGAGTTCCTCCAGCAGATTGTTCATTGCCCGGATTTTAACAAGATGCTCCATTTTGTAACCATGATGGCTGCTGGAAGGAATGAAGAGGACAGGACTTCAGGAGAAGAATAATAGAAAAACAGGATGTGGTGTCGGTACGTTGATTGGCCTGGTGATTCTGGGAAGGCCTGCCAAACATTTGTAGCACACTATTGGACATCACTGAGCAAGTCTGGGCAGATAGTGCTTTCTTTCATCACACACACAAAGAACCTGGAGGGAATATCACAGGTGTTGGGTGAGTACAATGCAATCATTTAATCAAATAGCCCACGGCAGAATCTCTAGGCTCATATCCACTGTGATTAATCTGGGCCAATGGATAGAAAGTACCTTGCAGTCTGAAAACATAAGAAATACAAGCACCAATGAGCCATTCAGACCTTCACAACCACGGCAGCATTCATTCATGAAATAAAAATTGCCGGAAACACTCAGAAAGAGATAAGATAAGGTATCTTTATTAGTCACGTACATCGAAACACACAGTGAAATGCATCTTTTGCGTAGGGTGTTCCGGGGCCAGCCCGCAAGTGTCGCCACGCTTCCGGCGCCAACATATCATGCCCACAACTTCCTAACCCATACGTCTTTGGAATGTGGAAGGAAACCAGAGCACCCGGACGAAACCCACACAGACACAGGGAGAATGCACAAACTCCTTACAGACAGCGGTCAGAATTGAACCCGGGTCGCTGGCGCTGTAATAACGTTACGCTAACCGCTACACTACAGTGCCTACCTAACCAAAAGATACAAAATCTTAAGAACACGTAACACCAGGCTCAAGGACAGCTTCCATCCTGCTGTTAAAAGACTATTGAATGGACTCTTGTACGATAAAGGTGAATTCTTGACCTCACAATCTACCTCATCATGGCCCTTGCACCTCATTGTCTGCCTCCATTATTACCAATGTACACTGTTTATTCTGTGAGCTTCATGTGAGCAAGGAATTTCATTGCACCCTGGTGTACATGACAATAAACTAATCTGAATGTGAATCTTTGAATACAAGAGCCTGAAAGCACGTACCACCAGATTGAAGGACAGTTTCTATCCCGCTGTTATAAAAGTATTGAACGGACCTCTTGTACGATAAGCTGGAAGTCCTGGCCTTGCACCTTATTGTCTGCCTGCACTGCACTTTCTCTGTAGCTGTAACACTTCATTCTGCATTCCCTTATTGTTTTTCCCTCGTACTACCTCAGTGTACTGATGTGATGATATGATCTGTATGGATGGCATGCAGAACATAGTTTTTCCACTGTATCTCAGTACATGTGACAATAATAAACCAGTTATCAATTACCTGCTGAGGGTTTCCAGCATTTTCTGTTTTTCTTTCAAATTTCCAGCATCTGCAGTTTTTTACGATTTTCACCGAAATCATGGCTGATTTTTTTTTACCTCAGCACCACTTTCCTGCCCCAAACCCAATACCCTTAATTCAGTAGATATCTAAAAATCTATTGATCTCTGCAAAACAATGAAAGGAGAAATTAAAGACTGTAGAATGGATTTCAGGTGCCTTCCAATCATTGAGCAAAACATTTGGAATCCTGTGTTCAGTTCAATACAGTGCATTTGGAATATTGTGGCCAGTTCTGGTCTCCCTGCTATAGGAAAGGCAACATTAAGCTGGAAAGAGTGTGGAAAAGATTTACGAGTATGTTGCCAGAATTGAGGGACTGGATTATAGAGAGAGGCTGAGCAAGTTAGGACTTTATTCATTGGAGTGTAGGAGAATGAGAGGTGATCTTATAGGGGTGTATAAAATCATGAGGGGCATAGATAGGGTGAATGCACACAGTCTGTTTACTAGGGTTGGGGAATCAAGAACTATAGGGCATAGGTTTAAGCTGAGGGGGAGAGATTTAATAGGAACCTGAGGCGCAACTTTTTCATCCAGAAGGTGGTCAGTATATGGAACGAGCTGCCAGAGGAAGTAGCTGAGGCAGGTAGATTAACAACATTTAAAAGACACTTGGATAGGTACCTTGATAGGAAAAGTTTGGAGGGATAGGGGCCAAACGCAGGCAAATGGGACTAGCTTAGGTGGGCATCTTGGTCGGCATGGGCCAAAGGGCCTGTTTCGGTATTGCATTACTCTATGACTCTATAAGAAACAAAATGCTGGAAGACCTCAGTGGGTAAGGCAGCATCCGTGGAAGGAAAGGGACATTCGATGTTTCAGGTCGAAACCCTTCATCCTACCAATGATTTCTGTGTGCTTCTGCTAGGAAAGGTGAGTTACTCACCAGAAACAGATAAAGACATGATAACCATCCTGGACTGCATTGCAGCCACAGTCAACACTGCCTACAGGCTTGGGCAGATCCCCACTGCGTATTAAGATGTTGCAATGTATGAGTGCAGGGATAATTTACAGTAATTAGGTTAATCATTGGATTTCAACCACGCAGGTGGAATACTCTGAGGTTGATTGTGTAAGATGTGGTAGATCAGTGAGGGCTGAGGCAGAGGGAGAGAAGGCAGTCTCCACGGAGGCAATGGTGATGACACTGGAATATGTGGTTAAGTGGATAAGCCACAGGACTAGAGGAGGTAGGAACTATTCATTCACATCTGTGAGTTTAAATCCCATCGTAGCAGCTGGGGGATTTAAATTTAAGTAGTAACTAAAAGAAAATCTGGAATTGAGAAAATCATTGTGTCATATTGCACAGAAACAGGACCTTTGGCCAACTTTAGACATACGAGGATGTTGCCAGGACTTGAGGGACTGAGTAATGGAGAGAGGCTGAGCATGTTGGGACGTTTCTCATTGGAGCGTAGGAGAATGAGGAGTGATCTCATAGAGGTGTACCAAATCATGAAGGTCATTGCACACAATCTTTTTCCCAGGGTTGGGGAATCAAGAACCAGAGGACATAGGTTTAAAGTGAGACGGGAGAAATTTATTAGAAACCTGAGGGGCAATTTTTTCACCCAGAGGATGGTCAGTATATGAGCTGCCAGAGGAAGTGGTTGAGGCGGGTACATTAACAACATTTAAAAGGCACTTGGACAGGTACATGGATAGGAAAGGTTCAGAGGGACATGGGCCAAATGCGGGTAAATTGGACTAGCTTAGATGGGAATCTTGGTCAGCATGGACCAGTTGGGCCGAAGGGCCTGTTTCCATGCTGTATGACTCTATGAATCTGTGACTGAGTCCACGTTAACCATCAACCACCCATTTACTCTAATCCCATTTTACTCTTCCTACATTCCCATCAACTCCACCCCCCCCCCACCCCAGATTCTACCACTCGGTTATACGCTGGGAGTAATTTACGTTTGCCAATTAATCTACCAACCCACACATCTTTGGGATGTGGGATTGAACCAGACCATCCAGAGGAAATCCAGGCAGTCAAGGGGAGAATGTGCAAACTCTATACAGATAGCTCCAGGGTCAGGACTGAACCCAGGTTGCTGGAGCTGTGAAGCAACAGCTGTAACTAGCCGTACCATTGTCTTGCCCCTCAATAAAAATTCAATAACGGTGACCGTTAACCTCACAGATTTTCAGTAAAAATCCATCTGGTTCATGGAAGGAAACCTGACGTCCTTACTTGGTCTACACTACAAGTTACTCCTGACCTGCCAATAAATAATGGCATGCTCATCTCATAAACAAGTAGCTTATATAAAGACGATGACGCCGGTATTACCAACTTTAGAACATAAGACATAGAACAGTACAGCCCATGATGTTGTACCAAGCTAATTAAGCTAGTAATTATACACCTTGCTACCCTAATCCCTTCTGCCTACACGATGTCCATATCCCTCCATTCTCTGTATATTCATGTGCCTTTCTAAGAGCCTCTTAAACACCTCTTAAACTTTATTATCTTTAATAATGTAAAGCCATGCCTCTGTGTTGCAGAAGTTGCCAGGTTCATAGGTTAGGGGAGTAAGCGCATGATCTAGAGTTGTACCTATCAGGTAATCCTGTCTATACTGTAGTAACTGTGATTCATTGACACTAATCTCTCCCTTCAATGCAAGACCTTCCACATGCAGTCTAGACTGCCTTGGTTCTTGTCAAGATCCTTATCGAAAAGAAAAGTTTGTCCCATTTGAGGAGTTGTTAAGGTCGATGACCAAAAACTTGACCAAAGATTTTCCAAGAAATCTGGACATTCCTCCCTAAACCTTTCCATCTCTTTACCAATCTCTCTTCAAGCTCAATCCTTAAAACCTAGTCTGGGCTGACTCTCCAGTGCAGTAGTGAGGGAGCACTCCAGTGACTGAGCCACAGAGGCATCATCTCTACGATGGAATGTAAAACCAAGCCAGCATCTGCACCCCAAGTGATGCAAACAACCCCACTGCTGAAAAGTACAGATCTTGCAGTGTCCCAGCTAATATTTAGCCTGCAATTAAGATCATAAGCCGCAGATTATTTGATGATTATCACATTGGTCTATGTGGAAACTTGCTGTGCACAAGTAGACAGTTTGCATTTATGACATCATTGGCTGTGAAGTGCTGTGGGACATTTTGAGGTCATGCAAGGTGACATTGAAATGCAAGACCCTCTTTTTACTTCAATTTCAACATAAATGCTTTGTGCTAAATAACTGTGTCACAGCAAGTGTGGTATACAAGACACCTACGTCCTAGAAAGGAAATGTCTCCACCCAGAGGGTTGGTGAATCTTGGACAGGGCTGCAGAGGCGCAGTCACTGAGTATATTTGACCCTTAAAACTTTGTTCTTTAGCCAAGCTTTTGGTCATCTCCCCTAACAACTCCTTAACATGCCAATTTTTTTTTCTGATAAACCTCTTGTTAAGCACCCTGGGATGGGTTGCTAATGTTGTCAAATGAATACAAGGTGCTATTGTTGATTGCAACACTACCCCTGCATGGAACAGCTGGATTTATCTTTTATTGGGTGACTGCATACAGGTAAAACTTAGTACAGTCATAGCCTTAAGGATGCCCAGAACTAAATCACACATTAAGGGAATTCTCAGTGTAAAAGTTGGAGCTGAGACTTAGGTATGAATAATGCCAATATAATATGAGTTATCTCACTGCAAGTTATCAGGCCATTGCTCACATATCAAATGGTTTCTGAATGGTGTTAATGAGAAACTCTTACGTGACTTCATTAGTACCTTGATACAAAACCTTTCCCAAATCAATCATTCTGGCTTGATCCTGCCTTCAATATATCTCTCACTTTGCTATTAATTTTTAACGGCAGACAGGGTTTACTTTAAGAAAGATGCAAGAGATGGCAGATGCTGGAACCTGGAGCAACACACAAAAGCCAGAAGAACTCAGCGGGTCTGGAAACATCTAATGGAGGGAAATGGACGGTTGATGCTTCTGGTTGAGACCCTTCACTGGGACAGAATTTATTTTAACTCTAGCTGTTTCAGAACTGTAATAAAACAAAATAAAATTCTCAAGGTCAGACTTTGGTTCTATTCAGCAGAGATCTGGTTTTAATTCCTCTACCACTGGCAATCATGCCTTCAACTGGTCAAAGCCAAGCCACTGTTTCCCAAACTTTCCTTAACTTGACGCTGCTTAAACTCTGGAAGTATTTTGCCATCTTAAAAGGATGCAGTCAGCAGCATTGCGTGTTTATGGTTTTTTTACTGTAAATAAATGGATTCATTTAAGGTGAGACAAATGTTGTTGTGCTGATATTAAATAAGTTACTCTGCCAGGTTAATGTGGCCAAGTAATCTAAGGTGCTGGGTTCAGACTTCTGTAAAGTGTGGGTTCAATTCAATCTGCTGCCTGAGGTTTGCTTTTTGGGTGACACAGTGGCATAGCTGTTAGAGCCTCTGCCTCACAGCTCCAGCAGCCCACGTTCAATCCTGACCTCCGGCGCTGTCTGTGTGGAGTTTGCACATTCTCCCTGTGACCGTGTGGGTGTCCTCTGAGTGCTCCACTTTCCTCAACATCCTAAGTTTGTGCAGGCTGGTAGGTTAAGTAGCCACTTTAAATTACCCCTAGTGTGTGGGTGAGTGGTAGAATCTAGGGAGAGTTGATAAGATATCTTTATCAGTCACATGTACATCGAAACACACAGTGAAATGCATCTTTTGCATAGAGTGTTCTGGGGCAGCCCGCAAGTGTCGCCACGCTTCCGGCGCCAACATAGCATGCCCACAACTTCCTAACCCGTACGTCTTTGGAATGTGGGAGGAAACCGGAGCACCCGGAGGAAACCCACGCAGACACGGGGAGAATGTACAAACTCCTTACAGACAGTGGCCGGAATTGAACCCGGGTCGCTGGTGCAGTAATAGAGTTACGCTAACCGCTAATACACGGGACACATGCACGATTAGTTTAAATGTGAATAAACGAAAACTGCAGATGCTGAAAATCTGAAACAGAAAGAGAAAATGCTAGAAACACTCAGCAGGCCGGTGAGCACCTGTGGAGAGAGAAACAGTTAAGGTTTCAGTCCAGGGACCTTCACCCAGCATTTTCTGCTTTAATTTCACTGTCAACTGGTGTTTGATTACCTATGCTGTATGATTTGATGAAGCAGTTATATAAGACATTCGTGAGGCCGCACTTGGAGCATTGTGTACAGTTTTGGTCACCCTGTTATAGGAAAGATGTTATTAAACTAGAAAGAGTGCAGAAAAGATTTACCAGGATGTTGCCTGGACTTGGGGGCCTGAGTTGCAAGGAGAGGTTGTGTAGACTTGGACTTGTTCCCTGGAACGTAGGAGATTGAGAGGTGACCGGATAGAGGTGTATAAGGTCATGAGGGGCACATACAGGGTGAAAGCACGTAGTCTTTTTCCCAGAGAGCTGGTGCTAAAAACAAGAGGGCACAGGTTTAAGATCAGACGTGAGAGATTTAAAAGGGACATCAGGGGCAGCTTCTTCACACAAAGGGTGGTGCATATTTGGAGTGAGCTGCCAGCAATAGTGGTTGAGGCGGGCACATTAGTAACATTTAAAAGCCACCGAGGTAAGTACATGGATAGGAGGTGTTTAGAGGGCTATGGGCCAAACATGGGCAGATGGGACTAGCTCGCTGGGCAAGAGTCAGCATGGACGAGTTGGGCCAAAGGGCCTGTTTCCATGCTGTAATACTCTATGACCCTCTGAATGTAATTACACTGTCAAGCTTCTTTGCCACCCAAGTGGACACGACCCAAAGTTGGGAACAGCAGTCCCAAACTTCGGAATTCCCTTCCTAAACCTCTCTGCTTCTCTGCTCCGTACCTTCCTCTTTGGTCACCTGCTCTAACATCTCCTTATGAGGTTTGCTGTCAATGTTTCATCCATGACTCTGCTGTGAAGTACCTTGGGATGTTAAGCAGTGTGAATACACTGTTAAAATCGAAGCTAATGTTCCTGTGTTTTGTGTGTGACAACATTTCCAAAGATAACTCGTTGGCTACAAAGTGCTCTGGGGATCGTGAAAGCGGCCACAGTTTTATTTCTGAACTGCATTGAACAAATAGCTGCAAGAAAAAAAGCAGAACCAAATTTCTCTTCTAAAAATAATGTAGTCACAAAACAGCCCCTGTTTGTTGTATACTGGGCACCTTGCCACTAGGATGAGCAAGGCAATGTGTTTTGAGCCAGTGCGGAAGATGAAACCAGGGTTAGTTAGCCCCTGTGCTCAGGAACTTGCTTTCATTGACAGAGATAATGGCCATTGGTTGCCATTTACGGGGAATTGCGATACAGTGTGTTCCTATTACTATTGACCCCTCTGCAGTAAACAAGCACCACCACTCTGCTTTCAACTAAGCGTGCGTAACATGATATTTCATCTGTGCTTTGCCTCACGGGGGGCTCAGGTTAACCTGCCAAAACTTTGATCCTGTTTTACAGTCAGTCCAACTATAGTGACTTACTTGAGTTAAGGACTGGAGGTTGGCCCATCAGGAGCCTGCCTGTGCGCGGACACACTGATGTAGGGTCTTGAACCGAAAAATTGACCATTCCTTTGCCGCCACAGATGCTGCTTGACCTGCTGAGTTATGCACTTTATTTCTTTCCTGACTTACTGCAGCTCCCTCCACTCCTGACACCACTAGCATATTGCTTCATTTCAGATAACTCCCCTGAGCATGCGACCAGACGAAACAATAAATGATTCTGGGCACGCAAACCCCTTTAGAAATTTCCATCACAGAAGGAGGCCATTCAGCCCATTGTGCCTATGCCATCTGATCGAAACTGTTCAGCCTAACATGATTTCCCAGCTCCTAGTCCGATGCCTTGTAGGTTCTGGAGGGTCAAATGTTCATTCTGCTACTGGCATGTGTTTCTACCTCCACCACCATTCCACACCCCTTCTATGAAAGGAATTTCTCCTCATCTCCCCTTCTGCCCATGATATTCAATTCATCAGTTTTGGTCACCCTGTTATAGGAAAGACGTGGTGAAACTGGAAAGAGCTCAGAAAAGATTTACGAGGATGTTGGCAGGTCTCGAGGGCCTGAGTTACAGGGAGAGGTTGGCCAGGCTAGGTCTTTATTCCGTGGAACGTGGGAGAGTGAAAGGCGACCTTATAGAAGTGCTTAAGATTATGAGAGGCATAGATAAGGTGGACGGTAACAGTCTTTTTGCCGAGGGTAGGGGAGTCCAAAACTAGGGGCATAGATTTAGGGTGAGAGGGGAAAGATTTAAAAGGGACCTGAGGGGCAACTTTTTCATGCAGAGGGTGGTGAGTATATGGAACGAGCTGCCAGAGGAAGTGGTTGAGGCAGGTACAACAGCATCATTTAAAAAGCACTTCGATAGGTACATGGAGGGGCAGGGCTTGGAGGGATATGGGCCGAACGCAGGAAATTGGGACTAGCTGGGTGGGCACCATGGTTGGCATGGACTGGTTGGGCTGAAGAGCCTGTATCCATGCTGTATTGCTCTATGACTCTATGATGCCCATTATTAAAGATTACATTGGTAAGGGAAATAGATCCTTCCTGTTCACTCTATCTGGGATTCTCAGAATATTGAATACTCCAATTAAATCTCCCATTAAGCTGAGAATATCCCAAAGCAGTTCACAGCCCAGTGAAGTACTTTTGAGGTGTAGTCACTGTTGTAATGAAAGATACAACTGCACACAATCGTGCGCAGCAAGCTTCCACAAACATCACTGAGACAATGACCAGATAATCTATTCTACTGAAGTTGGTTAAGGGATAGAAGTTGGTCTGGCCACCAGAGAAAGGTCCTCTGCACCCTTGTTAAAACAGTGCCATGGCATCTGAGCAGGAAGACCTCCAAGGCACCTGAGACAATGCAGCACTCCCTCAGTGAGCCCTGGATTGTTTTTCAGTCATTCACAGGATTAAGGTGTCACTGGTGAAGTCAGTGTTTATTGTTCATCCCCAATTTCTGCTGAACTCAATGGCTCTCTTCTCAACGCTGCCATCAGGCAGGAGGTACAGGAGCCTGAAGACCCACACCTCAAGGTTCAACAACAGCTTCTTCCCCACTGCCATCAGGTTCAGAATCAGAATCAGACGCAGGTTTATTATCAATCGAGGACATCTTCAAAAGCTGGTGCCTCAAGGAGGTGGCATCCATCATTAAGGATCCTCACCACCCAGGACATGCCCTCTTCTCATTACTACCATCGGGGAGGAGATACAGGAGCCTGAAGACCCACACCCAATGTTTTAGGAACAGCTTCTTCCCCTCCGCCATCAGATTTCCGAACGGTCCATGAACCCATGAACATTTATTATTCCTGTTTTTCACTATTTATTTATTTTCGTAACTTATAGTAATTTTTATGTCTTGCACTGTACTACTGCTTCAGAGAAAAAAGAAATATAGTCCAAGGTAGTGTTAGGGTTTATCCAACCTGAAAAACCCCAACACTACCTTGGACTATACTTCTTTTTCTCTTTCTCAATCATGCACTAGTGTCGTTATGTTTAGCTTTGTTCATTTTTGTGCATGTGCAAGTCATGTATGATTTACGTTAATTCAAGTTTATGTTAACTTATGTTGGTCATGTTTGTAATGTACAGTGCTACTGCTGCAGAAAGCTAATTTTCATTGTAATTACTTGATCTGTAACTTGATTGTGGCTTATTGAAGCACTTCATAGGGCAGAGGGGTCATCCAAGGTCATATTAGGCCAAAATAGGTTATGATGAAATATTTCCTGTCCAAGAGGATATTAGTCAACCAGATGGGTGCATGATACCATTACGGATTCCAGCTTTATAATTTCAGATTTATTCATTTGTGAATTTAAATTCCCCACATAACATGGTGGGATTTGACTTCAGACCTCCAATCTCAAGGTGCACTGGAGTCTTCCAGCACAGAAAATAAGATAAGATAAGGTATCTTTATTAGTCACATGTACATCAAAACATACAGTGAAATGCATCTTTTGCGTAGAGTGTTCTGGGGGCAGCCCACAAGTGTCGCCATGCTTCCGGTGCCAGCATAGCACGCCCACAACTTCCTAACCCGTACGTCTTTGGAATGTGGGAGGAAACCGGAGTACCCGGAGGAAACCCACGCAGACACGGGAAGAACGTACAAACTCCTTACAGACAGTGGCCAGGATTGAACCCGGGTAGCTGACGCTGTAATAGTGTTATGCTAACCGCTACACTACCTTACCTGCCACGGAAGTCCATACAGTCAGTCCAAACGGTCCACGGTAGTGTTTACATTCCCCAAAACTTCTTCCATCCCACCTCATCTCATCCAACACCCTATATGCCTTTATCCCTCCTGTACTCAGTGAACTTAAAGGAACTTTATCCCAGATTTCTGTGCTTTCTGGAGTGGGACTTGAACTCACAACCTTGTAACTCAAAGGTAAGTCTGCTAATCCCTCATCTCGGTTTGATTCTTTAAGAGAATTGTGTAATTAGCAATACTTTTTTGTTCTGCAAATCGGTTCCAGTAATGCAATAAAAACATTAAAAATTTCTGGAAAACACTCAGCAGGTCAGGCAGCATCTGTGGAAAGAGAAACAGTTAACGTTTCAGGTCTGGGACTTCTTTCGAGAGAAATAGTCCCAGAATGCAATGTGAGGAAGATCCTGAATTTGATCTCAAATATATGTTGAGTCAGCCCATCCCATACTGAGAGTGGGAGACAGGGAACAACAGTTGCCCTCAATAGCCCTGGGTCAGAGGTGGGAAGGGGCAGAAATGTTGGGGATCGGGTGGGGGGTGTAGCAGAGAGGGGGGAGTTGAGAGTTTGAAGTCCTCCTTAGTTCCTACTCCTGTTCACTAACTAGTAACCTTTCCAATGAAAGTGCTTGGAATTTGATGTCCAGGGAGGGGTGGAGGGAAGGGAGGGGTGGGTAGTGATACATCCTACAGCCAAATAGCCAGCTGCTCCTAAAATCCAGATGAAGGATCTAAAGCCAAAATGTTGACTTCCATCCACAGACACTGAGTTCCTCCAGCATCTTGTTTGTAGCTGTAGCTAAAGGCTAGCCAGCAGTTACTCAGTACTCCTGTCTGTTACTGAGACTTGCAGGGTTCAGTGTAGGTCAAGCTCTGACCAAGATCCACTATGGCATCACTGTTTTCACAGTGAGTCACCAGAAATTTTAGGGAGGGGTTGGGCACCTGGAGAAAGATTGTGGTAGCTGTGGTCTGTTTGGAGCTGGACTGTGAACATGTCTTGGTAAAGCTGAGCTATAATAATCACCAGAAGACACCTGGAGCTTCAAAACAAGGGTGTATCCTTTATTACAGCCTAACAACAACTAAACATCACTGGCACAGCCCTCCCCATCATTGAGGACATCTTCAAGAGGCGATGCCTCAAGGAGGCAGCATCCATCATTAAGAACTCTCACCACCCGGGACATGCCCTCTTCACGTTACTACCATCGGGGGGGAGGTACATGAGCCTGAAGACCCACACTCAACATTTCAAGAACAGTTTCTTCCCCTCTGCCATCAGATTGCTGAACGGTCCATGAACCCACGAACACTACTTCGTTATTCCTCTTTTGCACTATTTATTTATTTTTGTAACTTAATGTAATTTTTATGCCTTGCACTGTACTGCTGCCGCAAAACAACAAATTTCATGACATATTTCGGTGATAATAAACCTGATTCTGATTCTGAAACATATGAGAATGTGGGGAGAATAGGTTACAGGGGAAAATAGTGAGGAGTGGGATTGTTCTGTGAGCCAACATGAACTCAGTGAGCTGAATGGCCTCCTTCCAAGTTGCAGAAAATTACGGGAACATGGAAAATTGCGCTTAAGGACATGCCGTCCTGGGTTAAGAATACCTGACTTATGGAATCCCTTACTTACATGAGAGTTCCCATAATATTATTAAATTCAAGAGTCTGCTGTATGTGCGTATGTTCATTCCTACGAACAGCGGAACTAGTTTCCTCTCTCTCTCCACTCAATTGTTCTTTCTTATCAGTCTTACGGGCTTTTGATGCCATTCATTACAACACCGAGGAGGTGTGGTTATCAGATTGAGTGACTCTTGTGTATTTTATGACTTATGGACAAAGTTGACTTTTGGACAATTGTAAAATTGGAACCCGTTCATTAGCCCGGGACAGTCTGTAGATGCAGGACTCTCTCATGTCTCTCTGCCATTGAATAAGATCATGGCTGAGCTTTTTTTTAACCTCAATTCCATTTTCCTGCACTGACCCATATCTCCTGATCCCATCAATATCGAAAAATCCCTTGCTTTGTGTCACACATATGATGACATTATTACACTACGTTCCGACTTATTTATACACAATTGTAAAACTACCAGGACCACGGTGGTCAGCACCCAAAGTCAGTGAAGGGTGACAGGGCAGTGACTGGCCTCTTCACGCTCCATAATGACTCAGTAGGGCTACCTGTCAGTAGAGTTTTTCTAAAAAATACACTGTTTCTCTTCAGGTTATGAGAAGCAGTGAAAGCAGGAAATCATGTGCTTCTTTTTATACAGAGTCTTTCATAACCTCAGAATCTTCCAGAACACTTTGTAGTCAAGCTCTTTAGAAATTATATATCTTCTAACATTCATTCAAGGGATGTGGGCTTTGCAGGCTGAGCCAGCATTTAATTACTCATCCCTAGTTGCCCTTGAGAAGGTGGTGGTGAGCTGTCTTCTTGAACCGCTGGAATACGTGAGATGTGGGTGGACCCACAGTGCTGTTAGGGAGGGAGTTCCAGGATTTTGACCCAGTGACGGTGAAGGAACGGAGATATATTTCCAAGTCGGGATAGTGTGTGGCTTGGGGGGCAACTCCCAGGGGGTGGTGTTTCCTGTGCTTTTGCCGCCCTTGTCCTTCCAGCTGGTCAAGGTGGTGGGTTTGGAAGGTGCTGTCTCAGGAGTCTTGCAGTGCTGCAGTGCGTCTTGTAGATGGTACAAACTGCTGCCACTGTGTGTCGGTGGTGGAGTGAGTGAATGGGTGTGGATGGGGTCCCTATCGAGCGGGCTGGTGTGTCCTGTACGGTGTCAAGTTTCTTGAGTGTTCTTGAAACTGCATTCATCCAGGCAAGTGGAGAGTATTCCCTCACACTCCTGAGTTGAGCCTTGTAGATGGTGGCCAGGCATTGGGGAGTTAGGAGTTGAGTTAATTGCCGCAGGGTTCCTAGCCTCTGACCTGCTCTTGTAGCCACATGGCTACTCTAGTTCAGTTTCTGGCCAATGGTAACCCTCAGGGTATTGATAGTGGGGAATTCAGTGATGGTGATACCTTTGAAAGTCTGGGGGCGATGGCTAGATTTTCTCTCGCAATTGCACATTGCCAAATTGAGCACAGGAAGATCCCATACGTGGGAACAGCAGAAATGTATTGGCCACGACACTAGGTCTTCTTTAACCACAGGCCAAAGTTTTGTTTACATCCCTCAGGAAAAGCAAATAAGATCTCAGTTTACCATCTCATACAAAAGGGACTCATACATTTCGTACTCCACTTCAAAGTCAAATTCAAAGTCGAGTTTATTGCCATATGCACAAGTCCATGTGTGCACAGGTGCAATGAAAAGCTTACTTGCAGCAGCATCACAGGCACATGGCATCAGATAAGCAGCATTCACAAGAAAAACATAAATTAAACATAAATTATACACAATTTTTACAAGAAAATGACTAGAACAAAAAAGCAAAGTCCTTTTTTGGTGCAAAGTGGTCATAGAGTTGCTAAACTCTAGACACTTGGGCGCTAGTCTAAATTTTTGTGTCCAAGAATGGAACTTGAACCCACAATTTTCCAGCCTGAGTCACAAGTGCTACCAACAGAGCCGCAGTTTAAGTCAGGCTACTGTCCTGTTACTGGTGCCCATGAGACTGTGCTCAGCTTTAGCCAGTGGAAGACTGGTGAAGGGCAGATGAACTACAGCAATGATTTGATGAAGGGATCAAGTTTCAAGGTATCCAGGTTTGCTAATGATGTAACTCTGGGTGGCAGTATGGGCTGTATAGAGGATGGGGAAAAGATTAATAAGACAAGATAAGATATCTTTATTAGTCACATGTACATCGAAACACACAGTGAAATGCATCTTTTGCACAGACTGTTCTGGGGGCAGCCCACAAGTGTCGCCACACTTCTAGCACCAACATAGCATGCCCACAACTTCCTTCCAGCACCAACATAGCATGCCCACAACTTCCTTCCAGCACCAACATAGCATGCCCACAACTTCCTAACCCGTACGTCTTTTGGAATGTGGGAGGAAACCAGAGCACCCGGAGGAAACCCACGCTGACACAGGGAGAACGTACAAACTCCTTACGGGCAACAGCCGGAATTGAACCTGGGTCGCTGGTGCCGCAAAACGTAACGCTAACCGTTACACTACCGTGCCTGGAGATAGGCCTGGATAGAGTGGATATAGAGAGGATGTTTCCATTAGTAGGAGAGTCTAGGATCAGAGGGCACAGCCTCAGAATAAAGGGGTGTCCTTTTAAAACTGAAATGAGAAGGAATTTCTTTAGCCAGAGGGTGGTGAATTTATGGAATTCATTGCCACAGAGGGTGGCGTAGGCCAAGTCATTGAGTGTATTTAAGGCAGAGATTGATAGGTTCTTGATTGGTAAAGGGGTTAGGGGTTACAGGGGAGAAGGCAGGAGAAGAGGGTTGAGAAAAGTCAGCCATGATTGAATGGTGGAGCAGACTCGATGGGCCAAATGGCCTAATTCTGCTCCATGGTCTTATGGTCTTATATAGACAAGTGGAACATGGCAGATACGATATAATGTGGAAAAATATGAGGGCACCCACTTTGCAGGAAAAAGAGAAACTCAAAATATATATTTTAAAGATGAGAAGTTATAAGGTGGAGACAGCAGAGGCTAGAATCTGGAGCAACAAATAATCTGCTGGAGGAACTCAGCAGGTCGAGCAGCATCTGTGGGAGGAAAGGAATTGTTGACATTTTGGGTCAAAGCCCCGCGTCAGGACTGAAATTGAAAGGTGTTAGTGTTCAAAGTGACATTGGTGTCCTTGTACACGAATCACTGAGAGTTAGCATTAGGTTTATAATGAGTAGAAACATCTGCCTCCAGTTATATGGGGAGCTTATGTGATATTGCATCTGGAATATTGTGTACTGGTCGGGTCTACCTCCCTAAGGAAGGGTTTACTTGCGATAGAGGGAATGCATTGAAGTTCCACCAGACTGATTCTTAGGATCAGAACAGAAAATGCTGGAAACACTCAGCAAGTCAGACAGCATCTGTTGAAGGAGAGCCAGCTAATGTTACAGGTTCTGATCCATTCACCAGGGCTGGGAAAGAGAGTTATTGCCCAGATGAATGGTTCTACACCCGAAACATTAACCCTGTTTCTCTTTCCACAGATGCTGCCTGACCTACTGAGCACCTTCAGTATTTTCAGGGGTTATTGTGCATGAACCCTCATGAGCTTAGAGAATGGGAGGTGACCTCATTGAAAAGTACAAAATCCTTTTGGGGCTTGATAGAACAGATGTTGTAGAACTAAGGGTCATCGTCTTAAAACCACAGGTTGCCCATTGACCAGAAGTTAGTGAACTTTTTGAATCCTCTGGGCTATGGAGGTTCAGTTGTTGAGTATATTCAAGACAGAGGTCGATGGATTTTTGGATATTAGGGGAATCAAGGGATATGGGTTTAGTGCAGCAAAGTGGTGCTGAGGTAGAAGATTAGCTGTGATCTTATTAAATAGCAGCTAGGGACATTGTGTTGAATGGCTTCAATTTTTTGTTGCTTCTATCTCCTGCTTCTTTTTTTTATGTTCTGAACTCATGAGAAAAAGATCTACAAAACTGGCAACCTAAATTTCTCCATTTTTTCCTTTCGAAACCCAGACCATCTCTGTTCCTGGGCCTGAGTTGAGTCCGGGTAGTTATAATTTTTTCTCTAATGAACCTAACCCAACTATGGTCCTTCTGCTCAAGGTAATTAGATGCTAACCGTTCAGCCCCGAGATTCAACTGTCTGAACCAGGTGATGAGAAGACATTCTTGCCGAGAAATGAGTGCTTTTTCACAGGGTGGAAATGTCCAACGCTACAGGGTGTAGATTTAAGGTGAGAGGCGGAAAAGATAAAAGAGATTTGCAGGGCAAGATTTTTCGGTTGCAGGTGCTTGGAACGCGCTGGCAGGGGAAGCAGATATGGGAGCAACATTTAAGAGGCATTTAGACAGGCATGTGAACAGGCAGTGCATGGAGTGATATAGACAGTGTGCAGGCAGAAGGGGTTCGTTTAAACTGGCATCATGGTCGGCATAGACTTGCTGGATCAAGGTTGACCGAGCTAGGGCTTTTCTCTTTGGAGAGAAGGAGGATGAGAGGTGACTTGATAGAGGTGTACAAGACGATAAGAGGCATAGATCGAGTGGACAGTCAGAGACTTTTTCCCAGGGCGACAATGGGTAACACAAGGGGCCATAATTTTAAGGTGATTAGAGGGAGGTATAAGGGGGATGTCAGGGGTAAGTTTTTTTTCACAGAGAGTGGTGGGTGTGTGGAACGCACTGCCGGCTAAGGTTGTGGGGGCAGATACATTAGGGACATTTAAGAGACTCTTAGATAGACACATGAATGACAGAGAAATGGGGGGCTATGTGGGAGGGAAGGGTTAGATAGATCTTAGAGCAGGATAAGATGTCAGCACAATGTTGTGGGCCGAAGGGCCTGGACTGTGATGTAGTGTTCTATGCTTCTAAAGAGCCTGTTCCTGTGCTGTACTATGTTCTAAATGCATGCTTTGCCCCGCAATTACCCTGCCACGAGTCTCTCTCTCTCTCTCTCCCCTCTGTCTCTCCCTGTCTTGCTCTCTCTCTCTCTCTCTATACCTTTCACCTAAGTACTGTCTGCCTCTCTCTACCTGAAAATCCTACTCTTAAGGTTTGAGCCAATAAAAACTCTCCCAGAATGATCAACCTGCAGTTAGTTTCCAGCTCTGCAATACTGTCTGATTTATAGAGTACGGTGGCTTGGAAGTTACGTTACTGCATTAGAAGTTCAGGCTTCTAAATCCAGAGACATGAGTTCACGTTCCATAGTGGAGCCTGGGGAATTTAAATGCAAGAAATTAAATTTAAAAATCTGAAATTAAATCATTACAGTAACCGTGAAACTTCTGGATTATTATAAAATTCTATCTGGTTCACTATTTTCCCTTTGGGAAGGAAATTTGCCATCCTCAGCCAGTTAGTAACTCCAGGCACGTCAATGTGGGGTTCAGCAAACAAACTGCTGGAGGAACTCAGCAGGTCAGGCAGCATCACCCAGTGAGTTCCCCCAGCAGTTTGTTTTTTACTCCAGGTTCCAGCAGCTGTGGTCTCTTGAGGCACCAATGTGGTTGATCCTTAAATGCCTCCTGCATTAGGGGCAATTAGAGATAGACAATAAAATGTTGGTATTGCTGGTAACATCCTGTAAACTCTGCCCCTGTCTTGGCTTTGCTGCTGCTGAAAACCTCTCTCTGCCTTTTTTTTATCTCTAGACTCCTGGCAAGCATTCCTCATTTTTCTTTCTGTAAACTGAATTCAGAACTCTGCTGACTGTGCCCTGACCCAGAGTCCTGTTCACTTCTCACCCACTGCTTGCTGAATCTCAATTAAGCAATGCCTCAATTTCGAACTTCTCTTCATTGTTTACTGATATCTCTGTATTCTCTCTCAGCTCTCCAACCTCCAGCATGACTGTAACCTTCCAATTCCAGACTCCTGCTCATCCCCATATTTAATGGCTCCCCAATTGGTGGCTGAAGCTACAGATGGATAAACCATGCTCTGGAACTCCTTCCCTAAACTTTGCCTCATGACATATTCTCCTCTGTTAAGCATGGATCTTTGACCAGGCTTTTGGTTATTTGTTCTAGTATCTTTCTACATGGCTCAGTGTCAAATTTTGTTCAGTAACTCTCCTGCAACACACCTTAGGACAGCTTTCCCACTGTAAAAGTAAGATAAAATATCTTTATTAGTCACAGGTACATCGAAACACACAGTGAAATGCATCATTAACCAATAAGCTACATAACAGGGACCAGTGTCAGATTCAGGTTTGGTCCTGATTTAACACCACACAACCACTTCCTGCTCCTCTACACATATTTTGCAGCAGTTATGAAGGTAATAACATGATGCCCAATTATGGCTGTATGGTTATATATGTGGTGATCTGGAGAACAGCCCAATACTTTAAATGGAAAAGTACTGACCTCATTACGAACCTCTGCATTGCTGAAAGGCTGCTGTAGTCACCCAGTGTTACTAATTAGGTGGATGTTATATTGTTAAACGGAGCACAGGAATGACTTAGTGTGTGCCAGATGTTGACTTGAAGCTTGTTCTTTCAATAAGAAGTTACAGAAATACCCACACTCAGACACACACACACACACACACACACACACACACACACACACACACACACATGGCTGGCGCAGGTCAGATACACACAAGCACGCTTACACAGACACACATACACAGCTGGCACAGGTCAGATACACACACATACACACACACAGATACACAAACACACATATATACACACAGAGACGCATATACATACACACACATACACACACACATACGCACATAGACACACACACACAGGCACACACAGAGACACACACACATATACATACACACAGACACATACATACACACATACACAAACAGACACACACATACACACAGACACACACATACACACAGACACACACAGACACAGACACACAGAGGCATACACACACAGATACACAGACACACACACATAAGTACACAGACACACACAGATACACACACAAATACACAGACACAGACACAAACACACACACACACACACACACACACACACACACACAGCTGGTGCAGGTCAAATCTCTCGCCCTGGGGATCCGATGCAAGCTCCAGTGATGGATTCCAGCCTCACAGAGCCCTTCCTCTCTGCTGGCTCCATATTTTGCAGATCAGACCAGTTGGAGCCACAAGCAACTTCCTTTGATTTTTCTCCTGCATCCTGCCACACCTCCCTGATTGGGGTTTCGGACCCTGCACTTTAGGCTGCCTTCCTGCGGGACAGATGCCTCATTGAACCATACCGAAAACATCTGCTGGGAAAGGCAGTGTCTCTCTGTTGTTTGGAATTGATATTGTGACTGGTAATGCCTTTTACTAGTTGTTTAGGTTTCAATGTCTTCCCCCTTCCGCATCTTTTTTTATTAAAGGCCCTGGTTCATTTGAGGATTCTCACCCTCCAGCAACTGCTGTTATATAGCACCTGCTACATCCCAAGGACTGTAGTTCAAGTAAAATCATGCAATGGGCCATTTGAGATATTAGGGCAGGGACTAGGTTCAAAGCCAAAGTTGATTTTACAAGTACATGTGTGCACAGGTGCAATGAAAAACTTACTTGCAGCAGCATCACAGGCACATAGCATCAGATAAGCAGCATTCACAAGAAAAACATAAACTATACACAATTTTTACAAGAAAGCACACAATTAGATCAAAAACAATTTAGTGCAAAATGATCAAAATGGTCATAGTGTGGCTACACTGTAGTGATTAGGGTTGTGCCGGTTGGTTCAAGAACCAAATGGTTGAAGGGAAGGAACTGTTCTTGAACCTGGTGGTGTGGGACTTCAGGCTTCTGTACCTCCTGCCCGATGGGAGCTGTGAGAAGATGGCATGGCCCGGATGGTGAGGATCTTTGATGACGGATGTGCCTTTTTGAGGCGGCGCCTCCTGCAAATACTCCCGATGGTGGGGAGAGACGTGCCCGTGATATATTGGGCTGAGTCCACTACTGCCTTCAGAGTCTTGTGTTCTTGCACATTTGAATTGCCGTACCAGACCGTGATGCAACCAACCAGGATACTTTCAACAGTACATCTGTAGAAGTTTGTTCAAGTGTTTGGTGACAAGCCGAACCTCCTTAACCTCCTGAGAAAGTAAAGACGCTTTAATAAGCATCTGAAAAAAGAAGAGGTGGTGTTCAGGGACGAAATTCCAGATCTAAGGAAGGAATGTTGAAATTGTCAGAATGCGAGGAGTGAAGAGATGAAGGAGGTCACAGAGGAATGAGGCTGTGGAACACTTTGAAAATACGATTTGAGAGTTTGGTGCAGCCGGTAGAGCTGCTGCCTCACCGCTCCAGCGACCCAGGTTCAATCCTGACCTCTCACGCTGTCTGTGTGGAGTTTGCATGTTCTCCCCGTGACCATGTGGAATTCCCTCAGGTTCTCTGGTTTCCTCCCACCTCCCAGAGACCGTGCGTTAGTAGGTTAATTTGCCGCTGTAAATTGCCCCTAGTGAGTAGATGTGTGGTAGAGTCTGGGGGGAGTTGATGGGAATGTGGGGAGAATAAAATGGGTTAAGGTAGGATTAATTTAAAAAGATAAGATAAGATATCTTTAGTAGTCACATGTACATCGAAACACACAGTGAAATACGTCCTTTGCATAGAGTGTTCTGGGGGCAGCCCGCAAGTGTCGCCACGCTTCCGGTGCCAACATAGCATGCCCACAACTTCCTAACCAGCACATCTTTGGAATATGGGAGGAAACTGGAGCACCCGGAGGAAACCCACGCAGGCACAGGGAGAATGTACAGACATAAGGAAACTCCTTACAGACAGTGGCCAGAATTGAACCCGGGTCGCTGGCGCTGTAATAGCGTTATGCTAACTGCTACACTGTGTTTGGTGTTCGGTGTAGACTCAATGGGCCGAATGTCCTGTTTCCATTCTGTACTTGTAATGCTATGAGGATAATTATTGATACAATCATCAAAGTGCTGTGATCTGCTTGGTTGCATTTTATGAAGCCATTATTGCAGCAACAATAATGCTTGGTTCATCATGAACCAGTTGTTGGAGAGTGAAAGGTTAATCTAGTTGAGTTCAAGAAGCCGTCCTACTTGGCAAGCAGAAGGTAACTTGAACCAAGATCCAGGGCCAGTTTCAGATGCTGGACTACTGCAGCCAGTTTTTCTCATCATACATCTGCAATAAGAATTGTCTGAACATTTTCTTTTCTTGTTCATTTTTTCTTTCAGATAAAATTCTTGCTTCAACAGCCCCTCTTTAACTCTTCAGCTGTCACAGATCTTCTCTGATCCAAAGGCCTTCCTGACACCAGATTTTCTTTAACTGGTGCGGGAGTCCAGGCCAAGAGGGCATTGGTTTAAAATGAGAAACAGGCTAATGCCAGGGTTCTCGTTCACAGGAAAGGGAGTGGAAACCTGAAGCCCTCCGTTTACATGGCTTTTGAGGCTGGGGATGACAGTGAGGGGCTCACCTAAAAAATTGGGCAGAAGGGATCAGTGCAGTTAGGTGCTTAATTACTAGTTTAATTAAGATAAGATATCCTTATTAGTCACATGTACATCGAAACACACAGTGAAATGCATCTTTTGCGTAGAGTGTTCTGGGGGCAGCCCACAAGTGTCACCTCACTTCTGGCGCCAACATAGCATGCCCACAACTTCCTAACCCGTACGTCTTTGGAATGTGGGAGGAAACCGGAGCACCGGGAGGAAACCCATGCAGTCAAGGGGAGAACGTACAAACTCCTTACAGGCAGCGGCGGGAATTGAACCCGGGTCACTGGTGCTGTAATAGCGTTATGCTAACCGCTACACTACCGTGCCTGCCCATACTGCCAATTACACACTGGATCTTATAGATTTTTGCTGAGTCTGGGTATTAGAGATGATGGAACCAAGATGAATAAATGGAGTTAAAGAACAGATCAGCCACATGCTGCTTGTGTGAGAGTTAAAGGTCATTAGAAGGACTCTTTCCTCTGAGCTAGAAGGTTAAAGGTTCAAATCCAGAGACTTGACTACACAAATCCAGTCTGATGGTACTCAGGGCGTACTGTACTGTTGGAGGGACAGTGATACCGGAGTGCTGCACTGTTGGAGGGACAGTGTGAGAGAGTGCTGCACTGTTGAATCAGCCATCTTTCAGGTGAATTCTTAAACCAAGACCCTACCTGCTGTGCATGTAATTCAAAGGGCCCTGTGATATACTTCCCAGAGAGGGAGATGATTCTCAGAGCATTGTGAGGAGACCAGGTAAGATATGTTTTCCATTTAGGTTGAGGGACATTTCTTGGCCCAGATACCAAGAATAACTCTATGGAACAACTCCATGTACAACTGTACATGGCCTCAAGAAAGGACACAAGATCTCAGTGTAACTTCTCCCTTGAACAACGTTCCTCCAGAGCATTAGTCTAAAATTTTGTGCTAAAGTTTCTTGAGCTGGACCCAAACTTCATGATTCAGAGGTAAGAACAAAATTGGATGAGCCTTGAAAATGGATAGTTGCTTAAAGGGGAAAGAAGCCGGGGAGCAATGGGCTTGTCAGGAGCTGACAGAGGCATGATGGGCTGATTAGCCTCCTTCCTAGCTATATCATTCTAGGATCCATACTTTCTTTTTCATATCCCTCCCCTTCTCCCCATGAAGGTGCCGACACTTCCTCATGCACCACTGGAGCCATGCATGTACCCACGAGTAAAGTGTCAAGAAAGGACACAGCTGAGGTTCAACATCCTGGGGCACAATAGTGGATTCGCACTTCACACCTGAGCTTTTGAGGAGAGATCACTTGAAGATGGGAGAAAATGGTGGGTTGAAGTATGCTTTGAACTAGATTGTGATTGTACAGGAGTCAGCCAGAATATATGTAAATGACACGATTCTTTTTACGTATGGTGTCACCTGAACCTTGAGATCCTGTAACCATCCAACAGTTCCGTCCTATCTTTCATTATGCTGTGTGAAGAAACTCTGTATCCCTTATTCCCTCTGCGAAATAAATGAAATTCCATATCTGTGGGACAGAGTTAGTAGCTATCAGTGCAGTGGGCTGGTCTATGGTATGAAGGACTGACAGGACTGTTCTGTTTGCAAGGTCTGACCTCACACTTAACTCCTTTGCAAGCAGGTTTGAGCCAAAATCAGAATTTTGCCCTGTTGACAGACAAGTCCCCTAACATCAGCTCACCCAATAACTTTGCACATTGCAAAGCATGTTTGTCAGAGGAAGTTATCCCAGGGCATGTCCCACAAGAAATACAGGCAAAATAAATGTTGACCTACATAAAGAGATGGAGACACAAGAGACTGCAGATGCTGGAATCTGGAGCAACAAACAATCTGCTGGAGGAACTCAGCGGGTCAGGCAGCATCTGCATACAGAAATGGACAGTCAATGTTTCGGGTTGGGTGAGTCCAGATGAAGGGTCTCGACCCAAATCGTCGACTGTCCATTTCCCTCCATAGATGCTGCCTGACCCGCTGAGTTCCTCCAGCACTTTTTGTGTTGCTCCACATAAAGAGATAGTAAGACAGTTGGTCAAGAGTTTGGACATGGAGGTGGGTTTTAGGAAGGGACATCAGGAAGGACATACCAGTTAGGTGAAGACAATGACGGTCTTTAAGAGAGACAGATAGGGGAATAATATAATCAGGCAGCTTCAGGAACTGTAAGAGGGACAAGGAAGCAGGTCAATATAATCAGGAAACACACAAAAAGCTGGAGGAACCCAGCGGGTCAGGCAGCATCTATGGAGGGAAATGGAGAGTCAGCGTTTCAGACTGAGACCCTTCATCTCGACCCGAGACATTGACTGTCCATTTCCCTCCATAGATGCTGCCTGACCTGCTGAATTCCTCCAACTTTCTGTGTGTTGCTCCAGATTCCAGCATCTGCAGTCTCTTTTGTGTCTCTAATATAATTAGGCAAGTTAATAGTGTTAGGCAGGTTTAGTGACGCTGCGGTTGCACAAATAAGGACAATGTGATCTTCTTGTTTTGCAATAAAGTGTACTGTCGTGATCTTGTGGATAGCAACTGCTGAACAAACAGCACACAGCAGCTAGACATTAGACTCCTGATAACGCTGTGTTTGAGGAACAACGATCTTGTGTACTGAGCTCCGTAATAGTATATATTGTCGTGACTTTGTAAGTCAGGTGGAATGGGCCAGAAAACATTCAGGGTCATTCTCCTGACGCATCAGTTAGGTCGAGCTCTGAAATAAACTGCCTTGCTGTTAATGGGCTGACTCCAGCATTGATTTTTGAATCACTTCAACATGGTCTCATGAGAGCAGATCTGGAGGAGAGCAGGGTCTTGGAGGGTTCTCTGAGGGTCATTGTTAAAGGCTGGAAACTGGTGAATTCAGTTGAAGTGGAAACTTTTCCCACATCTGATACAAGCTCATCAACCTGAAACATTAAGACTGTCCCACACCCCACCCATCTCTCTCTCTCTATCTCTCTCTCCTCTCTTTTCTTCTCTCTCTCTCCATCTCTCTCTCCTTCTCTCTTCTCTCTCTCCTTCTCCCCCTCTCTCTCTCCTTCTCTCTCTCTCACTCTCTCTCCTTTTCTCTCTCTCTCCTCTCCTTCCCTCTCTCTCTCCTTCTCTTTCTCTCTCCTTCTCTCTCTCTCCCTCTCACTCTCTCTCTAGTTGCTACCTGACCTGCTGAGTATCTCCAACATGTGCTGCTTCCTTTCAGCAGACGCTGTGTGAAATTGTTGCCGTATGGCTGTTGTAACTTAACAGCTGGTGCCCTAATGGTGGTTCAACAGAATAACAAAACCAGGCAGATCAATAGCTTTCCCGGATGAATGGTCAGTTACTGTTGAAATAGAAAAAGAGAGACTCACATTGAAGAACATGGAACATAGAACAGTACAGCACAGGAACAGGCCCTTCAGCCCACAATGTCTGTGCTGACTGTGATGTCAATTTAAAACTAATCCCATCTATCTGCTTGCAGTCTACATCCCTCCATCCCCTGCCTGTTCACGTGCCCGTCCGAATGCCTCTAAAATGTTGCTGTCGTATCTGCTTCCACCACTTCCCCTGACGGTGTGTTCCAGGCACCCACCACTCTGTTTAAAACAACTTTACTCCCACACTTTCTTTAACCTTTCTTCCTCTCACCTTAAAGATATGCCCTCTAGTATTTGACATTTCCTCCCTGGGAAAAAGACTCTCTATCCTATCCATGCCTGTCATAATTTTATTAACTTCTATCAGGTTTCTACTCAGCCTCCAACACTCCAGTGAAAACAACCCAAGTTTGTCCAACCTCTCCTTATAGCTAATACTCTCCAATCCAGGCAGCATCCTGGTGAACCTCTTCTGCACTCTCTCCAAAGCTTTCACATCCTCCCATAATGCGGTGACCACAATACTCCAAATGTGGCCTAAACACAGTTTTATACAGCTGTGACATGACTTCTCAGGTTTTATACTCAACGCCCCGACTGATGAAGGCAAGTTTGCCAAACTCCTTCTTTACCACCCTGTCTACTAGTGTTGCTACTTTCAGGGATCTACGGACTTGCATCACATGATCCCTCTGTACATCAATACCCCTGAGGGCCCTGCCATTTACTGTGTACTTTCCTCTTTACATTTGACCTCCCAAAGTGCAGCACCTAATGCTTTTCCGGATTAACCTACATCTGCCAATAGTTCCCACTGATCTATACCCTGCTGTGTCTTTTGGCAACCTTCCTCACTATCCACAACTCTGCCATTTTTTTGTGCTTTCTGCAAACTCTTAATAGGCACATGAATGTGCAGAGAGTGGAGGGTTATGGACATTGTGTAGGCAGAAGGGATCAGTGTAGTTAGGTGCTTAATTACTAGTTTAATTAAGACAAGATATCTTTATTAGTCACATGTACATCGAAACACACAGTGAAATGCATCTTTTGCGTAGAGTGTCCTGGGGGCAGCCCACAAGTGTCGCCATGCTTCCGATGCCAACATAGCATGCCCACAACTTCATAACCTGTACGTCTTTGGAATGTGGGAGGAAACCGGAGCACCCGGAGGAAACCCACGCAGACACGGGGAGAACGTACAAGCTCCTTACAGACAGCGGACTGAATTGAATCCAGGTTGCTGGAGCTGTAATAGCATTATGCTAAATGCTACACTACCATGCCTGCTCATCTACACTACCGTGCTTGCCCATTAGTGATTAGCTTGTGATTAGTTCAGCACAACATTGTGGGCTGAAGGGCCTGTTCCTGTGCTGTACTGTTCTATGTTCCATGTTCTATGTTTTAAACTTGCCAATCAACCTACCTACATTTTCATCCAAATCATTTATGTTGTGTTTTTTATGACCTCAGAACATCCCAAAGGAGCTCACGTTCAATAAAGTATTTTCAGAAAACAGAAAATGCTGAAAAAACTCAGCAGGTCAGGCAGCATTGGTGGAGAGAAATAATTAACGTTTCAGGCCCGAGACCCTTCAAAAGAACATTGTTCCAGTGACAGGTCCCAGACCTGAACCATTAACTGCATCTCTTTCCACAGATGCTGCCTGACCTGCTGAGTGCTTCCCAGCACTTTCTGTTTTTTATTTTCAATTTCCAACATCTGCAGTTGTCTGATTTTCAAAATACTTTTTGAAGTGTAGTTTCTGCTATACTTTCAAGCTGCAAAGAGGACAATTATAGGATGTTGAGCAAGATGAGGCTCACACCTACATGGTATGGCTGAAGAGCCTTGCGTGCAGCAAGAACGGACAATATTCAGGCATGGGGTGCTAAGTGGCAAATAGCATTCATGCTGCACAAATGCCAGGCAATGGCCATATCCAGCAAGGCAGAGTCTAGGCACCTACCTTTGATATTCCGTGATATTCCTGGGGGTTATAATTGACCAAGAACTCAACAGGACTCACCCCATGTAAGAGAGGTTCCCTAACAAGCTCAGATTCAACACTTCTACTTCTCATGCTTTGTGCTTGTGATTCTGCTGCAAGGAAGTTTTTTGTTGCACCCGTGCACACATGTACTTGTGCACGTGACAATAAACTTGACTTTGACTTTGATGGTTTAGTAGCACCTTAATAAATTAAATCAGTTTGTGCCTAACAACACAGGCACCTCACTTTGCACCCAAGAAAAGCTCCCAGGAACAAGAGTGTTAATGGAAGTAGGGCTAAAAGTGGGCATTAGGACAGGTGAGGGCAGCAGTTCATGCCAGATTCCTGTCACAATATTGCATAGGCAAAGTGGTTAACATTTTAAAGTACAGTTACTCTTACTGTGAGTGTTTGGTTTGAAGGACCAAGAATGCTATAACAACTCAATACACTGCAGGGTAACTAAACAGGATACCATTGTAGGTGTTAAATGCTGTGCATTGGATGTGATGAGGCTCTTTGGAATAAGTATTAACTGGGAGAGATGACTGCAACTTTCCAAACTGTCCACATGGGTGGGAGAATCCAGCAAACAGCGGCTTGCTAAATCGGAAAGCTAACAGGAATTTGGAGAGAGTGGGAATTCGACAAGAGAGAGCAGGAGATGCTGAGAGCTGCGGGAGGAATTTAAACTAGAAACCAATGAAAAGCAAATGCTGAAACATTAATTTATGTTTCTCTTTCCACGGATGCTGTCTGTGTATTTTCAACATTTCCAGATTTCACGGAAGGATGTGACAACGCTGAAGAGGGTGCAGAGGAGATTTACCAGTTTGTTGTCTGGGATGGAGTGTTTCAGTTATGAGGAGAGATTGGAGAGGCTGGGTCTGTTCTCCCTGGAGTGGAGTTTAAGAGGGGACATGATTGAGGGATATAAAATTATGAAGGTTATAGGCAGGGTCGACTGCAGGAAACTTCTCCTTATATCAGAGATAGAGGACATAGATTGAGGTACAAGACACACAAGAGACTGCAGATGCTGGAAATCTGGAGCAACACACAAAACGCTGGAGGAAGTCAGCAGGTCAGGCAGCATCTGTGAAGGGAAATGAACAGTTGACGTTTCAGTCTGAGACCCTTCATCAGGATTAGAAAGAAAGAGGGCTGGAGCCAGAAGAGAAGGTGGGGGGGAGGGGGGGGGGAAGGGAGAAGCACGTGGGTGGGGGGAGGGGGAGGAGCAAGAGCTGGTGGGTGACAGGTGAATCCAGGTGAGAGAGGGAAGGTAGGTGGGTGGGGGAGGGGGGAGAGTGGGAATGATGTCAGGAGCTGGGAGGTGATGGGTGGAAGAGGCAAAAGGGCTGAAGGAGGTGGAATCTGATCGGAGAGGACGGTGGACCATGGAATAAAGGGAAGGGGGTGGGGAACCAGAGGGAGGAAGGTGTGGGTGACGGGCAGGTCGTGAGGATGGGGCAGGGGAAAGAGAAGGGGTAAAGGGGCCGGTGGGATAAGGGAAAACAAAGGGTGGGGGGAACAGAGGGGAGCGGTTACCAGAAGTTGTTACCTGTGCCGCCATTGGGTTCATTATACTTGCTTCAGGAAGAGGGAAGTGATTAAGGGAGGACCTCCTTCACCCAGCGTACCTGTAATACACTGCCTGAGAGAGTGATGGAAGCAGCGTCGCTGACAGCATTTAAGATATGCATTTAAGACAGCATGGGCAGGCACGGTAGTGTAGCGGTTAGCGTAACGCTATTACAGCGCCAGCGCCCCAGGTTCAATTCCGGCCGCTGTCTGTAAGGAGTTTGTACGTTCTCCCCGTGTCTGCGTGGGTTTCCTCCGGGTGCTCCGGTTTCCTCCCACATTCCAAAGACGTACGGGTTAGGAAGTCGTGGACATGCTATATTGGCACCAGAAGCCTGGTGACACTTGCAGGCTGCCCCCAGAACACTCTACGCAAAAAGATGTATTTCACTGTGTGTTTTGACGTACATGTGACTAATAAAGATACCTTATGTTATCTTAAGTGGCTAGGTGAGTACTTGGATCGGTGAGGTACATAAGGCTATGGACCAAGTGCTGGAAGGTGGGATTAATACATATGGGTGCCCACTGGTAGGTGTGGACGGGGTGGGACAAATGGGCTGTTTTCCTGCTTGTGACGAACTTCTCTATGGCTCTATTTCTGGCATCTGCAGTGTTTTATTTTTCTTTTGTTCGTACTCTATTGAATGAAGAGTGCACGTTACTAAATTAACCCACCTAACCAGCATCACCTCTCCCTCATGCACTGAATGTCCTTACAAAGGCTTTACTCCTCCCTGGTAGGGACTAATGTGACTCTTGAGGTTTCACAGGGTAAACTGCTTGTCAAAGGAGTATGTCTCCAGGACCTCCACAAAGAAATCAATTAAAGTCGGGAGCCCTCTCAGTCTTCCTGTTGTGAACGATCACATTATTCCCTGCATATCACAGCTCTGGTTGAATTCCTAACTTTATTTAATTGTTGTTTTTGGAGAGGCTGCTTGGATTCTTCTCTGAATTTTCCAGAGCATGTTCCTAACCAGGGGCAGCTAGATCCCGATCCTGTGTTATTGAATGAGGTGTCAGTCCTCCAGGAATGAACCAAAATCTCTGCGTTTATCTCCTCTAAACCAGAGGAATATATGGGGGCTTTTTTTAATTTACTCTGAATACTTTTGCTTCATTAGTAACTAAAATATTTGGAATGCAAAGAAATAGTTTGACCAGGCTAGTTGAGTGATCTAAACATGTGATTTAATCAAATGATTTAAAGCTCCAGGTGTGCATGTAAACGGCCTTCAGACTCATTATCGAATTCTTCAACATTAGGTAACTCTTCCCTTCTTTCAGCTGTATCAGAACTGGCCGTTTCTGTCTGTTGTAACCTTTGGCTCAGTTTTTCTCGATCTATTTGTATACTTCACTCTGCTGGGCATGGCCCACAGTCAAAATGTAACACATACGGCTGCTGTCTGTAAGGAGTTTGTACGTTCTCACCATGTCTGCGTGGGTTTCTTCCGGGTGCTCTGGTTTCCTCCCACGTTCCAAAGACGTATGGGTTAGGAAGTTGTGGGCATGCTATGTTGGCGCTGGAAGCATGGCAACACTTGCAGGCTGCCCCCAGAATACTCTATGCAAATGATGCATTTCACTGTGTGTTTCAATGTACATGTGACTAATAAAGATATCTTATCTCGTTTTATCTAGGCAGAGACTGAGGACTGTAGCACCAGTGGTGAGGACCACGAAGGTATGATCAAAGGAGGCGGAGGAGAATTTACAGGATTGCTTTGAATCGGTGGACTGGACCATATTTAGGAATTCATCTTCGGATCTAAATGAATATGCCAGGGCTGTCACTGACTTCATCAAGACCTGCATGGATGAGTGTGTGCCTTTGAGAACATACAGAGTCTTCCCAAACCAGAAGTCCTGGATGAATCAGGAGATTCGCAGTCTGCTGAGAGCTAAATCTGTGGCGTTCAAGACTGGTGATCCAGAACCCTACAAGTACGACCCACGGTAGGCTATCGTGAGAGCAAAAAGGCAATTCCGTGTGAAGTTAGAGTCACAATTGGTTGCACGACAGCTGTGGCAGGGTTTGCATGCCATTACTTCCTATAAGGTGAAACCTAACAGCATAAATGGTAGTGATGCATCACTCCCCAATGAGCTCAGTGCCTTTTATGCACACTTTGAAAGGGAGAATAACACTACACCTGTGTGAATCCCCACAGCATCTGGCAACCCTGTGATCTCTGAGTTGGAGGGTGAACCATTGCAAGGCGTCAGGCGTTGATGGTGTACCTGGCAGGGTACACCATTTCTGTGCCAACCAACAGGCTGGAGTATTCAAGGACACCTTCAACCTCTCACTGCCTCAGTCAGAGGTTCCCACCTGCTTCAAAAGGGCAGCAATCATACTTGTGCCCAAGAAGAGCAGGGTGAGCTGCCTCAACGACTACTGCCTAGTAGAACTCACATCTACTGTGATGAAGTGCTTTGAGAGGTTGGTCATGGCTAGAATTAACTCCTGCCTGAGCAAGGACCTGGACCCGCTGCAATTTGCCTACCACCACAACAGGTCTACAGCAGAAGAAATCTCACGGGCTCTCTACTTGCTTTTGGAGCACCTAGACAACAGCAAAACATGCGTCAGGCTGCTGTTTATCGCTTACAGCTCGGTGTTCAACACCATCATCCCCTCAGTACTAATCAACAAGCTTGAAAACCTGGGCCTCTGTATCTCTCTCTGCAACTGGATCCTTGACTTCCTTATCGAGAGACCACAGTTTCGATAAGTCTGACAATCAACACAGGTGCACCTCAAGGATGCGTGCTTAGTCCACTGCTCTACACTCGTGACTAGGCACAGCTCAAGTGCCATTTATAGATTCACTGATGACACCACTGTTGTTCGTAGAATCTCAGATGGCGATGAGGAGTCGTACAGGAGTGAGATAGATCGGCTGGTTGAGTGGTGTCGCAAAAACAACCTTGCGCTCAATGTCAGCAAGACCAAGAAATTAATTGTGGACTTCAGGAAGGGGAAATTGGGGGAACACACACCAGTCCTCATTGAGGGGTCAGCAGTGGAAAAGGTGAGCAGCTTTAAGTTCCTGAGCATCAATATCTCGGAGGATCTATCTTGGGCCCAACACATTGACGCAATCATGAAGAAGACACGCCAGCAGCTCTACTTTATTCGGAGTTTGAGGAGATTTGGTACGTCACCAAAGACTCTTGCAAATTTCGACAGATGTACAGTGGAGAGCATTCTGACTGGTTGCATCACTGCCTGGTATGGAGGCTTCAATTCTCAGGATCGAAAGAGGCTGCAGAGGGTTGTAGACTCAGCCAGCTCCATCATGGGCACAACCCTCCCCACCATCAAGAACGTCTTCAAGAGGCGGTGCCTCAAGAAGGCAGCATCCACCATTAAGGACCCTCACCATCCAGGACATGCCTTCTACCACTGGGGAGGAGGTACAGGAGCCTGAAGACCCACACTCAATGTTTCAGGAACAGCTTCTTCCCCTCCACCATCAGATTTCTGAACGGTCCATGAACCCATGAACACTACCTCATTATTCCTCTATTGCACTATTTATTTAATTTTGCAGCTTACAGTAATTTTTATGTCTCGCACTGTACTGCTGCCAGAAAACAACAAATTTCACGACATATGTCAGTGATAACTTAGTCAAAGAAGCATAATAGGTGCCATATTAAGTCACTTAGTCTCACCCCATCGGAGATATTTCTTTTATTTCATCCCTTCCCCCACCATCTCTGCTACTGATAACTAACTGGTTTTCTCTCTTGCCCAGATCTGATGAAGGGTTGAGGATGTCAAAACATGGTTTCTCTTTCCGCAGATGCTGCCTGATCTGCTGAGTGTTCTCATCATTTGGTAAATTGGTTTATTATTGTCACATGTACTGAGGTACAGTGAAAATGTTTGTTTCGCATGCCATCCATGCCGATCATTTCATCACATCAGTACATTGAGGTAGTACAAGTGAATCGCAATAACAGAACACAGGATATAGTGTTACAGTTACAGAGAAAGTGCAGTGCAGGCTAGTGATAAGGTGCAAGGCCATGATGAGGTAGATTGTGAAGCCAGGAGTCCATCTTATCGTGCAAGAGGTCCGTTCAATAGTCTTATAACAGCGGGATGGAAGCTGTCCTTGAACCTGGTGTTACGTGCTTTCAGGCTTTTGTGTCTTCTGCCTGATGGGAAGGGGGAGAAGAGAGAATGTCTGGGGTGGGTGGGTTCTTTGATTATGTTGGCATTTTCTGTTTTTGTTATCTATAACCAGAGTTGGCTAACCAAGGTACAATACAGTCTTTTTTAATTTATGACCAACCAGTCCAATGCAAAATTTTACATGCAAGGTTTCTTTAGGAGCTTAATTCAAATGCAAAATACTGCAGATGTTAGAAATTTGAAAAGAGAATAGAAAATATTGGAACTATCCTGCAGGTCAGGCAGCACCTGTAGAGAGAGAAAAGCAGTTAATATTTCATCAGCAGCAGGTTCCAATTAGTTCTAATGAAAGGCCATTAATCTGAAACACTAGCTCCGGTTCTCTCTCCTTAGATGCTGCCTGACCTGCTGAGCATTTCCGGTGCTTTCTCTTTTTATTCCTCTGGTACTGTCCTCTTCCTACTGCGGAGCAAATGAGCCCAACACCCCACTGATATTCTGCCCTTGTCTAACACATGTATCAGTCTGCACCCATTTACTATCATGGATGTTAATCCCCGACAATAGCAGGAAAAAACACACTGACCAGTCGTTATCTTATTGCTGCTTGACGGATCTTGCTGTGTGTAAATTGCCCCCTTCCCATCCACCTTCCTTTCATTTCAGTTTAACAGGAACGTCACTTCATTGGTAACGGAGCACTTTGGGATAGGCTGGGTTTGAAAAAGGCGCTATTTAAATATAATTTTGTCCTTTTGTCGTGGGAGAACATTTCTCTGAGGCGCCAGAGGAGATTACATAGAAAGTTCTTTATCCATTTCTGAGATACAAACTTAACTATCAAGGTTGACATTTATTGCTAATCTCTCTGTGCCCTTGAACTGATTAGCTTACTGGGCCACTTCAGAGTCAGTCTCATCGCTGAGGGTTTGGAGTTACACATAAGCCGGACCGTGTAAGGATAGCAGAGTTTCTTCCTTAAAAGATGTTAATGAGTCAGATGGCTTTATGCAATAATCCAGTTACTTCATTGTTGCAAATACTTTATTAGAGAAATTCCAGATATATTTAATCTTTAGTAGGATTTGAATTCATATCTTTGGACAAACAGTCCAGTCACTTGTATTTTATCTAGATGCACCTCTGCCTCATCCACGTGCCGAATTAATGAGTTCAACATCCAAACTACTCTGTTGTCTTTTCTCTGATCCATCGTTAAACAGGAGCAGAAAGAAAAATAATTTTACACAGAAGAGCAAAGGGAAGATCTAGCATCCTGACCTAGATACTCACTTGCAGAATAGGAAGAAGCTCCATATTCACAGGGCAGGCAACAGCTCCAGCACAAGCGGATAATGTTACAATCAGCTGAATACAGCTCCAAGCATTGTGACATCAAATCCCTTACCCCTAGGGACGCACTGGTGAAAATCCGTGTATAAAGCAAATTGCTTCTAGTTTTGAGTCTCTTGTGAAACGTTGAGAGCAGCTGCCCCCTGCCCCTAAATAACTGGTGCTGTGCCTTGTTGTTCCCATTGGCAGAATGCTCCAATGAACTTTACTTCCCCTGAACGTTCTCCCCTTCTTTTCTGAGGGTGAATGAAATGGGCTTGCTTTAGACTTTTGTTATTGGTATTGGTTCATTTGCCATCCAGACAGACAGATAGGTCAGGCACGGTCGTGTAGCAGTTAGCGTAACGCTATTACAGCACCAGTGACACAGGTTCAAATCTGGCCACCGTCTGTAAGGAGCTTATACGTTCTCCCCGTGACTGAGTGGGTTTCCTCCGGGTGCTCCAGTTTCCTCCCACATTCCAAAGGTGTACGGGTTAGGAAGCTGTGGGCATGCTATGTTGGCGCCGGAAGCGTGGCAACACTTGCAGGCTGCCCCCCAAATCACTACGCAAAAAGATATATTTCACTGTGTGCTTCGATGTACGTGTGACTAATAAAGAAATCTCTAAATCTCTCTAATCTCATGCCATACATCATTACATCAAGGTAGTAAAAAGAGAAACAGAATGCAGAATATAATGTTGTAGCTACAGAGAAAGTGCAGTGCAGGTAGATAAATAAAGTGCAAGGAAGATTGGGAGATCAAGAGTTCATCTTTAGCGTATGGGAGGTCCGTTCAAGAATCTGATAACAGTAGGGAACTTTCAGGATTATCATGTCACACCACAGAAAGAGGCCCTTCGGCCCACCAGGTCCACACTGACCATCAAGTACCTATCAGTATTAATCCCACTTACTAAGCACTTGGTCTGTAGCCTTCTTATACCTGTGGTATGAGAACTTCTCTGAATATACCTCTGGTACCTGAACTTCTCTGGTCAGAAGCGGAGAAGTTCAGATGACTGGAGTGGTTTCGCAGCCACCAATAATCTCTTGGCCACTTCTCACACGTGAATCCAAACAACATCTGCCGGATTTTCCTCATTAACCATGCTTCCGAATCAGGTGGCATTCTGCTGGAAAGTGGGGCAAAATCAGGCTGATGCTGGATTCCCTGCACTGGCCCCCCCCCCCCCCCCGCACCTCAGTAAGCCCCTGTCTCCTGCCCTCACCATGTAATGATGGTGGCCACCATGGAACAGGGCCCTGGGCAGAGGGAGGTGCCAATGCAGAGGGATTTGTACATCCTTTGCCATGTCTCATTCTCCTACGTTCCAAGGAATAAAGACCTATCCTGGCCAATCTCTCCCTACAACTCAGGCCTTCTAGTCCTGACAACATCCTCGTAAATCTTTTTTGCACCCTTTCCTGTTTAACTATGTCTTTCCTATAACAGGGTGACAAAAACCGTACACAGTACATTAAGCTTTCTCATGTTTGGTAAGGTGCCCTTATTAATTATGAATCATTGATTATTTTCCGGTATGTAATGTGCAGGATCGCAAGAGGCTGCAGAAGGTTGTAGGCTCATCCAGCACCATCACAGGCACAACCCTCCCCACCATTGAGGACATCTTCAAGAGGCGGTGCCTCAAGAAGGTGGCATCCATCACTAAGGACCCTCACCATCTAGGACCTACCCTCTTCTCGTTACTACCATCGGGGAGGTATTGGTATTGGTTTATTACTGTCACTTGTACTGAGGTACAGTGAAGAACTTGTCTTGCATACCGATCATACAGATCAATTCATTACACAGTGCAGTTACATTGGGTTAGTACAGAGTGCATTGAGGTAATAAAGGTAGAAACAATAACAGTACAGAGTAAAGTGTCACAGCTACAGAGAAAATGCAGTGCAATAAGGTGCAAGGTCACAACAAGGTAGATCGTGAGGTCAGAGTCCATCTCATCATATAAGGGAACCATTCAATAGTCTTATCACAGTGGGGTAGAAGCTGTGCTTGAGCCTGGTGGTATGTGCCCTCAGGCTCCTGTATCTTCTGCAAGACCCACACTCAATGATTTAGGAACAGCTTCTTCCCCTCCACCATCAGATTTCCGAACGGTCCATGAATAACCTCGTTATTCATTTTTTTGCACTATTTATTTTTTATAATTTACAGTAATTTTATGTCTTTGCACGGTACTGCTGCCGCAAAACAACAAATTTCACCACATATAAGTCAGTGATAATAAACCTGATTCTGATTCCACATCCGCTATCAACAGAAGGCAAAATCTCATGCCAACCACAACTGCATTCCACAGTCACTTAAAATGAGCATGCCTAAAAACAAAGCTGATGTTTCCTCAGATAAACAACTTCTCTAACGTGTGAACAACACTGATTGTGGATTGGTAGCTAATGACAGAACATTTGAGAAGTGTTGACCAAAACAACAGGAAGTGTGGGCCAACTCATCATATTCAGTAAATACTTAACATTTACTGCCTGTAAGGCCTATAGACAATACCAATGAACTGATATATCAGTTATTTTAGTCTTATCGGATATTCAATGTGCTTATAAATAGCTTCCCTAGTGTTCTATCCCCACTAGGCACCGTGTGTCCCAGGTCTGTTTCTTTCAACAGC
This sequence comes from Pristis pectinata, assembly GCF_009764475.1. Taxonomy (NCBI): domain Eukaryota; kingdom Metazoa; phylum Chordata; class Chondrichthyes; order Rhinopristiformes; family Pristidae; genus Pristis; species Pristis pectinata. The sequence continues at coordinate 38,620,012 of NC_067420.1, forward strand.
CCAATTAGTTTGTTCTTTTCCATGCCAAAGGGGTATTGTCTCAGAGCTGACAGGATGGAGTTCCAATGGACTGGGCTGCAAAGTGGTGAAAATTTTGATTTAGCAGCAACTTGCCCTGAAATAGCATCCTTAGCTCAGCAAAATGCATCCACAAAACAAAGGACTGCATTGATGTAACACCTTTTGCAACCTCCAGATGACCTGGGGCGTCTTCAAACTGTAATTTCTTCTGGAGACACAAGAGATGCTGGAATCTGGAGCAACAAACAATCTGCTATTTATGTGCCTATTTAAGTGGCTCTCAAACACCTCTATCGTATTTGCCTCCCCTGGAAGTGCATTCCAGGCACCCACCTCTCTGTAAAATTTGCCCCACACATCTCCTTTGAATTTACCCCCTCTCACCTTAAATGCATGTCCTCTAGTAATGAGACATTTCGGCCCTGGGAAAAAGATACCGGCTGTCTACTCTATCTATGCCTCTCATGATTTTATAAACTTCTATCAGGTCTCCCCTCAGCTTCCACTGCTCCAGAGAAAACAACCCAAGTTTGTCCAACCTCTCCTCATAGCACATGCCCTCTAATCCAGGCAGCATCCTGGTAAACCTCTTCTACACCCTCTCCAAAGCTTCCACATCCTTCCTATAATGGGAAGACCAGAATTGAATGCAATACTCCAGGTGCATCCTAACCAGAGTTTTATAAGGCTGCAGCATAACTTCCTGACTCTTGAACTCAATTCCTTGACTAATAAAGGCAAGCATGCCATACACCTTCTTTACCATCCTATCAGCCTGTGCAGCCACTTTCAGCTCTTGGCTTGTCTCATTTGAATGACAACACTTCTAATCGCAAATCTTTCCCTCAGTACTGAGCCAAGGATTGGTTTAGGTGATACGTTTAATCAGAACATTAAGCATGCAACCTTGTAACTCAGTCACAGGTTCCACATGGAGCCAAAGCAAAGCAAGACTGGGTACAACTAAACTCGCGATTTCTGCTCCTGGAGTTCTAGCTCAACAACAGCTGGCTTTTGCATAGCATCTTTAACATCATAAAACATCCCCAGGGGCTTCACAACAATGATTTTCAAACAAAGATTGAGATCCAGCCACTTACGTACATATTAGGTCAGATGGAGGTAGGTTCTAAGGGGCATCTCAGACAGAGAGAGAGCGAGATACATAGAGATAGAGAGAGCACGATAAAGAGAGAGAGAGAGAGATAAAGAGAGAGAGAATGATGGAGAGGCACAGAGAAATATAGAGAGAGAGGGATAGAGGTAGAGAGAGAAAGAGAGAGAGATGGCTCGAGGCTTGAACAGACATGGCCATTGATGGAGTAAAGGGGACTTGGCATTCCAGAATGAGAGGAATGTGTATTTCTTGAAGGGCTGTAGGACTGAACCATAGAATATGGAGGGGGAAGTCTGGTTTAACCCTAAAACTAATTTGAAGACCAGAATGATATCTTAAATTAGTTACTGCTTGTATTGCAGGAAGAGCCCTGACCATTTGTGTGTGCCCCTGTTCATTTCTGGGATCTGACACCTGTTTAGAATGATGTTGGCTTGGCTGACGCACCAGTGGATGATCCAAGCTTTTCTAGGACAGGAGCCCAGCTGAGGATAAGATTCAGGAGATTCGTCATGGTTAAGGAACTTTGGTTTAACCCTGAAGTCGACTTGTAACACAATGATTTGACTTCTGGTACAGCTGCAGTGGTGGGTGGGAGGTGGAGGTGGTGGAGGCAAAAGGGATTGGCCTCGGGTCAGGATACTTGTTGTTCTGGAAGGAGGGAAGTGAGATCACATTCGTCATCTTTTCTGTCAGTGGTATTCAATCATCAGTCAGCAGTGGGAGCCTGGGGGTGGAGGGGGAGGGGGTGGGGGCGGGAATGAAGATCTCTACAGAATGATTCACAATGCAGTGTTAATGCTGGTGGTTTGTGGCTTATTCACCTGCTTCCTATCTGAAGACGGTCTGGCAATCAGGCAGAGATATAAAAGGAAGTTAGGAGTGATAGACTGACTTGCAATTAGAGTGCCACACTGTTGAAGGTGAAAGAACATACTGCTGGAGGAACTCAGAGGGTTTTGCAGGGAAATGGATAGTCGACGTTGCAGGTTGAGACCCTTCATCTGGATTGAAAGATAAAGGAGAGACAGCCAGTATCTTTCAGTCCAGATGAGGGGTCTCGACCCAAAACATTGACTGTCCGTTTCCCTCCACAGATGCTGCCTGACCCGCTGAGTTCCTCCAGCAGTTTGTTCTTTGCTCCAGATTCCAGCATCTGCAGCCTTTTGTATCTGCACTGTTGAAAGGGCTGTCTTTTAGATTATTAAGCTGAGGTTCTGTCTGCCCACTAGGGTGTGCATAGCAGATCTTTCAGTAGTATTTTGAGAGTCTCTCTGGTGTTCTGGTGAATATTTAACCCAGTATTGAGCCCTAATTATATGCAGTCATCTCCAGTGGATAGGCTGTGTCCTTGCATGCCTGATTCCTGACTCCCAAAACAGACTCGTGTATTCCGGGCTCTGTCATGGGAAGTCATCACCAGGTAGACATAGCAACAGACAAAATGCTGGAGGAACTCAGCAGGTCAGGCAGCATCCATGGAGGGAAATGGACAGTCAACCTGCTGAGTTCCTCCGGCATTTTGTGTGTTGCTCCAGATTTCCAGTTTCTGCAGTCTTTCTTGTGTCACCAGGTAGACATAGGAAAAGATTCAAGGATGTCCACTGACTCCTGGGAATCTCTGGCCCAAGACCAAAGCGGAGAAGGAGCATTTAGAATGGCAACAAGGATGTCGAATCCATGCATCAGGAGCACACAGAAGCCTGTGTCAATGGCAGGATGATCACATCGCCTCAAAAACTATTCATCCACCCCATTAGGCACCTCCTTCCCCATATGTGGAAGAGTCAGCGGACACCAAATTGGCCTCATCAGTCACCTAGGAACTCACTAAATAGGAATGGAAGCAAGCCTTCCTTGATCCTCAGAGACTGTCTGAGAAGAGGAGAAGAAGATCCCTAAATCAATATCACTAAAAACACATGAAGGGTGTCCAGATGAAGGATCTCGACCTGAGACGTCGACTATCCATTTCCCTCCACACATGCTGCCTGACCGAGTTCCTCCAGCATTTCGTGTGTGTTGCTCCAGATTCCAGCATCTGCAGAATCTCTTGTGTCTCCATCACTAGAAACAGGTTGGCAGTTGTTATCACATTGTTGTTGTTAGGATCTTGCTGGGGGCAAATCAGCTGCCATGATCCCTACATTACTACTGTGCCTACACTCTTGATGCAGAGTGAATTCCTGGGAATGAGAAGGTTGCCCCATCAATAAAGGCTAGAGTTTGCATTCCTTGGAGCTTAGAAGAATGAGGGGTGACCAAGGTCCTAAGGGGGCTTGACAGGGTAGGTGTTGAGATGTCTCCACCAGTGGGAGAGTCATGATCGAGGGGACATAGTTACCTACCAAATAAGAGGCTGGTTATTTAACACTGAGGTGTGTGAAAATGTCTTCTCTCAGGGGGTGGTGGATCTCTGGAATTCTCTGCCCCCGAGGGAGGTGGAGGCCGGATCATTCGATATATCGAAGGTGGAGATAGATAAATAGTTGAAAGATCAAGGAAGAGGGTCATGAGGACCCGGCACAGAAGAGGAGTTGAGGCCAGCAGAGGTCAGCCATGACTATATTGTGGGGCAGGTTCGAGCAGCCAACTGGCCTACTCGTGCTCCTATTTTCTTGTGTCCTTGAAAGGCTCTAGAAAACTGCCAACCTTGGTCAAGTGAAAGGTCAAACCCATGTGTGGAGTGTAGATCTCCTTGATGATACACTTGAAGATGTCCTCGATGGTGGGGAGGGTTGTGCCCGTGATGGAGCTGGCTGAGTCGACAACCCTCTGCAGCCTCTTGCGACCCTGAGCATTGGAGCCTCCATACCAGGCAGTGATGCAACCAGTCAGAATGCTCTCCACTGTACATCTGTCGAAATTTGCAAGAGTCTTTGGTGACATACCAAATCTCCTCAAACTCCTAAAGAAGTACAGCTGCTGGCATGCCTTCTTCATGATTGTGTCAATATGTTGGGCCCAGGACAGATCCTCTGAGATGTTGACGCCTAGTAACAAAGCTGGTCACCCTTTCCACTGCTGACCCCTCAATGAGGACTGGTGTGTGTTCTCCCGACTTCCCCTTCCTGAAGTCATCTGGAGGTTGTAAAAGGTGCTACATGAATGCAGTCCTTGTTTTGGTCTTGTTGATGTTGAGTGTGAGGTTGTTGTTGCAACACCACTCAACAAGCTGATCTATCTCACTCCCTGTAAGCCACCTCATTGCCATCTGAGATTTTACCAATGATGGCGGTGTCATTTGCAAATTTATGGATGGTGTTTGAGCTGTGTTTAGCCACACAGTCATGAGTGTAGAGAGAGTAGAGCAATGGACTAAGCATGCATCCTTGAGGTGACCCTGTGTTGATTGGATGTTATTTACATATTAATACCCCCAATACAATTTTTAATTCACTTTTCTTCGATGTTTCAGGGTATTATAACAAATTTTCCAGTGAACCAGGTAAGTTTAAAGAGAGTCCAGGAAACCAGGGCCTGGGTGCGGTGGAAAGGGTGACCAGCTTCAAGTTCCTGGGTGTCAACATCTCAGAGGATCTATCTTGGGCTCAACACATTGATGCAATCATGAAGAAGGTATGCCAGCCGCTCCACTTCGTTAGGACTTTGAGGAGATTTGGCATGTCACCAAAGACTCCTGCAAATTTCTACAGATGTACGGTGAAGAGCATTCTGACTGGTTGCATGCCAACTTGGTATGGAGGCTCCAATGCACAGGATCGCAAGAAGCTGCAGAGGGTTGTAGACTCAGCCAGCTCCATCACGGGCACAACCCTCCCTGCCATCGAGGACATCTTCAAGAGGTGGTGCCTCAAGAAGGTGACATCCATCATTAGGGACCCTCACTATCCGGGACATACCCTCTTCATGTTACTACCATTGGGTAGGAGGTACAGGAGCCTGAAGACCCACACTCAATGATTCAGGAATAGCTTCTTCCCCTCCGCTATCAGATTTCTGAATGGTCCATGAACCCATGAACACTCCCTCGTTATTCCTCTTTTGCAGTATTTACTTATTTTTGTAACTTATAGTAATTTTTATGTCTTGCTCAGTACTGCTGCCACAAAACAACAAATTTCACAACATATGTCAGTGGTAATAAACCTGATCCTGATTCTGATTCTGAATTGGGATCCTGATAGGTGAGAAAGGACAGTGGAAGCAGGAACACGGTGAGTGGAATGGAATGTGGGATCAGGCTCCGACCTAGTGGGAAAGGAGTGCACGAACCGTGGCAGTTACATTAGAATATAAAAGCAAAAGGCTTTATAAGGCTTTGGTCAGACCACATTTAGAATATCGTGAGCAATATTGGGCCCTGCATCTAAGGAAGGATGTGCTGGCCCTGGAGATGGTCCAGAGGAGGTTCACAAGAATGATCCCCGGAATGAAGACTTAACACATGAGGAGCGTTTGATGTCTCTGGGCTTCGATACTCGATGGAGTTCAGAAGGATTGGGGGGGGGGGTATCTCATTAAAACCTACTGAATACTGAAAGGCCTGGATAGAGTGGACGTGGAGAGGATATTTCCAGCAGTGGGAGAGTCTAGGACCAGAGGGAACAGCCTCAGAATAAAGGGACGTCTCTTTAAAAAGATGAGGAAGAATTTCTTCAGCCAGAGGGTGGTGAATCTGTGGAATTTGTTGCCTCGGAGGGCTGTGGAGCCCAAGTCATTGGGTGTACTTAAGGCGGAGATCCATAAGTTCTTGATTGGTACGGGGGTTAAGGGTTACAGGGAGAAGGTGGGAGAATGGGATTGAGAAAAAAAATCAGCCATGATTGATTGGCTGAGCAGACTCGATGGGCTGAATGGCCTAATTCTGCTCCTATATCTTATGGTCTTATGGCCCTGGTATGTCAAAAGGGAGAGTGGTAAACTTTACCTGGTGAGCCAGAAGCCAAACTATCAGGATTTCTGAATGGTTGGACAGTGGGTTATCGGAGTTTTACTGTACTGATGTTGACTGAGAGATAAGTATTTATCAATACATCAGAGAGAGCCTCTGCAGTCATTCTTCAAAACATTGCTGAGGAATCTCTTACGCCCAGTCTCAGGGGTAGATAGGACCTCAGTTTAGTGCCTTAACTAAAATTTAGCATCTTCAATAGTGCGGCACTCCCTTAGTACTGCAGTGTCAGGAGAGAGCTCAAGTCTCCAGAGTGGATCTTAAACCCACGAGCTTCTGTCTCAGTGCAACCCACACTAAGGTTAAACCTCTCAAACCAACTGTAGCCACACTCTGTGAAACCTTCATTAACAAAAAAAAATTCCTCAGGATGCTGGGGGTGGGGGAGGGTATGTGTGGAGGATTCATTAATAAAAGAGCAGACCCCTCTATTGCACACCTTAATCTGACGTTATATTGCTTTTCATAATGTCTCTCCCTTATTTAAATCCGGCAGGGCAAAAATACTCACTACTGGTTCCTTGGCTTCTGATATTGTGAACCTTCAATTCTTTCACTATGTTGATAAAGGCTGGTTTGACTATCCAGCTTTCCCATCATTGTTATGCTAACAGAGCAGGGAAACTTTGCTCCATTTGCATTTGAAGTGGGTTTAGCATCTGAAGAATAAAACTTCCTTGTGGTGGAGGCATGAGAAAATATTCCCTCCTTCGCTTGTTGCCATCTGGGAAAAACACTGTCAGCTTCACAGCAGCTCAAAGAGAAGGGCAAAAGAAAAGGTATTTCAGTGAACAAGTGCTTCTGAACTTAAGAAAGAGCGAGAGCAAGAGGGCAGAGAAAGAAAATTCAAATATTAGCAAAGAGAAAATGCAAGGCAACATCGTCAGGTCAGGCCTGTTTCCCCCAAGTGGATTTTAAAAAATAAACAACTTATTTCTCAGCTAGTTAGATTAACGAGAGGCTCAACAACAACTTCTATTTATATAGCATGTTTAAATGTCACTGAATGGTTACAAACAAAATAATTTGATGCTGAGTCACTTAAGTGGGAAATAGGACAAATGACCAAATTCTTGGTTAATGAGGATTTAAAGAGCTTCTTAATAGAGGACAGGGAGAAGGGGAGGTCTAGGGAGGGAATTTTGGAGCTTAGGGCCTGGCCATGGCTGTCAGCTAATCATTTTAGGGATCAGTTAAAGTCTCAAATGAGAAAGTGAAGGTATCTCAGAGGGTTGGTGGTGAAGAATGGTTTCTAGGGTGCGGTATCCAGCACAGTAGGACCCAATGGAACTGGTCCAAACAGGAGATGAGAGGCATGTGGTGTTGGGATGGGAGAGCAGGTGCAGGGAACGTCAGAATTATACCTGAAGTATCTGTATTGTTTATGAAACCAGTTAGCTAAAATTCCCCGTAGGCAGCGTTATGAATGGAAGCTCTTTCCGTTTTTAGGGTTTGGTGAAACATAGGTTGAGATGTTACTGCTTTTCGAATATAGGAGGTTACTCTGCTGCATGTACTCTTGTCGAGTAAAGTCTCCCTCACTACAAGCAGAGTTCATATTAACACTGTAGCAGTGATTCTGTCATCCCTTCTCTGCTCCAGTAAGGCTCTCCGCCTTACCCATTAGAAATTCAGACTTTTGCAGAATATTGTCTTGCAGTCAGAGACTTTTTTCACTCAACCCATCCTCAGAAGACATGCTCTCCAATCCAGGCAGCATTCTAGTGAATCTCCTCTGCACCCTCTCTAAAGCTTCTACATCCTTCCTATAATGAGGCAACCAGAACTGAACACAATACTCCAAGCGTGGTCAAACCAGAGTTCTGTAGAGCTGCAACATTACCTCACAGCTCTTGAACTCGATACTCTGACTAACGAAGGCCAACACTCCATACGCCTTCTTAGCAACCTTATTGACCTGCACGGCAACCTTGAGGGATCCATCTTAAATATTTCTAATGATCCTGCCTCTACCACCGTTGGGGGCCGGGAATTCCAGAGATTCACTCGCCTCTGAGAGAAGAAATTTCAGTTTTAAATGACTGTCCTCTTACCTTGTAGCTATGCCCCTTTGTTTGAAACTCTCCCACTAGTGAAAACATCCCGGCATCCACCCTGCCAAGCCCCCTTAGGATCAAATGGCAGGCACAGTTAGTGTAGCAGTTAGCATAACACTATTTCAGCGCCAGGGTTCAATCCCGGCCGCTGTCTGTAAGGAGTTTGTACGTTCTCCCTGTGTCTGTGTGGGCTTCCTCTGGGTGCTCCGGTTTCCTCCCACATTCCAAAGATGTACGGGTTAGGAAGTTGTCGGCATGCTGTGTTGGCGCCGGAAGCGTGGCGACACTTGCGGGCTGCCCCCAGAACACTCTACACAGAAGATATATTTCACTGTGTGTTTCGATGTACACGTGACTAATAAAGATATCTCATCTTATCTTATGTGTTTGAATAAGATTACCCCTTCATTCTTTTAAACTTCAAAGAAATCAAACTTCAGATTTTGCACTTATAAACTCAAATCTTTTTCAAACTTTCCAAACTTCAATGTTGTGCACTGTCAGCTTTACTCTGGGAAATACAGGCAACCTCTGTGTTATGGGGAGGGAGCGTTGTATTCCAAGAAAACGGTCCGTATCACGATTCTATGTAACACAAAGCCGCATCATCTGCACGTGTGTCAAGAAATGTGATTTGATAAAAAATAAATTTTGTGTTATTTGTTTAGTTTTATTTCTGTATAACTTCCATGACAGCAAATTTTATTCTGTACTTCAAATTGTTATGAATTCTGTAAGGGTGAATTTCCATTACCTGAACAGCCATAACGTAGTGGGGGTGTCATCTGTATTATCTACTAATTGAGAATTACAGAATTCAAAAAGAATAAGAGGCCATTTAGCCCATCGCTCCTGTGGTAGCTTTTTGGAAGAGTTATCCATTGTTGCACTGTGATACAAACACTAATCATACAGGTAATTCCAAATTCAGTCACTGGTCTCTTGAACAGTTGATCTCAGCCTGAGCGCCAGCTCTTGAGCTACAGTCAGCCCCTGTGGCCCCTGGGCTAGCAAAGGGTGAAGCAACACGCAGGCTTCCTACCCCTGGGGTAAAAACAGACACTTGCATTATGTTGCACAGTTCCTTACATCTGGATGTTCCAAAATGCTTCACAACTATGTACTTCTGGTGTGTAGTCAATATTGTATTCAAGGAAATGCCACAGCCCATTTGCGCAGGGCAACCAGTGAAGTAATAATGAACATCAAAAAACTGCAGCTGCTGGAAATCTGAAACAAAAACAGAAAATGAGGGAAATACTCAGCAGGCCAGGCAGCATCTGTGGAGAGAGATGGAGATCTGTGGAGAGAGAGAACATGTCAGATTCAGGCCATGATGTTTTCAGGATAAATATTGGTTAGTGCATCGAGGAAAATTCCCCTGGTTAATAGTTTCACAACCATCTGGGAGACCAGATGGGGTTTAATGTAACGACAGACAGCACGTCCAACCATGCAGCACTCTCTCAATGCTGTAGTGTAATCTCAGCCACAGCTTCTGAGCTCAAGACTTCGGAGTGGGCCCCAGCCATTGAACCAAGGCTGAAGTAAGTAAAATGGATCCAACTGCAGCACAGGTAACTTAACTTCCAGTAACCGCTCCCCTCTGCTCCCCCGCCCTCCTTGTTTTCCCTTATCTCACCGGCCCCTTTATCCTTCTCTTTCCCCTGCCCCGCCCTCACGACCTGCCCGTCACCCACACCTTCCTCCCTCTGGTTCCCCACCTCCTTCCCTTTATTCCATGGTCCACCGTCCTCTCCGATCAGATTCCACCTCCTTCAGCCCTTTGCCTCTTCTACCTCTCACCTCCCAGCTTCTCACATCATTACCATTTTCCTCCATCCCCCACCTACCTACCTTCCCCCTCTCACCTGGACTCACCTGTCACCTGCCAGCTCGTGCTCCTCCCCCTCCCCCCACCCTTTTTTACTCTGGCTCCTGTCCTCTTTCTTTCTAATCCTGATGAAGGGGCTTGGCCTGAAACATCAACAGTTCATTTCCCTCCATAGATGCTGCCTGACCCCCCTGAGTTCCTCCAGCATTTTGCATGTGTTGCTTCAGGTCACGTAAAGCTTGGCAGAAGGAGTAGGTTTTAACGGGCATCAGAGGTGGAGAGGAGAGAGGTTTGGAAAGGAGCAGCTGACAACACAGGTACCTGCACTGGAGCGGTAAAAATTACCAATTTGCAAGAAGTCTGACTCACCCACAATCTTACTGAGTGTGGCAGAACATGCTGAACAGACTAAAAGACCTACGCATATTATATAGCCTCTTACGACATAGAAGGAGGCCTTTCGGCCCCTCAAGTCCATGCCATCTGTCTTGCTGGAAACCAAAGGATATACATATATATCAGGTGTGGTCACTGTGCAGAAAAGACTCAATAATTCTATTAATTCCACCCCCTGCCCCCCACCAGTCAGTTGGGCAGCACGGGTGCAGTTAGTGGAGCTCCTGCCTCACAGCTCCAGGGACCCAGGTTCAATCCTGATCTCCGGTGCTGTCTGTGTGGAGTTTGCACGTTCTCCCGATGATTTGTGTGGGTGTCCTCCATGGTGACCTTGTTCCTTCCCATGTCCCAAAAATATGTGGGTCAGTCAATTGATGGGCTGCTGTAAATTACCCCTTGTGTGTAGACAAAAATCAAGTCAAGTAAAGTTGATTGTAATGTACACAGGCACAGTGAGGTCACTCGGTAGTGTAGCGGTTAGCGTAACGCTATTACAGCGCCAGTGACTTGGGTTCAATTCCGGCCGCTGTCTGTAAGGAGTTTTACGTTCTCCCCGTGTCTGCGTGGGTTTCCTCCGGGTGCTCCAGTTTCCTCCCACATTCCAAAGACGTACAGGTTAGGAAGTTGTGGGAATGCTATGTTGGTGCTGGAAGTGTGGCAACCCTTGCGGGCTGCCCCCAGAACACTCTACGCAAAAGATGTATTTCACTGTGTGTTTCGATGTACATGTGAATGATAAAGATACCTTAATAACTTTATTATCACTGATTTATATGACGTGAAATGTGTTTTGTGGCAACAGTACAGTACAAAGACATAAAATTACTATGAATCACATAAATAAATAAATAAATAAATAAGTAAGTAAATAAATAAATAAATAGTGCAAGATAAAAGGAATAACGAGGTAGTGTTCATGGGTTCATGAACCGTTCAGAAATCTGATAGTGGAGGGGAAGTACAGGTACAGTGAAAAACTTGCTTGTAGCAGCATCACAGGTACGTAGGTACAGACAACACACGGAACATAAATTATACAAAACAGTACCAAAAAATTGTGCAAAAAAATTTGCAAAAACAAGACATTAGTGCTAAAAATAAACCACGGTCAGAGACAAGTCCACGGCAGTGCGAGAGGTGGTCCATAGTGTTCCATTGCTGAGGTAGGGTTAGGGTTGTGCAGGTCGGTTCAAGAACCTGATAGTTGTAGGAAAGTCGCTGTTCCTGAACCTGGTGGTGTGGGACTTCAGGCTTCTGTTCCTCCTGTCCGACGGTAGCAACGAGAAGAGGGCATGGCCCTGATGGTGGGGATCCTTGATGATAGATGCGGCCTTCCTGAGGCAGCGCCTCCTGTAGATGCTGTCAGTGGTGGGGAGGGCTGTGCCCGTGATGGACTGGGCTGTGTCCACTCCTCTCTGCAGCCTCTTGTGTTCCCGTGTGTTGGATCTGGGGAGAGTTTGATAAGCAGGTGGAGTGAATAAAATGGGATTTAGTGTAAATAGGTGCTTTAGGCTGGCAGGGAGTTGGTGGGCTGAAGGGCCTGTTTCTATGCTAAATGACACTATGAATTCAAGATTCTAGAATAGGCTGGATGGGCTGAACGTTCTAATCGTATTCCCCTCTTCCCAATTACTGCAGCAGACACTAATTAGTTGTGCAGTCTAGGAATCAAACCTGTAGTGAGGTGTATTGTATTTTTTTGCAGTTCCAGCTTACTTTTCCAGCAGGGATTTTATTTCATGAAGTAGCAAAATTAGAAAGAGAAAAGAATCTTTAAACCTGTCACAAGCTCCAATTAAAAAATCACAGAGCCTGAGAACCAAAGGGCTTGTCCTGTGTGGTCCAGACTGGTAATGAAAGAGACAAGTTACTAAGCTGTAAGTTCCATTGGATGCGGTTTACTCAAAGGCTTTCGGATCAATAGCCGGCCACCAAACTTTCCACTGGGAAAGATGACTATGATCCCCTTTTGGAGCAGAGTGCGTACCATATGGAGAGAGGCTGTTTGCTCGCCATTGGGATCAGGCAAGTCTTTCCCAGAATTCAGATGGTAATTAAGCCATTAGCCTTTCGCACTGAGGAACTGCGAGACTCTCAGATCCCTGCCCTCACAACCCCTGCACCTTCCTTCCGCTGTGCCTCTTTGACTAAGCTCGCCCTGAACACCTGTTCCATTTTCCCAGGGTTTGGCTGCGCTGGGTGGGGCTGTGATCTAACATTGTGTGCGTGTGTGTACAAAACAAAACCACTCACTCACCAACCTAAAGGTGTAACCAGCCGATGATACACATTAGGGTTGTAAGATACACAGTCACAAAATTGCAGGCAGATTTTTTTTATATAAAAAGCTTTACTTACAATGCTTACATAATTTTCATTTAAGTATTTACAAAGTTTAGATCATCTTCAAAATAAAATATTTTCGTTCAGGGGGTTAAGGGTTATGGGGACGAGGTGGGAGAATGGGGTTGAGAGAAACAAATGGGGTTCAAAGAAAACAAACCATGATTGAATGGTGGAGCAGACTTGATGGGCTGAATGGCCTAATTCTGCTCCTGTATCCTATGGTCTTATGGATGCACTGCAATCCCTGTGGCACGCAACAGTCCTGGAAGGCCTCCAGAGAGCCAGTGGACACCATGTGCTCCCTCTCCAGGGAAACCCAGGAATGGACCCCTTCATAGCCTGCCGCCTGGACCTGCGAATGGCCGCCTTAGCCAGGCCCAGGAGCAGACTGCTGAGGAGGTCCCCCCTTCGACTTACAACACCAACCCCCACCCCCCTCACCCTCCCGCACTGGGTGCCCAAACATCAGGACAGTGGGGCTGAAGTGCAACCAGAACTTGGGGAGCAACCCCTTCAAACACTGAAAGAGGGGCTACACAAGAGACTGCAGATGCTGGAATCTGGAGCAACACACAAAGCACTGGAGAAACTCAGCAGGTCAGGCAGCATCTATGGAGGGAAATGGACAGTCAGCGTTTCGGGTGAAGGATCTCGACCCGAAACGTCAACTGTCCATTTACCTCCGTAGATGCTGCCTGACCCACAGAGTTGCTCCAGCACTTTGTGTGTTACTGAAATAGGGGCTGCAAACTGTCATATTCCGTATGTACATGGAACAGAGACTCCTCCAAGCTGCAGTAAAGGCAGGCACCTGTGAGTCAGATGCTGTAAGCAGCTCCTTCTGTGTCACCAGACTGAATCTGCGGAATGTTAACCCTTTAATCAACAGAGGGGCTTTTCTTTGGTCAATCCCAACTTTTAATCATCTCAAGTATTGTGCATTCTTTGAGGTTAGAGCCTGGAATTTTTTGGTGGAGTACAGTCTACTCTGAGGTGGTCTGCTGTGGCATTTTACTATGAAGACAATACATAGAGGTTGCTGAGATATTGAATGAGTGTGAATTTATTACTGTCCTATGTACCAAGGTACTGTGAAATGCTTTCGTTTGCGTGCCATCCGGACAGGTCATGCCATACCTAAGTACATCGAGGTAGTAAAAAGAAAACAGAATGCAGAATATAGTATTGCAGCTACAGAGAAAGTGCAGTGCAGGCAAATAAGTAAAGTACCAGGGCCACAACGGGATAGATTGGGAGATCAAGAATTCATCTTTAGCATATGAGATATTTGCATCTCAAACATTTCTTGGGTGTAAGGTTGAAAGAGGCAATCTGAGTGGCATTGGTACTTTGTAAGAGTATGTATTGTTTCAACCAATGAATATGTTGATTTGATGGCACAATGAATGGGAAGAAAGATGTATGCTGGTTGTATTTGCTGCATATATTTTTATGACTATTTTTGAAATTTAAAAAAGGACACTGCATTGAGGTGGTGAAGAGTTAATAATGATATTGGATAGAGTAAATATGGGTGGTGTTGAAAGTAGGTAACATTTATCCAAGTAAAATCGTTAGCTGGATTAGATGGAATTTATACTGGGTTACTGAGGTATGCAAGGTGGAAATTGTGGACATAATCGTTCAATCTTCCTTGGACATACGGGTGGTATGGGAGCATTGCACACAGTAATACTGTTGTTAAAACATTGGGAGGGAGATAAACCTGACAGCTATGGTTCAGTCAACCCACTCTTGGTGATGGGGAAACCTAGAGAGAATAATAATAATCTGGGAGAAAATTAATTGGGATGTGGGAAAGGATGGATATTGAATGAAAGATTTGTTAAAGGCAGCCCATCTTTGACCTACTTCACTGAGTTATTTTAATAACTAAGGGACTTATTAAAATACCTAAGAGGGTTGATGACGGCAGTGCGGTTGATGTTGTGTGCATGGACTTTAACCATACGTCCTGATGTCCTGAAAGCATGTAGCACCAGGCTTAAGGACAGCTTCTATCGCTCTGTTATAAGACTATTGAACGGACCTCTTGTATGTTAAGATGGACTCTTGACCTCACAATCTACCTTGTTATGGCTTTCCACCTTATTATCTGCCTGTACTGTACTTTCTCTGTAACTGTTAACACTTTATTCTGCACTCTGTTATTGTTTTCCCTTGTACTATCTCAATGCACTGATGTAATGAAATGATCTGTATGGATGGCAACCAAAGCAAAGTTTTTCATTGTACCTCAGTACATATGACAATAATCAACCAATTCCAATTCCAATTCTAAAGATGTATGGCAGAGTTCCACTTAATTTCCTTGTTAGCAAAATTAAAGTCCAAGGGATTAAAATGACAGTGGCGGCAAGAAAACAAACTTGGCAAAGGGACTGAAAACATATAGTTATGTTTTTTTTCATACTGGAGTATACAGTGGTGTTCCCTCAGGGCCAGTATTAGACCCACTGCTCTTATTGATATGTATTAATGACTTAGGTTTAAGGACAAAACTTGGAAAATGGTAAACAATGCAGAAACTAATAATAGATTCAAGACATTAACGGACTGGTAAAATGTGATGATGTGTGACAGATGAAATTGAACACTGAGAATTGCAGCGCAATACATCTCGGTAGGAAGAAGGTGATAAGGTGAGGTGAAATGGTAAATGTTAAATGTATTCTAGGAAGGGGACAGTAGGGGCAGATGTGGTAGTGTAGTGGTTAGCGTAACGCTTTACAGTGCCAGCAACCTGGGTTCAATTCTGGCCGCTGTCTGTAAGGAGTTTGTACATTCTCCCCGTGTCTGCGTGGGTTTCCTCCGGGTGCTCCGGTTTCCTCCCACATTCCAAAGACGTACGGGTTAGGAAGTTGTGGACATGCTATGTTGGCGCCGGAAGCGTGGCGACACTTGCGGGCTGCCCCCAGAACACTCTACGCAAAAGATGCATTTCACTGTGTGTTTCAGTATACATTTGACTAATCGTATCATATCATATCGTATCTTGGGACCTTGTAGCTGTGGTCATTCTCCCTGGAGCAAAGAAGACTTAAAAGTTGATGTGCAAGATCATGATAAGTTCAGATAAGGTGAGAAGATGGAAGTTCTTTGCATTAGCAAGTAGTTAACCAGGGACCAGGGGCCCAGATTGAAAATGTTGGGCAAAACATATAGAGGGAATGTGAAGAAAAGTTTTTTTTTGTGATCTGGAATTCACTGCTTATAGAGGCGGTGGAAATAAAATTAAACAGGGGCTTCAAGAGGAAATTGTATAGGCATATGAAGAAAATATTTTGCAGGGTGCAGGGGAAAGAGAGAGTGAGTGGAATTGATTAAGAGCTGGTATGGTTTCAATGGGCTGAATGGCCTCCTTCTGTGTTGTAACGGTTCTAAATCGATGACAGGACATTGAGAAGGTTCATACAAACGCTTACAAGACCCTTAGCATCAAAGGAAAAATGAGAAGCTTATGCTTACCCTCTGTAAAATCCTGCTTGGACCTCAGGTGATGTGTTTTGTTCAGTTCTGGGCACCATGTTATAGAAAACATCACAGCCTTGGAGACAAAAAAAATTCTGCAGATGCTGGAATCTGGAGCAATACACAAAATGCTGGAGGAACTCAGCAGGTCAGGCAGCATCCATGGAGGGAAATAAACAGTCGACGTTTTGTGTCGCGATCCTTCATCAGGACTGAAAAGGAAGAGGGCAGAAGCCGGAATAAGAAGGTGAGGGGAGGGGGAGGAGCGCATGCAGGCAGGTGATAGGTGAGTTCAGGTGAGAGGGGGAAGGTAGGTGGGTGGGGGAGGGAGAGAAGATATAATAAGCTGAGAGGTGATAGGCAAAGGGCTGAAGAAAGAGGAATCGGGTAGAAGAGGGCAGTGGACCATGGAATAAAGGATGGCGGAGGGGAGGAGAGGAGATGGGCAGGTCATCAAGGCAGGGGGAAGGAAGTCACAGGAATAAGGGAAGACAAAGAAGTCGGGGGGGGGGGTGGGAAGAAAAAGAAGGGGTAGGGTTACCGGAAATTAGAGAAATCGATGTTGAGGCCACCAGGTTGGAGACTCCCAAGGCGGAATACGAGGTGTTGTTCCTCCAACATGGAGAGGGCGCAGACGGTATAAATCAGTATGGTGGCAGGAATGAGGGACGTCAGTTCTGTGGTATCTCCTCACAGCAGAGAAGGTTAAAAAAAGGAATTGATAGAGGAGTTCAAATTCGGTATTTTTTTAAATATCAAGCAACTAAGGAGAGAGTTTTTCCACTTCCAGAGAGGTTGGAGACTGGAGGACACAATTTAAGGCAGATGCCACCTGCAAAATTTTTTTTTGCACAGCGAGTCCTTGCAACCTCGGACACACTTTGTGAAAGTGTGCTGGAAACCAATTCCAAGGGGAATTGGATAAATATCTGAAAGGATAAAATATATAGAGCTGTGGGGAAAAGGAAGGGGAGTGGGATGTTGTGAGCCAGTGAGCTGGAGGTCTGACTCAGAAAGAAGAGTTTATTTTTAAGAATGGAAGCAGAATCACAACAATGTACCCCAGTAAGAGTAGGGTCATTTCTCTAGAAAAACGTAGCGCAAGAAAATGGTGCTGAGGTAAAAGATGAGCCATGAATGGTGGAGCAACTTTGCACTGATGATGTGCTTAGATCGATAAAGAGGAGGTACATTATGGAATGGGATGCTTTCCACTCTGGTGTCCATTACCTAGAGAATTGGCACAAAGAGGTACAGCATGAAAACCGGGCCTGACAAAATCAATCACATGGACACCACGGCCAAGAAAGCTTACCAGCGCCTCTACTTCCTCAGGAGGCTAAAGAAACTTGGCATGTCCCCTCCGACCTTCGCCAATTTTTATTGGTGCACCATAGAATGCATCACGGCTTGGTATGGCAACTGCTTTGCCCGTGACCACAAGAAACTGCAGAGAGTTGAGGACTCAGCTCAGCACATCATGGAAACCAGCCTCCCCTCCATGGACTCTTGTCTACACTTCTCGCTGCCTCAGTAAAGTAAGCAGCAAAATCAAAGACCCACCCACCTCGGACATTCTCTCTTCTCCCCCTTCCCATCAGGAAGAAGCATATACTACCAGGCTCAAGGACAGCTTCTATCCCGCTGTTATAATACTATTGAACGGTTCCCTAGTACAATAAGGTGGTCTCTTGAGCTCACAATCTACCTCATTATGACCTTGCACCTTATTGTCTGCCTGCACTGCACTTTCTCTGTGGCTGTTACACTTTATTCTGCATTTTGTTATTGTTTTAGATGTACTGTGTAATGAATTGATCTTTATGAACAGTATGCAAGACAAGTTTTTTACTGTACCTTAGTACATGTGACAATAATAAACCAATTCCAATTCCTTCAGCCCAACCATTAATCATGCAATTTATGTTCTAATATATATTTAACTTGATTTTTTATTTATCTTGTGTGACTAGTGTATGAGGAGTGGTGGGATTCCTCTCGAGATTTGACACAACTCAGTAACTTGCCACAGTGCTTCGGAGACAGGTCTGAAAAATAAAGACTCACCTTACTATTGTTCTCTTAGTAACATTACAATGCTTGGAGTCAGAGAGTTACACAGCACGGAAGTAGATAAGTTAAGATAAGATATCTTTATTAGTCACATGTACATCGAAACACACAGTGAAATGCGTCTTTTGCGTAGAGTGTTCTGGGAGCAGCCCCCAAGTGTCGCCACGCTTCCTGCGCCAACACAGCATGCCCACGCAGACACGGGGGAGAACGTACAAACTCCTTACAGACAGTGGCCAGATTTGAACCCAGGTCACTGGCGCTGTAAAAGCGTTACACTAACCACTACACTACCGTGCCTGCCTTACACTACCAGCCCAACTCGTCCATGCTAACCAAATTGCCTACCTGAGCTAGTCCCATTTGCCTGTGTTTGGCCCATATCCCTCTAAACCTTTCCTATCCATTTACCTGTCCAAATGCCTTTTAAGTGTTGTCATTTTATCCACCTCTATCACTTCCTCTGGCAGCTCATTCCCATATACCCAACACCCTTTGTGTGAAATAGTAGCCACTCATGTCCCCTTTGAATTTTACCCCTCTCACCTGAGATCTATGCCCTCTAGTTTTAGACTCCCCTACCCTGGGAAAAAGACTGACCATTTACCCTATCTATGCCCCTCATGATGTTATGCACCTCTATGAGGACACCTCTCAGCCTCCTACATTCCAGGGGAAAAAAAACAGCCTATCCAGTCTTTCCTTATAACTCAAAGGAGCATTGAACACGCTATGCAGGTACTTTTGAGGTATAATCATGTTGTAATGTTAGAAACATGGCCCTGATTTTGCACACAAGATCCCCCAAACGGATGTGTGATTAACAGTCACATAATCTGCTTTTATTATTTATTGATGTTGGTTAAGAGATAAATGTTGGCCAGGCACTTAGATTAATTTCCTCTTTTTCAAAATATCACTGGGGCATTGTTTATATCCATTTGAGAGAACAGACATGGCTTCAGGTTGACATCATTTGCAAAGTACAGCTCCATCGAGAGTGCAGCACTCCCTCGGGACTGCATCACATTTTTGTGTTCAAGTCTCCAGAGCAGGACTTGAGCCCACAGTTTTCTGATCCAGACTGAAGCTCGTGATAACCTGAGCTGTCTGTGCAGGAGAGGGACTGGACTCAAAGTCGTGAAGGATTATGAATCAGCCAAGTTTAATGTCAACCCAACAGTTATTTTACTAAAATAAAAACAAAAACTGCTGGAAAAACTCATCAGGCAGCATCTGTGGCGAGGGAATGGTCAACACTTTGGGTCTGCACTTCTTTGTCAGAACTACCTGACTTGCTGGGTATTTCCAAGATTTCCAGTCCTGAAGAAGGGTCTCGACCTGAAACGCTGACTGTCCATTTCCCTCCATAGATTCTGCCTGACCCGCTGAGTTCCTCCAGCATTTTGTGTGTTGCTCCAGATTTCCAGCATCTGCAGTTCACTTGATTTTCAGCTTATTATTGATGTCAATTTTTATATCGCCAGTATATTTAAAAGCTGAATATAAGTTCTCAAATGGAGAAGAGGGTGGATTTGAACTCATGACCTATGGATTATTAGACCAGCTCCCTAGATCCCTCATCAACAATATAACCACTATAGTACTGGATGGTATCACAGCTCAGTACAGTAGAGATGAGAACAGTATCAGGTTCAGCTGCAAAGCTGCCTTCAGTAAAATAGACAGATCCCGATCATATAATAACCACTTGAGGGGGTTACCAGAGGCCTTGGTCATGGGTATCCTATCAAGGGCACACATTCAGAAAAGAAAGATGCTCGGAGCAAAGATGCAGAAAGATATAAAAATGAAATTTGCAGAGAACATCACAAATCAGAAATAATGATTCATGATGAGCAGGTGTGAGATTAATTTAACTGCAATGAATATGAAAAAAGTTTCCATATTGCTTTGACCAGCCATTGTACGAAGATCACTGCTTATGTGGTAATGAGTACATTTAACTCAGTCATTAAGCTGGTATTAACTAGATTCAGTGTTGTTTATGGCACTGAAGAGTGCAGCTACTGGGCTGACTACAAGCAATGACACTGGGTCTCATTGTACACAGATCCCCCTGATATTGTATTAGTACCAATTCTCTAGGCAATGGCCACTGAAGTGGAAAGCATTCCATTGCACAATATCCCTCCTCTCAATAGATCTGGGCATACCATCAGTGCACAGCTACAGAGTCCTGCTACCAGATGGCGAGCTAATTATAAGCTATTAAGTGCTTTGATAGCTGTGTGGGAACTGGGTTCAATGAAGGTGCTGTGAATAGGGATGCAAGCTGTTCAACTAACCACCCTGGGACTCTTGTGTGAGAGGGGTCATGCTGACTGAACCTGTGCTCAGCACAGTACACAGTACAGTACGGGAACGCTGACTCTGTGACAAGACCAGGGGCAACTACCAAACCCGTCCTCAGTCCAGTTTTTATTTTTGTTCAGGCAGGATCACAAAAGAAAGAGCTTTTTTTTAATTGGAATTAAGGCTAACAAAAATGTGCATAAAAGGATCTGGATAGTTGCCAAACAAATACAAGGCAGTACTGGGGTAGTGGTTTCGTGTGGCTGTTTTTATTTCAGCGCAAGAATGTTGCTTGCACGTGAGTCCAACAGCAAGCATCATCTCCAATATAAGAAGCATCACGAGAATCCTCCCTGATATCCTGGGAAGGTTTGCAAAATTGATGTACAACACTGGTTAGGCCACAACTGGTGTATTGTGATCAGTTCTGACACCACACCTTAGGATATAAAGGTTCAGGAAAGAACAGTTCCAGGGATAAAGGATTTCAGCTCCAAAATTGGACTGGAGAAGCTGGGTTTATACATTGCAGAAACAGGCCTTTCGGCCCATCACATCCATGCTAAGTATCAAGTCTATATTCGTCCCAATTACCAGCACTCGGTCTGCAGCCTACTATGCCTTGACAATTTAAATGTTCATTTAGATGCTTCATAAAGGTTGTGAGAATAAGATAAGATATCTTTATTAGTCACATATACGTTGAAACACACGGTGAGATACATCTTTTGTGTAGAGTGTTCTGAGGGCAGCCTGCAAATGTCGCCACGCTTCCGGCGCCAACATAGCATGCCCACAACTCCTAACCTGTACCTCTTTGGAATGTGGGAGGAAACCGGAGCACCCGGAGGAAACCCACGCAGACACGGGGAGAACGTACAAACTCCTTACAGACAGCAGCTGGAATTGAACCTGGGTCATTGGCGCTGTAATAGTGTTACGCTAACCACTACATTACCATGCAATACCGGTACCCCACCACCTTCTTGGGCAGTGTGATCCAGATGCAAACACCCACAGGGTGAAAACATTCTTCCTCAGATTTCCTCTAAATCTCCTACACTTCACCTTAGACTTGTACACTCTGGTCTAAGGCACCTCTGCCACGGGGAAAGTTTCTATCTGCCCTATCAATGCCTACCATAATTTTGTAAATCAGAGCCTCCTCTGCTCTAAGGAAAACAGACCTGGCCTTTTCAACCTCTCCTCATTTCATCCCAGGCAATCTCCTCTGCACCCTCTTCAGTGCAATCATGTCCTTCCTTTAGTGTGACAACCAGAACTGCACACAGTACTCCTGCTGTGGCCTCACCAATGTTTTATAACACTGTACCAAACTTCCCTGTTCTTATACTGTATGCCCCAGCTAATGAGGGCAAGCACCCTAATGCCTTCTTCACCAACCCATCTACCTTTGCTGCCACCTTCAGGGATCTTTGGACTTGTACACAAGGCCCCTTTATTCCCCAGTACTCCTGAAGGCCCCACCATTGCTGGTACAGTATATGTCCTACCCTAATTAGACCATCCCAAGAAGCATCACCTTACACCTATCAGGATTAAATTCCATCTGCCATTGCCCTGCCCAATTTATATGCAGGAGGAAGGGGTTAGGTAGTGTGAGGGTGGTTTGATGGACGGCACAACATGGTGGGCCGAAGGGCCTGTTTTGTGCCGTATGGTTCTATGGTTCTATGGTACTCTCACTGAATCCAAGAAGGTTGGGAAGAGATGCATTGGATTGGACAGGTAGGTAGAGAGATGTTCCCAGTAGCAGATGGTTAAGGAACCGGGAACACATTTAAAGTGATGAGTAAAAAGAAACAAAGGTGATGTGTGAAGAAGACCAGGAACCTGAGGGAAAATAATTTGTAGGGCTACAGGGAAAGAGCAAGGAATGGGATTGAATAGATTGTTCTGCAAAGGATCTACATTGACTAAGTGGACCCAGTGGCTTCCTTCAGAGATGTTACAATTCTGACTGAGTTGACTGTGTTTTGTCACCTGGTGAGTTGGTAAGGCTTTGAAAAAATGTTCATTACCAAAGAGAAAATACATAATTTATAAAGTCAAAAGGGAGGAAAAAGGAACAAAACATAAAGTCCTTTTGCAACCTCAGGACATTCCAAACTCTTTACCAATGACGTACTTGTTCTCTTAAAGTGTAGTCCCAGTTGTAAAGTTGGAAACGCAGCCAGCAGATAGTTTGTGCGCAGCAGAGTTCTGCAAACACCGCTGGGCAGCATGGTGGCACAGCACTTAGTGCCACTGCCTCACAGCTCCAGGGACCCAGGTTCAATCCTGACCTTGGCTACCTTCTTTGTAATGATATCTCTGTGAGCTCATGGATTTCCCCTGGGTGCTCTGGCTTCCTCCCACACTCCAGAGATAAACCAGTAGGTTAATTGGCTGCTGTAAATTACCTTTTAGTGTAGGTTAAAGACAAAATGAATCATAGAGAATTGACAGGCAGGTGAGACAGAGGATAATCTGCAGGGATACAAGGAAGTAAGGGGAGGGGGAATGAGCCTAATGGGATTGCTCTCCTGGGAGCCAACATGAACCCAATGGACCAAATGGCCTCCTTTGTGCCATAATCAGTATGAGATAGGATGTGTTAGCGATGCAGGTTTTGTGTGTGTATGCGTGTTTGTGTGTGTGTGTGTGTGTGTGTCTCTGTGTCTGTGTGTGTGTGTGTCTGTGTGTGTGTTGTCCGCGCGTGTGTTGTCCGTGTGTGTATGTCTGTGTGTGTGTGTCTCTCTCTCTGTCTGTGTGTCCATGTTTGTGTGAGTCTGTGTGTGTATGTCTGTGTGTGTGTTGTCCATGTGTGTGTGTGCGTGTCTCTCTCTCTGTCCGTGTGTCCATGTGTGTGTGTGTGTGTGTCTGTGTGTCTCTCTCTGTCTGTGTGTCCATGTGTGTGTGTGTGTGTGTGTGTGTGTGTGTGTGTGTGTGTGCGCCTGCGTCTGTGTCTGTGTCTGTATGAGTGTGTCTGTGTGTCTGTGGTGTGTGTGTCTGTATGTCTGTGTATGTGTTTGTGTAGGCTGAGAATTAAGTACTGACTACAGACAAACTCATGCTTGATGACAAAACTCATCCCATGAAGGAGGCATGGCCCTTCGGCCTGCCCTTCCCGGAGAAGGGTATCCACTGCCTTCTACCTTGAGCTCCATTGCCTCTCACTCAGGGTATCAATATCAACAGGAAAGTACCCGAGGGTTACGGTTGCCGAGCGATGTTCAGGCCTGTCCATGCAGGTCCTGACACTCCGCATCCCGAACTTCATTTTAAGGATCAGAAGATGTCTGTGCCTAAATGCTTTTAATGTGGAATGGCCATTGCCCACCAGGTACCTCACAAGCTTGGCAGAGCAGGATCTTGCAAAGGAGCATAGACGACAGCAGAAATTTAGCTTCATCTTACGCCTGCAACAGGGTGGCAGGCAAACCACCTTCCTAGCCAACAGGGTCATAACAGCACCGGTAGCCTTTGTGTTCCCGCTTATCACCCTCCTTCACCCTCCTCTTCCTCTCCACCTGGCTCCATCGGCCTTTCTTTTACCTTCTCCACTTATCACCTACCTGCCCCTCCCCTACCTGGCTTGACTTGCCCATTATCCTTCACCCCTCCTCTGTCCACCAATCGCCTCCTGGCCCCTGTCCCACCACATCCCCTCTCCTCTTTATACTGGCCACCCTCCCTCTCCACACTCTCCACACTCAGCCTTTTCACCTGAAGCGTCAACGATTCCACGCCGCCCACAGGTGCTGCTCGACCTGCGGAGTTCATCCAGCTGATTGTTGTTCTACGTGCCATCATCTGCAGTCTCTTGTATCTCCAGGATCACAACAGACTTAATCTCAGTGCAAACTGAGGTCAAACAATGCAGCATTATCACTCCAGTGCTCTTCTCAACCTTTCTTGCAACAATGCCCTATAACAGGACAGAAGGAGGGAATTCGGCCCATCCTGTCCATGCTTGCTCTCAGAGGGGCTCCCATTACTCCTTTCCTTACTTCCCTGGATCCCTGTGACTTATCGTCTCTCACACAATACCACCAACCCCACTTTGGTCGTTCTTTTCGCCATTAACCTACACTAAGGAGTAATGTACAGTGGCCCATTAACCTACCAACTCATCTTTGTGATGTGAGAAGAAACCAGAGCACTTGGAGGAAACCTACGCATTCACGGAGAGAACTTAAAACTCCATGCAAGCAGCATCCAAGAACCTGGGTCCCTGGAATAGTGAGCACAGCGTACCTCACGACCGACAAGATTCCCCTTGGAGCAAGGGACCGCAGACAATGGAATGTGAAACAACAAACAATCTGCTGGAGGAACTTTGCATATTCAGCTGTGTCGAGGGGAAGGAATTATGGTTGTTAGTCCTGATGCAGGGTTTCAACCGAAAACAGCTCGGCGTTCAACACCATCATCCCCTCAATATTAATCAACAAGCTTCAAAACCTGGGCCTCTGTACCTCCCTCTGCATTCATGATTTCCTTATCAGGAGACCACAGTCAGTGTGGATTGGTAATAACATCTCCTCCTCGCTGACTATCAACACAGGCGCACCTCAAGGGTGTGTGCTTAGCCCACTGCTTTGCTCTCTCTACACTCATGACTGTGTGGCTAGGCAGAACTCAAACGCTATCTATAAATTTGCCAATGACACCACTGTTGTTGACAGAATCTCAGAGAGTGACGAGGAGGTGTACAGGAGTGAGAAAGATTGGCTGGTTGAGTGGGGTCACAACAACAACCTCGCACTCAATGTCAGCAAGACCAAGGAATCGATTGTGAACTTCAGGAGGGGGAAGTCGAGAGAACACACACCAGTCCTCATTGAGGGGTCAGCAGTGGAAAGATTGAGCAGCTTCAAGTCCCTGGGTGTCAACATCTTAGAGGATCTATCCTGGGCCCAACACATTGATGTAATCACGAAGAAGGCACGCCAGAGGCTCTACTTCATCAGGACTTTGAGGAGATTTGGTATATCACCAAAGACTCTTGCAAATTTCTACAGATGTATGGTGGAGAGCATCCTGACTGGTTGCATCACCGGCTGGTATGGAGACTCCAATGCACAGGATCGTAAGAGACTGCAGAGGGTTGTAGACTCAGCCAGCTCCATCACAGGCACAACCCTCCCCACCATCGAGGACATATTCAAGAGGTGGTGCCTCAAGTAGGCAGCATCCATCACTAAGGACCCTCACCATCCGGGACATACCCTCTTCTCGTTACTATCATCAGGGAGGAGGTACAGGAGCCTGAAGACCCACACTCTAATGCAGAAACAGCTTCTTCCCCTCCGCCATCAGATTTCTGAACGGTCCATGAACCCATGAACACTACCTCATTATTCCTCTTTTGCAGTATTTATTTATTTTGTAATTTATAGTAATTTTATGTCTTTGCACTGTACTGCTGCTGCAAAACAACAAATTTCATGACCTGATTCAGATTCTGAAAACATCGACAATTTGTCAACAAACCTCAACAAGAAGGACAACAACGTGGGACTAATTGGAAGCTCTTTCAGAGAGCTTGCACAGAACTGACTGGCCAAATGGTCTCCTTCTGTGCGGTACACTTTTATGATTTTATGAAAATTGGGATGAGGAATCATTTGTCACCTGCCATAATCTTCCAAATAAAGAGTCACTAAAAGAACTAACCTTGACTTTTTTTTCATTGGATTAGTACAGGGTGCTTACCCACAATTCCCCAGCACAGCATAGCCTGGGACAAATCAACACATCTCTTGCCTGGACTCTTCACCTTGGGCAACCCTCCAGGAATTGCTTGGAGTCTCCAGAAACTGGAGATTAATCTCCCGAGTACTAACATAGTGCTGTTTTTATCACATTCTCTTGCCAGGCTTCTCTGTTAGGTTGGCAGGGCAGCCTATCGAGAGAAGGAGGTCACACGATGTAACCTCCAGGAATTCGTCCAGTCAGAGCTGGAAACTCAAGCTGTACACCAGGTGGTAACTCTGCAGGTTGGAAGACCAGAAAACTCCTGTTAGAGTTTAGAAACTCCATCACTGATGTCGAGGTGCAAAAAGTACACATCCATAAAAATGAAGAACACCCATAAAATTCTATGTTATGGATTATAAATAGATTTCCACGTCTAATCTGTAATTGATTAAGCTGTCAATAATTGACTGGCTGGAAAGATTCCCACTTGCTGAGCTGGAAGTTCCCCATGACTGGACCTTTGGCACCAACCTCCACAGCTGCCTGTCACTGGTATTTGCTGGTATTTGCCGTTATCACTGGGTTGGAGTTTGTAAAATAAACAGTTGCAATCACTGCAGTACAGTCAAGCATGCTTTTGGACTGTTAAAACATTGAAAGAACAGATTGGTGCCATGATCAACGATGCACTGTTGCAACTGCACGGTTGAAATAGAGACTTGCACTTACACAGCACCTTAATGCCCAGTTCCATACGACATTAGAAGGAGGCCATTCAGCCCTCGAGTCATAGAGTCACAGAAGCACACAGCACGGAAACAGGCCCTTTGGCCCAACTAGTTCATGCCGACCAAGACTCCCATCTAAGCTAGGCCCATTAGCTCACTTTTGGCCCATATCCCTCCGAACCTTACCTGTCCAAGTGCCTTTTAAAGGTTGTTAATGTACCTGCCTCAACCACTTCCTCTGGCAGCTCATTCCATGTACAGACCAGCCTCTCGGTGAAACAGTTGCCCCTCAGGTTCCTATTAACTCTCTCCCCTCTCACCTTAAACCTATGTCCTTTAGTTCCTGATTCCCCAATCCTGGGGAAAAGACCGTGCGCATTCATCCTGTCTATGGCCCTCATGATTTTATATAGCTCTGTGAGATCACGCCTCGTTCTCCTACGTGCCAATGAATAAAGTCCCAATCTGCTCAATCTCTCTCCATAACTCAGTCCCTCGAGTCCCAGCAACGTCCTCATAAATCTCTTCTGCACTCATTCCAGCTTAATGGCATCTTTCCTATAGCAGGACCAAGGCGGGACACAATATTCCAAATGCAGTCTCTCCAGCGTCTATGTTGGCTGTCAAACCAATATGTTTCCCTTAACAATTTTCCCTGTAACCTTTATTCCCCACATTCCCATCAACTTCCCTCAGATTCTCCCACTCATGTACACACTAGTGGCAGTTTACAGTGGCCAACTAACCTACCAACCCACATGTCTTTGGGATGTGGGAGGAAACCGGAGCACCCGGAGGAAGCCCACACCGTCGTGGGGAGACAGAAGAGACTGCAGACACTGGAACCTGGAGCAATGAACAACCTGCTGGAGGAACTCACTGGGTCGAGCAGCATCTGTTGGGGGGGAGGGAATTGTCAGCATTTCAGGTCGAAACCCTGCAGGACTGATGCAGGGCAGCTACCACTGTGAACATATACAGGTGGGCAACTGGGTAGCCAGCTGGGGCAGAAGATGGGCTGCAAGAGGTGCAGTGATAGGACTCATGGACTAAGTGTATGTGGCAAATTTGTATTAATCAGGAATTAATGGAATAATGTCTTTTACTTGGTCAAAGAGGTTGGTTTTAAGGAGTATTATCATAGTCATAGGGTGGAACCGCACAGAAAGAGGTCCTTTGGACATGATGAGCTGAATGGCCTCTTTCTGTGCTGTACAACCCTCCTTAAAGCCAACCCCTTTGACCAAGTCTTTGGTTACCACTTATATTCTCTCCAGCTCAGCATCATTGCTTTCTTTGATAATGCACTGATGCAACACTTTGCCAGCTTAAAGAGGCTCAAGAAATGGAAGCTGCAGTTGGTGATGGGGTGTGGCTTTGGAAACTGAACCCAGCCAATCTTTTTACAGTAAACAATCATTTAAAGTGACAGCAATCATATTGCAACATCAACCAGAAATGTAATTTTTCCAGTTATACTAAAATGGGTATTGTATTGGTATTGGTTTATTATTGTCACTTGTACCAAGCTACAGTGAAAAACTTGTCTTGCATACCGATCGTGCAGGTCAATTCATTACACAGTGCAGTTACATTGAGTTAGTACAGAGTGCATTGATGTAGTACAGGTAAAAACAATAACAGTACAGAGTAAAGTGTCACAGTTACAGAGAAAGTGCAATGCAATAAGGTGCAAGGTCACAACAAGGAAGATTGTGAGGTCAGAGTCCATCTCATTGTATAAGTTCAATAGTCTTATCACAGTGGGGTAGAAGCTGTCCTTAAGTCTGGTGGTACGTGCCCTCAGGCTCCTGTATCTTCAACCTGATGGAAGAGGAGAGAAGAGAGAATGACCTGGGTGGGTGGGGTCTTTGATATCTTTTGTCCACCTCTCACTGCTCTGTTTTTCCCTCCTATATATCGGGCTTCCCCTTTTCCTATCGTCAGTCATGAAGAAGGGTCCTGACCCAAAATGTTGACCACTTGCTTTTCTCCACGGATGCTGCCTGGCCTGCTGAGTTCCTCCAGCGTCTTGTCGTTTTTTTCATCTAGATTCCAGCATCTGCAGTCCTTTGTTTGTTTAAATGTGCATGCAAATAGCTTCATTTGCTCTTTAAAGAAATACACAAATACTGTCTGCAGACTCTGGTCTTTTTCTGGGTTTTGTAAGATTTTCGGTGTATGAAGTATTGGTTTTGACTTGAAGTACTGACTTTGGACCTGAGCAGTGGCAAACTTCTTGAGTGTTTATGAAGCCTCACCTCACCCAATCAAGTGTCTCCTCATGCACTCCTGTCTAGTGCCTGCAGATGGTAAACAGACTTGGGAACTCAGGTTGTGAATCACTCAACGTAAAATACCTATTTGTGTCCTGCTTTTGTGGCTATAGTGTTTATGTGGTGATCTAGTTAAGATTCATGTTAATGGATTTGATAGTGGGGGATTTCAAGAAATTAATGCCATTGACTGTCAAGGAAGGACGATGGTACTTTCTGTTTAGGGTCGTTGTTGCTTGGGACTTGTGTGGCAAATACATTACTTGCCACTTATAATGCCTTGCCGCTGTCTATGTCTTGCTCCTGCATACGTGGCTTGCTTTACTAACTGAGGCACTGTAAAAGGACCTGACCACTGGAAAGTCATCTGCAAACATCCCCACCTCCCCACCCCCAGATGCAAAGGTCCTTGATGAAACAGTTGAAGAAAGCTGAACAAAAATAACAGCTCTGAACAATTCCAGCAGTACTGATGAAGGGTCTCGACCCAAAACATCGACTGCTTATTTCCCTCCATAGATACTGCCTGACCTGCTGAGTTCCTCTAGCACCACAGAAAGCACCCTATCTGGATGCATCACAGCTTGGCATGACAACTGCTCTGCCCAGGACTGCAAGAAACTGCAGAGAGCTGTGGACACAGCTCAACACATCATGGAAACCAGCCTCCCCTCAATGGACTCTGTCTATATCTCTCGCTGCCTTGGTGAAGCAGCCAGCATAATCAAAGACCCCACCCACCCGGGTCATTCTCTCTTCTCCCCTCTCCCATCAGGTAGAAGATACAGGAGTCTGAGGGCACATATCACCAGGCTCAAGGACAGCTTCTATCCCATGGTGATAAAACTATTAAACGGTTCCCTTATACGATGAGATGGACTCTTGACCTCACAGTCTACCTTGTTTGACCTTGCACCTTATTGTCTACCTGCAATGCACTTCCCTGGAGCTATGACACTTTACTCTGTATTCTGTTATTGTTTTTACCCTGTACTACCTCAATGCACTTTGTACTACCTCAATGCACTGTGTAATGAATTGACCTGTACAAACGGTATGCAAGACAAGTTTTCCACTGTACCTCGGTACAAGTGATAATAATAAACCAATACCAATATCAATTTTGTGTATGTTGCTCCAGAGTCCAGCATCTGCAGAATCTCTTGTGTCTCCAGCAGTAATGGTTTCCAAGAACAACAGGCATCCTTCAGCCAGTGGATTATTTTTCCCTGATTTCCCATAACCAGCACTCATTAATTCAGGAGGTGCTTTGATGTTGACCAGAGTCATTCTCACTTTTTCTGTGAAATTTTCTCCAGGTTTGGGACTATGGCTGTAATGAAGTCTGGTACTGAGTGACCTGGTACCCAAACTGTGCTAAAGTGAGCGGGGTTATTGTTGAATCAGCTTGATAACATTGTCAACAGCATCTTTCAGCACTTTGTTGAAGTGGTGATAATTGGTTGGAATAAAGGAGAAAATGCTGAGCATACTCAGCAAGTAAGACACCATCTGCGGAGAGAGAATGTTTCAGGTGAATGATCCCTAGTCAGTATTGATTGGATTGGATTTGTTCTACTTACCGTCGGTCAGCCCAGTGTTGTAACTGCGTTGGGCAGTTTGGCTAGAACCACAGGTCTCCTGTACTGAAGCTGGGATGCTGTCTGTTCCCATAGCCTTTGCTGTATCCAATACACTCAGCTATCCCTTGATGTCCCACTGGGTGAATCAAATTGCCTGAAAATCAATGTCTGTAATAGGGGGCACCTCAGGTGAAGGCTGAGATGGATTTGACAGCTCTGGTTAAGGATGTTCAAGGCTGGGGATGTCCTTCCAACCTCCTCTTCGGATTAATCATTTAATTGCCCACCATCAAATGGCATGACTGCGTTGGTCCTGATGCAAGGTTTCGACCTGAAATCTCGACGATTCCTTTCCTCCCACAGATGCTGCTCGACCCGCTGAGTTCCTCCAGCAGATTGCTTGATGCTCCAGGCTCCAGCAGCTGCAGTCTCTTGTGTCTCCACATGACTGCATTGCTTTGATCTGATCCATTTACAGTGACATTACTTATCCCTGTCCACTGTGTGCACTCCTTTTGCTGTTCAGTACCACTTCATCCTTGCACTTTTGCCAGGTTGGAACCCTAAGTCTAGATGAAGCAGTTCAGATGAAGGGTCTCGGCTGTGCATTTCCCTCCACAGATGCTGCCTGACTTGATGAGTTGCTCCGCCATCTTATGTGTTGCTCCAGATTCCAATCTCTTGTGTTTCCATCTAAGGTATCTTTATTAGTCACATGTACATTGAAACATACAGTGAAATGCATCTTTTGCGTAGGGTGTTCTGGGGGCAGCCTGCAAGTGTTGCTACACTTCCAGTGCCAATGTCTGACTAGCAACTCTCTTGGCATGCTCTTTTAATTATTAATTCTCCCCAACACCCTCCCTATAAAATCTTCTGAGGTCCTGTGATTGCTGAGTTTTGATGGGGAGTCAGTTCTACACTGATAGAACACAGAACAGTACAGTACAGGAACAGGCCCTTCGGCCCACAGTGTCTGTGCTGAGCACGATGCCAAATTAAACTAAATCCCTTCTGCCTGCACGTGACCCATATCCCTCCACTTCCTGCCTATTCATGTGCCTTTCTAAAAGCCTCTTAGACACCACTATCGTATCTGCTTCCTCCGACACCCCTGGCAGCCCGTTCTAGGCACCTCCCACTCTGTAAAAAATTTGCCCTGCACATCCCCTTTAAACTTTCTCCCTCTCACCTTAAAGCTACGCCCTCTAGTATTTGACATTTCTACCCTGGGAAAATGATTCTGTCTACCATAACTATGCCTCTCGTAATTTTATAAACTTCTGTCAGGTCTTCCCTCAGCCTCTGATGCTCCAGAGAAAACAACCCAAGTTTGCCCAACCTCTCCTTATAGCTAAAACCCTCTAATCCAGGCAGCATCCTGGTAAACCTCTTCTGCACCCTCTCCAAAGCCTCCACATCCTCCCTGTAATGGGGGCAACCAGAACTGCACACAATACTCCAAGTGTGGCCAAACCAAAATTCTATACAATTACAACATGACTTCCTGACTCTGTCCAGATGAAGGGTCTCGACCTGAAATGTCAACTGTCCATTTCCCTCCGTAGGTGCTGCTTGACCCACTGTGTTCCTTCAGTGCGTTGTTCCTGACTCGTATTGGTATTGGTTTATTATTGTCACTTGTACCGAGGTACAGTGAAAAACTTGTCTTGCATACCGATTGTACAGATCAATTCATTACACAGTGCAGTTACATTGAGTTAGTACAGAGTGCATTGATGTAGTACAGGTAAAAACAATAACAGTACAGAGTAAAGAGTCACAGTTACAGAGAAAGTGCAGTGCAATAAGGTGCAAGGTCACAACAAGGAAGATCGTGAGGTCAGAGTCCATCTCATCGTATAAGTTCAATAGTCTTATCACAGTGGGGTAGAAGCTGTCCTTACGTCTGGTGGTACGTGCCCTCAGGCTCCTGTATCTTCTACCCAATGGAAGAGGAGAGAAGAGAGAATGACCCGGGTGGGTGGGGTCTTTGATTATGCTGGCTGCTTCACCAAGGCAGCGAGACTCTATGCACTGACCGATGGAGGCAAGCACGCCACACGCCTTCTTTACCAATCTATTGCCTTGTGTTGCTACCTTCAGGTAGGTATGGAATTGGACCCCAAGATCCCTCTGCACATCAATGGTATTAAGAGTCCTGCCATTAACGGAATACTTTCCCCTTACATTTGACCTCCCTCTGTGGGCAGGAGAGGGAATCCCCACTCAGTCCGTGCCCACCCTCCCAGTACAAGAGCTGCTGATGCCAATGACTGCCTTGAGCTGCTAATTCAGGACACAAGCAGCATTGATCCAGGAGGCCTTAGTAATCAGTTTAACTGGACTATTGCCAAGGACCTTGGAGCTTGTCTACAACATAGCCTTCTTGGCTGGATGGTACGTCATGTAGTTCAGGCGAAGGAAGAATCATTACATACATTAAAGATGTTATTTTTATTTCTGGCGACAGAACACTATAACTTTAAGAAGAATCTAACTTTAACTAATTAGTCTTCCTATTAGGTATGCTTGCGGAACATTTTCCTTTCCTCTGGTGAGATTAAAGTGTTTCATTTTTTTTTAAAACATATTTTGTCTGATGCGCTGTAAATAAGATTAGTTTGAGAGAAGGGGGTGGGTGAAGACCCATCTGGCTGGGTCATTGTTGAAGGGCAATAGGAAACGCTGATAGTTTTTGCAGCTGAACAAAGAGCTGAGAGCAAAGAGGCTCAGACAGTGTGTCGCCAGCCTGAATCTCTCCCACAAACTCGCTCCTTATCCCCTATTGTTCTAACTCTCTTGCAGTCTTGGGCACAGCCTGTGAGCTATGACCTGAAGCCAGGCTAGCAAAAGGCAAACGGACGTGAAAGTTAAGATTTCAGTTTTCAAAGCTGGCGGGGGAAAAAGGAAACAAAAACAAGTCTCACAAATTTATTTTTATATATAAAGTTATCAAGTCCTATTGATAAATGTTTCATGTCACTTACTTTCTCTTTTTGCTTCATTTTTGTCTCAATTTTATTATACAACCACCACATATTTATACACATAAATGCATCATTTTTGGATAACTTTTTAGAAAATTGTGAAAAGACTCGAGATGCCACACTGGATTTGACAATACATTTGCTGAAAGTTAATGGGGAAAAAAGTACATTTCATGCAGCCAATTCCTGTCAGTTTTGGCTATCCCCCGATTTTAATCTGTTTTGCATTTAATTTCATCGTGACACACGGAAACCCCATTCACGTTACAAGAGTGCATTTTAAAAAAGTTTGGATCTTTTGTTAAACTTCTTCTCACTTGTGTTTGGAAAATATGATTTTCACATTCACTGATTCCAAAAAGAACATTTTTTTCCCTGTCATATTAAAAAATCATCTGGAAATGTTTTTCCTAAAATGTAAAATTCGCGTTTTTCACGCGATGTGTATAAGTCCCCTCACTCCATATATCAACACTCAGGGCTATCCTGTAACGACTACATTCCATGTTCACAGATGTAGGCAGAGAATACAGATGTGTTTCAAATATCCCTTCCTCCAAACGTGTTTTTGATTTGTCTCTGTATGGGAATAGTACAGTTTGCATAAGTCGTGTTATGGAATATATAAATTGCAGGCAGCTCCCCTTTTAATTTACGATTTAAAATGTACACTGGATTGTAGAGAAATAAAAGGGTAATCTCTTTATAATGTGTTAACTGCTATCCTGCAGCGCGAACTCTGCAGCTGGCTTATGTATTGCAATGCAGATTGAACCATAAGCTTTCAATTGAAAACGTCTCTTCCCTTCTTCCCCACCCCCTCCTCTCTACAACCCCCTCCCCATATCTTGCTGCAAGCATTTAGCAACAGCAAGCATTCGAATCATGCGAACTCCGCAGTCCAAAACACAAGCAACAATACGGCTTTGCAGGTGTGCGGGTGTAAACTCTTTAAGAGGGGTTAAGGTGACAAATTAAAGGGCGATTTATCAGGGTGCAGATGATTGCCAGTTAATTGCTGGCAGCTCGGCGCCCTTGTAGTGCGGTTGATTGGCGTGCGCGTCTCCATGGTGACCGCCTGCGCGGCGCCAGCTTGACAGGCGTCAAGGCTGTATGAATGGGTGACGTCACGGGGCTGGCGCCTGCCAGTCTGGAGGCAATCGGGCTTGTTTAGTCGTTTTTAAAGGGGAACAGGCAAGCAGTGGGAAAATGCCGTGCTTTTTCCTAGAAATGGATTGAATCTGCACAACATTGTTCAATTTTCCCATGCGGAAAAAGATAGCTACTTATTGCATAATTGCAAAAAGTATTGCAAATTAAAGAATTCACATTAAAAACTATTATACATAGAATGTACTTTTAAATAATTTTGCTTTTAAACCGTCCCTAAAATATTTTCTTTTACAATTACTACGATGTGAGCTGAGTAATAATGATTTAAAAATCTACATTTAACTTTACCTTAAATATTGATAAATTAATTTGCATAGCTCATTAAACTGCTAGCAATTGGAACAAAGTAACGGGTTACTGAATGAGACTATTTAACTGCTACTGACAGTCACTATTAAATCCCCCGTCGATTAGTTAGCTGATACAATCTTTGTGACATTTCTTAAAAGTATCCAAATGAGAACTTTCAAATGGATCAAAATGTTTTCACTAAAACTGCTTCAGAAAGACCTTGAGAAAGCGGAGGCATCATCAGATTCCTTCATATTCCACTTTGCAACATTCCGGTACATTTCAAGCTTTTAGAATTCCACAGGTCTGCCATTAAATAGCTATTATCACTGTACGGACTCTGGATTGGTTTTTGCAATTACGAGCGATGCGTTATAAAGACTTATCGCACAGTAAAAGTTGGGATTTTTTGTAGGTTATTTTTGATCATCCTGCTAATAAATAAAAGAGCGAGGAATAATTCAAAAAACCTTCACAGCACCTCTGACGAGTTTACATTCTCATGAATCACTTCTCCGCCCACGCCCTGCAGCAACCCCCACCTGCACATCACCTCCCCCCCCCCCCGACACAAACAGCTGCATTCCCACATCTTCACCAAACTACGGACATTAGTTTCCTTTCGCCAGTTCTTCCCCATTTCCCAACCACCACCACCCCTCCCTCCCTCGACAAGAGTTCAAATCCTGATTGCAACCCGGGCTTGCCATTGGCTGGGGTAGGCTGCAAACCCCGTCCACCTTTGTCCCTGCAGCCAGATGTGATTCGCCGGGGACGGCAGGCAGGCTTCTCCATTGGGAGACGCCCACTTCGGAGCCAGTGCCTATAAAAGCAAGCGCACGGGGCTGGAGATTTGTTATTAGCGTTGCTCTAGCTGATCTCACTTAAAGTTTTGGGTCCATTCCTCCCGCCTGTAGAATGAAAGTGGTGAGTGGTGCCTGCTCTCTCAAGCGGCAGGGTTGCAGTGAAGACGTGGTGAGGTGCTTGTCGGAACAGAGCATCTCCATCGCCAAATGCAAGATGCCCCCATTGCTGGACGAGCAGATGACGATGTTTCTATATGACATGAACGGTTGCTACAGCAAGCTGAAGGAGCTGGTACCCACCTTGCCCCAGAACAAGAAGGTCAGCAAGGTGGAGATCCTACAGCATGTCATCGACTATATCTGGGACTTGCAGTTGGAGTTGGACGATCAGCCGGGCATTGCAAGCGGGAGCACAGTCCCGTCCCGAACCCCACTCAATGCTGATGTGACTGTAATCACAGCGGAGGTAATCGCTAAAGTTTGTGACTGCTCGTCTGCAATCGCCACCTAACTTGGCGCCCTCAGCTGCCATTAACGCGGTGAAACTATCTCACTGTGAAGTGATGGACTTAACCTTCTTGTTCTTGTTTGCAGGCTCCCTGTGTTAGCAGTGATGACCGTATTCTGTGTCGCTGAGCGAATCGACTTGCAGGTACGTATAATGGGGTCACTTGTGAAATGTAAGCATGTAACGGTAGTTGCAATTAATCAATGCTTGAAAGATGGGTGTTTAACTGCATTAAGTGGGACATTTTGCTGAAGTATCAGGAGTGGGTTATTTTGGAGCAAAAACATTAATTGGGATGCAAATATCTGTGCGTTTTCTTCTTTAATGTAATGTTAGTCGTTTTTTTTGACTTAAGATTTAACGTGTGTGTCTCATTTCAGTATTCAGATGTCAAGTACTAGATAATCCGGCGATGGACAACGGTGCATCCATTCGCAGTCCCTGGGAGGGGAATGAGGAGAAACTGCGAGGGGAAAAAACAATTCTATCATGTTTTGGGACTCGTGTGTCATTGACAGGCACAATAGGGGGGCCAAGCACTTCATGGTGCCCGTCTCCAGGACTCGGGGCCCTTTGATTTTAGTCTCCATCCCATCCAGGTGACTCGGAAACCAGGAAGAAGGAAAAAACCGTTTTAGTTACTCCTAGTGCCACGCCTAGCATCAGACTTAACTGCAGTTAGCCACGCCATCCCGTGTGTGCGCGACCACTCCTGATGCCAGCACTAAACCGCAGGCTGTTAAAGAGACATTTGTTGGAGTCTAGAATTACGAGATTGTATGTAACATCCTTAGAGATCTATGGGTGATCCAGTTGTAAATCTTATACTTTGTAAGTGTGTATCGAAATGTTTACAACAATGTTGTACTAAATGATTTTTTTAAAAAATACGAATCTTTTTGAAATGTTACTGAAGTATTGAAATAAAACTAGTGAAATTTTATCTTGCTTTGTGTATTTTGTACATGCATTGAAAGGATTTGAAGATTGGTATAAATGACAAGGATTGGGAAAGGAATTGGTAGTAATAGTTGTGTACAATTTTAAAACACTTTGGAAACTGATCTCCAGATTTAATACATGGGCAGGAAGGGTAATAAATTCTATGCATGTAAAACAGTATATTCAAAGACCACAATAGTAATCTAATGACAAATTTCACTAATACAACAGTGGTGGTTTCCCTTTAAGTGCTGTGAAAAGGTGTAAGTTCACAACCAGGGAAGCAGTTCCAAACCATCTGGCAGCAGGTACACAAACTTGTGATAACACTATGAGCCCCAGTTTTAAAGTAAACTTAGATTTCAGGGACCTAAAACATTGACTTAACAATTGATCTTAGAGGTATGACCAAAAAGGTGTTGCTTCCAATCCAATCTTGACCAGAACTACATGATTATAGAAGATTACTGGGGGGGGGGGGGGGGGAAGTTAATGTTGCATGTAATTGATTAGTGGTTTATCTCCTCCCTTGTATGGCATGTATGCTTCAAGGAAGGATCAGTGGGTAGTCAAGGTTAGGATTTGTACAGTAACTACTGTGCCTGATGTATAGACTTGTGTAATGTGAATCATTAAAACATTTTCATAAGTAGTAGATCTTTCAAAGCCATGCCATTGTGTACAATGACCCTTCACTCTCAAAATAATTTTGATTGCTTGTGTGTTGCAATTTCACAGGAGCTTAAATGATCAAAGCAAGGAACTTATTTCTGCAGATGGTTAGGAGAATGAGGATAAATCCAGGCCTTAAAAGTTTATGCAATTTTAAATGGATATTTGCCTTTTAAATCCTAACTTTGATACTGATGAGAAGAAATTTAAACCAATCACACATGTTTAACAGTATTTATTAATGCTGATGTGACACATTTCCCAAATATGGGAAAAAGATTAGGATGACTTTAAAAATAAGTATTTAGTTTTATACTTGTAACAGAATTTACTCCATTCCCCTGAGATTCAAAATAGTTGTGATGGACGTCTGATTCTAAACTGGGGTGAATTTGGATTGATGCCATTAAACCTTCAGTTGATGGGGTTCCCACACAGTCAACAAGCACAACGATTCCAGTGGGAGACAATTGTTAACTGAGACTGCCATGTACCTAATTCCTCAGTGCTAATACATAATACTACAATTTGACTCTTCCTTCTTGATGCTAGAAGCCACTCTCCCTTTACCCTTCCAAAATAAACAAATGACAACTCTTGCCAGGACAACAATGAAGGAATTGCAGTATTGTTGTGATCCCTCTTCATTCCAAACCCGTATTTCTATCAATGTTTAAAGAATCAAAGTTATAATCATTTGTTTAACTTTTCCTCAGATAATTTAATAACATTCAGATAAAATGTGTAACATTTAAATTTGCATTATAACACCTTTAAAAAGTTAGCATTTCCAGATATTTTTGTTCCTTTTAAGAAAATTTTACACTTTATATATGGGAAGTCCTTTTAAAAGCGTACATTTTAGACGATTTTCAATATAGATCTTAAAAATTATTTTTTTCTAGTCCCACACTCCCACACACAAAAAACTATTTGGTGTCATTTAAATTATTTTTTTAAAAAACAATTGCAATATATATAAAATACAGAATTAGGGATTGTATCAAAATCTTAATTTAGTTTCATATATGAAGTCATTAAAAATACATTTCTCCTTCAGTCCTATTTATTCTTGAGTGAGACCGAGGAGAAATGGTTTCAATTGTGCTAAAAAAGGAACTTCTTTTAAATGTGCCGCAGGCTGATTTGAGTGGTGCCTGGAGTCATACTAGGACCACATCTGCTGACAAAGGATTAGTATATTTAATCCTGTGAATCAGCTGTGTGTATAGGAATGCAGTTAACCTGAACTTCTCCAGGTGTTCGGAGGCGCCAGTCAGTCTGGCCTTGCTCGGCCTTTCCTGCCCTTGACACAAGCACAGAGCCAACAGAGCGTTTACTTTACCACTAGCTGACGACCAGCTGCAGTTCCAGCGCTCCGGGAAAAGCATGGGAACTCCCTTAAAGTGAGATTGCACCATGGAGATAACGAGCCAAAAAAAAAGCCAGAAGAAAACATGTTTGAGTGTGAAAGAAACAACTTATTTGGAAATGTTTTGTGGAGATCTGTGCAGATATAAAACTGGAGCCACTATGACCAGTCCAGATTTGAACTGAGCTCTGCTATTTATTATTTTTTCCCAATGTTACGCAATCAATGTCCCGCCAACCCCTCTATTTCTTTCTCTCCTTCTACCTCTCTCTCACAGACAATTCCTCCCTCCCTCTTCCTGTGAACCTTTCTCTCTGTCTCTCTCTCTCCCCCTCTCACACTGCCTCTGTCTCTGCCCGCCAGCTTTTCTCTCTCTCTCTTTTCCTCCCTCTTTGTCTTTCGCACACACACTCTGGTTCTGTCTCTCTGCCTGCCAGTCTCTCTCTCTCTCTCTCTCTCTCTCTCTCTCTCTCTCTCTCTCACGGCCTTCCTCCCTTTGCCTGCTAGTCTCTTTCTCTCTATTTCTTTCTCTCCCACAGCACTGACCCCCCCCATCTGCCTGCCAGCCTCTCGCTTTCTCTCTCTCTGTCCCTCTTATTACCTGCCTGTACCACGTGGCTAGATGTGACCCCAACCTGACACACATAGTCAGCTCCCCTTGGGTCTGGACCGGATACTCACATTCTAAAGCTTTGCCGATTTAACTTGCTTCAGATATAAAGACTTTCATTTGTACACTGCCTTTCATATCCCTTTCAGGACATCCAGAGCACTTTGCACCAATGAAACGTGAAAACTGAGCAAAAGGGCGGTCTCCATTGCAGTCAATCTATGCACAGCAAGATCCCACAAATGATTACTCCTTATTGACTGCCTAATCTGCTCTGGAAACATTAATCATGGGATAAGTATTGTCCAGGACATTAATTTGCAGTTGCTCGCTGATTTTCTATGCAGTTAACTCTTTCTGGGACTGAAGGCTTTTCCTAAGAAGGCATAGCTTAACACTAAAACCAGTCTGCAGCTGGTTACTACTGACTCTGAGGGGACCAATGCAAGATGGCGCCAGAGCATGGCGACTCATTGCAAGCTGCTCTCTACAGATCTACTCATTACCCTTACGATAATCATTCTACACTTTTAAACTTAAATTCTATGTCACTTACTATTACTATATATAATGTTCTT
Source organism: Pristis pectinata (assembly GCF_009764475.1). NCBI lineage: Eukaryota > Metazoa > Chordata > Chondrichthyes > Rhinopristiformes > Pristidae > Pristis > Pristis pectinata. The sequence goes on from NC_067420.1 coordinate 38,660,814, forward strand.
TTCCTTATACGATAAGATGGACTCTGACCTCACAATCTACCTTGATGTGACCTTGTACCTGCACTGCACTTCCCCTGTAGCTGTGACACTTTACTCTGTACTGTTATTGTTTTTACCTGTACTACCTCAATGCACTCTGTACTAACCCAATGTAACTGCACTGCATAATGAATTGACCTGTACGATCGGTATGCAAGGCAAGTTTTTCACTGTACCTCGGTACAAGTGACAATAATAAACCAATACCAATACTCAACTATCTGTGTCAGGTGACTAGGATCGGAATTGGAGTTGGATTTAGTTTATTATTGTCACTTGTACAAAGTACAGTCAGAAACTTGTCTTGCATACCGTTCATACAGATCAATTCATTACACAGTGCACTGAGGTAGTACAAGGTAAAGCAATACAGAATGCATAGAAAAGTTTCACAGCTGCAGAGAAAGTCCCTATTCCTCAGTACTACTGACTTAGTGCTGCTGTTTAGTGTCCCAACATTACTAACCAGTTAAAGTCGTAGAATTATACAGCATGGAAAACTGGCCCTTCGGCACAACCTATCCGTGCTGACTAAATAGCCTAACTGAGCTAGTCCCATGAGCTTGCATTTGGACCATGTCCCTCCTATCCATGTACCTGTCCAAATGTCTTTCAAATTGTACCAGCCTCTACCACTTCTTCTGGTAGCTCGTTCCATATACCCACCACCCTCTCTGTGGAAAAGAGAGACTCAAGAGGCGGCAGATGCTGGAACCTGGAGCAGCAAACAACCTGCTGAAGGAACTCAGCGGGTCAAGCAGCATCTGTGGGGGGAAAGGAATTGTCAACGTTTTAGGTCAAAATCTAAACATCAACAATTTAAACATCAACAATTTCTTCTCCACCCCCCCCCCCCCCCAGGTGCTGCTCGACCTCCTGAGTTCCTCCAGTAGATTGCTGCTCTGTGTGAAAAAGTTGCCTCTCAGATCCCCTTTAAATCTTTTCCCTCTCACTTTAAACTCATGCCCTGTAGTTTTGGACTCCCCTACCCTGGGGAAAAGACTGTGGCTGTTCACCTTATCTATGCCGCTCATGATTTTAAAAACCTCTATAAGTTCACCCCTTATACCCTCCAGGGAAAAATGTCCCAGCCTATCCAATCTCTCCTTATAACTCAACCCCTCCAATCCTGGTAACATCCTCATAAATCTTTTTTGCACCTTCTCCAGTTTAATGACATCCTTCCTGTAGCAGAGCGATTGTACTTATCTAGTGTTTATCATGTGGTAAAATATTCTACTGCATTTCATGAGAACATAATTAGTCAAAAGTTGTATTGCTTCAGGCTTGGTGCACCTTAGAGGGTTCGAGATGTATGTGGGGAATTCTAGAACCTTGAAACTTGATGGCTTTAGACATGCATGTCATGTTGGGGTTGAGGGTTGCACAAAAGGCCAGGGTTAGACAGCTCTCAACAGGGGACACAGTCTTGCTGATTCAATGTTTTGGCAATCATTCAGCATGGACCAGAACTTGATCTTTGTAGATCACACTGAGTGACCGCTCAGATACATGTAAAGAATGCCTTAGTTCTTGTTCTCGTTGACTAACAAGACGAGATTATATAGACAGGGAGCCCATGGAATGACCTGAAGACAAGGATTTTAAAGTGGAGCAATTTACAGATTGTGGGCCAATTTAAATTAATATGCACAAGGATGATAAAAGGAAGACTGGCACGTATATAGTCATCTCCATAGGCAATCCCTTGGGATTGAGGATGAATTACTCCCACTCTGGTTTTTCTTTTGGTTCTGAGGTGACTGATGAGGCCAATGTTGGAACCACAGACTCCTCCACAAATGGGGCAGGTGGTGGACAGGGTGGGCGAGTGGGTAGTTTGTCCACTCTTTCCAGCGCTTACACAGGAGCTCTGTGTATCCTTGAAGGACATCCCATCGGGCTTTCCAGGCACAGAGGCAGTTTGGACACACAGCTGCTGTTGTTAACATAGGAAATGCAGTCCTCAATTTGGACATAGCTGGTTCCCACAGACAGCAAGCTGAAAATACCAGGTAATTTGCCCTTTAGTGATGTTGATGTTTAGTGGGACACCTAGGACAACTCTCTACCCTTCAAAAATTCAGCATGGGATATTTTACATGCACTCAGAAGTGGATGTAAATCCAACTGTAAATGTAAATGTCAATCCAACTTGGATTTTTGTGTGAAATCTCTCAACAAGAACTTGAACCATCAACCAAGAGGACAATGCGGGTAATCACTGAGCCCAGGTGACCCATAAGTGGGACTGAGTGTTTGTTTAAATGCTGGAGCAGTGTTCAGGGGATAAAGCTAAAGAACATTGAGTTATAGCGTTGTACTGCACTGGAAACAGACCCTTCGGCCAAACTCATCCATGCCAACCAAGATGTCCATCCACGGCAATCCCACTTTCCTGCATTTGGCCCATATCCCTCTATTCCCTTCCTATCCATGTACCTGTCCAAATGCCGTGATTGTACCTGCCTCCACCACCTCCCCTGGCAGCCTGTTCTGTATATCCACCACCCTCTGTGAAAAACTTGCCCCTCAGACCTCCATCGAATACTTTCCCTCTTACCCCCAACCCACATCCTCCAGTTCCAGACTCCCCCACCTTGGTAAAAAACTACAACTGTCCAACCCTCGTGATTTTATAAACTTCGATAAGGTCGTCCCTCAGTCTCCTTTACTCCAGTGAGAACAATCCCAGTGTTCAGTTCTGGTCACCTGATTAATAGGAAGGATGCGGATGCTTTAGAGAGGGTGCAGAGGAGATTTACCAGGATGCTGCCTGGATTAGAGAACATGTCCTATGAGGAAAGGTTGAGCGAGCTAGGGCTTTTCTCTTTGGAGCGACACAGGATGAGAGGCGACTTGATAGAGGTGTAGAAGATTATGAGGGGCATAGATAGAGTGGACAGCCAGCTCCTTTTCCCCAGGGCGGCAATGGCCAATAGCAGAGGACATCAGTTTAAGGTCAGAGGAGGAAAGTTTAGGGGTAGGTTTTTTACACAGAGAGTGGTGGGTGCCTGGAATGCACAGCCAGGGATGGTGGTAGAGGAAAGATAAGATTTCTTAATCAGTCACATGTACATCGAAACACACAGTGAAATGCATCTTTTGCGTAGAGTGTTCTGGGGGCAGCCCACAAGTGTCGCCACGCTTCCGGCGCCAACATAGTATGCCCACAACTTCCTAACCCGTACGTCTTTGGAACATGGGAGGAAACCGGAGCACCCGGAGGAAACCCACGCAGTCATGGGGAGAACGTAAAAACTCCTTACAGACAGCAGCCGGAATTGAACCCGGGTCGCTGGCACTGTAATAGCGTTACGCTAACTGCTACACTACCGTGCCTGCCCTAACACTACTGAGGCTGATACAATGGGAACATTTAAAAGACTATTAGATAGGCACATGGATGTAATGAAAATGAAGGGCTGTATAGGAGGGAAGGATTCGATTGACCATGGAGTAGGTGTTTATATAGGTCGGCACAACATTGTGGGCCAAAGTGCCTGTACCATGCTGTACTGTTCTATGTTCTATCCAATCTCTCCAATAACTAAATCCCAGCCTATCCAATCTCTCCACATAACTAAAGCCCTCCATCCCAGGCAACATCCTGGTGAATCTTCTCTGCAACATCTCCAACACAACCACGTCTTCCCTATAGCATGGCGATCAGAACTGCGCACAATTGATTGCATTTGATATATTTTCTCTCTTTCTTACTATTGTCTCATTTCCTTTCTCCTTCCATCAGCTCTGTCAGCAGGGGGAGTGCTGGATTTTTGAGGCCTACAGCTTCCCCACAAGCAGCTGGTTTGAGAGGGAGCATAAAATGGACGGATTATTGGGAAGTGGGAGACAGTAATGGCGACATTTGACGCCTGCTGCCTATTATATTTTTAAGGTAAGATAAGATAAGATAAGATACCTTTATCAGTCACATGTATATCAAAACACACAGTGAAATGCATCTTTTGCGTAGAGTGTTCTAGGGCAGCCCGCAAGTGTTGCCACACTTCCGGAGCCAGCATAGCACGCCCACAACTTCCTAACCTGTACGTCTTTGGAATGTGGGAGGAAACCGGAGCACCCGGAGGAAACCCACGCAGACACAGAGAGAACGTACAAACTCCTTACAGACAGTGGCCGGAATTGAACCCGGGTCGCTGGTGCTGTGAAGCGTTACGCTAACCCCTACACTACTGGCTTCTTTTACCCACCGACGTGAGTGGCACATGGTTTGTCGTCGGCTGAAGCTCAATGGATAGCACTCTTACCTCAGGGGCAAGAGATTGTGGCTTCAGGTTCCTCAACAGAAACCTGAGCACAAGATCTCAGCTGATGTTGCAGTATCGAGGGAGTGCTGCATTGTCAGAAGACTGCCTCTCCGATGAGATGTGAAATTGTGGCCCAGCTTGAGGTAGCTACCTTTTCCAAATTGATAGATTGGGACTCCGATTGTTTAAAACATTGGGGGGGGGAGGGAGGCGTGTGGTCTGGCTAATTTAATGGGTGGGGGCCCCCTTAAACAGTTACTCAGCACGGAACTGGTGGGGGAACTCAGTGGGTCGAGCAGCATCTGTGGGGGGAAAGGAATTATCAGCGTTTTGGGTCGAAACCCTGCATCAGGACTGGGACTGGATGTTTGACGGTGAGGGCAGGTGGTCTCCCTTCTCCATCTGCTCTTTCATTGGCTAATATTTATCTTCCATACGATATCAGTAAAGTAATCCTGGTCATTATTAGGTTGCTGTTAGTGTGATTTTGCTTTGTGTAAATTGGTTTCTGTGTTTCCTACATTATTACCCCAGATGCTTACCCCAGACCAATAAGAGATTGAAAAGACCTTATGCCAGCTGAAGAAAATCAAGTCTTGGGAGCAGACAGCGTCCCTGATAAAGTTCTAAAGCTCTGATGCAAACTGACAGCTTCATCTCCCACATCCAGGGACCTCAGAGATGCCATAGTCGTGACTACTTTTGAGAAAGGAGACAAATCTTATTGCATTAAGAATTGAGGATCTTCCTTGCCGCTGGGAAATTCATTGTCAAGGTCCTCCTCATCCATTTCTCAATGGTAGAAGAGCTGCTCCTCAGATTGCAGTGTGGAATCTGTCCATCTAGAAGTATAATGGACATGAGCTTCACCATGGAACAGCTCCAACAGAAGTGCAGGCAGCTGCTCCAACCACTGCCTTTCTCGATCTTAGTAAAGCCTTTGACTTTGTAAACCAAGAGGATCCTTCTCAAGCTTGCCTACCCTCAGAAATTCTTCTCCATTCTCTGTCTGCTACCTGGTGGCATGCTAGCCTTGTTTCGAACCAATGGCTCCTCTACTGACCCAATCCCAGTGCAAACTGCGATAAGTAACACTTTTCTCAAATTTTCTCAGTGCAACATCACCCTCAAAGAACCTCCTGCAGGAGTGGAGCAACGGGACAAATGGGAAACTGTTCAAACTCTGTCACCCGCACTCCAATCTCAGTCATAAATTTACAGAATGCAAAGGATCCTTGCACTGGTGCCATTGTTGACTTGTTCACTGAAACGTACAAGAGAATGGGTTTACACTAAACATCCGCAGAATAAAAGGTCCCCCAACCAACCCACCACCTCCTGACAATGAAGATCCAACATGAAACCAGGGAAAATATGGATCACTTTCCATATCTTAAGAGCCACTTCTTGGCAAAATCAGATATCATCACTGCCTCTGGTGCATTTCATAATCTATGAAAAGAAGTTTGGAGATCAAGACCTCTAACATGGTACTAAGCCCACAGTCAACTGGATTTGCACTCATGGACTTGTTTCTTCACTGTCTTGCATAATTTATGTACAATTTATATTCTGTGTGTTGTCTGTACCTACGTGCCTGTGATGCTGCTGCAAGCAAGTTTTTCATTGTACCTGTACCTCACCGTACTTGTGCACGTGACAATAAACTTGACTTGACTTGGACAGCAGAGACTCCTACTCTCCTGCACACTTTAGACACATCAGAGCACTTGAAAAATATCACCAATGCTGTCTCCACCGAATCCTCTGAATCCACTGGAAGGATAAGTAAATTGCCACATGCACCGAGGTACAGTGAAAAACTTTGTTTTGCATGCCGTCCATACAGATCATTCCATTACAGCAGTGCATTGAGGTAGTACAAGGGAAAACAATAACAGAAGTGTTATGTTTACAGAGAAAGTGCAGTGCAGGCAGACAATAAGGTGCAAGTGAGGAGATTTGGTATGTCACCAAAGGCTCTTACAGACTTCTACAGATGTACGGTGGAGAGCATTCTAACTGGTTGCATCACAGCCTGGTAATGGATGCTCCAATGCACAGGATCGCAAGAGGTTGCAGAGGGTTGTAGCCTCAGCCAGCTCCATCATGAGCACAACCCTCCCCACCGTCGAGGACATCTTCAAGAGGCAGTGCCACAAGAAGGCGGCATCTATTATTAAAGACCCTCACCATCCGGGACATGCCCTCTTCTCCTTACTACCATTGGGGAGGAGGTACAGGAGCCCGAAGACCCACACTCAACATTTCAGGAACAGCTTCTTCCCCTCCACCATTAAATTTCTGAACGGTCCATGAACCCATGAACACTACCTCGTTATTCCTCTTTTGCACTATTTATTTAATTTTGTAGCTTACAGTAATTTTTATGTCTTGCACTGTGCTACTGCCACAAAACAACAAACTTCACGTCATATGTCAGTGATAATACATCTGATTCTGATTCTGAAGGCCATAATGAGGCAGATCAGAGGTGAAGAGTCCATCTCATCGCACTAGGGGACCGTTCAATCGTCTTATAACAGCAGGATAGAAACTGTCCTTGAGCCTGGTGGTACATGCTTTCAGTGAACTAACATTAGCATCATCCATCATTTAGGTGACTCCTATGAACAGGCTACTTCCTTAACTGAACCTACACAAGAGATCACCATGACAATAAAGTAAAAGATCCAGGGATGTTCTCAAAGAGGCGTAACATCATCTTAGGATAACCCGTGGCCGATGACTGTCCCATGGACAGGAACACAAGAGGCTGCAGAGAATGGTGGACTCAGCCAGTTCCATCAGGGATACAGCTCTCCCCACCACTGAGGACATCTATAGGAGACGATGTCTCAGGAAGGCCACATTCATCGTCAGGGACCCCACCATCCGGGCCGTGCCCTCTTCTTATTGCTGCCATCAGGCAGGAGGTACAGGAGCCTGAAGACCCAGACCTCAAGGTTCAACAACAGCTTCTTCCCCACTGCCATCAGGTTCTTGAACTGACCTGAAAAATCCTAACCCTACCTCGGACTATATTTCTTTTTTTCTCTCAACTAGCAGTAGTGTCATAATGTTTACTTTGTCGTGTAAGTTATGTACAATTTATGTTCATTTAAGTTTATGTTAACTTATGTTTGTCATGTTTGTAATGTACAGGGCAGGCACGGTAGTGTAGTGGTTAGCGTAATGCTAATACAGCGCCAGCGACCTGGGTTCAATTCCGGCCACTGTCTGTAAGGAGTATGTACGTTCTCCCCGTGTCTGTGTGGGTTTCCTCCAGGTGCTCTAGTTTCCTCCCACATTCCAAAGACGTACAGGTTAGGAAGTTGTGGGCATGCTATGTTGGCGCTGGAAGCGTGGTGACACTTGCAGGCTGCCCCCAGAACACTCTACGCAAAAGATGCATTTCACTGTGTGTTTCGATGTACATGTAACTCATGAAGATATCTTACTGTGCTGCTGCTGCAAAAAGCTAATTTTCATGGCATTTATACCCTGTGTATGTCTGCCTATGACAATAAACTTGAACTTGGAGAACTTGGGACATGCTCAAGAGGGAAGAGGAGCATTCAAGATGGTATTGAAAACCTCGTCCAATTGTCAGGAGCACAAAGAAGTCAAGGATAAATAGTGGAAAGAATGCACTACCTCCCAAACTAATGTAAGGCCCCTCCTTCCTCATCTGTGGGAGACCCTGTGCTTCCCATTACCCACCTCAGTACCTCCACTATTGGACTGGAAGCAAGTCACCCTCGACCCCAAGGGTCTGCCTAGGAAGAAGAATGACAGTGACTACTTAGCTCACTGCAATACACTTTGGTGATGTAAGATGCTCCTTCAATGTCAGATCCTCTAATATTTGTTTTGTCCCATTCCAAATAAAAGTGTTGAAAAACAAGATACTTCAGATGTCACCATCCGGTACGTGCCCTCTTCATGTTACTACCATCGGGGAGGAGGTCCAGGAGCCTGAAGACCCACACTCAATGATTCAGGAACAGCTTCTTCCCCTCTGCCATCAGATTTCTGAACGGTCCATGAACCCATGAGATAAGATATCTTTATTAGTCACATGTACATCGAAACACACAGTGAACTGCATCTTTTGCGTAGAGTTTTTTGGGGGCAGCCCGCAAGTGTCACCACGCTTCTGGCACCAACATAGCATGCCCACAACTTCCTAACCCGTACATCTTTGGAACATGGGAGGAAACCGGAGCACCCGGATGAAACCCACGCAGACACGGGGAGAACGTACAAACTCCTTACAGACAGCGGCCGGAATTGAACCTGGGTCGCTGGTAACCGCTACACTACCCTGCCTGTCCCCCATGAACACTACCTCATTATTCCTTTTTCTTTGCACTATTTATTTTTTAATTTGTAGTAATTTTAGGGCTTTGCACTGTACTGCAGCCGCCAAGCAACAAATTTCAAGTCACCTAAATCAGTGATAATAAACCTGATTCTGAGATGCTGGAATCTGCAGTAAAAACAAACTATTGGAGGAACTCAGGGGGAAGGGGTCAATCAGTATCTGCGTAGGGGAAGGGATGTTCGATGTTTCGGGTCGAGACCCCGTATTTGGGTCAGGACTGCCCAAGTAAAAGTGTTCTCTGTCACATTAGCAGTTTACAATGGATGGGATCGGACTGGCTCTTTCAGGCTGCTCTCATCTCGTATAACTGAATGCTTCGCTGACCTGGTGCGCCATCTGGTGACAAGACCGAGTACTTTCTGAACCTGGCCTGTGGCAAGTTGACAGATAACTTGGCCTAAGCAGATGAAGTTCGGAGATGGAGTCAGAAATCCAGCACACTCCTCTCCTGAAGTTAGTGGACTGATACGCACTGGATGATCGCTGGGAAACTCACCAGGCACTTCTTGCAGGTTTAACTCCCGTTTGTAGCACGAATCTTTGAGCTTGTGACTGGTTCTCTGAACTTAGATAAAAGAGCAGGACCCCTTCAGAAAGAACACAGAGTGCAAAGAAGATTTACGAGGATATTGCCAGGACTCGAGGGCCTCAGTTATAGGGAGAGGTTGGGCAGCCTACGAATTTATTCCCTTGGAACGTAGGAGAATGAGGGGTGACCTTATAGAAGTGTATAAAACCATGAGGGAAATAGATAGGGTGAATGCACACAAGGAAAGGAAATCAAAAACTACAGGGCATAGATTTAAGGTGAGAGGGGAAAGGTTTAAAAGAGATTGGAGGGGCCACTTCTTCACACAGAGGATGGTCGTAGATGGAACGACCTGCCAGAGGAAGTGGTTGAGGCAGGTACAATAACAACGTTTAAGATACATTTGGACAGGTACGTGGATAGGAAAGGTTCATAGGGATATGGGCCAAATGTAGGCAAATGGGACTAGCTTAGATGGGCACCTTGGTCGGCATGAATGTGTTGGGCCGAAGGGCCTGTCTTCCTTGCTGTATGACTCGACGACTCTCTGACAGAGCGGTGTCAGAGAGCAGGCAGTCCACAATGGGCAAACCCAGCTGAGATGATTGAATGGTTTGATGGGGCAGGTGCAGAGGAACCGTTTCCTCAGTGGGAGCAGTCCACATCGATAGGGCCTTCTTAAAATTAGAGCCACTGAGAGGCAATGTCACGAAGCAAAGGAAAGGCCTTTCCCACAAACGTCAGAGTTGGTGGTCAATTAAACATTTTAAAACCAAATTGGATTAATTTTTGATATACAAGGTTTTACTTGTGGATGGACAAATGAAAATGAAGTCATGAACAATTTGATTGAATGGCAGACTAACATTGAGGGACTGAATGGCCTGTTCTTGTTCCCTTGTTCCCAGTAGATTTCTGTTGGTTTAACCTTGTGAAGATTTCATGCAGTTAATCAAGACTACACCACAGGGGCCAGTTGACCCATTTGGAGAATCTCACACACTTACAGTCACACTATCTACACCTCCATCCGTTTCTCTCTGCTTCGTGTGATTAGTTAGTTGTTTCTTAAATTCACTTCAGCCATACCTTATTGATAACAAGTAGCACAGCAGGTAGTGCTGCTGCCTCACAGATCCAGTACCCAGGTTCGAACCTGACCTCGGATGCTGTCTGTGTGGAGTTTGCTTGTTCTCCCTGTGACCGCGGGGGTTTCCCCTGGGTGCTCCGGTTTCCTCCCACATCCCAAAGATGTGTTGGTTGGTAGGTTAATTGGCTGCTGTCAGTGGGTGGTAGGAGATTCAGGGTGCGTGACTGTGTATGTGTGTGCACATGTACATCTCCTGAGGGGACTTGACAGGGTAGTTGTTTCCTCTTGTGGGAGAATGTAGAACTAGGGGGTCACTGTTTAACAGTAAGGGGCTGCCCATTTAAAGAAGAGGTGAGATGTTTTTTCAGAGCGTTGTAAGTGTTTGGGACTCTCGAAGGGAGGTGGAAGCAGAGTCTGAATAATTTTAAGGCAGAGGTAGATAGGTATGTGTTAAGCAAGGGGGTGAAAGGTTGTTGTGTGTGTGTGTGTGTATTTATGTGTATTTGTGTGTCTTATGTGTGCCTTTGTGAGTTTGTATATGTGACTCTGTGTGTATGTGTTTGTGTGTGTGTGTGTGCATGCTTGTGTGTGTGTGTGTGTGTGTTTGTATGTGTGGCTGTGTGTGTTTGTGTGTGTGTGTGTGTCTGTGCATGCTTGTGTGTGTGTGCATTTGTATGTGTGCCTGTGTTTGCGTCTGTGTGTGTTTGTGTGTGTGTAAGTGCATGTATGTGTGGCTGAGTGTGTGTGCATGTGTTTGTGTGTGTGTCTGTGCATGTTTATATGTGTGTGTATGTGTGCCTCTGTGTGTGTGTGTGCGTGTCTGTGTTTGTGTCTGTGTGTGTTTGTATGTGTGTGCGTCAGTGTATGTGTGTGTGTATGTTTGTGTGTTTGTATGTGTGTGTGGTTTGTATGTGTGCCTGTGTTTGTGTCGGTGTGTGTGTATATGTATGCGGTGTCGGTGTGTGTGTATGTGTGCTGCTCTGTGTGTGTGAGTGAGTGTATGTGTGTGTGTGTGTGAGTGAGTGTGTGTGTGTGTGTGTGTGTGTGTGTGTGTGTGTGTGTGTGTGTGTGTGTGTGTGTGTGTTTCTGCGCCTGGTCTAAAAATAAAACGTGTGAGCTTGTGTTGGCTGAGCTTGGGGAACACCTTCCTGGACCAAATCCCAGAGGGCTGCAGGTCATACTGCATGATTGGGCACTTTATGTCTTCATAGCTAAAACACGACTCACTGTGTTCTCATTAAAACTATTTTTGTTTAGTTAAACTTTTGATATACACTAGGTGAGAGGAATGGCAGGAGATCACGAGCCCCATGCAGCTGTTTTGAGCTCTGTGGTGTGTGGGTAGAGTCTGCACACTGCAAGGGAGATTGTGGGAGAGAGGGGCAACTGATCACATTTTGCAAGGTGCTTTGTGACTGTTAATCATATTAATGTTTGTGAATGATTCACAAAAAATGGGTGTTGGTGCCAAGGCCAACATCAATTGCTGGACTTGTGTGTCTTGCACAACCATTTCAGAAGACGTTTAAAACTGGTGAATGCAGTCTGGAATCACGAGAAATCAGTCTGAGTAGGAATGACAAATATTCTCGTCTGAAGGTTATTACTGAAGCAGATTGAATTTTAACAACAAACTATTTGTTTCACAATTCTGATCTTTTTTTTTCAAATTTTGGATGTTATTTAATTAAAGGAATTTAAATTTGTTGAGAGTTGGGACACTATATTGCAACTTTACGAAACATCAGTTCGGCCACACTTGGAGTATTGTGTGCAGTTCTGGTCACTACATTATGGATAGCATAAGATAAGATGTTTATTAGTCACATGTACATCGAAACACACAGTGAAATGCATCATTTTGCGTAGAGTGTTCTGGGGGCTGCCCATAAGTGTTGCCACGCTTCTGGCGCCAACATAGCATGCCCCCAACTTCCTAACCCATACGTCTTTGGAATGTGGGAGGAAAACGGAGCACCCGGAGGAAACCCATGCAGACACGGGGAGAACGTACAAACTCCTTACAGACAGCGGCCGGAATTGAACCTGGGTCGCTGGCGCTGTAAGGTGTGATGCTAACCAAAGGATGTGTTGCACTAGAGACAGTGCAGAAAGATTCACTGGGATGTTATCCGGATTGGAGGATTTTAGTTATGTGGAGAGATTGGATGAGTTGGACTTGTTTTCCCTGGAGCAAAGGAGGCCGAGGGGTGTTGTAGTGTCATACAGCATGGAAACAGGCCCTTTGGCCCAACTCGTCCATGCCGACCAAGGTGTCCAGCTGAGCTACTCCTATTTGCTGCATGTGGCCCACATCCCGCTAAACCTTTCTTCTCCACGTACCTGCTCAAATGTCTTTTAAACTTTGTAACTGTACCCACCCCTACCACTTCCTCTGGCAGCTCGTTCCATATATGCACCACCCTCTTGCCCCTCAGGCCCCCTTTAAATCTTTCCCCTCTCATCTTAAACTTATGCCCTCTAGTTTTAACTCCCCTACCCTGGGAAAAATACTGTGACTATTCACCCTATCTATGCCCCTCATGATTTTATAAGCCTCTGTAAGGTCACCCCTCAGCCTCTTTCACTCCAGTCCCAGTCCATCCGATCTCTCCTTGTAACTCAAGCCCTCCAGTCCCAGTAATATCCTCATGAATCTTTTCTGCACCATCTCGAGCTTAATCACACCCTTCCTATAGCATGGCGTCCAGAACTGTACATAATACTTCAAGTGCAGTCTCATCAACGACTTGTACAGATGTAACATGACGTCCCAATTCTTCTACTCATTACCCTGACCAATGAATGTACGTATGCCATATGCCTTCTTCATCACCCTGTTGCTACTTTCAGGGAACTATGTACTTGTACCTGTCCTGAAGAAGGGTCCTGACCCGAAACGTTGACCGCCTGCTTTTCTCCACGGATGCTGCCTGGCCTGCTGAGTTCCTCCAGCATCATCGTATTTTTCATCTAGATTCCAGCATCTGCAGTCCTTTGTTTCTCTATGTACTTGTACCCCTAGGTCTCTCTGTTCTACAACACTCCCCAGAGCCCTACTGTGGAAGTCCTGCCCTGGTTTAACTTCCCAAAATGTATCACTTTGCACTTGTCTGAGTTAAATTCTATCTGCCGTTCCTTTGCCCACTTTCCACATCCATAACCTTAGAGAATATTCTTCACTGTTCACCACACCACCAATTTTGGTGTCATCTGTGAACTTACTAATCATGCCACTTATACTCCCATCCAAATCATTAATATATCTCTCAAACAACAGAGACACAGCACCGATCCCTGCAGCATACCACTGGTCACAGGCCTCTAGTCTGAAAAACAAGCTCTATTAGAATCCCCGAATCTTACCACCAAGACAATTTTGTATCCAATTGGCTAGCTCACCCTGGATTCCATGCGATCTACCTTTCTGAATCAGCCTACCATGGGGGACCTCGTCAAAGGCCTTGCTAAGGTCTACCTTCCTGCCCTCATCAATTCTCTTGGTCATCTCTTCAAAAACCCTTTAGAAATATATAAGAGATAGGTAGTCAAAATCTTTTTCCCACAGTAGAGATATCAAAAACAAGAGCACATGGGTTTAAGGTGAGGGGAAAGAGTTTTAAAGGGGATCTGAGGGGTAAGTTTTTTTACACACACGGAGCGATTGATACCTGGAATGTGCTGCTAGAGGAAGTGGTGGATTCAGATACTATTTTCACGTTTAAGAGGCATTTAGATAGACACTTAAATAGTCAAGGCGTTGAAGGATACAGTCCTAATGTGGGCAAATGCAGATGGGCAAAAAGGTCCAAATGGACGTGATGGGCTGAAGGGCCTGTTTTTGTGCTGTGGGACTCCTTGGCTCTATGACTGGTAAAACTCAATAAACGTCAACCGTGCAAAGGTTCCATTTTCATTCATTCTGCTTTAAGAACACTGCACGTAACTTTCAAAAGATGCAGAGGGATGGTCAACCTATACAATTTGGCCGTGACGGTGGTGAAGGTGGAAGGAAGGAGAAAAGTAGAGGTGGAAGAGGGGCGAGAAACAGAAGGTGTGATTGCATTAAAGGAAGTGAAGGAACTGGCGAAGAAATAACGAACTGGTCTGTAATTGTCAACATTGCTGGTTTTAATTTAGTTGCACTTTTACAGAGACCGAAAGTTGAAATATCTCTTTTGGGAGAACTTCATTTTAATAGTGGAAAATACCCAATTTTCCTGAACGTTAATAAAAGACCAAGAAAACAACCCAGAACTGAACCAAAAATAAAAAAAACAATAACTTCAAATCTTATGCAAGCTAAACAGAGTGCAACAGTGTGTGACAACTGGCTTGACTACCTCTGGTCGAGCCAGGGTGAAATTGGCCGGGGGTTCAGCTGCTAATTACTGATAAACCCTGCTGCGCTCCCATGTCTGAGAGTGTTGGAGGCAGCTCTGATTGGGGTCATCCAGTTCGCCTGCTGACAATTACAGTTAAAGACTCATATTTGACAAGGCTGTGTTTGGGACTGGAACTCATCCAGAATCCAAACGGGGGTGGATTTTGATCTTGGATGCACCTGTGAGTGTACAATTGGTTTTGAGATGTATAGACAGCCAACTCACTGTTTAGAATCATGGGCAAACATTGTCTCAGGATAAGGTGTAGGACTGAGCTGAGGGCAGGTGTCTTTCCTCAGAGGGTTGCTAACCTTTGGGGTGCTCATTCACCAACCGGTGAATTAGTTAGGCCACATCTGGAGTATTGCATTCAGTTCTGGTCGCCCCATTATAGGAAGGATGTCGAGGCTTTGGAGAGGGTGCAGAAGAGGTTTACCAAGATGCCACCTGGATGAGACGGCATGTGCTATGAGGAGAGGTTGGACAAACTTGGGTTGTTCTCTCTGGAGCAGAGGAGGCTGAGGAGGGACCTGATAGAGGTTTATAAGATTATGAGAGGCATAGATAGAGTAGACAGCCAGTATCTTTTCCCCAGGGTTGAAATGTCTAATACCAGAGGGCATGCATTGTAGGTGAGAGGGGTAAAGTTCAAAGGAGATGTGCGGGGCAAGTTGTTTTACACAGAGAGTGGTGGGTGCCTGGAATGCACTGCCTGGGGTGGTGGTGGAGGCAGATACAATCAGGGCATTCAAGAAGCTCTTCGATAGGCACGTGAGTGTGAGGGAAATGGTAGGATATGGACATTATGTAGGCAGAAGGGATTGGTTTAGTTGGGCATTTTATTACGAATGTAATTGGTTCGGTAAACATTGTGAGCTGAAGGGCCTGTTCCTGTGCTGTACTGTTCAATGTTCTAACCGTATTCAGGGGTGACATTGATAGGGGAATCAAAGCAAATGGTGGCTGCTGCAGGAGCAGCCAAAGTCTTACTGAATGGTGGAGCAGGTTCAAAGGACTAAATGGCTTCTGGTTTCATATGTTGTTATCCTCTGTTTGATGCTGTTGGACAAAATCAAAATCCTTCCTTCCTTGTTCTGGAAGGGAAGGTGATGTAAGAGAGAGAAGCAAATGAAAAGATGGCAGTTTTGAAAGTGAAACTGAGTCCTGCGACTTTATCTATTGCAGGTTAAGATGCATATTGTCCCCTTGTCCTTACACTTCACCACTGCACTGAACCATGCCCTTGCAGTGATAATGCATTAGCTATCTCCCAGCAATGGATAAATGTTTCAGATGTGCCCAAGTCCCCCGCAGGCATGAACTGTGAGGTTATTTTGAGAGAGCAGGAATTTTCTTCACTTTGACCTACACCCCATGGGATGGGAGTATGTTAAGCAAATTAAAAGAAAAACTGCATATGCTGGAAATATGAAATAAAAACAGAAAATGCTGGAAATGCTCAGCAGGTCAGGCAGCATCTGTGCAAAGAGAAACAGGCCAGAGACCCTGATGAAGGTAACTCTGTTTCTCTCTGTTGCTAAGTGGCACAGCTAGTTGAACTGCTGCCTCACAGCTCTAGTGACTGACCTCTGGTGCTGTCTGTGTGGAGTTTACATGTTCACAGTTCTGATTTTCAAGTTTATTGTCATAGACATAGATACACGGGGTATAAATGCCATGAAAATTAGCTTTTTTTGCAGCAGCATGGTATATTATAAACATAACTAGCATAAATTAACATAACATTTGAATTAACATAAATTATGCATAATTTACTTGGCAAAATAAGCACAATGACAGTAGTGCAAGTTGAGAGAGAGAAAATGAAACATAGTCCGAGGTAGTGTCAGGGTTTTTCAGGTCAGGTTCAAGAACCTGATGGCAGTGGGGAAGAAGCTGTTGTTGAACCTTGAGGTGTGGTCTTCAGGCTCCTGTACCTCCTGCCTGATGGCAGCATCGAGAAGAGGGCACGGCCCGGATGATGGGGGTCCCTGATGATGGATGTCTCCTCGATGGTAGGGAGAGATGTACCCGTGATGGGATTGGCTGAGTCCACCATTCTCTGTAGTCTGTTGTGTTCCTGTGCGTCACAGTTTCCATAACAGACTGTGATGCAACAACTGTAGATCTGTAGATTTCATCAGAATCAGGTTAGTGAGGGAATGGGATTTCCTGTGAGCTGGCACAGACTTGATGGGCAGAAAAAGCCTCCATCTATGTTATAAGAAAATATGGGAATTATTTGTCCAAATTTACTGAGAAGGCAGGCATTTCCTTTACAGACACAATTATGCACTGTGTCCTGATTTGAAATTGTTCCCATGATTTACTTAAACACATAATCTGTCATTAGATATATTCTTAATTATTTTTCTATGTTAGGTGCATATTATATATGGGAGAGAAACAAGCTGAGAGTTAAAAGCTGCAGTGTACTATCGGTATTCTAAACATCTCACCCTTCCTTGTCTTCTCCCTCCCTGTTTTGCTCACACAACTCTCCCTGGGTATCTGCATTCCCACTCATGTAGCCTCACATTGGCAGTGATGCTTATCATCGGTGAGTCTGGAGTCACAGGTAGGCTGGGGTAAGGACGGCAGGTTTCCTTCACTGAACGATGTTGATGAGCCAGATGGGTTTTTACCTCATGCTGCCTCAGTAAAGCAGCCAGCGTAATCAAAGACCCCATCCACCCTGAACATTCTCTCTTCTCCCCCCTCCCATTGGGCAGAAGATACAAAAGCCTGAAAGCACGTACCACCGGGCTCAAGGACAGCTTCTAGCCTGCTGTTATAACACTATTGGGCTGTCCCCTAGTACAATAAGATGGACTCCTGACCTGACAGGTTACCTCGTCGTGACCTTGCACCTTATTGTCTGCCTGTATTGTACTTTCTCTATAACTGTAACACTTTATTCTGCATTCTATTATTACTTTTCCCTTGTACTACCTCAATGCACTGTTGTAATGAAATGATCTGTATGGATGGCATGTAAAACAAAATTCTTCACTGTACCTTGGTCTATGTGACAATAATAAACCAATTTAGCAATTTAGTTTAATGGCCACTACCACTGAAACTATTTTTAAAAAGATCAGATTAACTTGTTTACTAGAATTTGCCATGGTAGGGTTTTAATTTATGCCCTTGGATCACTGGTTGTGGCCCCAGGTAGCCGACAGAGGGGATGTTGCTACTCAGAGAGAAATGCAAAAAATTTAAAATATTCTTTTGCCGCTCTCACAGCTTGGAAAACTGATCTTTGTTACCAGCTGGTGGCCGCTGTGACTAATGAGCCCTTTCCCACATCCTGGCCGCACCTTCATGGATTCTGTACCACCTCCAGCCCCCAGCTCTCACTGTCCTCTCCCCCACATCCTCCCCAGCATCAGGACTGAGGCAGAGGCACTGGGTGCCTCCTAGTGGTAACTGAGAGAAGTGCAACAAATTATCTTTCCATGAAGTCACATGTGAGGTGTTCACCAACTATCGTGGATTTTATCTGTACTACAAGTGATCTTTAAGCTGTAGTGAAGTTCATTGCTGAAACTCATGATCACAGAGATGGGGGATGCCTCACAAATCCTTCTTCAGGTTGTCAACTGGCAGCCCAGATGATTTCACCAATAACACAAGTATCAAGCATCTCCTCCTTTCAGAATCAAAACCTTCTCCTCAGCTCCAAAGGGCACTTACTACAGGGTTAATGTATGATTCCTACTTCCCACAACATTAAATCTGCTGACCCCACGACGTGGAATAATTTCCCATGATTGGACCTGTCATTTAATGAGAAGCCTGAAGTCCCACACCACCAGGTTCAAGAACAGCTACTTCCCTTCAACCATTTGGTTCTTGAACCAACCTGCACAACCCTCATCATCACCTCAGTATAACAAAACTATGACCACTTTGATCACTTTGTACTACTATGGACTATTTTTTTGTTCTAATTGTGTTTGCGTAGTGATTTTGGCGGGCAGCCCGTGAGTGTCACCACGCTTCCGGTGCCAACATAGCATACCCATAACTTCCTAACCTGTACGTCTTTGGAATGTGGGAGGAAACCAGAGCACCCGGAGGAAACCCACTCAGACACGGGGAGAACGTACAAACTCCTTACAGACTGTGGCCGGATTTGAACCTGGGTCGCTGGCACTGTAAAGCATTATGCTAACCACTATGCTACCGTGCCTGACATAAAACATAAATTATATAAAATTTCACTGTGTGTTTCGATGTACATGTGACTAATAAAGATCTTATCTTATCTTATCTTACCTGCACTGCACTTTCTCTGTAGCTGTTATACTTTATTCTGCATTCTGTTATTGCTTTACCTTGTACTACTTCAATGTAATGAATTGATCTGTATGAATGGTGTGCAAGACAAGTTTTTCACTGTACCTCAGTACATGTGACAATAATAAACCAATTCCAATTCCAATTAATTTATGTTTTTCTTGTGAATGTTGTGTCTCTAATGCTCTGTGCCTGCGATGCTGCTGCAAGAAAGTTTTTCATTGCATCTGTGCATACAAGTACTTGTGGATATGACAATAAACTCAACTTTGAACTTGAAATGATATATTAAACTCATTCCAGCCATAGCAGAGGCATGATTAACCATTCCGCAATGATGGTGATGTCTTGCATTATACAGAGCCTCTGATATAGAAAAACACCCCAAGGCTCTTCACTGAGGTAGAATCAGAAATAGCCAGGGATGGAGGACACCAG
This sequence comes from Pristis pectinata, assembly GCF_009764475.1. NCBI lineage: Eukaryota > Metazoa > Chordata > Chondrichthyes > Rhinopristiformes > Pristidae > Pristis > Pristis pectinata. Next base: position 38,680,261 of record NC_067420.1, read on the forward strand.
GGACATGTCTGAGAGCTTTGGGTGATGGAGGAGAGCCGTGCCTAGAACTACAAGGAATTTATGCTGCAGATACATGCCAAGCCATTTGACTTTCCTCCCCACAGAGAGTTCAGCAAGTAGTGGGTACAGGTTTAAGTGAACTGGTTGAAGGATTGGAAGGGTGTTGAGTAGAAATTGAGTGAATATTGGGGTTCTGAAAGGGAGGAGGTCCCTGGATGAGCCCTTGAAGAGAGCTGTGGACTAAGAGATCAGGAGTGGGATTAACCTAAAGTCCATTTCTGGTTGACATGGGCATAATGGGCCAAATCGTCTCCTCATACTTCCGTACAATTTAGGATATTTAGATAGGATTATGACTTAGGGGGCATTCAGTCATAATCCTGTGGATGGTAGCTTCATACCATTGGCTCCTCAGCCTTGGACTATGACCTCACGATCTACCTTGTCGTGACCTTGCACCTTATTGCACTGCACTTTCTCTGCAGCCGTGACACTTTACTCTGTACTGTTATTGTTTTTACCTGCACTACCTCAATGCACTCTGTACTAACTCAATGTAACTGCACTGTGTAATGAGTTGACCTGTACAATCAGTATGCAAGACAAGTTTTTCACTGTACCTCGGTACAAGTGACAATAATAAACCAATACCAATACCACTAATTTTCCTGCAAACTATTCACTCAAACATGACTATTTTCTCCTACCACCCACCCACACCAGGGGCAGTTTACAGCAGCCAACTAATCTCCCAACCAACACTGGAACATCTGGAGGAAACCTGTGCAATCACAGGGGGAATCTTCTTTGTGTCTCCAGCTTACCCTTAAATGGATCCAAGCTCTTCTACTTGGTGTGATAATGAATTCCACGTTGGCATTGGACTGTGTTTGAAGAAGTTGGGAACACGGCCAGTTACTGCACTGGAGTAGCATCACACTCCTGCTAATCCTGTCCTTACTCTGAAGTCGACATCACGATCTGCTCAGGCCTGGGAAGACAGGCAGAGTGAGAAACCCCTGTCTGACTTTCTTCTCTTCAACTGGGATCCTAAGGTAAATTTTTGTCCCAGCTAATTTCACCTACATACAAAAATTCAAATCACACCACCTTTTATGCAGGGTAATAAGTAAATCCAGATACTTGTTTAGTTTTTTAAAAATACACAGAGATCATAGCAGACATAGCAAATGCTACAGACTAGTAGCTCCCTTGGCAGGGCTGGGGAGGCGCCAACGATTACAGGGAGTCTGTGTGATTTTAATAATATGGTTGGAAAGTTCACCAAAGAAAGTAAAAATAAATAAAAATATTCCCTGCTGTAGGTCTGCTCACAGTTTCGGAGAGAGAACAAACTCCTTAACATGAGAGGTCTGCAGTGTTTATTGTTGGGAAAGAGGGTGTATTTTACTGTGTGTGAACAGTAGGGGTTTCACTGCTGTAGAATAATGTGTTAATCTTCAAGTTAGCTGTTTATGATATAAACTTGAAGGTGAATATTTTGCCTAAAGTGCCCCCTTGTGTTAAGGTTCTACCAGAAGCCCGGGATACCAAACTTTAGTGCAGGTCTTACTTCCCCTGAAGATTTTAACAATATACCTCTAATTCCTTAACTGGATTTAAGATTGGACCAGTTTTTTTTCTCCCCCACCAGCCCCAAGTGAGTGCTGACTTCAAAACATAGATCAATACCATTGCTCTTTAAAAGTTTTGTTAAAATTTTGAGAAGGTGAAGGAAAAGTTTGCATTGCTATAGCCTCAAGTAATTCAAACATACTTCTCAGGCACCAGGTTCCCTTTGAAATCCAGCCTTGGGTGCAAAGATTGAACAAGGCACCCAGTTAATGCATGGTAAGATCCCATAAAGTGGAATGTGATAATGCTTATGATGATGATAATGACCAAAGGGGTAAATATTAGCACGGATGCCGCGAAGAAAAATCCCTTCTCTTCTTCACAAAGATTCTCTGAACCTTTAACATGAGAGGGTGGCCAGGGGTTTTGTTTAACATCCCATTCATCTGCTGGAACACAGCTCAGCACATCACGGAAACCAGCCTCCCCTCCATGGACTCTCTCTACACTTCTCGCTGCTTCAGTAAACAGCCAGCATAATCAAAGACCCCTCCCACCCTGGACATCCTCTCTTCTCCCCTCTCCCATTGGGCAGAAGATACAAAAGCCTGAAAGCACGTACCACCAGGCTCAAGGACAGCTTCTATCCCACTGTTATAAGACTATTGAACGGTCCCCTAGTACGATAAGATGGACTCTTGACCTCACAATCTATCTCATTATGGCCTTGCACCTTATTGTCTACCTGCACTGCACTTTCTCTGTAACTGTAACACTTTATTCTCCATTCCGTTATTGCTTTTCTCTTGTACTACCTCAATGCACTGTTGCAATGAAATGATCTGTATGGATGCTGTGCAAGACAAGTTTTTCACTGTATCTCAGTACATGTGACAATAATAAACCAATTTCTCAATTTACTAATTTACCAGTTTACTTCCTCACCATGATTCTGGACCGTCGAGCTGGATTTCCGTGCAGGAGTGGGACTTGAGTCCACAGTGTTCTGGTCTCAGGTGTTGAAATGCTACCCCGTGAGCCACAGACGATGTGGACTATCTCACCTGGAGGTCACAGCAGGACTGGAAGCTCTGCTGCTGTGCAACTGAGACGTCAGAATCCAGATTCTACAAGTCAAGATGAGTTTATTGTCATGTGCACAAGTACAATGAGGTACAGGTACAATGAAAAACTTGCTTGCAGCAGCATCACAGGCACGTAGGTACAGACAAAACAACAAAGTATAAATTGCACATAAATCATACATAAAATCATACCCTACAGCAAAAAAATGGTGCAAAAGCAAGACCTTGGTGCAAAGAAAAACAAAGACACAATCGAAGACAAGTCCACAATAGTACAAGAGGTGGTCCGTAGTGTTCCGTTGCTGAGGTAGGGTTAGGGTTGTGCAGGTTGGTTCAAGAACCTGATGGTTGTAGGGAAGTAGCTGTTCCTGAACCTGGTCTATGTGTCGTGGTTTCGAGCTCCCATCCAGCCAATGCCACGGGACTTTGTCCAAAAGGCCAGCACTTATTGGCCATCCCTATCTGCTCTTGAGAAGGTGAAGGTAAGCTGCCTTCTTGAGCCGATGCTTTCCTTCTGGTGAAGGTACTCCCACAAGGAAGTTTGAAAATTTAGGTCCAATGAAAATGAAAGACTGGTGATATATTTCCAGGTCAGGATGGTGTGTGATTTGGAGAGGAGGCTGCAGGTGGTTCTGATGCCCCTGTTCTCCTTGATGGAAGGTGTTGCTGCTTTGGGAAGTGCTGTTGGCATAACCTTGATGTGTAGCAGCCATGTGTTTTCTAGATGGTACCTACTGCCACAAGGGATGTGTTGATTGTGATGGGAATGTATATTTAACATGGTGGATAGCGTGCTAATCATGTGAGCTGCCTTGCCCTGGATGGTGTCGAGCTTCATGTCATTGCTGAAACCGCACTCATCTGGGCAAGTGGACTGCATTCCGTCATACTCGTGGATTCTGCATTTTGATGGTGGAAAGTCTCTGGACTGTCAGGAGGTGGGTCACGCAGCCTCTGGGTATCCTGTGCCTCCTCCAGAGGCTCTGAACCATCTAAAAGGCAGATGTCACGGATGTGATGAATTACAATCCACTTGCCAGGTTGAGTGGGGTTTCAACGACGCTTGGGAAACTCGAGACACTGCGGATGCTGGAACTTGGAGCAACGCGCAAGATGTTGCAGGAACTCAGAGGGTCGGGCAGCATCTGTGGAGGGAAATGGACAGTCGACATTTCGGGTCGAGACCCTTCATCTGGACTGAAAGATAGAGGGGAGTTAGCCTGTATAACGAGGTGGGGGGAAAGGGTGGAGCAAGACAGACAGGTGATAGGTGGGTCCAGGTGAGGGTGGATTCAGGTGATTTTGTCACTTCCACCTATCGCTTCCCAGCTTCTGGCACGATTCCTACTCTACCGTCACCCATCTGCCTATCAGCGACCCCCCCCTTACCCCCTCACCTGGATCCACCTATCACCTGCCAGCTCTTGCTCCACCCCTTTCCTCCATCTTCTGGTACTGGCTATGTCCCCTCTACCTTTCAGTCCTGATGAAGGGTCTCAATGAAAAATGTCGAATGTCCATTTCCCTCCATAGACGCTGCCTGAGTCGCTGAGTTCCTCCAGCATCTTGTGTGTTGATCTTGAAACTTGACACCATCAAGGATCAGGCAGCCATCTAGATCTTCTCCTATCTTGTATTAATCAAAGGTTGAAAGTGACTTCAGAATGTAAAGGCTCTTCTCAAAGTCCCAAAGGCTGTAATCACCATAGACTATTCTTTTGTGCCCTGCCCACTATGACTCTCCAGAACCCTTCCTCTGTCTTCCAGTCTGACAGAAATTGCCTCCAACAGGGTAGCCAACAGGGTAGCAACAGTACACCGCACTGTCACTCTGTGCCTTTGTGCTCAGTGCTCTCAGTGGCACCTTGAACCCACAGCCCACTGACTTGGAGGCAAGCTGAACGGGGAACAACGCATCTCAAAAGCAGGAAAGAGAGTGCTTGGAATCTCAGAATGGACAGAAGCAGGAGCTAAATTCAATTTTTTTTAACCTAGTTCTGAATTTAATATCCTCTTAAAATAAATAAATCCCAGTTAAAATACTCTGCAGCTGTGAAGCTAATTTGTTTTTTGTCTTTTGGAAAGCCCAGTGAAGTGACTGACTTGTTTCTGATTGTGTTTTTCACGCACTAATCTCACCTTACACATTCTTTTTCTCTTCACTGTCTTGTATAATTTATGTACAATTTATATTCTGTGTGTTGTTGTCTGAACCAACGTGCCTGTGATGCTGCTGCAAACAAGTGTTTCTTTGTACCTCACCGTACTTGTGCACATGACCATAAACTCAACTTGACTTGATGAATCTTGGCCAGCGAAGCCCACAGAAGTTTTAACAGGACTTGAGATAACAAAGTACATTTGATTAATTAAGTGTCAGCTTCCTGATGGGACTGGAACTCATTCTTCTTAGAAACTTGAATTGCGTTTTTATCATCAGGCAGCTCTTTGTATTGAGGAGGGCGAAGCTTCGTCATAACGCTTGAGAGTGGACAGAGGCTTTGTTAAAATACTCCATTTATAAGGTGTTTATTAAGTCTTGTACATTTTACTTCTCTCCAACATTGTGAGGAGGTGGTCCCATTCTCCCTTAAATCCCACTCAGCACCCCTGATACTTTCCACATTACTTGCCTTGTGATTCCAGAAGCCGTTGTTAGTTATTGGTATTGGTTTATTATTGTCACTTGTACCAAGGTACAGTGAAAAACTTGTCTTGCATAGTGATTGTACATGTCAATTCATTACACAGTGCAGTTACATTGAGTTAGTACAGAGTGCATTGAGGTAGTACAGGTAAAAACACTAACAGTACAGAGTAAAGTGTCACAGCTACAGAGAAAGTGCAGTGCAGGTAGACAATAAGGTGCAAGATCACAACAAGGTAGATCGTGAGGTCAGAGTCCATCTCATCGTATAAGGGAACCATTAAATAGTCTTATCACTGTTGGATAGAAGCTGTCCTTGAGCCTGGTGGTATGTGCCCTCAGGCTCCTGTATCTTCTAACTGATGGAAGAGAAGAGAAGAGAAGAGCGAATGACCCTGGTGGGTGGGGTCTTTAATTATGTTGGCTGCTTCACCAAGGCAGCTAGAGGTAAAGACAGAGTCCATGGAGGGGAGGCTGGTTTCTGCGACGTGCTGGGCTGTGTCCACAACTCTCTGCAGTTTCTTGAGGTTAGCTTGGTAGCTTCACGCATTATTGGTGAAAGCCCCACTCTGGAGATGTGAGGGCAAAAATGGAGATCATCATCATGACAATGTTTTTTGGGGTCTTGCTGCGTTTCCAATAGTAAAGGAGTAACTGAACTTCCTAAAGTACATCATTGGCTGTAAAGCAAGTTGGAGTGTCCTGAGGTTTTGAAAAGTGCTCTGGATAAAATGAGTCTTAAGGACAGATGGAAGATGAAAGGACAGTTTTATATCAAAGATGGTAATAAATAATAATGGCTTTACAGCTTAAAAAAATTCCAAGAGAGGTTAAAGGGTTAAATTAATGTACACTGGAAACATGCACTGATTAGATGTTGGTGCTGAGTAAAGGAATTCTCTTCAACCCCCCACTTGCCAATTTAATTAATGTGTTTTGCTCACTCAAGCTGGAAGCTGAGTACCTGACAGAGGAATACTTCCATTCCGCAAGAGTTCTACAACCTCCAGCCACAGAAGCAGAGGAATTGCTTTGCCTGGAACAGTAAGTGACGAGCACTTAACTCCAAGATCTCCATGCTTCAGTTTTGAGCTTCATCGCACCTCACAGCAGAAGCTAGACCTAAAAATAGCCTGCCAAAGTTGTACATTTGGGAGTTAGTTCTCCAATGTTGTGCTCCCAGTGGGAATTCTCATCCATGGGAATGTGTCTTGGGGAGCCTGAGCATATACTCAATGATATGACCAAAATTAATCCTGTAAGTCAGTTATTGTGTTGAGAAATGCTCAGGGGCTTTTTTTTACTCTTTTCTGAAAATGGAGCGTCTCACATGGATACAGTTCTGGAGAGGCTGAAAGCTTTGTTATTCTCTCATGAGGTAACAGTGTCACTGTCCAGGCCAGCAGTTATTGCCTTTGAGAAAGCAGTCATGAGCTGCCTTCTTGAACCTACACTTCTCGCTTCCTTGGTAAAGCAGCCAACATAATCAAAGACTCCTCCTACCCTGGACATTCTCGCTTCTTCCCCCTCCCATCAGGCAGAAGTACCACCAGGCTCAAGGACAGTTTCGATCCCCCTTCCCTCGTTATAAGACTATTGAACAAACCTCTTGGACGATACGATGGATGCTTAACCTCACGATCTCCCTCGCCACGGCCTTGCACCTTATTCTCCGCCTGCACTTTCTCCGTAACTGTAACACTTTATTTTGAATTCTGTTATTGCTTTACCCTTGTACTACCTTCATGTACTGGTGTGATGAAATGCTCTGTATGGATGGCATGCAAAACAAAGTTTTTCACTGTACCTCAGTACATGTGACAGTACTAATCCAATCACCTATTGCCAACCACTGCAGGCCACCTGCGGAAGGTGCTCCCACAGTGCTACTGGGGAAGGAATTCCAGGAGTTATAGATGGAGCACCAGCAGCATATTTCCAAGCGAGGATGGTGTGCGACCTAGAGGGGGACTTGCAGATAAAGCCATTCCCCTATCCCAGTTGCCCTTAACTTTCAAGGTAGTCAGGGTCATGGGTGTGGGAGGTGCTGTGGGTGTAGCCTGGGCAGGTAGCTGCAGTGCATTTTGTAATGGTACACACTACACCTATGGTGTACTGGTGAAGGAAGCAATGAATGTTTAAGGTGGTGGATGGGGTGCTAATCAAGCAGGCTGCTTTGTATAGAGTCATAGACTCCTACAGCATGTAAACAAGACCCTTTGGCCCATCATGTCCATGCTGGCCAACAAGTATCTATCTGCACTAATCCCATTTACTGGAACTACACGGTAGGCGGCACGGTAGCGTAGCGGTTAGCGCGACGCTATTACAGCGCCAGCGATCGGGGTTCGATTCCTGTCGCTGTCTGTAAGGAGCTTGTACGTTCTCCCGTGTCTGCGTGGGTTTCCTCCGGGTGCTCCGGTTTCCTCCCACGTTGCAGAGACATACGGGTAGGTTAATTTGGGTTTAAAATGGGCAGCGCGGACTCGTTGGGCTGGAAGGACCTGTTACCACGCTGTAACTAAATTAAAAAAAAAACATTACAGTACAGTACAGGCCCTTCGGCCCACAATGTTGTGCCGACATCTTATCCTGCTCTAAGATCTATCTAACCCTTCCCTCCCTCATAGCTCCCCATTTCTCTATCATTCATGTGTCTATCTAAGGGTCTATTAAATGTCCCTAATGTATCTCCCCACAGAACCTCTGCTGGCAGTGCGTTCCACACACCCAGCACTCTCTGTGTAAAAAACTTACCCCTGACATCCCCTTTGTACCTTCCTCCAATCACCTTAAAATTATGTCCCCTCGTGTTAGCCATTGTCACCCTGGGAAAAAGTTTCTGACCGTCCATTCGATCTATGCCTCTTATCATCTTGTGCACCTCTATCAAGTCACCTCTCATCCTCCTTCTCTTCAAAGAGAAAAGCTCTAGCTCACTCAACCTATCCTCATAAGACATGCTCTCCAATCCAGGCAGCATCCTGGTAAATCTCCTCTGCACCCTCTCTAAAGCTTCCACATCCTTCCTATAATGAGGTAACCAGAACTGATCACAATAGGTCCACACCTATTATGCCTTGGCAATTCAAGTGTTTGTCTAGATAATTCTTTAATGTTGCGAGAGTCTCTGCTTCCACCACTGTCTCAGGCGGTGAGTTCCAAATTCCAATTACACTCTGGTGAAAAATTCCCCCTCAGACCCCCTCTAATCCTCTTAACCCTTAACCATGCCCTTTGGCATCACTGCTATGGGTAAAGTTTCCTACTGTCTGCCTTATCTATTCCCCTCATAATTTTGTACATCCCTCGTCAAGTCCCCTTTCAGCCTCTTCTGCTCCAAGGAAAACAAACTCAGCTTATCCTGTCTCTTATAACTGAAATGCGTCATCCTGGTGAATCTCTTCTGCACCCAATCCAGTAGTGTGGTGACCAGAAGTGCACGGAGTACTTAGTTGCAACGTTGAGCTTCTTGCATCTTGTTGGAGCTGCACTTAATCAGGTAAAAGGACTCCTGAAATAAGGACCAGATCATCAGCTTTCAGTGAAACTGAGTGAAGGATAAATACTGGCCAGGAGAGACAGCTCCCTTCTTATTTTGAGAAGCATGCCACAGGATACTGTATGCTGATCTTTGCGCAGATCTTCAGTCCTGGTCTACATCAGCTGTCAATTTCCAACATCACAACACTGAATACACTACAGGAGTACTTCATACAGTATATTGTAAGGTGCTTTGGCACATTCAGGGGTTGTGAAAGGCAGTATGTAAATCCAAGTTTTTTTCATTGATTATGTTGTCTAATAAATGCAATTAAATAAAGATCCAATTACCATAATATTCCAAGGCTTGAGTGACTTGCCTCTTATGGTTCAACAACCATTTTAATCAATTGTGCCTAAAATTTATCCTTCTGATTTTCAGTCCCACTTCTAGCCAGTTGAATACAATAATAGTTTTTATCATTAATTTACCCACAGTACATGGGTGGATCAGTAGCACAGCTATTAGCTGCTGCTTCACAGCTCCAGTGACCTGGGTTCAATCCCGACTTTGAGTGTTGCTATGTGGAATTTGCATGTTCTCCCTGTGACCACGTGGGTTTCTTCCGAGTGCTCCGGTTTCCTCCCACATCCTAAAGATAGGTGAGTTACTTGGCCACTGTAAATTGCCCCTAGTGTGAGGGTGAGTGGTAAAATCTGGGGGGAGCTGATGAGAATGTGGGGAGAATAAAATGGGATTAGTGCAGGATAAGTGTAAATGGGTGCTTGATTGTCTGTGATTCCACAAAGGACCAAAAGACCTGTTTCTGTGCTGTATAACTCTATTGACTCTATAACAAATAGTCAACCTTGCTGATGGTTGTTGAGTTATATATTGGCTAGCCTGGGTATGGTTGACAGATTTCCTTCCCTGAAGAACATTTCACAACAATCCAGCCACTTCATGGTCACAATTGATTATTATTCTTGATTTACATAATTACTTGAAGTTAAATTTTCCAGCTGCTGTTGTGGGATTCAAAGTAATGTCGTTGGATCAATATTCCAGGCCTCTGGTTACTAGTCTAGTATTTTATCCACTATGCTACAATACCCATAATAAATGGCAGAATAAATTTTGAAGGAGATCCACTTCACAGTATCTTTCCAGATCTTCATAGTGAGATCTCAATCTACAACCTTAACCTGAGCTTAAATCAGGAATCTATACTTACCTGAGGAATATAAAACTTATTGTAACACTTCACTAGATCAGTTCAATGTAGACCTTTGTGGCACTAGAGGTGCCTAGAAGGACATAAGAGATGGTAGCAAGGGTTGGCCACACAAACCCTTGAGCCAGAACCACCATTTAATATCAGTGCTAACCTTCCACCTCAACTCCTCTTTCCCGCCCTTACCCTGAATCCCTTGATTTCCCTCTGTGTCCAATATCTATTCATCTCTTGAGTGTTTTGTGTTCCTTTTGAACTGTTCTATAGCGCAGTATGTCCTTCCTTCATTTACTTGCTTAGACGCGGAGCTTCAAGTAAACAGATCCAATACTTATGCCCCAGAGAGAGTTATCAACTGAACTGCAAACATGGTGCAAACAACGTCACAAGCTATAAGCGTATGACACAGTCCTTTAGGTCATGGCAGCCCACCAAACTCAAGGGAGCACTTCCCTTAGTAGCTGACAGACACACTCCACAATCTCATTAATAAACAACAGAGCATTGACGTCTCGGGTGGTGAATTCCAAAGATTCCCAACCCTCTGTGTGATGAACTTTCTCCTCGTCTCAACCCTAAAAGGATAGCCTTTTACCCAGAGACTCAGCAATCGTCACAGGAAAGAACCTGGGAACTTAGAATATTTGCTACTCTTTCTCATGTAGCATTGTCTAGAGTTCTGCCATGGATATGTTTGCATTGGAGGCAGGTCAGAGAAGGTTCACTGGGTTGATTCCTGGAATGAAATGGTTGTCCTATGAGGATTGGTTGAGCAGGTTGGGTCTATACTCATTGGAGTTCAGAGGAATGAGAGGTGATCACATTAAAACATGCATGTTTTGACAAGTTACATGTTGTGAGTATGTGGGGGAATCCAAAACAAGGGGGTTATGGTTTCAGAATAAGAAGCCACCTGTTCAAGGTGGAAAGATGAAGAAGAATTTCTTCTCTCAGAGGGAATGTTGGAACTCTCTACCACAGAGAGCTATAGAAACTGAGTCACTGAACGTACCCAAGGCTGAGAGAGACAGGTCTTTGCAGTACAGGGGAATCAAAGGTCAGTGGGAGTTGAAGCCAAAGTCAAAACCACAATCCCAATGGATGGCTAACCACTGCCCCCATTTCTTATATTCTTAGTGACTGCAAACTCATCACATGGTGAAACACATTCAACATTGCACGTCTAAGCTGTAACAGGTTACATTACATTTTTAGGGCACAGGTACCTAATACTTAGGCTGTGCCATGTGAGTTAGCTGAAGAAATATGGTTTAATCTTTCTTTTCTGTTATATTAACTGATGGGATCATAGGAATGGAAGCACACCATCCAACCTGTTCTGCTATTGAATAAAATCAAGTCTGATGTGTACCTTAACTCTATCCATCTTGTTCGGTTCATATTGCACTCACTTGGCTAGCAAATATTCTATTCCTCCAAAATTTAAAGTCTATGATATCAATTTATTAATTGAGGTCAATCTACCGATTTTTGTGGGAGAGAATTTCACAACCTTCATGTGAACATGCATGTCCTAGCAGGCTTGGCTCTTACTTTAAGGCGATTTCTCTGTGTCCTGGACTCTGCCACCAGCAGGAGCCTTCTTTCAAATCCGCTGCCCATTCCCACACGGATCTGTCTGTCCTCGGCCTTCTCCACTGCCAGGGTGAGGCCAAGTGCAAACTGGAAGAACAGCACCTCATATTCCGCTTGGGTAGCCTACAGCCCGATGGTATGAAAATAAAATTTTCCAATTCCAGGTAACCCTCGCCCTCCTTGTTCCTTTCTTACTTGTACCAGCCCACCTAGGTTCTCTCCCTCTTTCTCTCTTTGCTCACATCCCTCCCTCCCTCATTACCGAGACTCGTCACCACTCCCTCACTTGGATCCATCTGCCCCTCACCCACATACCTATCCACTTGGGTTCCTTGGCTCACCTTTCCTCCCCCATCTGGTTCCATCTCCCCATCATCCCTTCCTTGTCTGTTTCCACCTATCACTTACCAGCCTCTGTCTTCACTCGCCCCCCTCCCTGTTCCATCTGCCTAATTTCCTCCTATCACCTACCAGTGTGTGTCCCAACACTCCCCACCCCCCCCCACCCCCCCCCCCCCCGGCTCCATCTACCCATTATCTCCCCACCCCTATCTGGCTCTACCGATCACCCACCAGCCCCTGTCTCACCCCTCACTTCTATATACTGGCAAAGTTCCCTCTTCACTCAGTCCTGATGCAAGGTCTTGACCCAAAAGGTTGACTTCAGGATGCTCTCCACCGTACATCTATAGAAATTTGCAAGGGTCTTTGGCGACATACCAAATCTCCTCAAACTCCTAATGAAGTACAGCTGCTGGTGTGCCTTCTTCGTGATTGCATCCTGTGTTGGGCGCAGGAAATGGTAGAGGCGGGTATAACTACAACATTTAAAAGACATCAAACAGGTTCATGGATAGGGAAGGTTTAGACGGATATGGGCTAAATGCCGGCAAATGGAACTAGCTCAGGAAGGCACATTTGTAGGCATGGACGAGTTGGGCTGAAGGGCCTGTTTCCGTGCTGTATAACTCTGACTCTATGTCTGTGTATTTGTGTGGGTGAAAGTGCATGTGTTCAAGAATGTACACGGGTATGAGCGTTTACATCTGTGTATGGCTGTTGCAGAGAGGGTTAGAGGGCAAAGGGAAACTTGGAAATAAAATGAGAAATGGGTGTTTAATAAAGGAAGGAGATTCAGAGAACAGGAGAATCACAAATAGCTACAGTATATTCCTCCTTCCTGGTAATATCAATATCTTGAAGCAATGTAATTTAAATAACAATGTGGTGGGAGCTAATCAATTATACTGGGGTTATTTTATTTCTTAGGCAGCTGGGTCACTGTAGTAGTCAAGTGTAAATTTATTAAAATGAGATGTCGAGATGATATGTATGGGGAATAGTTGTTATTCAGTAAACGGCTGAGCAAAGACTGACCTCTGTTTAAATTAACAACTGGAAGGTGATTGGAGGAAGAGAGGGAGTTTTCTATTGCAGAAGGCAAATCTTCCTTTTCCCTCAATGCCACTGGATTCTCTCACATGGTTAGGGACCTGCCCTGATACAAGGGAAGCACGGGAGACAGTTTAAAGGGGCATCATCAGATATGGGTGTGTGAGAGGGGGAATTTAGAAGGACCTGCCTGGATTCGGGAGGATGGTAGAGAGGTTAGGGGGATGTCCTCAGATCTGGGCATATGAGAGTGGTTTAGAGGGTTACCCAAAGATGCAGGAGTATGGAACAGGGAGAAATGTCCCCAGACATGAGAGTGAAGAGTGTGCTTTGTGGGATATTCCCAGATATGTGAATTGCAGACTCAGCGAGCCAAAAGATTTGTTTCCATGTTGTAGCTCTCTATGACTCTAACTAGTTTCACTCACTTACCTTGTATTGTTAATGCAACTGTGCATTATGGCAGAGGGTCTTCCACTGAACTGAAAGCAGTGTATAAAAATGTTGCAAGAGACAACTTGTAGGTCAGAGTTCCGTCGTGGCTATCCTCGAGGTCAAGGATGATGGTCTTCATTCTGTTGATCTATTTACGGGCTCTCAAGTGGCAAGTATTCACCGCTTTCGTGCCGGTTCTTGACCAGGAGCTTCCAGCCATCACATTGCCTGCTCCCATCGCCCTCCCCCGATCGCCAAAAGACTTGAGAAGTAGCCCACAGAGCGAAGACGCCCATGCGTGTATTTGTTTAACGTGTACTTGATGTTGCACTACAAAAAGCACACGATACTTCACAAATCAAACCAACTGATTCCAATGGCATGGAAACCACGACGATTGGAGCTGATGGATTTGTTGCAGCCTTCATCTGCCGTTGAGTTCGAAGTAACTTCGTCCACCTGTTCCACCGCTGAGATCTTGGTTGGATTGTTCTTTGTCAGGGACCTCACCATCGACCTCACCGCCATGGGTGACCCTACCAGGAGCATAGCTCCAGACGGCATCGCTCCCAGGATCTCAAGACCACACAAGCTTCTCCACCACGACAAAGTGACAATCCATGGAGAAGATCAGGGTTAACCTTAGGGTGACACTTTCTTTAACAACCAACAGACACACACCATAATGGGGTCGTCCTTCAACAAGATCTTGGGGAAGGTTGACCTGTACACACAGGAACTTAGAAGAATGAGAGATGATTTCAACAATCACTTAAAATGCTGAGAAAGTAGACACTGAGAAGGTGTTTGGGGAGAAAAGATCAAGGGGGCATCATCTCAGAGTAAGGGATGGGCATTTAGGACTGAGAGAGGAGGAGAAAGTTCTTCACCCAGAGGACTGTGAGCTGTTGGTGTTCACTATCTCCAGAGGGCTGAGGAAGATCAGGCACTGAGTATATTCAAGGCTGGGATCAATGGATGTTTGGAATGAAGGGAACCTAGGGATATGGCAACAGGCAGGGAAGTGGATTAAGCAAGACAAGATAAGATAAGATATCTTTATTAGTCACGTGTACATCGAAACTCACAGTGAAATGCATCTTTTGTGTAGAGTGTTCTGGGGGCAGCCTGCAAGTGACGCCACGCTTTCGGCGCCAACATAGCATGCCCACAACTTCCTAAACCTTTGGAATGTGGGAGGAAACCGGAGCACCCGGAGGAAACCTAAACCGACACGGGGAGAACTTACAAGCTCCTTACGGACAGCGGTGGGAATTGAACCCAGGTCGCTGGTGCTGTAATAGCGTTACGCTAACCGCTATATCACTAGATCAGCCAACATCTAATTAACACTCTTCCTGCTCCTATTGTTGAAGTCTGTATTTTGTTTCACTATTCACAGGACATGGACATCACTGGCAAAGCTGGCATCTACTGCCTTCCCCCGAATACCCTCGAACTCAGGAGGCAAGAGCTAACCAATGGAATCACAAATAGGCCAGGAGCGGATAATAAGAGCAAACTTCCTCCCCTTATGGGTATTAGTGAACACAAGGAGGGGGGGTTTACAACAATCTGGTGGTTTCAATTGATATAAATTCCCCAGATGATACTTGTGAATGCTTGAGTAATTAACATGATAGCTCTAGAGCCCAGTTCAGAAGAACTCACAATATACCACACCCCCACCCCATGGATCAGGCTGGTGAATCTAAGTTGCATCTACTCCAAGATAAGTAACTTCTTTCTTGGGTACGAGGACACTAATGTACCACCAAGGATCTGTACAGTCAGACCAAGACTTCCTTCAATCAAGACCAGTGATAACCCTAGACCCTCAAATATCTGCCGCTCCTTGTCGGTAACAGTCTTGTTGCTGTGACACCAGAGGCCGTGGGATCAAAACCTGCTTTCAGAAACATAAACTTGGTGAACAAAAAATTGGTAAATTGGTTTACTATTGTCACATGTACTGAGGTACAGTGAAAAACTTTGTTTTGCATGCCATCCATACAGATCATTGTACATTGAGGTAGTACAAGGGAAAAGCAATATCAGAATGCAGAATAAAGTGTTACAGTTACAGAGAAAGTGCAGTGCAGGCAGACAAAAATGTGTAAGGCCATGACGAGGTAGAGTGTGAGGTCAAGAGTCCATCTTATTGTACTAAGGCAGGCACGGTAGTGTAGAGGGCAGGCGCAGTAGTGTAGTGGTTAGTGTAATGCTATTATAGCACCAGCAACCCGGGTTCATTTCCGGCCACTGTCTGTGAGGAGATTGTATGTTATCTCTGGAGTTCTGACCAATGTCTATCCTTTAACAAGAGAACTAAAAGCAGTCTCTCTGGTCATTATTTCATTGCTGTGTGAGTAAGCTGTGCACAAAATAGTACCATGTTTCATATATTCCTACATTTCAACAAAGGTCACTGACACAGAAGAGACAGAGCCAGAGACATAGAGAGAGAGAGAGATGCATATACATCTCTCTCTCTCGTGCATACTTGTGCATATCATCATGTGCACCAGTGCACGTGTGCACAGGTGCACTGAAAAACTTATTTGCAGCAGCATCACAGGCACATAGCATCAGATATGCAACATTCACAAGAAAAACATAAATTAAACATAAATTATACACTTTATTATACACTTAAACAGCTTCTTACATTCCTGGACACTTGAATTGTTGTACCAGACCACGATCCAACCAGTCAGGATACTTTCAACAATACATCTGTAGAAGTTTGTTAGAGTGTTCAGTGACAAGACGAACCTCCTTAACCTTCTAAGAAAGTAAAGACACTGGTGTGCCTTCCTTGTGATTACATCTGTGTCATCAGGTAAATGGCAGGAAGTAAGAAGTATGCATTAACTCACTGAGGAGAAAGCTGCTTGGCTGTTTAATTAGCTTTGTAGAATAATACATATTGTTGAGTGTGATCTGATAGCTTGAATTTAGACTGAGTTACTAAAAGACAAATAAATTGCAAAATTGTTTAATTTAAATTGTATAGTGTCTGGGGTTCAGTGAGGAGTCCATTCACACTGTCACATTTCAAAGAAATTAGTCTGATATTCATCTCAGTTTGAGTGTGCACCAGACTAACCCGAAGTAGCAAGAATGAGGATTGAAATGTCGCAGGTGGACCTCCAGCCTGGAACTTGCTAGTTACAGGGGCTGCATCTGTATTTTAGTCAAGTCTCAGACTGCAGCCACTAAATAGGCAGCATCAGAAATTTCATTTCCTGCTCCCTTTCTGCCGCCTGCTGATTTTAAACTTGGAGGTAATTGCAGTGATGCTCTGCACTCCTTATTACAGGCCCTGCGGTTCTCTTTATTGTAACGTCTGCTAAACTGATTACAAGTCTTGCATTACAACTTCGGTCTGCCTCTTTCAGAACACAGCTTAATGTTTTCTTTCTGATCTACAGGAACTTAAGTGAAAGGTAAAATGACTTTGAATGATTTGCAATTAATCTGTTGGCCCCACAACAGAAGGCATAAAAGATAGTGGGGAGTGAACTACAAGAGTGTAAAATCATCCTGACCGATGAATGCACCATGTGTTGGGTTACGAGTGCTGTAATTAACCCAGATGGGTTAGTCATTTTCCATATACATGCTACTTATCATTCACACATCCATAGTTTTACTGAGCACTTTGAACATAGAACATATAGAACATAGAACACTACAGCACAGTACAGGCCCCTCGGCCCACAATGTTGTGCAGACATTTTATCCTGCTCTGACATCTATCTAACCCTTCCCTCCCACATAGCCCCACATTTTTCTATCATTCATGTGTCTATCTAAGAGTCTCTTAAATGTCCCTAATGTATCTGCCCCCACAACCTCTGCAAACAGTGTGTTCCACGCACCCACCACTCTCTGTGTAAAAAACTTACCCCTGACATCCCCCTTATACCTTCCTCCAATCACCTTAAAATTATGTCCCCTCGTGTTAGCCATTGTCACCCCGGGAAAAAGTCTCTGACTGTCCACTCGATCTATGCCTTATCATCTTGTACACCTCTATCAAGTTACCTCTCATCCTCCTCTCCAAAGAGAAAAGCCCGAGCTCACTCAACTTTTCACTCACTCACTGGGGCTTTTTCCTATAAAGGATTTGTAATCTTTAGACTTGTTTATTCCAGCACACTCCCAAGCAGCCTGCCTCATTCTATCTTGCATTAACTATGGTAGTACAGGAGTTAATGCTGTTGTCTCAAGGCTTCAGGGAACCCAGGCGTCATCTGCGTGGAGTTTGTATGTTCTCCCTGTGACTGTGTGGTTTTCCACCGGGTGCTCTGGTTTCCACCCAAAGATGCACTGGGACTTAATGGGTTAAATCACCCCTTAGTGTAGGTAAGTGGCAAAAGTAGTCAAAGGGGGTTGATGGGCATGTGAGAGAGTCAATATAAGGTTATAAGGAAAGGAGGCATGGAACTAATGGGATTGCACTGCTGGGTGTCAGCATGAACCCAATGGGATGAATGGCCTCCTTAGTAAGTAAAAAAAATCCATCAAACAAAACTCTGCAATCCAAGTCCAGTCCACGCACCACCTGGTGCTTGCTGACCCCTCCGACATCTGTGTCCCAACAAACGTTGCCTCTTGATCATTTCCAAATTTAATTGCTCCACTATTGGCTTTCTGCTGTCAAGACTTTCTCAGGATTTCCTTCCCAAGCCTCGCCTCCATTCTACCGCACCTTCCTCCTTTAAGGTGCTCTCTAAATCCAATCTTTCTGATCAAACATTTTGGCCATTTGCTCTACCATCTCTTTACGTGCCTCAGTGCCCATATTTTGTCTGGTAACGCCTTGGGATTCTTTGGCTAATTTGAAAGACGCTGTATAAATGAATGTTGAAGACGAGACGAGTGGCGTGACTACACTCTGCAGATACAAAAGGGATCCAGTAACATAGATATCCACTGGATATTTCCACTTCTGGGGATGTCATAAATCAGTGGGCCATAGGTACAAAACGCAGGAATAAATTCATTAGGAAAACGAGAAATAACGCCAACAATTCCTTTCCCCCCTCAGAGTCCTCCAGTAGATTGTTTGTTGACCTGAGTAGTAATCTTCTGTTTTGAGCGGTGAGAATGTGGTACTCCCTACCATCAGTGTAGTTGAAACAAACAGCATTTAAAGGGAAACAACAAACAAGATGCCAGAAGAACTCAGCGGGTCGGGCAGCATCTGTGGAGGGAAATGGACAGTTGACGTTTCAGGTCAAGACCCTTTATCTGGACTGAGAATAAGTACTCCCGTCGTAAGTAAGTACTACCACTCCTCCTGTAGTAAGTAAATAATAAGAACAAAGGGAGATAGCCAGTAAAAGAGGTGAAAGGGAAGGGGAGGAGCAAGAGCTGGCAAACGATAGGCGGATATAGGTGAGGAGGGACAATAGGCAGATGGAGGAGGTGTAGTATGTAAGCACATGGCTGTCCTGTGACAGTGACAACACTGACCCCTCTGATCAGAGGACAGCATTGCTCATCGGGTTGGAAGTGACACCACTGTCAATCAAGGTTTGGCTCCACCCCACCCATCAGGTGTAAGCATAGGGATTGGCCTTGAAGAGCACCTTTGTTCCTGGGCTTGCCTGGCCATTGGCCTTTGTCCTTGGGCCCCAAACCATTGGCCTGTCTAAAGTACCTGGCCTGGCTCCACCCAGCCCTCCAGCACTATAAAGAGTGCTGCACATTCCTAGGTTTTTCTCTTTTGACTGCCCCAGGAATAGTGAAACAACGCTGCAGAGACCACCGGTAAGAGTGTGTACCACCACGAGGTTTGGGAGCATCTTAGTCAGATTCCAGGGAGTGTTAGAGCTAATGCTTGTCTAGGTCAAGGTGCTCAGACATTGAAGTGTTTATCCCTTGATAAGTTGTAACTTGTTTATTGTGTCTGTGTGTGTATATGTCTCACCCTTGTTGAGATTTCCCCCATGTTCGCCATCTCCTGCTTGTGTGTGTGTGCACCCGTTCCAATTTTTCCTGTCCCCATGTTTGCCTTTGTGATTAAACTATTTTTACGATCCAAAGACTGTGTCCAGAGTCCTCCACCTTTGAGACCTAAAAGAACCTTTTCCCACAACAGGAGGGAAGAGTGGAGATAGTGACAGAGGCTGGGAGGTGATAGGTAGATATCATAAGTGTCGCCACACTTCCGGCACCAACATAGCATGCCCACAACTTCCTAACCTGTACTTTGGAAAATGGGAGGAAACCGGAGCACCTGGAGGAAACCCACACAGACACTGGGAGAACGTACAAACTCCTTATAGACAGTGGCTGGAATTGAACCCGGGTCACTGGTAATGTAAAGTGTTACACTAACCGCTACACCACCGTATTGTCACAGGCATACTTACACAAGGCAGGCACGGTAGTGTAGCGGTTAGCGTAATGCTACTACAGAGCCAGTGGCCCGGGTTCAATTCTGGCCACTATCTGTAAGGAGTTTGTACATTCTCCCCGTGTGCTGGTTAGGAAGTTGTGGGCATGCTATGTTGGCACCAGAAGCGTGGCGACACTTGCGGGCTGCCCCCAGAACACTCTACACAAAAGATGTATTTCACTGTGTGTTTTGATGTACATGTAACTAATAAAGATATCTTATATAAATGCCCTGAAATTTAGCTTATTGCTGCAGCAGCACAGTACATTATAAACATAAGGTAACATAAACTTAAATTAATGTAAATTGTGCATAACTTGCATGACAAAATAAACATAACACACTAGTGCAAGTTAAGAGAGAAAAAGAAATATAGTCTCACAAAAAGGAATGTGGGAGAAAAGTCTTCTCAGTGCCGAGGTTTGTTCAGTGTGGATGAGATGTAAATTTTTGGAGTTACACATCAGACTCTCTACAGGCAGTCCCTGGGTTATGAATGCATAGCTTATGGACACCCCCACATACAAACAAACTCCCATATTATTAAATTCAAAAGTCAAAGTTAAAGTCAAGTTTATTGTCATATGCACAAGTACATGTATGCATGGGTGCAATGAAAAACTTGCAGCAGCATCACAGGCACACAGCATCAGATAAGCAGCAATCACAAGAAGAACATAAATTAAACATAAATTATACACAATTTTTACAATTGGAACAAAAAAAACAGTCCATTTTAGTGCAAAGTGATCATAGTGTTGCTAAACTGTAGTGATTAGCGTTGTGCCAATTGGTTCAAGAACCGAACATTCGGTTCTTGTTAGAAGGGAAATAGCTGTTCTTGAACCTACATAACTACATTGATTTGTTCCTACAAACGGCAGAACTAGTTTCCTCTCTCTTTCCATTTTTAGTAATTGTTCTTATTAGCCTTATATGCTTTTGTTGCCATTCCTTAACACTGTGGAGGTGAGGTTACCAGATCGAGTGATCTTTGTGTATTTTCCGACTTCTGGACAAAATCGATTTATGTAAGTCTGTAAAAACGGAACCTGTTCATTACCTGGGGACAGGTTGTACCTGTGGATCCCTGTGTGGCTTCTCCACCCACAATGCCAAACAAACAGTCAGGTGATGAAATGGTCCACACAGAAATTCCCAGACTTTAGGTGCCAGCTCAAGCAAGAACTTACATTTATATAGAACCTTTCACAACCCTTTCAGGACATCCCAAAAGCTTTACTACTACTGAAATACTTCTGAGGTGCATAATTGGCAGTCAATTTGCATGCAGCAAGATCTAACAAACAGCAACAAGAGAATGACTAGATCATTTGCTTTAGTGATGGTTGAGGGATGTTTAACCAGGATAATGCAGGTAACGTCCTTTCAAAATAGTGTCTGGGATATTCAAATCAACATGAGAGGAGGAGATTCATTTGTTTCGGATATCCATGTAAGATAGACATCTCTGGAAAGGACAGCATTTATTGCCCAATCCTACACATCCTTGTGAAGATCGTGGTGAGTCTTTCTTGTGGTGAAGGTCTGATGCTATTGAGTTAGAAGTTCCAGGATTTAGACCCAGCAATGATGAAGGGATGGTGACATATTTCCAAGGCAGGATGGTGTGTGATTTGGAGGGGAACTGTTCATATTCCTGTGTGGTTCCTATCTTTGTCTACCTGGGTACTGGAAAGACTCTACAAATACCACATCTCCTCCATATTGCACTAGATTATGTCCTCATTAAATATATATTCTTGGATGGATCTTTAGCTTGTGGAGAAAAGGAGAAAAAATAGGAATAGTTGGATAAGATGTATCACGGCTTGGTATGGCAACTGCTCTGTCCAGGACAGCAAGAAACTGCAGAGAGTTGTGGACACAGCCCAGCGCATCACAGAAACCAGCTTCCCCTCCTTGGACTGTCTTTACCTCTCGCTGTCTTGGTGAAGCCAGCGTAATCAAAGACCCCACCCACCCGGGTCATTCTCTCTTCCCTCCACTTCCATCGGGTAGAAGATACAGGAGGCTGAGGGTACGTACCACCAGGCTCAAGGACAACTTCTACCCCACAGTGATAAGACTATTGAACGGTGCCCTTATACGATGAGATGGACTCTGACCTCACAATCTACCTTGTTGTGACCTTGCACCTTATTGCACTGCACTTTCTCTGTAGCTGTGACACTTTGTACTATTATTGTTTTTACCTGTACTACATCAATGCACTCTGTACTAACTCAATGTAACTGCACTGTGTAATGAATTGACCTGTACGATTGGTATGCAAGACAAGTTTTTCACTGTACCTCGGTACAAGTGTCAATAATAAACCAATACCAATAAGAAACAAGCATTATTCTGAAAGCTGAGAGTGTTAAATGCCTTTGGACTAGCAGAGTCTCTGGAGTATTAAAGCAGCCCTCTATAATGACATATACTTGAACACCAGGTTTAAGTGAGTCTATATTGTCACTGGATTAAATTTATGTTGGAATAATGATCCAAGATATAATTAGAGGTGTGAGTCACTTCATGCCATATTAGTTGCATTTAATGACCTACCTGAATGGTGTAGATTAATATATCACTTGTGTGCAATCAGTTGGGTGAAGGACACGGATGAGTTGGTGCCAGTATATCACATGGCTTGGTGTTTAATGATCTACCTGAGAATAATGGGACAACATGTAGGCAAGGATTTAATGGCCTGAGAGGTAAATCACACCCTGGCAACTTAATGATCCTTACGTAACTTAGACTCAGCTCTGAGGCTTATAAATTAATGTTCCTAACGTACTGGATATGACTGTTTCAGCTTATGTTTTTGAACATGCAGGAACACAGAGACCTAGAAGGTTATGTATTCAAATCTTTGAAGTTGGCAACATAAATTGAGGAGGTTATTTATTAAAACAAAACACACATGATTCATGGCTTTAATTACAGAGCAGGAGTACAAAGGCAAAGAAGCAATGCTAAACCTTTGCATATTGCTGGTTGGGCTTCACCTGGGTTATTGTAGCCAATTCTGGGCACTACACTTCAGGAAAGGTGTCAGGATCTTGGAGAGAGAATGGAGCAGAGTTTTTTGGAATGGTACCCACAGAGTGTTTGATGCTGGGGTTGTTGGCCTTGTAAACTAAAGGTTAAAGGGAGACTTGATAGAGAAGGTTAAAATTGGGAGAGGTTTTGGTAAAGCACTGGTACTATTTGCATTCCAGTTTATAACCACAGAGTGCAGGTTTAAGGTACAACAGAATCAATAGGCAGACCAGGCAAAATTCTCTTAAACTGCAGTTCTTTTACACAAAGGCACGATGGGCTGAATGTTCTCTCTGTACTGTAGATTCCACACGATTAAAAGATACTATCTAATAAAAATGAGAACTGTCAAAGAAGTCAAGAGGACCAACCACAACAATTGGTTAAGTTAATGGACTAAGTTCAAGTCCCACCATGACAGCTATTGAGTTTAATTTGGAACAACAGCTAGGCATAAGTAACGATGATCGCTTTGCAGAACACCTCCATCCGATGTGCAGGGGTGACCCTGTACATCCAGTTGCCTGTTGCCTTAATTCTCCATCCTACTCCCAGTCTAAGCTCTGCCTTCAGCCTCCTGCCTTGCTCCATTGATGCCCAGCATCACCTCAACTTTCAGCACTTCATTTTCTGTCTAGGCATCTCACAATCCTCAGGATTTAATACTGAGCACAACAACCTGTACCTTTCCATATTTCTGCATGGCACAGAGGAGGCCATTCAGCCCATCATTTGAGCCAAAGCAATCCCATTCCTCCACAGGTTATCAAGGCAGGGGAAGGGAGCTGATAGGACCTGCCCATCTCCTCTCCTCCCCTCCTCCATCCTTTGTCCCATCGTCCACTGCCCTCTCCTACCGGATTCCTCCTCCTTCAGTCCTTTGCCTCTTCTACCTATCACCTCTCAGCTTATTACATCTCCCCCCCCACCCATCTACCTTCCCCCTCTCACCTGAACTCACCTATCACCTGAACTCACCTATCCCCTACCTGCGTGTGCTCCTCCCCTCCCCCCACCTTCTTATTCTGGCTTCTGCCCTCTTCCTTTCCAGTCCTGATGAAGGGTCTCGGCCTGAAACGTCAACTGTTTATTTCCCTCCATGGATGCTGCCTGACCTGCTGAGTTCCCCCAGCACTTGTTGTGTATTGCTCTAGTTCTGATGAAATGTTGACTGTTTCTTTCCCTACTGATCCTGCTTAAGATATCTTTATTAGTCACATGTACATCGAAACACACAGTGAAGTACATCTTTTGCGTAGAGTGTTCTGGGGGCAGCCTGCAAGTGTCGCCACACTTCCAGCGCCAACATAGCATGCCCACAACTTCCTAACCCGTATGTCTTTGGAATGTGGGAGGAAACCAGAGCACGCGGAGGAAACTCATGCAGTCTTGGGGAGAATATACAAACTCCTTACAGACAGCGGCCGGAATTGAACCTGGGTCGCTGGCGCTGTACACTAACCACTACACTACTGTGCCTGCCTCAGCATCTTCTGTTTTTTGTCATTAAAAACCCACCTCGTTCACTAATGCCCTTCAGGAGAAGAAATCTGTCACCATATGGCCTATTCAATGTGACTGGCTCTTAAAAATGGCCAGCAAGCCTTGACGTTCTGAAGAGAAATTAGGGATGGGTGACAAATGCTGGCCTTACCAGTGATACTGAGCTCCTGAAAAATGAATACATGAAGAAAACGTTGTATTTATAGGTACCTTTAACTTTGCAAAATATCCCAAGGCACTTTGCAGGTACGCTATCAAACAAAGTTTGACTCCAAGATAATAGGACAGGTGACTGAAAGTTTGGTCAAAGAGCTTCTGACCATGGCAGCTTGAGAAGCCAGAGTTGGAGGGGAACAGAGTTCTTAGAGGGTTGTAGGGGTGGAGGAGACTACAAAGTAAGGAAATGTGATGGAGGAATTTGAATACATGGATGAATATCTTAAAATTCTGACCTCACTTAACTGCTGTAGATCCTAGATACTGGTGACTAAAGTAAGGACTGTGATGCCTTGATTGACCTGAACCTTTATAACTAACTCTAGCACAGCCAATATTTTATGCGTACAGTTGGCAGAATGATGTGTGCTCACTGCGCCAGATTACATGGATACAGTTTCTTTCCTTGTGCTATTTTTAATGCACTGGTTAAGGAGTTCATAATAAACTCCTGACTGTAATTTAAATTTTGAAATAAGTTCACAAGGGCATTCGATTGATGCAGATGGGAACAAGTCAAAATTGTCAAGCTCTGTGCTAAACATAGAACATTGAGTAAATTAAAAGGAAAACCTACAATTTGTACAGTGCCCCTTGTCCTTTACAAGATATCCCTTGGCACTTTAAGCTCAATAAGACACTGCAGGAATGTAGTAAGTATTGAAGCTAGTTTGTGCAAAGCAAACTCCCACCAACAGGAATGTGGTAAAGACAAAATCTTTGGGAGATTCATTTGCTGTCAGTAATGCTAAACACAGCATAGACTAATGGCTTTGTGTTCTGCAGTGACTCTGTTCAAAAATTCTGTTCCTTTTAATTTAAGCTCAGCCAAATTTCATAAGTTGCAGGTGTACAAAACATTTGAGTATTCGAGTATACAGTCCTGGTCACCACAACACAGGAAGGATGTGGTAGCAAAAGAGAGAGTGCAGAAGAGATTCACCAGGATGTTGCCTGGAATGGAGGGATGTAGTTAGAAGGAGAGATTGGATAGGCTGGCTTTATTCTCACTGGAAGATAGGAGACTGAGGGGTGACCTTATAGAAGTTTATAAAATTATGAGGGGCATAGGTAGAATAGATAGCCAAGAGTCCTTTTCCCAGGGCAGGGGATTCCAGGACTAGACAGTGCAGGTTTAGGGTAAGTGGGGAGAAATTTAAAGAAGATCTGAGGGGTTTTCACACAGAGGGTGGTGCACATCTGGAATGAGCTGCCAGAAGAGGTGGTGGAAACAGATGCAATGACAACATTTAAAAGGCATTTGGACAGCTACTTGGATAGGAAAGGTAATGGAGGGAATCGGCCCAAGGTGGGCAAGCGGGATCAGGCATCACAGACAAAGTGGATGAGGTAGGTTGAAAGGGCCCATTTCTATGCTGTATGTTTCTATGATTCTATGATATTAAGCAGAGTCGAACACACAACCACTACTGTGCAGTAAACTCGTTACTAGTTATCACTGTGAGATCATTGTCCTGGATCCATAGTCCAGTCCTGTGAATGTCGGGCCAGTAATTTAACACTTTGCTGTCACATCCTCTGTCTTTCAGGCAGTGCATTTCAGATCATGAGTCACAGAGTAACAAAGAATTCTCATTACATCTCTAGTTCTTTTGTCATTCTCTTTGAATCAGTGTTCTCTGGATTACCAACCCTCCTTTTATAGTAAAATTTTCTCCCCACTTTCTCTGCACAGGAACAGGCCCTTCAACCTACAATGTTGTGCTGAACTAATTAAACTAGTAATTAAACGCCTAACTAAACTTATCCCTTCTGTCTACACAGTGTCCATATCCCTCCATTCTCTACACACCCATGTGCCTATCTAAGAGCCTCTTATACACCTCTATCTTATGTGCCTCCACTACCACCCTGGCAGCGTATTCCAGGTACCCACCAATCTCTGCATAAAAAAAATTTGCCCTGCACATCTCCTTTGAACTTATCCCCTTT
Source organism: Pristis pectinata (assembly GCF_009764475.1). Taxonomy (NCBI): domain Eukaryota; kingdom Metazoa; phylum Chordata; class Chondrichthyes; order Rhinopristiformes; family Pristidae; genus Pristis; species Pristis pectinata. The sequence continues at coordinate 38,706,844 of NC_067420.1, forward strand.
CACCTAAAATGCATGCCCTCTAGTATTGGAGGAAAATCCTTCATTATTTGGACTTCCTTCCATGCCAAGGAAGGAACTATCTCAGCTTCTCCAGACTTTCTACATAATGGAGGTCTGAATCGCCAAGCTGGTGAAAGTAAAATCAAAAGCAAAGTTCTGCAGATGACAGAAATCTGAAATAAAAAGAAAACTGAAAATGCCAGAAATGCTTCACTGCTTCCACACGGGCAGACAGGATGGTGAAGAAGGCGGATGGCACAAGGCTGGATAGGCTAGGACTGTTTTCCCTGGAACAAAGGAGGCTAAGGGGTGACCTAATAGAGGTTTATAAAATCACGAGGGGCATAAGGTCAAAGTCTTTATCCCAGAGTAAGGGAGTCTAAAAGGTTTAAAATGCTGTCTTTAGTAGTCACATGTACATCAAAACAGTGTCGCCACGCTTCCGGTGCCAACATAGCACGCCCACAATTTCCAAACCCATACGTCTTTGGAATGTGGGAGGAAACCGGAGCACCCGGAGGAAACCCACGCAGACACGGGGAGAACGTACAAACTCCTTACAGACAGCGGCTAAAATTGAAACCGGGTCACTGGCGCTGTAACAGCGTTATGCTAACCGCTACACTACTGTACCTGAGAGGGGAAAGATTTAAAGGAGACCTGAGGGGCAAGTTTTTCCCACTGAGGGTGGTGCGTATATTAGAACCAGCTGCCAGAGGAAGTGGTAAAGGCGGGAACAATAACATTTAAAAGATGTTTGGACAGGTACATGGATAGGAAAGGTTTAGAGGGATATGGGCCAAAGGCAGGCAAACGGGACGAGCTTAGTTAGGCAACTTGGTCAGCATAGACAGGTTGGGCTGAAGGGCCTGTTTCTTTGCTGTATAACCCTCTGACCATGGCAAGTGCTTAACAAAATTTGATATCTATCTAACTATGGATACACCTATCTATGCATCTGCCTACCTATATATCTAACAATGCATCTATCTACTTATATCTCTAACAATGCATCTATCTGTCTGTCTACTTGTCTATCTATTTATTCATTTATTCATTCATTTACTTCAGCTGTGTTCCAACCTCTCAGGCCAGACATTGCAGCTTTAATTGCCGGGGTCCCAGAAGTTCCGGAACTCTGTTCCTGCGGTGGGAACAGGCGTTCGGGCTCCCGATTCCTGGCGGAAGGGTTTCGGTGCTGTGCCGGGATTTCCGGTCCGTCCGTGTGACAGGTCCGCCGGTGATGGGGGCCGAGGAGTTGGTGGTGGCCGCCGTGCGGGCGTTGAACGGGCTGCTGCGGCAGCGCCGGCTCCACAGGGCCCTGGCGGCCGTCAAGGGATTCCGCAACGGGGTGGTGTGAGTTTATTGTGCGGGTTACCCGCCCTGTGGGGGGGTGGGGGTGGTTATTACCTGGGTTACCAGCAGCCTACTAGTTAACAGTGGGGAAGGGGTTAATTACCTGGATTAATTATTATCTGGGTTACCAGCTGCCTGGTGGTTAATAGTGGGGAAGGGTTTAATTACCTGGATTAATTATTATCTGGGTTACCAGCTGCCTGGTGGTTAACAGTGGGGAAGGGTTTAATTACCTGGATTAATTATTATCTGGGTTACCAGCTGCCTGGCGGTTAATAGTGGGGAAGGGGTTAATTACCTGGATTAATTATTATCTGGGTTACCAGCGGCCTGGTGGTTAATAGTGGGGAAGGGGTTAATTACCTGGATTAATTATTATCTGGGTTACCAGCAGCCTGCTGGTTAATAGTGGGGAAGGGTTTAATTACCTGGATTAATTATTATCTGGGTTACCAGCAACCTGGTGGTTAATAGTGGGGAAGGGGTTAATTACCTGGATTAATTATTATCTGGGTTACCAGCTGCCTGGTGGTTAATAGTGGGGAGGGGGTTAATTATCTGGGTTACCAGCAGCCTGCTGGTTAACAGTGGGGAAGGGGGTTAATTTCCTGGATTAATTATTATCTGGGTTACCAGCTGCCTGGTGGTTAATAGTGGGGAAGGGGTTAATTTCCTGGATTAATTATTATCTGGGTTACCAGCTGCCTGGTGGTTAACAGTGGGGAAGGGGTTAATTACCTGGATTAATTATTATCTGGGTTACCAGCTGCCTGGTGGTTAATAGTGGGGAAGGGGTTAATTTCCAGGATTAATTATTATCTGGGTTACCAGTAGCCTGGTGGTTAACAGTGGGGAAGGGGTTAATTAACTGGATTAATTATTATCTGGGTTACCAGCAGCCTGCTGGTTAAATGGGGAAGGGGTTAATTACCTGAATTAATTAAGAAGAAATGCATCTTTTGCGTAAGAGTGTTCTAGGGGCAGCCCGCAAGTGTTGCCACGTTTCCAGCGCCAATGTAGCATGCCCAGAACTCCTAACCTGTACGTTTTTGGAATGTGGGAGGAAACTGGAGCACCCGGAGGAAACCCACGCAGTCAATTATATGGGTTACCAGCTGCCTGGTGGTTAACAGTGGGGAAGGGGTTAATTACCTGGATTAATTGTTATCTGGGTTACCAGCAACCTGCTGGTGGTTAACAGTGGGGAAGGGGTTAATTACCTGGATTAATTATTTTCGGAGTTACCAGCAGTCTGGTGGTCAACAGTGGTGAAGGCATTAATTATCTGGATTATTAGGGTTAATCCCATATTAATGGAAGAAGGTTAAAAATCAAAACAAAATCTGCAGATAATCTAGAATTTAAAAAAGAGAAAATGTTGGGAACACTCAGCAGGTCAGGCAGCATCTGTGGGAAGAGAACAGACTTAATGTTGCAGGTCGAATACCCTCTGTCAGAACTGGGAAGGAGAGAAAAGGAGCTTGTTAAGCATCGGGGAGTTCAAATTCAAGTTTATTGTCATGAGGGTATGTACCCAGGGTATAAATGCCATGAAAATAATTTTTTTTGCAGTAGCAGCAGCACAGTACATTACAAGCATCAACATCAATTACATAAACTTAAATTAGTATAAATTATACATAATTTATGTGACACAATAAAGCAAAATTAACATAATGACATTAGTGCAAATTGAGGCAAATATAATCTGAGGTAGAATTAAGGTTTTTCAGGTTGGTTCAAGAACCTGATGGCAGTGGGGAAGAAGCTGTTGTTGAACCTTGAGGGGTGGGTCTTTGGGCTCCTGTACCTCCTGCTGATGGCAGCAATGAGAAGAGGATGAGGTAGATCGGTGTATATAATATGGTAAAATTGGGCTGACCATGGAGATAAACTGTAAACAACATTATCTGGTAAATGAATGAAAGGAAGCAGTTAGTGTGAGAACAGATAAAGGCATATGGGAGTTGTGAAATGCAGAGCAGGAAGACCTGTTTGGCAGGTCAGACTGAGCATGTCCTCCACTCCTGGGGGAAAGATAGAAAAACAAAACAAGTTAAGGTAATATCACAATAAACAATTTGCTGGAGGAACTCAGTGGGGGTCAAGGAGCATCTGTGGAGGGGAAAGGAATTGTTGACATTTCGGGATGAACCCCTGCATCAGGACCCTGAATTTGGTTTGTTGCTCCAGATTCCAGCATCTGCAGTCTCTTGTGTCTCCAAGTTAATATCACAGATGGATGCCTGATGCAGGGAAATCAAGTCACCTGAAGTTGTAGAATTAAATATTGAGTACAGAAGGCTGCAACATGTCCGGATGGAAGATGAGGTGCTGTTCCTCAAGCTTGCATTAGGTCTCATTGTAACAGTACAAGAGACCACAGACTGATAGATCAGAGTGGGGTGGAGAATTAAAGTGACAGGGAGCAGCAAACTCAGGGTCACTTCAGAGTGAACGCAGAGGCTCTGCAAAGTTATTCCTGGTCTGCGTTTGGCTCCTCTAATGTAGAGGAGACCACATTGTGAACCCCCAGTGCAGTTCACTGGATTGGAAGAATTGCTGCTTCACCTGAAAACACAGTTTGGGTCCCTGGTTGGTAGGAAGGGAAAAGGTGAAAAGACAAGTGCCTGTGGTTTGAAGAAAAAGGGGCATTTAGACTGGCACATGAACAGCAGGGATCTAGATCGTGGTACTGTTGATCCTTCGCTTAAATTTGAAGATATTTGGAGTCCATTTATTCAATACTTTCATATGATATAGATCCCTTTTCAATAACTTTTCAATTTAGAGGAACGGAGTTGATGACATAATATTACTGTTTCTATTGAGAAATTTCAGTCCAGTTTTTTTATTGTTTTTTTTGAAATTTTCTTTTTAGTTTGGTTTGTTAAATTATTTACAATTTTTTATTGATTTGGGGATTCTTTTCTTTTATATACACAATAAATCTTTTCCTTTCTTTTGTATTATATTCATCTACTAAGAGATTGAGATCTAAAGATTTTTTATATTTTATTCTTTATGATTATCTATGCCATGATTGTTCTCTTGATCTCTTTGTATTACATGTACAATCATCGATGTTGTATATAAATCTGTATTAATTTGGAAACTAATAAAAAGATTGAGAAAGAAAGAAGATTGCGTGTAGGCAGATGGGATTAGTTTAAATTGGTATCGTGATTGGCACAGACATCGTGGGCCAAAGGGCCTGTTCCTCTACTGTTTTATGATGTATGTTTATGATCTAAAAGTGCCCGAAGAAGGGAGTGGTTGTCGAAATGAAAGAATGGATCAAGAAGTTGTGAAGGGAATGATCCCCCTGTAAAATGCTGAAATGGGAGGAGAGGGGAAGATGTGTCTGGTGGTAGAATCTCGTTTAAAGATGCAGAAATTGCAGAGAATGATTTGTTGAATGCAGAAACTGGTGGAGTGGAAGGTGAGGACCAGGGGAACTCTATCCTTGCTGTGCCCCAGAGGAGAGGGAGTGAGAGCAGAGGTGTTGGAAATGGACGAGATGCAGTCAACCATGGCAGAGGGGAAGATGCAATACAGGAAGAAGGAAGATATTTCAGAGGCACTTGTACAGAAAGGTCACCTTTGGAGGAAATGTGATGGAGACTGAGGAACTGGGAGGGTGGAAGAGGGAGGAAGATGTTGATTACTACAATTAATTCCATCCTCTCACCCTGAGTGCTGGGGAAGTGGTTTGTTAATGCTCCTCAGTGCTGGGAAGTGAGTTTAACATAGCAACAAGCACTAGAAAGTCCTAGCGGCTGTGGGATCTCCTGAGATCTTTGAAGATGTCTTTCTAATTGTAAACCATTCTTCATTATGAGAGATTTATAATCCTAGATTAGAAGGTATGTAATTTCAATTGTGCTGGTCACTCAGTTTGGGGAGAGAATTCATATCATCACTGTACCATTTAAGTGTTTGGAGTGCAACAATTTTACTTTTGCCCTTCCGGTTATTAAAATCTGACACACGGTGTGGAATTAATTTTGGATTTGAATTTTTTCTGTTAGTTATTTAAACCTCACTAATGGGCCCAGTAGATTTTATTTATTATCCATTCCTGTCCCCCTCTTTCATCATCCTGGCCCTCCCTTTAATTTTGCTCATTGTGGTGTCTTTCTAACTGGGAAAAGGAGGCAGCTGGAGATTGTGCTGCACAGATCCCAAGATACAGTTGTTAAGAACAAGATTTATTTTGAAGTCAACTTGACCTTGTATGTGTGTGCATGTGTTTCTATGTATGCATATTACTTGTTAATAAAAAAAAAATGACAAATCTAAATGGCTCTTGCAAATCTGCTTTGCATGTGAGACCACACTTTCCCTTTGGGATCAACTTTCATCCATTTCTTTTACTGTACAGGCAGTATTTTAGGTGAGGAGTTCCCCACTTTGTCTTGTCCATTCCTTTCCTGTAGTCACTGAATACATGGGCTGTGGGAAAAGCCCCCAAAAGAACAGGTTTCAATCTAAGACCTTGCTGGGTCTCTCTGATCTTTCATTTAACGTGAGAAGCTGTACTCTGTTAACCCAGTCTCTTAATCCAACCAATATTCTCAAGACTGCTAAAGGGAAATTGAGATTTCTGCTGTAGGTCGGTGTATTCTGTTGTTTGGGACTTGCGGTAACAGATGCATTTTGGGTTGCATGGATTTTGGGATGCTAGACTCATTTTGTCTTGCATCTTTAATTTGTGGAACAGGTGGTCACATAATGTATGGGCTGTCTGGATGCTGGTGAGTGCTGTCCAGTCATCAAGGGGAGGTTGAAGCCAGGGACCTCTACTGTGGGCTCAGAAATGTTTTTCTTCCCTGTTCTGCTGCATCAAGAGGGATTACAATTTTGGAAATAATCAACAATTAAATGTACTTGAAGTTAAGGGACCTGAGAGTGCATTGTCCTGGAGATGGAGTCTATCCAGGAGGATTTTCCTGAGGGAATTAGAATTAGAATGAAACTTTTACAACAAGTAGGTTCTATAAATGTTATGGGCTGCAAACGTTGCTGGGAATGTGCACTGAAGACCTCCGTGGCTTTCTGATTCTGTAGGATTTGTGTACGATATTGATTTATGTACATTTTCTTCTTTCAAGGTATGGAGCCAAAATTCGAGCCCCACATGCTCTTGTAATGACCTTCCTGTTTAAGAAAGGAAGGTAAGGACTTGATGTGTGCTAAGTTTATATGCTGATGTTGCAACTGCCATGTCCATCTCTAAGCATAGAGCACTGTTTCTAAGTAAAAATTTCCAGTGTTTTTTATACCAGTGGTTCTTTCAAATAGGTTTAATTTATTTAACTTGGGTGCATGTAACTCCTCCAGAGCCTGTATTTGATCTTAGTCATAAAAGCTGAATCTTCCTGTTCAGATATTCTTGTGATCTAATCCCATAAAAATGTGGAATATGTCCAGTGGACTAGTACTGTGCAGGCATTGTGTGTGATCTATACATGTTCTGTTTGGGCACCAAATGCACCTTGCACACTGGTACCACAGATGCTATAACACTAGTGACCTTTCTCTCCATTTTTGTAACTGTGTGTAAATTGGTTAATTATTGGCACATGTACCAAGATACAGTGGAAAACTTTGCTTTACATGCCATCCATACAGATCATTCCATCACATCAGTGCATTGAGATAGTACAAGGAAAAACAACAGAATGCAGAATAAAGTGTTACAGTTACAGAGAAAGTGCAGGCAGACAATAAGGTGCAAAGCCATAACAAGGTAGATTGTGAGGTCAGGAGTCCACCTTATCACATTATGGGATCATTCAATAGTCTTAAAATAGCGGGATAGAAGCTGTCCTTGAGCCTGGTGGTATGTGCTTTCAGGCTTTAGTATCTTCTGCCCGATGGGAGGAATTGGCTTATTATTGTCACTTGTACCAAGGTACAGTGAAAAATGTGCCTTGCATATCATTCATACAGATCAATTCATTACACAGTGCATTGAGGTAGTACAAGGTAAAACGATAACAGAATGCAGAATAAAGTGTAACAGCTACAGAGAACATGCAGTACCGGTAGACAATAAGGTGCAAGGTCATAACGAGGTAGTGTGTGTGAGTGTGAGCAGGCTGGATGGGGGATGTTTGCTGGCCTATTTTGACTTGAAGGACATCTGAGCTACTTGCCATCAACTGAAGGAAGTCCGCAACAAGTGATTGTGCAGCAGCCAAATGAACCATTGAGGTAGACATTAAGTTTGCCTTATCCTCTGGTAGGAGAAGAACGGTAGTAGGGAAAGCAAAGGAAGAATTTTAGCTGTTGTCCTGAAGCTTCTTATTGTGCATTCAGTCTACTAGACAAACTGAAGGCCATCGCGCTCGCCACCTACACTCATTCCCGAAACCTGGCCCTCTTTGTCTTCACGTACAAGAGTCTGTTGGCAGCTCAGCACTGGTGGCAGGGTGAGAAGGCACAATTCCACTCATTCTTGGCTGCTTGTGTTGGAGGCTGGTTGGTGTTTGGAGAGAATAACCACATCAACAGTCAGGTAAACAAAAGTAAACTTCTTTTTTGGTGTCCGTGGGAGCAGAATGAGGGGCTGCAGTTGAAACTTTTGGCAACTGTGCTGTGGGACTGCCTTGTTTTACATCTGCACTATCTTGCTTTACCTGGAGGTGGTGCTTTGAGCTGTTACACAGCTGAGGCAACTCTTCAAGTTGACCATTGACATCTGGAGTGTTTTTACCTTCACAGGATGAATCTATACAATGTACTGTCTATAAATGTATAATTAATAATTATGTCCTAGCCAGTGTTTAAATCCTCATTTAACACAATAAACAGATAATTTAAACAACAAAATTATCTCATTGCTGTTTGGTAGAGTTTACAATGTGCAATTGTCTGTAGTGTAGGTAAAGTGTTTGCTGCCACAAATGTTAGTGAAATAAACAACAAGATCATCCATTTTCAGTGTTAATCAGGGGATAACTGGTGGCCGGAACACCATGGATGACAATTCTCTTCAAATAATAACACTGGACCTTTTTGAATCTACCAGAGAAAGCAAACAGGCATTGCTTTAACATCTCACCCTAAATAGATCTGAATAATGTTTAATGCCTTGACTAGTGTTGGTGTTGTGTTGATGAAGCTTGCTTTCCTTGTTTTGAACTGGAAGTTTTAATATATTTGTCATGTAGTTTTAGATTTTTTTACTCTGCTTGGACAACTTTCACAGTTACTCAAACCATAGCCCTTGGATTAAAGCTCCTGAAAACCTGTGTAGATGCCTAGATGCTTTTGTTTTTAGACTACCCCAGCACAAGTTCCCATGTCTTCTTTCCTGACCGACGATCAGCACTGTGGGTTCCGAGAACAGGATTTCAGTGGTGCCTCACAACTGATTCTATTCTCATTGGGTGTCCATTTTAGAGATTGTGATTGAGATCCTTCCTGGATCCATTCCCAAACAAGGATTATCACCTCAAGTGGATGAGGGAAAATCAGAGGAAGTGAGTTGATAACAAGAACAGGTGTAGAAATGTGGGGATGGACTTGCGTTGATTAAATCTTGTGGCCTTGTCTAGGGTGAGCCCAAGAGATCGCATAGCACTATTTGGATGTAGAGCCAGTGGAGCTGACCCCAGTATCCTGATCAACTTAACAAAAATAGATTCTCTGATCATTATTGTTTTGCTGTATGTGGGAGCTTGCAGAAGACAATTTTGCTGCTGTGTTTCCTACATTAAAACAGTGACAGTAGTTTAAAATTCTGGTATCCAATTGTTTGGAAACTCTGATGGTCCAGCATCTAGCTCACTGGAATGTGAACCAGGGGTCCAGAGTGCAAGCAGGGTGTGCAGCCAGAACCCTGGGTGTTTGGGGTGATCTGAAGCCACAAAATGTGCGAAAGAAATGATATCGGTGCTTAAAAGTTTTATTAACAACTTCTATTAATGGCCTTTCTGGGACCATTCTCATTGGCCCTTTAGCTATTTTGTCAACAGGCCTTTGGATCTATTGAGTGATGTTTGGAGATGTGTTCATGAGTGATTGATGTTATTTCAGGAGAATCTATATTCTGCTCAATCGAAAGTCACTTCATTGGTTGCCAAAATAGTGTCAAATTTTCCTCACCCCTTCCCCAGGTCTGTCAATGGATATCTTTAATTTAACAAGCACTTGACACCTTTCTCCAATCTATTTCTTAACAGATAAATATGTACCTGCTGTCTCGCGTTCTCTTTGGACTTTCACGACTGGCTGTCGAGAAGGGTTACTTCCCAGAGACAAAGCGGGACCCGTTCCCGCTGTTTGCTACATTCGTGTGGGGTCTCGTCCTCTGGCTGTTTGAGTACCACCCACACACTCTGCAACCATCACTCCAGTCATCCATGACCTACCTCTATGAAGACAGTGATGTTTGGCACGATTTATCGGACTTTCTGGTTTACAACAAAAAGAGGACTGGTAAATGAGATGAAAATCAAAGCAACTTCTTTCTAGCTGGACAATACTTTCAGATTTACATTAATATTTTTCCCCTGCCGGAAGACCTCAGATACTAGATTTTATTTACCAATGGGCACAAGAGTCTATCACAACAGGGCACAAGGTATCACTGACACTGGAAGCATTAAGCACGTATTTATAAGTAGGTTACTTTCCAAAGGAGAAAGACTAAGCACAGTAGACAATGTGCTTCCCTCACTCTATATTCTACTGGAGTCTTCAGAAATACTCTGACTAGTCTCACAATTCCTGCTGCTGTAGTGGCTTAGATTGATGCCTTGTTAATGCTGCTTGGAGTTGACTATGATTGTAGCACTGGATGAAAGTTTTTATTTTATCTCTTGCATAAACTCAAAATTACTTGACCTACCCAATGACCCAGCAGTAGTTGGTGAGTTGGTGGGTGATGTGGGTGCAGGGGATTGTTGAATAAGTGGTGGTGTCTAATGGCTCTGTTAGACTCTAGTTGCTAGAACTCCAGAGTTGCTCTGCTTAATCTAACTGAATTTCTGAACCTTTTATAATGGGTATTATAGTTCCTGTTTCTTACCCACCCCCATCCCCTCTTGTCTACCTCAGCACTCCTCTCTCTCCCTTGTTCTTTGTTTAGAATTCACCACTCCTGTGCAGGTCATCTGTGCAATCCTACTGGTGACTTTTGTGTAACTGAAATTTCTTCCGTCATTATTAATCCAACCTGTGCTTTCTTTGATTAGTTGAAAAGAACTGCAATAGCCATGTTGAAACATAGATGTAAAAGGTATACCACTAGTCAGTGACACAGTGGATCTAATCAGTGTTCAGCCTATGTCGTTGGGCATATTCTAGGTTTTATGCACCTTTGGATGTACTTTCAACCAGTTTTTGTAGCTTCCCTAGCCCTATCCAAATACATGACCACAATTTATTTGGTGTTTCTTTGCTTCTGAGACTGCCTCCAGTCACCAAGATCGGAACAGTTCTCCAGTAGTAATCTTGTACATCCCCAGTGAACTATATACCCCACCATTAATGTGCAAGCTTTCAGCTGCCTTGGCCCCAAGCCTCAGATTCTGCCAAGCCCATTCCCTTGGCTGTGGTTTCGCTAGATAGTAGGTAGGGGCAGTGGGAATCTCGTTCATCCATTCATGGGCATCACTAATTAGATGACGAGGCATTCGGCTACTTAAAAACACATCATCCATAGGGATGATTTAGTGCATCTTTCGCAGTTTATAGTGTTGCGTCTACCAGGTTGTAATCCGGAACGAGACTGGGTCCCACTCCCTATTATAAGGGAACTGAAATGCCAGATGGAATGGTGGTTACGTAGACCTAGTTCACAAGACAAAGGAGCAGAAGTAGGCCATTTGGCCCATCGAGTCTGCTCCATCAGCTAAGCTAATACTATTCCTATCTAGCTCCAATTTCTGGCCTTATCCCCGTATCCCTTAATACCTTGACTAATTAGATACCTATTAATCTCCTCCAATGCCCCCAGTGACTGGGCCTCCACAGCTGTACGTGGCAAAGAATTCCATAATTTCACTACCCTCTGGCTAAAGAAATTTCTCCTCATTTCTGTTTTAAACTGGTACCCTCTAATTCTAAGATTGTGCCCTCTAGTCCTGGACTCACCCACCAGGGGAAACAGCTTAACCACATCTACTCTGCCCAGTCCTTTAAACATCCTAAATGTTTGTATGAGGTCCCCTCTCATTCTTCTGTACTCCAGTGAATACAGTCCAAGAGCCGACAAACGCTCATCATAAGTAAGCCCTTTTATTCCAGGAATCATCCTTGTAAATCTCCTCTGAACCCTCTCCAACATCGGTACATCCTTCCTAAGATATGGGGCCCAAAACTGCGCACAGTATTCCAAATGAGGCCTCATCAGTTCCCCATAGAGCCTCATCAACACTTCCTTACTTTTATACTTTATACCTCAAGATGAATGCTAACATAGCATTTGCTTTCTTTACCGCCAATCTGACCTGGTGGTTAACCTTTAGAGTATCCTGCACGAGTACCCCCAAGTCCCTTTGTACTTCTGTATTTTGAATTTTCTCCCCATCTAGATAATAATCTTCCCGTTTATTTCTTTTTCCAAAGTGTACAATGGCACATTTCTCAATATTGAATCTCATCTGCCATTTCTTTGCCCATTCTCCTAAGCTATCTAAGTCTCTCCGCAACCTTCCTATTTCTTCAGTACTCCCTACTCCTCCACCTATCTTGGTGTCGTCTGCAAACTTAGCCACAAAACCATTTACTCCATCATCCAAATCATTAATGTACAAAGTAAAAAGAAGTGGCCCCAACACTGACCCCTGCGGAACACCACTAGTAACCGGTAGCCAACCAGAACAGGATCCCTTTATTCCCACCCTTTGCTTTCTGCCTACCAGCCAATGCTCCACCTATTCCAATATCCTACCTGAAATCCCATGAGCTCTCATCCTATTAATCGGCCTCTTGTGTGGCACGTTGTCGAAGGCCTTTTGAAAGTTGAAATACACAACATCCACAGCCTCTCCCTTATCCACTCTACCTGAGATTTCCTCAAAAAAAAACTCCAATAAGTTGGTCAGGCAGGATCTTCCCTTCACGAAACCATGCTGGTTTGGGCCTATCTTGCCTTGCACCTCTAGGTATTCCATAACCCCATCCTTGAGGATTGATTCCAATAAATTAACCACCACTGATGTCAGACTAATAGGTCTGTAATTTCCTTTATGCTGCGTCCCACCCTTCTTATACAATGGAACTACATTTGTGACCTTTCAGTCCTCTGGAACCATGCCAGAGTCTATTGATTCCTGGAAAATTATCACCAATGCCTCCGCAATCTCTGAAGCCACCTCCTTCAGAACTCAGGGGACCTCATCTGGTCCAGGAGACTTATCTGCCTTTAGTCCATTTAGCTTCCTGAGCACCTTCTCTCTAGTAATCTTAACTGAATTCAGTTCTATCCCCTGAGACCCCTGTATCCGGTGTATTGCTGATGTCCTCCACAGTGAAGACTGATGCAAAATACTCATTTAGTTCCTCTGCCATCTCTTTGTTATCCATTATAATCTCTCCTGCACCATTTTCAATTGGTCCTATATCAACCTGTGTCTCTTTGACTCTTCATACTTTTAAAAAAACTCTTGGTATCTTTTTGAATGTTATCTGCCAACTTCCTTTCATAATTCATCTTTTCTTTCCTTTTGTAAGTTTTTGTTTCCCAGTCTTCTGTTTTCCCACTAATTCTTGCTTCCTTGTATGCCCTCCCTTTTGCTTTTGCTTTTTAGCCTTCAGCTCTCTCGTTATCCACATTTGTGCCATTTTTCCATTCATAACCTTTTTTTCTTGGAATATATCTATCCTGCATTTTCCTTGTTTCTTGTAGAAATTCCATCCACTTCTGCTCTGCTATCCCTCCAACTAGCTTACTTTTCCAATCAGTTTGGGCCAGTTCCTCTCTCATGCCACTAATTTCCTCTGTTCCACTGAAATATTGACACATCTGATATCAGCTTCTCCTTTTCAAATTTGAAACTGAACTCAATCATATTATGATCGCTAGTTCCTAATGGTTCCTCTACCTTTTAGTTCCCTAGTCACCTCCTGTTCATTACACAGCACCCAATCCAAAACAGCCGATCCCCTGGTGGGCTCATCAACAAGTTGCTCCAAAAAGACAACCTGTAGACTTTCCACAAACTCACTCTCCTGAGATCCACTGCCTTTCTGGTTTTCCCAATCCACCTTCATGTTAAAATCCCCCATAATTATCTTGATGTTGTCTCTCTGACACGCTTTTTCTATTTCTAGCTGTAATGTATAGTCCACATCCTGGCTGCTGTTAGGGGGCCTATATGTCACTGCTATTATTGTCCTTTTACCCTTGCCATTTCTTAGTTCCACCCATAATGATTCCACTTCTTCTGACCCTATGTCCCTTGTCTCTTGACTTTATATCATCGCTAACCATCAGGGCCACACCACCCCCTCTGCCTACCTGCCTATCTTTCCTATACACTGTGTACCCCTGGACACTTAGTTCCCACTCACAGCCTTCCTTAAGCCATGACTCAGGATTGCCACAAAGTCATACTTTTTAATCTGTAGCTGTGCCACTAGGTCATCCACCTTCTTTCTAATGCTACGTGCATTTAACTATAGTATATAGTTAATGGCCTTTGGCAGGGGGCATGGAGCACACAGTCTATAAACTCTCTCCCACACAAAGTCAGTAGTCCATAAATACCTGAAGTATATCTATAGTCAATCTGATAGTTAAACTGCAGATATTTTCGGCAAATGTTCTAAATTTGTTAATGCCCATGAATTTCATAAGGGCGTCATTCTCTTTGGCCCACAGACTGCGAGCTCTGATAACAAAGCCAAAGAACTCGACGATCGGCACATTAGTTAATTCCTTGATTTGTCCAATAAGATGATATTTATTACGTTTCTCAGTCCAGGCGTTCAAGATGGAATTTTTGTTGTCTTCAAATCTAATAGTGACGGCCACTACAGCTGCCTTATTTCCTTTAACGAATATCACATCCAGCTTCCATACTGCGCCCTCAAAATCCCTTAAGTGTGGTTCTATATAGGGATCCCAATGATGTTGTATCGCCTTAGACTTTAATCTCTCGACAATCTTATTGTCTCTTGATACGCATTCGTTTGACCGCTAGACATCTCCCTGAGATGTGTGCGAGAGTTTCATTCACAAAACCACACTTCCGACAGATTCTCACAGCGTCAGGGATGCCCCGACTTTGTGTACGTCTCATGGGGTACTGTCCACACCTTAGTAAAATGGCCTTAACCACCTGGTACCCATTCCAGGTTTGATATCTCTTAAACCATATATTAGAAGTCACATCATTCTTAAACTCTTTCACTCCTACCCCTTGGTAGCATCTGTCGAACTTGACCGACCTCCAATCGATGTTAAATTTCAGTGGTCTAGATCCATTCTCTATTTCTTGTCCGAAATCAGCCTCCAATTGCTCGTATAAGCTGTTGGAAGGTCTTTCCAATGCTCTCATTTGCCTTGACATATCTTGAGCAGAAATGATGTCTTGTACCACTGCCAGAGCCTTCAGTTTTCCGATCGTGGCCTTGTCTTCTCCGGCCATCTCGAATGAATGTTTGATGGTAATATCCTCAGATCTTTCAAGGGACTGTCGTTTCCTAATTATCGCGATTGGTACCTGAATTTCACATTTGGGAAAACACAGCACCACCCCCCCCCCCCCCCCCCCCCCCCCATCTCTTATTCTGGACTATAAAATTCTGTCTGTTGTATCGTGGGGGAGGTGTAATATTTCCTTGACAGTCTTTATTGTTCGATTGAGCTCTCTTGGCATATTTTGAGAGGTTTCTGTTACAATCAGGTGGAAATAGACCCTGGGAATTATATAGGTCCTGAGCAGTTCAATCTTTTGCATAGGCTTGAGTTTAGCTCTTTAACTTGACAAACCATGTATCGAGTTTAGAGTTTGGATCTTCCTTCAAGATCCCACACCATGGGTCCACCTTCGCTCCTAGATATTTTTCGATTTTCCCCGGGTGGTATGTATGTTATTGTCTTGCGTCCAAACCGCCACTGCTCTCTGGAGTTGTATACGAAAGTCTGCTTCATGCTGATGCAGTGAAAACCTTTGGTCTTTTTAACATTGACTTCCAGACCGGTGCCTTTACAAAAGTTGCTCAAAATATCGATGTTTCTAACCATGCCTTCGTAGGAGTCGCTTAAGATTGCTACGTCGTCTGCAAACGCAAGTGCCGTGCATCTGGATCTTCCGCTTGATGTTATAATTTTGACTCCTTTGCCCTGATGTTCTAGTGTACTAATAAGGGGGTCCATGACAATGTTGAACAGAATTGGTGAGAGGGGATCACCCTACTTCACTCCCCTCCTAATCTCAATTCTGGTAGTTCTCGCACCGACTTCTACAACGGTAGATGGGTTGTTACACAGATCTATTACAAGGTCAACAAAGACCTTGGGTGCGCCCACCCTCTAAGGATTTCATTATCAGTTTGTGTCCTACTGAGTCGAATGCCTTCGCAAGGTCCACAAACAAAACAGTTCTTTACTGCCACGTTTTGATCCCCTTATGATATTTTTAAGAATTGTAATGTTCTCATTACAACCAGGCATATTTAATAGGAATGCCTTCTGATGATGACTTATCTTAACCGACTCGCTGAGTCGTCTAGCTAATATCTTTGTAAACAATCGCAGAACCATTGGGCCTATTGTGATGGGTCTCCACTTGTCCAAGTTCTTAAGTTGATCTTTGTCATCCGTTTTAGGGATTAACACTGTTCTACTTTTTCTGAGACACTCGGGTATAGTACCCGATCTGAGCCATAGCGTGAAGAGTCTTGGCAGTAGATCTTCTTCCCTGGCTAACAATCCTTTGAGATCTTTCTTTTTTTATTCTGTCCGGACCTGCGGCATTGCCTTCCTTTATATTGCTCAGAGCCTCGCTGACCTCTGTCCCTTCGATCTTCTTGAGGAGATTTTCTTTATCAAAGTCGGCGTTACGATCTTCTAGTTTTCTAAGGTCCGCTTTATTGTTGACAGCTTCTCCTGGAAGCACTTGTAGACCTCAATTTTCAGGGGGCACTCGCTCTTTGCTGGTGCCCCCATCAATTGGTGCACGAGACGCTTCCGATCTTTTTCATAAAGAGTCTGGGCTGCTCCATATTCAGCTTTTTGCCAAGCTGTTGTTCTTCTATTTCCAGAGTTTATTGCTTCCTTGTTGTTCCTCCCACTATCAATCTCCCGATGTCTTCGATTCTTTTTAAAATGTCCAACAAGGTCCTTCATGATGCTCTCCACAATACTGACCCGCATGACAAAATCGATTTTATTCTTTCTATTCCTGAGCAGATGTTCTGCCTGGTTAAGGTTGTCCTCCATATCTTGGGACAAATGCCTGGTGTTATTTGCACTGATTTTTTTTTTTCTTTTGCCCTAATCGGGGAGTCTGTACCTTGATCTACCTCTAGGTCTGTGTTAATGGCATCAGCTGTCAATGGACTTATTTCACTATTTAGCCCACGAGTACCTTCCTGATCCCTTGGTAATATTCGTCACTTGTCTGAAATTTGTTTATTGGTCTTAGATGTCAGGACTTCCGCGATTTTAACATTAATATAACATTCCCCTTTAAACCTCCTGTCCAACTCTAAGAGGAGTTTAACCTCCTCCTCTGTCCACATTTCTTTCCTACCTGATTTCTTCTTTGCCAGCAGTGTCTTGGCTCTTTTGGCATTTCTTACTGCCACATGCCGATGACGCTCATGCTGTCGGAGACCGCTCTTTGTCTGGAATGCCTCCTTGCAGATGGAGCGTGCAAAGGGCATCTCGGTCTCCTGGTTCTGTACACCTTTACATTTACCTGCATGACAGGCTATCGAGTGAAGTTCCCCAATCCTACTGCATAATCTACATGTTGCTTGCGCAGATTGGATTTGATGGAATTTTTTAAGGTGTTTGCAAAGTGCTCCCATAGTGTCGTAAATCTCCCTACATCCTTCCACGGGGCACCTCTTGGTAATAAAGTGGATGTTGCAGCAAAACTAGCATTACCTCTACTTCCGGGTGGATCTTTATTCTTCTTCCATTGTTGTTGCCCCCAATGGATCAGTCACAATATCACCCTCTGTATATTTTGAATTATAATAGGTAGCTGTTCTTACCTTGATGGTAGTATCTTTATTTCCATCTCCCATGTCCTTCATCTTCCTCTTCAGGATGTTTCTTGTGCTCTCGATTCTGCAGGTAGCTGTCCCAACCTGGAATACTGGGAACACTAACGATAAACATTAGTCTCTGATCCTCCTCTCCAGTCAGTGTGGAGGAGGATGCCATCATCAGTGCAGGCTGGGCACCAGCACATGTGCAACAACTGCATTTATCGCTGACCACTGTTGCAAGTGTGCCAACAGGGCAGTTCTTTGCCCAGTTATCTGCCCAACCAGGAAACCAAATTTTATCCATTGCTAAACGGAAGGGTGTGGCCAACACCGCCTTTGCCAGGGTTCTAAGAAGTCGCTTTGGCCACCAGTCGGGTGTTACCAGTGGGGAGGTGCAATTCACTGTGATACAGACACTCAGAAGAACATCATGGCTACACTGTAACCTGATTCAAACGGTCCTGGTGGTGGGAAACCCAGGGTTTCATACCAAGAGTCATAGTTACTCTCACCTTTGTCTCTCTAAGAAGCTTCTTAAAACCTACCTCTCTGTCAAATTATAATTGCTAACCTCTGAAGCACTGGATGTTTTACAATGTTAAAGGAGTTGGATGAATCTTGGCCTTCCCATGTAGCCCCTCAGCTTTGAACATTGAGTCCAGGTTCCCCCACCCCTCCAGGGCTGAGGCTTATCTCCCCGTCAGTGTCTATGACTAATCTTCAGGACAATATGCATCTACTGTAGCAACTGGAGGAGCATCTAAAATGGGAAGCCCTTTGGTAAAATGTGCCTAAGCAAATACACATAGTAATAAGTTATTCTGAGGGCAAAGTAGGCTCTCCACTGGCATATAATTCATCTCCCTGCCACCATCCTACACAGGTTTTGTTGCTGCTCCAAATCTCAGCAAAACCATTCTACCGACTGGAAGTAGCTGCTGGAATGGTTGAACTTGTTTCTATGCTGTTCTCTTCCCCAGCATACAACAAATGTTTCAATCCCTCCACAGTCTTATTTGAAGAGATTGCTAAACAGGTGGACAGGAGAACGTCATAGAGTCACACAGCACAGAAACAGGCCCTTCAGCCCAACTCGTCCATGCTGACCAAGATGCCCATCTAAGCTAGTCCCATTTGCCTGCGTTTGACCCACATCCCTCTAAACCTTTCTGATCCATGTACCTCTCCAAATGTCTTTTAAATGTTACTGTACCTGCCATTTCCTCTGGCAGCTCGTTGCATATACGCACCACATGTATGTCTGTGTGAAAATGTTGCCCCTCGGGTGCCTTTTAAATCTTTCCCCTTTCACCTTAATCCTATACCCTCTAGTTCTTGATTCCCTTTTCCTTTGGGGGGGGGGGGGGTGGTAAATACTGTGTGCATTCACCCTATCTATGCCCCTTTATGATTTTATACTCTGAGGTCACCCCTCATTCTCCAATGCTCCAAGGAATAAAGTCCTAACCTGCCCAACCTCTCCCTATAACTCAGGCTAACCTATAACAACCCCAGAAGCATTTCACAGAAGTCCCTTGGAGACTGTGGTTATAATTGAAACTCTGGGAACTGAGCAACTATTGAACTTGGCTGAGGGAAGGCAGGAGGCAGAGTAGGACCTGATGGGCAGAGGCTCCAAGTTGCTGAATGTGGCCATTGGTTTCCTGCAGAGATCTGCATTGGAGCTGCAGATATTCATTCTATTTATAAACAACTGGGATACTTGGCTTTTTATCCAGTCATCTAAATTTGCTGATGAGGCAAAGATGGGCGGCGTTGTAAGTAGTGTGGATGGAAGGAAAGAATGACAGGGCAAGGTTAATAGATTATAATGGGAATACCACCGCTTGTAGGTTCCCTCCCAAGTCCTGACTTGGAAATCATCTTCCCATTCCTTCAACATCACCAAGACACTGCCTGGATTAGAGGGCATGTGCTATGAGGATGTTTTCTCTGTGTAGTGTTTTGCTAGTGATAAGGCATTGGGCCCAGAAGGCCAAAATACTTATCAAAAGAAGGAAAACTGAGACAAAATCATGACTGGTAGAAGTAGGCAGTTCTGATTTTTACATCTGGAACTCCCTACTGAACAGCACTGTGGAAGGACTTTTGATAAAAGGACTGCAACAGTTCTAGGTAGCAGCTCATAACCACCTTCTCAAGTGTAATTATGGATGGGCAATAAATGCTGGCCTTGCCAATGATACTCACATCCTGAGACATGAACAAAGAAAATAATTAAATTGGCAAAATTAAAGTAAATGAATTATGGGCAAGTGTGAGGCTATCCAAGTTTGGACCTGTAAAGGACAGAACAAGGTCTGTAAAGTGAGAAGTAGTGGACGTCTAAAGTGATGTGAGGGCACTGTTAAAATGTCTACAAGTACAGGTGGTAATTGGAATAGCCACATCATTCATGTATAACATTCACTGAGTTTTGCTCTCTCCACAGACACTATCTGATCTGCTGAGTACTTTCAGATGACCCACAACTGTTCTGCATCACACAGTTCCAGCGTTGTTTATATTCCCTTCACTGCTCTCATTCATGTCCCTCTGCACTTCCTCCAGACAGATCAGCTGTGATTTACCAGCAGTCATCAGATTGCCTTCGAGCATGATAACAGCATTTATGTCACCCCCACCATATCACAGATATTCCTTTTAGTTTTCTCCACTCCTTGCTCTTTCTGCAACATAACTGTGCCGGAAAATTTAAAAAAAAACAAATTCAGATACTCTGCAGGTCAGACAGCATCTGTAGAGAGAGAAGCAGCTAAAGTTCTGATGAAGGGTCCCAGACTTGAAACCTGATACACTAACTCTTGTTTCTCTCTGCAGATGCAGCCTGACTTGCTGAGTATCTGTGGCATTTTTATTTCAGATTGTGAGCCTCTGCAGTTCTTTTCCAATTAATGAAATTCTGGGCTTGATATCAAGAGAACTAGAATACTGGGGTGTAGGATTTATTTTACAGCCATATAAAACATTGGCTGGATTATACTTGGAGTAATGTGAGTAGTTCTGGGCATTACACTTTAGGAAAGAGGGGAGCAATGCAGAATAACCAGAATAACATGGATTTAGTTCTGCAAACTAAAAATGCATTCTCTTGAATTTAGATGATTGTTGTGTTCATTTATTTCAATTTTAAATATTAAAACTGAGATAATGCAAGATATTCAATGTAAAAAGCATTTACAGGTCACCAAGGGTGGCTCTTATGTGGAGTGCATCATTTCAATTTTTTTTCCTCTGGATGGATATCTAATGTTAAGTTGCAGTTTGCTCATTGTAATATTTAATACTAGATTGTTGTTGCAATAAAAATGGTTTTCAATTTGTTTTATTAACATCAATATGGTTGGGATATTTGCAGAGGTGACAACTAGTATATGTTGAGCGTGCATTTTATAGGCTGTGCCTTTGAGTTGCTGGCCCTGTTTTCATGGGTTGGGGGAAAAAAAGAGCAGGAATGGACTTTCTTCCTATAAAGAGTAATGGCCCTTGTGCTTGTTTATCTCAGTCTTGGTGTCAGTCGATATTGGCTTTGGTCCATCCACCATCCGGGACTGCCCTGGAGTCTCCAGGAACTGAAGATTAACTTCCTCTGCACTACTCTAAGCATCATGCTGAAGAAATATCAAGACTTTGACCTGAAACGTCGACAATTCCTTTCCTCCCACAGTTCTTCCAGATTGTTTGTTGCTGAAGAAAAATCATGATGGATATTTCTTTGAACAGTTTTGTTTATTAATATTAAAACTATCGGAGAAGGGTAAATAATTGTTTGATAAGTCATCTAATTGGCTGTTTGCATTCCCATTGGCTGGGAAGCCCATGAAGATGGATGCATTAGAGAACAAGTGATGAGGGTATGGGGATGGATCTGTGAAGACATCTCACATGGTGCAAGGAATGCACCCAGCCAGCCAGAACAGTCAGTGCTGACTGTCACCGGTTCAGAAGAGGAATGTTGACCACACTTCCACTTTAGACCAGTTTTCAAACAATTGGGCTATGGCTGGGTGACGGGTGTGGTCAGGTTTAGACTTGGTTGTGACATACTATTAGCATGACCACACTAAATGCGATCTTACTGACAGAACAGTTTTGAGGGTGGTTCTGCCTACTACTGCTCTTACATTATAACTAATCTCAGATTTTTAAAAGAAAAGTGAAATATTTGGTTGTCATTGGAAAGTAGAAAGGTACAAATTGTCCTTGATCTCTTACAGATTTAGTCATAGAGCACTACAGCACAGAAACAGGTCCTTTTGGCCCATCTAGTCCATGCCACCTGATCTGCCTAGTCCCATCTACCTGCACCTGGACCATATCCCTCCAAAGCACTGCCATCCATGTACCTATCCAAACTTCTCTTAAATGTTACAATCGAACCTGCATCTACCACTTCTGCTGGCAGTTCGTTCTACACTCGCACCACCCTCTGAGTTAGGAAGTTTCACCTCCGGTTCCCCTTAAATAGTTCCCCTTTCACCCTAAACCTATGTCCTCTAGTTCTAGTCTCACCTAACCTTAGGGGAAAAAGCCTGCATGCATTCACTCTATCTATACCCCTCATAATTTTGTATACTTCCATAAGATCTCCCATCATTCTCCTGCGCTCCAGGGAATAAACTCTTAACCTATAACTCAGGTCTTTGAGTCCCAGCAACATTCTTGTAAATTTTCTCTGCACTCTTTCAAGCTTATTGATATCTTTCCTGTAGGTAGGTGACCAGAACTGCACACAATGCTCTAAAGTTGGCCTCACCAACGTCTTGTACATAAA
The DNA here is from genome assembly GCF_009764475.1 of Pristis pectinata. Lineage (NCBI taxonomy): Eukaryota > Metazoa > Chordata > Chondrichthyes > Rhinopristiformes > Pristidae > Pristis > Pristis pectinata. Next base: position 38,729,177 of record NC_067420.1, read on the forward strand.
TCCTAACTCCTGTACTCAATGCCCTGATTTATGAAGGCTGAAGTGCCAAAAGCTCTCTTTATGACCCTATCTACCTGTGATGCCACTTTCAAGGAAATATGAATCTGTATTCCCAGGTCCCTTTGATCTACCGCACACCTCAGAGCCCTACCATTCACTGTGTAGGTCTTACCCTGGTTTGTCCTCCTCCCAAAGTGCAACACTTTGAGAAGCTTTTTGTTTGTGTAACTTTAGGATTCAGGGCAGTGCCTATTTCAACAGCTGGTTGTACCTGAACAATAGGGTATAGTTACTGTAACACAAGCCATACCAAGTGAGTGGCTGCTTGAATGTTCTTCAGTCCAGCAATGTCATTTGCAAATATAACGAGTGATTGCTTATTATCCAGAGAGTATAGTGGTGACAGTAGAGTCTGTATTATTGGACTGGAGGCTTGGACTAACGATCCAGGAACCCAGCTTCAGGTTCCAAAATGTGTGCACAGATGACTGACAATCTTGTTTGTCTGAGGGATATGCTGGTCAGTGGCACAATGGTGGTTAAAACAAAACAGGCTGGGCAAGAAGCAAGGGGGTAAAAGGGGGAAAGAGGTATTTATAACAACAAAAAGTGATAATTGTTGAAAAAATAACTAAGGCCTTAATTAGTCTCTGAATTATTATTACCATTTATATTCTAGTTGCACTTTATAAATATTAAGCATTAATGTAAGAGAAACAAAGGACTGCAAATGCTAGAATCCAGATGAAAAAACAACAAGGTGCTGGAGGAACTCAGCAAGCCAGGCAGCATCTGTGGAGAAAAACAGATGGTCAATGTTTCGGTTCAGGACCATTCTTCAGCATTAATGTAATCCTTAAGTGAACATTTTTAATATCTGAAAATACCCAACTTCTGTTGCTTACTAATAATAAAAAAATTAAAATCATTTCCAAACTAAATCAAAAATTGAGGATAAAAATGCAAGCTCTAATCACACCTGAACTCCCCCAACCAATTGGTATGCAGTGTTTACAGGTACCACATACATTAAGTACTAATTAGAGTGCCTTTCATGTGCAGGCAGTGAGTGTTCTTGCAGTTCTTGTTCCCAAAAAGCAACTATTAGGGGAATATTCTTTCATAGGTCTATAAGAACATGAAAAATAGATGTAGGTCATTGACCCCTTGAGCCTACTGTGTCAGTTAATAACATCGTGCCTGATACGAACTTGGTCTCATCTCCACTTTCCTGCCTGTTCCCCACTAGACTCCCCTCTAACTCAGTGATGAACATGTTTAATGATTCTGCTTTTACAGCTGGAGAACTCCGAATACTTGCAACCCTCAGAGGGAAGAAATTCCTCCTCATCTCATTCCAATTCCAACCCTTAATTTTGACTTTGTAAAGATGCCTAGCAGGACAGCTTAACAGCCAACAAGCACATTTAATCTTCTTTCTACAGAGCTCTACTTTGCCTTGTAAAAATGTGCACTGTAAGTTCATAGTACTGAAACACATTAAAATACATAGCATATTGTAACCTGAGGTATAACTTCACTATTGTAGTCGTAATCCATCAGCTCTTTATATCCCATTGAAATGATATTTGATTAGACAGCTTAACTTTCACTATTCAAAATACTAATAAGTACATTTTTTCCTATCTGACATTTTCAGTGAGTTTCTAATTAGCAGAAAATAGCAAGTTTAAAGTTTTCATAAAAGTGAACAGCTGTAGCAAGATCAGATTCTTAGAAACTATGAAATAACTAAACCTGTAATAATTGGAGCATTAATTCCATGACTAGTTACAGCTGTTGGCCATATTTCCAACATACTATTTCTATGATACAACAGTGGGCATGATAGCAGAGTTCAAGAGGCATTTAGACAGGCCCACAAACGTGTTGGATCATGGGAGATGGGATTATTTAATTTGGCATCGTGGGCCAAAGGGCCTGTTCCTGTGCTGTACTGGTCTATATATCTCTGTCTTAAATGGGTGACCCCATATTCTGAAATTATGCCTCTAGTTCTGGATATCTCCACAAGGGGCAACATTTTCTCAGCAACTATTATGTCAAGCTCCCTTAGAATTTTTGACGTGTCTTTTAAGCTCGGCTAATCAATACATTCAGTAACTTTTTAATGAAGGTTATCTTTGTCCATTTTATTTGAGGATGTGTTTGGTGAAGAACCATTGGTATGTTTTCCAAGTTTGTTACAGACTTCTTGTTCATGTTGGAAAACGGGCCAAAGTGTAGTTCATCATGGTGTCCTTTTCAGATCTTGAGACTGCAAAAAAATCTCTTTTGCAATAAAGTCTCTTGAATGTGGGAGAGTGCTGAGAAACATTTGTCCCCAGAATGGAATCGAAAATAAAGAAGTGATGGTGCTTTTCGGTGGTGAATATTGAATGAGGTTGGGGAGGTGGGAATTAATATTCCTAAAGCACATTATCACTTGCATACAAGATATGTGAATTTAGCTCTAAATACCAAGGTTTTTTCATATCAGCTTCTATTATTGGATTTAACCCAGCTGTCTCTCAAATACAACGCAAGTCTCTGTCGTGGCTGTCTCTTTATGGTGGAGTAGGGGGAACGACACACTTTCAAGTAGCTTATCTCCATCAATTAGCCAACATCAACTCAAGAACAAATCACTATAAAACTCTTAATGTTCATAGGCACTGTGGCACAGTTCCAGTTGCTTGGAAATTCTGAACATAGAACACTACAGCACAGTACAGGCTCGACAGCCCACAATGTTGTGCCAACATTTTATCCTGCTCTAAGATCTATCTATCCCTTCCCTCCCACATAGCCCTCCATTTTTCTATTATTCATGTGGCTATCTAAGAGTCTCTTAAATGTCCCTAATGTATCTGCCCCCACCACCTCTGCCGGCAGTGCGTTCCACGTACCCACTACTCTGTGTGAAAAACTTACCTCTGACATCCCGCATATACCTTCATCCATTCACTGTAAAATTATGCCCCCTCATGTTAGCCACTTTCACCCTGGGGAAAAGTCTCTGACTGTCCACTATTCTCCTTCCTTCTCCTGACAGTCACCCAGCTACCTGCCACCTGCAGCTTAGGAGTGACTGCCTCCCTATAGCTCTTATCTACAACTCCTTGTTCTCCTGTAGGAGCTGAAGGTCATCCAGCTGCAGCTCCAATTCCCTAACACAGTCTGTAAGGAGCTGCAGCTGGATGCACCTCGTGCAGATGTAGCTATCAGGGAGACTGGAGGTTTCCCAGAACTCCCACATCTCACAAGATGAACACACCACTGACCCTGGAGCCATTATCACTACTCTGGCCTGGCACTAAAGGAAAAACCAAATAAAGAAAGAAACTTACCTTAGCCTCTGCTTCCTCTCGCCAATGCAGCTTGAGCCAAAGCCTCAGTCCCCCCACTCTAATCCTGGTCCACTCCAACAATGGCTGCTCCCAAAATGGCCACTCTGCTTATACCTACCTTCCTTTTATTTGCTGCTGTTAATTAGCCAATCGCCTATTAACAATTTACAAATGTGTCTCTTGTAGACTCTTGCAAGGTGAACCTCACAAGCACACGCACAGAGACTCGCCTCTTTTCAAAGCTCCCACTCCAAGTCTCACTCCAACTCCCGACTCTCAAAGTCACTGATGTGACTTGAAGCAGGGTACAAACTTTCTCTGGGTGAAGTATTGGATGTTACTGCATGCAGATCACCTTTCATGGGCTGCAACCAATTAGATGAAATTGCAGCTTTTCTGAGTAACCAGTGTTATCTCTCGAAAATAGCAAGTAATATGACTAGAGCCAATTTAAAAGCAGGGATCTTGCAGCCTTAACTTATCTCTTGAAACTGAGGAGTGAAGTTGCTCATTTGGTGAAATTAACTTGTTTTATTTCAATATTCCCCTCAGAGGTTCCCTAGTTATTGAGGTACTTGCTTTGCTCTTTGCAGTATTCTTCATACCCTCCCCGAAATGTGCAGTGAATTTATTAAGAAGAATTGCAGAGAACACAGAAAAGAGGAACAGCCATTCAGCTCAGCCGATCTGTGCTGACGTTTATGATCTACCCGAGCCTCCTCACGACGGACTTTATCTAACCCCTCCCACACATCCTTTATCAAGGGTTCACTTAGATCATTAGAACAAGGAAGGCCGAAGTTCAATCATCAGCCTACAACATTTGGAGCAGTATTAGAGATGATAATCAGTCCCTGTACAGATTGATAGGAGGGAGAGAATTGGCTTTGGCTCCCACTCCCTCTTGCCGTCCATTAACGTTTGAGGGAAGTGTGCCGTATGGTTTCCCCTTGAGATGAGCATCAAGCATGATCTGTGGTCAGCTATCTTGTTGACACTTAAGTCAAAGCTGATGACCGTGGCTACAGATGAGATAATAATCCTGAACCTGGTGGTGTGGGACTTCAGGCTTCTGAGCCTCCTACCTGACTGTAGCAGCGAGAAGAAGGCATGACCCAGATGGTGGGGATCCTTGATGATAGATGCTGCTTTCTTGAGGGAGCACCTTCTGTAGAAACTTTCAATGGTGGGGAGGGCTGTGCCTGCGATGGACCGGGCTGTGTCGACTATTCTCCGCAGGCCCTTTCATTCCTGTGTGTCGGAATTGACGTACCAGGCCTTGATGCAATCAGTCAGGATACTTTCAACAGTGCATCTGTAGAAGTTTGCTGGAGTGTTTGCTGACATTCCAACTCTCCTTTAGCTTCGAAGAAAGTAGAGGTGCTCGTTCACCTTCTTCATGATTGTAATGATGTGCTGGGCTCAGGACAGGTCATCCAAGAGGTTAACACCCAGAAGTTTGAAGCTGCTAACTCTCTCCACCTCTGACCCACCAACTGGCATCTGGTCTCCCAACTTCCTCTTTCTGAAGTCAATAATTGGTTCCTTGCATGTCATGCAGTTCTATCACAATTAGACTTGGGTAATATACGACAGGACTGCTTTTGGCAAAGTAGCTATTAAGGAAGAAGAGGCTGATTGTGGGTGATGAACTGATTGAATTTTAAATTGGAAATTGGGATGATTTCATGGGATGGTTTCAGGTGGTGTGTGGGAGAAATGTGTTTTTATTCATTCCTGGGACACAGACCTTGCTGGCAAGGCCAGTATTGAATGCCACCCCAAATTGCCCTTGAATTGAGAAGGCGGCTCAGAGTCAACTGCATTCATAGGTCTGGAATCATACAAGCCAGACTGGTTGTGGATGCCAGACCTTTTTCTTCCCGAAGGCTATTAATAAACTAGATTTTTTAAAATGACAATTTGATTGTTTCAAAGTCACCATTGCTGATCCCAGCTTTTAATTACAGAATCATTTAATTGCTTGGATATAAAAACATTGGCTGCTCTTGTGGGATTTGAATTTGTTTCTGGATTAGCAGTCCATAACTCTAGGTACTGGTACCTCTACCACAGTGCCACCATGGAATACATACCCTGAAATTCCAACATTTCTACATAGCTTGAAAATTGAACACTGCTGAAATGGTTATTTTTTAAAATTCTGAGCAAGTGGATCTCCAATTTATTGACTGGGTGACTGGAACCCACAACACAAAACCTTGTGACATTGGCTAAGCAGTCATGCAGCACTGCATCCTCTGTCCTTTGAGTAAACATGGGGAAAACCAGTCACTGATTAGAAACCCTGTGTCTGTGTGTATGGACTGAAAAGCACACAGTCCCTATATGGTTGTCTCTTCCTTCCTCCTACTTTCCAACAGCTTGAATAGCCTCTCTGAAAGTCAATTCAAATGACTGTCAGACCAGACCCCAGAAAGCAAATCGTTTCCAGTGGCAGAAATCAGCACAAGAGACAATATTTTGCTTTAAGGATCCTAAGTTAGAACGTGTTGGATTCAGTAATGGGTCTGAGTTTTTAACCAAAGGCTAAACTGGTTTCTAGCCAGTTTTGGGTGGATGGCAAATGAAACAACATGATATTTGTATCCTCTGAGAAGCTGCCTTATAAATCATTGGATGTGTCCATTTGACAGATAGCCTGATGTCAGTACAACCTTTTTATGTCAAGCATAGGAGGAGAAATTCCTATTAGCCAAGACATCCAGGAGAATCCCTCTGCTGCTCTTTGGATCGGTGCCTAAGGAGCACAGAACATAGCACATAGAACACTACAGCACAGTACAGGCCCTTCAGCTCACAATGTTGTGCCGACATTTTATCCTGCCCTACAATCTATCTAACTCTTCCCTCCCACATAGCCCCCTATTTTTCTATCATTCATGTGTCTATCTAAGAGTCTCTTAAATGTCCCTAATGTATCTGCCCCCACAACCTCCGCCAGCAGTGCGTTCCACGCACCCACCACTCCCTGTGTAAAAAAACTTACCCCTGACATCCCCCTTATACCTTCCTCCAATCACATTAAAATTATGTCCCCTCATGTTAGCCATTGTCACCCTGGGAAAAAGTCTCTGACTGTCCACTCGATCTATGCCTCATCATCTTGTACACCTCTATCAAGTCACCTCTCATCCTCCTTCTCTCCAAAGAGAAAAGCCCTCGCTTGCTTAACCTATCCTCATAAGACACGCTCTCCAATCCAGGCAACATCCTGGTAAATCTCCTCTGCACCCTCTCTAAAGCTTCCACATCCTTCCTATAATGAGGCGACCAGAACTGAACACAATACTCCAAGTGTGGTCTGACCAGAGTTCTATAGAGCTGCAACATTACCTTGCTGCTCTTGATGGCAGAGGGAGTTTTGGTTTACCAACACACCTGAAGGAAGGCACCTCTGACAGTGCAGCTGTCCCTCACTGATGCATTGACATTACGCCCTCAGATCTTGGAATAGGGTTCCTGTGCAAAGTTTGAACATAGTAGGTTACACCCTCCCTTCCCCCTCACCTGGCTCCACCTACCCATTATCCCCCTGCTCACCTGGTTCCACCTATCACCTGCCAGCCCCACCTCACACCTCCCCCTCACCTCCTCTATACTGGCTCTCTCCCCTCTACACTCTCCGTCCCGATGCAGGGCCTCGACCTGAAATGTTGACTATCTCTCAGCTTCCACAGACGCAGTCTGACCCACTGAGTTCCCCCAGCAGTTCGTTTGTTGCTCCAGATTCCAGCATTTGCAGTCTCTTGTGTCTCCATGATATGTTACTGGACTAATGGCCAGAGTTCTGGACTGGAGATGGGTTTGGATACCACCATTGCTTATTGAGATTTTTAAATCCAGATAGTAAACTCAATGTGAATTAAAGGGTTAGGATAGGTAATGGTGACCTTAAAGCTACCATATTGTTGTAAAAATGATAAAAATGTCCCGGACCTGAAAGATTAGCAGTTTCTCCTTCCACAGAGACACAAGAGACTGCAGATGCTGGAATCTGGAGCAACACACAAGATGCTGGAGGGACTCAGCGGGTCAGGCAGCATCTGTGGAGGGAAATGGACAGTTGACATTTCAGGTCGAGATGCTTCAGTCAGTATAAGAAGATGGAGGGAAGGGTTGGAGCCAGAGCTGGCAGGTGATGGGTGGATCCAGGTGAGGAGGGGTGATGGGCAGATGGAGGAGGGGAGAGTGGGACTGGCGCCAGAAGCTGGGAGGTGACGGGTGGAAGTGTCAAAGGGGCTGAAGATGATGGAATCCGATCGGAGAGGAAAGCGGAGCATGCAATCAGGCGAGGGAGGCGGGGAGGGCACACGGGGACAGTGTGGGAGGGCTGTGTGGGGTATGGGCTCCATGGGGATGGAGGAGGTGAAAGAGACCGGGTGATGTGGGGTCTGGGGTGGGGGTAGGAGGAACGGGGTGGATCAGGAGGGGAGAGAAAGGGGACTGAGGGGGAGCAGGTTACCAGAAGTTGGAGAATTCAGTGTTCATGCCATCGGGTTGTAGACTGCCCAGGGGGGGATATGAGGTGCTGTTCCTCTAATTTGCATTTAGTCTCACCCTGGCAGTGGAGGAACCTTCCACAGAAGCTGCCTGACTTGCTGATTGTTCATACTTTTCAGTTTCAGTCTAGGTTTCAAGTTTTCATCATCAGCAGGTTTTTTTTTTATTTTTATTGACTGTTGTAAAAAACCAGCTGGTTCACTGATGTCCTTCAGTGAGAGAAATCTGCCTTCCTGGGTCTGAGCTGGTACATGGCTCCAGAAACACAACAATAGTTCATTCTCAGGTCCCCACTGAGATGGCCCAATAAACCACTCACTTAGTGACATCCACATCCAGTGAACAAATAAAAAGTGTCCCAATTCTTGATTTTTTCCCCCACTTATACTGAACTCAGTAAGTGCCTGATAAAAGAGAAACATTTGTTCTGCTGCAATATAGTGCCATTAAGGATCCTAAACAAAACTTTATTTAAGGTACATTGATTGATGTCCTTGGGGATATTTTTTAACCGCCTCCATGTTGTGTGCTCATGAAATCTTCAGTATATTTACAGTCCGAAGTGTGTAGGTAGAGAAACTGACTTTCCTATCTTGCCTGTTTGCCAGTTGCAGTGGTGTGCACGTATCACCCTGCTTCGACCAATAAAACTGCAACACAACTGCATGAAAGCGAAAGAAGGTTGGAGCTGTTGTGGCTGAACTTTGCACCAGATAACGCAACCCCCCCCCCCCCCCACCCCTTCCCAAGAGCTCAGTCTAGCAATGGCTGAGCAGCTTTTTATTGATCAGTAATGTAAGCTAACAACTGACTTATCAGCTGTGAATATAGCTTGTGGGCGATATCCATGCCCAGTCAGATGGTGCTGTTTAGTCAGCAAACTGAGAAGAATTATACAATCTGATAGTGCTGGAAGAAATCACTTGGCCCAGCTGCCTGTGTTAGCTCATTGACAGCACTGTCTAACCTCACATCCCAGATATCGCACCATTACCCCTGCAAATTAGCTCTCTTCAAACACGTCCATTTGCCCTTTGGGGATTCCGATGGAATTGATCTTTTTAGAAGATTTTTTTTCTTCAAAATTTTTGGATATGAACAAAGAAGCAGTTTTTAGACTACTAGTAGTTCTTCTTTCACCAGCTGGCAGATAATTAAGCAAGTGGAGAGAGGGGCAGTTCCACAGGAAACGGGTTGGAGTTTCCAGTTCCTTGGGAAATGGGATGTGTTTCCAGTTCCATACTCCACAGAAGGATCCAGGTAGAAACTGTCAGCTCAGGAACATAGAACCTTGGTTGAGGCAGGAACAGGAGGGGACTGAGCTAAAAAGCTTGCGAAGTAATACAACCTCCACTATGGGATCCTGTGTGGAAGTTCCACACTAGAAACCCAATTGCTTAATCTTGGCATGGAGCGGTGAAGTGGATGCAGTCAGCTCTACACTGCAGTCTCACTCTGACCTCCCTGCCCCCAGCCTCCTCCACAGTTCCAATGAAACGCAGTGTGAAGCTGAGGCAACAGCACTTCATCTTTTGCCTGGACACAATACAGCTTTCCCAATTCAACAACAATTTCAACAACTCTGGATAGTAGTAACGCTGTTCCCATCGACGTGTCCTCTGGATCAATCGATTACTTTCTGTTCCTTTGCTACTCACCTTCACCTTGCATCATCACCTGTGACATCTCCTGATTTCCACCATAATGCAGACCTTCCCTTTCAGTCACTTCCCTTTTCTCTGAATCTTACAATTTATGTTCCTTCAACACTTCCCAGGATGGACGAAAGGTTACCACCTGAAATGTTTAACTATGTTTCTCTCTCCACAGATGCAGGCTGACCTGCTGTGTACTTTATGCATTCTTGTTATTTCAAATTTCCAACAATTGCAGTATTTTGATTTTAGATTCTATCAGCCAGTTGTCTTATTGAGAGATGGGAGTCTCTTTTTAAATTGTATTCTCTCTTATGCAACTATTTCAAATTTTAAAGCAAAGCATAAGTAAAGATGGTATTTTGAGCATTTAAGTGTTGTGATGATTTGTACATCTATTTGCATGTTTGATTTTGCAGATGCTGTTAATGTATTACACACTGGGTCCTTGCATCTTATGTATAAGGCTTGAGCTTTGCCTGTAGTTTGGTGTGATGAACATGAAAGAAAGACTTTGCACCCTGCAAAAATGTTTTCGAGCATCAGAGTCTGCTGTAGAGAATGGATAGGTTGTTAAGGAAAGTGATTACTTTGGAAAAATGGACCACAAACGTGTTATATGACTTGCTACTCAGTGCTGCAAACAAAAAATTACACAGTTGCAAGGATAGAATTTTGGGCTTTTACTAGTCTGCCTGCGGGAGAGAGGAGAGAAGTGAAAGGTTGCTTTTATTTTGTTTCTAATACAAGCACAAGAACACAATAAAATAAGAGCAGGAGGAGGCCACCAGCGCCCCTCAAACCTGCCCCGACATTTAATATGATCATAGCTGATCTCCCCCAGGCTTCCTTTTCTGAGCCAGTTCCATGTAGCTATCAATTCCCTGTTCTTTCAAAAATTTATCTACCTCTTTAAATACCGCCAATGATCTAGCCTTCACAATCCAATTGGGAAGAGAATTCCAGAGATTCACCACCCTCTGTAAGAAGCAATTCCTTTGCACTTCAGATTTAAATGACCACCCTCTTATCTTTAACCACGTTTGAGCCTCTCCACTAGTGGAAATGTTTCAACATCTACCTTGTCAAGCTGCCTTAGGATTTTATATGTTTTAATAAGATCACCCCATATTCTTTTAAACTCTAAAGAATACCAATCTAAATTCTTTAGTCGCTTGCAATAAAACAGCAATTAACCTCGTGAATTCATTGGACCAGTGCATCCTTTCTTAAATAAGGAGACCTTAAACTGTGCACAGCAACCCAGGGTGGTCTTACCATAACAATAGTAATACTTGCCTTTTCTAAACTCAAAATTCCTTGCGATAAAGGCAAATATGTCATTAGCCTTCCTAAATACTTGCTGAACCTGCCTGCTACCTTCTGCGATTCATGCAAGGGGACACCTGGGTCTTTCTGCACTTCAGTTATTTGTAATCTTTCTTCACTTAATTAAAAGTCTGCCTTTTGATTTCTATAACTGAAGTGCATAGCCTCACACTTTCCCACATTAAACTCCATTTGCCAAATTTTCGTTCACTTCCTCAGTCTGTCTCTGTCCTCTTCGTAGTCCAAATATCCTCATTGTAACATGCCCTCCCGCCTGCTGCTGTGAAAGTCGACCCACACTCCAATAAATCAGACAACAGCAGAACTGAAGAGCTTACGATTAATGCTTTATTAGTTTAACACTAGCGGGAGTGAGGAATACAGAGAAAGAGTAAATAGTGTAACCCGAGCTCTGTACTGATCCCCACTCAGAGATTTGCAGGTTAGTGTCCCTCCTCTTATACCCAATTCATGGGAAACCTCTGTGGGAAGTTGCACTTACTAAGGCAGTTGCTACAGCAAGCTTTTAGCAAAACAAGATATGTCTTAAAACTTCTTTCTTTCTCACCAGCACCTGGAGGTTTTACAGTCATAACTATAATCGCGTCATGGTTGAGGCAATATCACGCCATGGGAAGAATAGCTGTACACCATTAACCCTTACATTTCCAGTCATTAACCCTTACATTTCCAGTTATCTTTTACACTTCAGTGTCATTGACAAACCTGAATATCTTGCTCTCTGCCCCCTCCTTCAGGTCACTGATATAAGTCATAAACAATTGAGAGCTAAGTTCTGATCCTTGGGGTACCCGCTAGCTACATCCAGCCAGGCTAAAAAAGTTCTGTTTATTCTGATTCTCTGTGTGATAACTGTGTGATGTTAATTCATATTTAGTCCTGTCACTTTTGTGGACTAAAATAAAATAAGTAACTGATAAGCTATTTGGTTCAGGCATTGTGGAAGAAAATATATTGATTAAAATAGAAAAATGTTTTGCCCAGCAGTTTGTATAGAAATAATAAATAATAAAGCATTTTATATTTAGTCCAGTAAGTTTAATGGAAACAAAAAATTATAATTACTAAGACATTTTATTAATTAATAAGCACTTGTTTCCGCAAAACCTGCTGGATTAAACATAAAATTCTAACATTCTTTGATTACATTATTCTATATAACATAGACATATGTTACGTAAGTTATGTATAGTTTATGTTAATTCAAGTTAATTTTAACTTGTGTTTGTAATGTACTGTGTTGTTGCTACAAAACACTAATTTTCATGTCATTTATACCCTAGCCTATGACAATAAACTTGAAGTTAAATATAGAAAATCAAGATAAAACACTGCAGCTGCTGGAAGCCTAAAATAAAAATTAGGTGCTGGAAATACACAGCAGGTCAGGCAGCATCTGATTAAAGGTCATTGACCTGAAACGTTAACTGCTTCCTTCCCTCCACATATGCAGACTGACCTGCTGAGTACTTTCAGTGTTTTCTGTTTTTATTTCAGGACAAAATCTAAAATTCTAACACCGATGTCCCCATTGACCATCACCAGTTTTTATTGATACACCACAGAAAGCATCCTATCTGGATGCATCACGGCTTGGTATGGCAACTGCTCTGCCCAAGACCACAAGAAATTACAGAGAGTTGTGGACACAGCCCAGTCCATCACAGAAACCAGCCTCCCCTCCATGGACTCTGAATACACTTCTCGCTGCCTTGGAAAAGCACCCCGCATAATCAAAGACCCTTTGCAGCAAAGACATTCTTTCTTCTCTCCTCTTCCATCTAGCAGAAGATACAAACATGCACCACCAGGCTCAAGAACAGCTTCTATCCCCTGCTGTTTTTAGGACTCTGACCAGACTTCTTATACGTTAAAGATGAATTCTTGACCTCACAATCTACCTTGCCATTGGCCTTATTTGTTTACCTGCACTGTACTTTCTCTGTAACTGCAACTGTTTCACCTATATACTGCATTTCTGTTGCAACAAGGTGCTGGAGGAACTTGGAGGGGGGGGGAGGGGGGGGGGGGCGGGGGTGAGTCAGCATCTACAGAGAGAAAAGGACAGTCGACATTTCGGATTGATACCTATCATCTGGGTGCTTGAGTCCAGATGAAGGGTCTCGATCCGAAACATCGACTGTCCATTCCCTCCGTAGATGCTGCCTGACCTTCTGAGTTCCTCCAACATTTTGGGTGTTGCTTCCGATTTCCAGCATCTGCAGTCCCTCATGTCTCCATTTTGCTACATTCTGTTATTACTTTTCCCTTTGAACTACCTTGATGCACTTATGTTTTGAAACGACTTGTATGGATAGCATGCAAAACTCGTTATGGCTACCTGCACTGCACTTTCTCTGTATTGGTATTGGTTTATTACTGTCACTTGTACCGAGGTACAGTCAAAAACTTGCCTTGCATGCAGATCGTACAGGTCAATTCATTACACAGTGCAGTTACATTGGGTTAGTACAGAGTGCATTGATGAAGTACAGGTAAAAACAATAACAGTACAGAGTAAAGTGTCAGAAGTACAAAGTGTGACACTTTACTCTGCATTCTGTATTGTTTTAATTTGTATACCTCAATGAATTGAATTGTATGAACGGTATGCAAGACAAGTTGTTTACTGTACCTGGGTACAAGTGACAATAATAAACCAATTCCAATGCAAAGTTTTTTTCACTGTACCCAGGTACATGTGACAACAATAAAGCAATACCAACCCTTATTTAGCACAGGTTTTATGGAGTAAAGTAAAGTGCTTAAGATTTAGTGCGGGTTCAGTGGCAGGAGGTGAGCTATCCGTGTCCAGTGTGCCTGCTGTGGCTTCAGTGCAGCAGCTGGGAGCCGGGGCGCCACTTCCTGGTTTCCCCCCTCTGCAACTTCAAACCAACCCGCCTTCGCAGCGCCGCCGGAAAGGGCCGAGCGCCGCCGCCGATTGGCCGCGCCCGCCTGCCGCTCCGAGGGCGCCGCCGGCCGCCGGCGAGTGACGCGGCGTCCGGCCAATCGGGCGAGGGGGGCGGGAGGGCGCCGGCCAATCGGGGCGGGCGGAGGGGGCGTGGCCGGCGTGGGTTGTTACAACGGTGTTTCGCGGCAAATATTTGGCGCGTAAAAGTGGCAGTGCGGTGCTGACTGCTTCCTGGATCGGGTGCGGGGCTGGAGGCTGTGTCTCCCCCCCCCCCCCACCCCCCTCCCGCCGCGGCATCGGTGCCCGGGACCGCTGCACCGACCGAGCACCCGGGTCACTTTGCATTGCAGCAACGACCACAACTTGCCGCCGAAAAGATAACATTTTAAGACTCTTTTTCTTTCTTGCAGCGCCGGGACCCTCCCTCCGCTCCCGTTGTTTAACAGGGGAGGGGGGGGGAAACAATGTCCAAAGACACGTTCCCGGTTGCCATAAAGCCGGAGCCCGACGCCGCTCCCCGCGGGCTGCCGGCCATGTCGATGCTGATCTTCTCCTCGCCGGGGAGCGCCGGGCCGAGGTGGAGGTGGCGGTGGCGGCCGGCGGCGGCGGCGGCCGAGGAGGAGGTGGAGGAGGAGGAGGAGAGGGCTGGCGCCGAGGCGGCGCGTAGGGTCCTGCTGTTCGCTGCTACTCCCCAGGGTCCCGGGTCAGCCGAGTGGGGGCAGCGGCCGCCCCTGGGACGCCCTCCGGTAATTTGAGCTGACTGTGTGCATGTGCGAGAGAGAGAGAGCGAGACAGGGGGTACAATGATAATTCACCATGATCATCACAATGATTCGGGCTCAGTGTTTTTATATCAATCTATATCCTTCTGCAACTAAACAGCCTTGCATTTGTATGTAACTATTACAATGAATGCGTTCGTACATGTGTGCACATAGGACTGTATGTCCATGTGCATGTGTGGATGATATGTCCATGTGCATGTGTGGATCCCCCCGTGGATGATGTGCCCATGTGTGTGCATGTGCCCAACCGCAGTGGGTCGTGCCCATCTGCATGGCCACCTTGAGCCACAGGAGATGGGTTGGGGGGGGAGGGGGTTGCTTGCTGGTGGCGGAGACTTTTAATGAATATTTCTCCTCTGTTTACTGAGGAGAAAATTGTGATCGCTCAAGGGAGAAGGGAAACAAATGGAGATGTTTTGGATAACATTCATATTACCAGGGAGGAGGTATTTACAGTCTTACAGCGTATTAAGGTAGATAAATCCCCAGGGCCTGAGCAGGTGCATCCTCGGACTTTGTGGGAGGCTGGAGAAGAGGACCTTGTGCAGATATTTGCTGCATCGTTAGCCTCTAGTGAAGTTCCCAAAGACTGGAAGGTGGCTAATGTCATTCCGTTGTTTAAGAAGGGTAGCGAGGACAAGCCAGGGAACTACAGGCCAGTCAGACTGACATCAGTAATGGGGAAGTTACTGGAGGAAACTCTGAGGGACAGGATCTACCAGCATTTGGATAGGCGATGAGGAGTCAGCATGTCTTCGTGTGTGGATGTGTTTGATGAATGTTTTAGAGTTCTTTGTAGCGGTAACCAAAAAGGTGGATGTTGTCTATTTGGGCTTTAGCAAGGCCTTTGAGATCTTGCATGGTAGGCTGTTCTGGAAGGTTAGGTCTCGTGGAATCCAGGGAGAGCTAGTTGGTGGATTCAAAATTGGCTTGGAGATGGGAACGGAGGCAGGTGACTAGTGGTGTGCTACAAGGGTTGGTGTTGGGATCTTTGTTATTTATATAAACAAGGCTTGATCAGTAAGTTTGTGGATGACACGAAATTTGGAGGTGTTGTTGATGGTGAAGGTTACAGTAGATTACACGGGGATCTTGATAAGTTCGGGAAGTGGGCCGAGGAGTGGCAAATGGATTTCAATAAAAATAAGTGTGAGGTGATGCATCTTGGAAAGTCAAACAAGTGTAGGACTCGTTGGGCACTAGGGAGTGTAATGAAACAGAGGGACCTAGGAGTACAAGTGCATAATTCATTGAAAGCAGCATCACAGGTAGACAAGGTGGTGGAAAAGGTGTTTAGAACACTGACCTTCATCAGTCAGGGCATTGAGCTTAGGAGTTGGGACATTATGTTGCAGTTGTATAAGTCATTAGTGAGGCTGCATTTGGAGTACCATTTTGATCACCCTGTTATAGGAAAGATGTGGTTAAACTGGAAAGAGTGTAGAGATTTACAAAGATGTTGCCAGGACTAGAGGGCCTGAGTTATAGGGAGAGGTTGGCCAGGCTCAGTCTTTATTTCTTGGAATGTAGGAGAATGAGGGGTGACCTTGTAGAAATGTTTAAAATTATCAGAGGCATAGATAAGGTGGATGGTTACAGTCTTCCCCAGGGTAGGGGAGTCCAAAACTAGGGGGCATAGGTTTAGGGTGAGAGGGGAAAGATTTAAAAGGGACCTGAGGGGCAACTTTTTCTCAGAGGGTGGTGAGTATATGGAACGAGCTGCCAGAGGAAGTGGTTGAGGCAGGTACAATATTATCACTTAAGAAGTACTTGGATAGGTACATGGAGAGGAGGGGCTCAGAGGGATATGGGTCGAACGCAGGAAATTGGAACTAGCTGGGTGGGCACTGTGGTCAGCATGGACTGGTTGGGCTGAAGGGCCTGTATCTGTGCTGTATGACTATATGTGTGTATCCCTGTAGACTGTGCCCATGTGTGTGCGTGTGTCCCTCGTATGTGTGTATCCCAGTAAACCATGCCCATACATGTACACACGGACATTGAGCTACATGTAGGGGTCTGTGCGAGCATGTGCGTATCTGTCATTGTGTATTTCTCTACCTGTAATTGCATAGCTATGTGTATATCCATAGGTGTTACCAAAATGCAAGATGTTGTCGCATGCTTTGCACTTCAAATCCTTGCCTGGGCCTGGCCACCTTGGGCAGCAGTAGAAATTTGAGGCCTAGTTAACCCTGGTGACCAGTGCAGCCAGGGAGCTTGTCGCTCAGGCTGGCTGCTGCTCCAGACACCGAGCTGACAATCAGTGCCTCGCACACAGGCAAAGTAAAACAAAGGGCCTTCAATTGTAACAGGAATGGGGTGATCCAGGCCAGGATCCCCAGGGAAAGTATATCCCCTCCCACTCTGCTCCCCCTGTGGTGTGCCTGAGATGAGGCAAGAATTGCGGTGGCAGGGATCACAGGCAGACAGCATCGTCCTGGTTAGTGGCACACAGTGTGCTTTGACACAGAATAAATCTTGACTTGCAAAAGCTTACTTGCAGTGAATTTAAAAGGAAAACGTTTGGTTAGTTGCCCAGAGCTTATTAAACTTGTTAAATTGCTGTAGTTTTTTCATTTGAAAGCAGCCTACCTCCTGTGTTGTCAAGTCTAGTTTCAAAAGTGTTCTGTCTAAATACCAGAGGACCTGTGTCAGAAGCCTGAGCTCATCTCCAAAGTCCTTGGGTCAGCAGTGCCTCCACATCGATGACTTGGTAACTTATCTCCTCTGGAGAGGTGGGCAGCCATGTTATGGAGGGGTGAAATATGCGGTTTCATAAAATAGCTTTCAAAATATCCTTGGGCTTTAGAGTGCTGGCTTTGAAAACTGTATAGTGCGATATTGAGCCATAAAGCCATGTTTGATTGCAGTTTCTGCTCAGATGAGTGGTGTCAGCCAGTGCCTGAAGCGTAGGTAGGGTGGACAGTCAGAATCTTTTTCCCCAGGGTAGAAATGTCAAGTGCTAGTCAGGTGGCGGCACGGTAGCGTGGCGGTTAGCATAACGCTATTACAGCACCAGTGATCGGGGTTCAATTCCGGCTGCTGTCTAAGGAGTTTGTACATTCTCCCTGTGACTCCATGGGTTTCCTCCGGGTGCTCCGGTTTCCTCCCACATTCCAAAAATGTACGGGTTAGTAGGTTAACATGAGTGTAATTGGGTGGCACGGGCTTGTTGGGCCAGAAGGGCCTGTTAACCGTGCTGTATAAATAAAGTTTTATAGTTTTACTAGAGGACATGCATTTAAGGTGAGAAGGAAAGTTTAAAGGAGATATGCAGGGCAAATTTTGTTTTACACAGACTGGTGGGTGCCTGGAACAGGCTGTCAGGAGTAGTGATGGAAGCAGATGTGATGGTGGTGCTTAAGAGGCTGTTAGATAGGGACATGGATATGGAGGAAGGTTGTTCATGTGCAGGCAGAAGAGATTTCATTTAATTTGGCATCGTGTTTGGTGCAGACATTTGTGGGCCGAAGGGTCTGTTCCTGTGCTGTACTGTTGTGTGTTCTAAATTGTGCGCCCTCTAACCAGGGGCAATGGTAGTCATGGTGACTTGCTGCACGAGGTTGTGCTGAACTAATTAAACCAATGACTCCTAGTTAATCTAATCCCTCTTCTCCACACATTGATCATATCCTTCCCTTCTCTGCATATTCATCTGCCTATCTAAGTGTCTCTTAAACACTTAAAATCCCAGGCCCCCACCACTCTGAATTAAGGAAAAAAAACTTGCTTCCTTTGTACTTCCCCCTCTCACCTAAAATACTAGACATTTCAATCCTGGGAAAAAGATACTGGTTGTTTGCTGTACCTATGCCTTGCATAATTCTATAAACTTCTATCAAACCTCCACTGCTCCAGAGAAGACAGCCCCAGCTTTTCCAACCTCTCCTCATAGCACATGTCCTCCAAACCAGGCAGCATCCTGGTAAACCTCTTCTGCACCCTCTGTGAAGCCTCCACATCCTTCCTATAATGAGGTGACCAGAACTGAATGCAGTGCTCCTGACGTGGCCTAACTAATTCACTGGTTGAGGAATGAGCATCCCAAAGGAATGCAATACTCTAAATGGGGCCTAACCAGAGTTTTATAAAGCTGTGACATAACTTACTGGCTCTTGAACTCAATACCTTGACTAATAAAAGCAAGCATGCCTCTACAATCCTATCAACCACTTTTAGGGAGCCATGTACCTGGACCCTAAGATTCTTCTGTTCATCAATGTTTTCAAGAATCCTACCGTTAACTGTGTACTCTCCCTTTATTTTGGATCTCCCAAAGTGCAACACCTCACATTTACCTGGGTTAAACTCCATCTGCCACTTCTCTGCCCATACCTGCAACTGATCTATATCCTGCTGTATTCTCTGGCAATCTATATAATCCATAATGCCACCAACCTTTGTCATCTGCAAACTTACTCACCACCGCCCCCACTACATTTTCATACAGAAAAACAACACAGGTCCCAGTACAGATCCATGCCGAACACCACTAATCACAGACCTCCATCCACAATAAGACACATCCACCACTACCCTCGGTCTTCTACAGACAAGTCAGTTTTGGATCCAATCAGCCAAGTAAGCATGGACCCTATGCATCCTAATTTTCTGGATGAGCCTACCATGTGGGGCCTTGTCGAATGCCTTTACTAAGATCCATGTGTACAACATTCTCTGCTCTAACTTCATCAATCACCTTCGTCACCTCATCGGAAAAACTCAAATCAGTCAGATGTGACCTGCCTCGCACAAAGCCACGATGACTGTCCCTAATTAGACCGTGCTTCTCCAAATGCTCATAAATCCTATCCCCAAGGATCCTCTCCATATCTGCTGGAAAATGTATGCGATTTTCACATGAGGTTTAAAAGATTGTGCTGTTTTGACTAAATAGCACAAACAGGTGTTTATTGCAATATGAAGGCCATTCAGTCCAGAGAGTTCATGCAATCCCAGCAGTCCCATTCTCACAAGCCAAACTGGGTGAAGACCTTGGTGAACCAGATGGTTTAAAGATGATCTGTTGCTTTCCTGGTCACTTACTGTAAATAACTTATTGCTCCATATTTAATAAGATTTATATTTCCTCAATTGGAATGGCAGGATTTGACCATGTCTTTAGGTCAATGCTTCACACCCCTGGATTGTTAGTTCAGGGACATAACCATTATGCTAACATTTGTTATTAGATTGCAAAGTGCAATCTCTTTCCCACTGATGACTTTACTGCCCTGTCTCGCCCAATACCCTTGCTCTCCCCAGTTTACCTCCTTCAATAGTGTACACAATGTTCACTTGTGCCACAGAAGGAGTGCAGGTTGGAGAGTGTGAATGAACAAGGGCTAGACCGTTGTGACATCGATAGGGGCTGGCGGGCAGGGCAGCCAGCAGCTCCATGAACCCCTGGCAAGGTCCAGCGTGGGAGGAACGCTTCCCGAGAGTGGCACGAGTCAGATCCTCTGGAACGGAGACGAGTATAAAGGAAGTGTTAACACTAACTCTTTCAAAAGCAAAATGCCATGGTATGCTGGCAATCTTAAAGCAAAGGAATTCCTGCAAATACCCAGCAGGTTGGGCAGCTTTTTGTGGAGATAGAAATGGGGTGTTCTACCAAGGGTCATTGGTCCAAATCGTCAGTTCTCTTCCTCATTCCACAGTGAATTATTGGAATGCTTTGTACTAAAATTAAAAGTTTAGACGCTACCTCTGTGGCATCTTGCAGGGTTCCATTTCCCTTCCTTGTGAACTGATGCAAATGTGGATTGGAATCCTTCTGTGCTCTTCAGTACTGGGTGCTCCGAGGGATTATACTTCAAATGCTTTTGCCTAAATCGGCAGTGAGCATGGTGATCGATCTCGCCTGGGATGCTCAGTTGAATTGTTTAATCCCACCTTATTTTTGCCCTCCAATTTCTGAAGTGATGTGCAGGCCCCGAGTCCAATGCACTGTCCTTGTCTGAAAGCAGAAGAGGGAGCTGCCCGTTCAACTAAAATTCAGAGCAATGTTCTACACATGGGACTTGGCCAAGAGGAATTGGAAACAGCCCATGCCTACTGCCCTCACGTTCAGTGGGGAATCTCTTTACTCGGAGAACGTTGACCTTGGAGTGTTGCAGGGAGTGGCTGAAGTGAATAACGCAGTCACGTTCAAGGGAAGGGTGCGCGAGGGAATAGAGTTGGGTTTAAATGTGGATGAGGGAAGACAGCAGGAGGCGTGAGTGTCAGCATGGACTGGATGGGTTGAATGGCCTGCTTCTCTGTGTACCTTATTCTACTTGTGAGTGGACTGTCACGTAGTTTCTTCTCGTGTTTCACAGGTGAAGAGGAAGTTGGAACTGGAGAGTGACCATCAGTATCTGGCTGTGGAGGTGGAGACTGTGAAAGGGAAGGGCAAGTCTTCTGGTAGAGGTATGGTATGACTTATAACTGGCCCATTTTGTTTTTGATACAGTAAGTTCCCTGTCCAGGAGAAAGAAGCAATGGGAGACTTGATTTTACAGAAAGCATTAGACACTGAGGTGACCTGATGGATGTACCCCCTCCTTGTGTGGAATCTGGAATGGGGTCATAGTTTCAGGATAAGGGTTCACCCATTTACAGCTTCAACGAGGAGGAATTTCTCCCGAGTGTTTTAACTCGGGATTCTTTAGCCCCGTTAGGCTGAGTTACTGAGTCTATCCAAGGCTGCGATAGGTAAATTTTTGATCTCGAGGGTTATGGGGAACAGGCAGGAATGTGGAGCCAAGTACAAGATTAGATCAGTCATCATCAAGGGACTTGTGGATTATTAGAAGGTAAATCGGGGTGGGAGTGGGCCATATTAGTTGGGTGTGAGCTCGCAACCTCTGAGTTGCTGGTTCAATAACTACTGCACCCCTTGGTTGATAGGGAATTAAATAACTTTTTTGTTGAAATGGGTGATTTAATTACACTCTGGTCCTGGTATGTGAAGCTTAGTCTTCTCTTTCTCAGTTCTTGTCTATTGTGGTTGTACATTTTATTTTTCAGGACCACTAAGTTAGGAAGTTGAGGTTCTGAGCACAGGAATCCAGGCTGCCTCCCTGGTGCTGTGGGAGAGCTGCATTGCCTGGGATGTTTCTTGCGGATGAAGCATTAACCCTGCCTTGCCTTTTTTCTCAAGCTCCTGTGACAGCAGTTTGAAAGGGAGTTCTCTTACCACAAGGATTGAAGCAGTTTAGGAAGGCAGCTTACCATTCAAAGGCATTTAGGGTTTGGTAATAAATGCTGTTCTTGCCAGTGATGCCACCAGTATTGTGAAAAATGATTAATCAAACACAAGATGGTACCTCAATCAGTATCAATGGAAAAAGTAATCTTGGTGCTATGTACAGGAGCTTGCTGTGCATGAATTGGTTGTTACTTCTACATTATAGCAGTGACCACACTTTAAAGGTATAGGATTAGCTGTAAAGTGCCTTGGGACATCCAGAGATTGGTTAAAAGGCTCTTGTTATATAAATGCAGATTGTGGAGTAGTCGTGAAGAGGTCAGATCAACACCAGTGAGAGAGGGGAACTGCTGATGGGATCAATGAAATGTTCTGGGAGGAGGTTTGTGTGGAGCATTTATCCCAGCGTAGGCTGAGTGTAGGCTATTAATTCTATGCTTATCCTCACTGTCAGCCCTGAAGTCGCCAGTGGAGAAGACACGGTATGATACTTCCCTCAGTCTGATCACTAAGCGCTTCATCCAGTTGCTGGGGCAGTCTCCCGATGGCGTGCTGGACCTGAACTGGGCAGCCCAGGTCCTCGAAGTGCAGAAGCGCAGAATCTACGACATCACCAACGTACTAGAGGGCATCAAGCTCATCACCAAGAAATCCAAGAACCACATCCAATGGCTGTAAGTGTTGTGGCCAGTACTGACTAAGGTTCCTGCTGCTGCTCTGTTTAAAGCATTTGAATCATTGAATGAAAAGGTTTGTGTTGTAGGCATGAACATTGAATTCTCCCACTTTAGGTAATCCTAATCCCCCTTCAACAAAACCGCCCCACCATGCTGCTGCTTCCATTTCCTAGCCTTTTTTTCCTTTCTCTCCTCACCTTTGGCCCATCCCCTGGTGGATCTGCTCTCCCTTCCTCCCCCACACCTGCCCATCACTATCTCTTACCTGCACCTACCTATCACCACCTTGTGCCCACCCCACCCCCCCTCTTTTGTCCACTTATCACTGCTCTGCTTTTCCCTCCTATACATTGGGCTTCCCCTTTTCCTATCTTCAGTCCTGAAGAAGGGTCCTGACCTGAAATGTCGACCACCTGCTTTTCTCCACAGATGCTGCCTGGCCTGCTGAGCTCCTCCAGCGTCATTGTGTTTTTCATTATGTTGTAGGTCATTTGGCCCATTGCCCCTGGGCTAGGTCTTTGGTACAGTCCCACCATGCTTTTTGGCCAGTTCATCCCCTTCTCCTGAATGTCTCTTTATTCAGTTGTGAGATGTGGAAATTACTGCCAATACCTGCCTTTATTGTCTGTCCTTAATTGCCCCTTGAATGAAGGAGGTCGTGAAGAGTCAACCAAATTACTAGGACCGGAGTAGGACAGACTGTACGAGTTTGCATCTTTGCTTCCTGAAAGGTATTGGTAAATCAGTTGATTCTTTACGACAATCCCATTAGAACATAGAACATCACAGTACGGGCCCTTCGGCCCATGATTTTGTGCCGACATTTTGTCCTGCTCTAATTTCTGTCTAACCCTTCCCTCCCACATAACCCTCCAATTTTCTATCGTTCATGTGGCTATCTAAGAGTCTCTTAAATGTCCCTAATGTATCAGCCCGCACAACCTCTGCAGGCAGTGTGTTCCACGCACCCACCACTCTCTGCGTATATAAAAAAAAACTTGTCTCTGACATTCCACTTTCTTCCAGTCACCTTAAAATTAAAATGCCCCCTCGTGTTAGCCATTTTCGCCCGGGAAAAAGTCTCTGCCCACTCGATCTATGCCTCTTATCATCTTGTGCACCTCTATCAGGTCACCTCTCATCCTCCTCCTCTCCAGAGTGAAAAGCCCTAGCTTGCTCAACCCATCCTCGTAAGACATTCTTTGATGGTTAATGTTACTAACACAAGATTTAAAAAAAATCCAGATTTATTTAGTTATGAACTTAAATTCCCCAGCTGAAATAGTGGGATTCGAACTCATGACCATGGAACACTGGTCCAGAACCCTGGCTACCAGTGCAATAATTTAAACACTGTGCTGCTATAGCCCTTCAGGCAGTGTAACCTTGATTGCAGCTGTCTAGTGGAGAATTATTCCTGTTCCCTATTTTATTTTTAACTTCATTTTAAATCTCTATCCACCGGTTACTGATTTACCCGTGCTGCCACGAGAACAGAAAGTGCTAGAAAAACTCAGTAGATCAGGCAGCATCTGTGGAGAGAGAAACTCAGAAGGGTCACAGACCTGTTGAGATTTTTCCAGCATTTTATGTGTTTGTTTCAGATTTCCAGCATCTGCAGTTTTTTCATTTTTATATTCACGTTGCCAACTGCTTATTAAATCTATATTTAACATAGAACATAGAACAGTACAGCACAATACAGGCCCTTCAGCCCACAATGTTATGCTGACCTTTAAACCTCGCCTAAGACTATCTAACCCTTCCTCCCACATATCCCCCTTTTTAAATTCCTCCATTTAAAAAGGGTTTGGTTTCTTGTGCACACAATTCAACTGCGTGGCAGAGGCAGGGTTGCAAAACTAATCGTCTTCCTGGGGAAATGTGCGCAGGAGGGGCTGATGAGACAGCCCAAGGTGTGATTGCCCTCTTCCCCGCCCCAAACAAACTAATGCTGGGCCACTCAGTGGGTTGGGTGTAGCACTGCAGAGGGGTGTATCTGCTGCGATTCAGGCACCGTGTCCAAGGATGATAAGGTCACAATTTAGTGTAAGAGGGGAAGCAATCCGAGATTAAAACTTTCCAAGTAGCAAGGAAGGTTATTTAGCCCAAGTACAAAAACTGTTAAAAGTAGCCAAGTACTGAAAATGATTAACGAGTTTTATGTGGGGAAAAACTGCAACATAAGGAAGTTATTTACACCTGAACAAACCCACCTGGGGTTCTGCAGCCTCGTCTGGGTGTAATGCCTCGCATTGTTGTCCGTGGAGTGAGTGCTATGTAGAATGACATTGAGGGGAAACTGGGCGGCACGGTAGTGTAGCGGTTAGTGTAACGCTATTACAGCGCCAGCGACCCGGGTTCAATTCCTGCTGCTGTCGGTAAGGAGTTTGTACGTTCTCCCTGTGTGTCTGCGTGGGTTTCATCTGGGTGCTCCGGCTTCCTCCCACATTCCAAAGACGTACGGGTCAGGAAGTTGTGGGCATGCTATGTTGGTGCCGAAGAGTGGCGACACTTGCGGGCTGCCCCCAGCACATTCTCAGTAACGCAAAAAGATGCATTTCACTGTGTGTTTCAATGTACATGTGACTAATAAATATCTTAAATCGGATGGTTTGTTGCATATTCCAAATTTGTACTCTCCTGAATCAGAGATTAAGATGTGATTGAGGTGTTTGAGTCTGATCGAATGGGCTCCTCTGTCTGCACCTCCAGGAGGAGGAAGGATTGCTTTAAATGTCGAGAGGTGACTGGGGAAGTGCTGCTTTACACAGGAGAATGGGAACCTACGTGCTCCTTCCTAAGGTGTAAGGGGTTTGACAGAAAATTTCTAAGGTTTGTATTGGCAAAGAATTTAGTGGGGCTGAGACAGTAAATGGGGTCAGGGTAGAGATCGACTCTGGCATTGAATAGAGCAGCGTTTGTGGCTGGAATGAGTACTCAGTTACTATGTACTGTATGTGCGTTTCTAACAATCTACAGTGATGAGAAACATTCAAAATGGGGAATGTTTTGTGATTTTTTTTGTTTAGAGCTTCTTGAGAGCAATTGACAGCGAACAATAGGTCGCTTGTTCTGTCTCTCTGCAACTGTAGGAATTTCCTCTGATATTGGTGAGATCCTCTCTCACACTGTCCCGTCCCCCCCCCCTCCCTGTGGTGTTTGGGTCATCTATGTTCCCCCATCCTCTTTGTTTCTTTACCAGAGATTGAGCTACAGCAACCCACCTCTCCCCACCGCTACCATACGCGTACACGCAGTGAATTTTTATTAAAAGACATCATCAAGCATCACCAATGCAAAATATATCATAACATACTAAACCTGGTCCTGACGTGTTTCCGAACTGTGGATGCTCCTTCACCCGGTGAATGCTTCCAGTGGTTTCTGGTTCTGTTTCATCTCTTTGCTGGTATACAAGATGAGGATTAAAATCTAATTTCTGAGTATTTGCAGTACTGTGTGTGGCCTTTGGATCTCCGAGGATGTGGGTTTATGCCCAGCTATGGAGACTTAATCTTGCCCGTCAATGAAGGTGTGCTGTACCACAAGTAAGGGGGAATGGTGTTCGGAGCTTGCTGTGTACAAATTAGCTTTGACTTTAAGATATCTCTATTAGTCACATGTACATTGAAACACACAGTGAAATATATCTTTTGCATAGTGTTCTGGGGGCAGCCACACAAATGTTGCCATGCATCCAGTGCCAACATAGCATGCCCACAGCTTCCTAACCCATACATTTTTGGAATGTGGGAGGAAACCGGAGCACCCGGAGAAAACCCACACAGTCACGGGAGAACGTACAAAACTCCTTACAGACAGTGGCCGGAATGAGGCCCGGGTCGCTGGTGCCATAATAGCGTTACCCTAATCGCTACACTACCGTGCCTGGTTATGCACTGGTTTTCCCTGGTCAACATTTTCCCTGTGTTGTGACAGCAACTGCACTTCATGTGGCCCTGAAGTCTCTTGGGCCATTGTGGTTGAGCCATGCTGTTTTTTTGGATGTTGTGAATTCTTGGTTGAGTTTTTCAATCCCTGGACTTTCCACTGGCCCAGGAGAGGGGGGTGGGGAGAAGGGTTCTGACTGCTGTTGACAGTAAAGTGCAGTCACAGGGCAGTGAGTTGGCAGCGTCTTGTGAGCTTGCAGTAGGTGTTTGGTCTCCTTGCTTGGATTAGAGTTGTAGAGAGAGAGAGAGAGAGAGAACAGAAATGGGTCCTTCAGTCCAGCAGGTCTGTGCTGACCATCATCCTGCAGTTGTACAAATCCTACCTTCTTCCCACTTTATTCTCCTCATGTTGTCATTAACTCCCCACAGATTCTACCACTCGTGTACATACTAACAGCAATTTACAGTGTCAATTAACCTACCAACCTGCACATCTTTGTGATGTGGGAGGAAACTGGAGCACCCGGGATGAGGGGGGGGCCACTGACACGGTCACGGGGAGAGCGTGCAACTTCCACGCAGACAGTACCTGAGGTCGGGATTGAACCTGGGTCGCTGGTGCTGTGAGACAGCGGCTCTACCAGCTGCAAACTGTTTTATTACTTGCTGCAACAAAACCATGTGTCACCAGTGCCATTTTATAGACTAAATCGGCCTCTGTGTCCTAATAATTGCAATGCTTTCTTGTTTGTGTGTGGGGCGGGTGGAGAATGGGTTTCTGGGTCCCATTTAATCTGTTGGCTGAACAGGGAGTGGACAGTGGGTTTACTGTTGTACCAGGGACACTGATGGAAGGGCAGATACTTTACTGGGCATGGAATACCACAGATGGGAATGGTTGGAGATAACTGTATGGTTGGTTCCTATCTCTGAGCGGCCTGTCTGGGATCTCTACTCCTGGTCAGCCCTGAATCGTATATCTTCACGTTGGTGGTTGTACCATCGGGTACTAAGGTCATAAGCTCTGGAACTCCCTCCTTAACCTCTCTTTATTCCTCTTAAGACACCCCTTACAACCTGTAACTTTGAGCTGGTTTTTCAGTCATCTGCACTCATTGTCAGATTTCATCCCGTGGCATTCCTCTGGAACTTGGTCCCAGGTTCAAACGCCTGACTTATAGGACACCTGTACATATTAACAAGCTCCATAGCTGTTATTAAATTCAAACAAGAAACTGCTTGCACATAACCTCCCTGCAGTAATCGGACGCCATTGCCTTTTAAGAACACAGGCTGCCAGTTTCACCGCGGGAGGCCACTTAAAAGAGTTGCTTTGGAAATTGTCAAGCGTCACTTCCGTTGCTACTTGTGCAATAATACTCTGTTAAACAATGAAACATCCACTGATACTTCAAACCATTGAAACCAGCTATTGAGTGTGGGACATTCTGATTCTGTACCATTGTAATGAGGCAGGAAAAGACGATAAATGTTCATGTTAATTGGCTCTCTTCACCATTCATTACAGTATTTTTAGGTGTGGTTACTGTATCGAGTGGTTTTTGTGCATTTTCCGACGTGAATAAGATCAACTAACGGACTTCTGTAGAAACAGAACCTACTCATTACCTAGACAAGTTTTTCACTGTACCTTGGTACAAGTGACAATAATAAATCAATTCCAATTCTAATAAATGTTGTTTTATGATAGGGGCACTACTGTGGGTATAAAAAGTGGCCGCTTCTGTCAGTGATGTGCTTGTAAGACAGCAAATTGATCAAGTGCTTCCTGAATAAAAGCAGAAGTGCCTTTCTAGCGAGGATTACGCCACTGTGTGTGCTCCCTCCTCCTGGCCCTGTGCTCGTTAGACTAGTAACCTTCAGCTTCTGTGTTATTGTCCTTGGAGGGGTGGGACCTGAATAATCGTCTACCTCATGGGTGGTTTCTATTCTTTAGCTTTGGTGACGCTTTGTAGATCAGCCTTCATCTAGCCCCCTTTGGAAATGGTGATGTGAACCACGGTGTGCTTTCAATGTGGGATGGTGTCCCTTCGCCAAATGAGTTAAAGGTCTGGCAGCAGGTCGCATTGAGAAGATTGTAAGGCAGGTGACCCAAAGTTTGATTAAAGTGGGTTTTCAGAAGGAGAGACTTGGGAGCACCAGAGCTTGGACCCAGGCAAGAAGCAGGGTTGGTAATTGGTTTTATTAATGTCACCTGTACCGAGACACAGTGAGAAGCTTTTGTCTGCATGCCATCCCAACAGATCATTCTGTACGTAAGTACATCGAGGATGTACAAAAGCAAAGCAAACCAGAGTGCAGAATATAGTGTTACAGTCGCAGAGAAGGGGCAGTGCAGTAGACAAATAAAGTGCAAGTGCCACAATGAGGTAGCTTGAGAGATCAAGAGTTCAACTTTATCGTACAAGAGGTCCATTCAGGAGTCTCATAACAGCAGGACAGAAGCTGTCCTTGAGCCTGGTGGTCGAGCAAGACAAATTGGGAATGTGTAAGGGACCAAGACTGGAGGAGGTCGGACATGGAAGAGCAAAGACATGGAGTGGATCTGGCATTCTATAATGCAATGAACTAGTATCTCTTCCTTTGTTACTTGGCTTCATTATGTACTTGTTTAAAAGGGATTTCTGGTATTAAGTACTCAACTGAGTGTATTTTGGAGGCTTGTTTGCAAAAAAAGATCCCCACAAGCAACTACTAATGAATCGGTTACCCTGTTTTGATGGTATTGATCTGGGCTACTTCTCTGCTCTGGAGCTCCTCTTCCACTCTCACCCTTGCCCCCAATTCCCCCTCTGCTCCTTTCGTTGTCTCCTTGGTATGGACTGCAACTAAGCTCTTGTCTCCTGTCCCTAAAATATGGAGCATCGAGGGAGTTTGCCATCCTCTCTGGGACCCAGTGATGACTTTGGTTTGGTTGATGGACTGAGAGCTTGCTTTACCTGCCAGGAGAAGTCCAAACGCAAACTGGAGGAACAGCACCTCAATTTCCACCTTGGGACCTTACAGCCCAATGGCACGAACATTGAATTCTCCCACTTAAGTAAACCAACCCCACCCACCCCCCTCACCACCACCCCCCCCCACACCTTGCCTCTTCTTCCCTTTCTTAGCCCCTCTCTCTTTCTCCTCTCCTATTTTTCTTTTCTCCCCCCTCTCCTCTCTCTCCCCCCCTCTCTCTCTCCCCCCCCCAGCTGCCTGCCTCCTCACCTTTGACCCCTCCCCCAGTGGATCTGCTCTCCCCTTCTCCCCCGCACCTGCCTATCACTATCTTTTTCCTGCATCTACCTATCACTGCCTTGTAAGCATCCAACCTCCCCTCTTTTGTCCACCTATCACTACACTGTTTGTCCCCCCTATATATTGGGCTTCCCCTTTTTCCTATCTTCAGTCTTGAAGAAGGGTCCTGACCCGAAATGTTGACTGCCTGCTTTTCCCCATGGAGGCTGCCTGGCCTGCTGAGTTCCTCCAGCATCTTTTTGTGTGTTTTTTTTTAACCTGGTGGGTTATATCCAGATTGGATAACTTAGTCTCTGCTGGGAAAGAGCATGCGTTCCTGTAGCACCTTCCACAACCTTGACATCCTGAAATCCTAAGAATTTTTTAGGGTTAATAGGATGGATACAGAGATGATGCTCCCTTGGTTGAGGAGTTTACAATGTGGGGTCATGGTCTCAGATAGGGGGTAGGACGTTCCAGAATAAAATGAGGAGAAAGGTTTGCACTCTGGTTGTGAATCTTTAGAACTCTCTACCCTGGAGGGCTGTGGAGACTCTGCAGAGGAAACAGATGGGTAGAATTATTGATGTTAAAAGTATCTAGGGATATGAGGATAATACAGGAAAGTGGTGTTGAATGTAGAGTAATACACAAAAAGCTGGAGGAACTCAGCAGGTCAAGCAGCATCTATTGGAGGGAAACGGACAATCGACGTTTCAACTCGAGACCCTTTGTCTGAACTGCTGGTGAAAATGAGGTGGTCGGGGCCAGGGATTGAAAGTTATTAAAGTGGTGGAGAGTATGCGAGATGTCCTGGATGTAGGTGGGAAGGGACTGGACCGGGGGTGGGGGTGGTGGACAAGATGGAGTTGAGGAATGAGGAGACGAGTTCAGCGACCTGGGTTCAGTTCCTGCCACTGTCTGTAAGGAGTTTGTACGTTCTCCCCGTCTGCGTGGGTTTCCTCCGGGTGCTCCGGTTTCTTCCCACATTCCAAAGACGTACAGGTTAAGAAGTTGTGGCCATGCTATTGTTGGTGCGAGAAGAGTGGCGACACTTGCGGGCTGCCCCCCAGCACATTCTCAGTAACGCAAAAAGACGCATTTCACTGTGTGCTTCGGTGTACATGTGACTAATAAATAAATGTATCTTAAATCTTATCAGATCAGCAGGGCAGGAGCAAGCAGAAACAATGGGCCTACCAGGGCTGACTTGTTTGTGAATCTTGGGTAGGAGACAGATATGGGCAGTGTGGGGTTGGGGATGGATCAGTTGGAGGCTGGGGGAGGGGAGATCTCGAGAGGTGTTGAGGCTGTGATGGTGTGGGAGACAGTGGCCTGATGATCGTCGGTGGGATCCTGGTCCAAGGGTAGGTAGGAGGTGTCCGAGAGCTGCTGTCTGGCCTCTGCGAGGTAGAGGTCAGTCCGCCAGACTCAAATGGCACTGCCCTTGAATGCGCTTTAGTCCAGATGAAGGGTCTTGACCTGAACGTTGACTGTCCATTTCTGTCCGTAGATGCTGCCTGACCTGCTGAGTTCCTCCAGCATCTTTGTGTGTTGCTCCAGATTTCCAGCATCTGCAGTCTCTCTTGTCTCTCCTCGAATGTAGAGTAGACAGGAGGGGCTGAAAGCCACCTCCTTTTTCTTATTTTCTTCAGAAGCAGTGAAATACTTCACAAGCGTTGTCACCGTTGTAGGAAATGAAGCTGCTAATTGCGTTTTTTTGGCACCAAGCTGTGTAAAATATGATCTGGGAGTGACGTTGGAGGTTGGGAACCTAAGTGTTTCAGTTACCAGTGAGGTGCAGGCATCAATGAATTCGCAGTGTACAAATAAACAGATCCAAGCTATTGTTCAGCGGGTCAGCCCTCGCACTTCAGGTTAGAAGTTTGAGAGTTCACACAGAATCCAGGCTGGTGCTCCAGTGAGGGAGTGCTGAACTGTTGACGGTGCTTTGTATTCATGACATGTTTAAACGGTGGCACCAGTCACCCCCTTTTTAGAGGATGTAAATGGATTTATTTGAAGAAGAGCTCAGTGCTACATCCTTTAACTAAATGTTGTCCCCCAATAAATTACCTGGTTATAAATCCAATGATTGTGGGAACTTGCGATTAAAGAAATTCACTATCGCATATCTGGATGTTACAGGAAAGAATGCTTCCTAAGACAATTCATTGGCTATGAGATCGGTAATTGGTTGTTATTGTCACATGTGCTGAGATAACAACGAGAAGCTTTTGTTTGCGCGCCATCCAGATAGATCCTAAGTACACTAAGGTAGTATAAAAGGAAAATGGTAACAAAATGTAGAGTATAGTGTTACAGTTCAGAGAGAGTGCAGTGCAGGTAGACAAATGAGTTGCAAGGGCCTTGACAAGATAGATTGTGAGACAGAGCTTATCATATAAAAGGTCTGTCTGTGCATTGGGGAATCCAGAGATAAAGCCCATCTTGAATGGCCATTTGAATGCAAGTTGTTGTCGTAATGCATTCCATGGCAAGCCAGTGCAACTGAGTTATATTGATCAGTTTGAGTGTGTTGGATAGATGTGTAGTAGGGGATGTGATTGGGCAGTAATGATGGTTGGGCATCTCTCGGGCGTGAACGTGACTTGGGACCGACCTCCTGATTAGTCCCCTCTGCTCCCCTCTCTTCCTGTGGCATCTCTCCACTGTTCTCTTCCTCTCCAGGGAGGGAACCAATTCCTGGATGGCGAGATGGCTGTGCGGTACCAGGCGCTGGTGAAGGAAATTGCTGAGCTGGATGACAGCGATCGTAAGCTGGAGGAACTGATCCAGAGTTGCACTCTACAACTCAAACTACTGACCGAGGACTCGGAGAGCCAGAGATATCCTTCCCCCAGACCAGTGCCAATGCTTCACTAGCTGCTGATATTGTGCACCTTGTCCTTCTTGTGTCAGCGCACCCAGTAGTTCTGTTGTCGATGCTCCTCACCTGGGGGTTCGACTCTAGAGGTAGACCCAAGTGTAGTTCGAGGGACTTCTTGACACAATACAGACATTTTTGATGTCACTTTATTTATTCGCAGGAGGTGGACATCGCTGGTGGGGCCAGCATTTATTGTCCGTCCTTACTTGCCCCCAAACTAAGGAGGCAGATGAAACTGATCCAGCTCAAGTGGTCTGGAGTCTCATATTGGCCACAGGCTTCCTTCCCTAAAGGGGATTTGTGAACCAGATGGGGTTTTGTTGCGAATATAACATCATGGGTACCATTTGTTTTTAATAGATTTATTTAATTATTTGCATTGCAGTTCACTTGCACTGCATTGGGATTTGAACCCTTCTCTCTGACTTAATGGTACAGAACTCTGGCTGTCAGTCCTGTAATTTAACTTCTGTGCTATTGTACAGGTGGATGTACTTACGGTGCAGTGATGGGTGTATTGGTTTATTATTGTCACTTGTACCAAGTACAGTGAAAAACTTGCCTTGCATACCGACCTACAAGTCAATTCATTACACAGTGCAGTTACATTGAGTTAGTACAGGTAAAAACAATAACAGTACAGAGTAAAGTGTCACAGCTACAGAGAAAGTGCAGTGCAATAAGGTGCAAGGTCACTCTGAGTCCATCTCATTGTATAAGGGAGCCATTCAATAGTCTTGCGTACAGGGCAATATATTTCGATTTGTTCACAGGATGTTGGCCAAATTGATACCCATAGCCTAATATCCTCATGAATTGAGTGGGACCACTGGCTATTTTATAGCTGAGTTAAGATTCAGCCACGTTAAGGGTTGGTCACAGCAGCAGTGGTGTATTTCCACCCCTAGAGGGCATTGGGTTGTAATCTATGTGTAATGATTTGGATGAAAGTGTAGGTGGTCTGATTAACGTGTCTGTAGAGGAAATAATCAGAATTGTGGATAGTGAGGAAAGTTGTTAAAGGGATACAGCTGGATATAGATCAGTTGGAAACTCGGGCAGAGAAATGGCAGATGGAGTTCAATCTGGACAATTGTGAAGTGGTGCATTTTAGAAGGTCAAATCTAAGAGGAAAGCATACAGTACATAACAGGACCCTTAAAGCATTGCTGTACAGAGGGATCTTGGGGGTGCAAGTCCATCGCTCCCTGAAAGTGGCAACACAAGTAGATAGGGTGTAAAGAATGTGTAAGGCACGCTTGCCTTCACTGGTCCAGGTATTGAGCATAAAAGCTGAACGTCATGTTGCAGCTGTATAAAACTCAGGGCCACATTTGGAGCACTGTGTGCAGTTCTGGTCACTGCATCACAGGAAGGATGTGGAAGCTTTGGAGAGGGTTCAGAAGAGTTTCACCAAAATGTTGCCTGGATTAGAGAGAGGTTGGACAAGCTTGGATTGTTTTCACTGAGATGTCAGAGGCTGAGGGGTGACTTGATAAAAGTATATAGAGTTATGAGAGGTATAGATAGAGACTTTTTCCCCAGGGTGGAAATGCCAATACTTGAGGGCATAGGTTTAAGGCGAGAGGGGAAAGTTTAAAGGAGATTCGTAAGGCAATTTTTTTTTTTTGCAGAGAGGTGGTAGGTGCCTGGAATGCACTGCCAAGGGAAGTGGTGGAAGCAGATATGATAGTAGTGTTTAAGAAACATTTAGACAGACATGAACAGCCAGGGAATAAGCGATATGGACCATGTGCAGGCAGATGAGATTAGTTTGGTACCATGATCAATGCAGACATGGTAGGGCCGAAGGACCTGTTCTGTGTTTAATGACCCAAATGGGTTTTATAGCAGCCCAGTAGTCTCATTGCTGCTGTTACTGATATTACCTATTTCATTTCATTATTTGAATTAAGGATTGCCAGCTGCTGTAATGGAATGTGGGCACATGTCTCTGATATCATTGTGTTGCCAAACCCACGTGATTCTTGCATTCTAAGAACGTTCCTTAACCTCTGTTTTATCGCACACTTGCTTATGTAACCTGTCAAGACTTGCGCAGCATTGAAGACTTGTCTGAAGAGATGGTGATGGTGATTAAAGCTCCTGCTGATACCAAGCTGCAAGTGACTGATCCAAGTGAGGTAAGGGCTGCTAATGGCGAGCTTCACAGAGCTGAGCTTGACCAGGGCCAAGTTCTTCCTCGGCAAAGGTTCTCCAGGGTGGTCACACTGTCTCCAGGTACTCAGGAGAAAAGTCCTACAGGCCTGTTGGAATCCATTTCATTTGCCACTCACTTGGTTGAAGGAAAGGGGTGTTTGACAGTCAAAAATCAACCAATTAAAGAAAGCGATCTTGGCCTTCAACAATGGGTGTGTTTCCAATCAATGGTAAGAGAATGGGGGTGGGGCATTGACTGTCATGTGATGAACGAGGTAAGGGGATCTGACTCATGGACACTGGTGCCATCTCTAGGGAAAAGAGGGGGTTGTTCTGTTGGACTTGGCTGGGAGCAGTGTCCAGGGCCTGGAGAATGGAGGACTCCAGAAAGTTGAGGGGTGAAATGTT
The DNA here is from genome assembly GCF_009764475.1 of Pristis pectinata. Lineage (NCBI taxonomy): Eukaryota > Metazoa > Chordata > Chondrichthyes > Rhinopristiformes > Pristidae > Pristis > Pristis pectinata. The sequence goes on from NC_067420.1 coordinate 38,764,212, forward strand.
TTGTCTAAGAGCAGTCAGCCTGAAGGGTCAGAGAACTTAAAGATAGTAAGGTATTAATGACTAAGCTGATGTCACGGAGAAATAGGAAAATGATTAAAAAAAATAAAGGCATCATGTATAAATATCAAATATTTGCAGCCAAACGTGAATTAATTGCATAACTAAAGGGGCCAGTCATTTAAAACTGAAAGTGCATAGAAATTTCTTCTCTGAGGGCAGTGACTCTGGAATTCCCCGTGGGTGGTGGAGGCTGGATCATTAGATATAGTTGAGGAGGAGATGGATAAATATTTGAAAGATTGGCGAATTGAGGGTTACGGGGGTGGGGGGGGTGTTAAGTGGGTAATTAGTAATCTTGTGGTAAAGAAATCTGTGGAAGCAGATATCATCAAACTTAATACTTAATTAAATCACTTAAATTCATTAAGAAAATAACCTATTTGATTTCTTCAAACTTATAATGCTATATAGTGGTGCTGCATTGGGAAAACTGGAATGCAGAATATAGTATTACAGTTACAGAGAAAGTGCAGTGCAGATAGACAAATAACGTGCAAGGCTCACTCCAAGGTAGACTGAGCAATCAAGAGTTAATCTCTATCCTACAAGAGATCCATTCAATAATCTTGTAACAGTGGGATAGAAGCTGTCCTTATACGTGTTCTCAAGCTTTTGTATCTTCTGCCTGATGGAAGGGGGAGAAGAGAGAATGACCAGGATGCAAGGGGTCTATGATTATGTTGGCTTCTTTCCTGAGGCAGCAGGAAGTGTAGACAGTGGAGGGGAGGCTGGTTTTCATGATAGACTGGGCTGTGTTCACAACTCTGCAATTTCTTATCGTCTTGCGCAGAGCAGTTGCCATACCAAGCTGTGATGCATCCGTGTAGGATGCTTTCTATGGTTGGCCTCTAATATTGAGAGTCTGTATTGTTGTTGAGTGTAATATATCAAGTTTTGCTTCAAAGCAAACTGGGCATTAGTTGCAAGGAGGTGACAAGGGTTACAAAGAGTTGGGCAAGAAAATGGCAGAGTAGTTTAATGCAGGAAAATGTAAGGTCAGGGCAGAAAAAGGCAGAACAATATTTTAAAGGCATGACATTGGGAATTGGTAGCCAGAGGAACTTGGGTTACACTTTGCACACGCTATAACAAATTAACATTCATGCAGTATAAGCAATTAGGAAAAACAAATGGCAGGCTGTCCATTTGTTAAAAAGGTATTGAAATTTAAGAATGAAGACTTCTTCCAGGAAACCTGCTGATGGTAGTGGAAATTCAGAACCTGTCAATTGATTGCAGATCATTTGAATCTGAAATTGGTATAATTTTGTTAAAGGGATATGGGGGCAAAAATGGAGCCAGATCATAGATCGGCTCTGATTTTTACGGAACAAGCTCTGGGCTGAGTGGCTAATTATTCCTCCGTTCACAAGAACAAGAAAATAGGAGCAGGAGTAGGCCGTCAGGCCTTTCAAGCCTGCTCCACCATTTAATATGATCTTGGCTAATCCATGCTGGCCTTAACTCCTCTTCTGCACCATTTCTTCATATACTTCTATTCCTCAATCTAGCGAATATTTATCCACCTCCACTTTAAATACTTCGAATGATCCAGCTTCCACCAGCTGACAGGGCAGAGAATTCCTGCTACACAGGTAAAGATGTCACCTCGCGTTTGGACACTGGTGGATGGATAGTGATTAAGAACAGGTTTATCACTTCTCCTGTTGCCTTTTTTTCTCCAGTCCTCACTCGACTGCTGTTCTGGAAGTAGATGCCAATATTCCAACTATGGTTTTGTTTCTTGGGAACACAAGTGGGACTTCTCTGCTCTTCTGCTAAATTGTGACTAATCAGTATTTTTAATCCAATCTGTCTGCCTTGTTTCTATAAACCTATCAAACTTATTCTGCAAACTTTCAATTGATACGCATTCTTGACCCAGATTTCTGTTCCCCTTTGTGTGAGGAAGTGCTTTTCCCCGTTATCCCTGCATGACCTGGGTGACGCAGTGGAGCTGTAGGTAGTGCAGCTGTCTCGCAGCTCCTGCGACCTGGGTTCGGTTTTGACTTCCGGTGCTGTCCGTGCGGAGTTTGCACTTTTTTTCCTGTGACCACGTGTGCTTCCCCTGGGCACTCCGGTTTCATCCCAAACGTGTGCGGGTTGGTAGGGGTACTTGGTTACCCCAGGTCATCAGGTGAGTGTGGGAGGATCAGTGGGGTTCACCATAGAACACTACAGCACAGGAACAGACCCTTCGGCCCACAATGTCTGTTGGGGTGTTAATGGGCATGTGAGAGAATAGTTTAGACGGGAATAAGTGGGGAAATAGTATTGATGGGGACACAAGATGCTGGAATCTGGAACAACACAACGCTGGAGGAACTCAGCAGATCAAGCAGCATTTGTGGGAGGAAAGGAATTGTTGACGTTTCTGCCAGGGTTTTGACCCGTGACATCAACAATTCCTTTCACCTCACCTCCCTGCTCCGCCCCCCCCCCCCCCCCCACTGCAGATGCTGCTTGACCCGCTGACTTCCTCCAATGGATTGTATAGGATTGCTCACCCGGTGTAGACTCAGTGGGGCAAATGTAGAAATTGTAAGGTTATATTCCCTTGTTCTTTATGGCCTCCACCAGAAGGAAACATTTCTTTATCTGCTCTGTCAACTCCCTTAATCTCTTTAAACTTCCCTGGTAGAGCCCACAGTAATTTGCTATAATGAGGGGAACCATCCTGGGTAGAAGACAGGTCAGATCTGGCGCTACCTCTGAATCTTTTCCTTACTGGCTGGTGCACTTGTTACTGACATGCTGCTGTATATTTAGCAATTGTACGGTGTTTTGCTGGTGGAATTGGTTTATTATTGTCACATGTACTGAGATAGAATTATATAGCATGGAAACAGGCCCTTCAGTCCAACTCGTCCATGCTAAGTTGCCTTCCTGAACCAGTCCCATTTGGCCCATATCCTTCTAAACTTGTTGAAATTTCTTTTAAACATTGTGACCTCTACAGTGGGAAATCTTTGTTTTGCATGCCATCCATACAGATCATTTCAAAACATAAGTACGTCGAGGTAATACAAAGGGAAAAGCAATAACAGAATGTACAATATACAGCAATGCAGAATATGTATCATTTTGTGCTTGTCTTCATCTGTAGGCACTGCAGATTTCGTTGCAAAGCAGCAAGGGACCTGTGGATGTGTTCCTCTGCCCTGAGAGCAGTTCGGGCACCTGCAGTCCCGTGAAGACGCTCAGCAGCCCTGTGAAAGTCAGTCCCATCAAGACCAGCAGCCTCTGTAAGCTCACCCATCAGGAACTATCAGGAAGCACTTCCCAGGGCACGACCCTATCGTCATCTTCCAGTCAAGATCAAGGTTTGTACAGTTCTGTCCTTCTCCTGTCACCTTGCTCTTTGTATATCTTTTAAAAAGAAGTGTCCATGTGTTACTGAGGGAGTGCTGCACCCTGAGGTGCTGTCCATCAAATGAAGCACTTAACTGTTTTGTCTGCCCCCTCAAGCAAATCCTGCAGCATTGTTTTGAAGAAGTATTGGGAAGTCTTCAAGGTCAAAGTCGAGTTTATTGTCGCATGCACAGGTGCAATAAAAAGCTTGCTTGCAGCAGCATCACAGGCACTTGGCGTCAGATACACAATATTCACAAGAAAAACATAAATTAACTGTAAATTATATAAGAAAAAACAATTAGAACAAACAAAACCCAAAGTTTATTGTAGTGCAAAGTGGTCATGGTGTTGCTATACTGAGGTAGTGATTAGGGTTGTGCAGGTTGGTTCAAGAACTGAATGGTTGAAGGGAAGTAGCTGTTCTTGAACCTGGTGGTGTGGGACTTCAGGCTTCTGTACCTCCTGCCCGATGGTAGCTGTGAGAAGATGGCACGGCCTGGATGGTGGGGATCTTTGGATGTTGCTGCCTTGAGGCAGCGCCTCCTGTAGATACCAGCAATAATGGGAAGGGATGTGCCTGTGATATATTGGGCTGAGTCCACTACTCTGCCGCTTCTTGCGTTACTGTGCATTCGAATTGCCGTCCCAGACCATGATGCAACCAGTCAGGATACTTACAACAGTACATCCTGTAGAAGTTTGTTAGTGTTCGGTGATGAGCCGAACTTCCTTAACCTGAGGAAGTAAAGACACTGTCACGCCTTCCTTGTGATTGCATCTAAGTGCTGGGCCCAGGGCAGGTCATCCGATATGTTAACACCCAAGGATTCCCCTCAGTTTTACCCTCAACGCAGGGAAAGGAAGGATCTGTGGGTTATCACAAGTCTATTTCTGGGCCTTGCGGTGCGATGAATGGCTGTGAAGTCTCCAGACTGTGAAAGATGCTCTATATTATAAATGCATGCCATTTATTTCTAAGAATGCCTTGTTTGACATTCCTAACCTATGCAAATCTTGTTCGTGCTGATGGATCTCTGCAGTGCAAACGTTTAGACCAACCTACACCCCAGGCATTGACTTGTAGAGGTGTCTTTATTTCCGTTTTTCTGATAGTTTGCATTTCAGTTTGGTTGGTTGTAACCACAGTGTTTTTTGTTTAACCTGATTTCTCTTTGGTGGGGGTGTTTATTGGATAGAAGCCTGGAGAAGGTCTGACTGTTCGCTGACGCCCAACATTGTACCTTCACAGAGATGCACCTTGGCACTTCACCTTTGGCAGTGGTGGACATTAACCTCTCGCCTTTGACCTCCGCTGCCTCCCTCCTCCAGCAGCCAGAAGACGTCCTTCCCTCAATCCCGTTCGACGACACGTTTGTCAACCTCTCTCCCCCGCTGCTTCAGGACTACCACTTCGGCTTGGACGAGGGCGAGGGCATCAGTGAATTGTTTGACTGCAACTTTGACACTTTGCAAAATTTGGAGTTCTGACCGAGCGGCTGTGGGTTTGTTGACAAGTGAGTCTGCGTTGCCCTGTGCTTAGAGCGTTCAGGGGCGCTGCCTCTGGGGACTGGCTAGATTGATACGAGTTGCAGGTAGACTTCCTGAGGGCGACTATGTCTTGTTCTGTGCCAGCCACAGCCTGTGCCCATTGAGGGATTCGGAGATGTGGGTGAACATCTGAACATCTCCAGCTGGTGTCAGACTTCCCCTGCGTACAAGGCAGGCATTCCCAATTGTTCCCACCCGCCTCTCTTCCTCCCCCCCCCGCCCCCCCAATCTGCCGGCCGTACAGAGTGCATTTTATTCACTCGCCTCCTGCTTTCCTCTCCCCTTCTCCCTGGTGTTCCCCCACACGTTAACATGGCACTGTTGGTTCGCAGCAGGGGTATCTCGACCTCCGCCTGCCTTGCGGTAGGCACAGACTCCAGGCGGGCAAGCACTTCCTCTGCCCTCCGCGTCGCAGTCTCTGTTGCTTTACACACGACGCCTCGTCTGGTTTTCAGTGGCCCGACCTCGTGGAATGGAAGCCTGGCTCGCTCTGACACTGGCATGGGGGTGGTAGGTGGGTGGATGCAGGAGGGCGATGAGCCTCGGTCCTCCCAGCTAGTGGGGGCTGGTTCAACCTCTGCTCCGCATCTGGAGGGAGCACCAGGGTAAATGGGGGATGGGTGGGAGAGGAAGTGCTGCCCAGAGAGTGAACTGGAAACTAGATTCAAAGCTGCCAATGAATGTCCATACCATTTCAACCCCGGATCCCCCTCTCTCACACCCCTCTCCAGGTTGAACTGTAGTCACTGTTTCCCAACCCCATGCTGTGGACTGAGCATAGGCTGATTAATTCCACGTTCTTTATTATTAATTGTTATTAAAGCTATTGATCAGCCCTGTGATTAAAGTCCCAATGTGTCCCGTGAGAGCAGAGGTGACAAAGTACCTGAGGTTTTTGGGGAGATTTTGACGGACGCTGTAAACTTGTTCTGATGCACGGTGGGGGGGGGGGGAGGAGGAGGAGGAGGAGGAGAGGAGAAGAGAAGAGGTCTGATTGTGGATACGACTTTCAAGTCCTTTCTGCCCCTCACCCCCAGCAATCATTGGACCATCTGCTGCCCCCGGCATGTGCCCCATACATCCTGCTGTGCTTCAGATCCCCACACAGATCTCTCCCATCTACATGCTGATGGAATCACCCCCACAGAGAAAACTACCTCTCTATGTACTGAGTCTGGGCACCCACACGAATGCAAGGTCTGTTCCTAGTACTGACTCTTTTGATGGCTGATTAGCCCCCCTTTTTCCCCACCCCCCCCTCCTCATTATCCCACCATCTCCAGGACTGACAGCAGTACAGTGCTGAGAGGTAACAGCATATGGCAGTGTGATGATTTGCTTCACAAGAAGAAAGTCCATTGCTTGGTGCACTTGGGTTTTTAGATTGGATTGGGCTTGTCTTGGAGGGGTAGAGAGCTCTGCTGTTTGGGCCAGCGGTGCTGATTCTGCAATGCCATGGTAGTGCATTCCTGGACCTGGACTGAGAATTTGGCCCATCGGTGTGTCAGGGCCACCTAATTTCAAAGTCCAGCTTGGTGGCAGACTAAACTACTTCCACACAGCAAGCTCCCACAAGCAGCAGTGACCCCTGACGTACTTTAAGCAGAGGGATATTTATTGGTCCTGAGCTCCCTCTGCTCAGCGGAATGATCAGGAGAGCCTGTCCCAGCCACCTTCACAAGTTATCGAAGCACTTTTTGACCTGCCCTCTCATCCTGGGATTCTCCAGAGCACTTCCCTGGGAGGGTTCTCCTTTCCAAACCTCTGGACTGGTGTATTTATTACTCTTTAACAGCTTTTTAAAAATGGTGAAGGTGGTTCTCTATCCCCATTCCCCCTTCTCTCCCTTGGGCTAGATCCTGGGTCCCAAATATTAAGCCAGCTTTGGTGCTTTGCTTCTCTTGCAAATGAAGCTGCGGGGAAGGGAATGGGAACCTGGATGGTTTTTTTGAGCAGAGCCTATTGGATGGGAGGCATCTGCCAGTATGGGGGCAATGGGCCAAATGGTCTCCCTCTGTGTGATAATATTCTGTGTTTAGTCTTCCAGGTTTGAAAATTCTCTCTTTCCCCTCCCCCCTTCCTTTGAGTGGTCCTGCCTTTTCAGCACTTCCTCCCTACTCCTCCTGCCATCCCCTCAACAAGCACTCAGCACTTTAGAGAAATTATTTAGATGTTTGTTGAGTCTTGCTTTTATTGTGTGATTTCCAGTTTTGTGAAGTTTTTGTGTGTTATATCTCCTCCCTCCTCAAGTGAGTTGTGGATTTTTTCTGGCAAGCTTTTGTCAGATTTGACTTGTGTGCACATTAGTCTGAGAGAAGGCTTCAAATGCTCCCCCATTACTATCCAGTTCCCCCTCTAGTTTGTCTCCTGCAGCAGTTGGTCTTTATGTTAGTCACTGACCTTGGATCACGATGAGGGAGAGGGAAAGGCTGAGGCTGAGACTGGTACTTGGTCTTTGTGGAGAGATATTGGTTAGTTTAATCTTTGAGCTCTATCATCAATCCATTTTCCTCCTTCCTTTCCTCTCCTGAAGACAGTAACTCTTTGCTACCTTTAATTTCCTGGCAAGTTATCCATCTGTGGAAGGCATCATAACCTTGAGCTTTGCATTGGGTGTAGCAATTCACCCAGATGGGAATTGGTTCCGTCCAATCCATCTGGACCGGTTCTGAGGTTCAGAGCACTTTGGAATGGTTAATCTTGCTCAAATTAAGTATTACACTGGGTACCAAACAATCTGTGGTTTCACTGCTGATCCATACCTTAAAATTACAGCATAAAACAGGCCATTCGGCCCAACGAGTATGTGGTTGTGTTTATACTCCCATTCCATCTCTCGCATTTCAGACCCTTTAGCATTCTTTCCATTCACTTTTTTTCTCCTGTACCCCAATTTTGAAAGAATCTAGGATACTTTCTATTTAATCTTTTGCCTCAACGTTGTATTTTGAATGAATTTCACGTTGGATTTTTGATCAAATCTCTTGCAAATGGAGCCTCTGGTCTGGGAGTCTCCCACAAGTGAGGGTGGTTCTATCTCCATTCACCCTTCTCTCCCTTGGGCTAGATCCTGGGTCCCAAATCCCAAATATCGAGCCAGCTTTGGTGCTCCCCTTGCAAGTAAAGGCCACTGCAACCATCCGATTTTAAATGTGGTTTACTCTTTCTTTACAAAAAAGAAAACCCCAACCTGTCCAATTTTCCCCGATGACTAGAAGTTATCACTCAATACTAGTACCATTCTGTAATCTGTCTTACTCTTCCTCCAATGCCTCTTATTTTTTTTCCATTTCCCTCTAGTGTGGAGACCAGCACGTACTCCACGAGCAGCCTAACCTGTGTAATGTAACTTCACTTAAATTGTAATTGAACCCCAGAGTTTTGCTTGCATTTTATTTGCTTTACTGACCTGCCGTGCTGTGTTTTATGCGACATGCAAAGGGCTGAAGGAGCTCGGCGGGTCAGGCCAGCATCTATGGATGGAAATGCACAGTCGACATTTTGGGTGGAGGTTGTTCATCTGGACTGAGAGGGGGAGATGGCCATTATAAAGAGGTGGGGGGAGAAGGGGTGGAGCTAGAGCAGGCAGGCGATAGGTGCATCCAAATGAGGGGGAGGGAGAGGGAGGAGTGGGAAAGATGTCGGAAGCTGGATCAAAGTGACGAAGGGCTGAAGATGATGGGATCTGATGGGAGAGGAAGGTGGAGCCTGGAAATAGAGATGGGGAGGGGAGCCAGTGGAGGAGTGTGTAGGTGACGGGTGGATAGAGGAGGGTGGGGGAGGGGAAAGAGGGTGATGGGGGCCGTGGGTCAAGAGGAGAGAGAAAAGGGATGGAGGGGGAGCGGATACTGAAGCTTGAGAATTCAGTGTTCATGCCGCCAGCTTAGAGACTGCCCAGGCAGAATATGAAGTGCTGTTCCTCTAATTTGCGTTCAGTCTCGACTTGGCAATGGAAGAGGTCAAGGACCGACATGTAGATGTGGTAATGAGAAGGTGCCGCGTTTAATGATTTGTTCACCCTGCACCTCTGCGTTCCTTCTGCTCTTTCCCTTGTTTTCTGGGGTAGAATGTTTTCAATTTTACTCCCAAAGGCCATCAGCTCGACTTTGAAAGTAAAGTTCAAGTGCTGCTGATCTTGGATTTAAATTTTTAAATCCTGCGATAGGTTGCATAGTGAGGGGGAAGGACCTATCTCCTCTAGGGCTAATAACCAAGCCTTGTCATTGTAAGGTGAGGAGAAGGATTGTTGCAGAGATAAAGTATGTGGTGAGGGATCTGGAACTTGCTGTCTGAAACAGTGCTGGAGGCAGATACCATTCCCATATTTACCTGAATGAGCCCCTAATGTGCCGTTAGCTACAGGCCACGAGCTGGCTGGTACGGACACAATGGGCAGAATGGCCTCCTGTCCTGATTCCATTGCATTCCTTTATGGTGTTAACACCACCTCCCCCTCACCTGCTCTCCTATGAACCTGCTGTTGAGTTGCTTTATTCCCAAATTACTGTCATTAACTTCAAGTCTGAGCCAATTGTTGCTCGAGGTTTTTTCTCTGGGACCCCATCTCCAATCTTGTAACTACCACCTCAGCCCACTTTCAGTTATCCAGTTTGCTCTCCATTCTGCTACCCGTGGACTCCTTGTGCCCCAAGCTTAATCATCAGGCACCCAGATGAGATGTCCTTTTGAAAATCCATGAATGTGACATTTACTGCTTGCCCTTTCTGTGGCATCTTTAAAAAAAAAATTCCATCAGGTTAGTTAACACTGATCTAACCTATTTTCCACCTCTGAATTCTCATCTGCCTCTTCCTTTAGTATGGATCCTTGAATCTCTTCAGTGGTAGATGTTGGTAGGTCTGGTCCAGAATTTCCTGGTTTAATGTTCTGCCTGCTTTCAGGAGAAAGGAGTTGGGTGATTTTGAAGAATCAATTCACCAAGGGGTGATATGAATATGCAAGTTATGAGGCAGTTTACAGGAAAAGAGTTCCCAAAGACTCAGAGGGAACAAAAAAAAGTGACCTCATCTGTTGTAAATGGTTTATTTTAACCAGTGGCCCTTAGTTCTGGATCCTCCTGAAAGAGGAACCATCCACTCCACATCCACCCTGTCAAGACCCCTTGGGATCTGGAATGCACTGCTGGTACTAAGTGGTACCAGAACTGGTGATGGAGACAGTCATCAGAACTTCGAAAATGGAATTGGATAGACATTTTGGCGAGAATAACTTAACAGGGCTGTGGAGAAAGAGCGGGGAATGAGGGTGATGGGTTTGCTTTCCTAGAAGTGGATGCAGTCTTAATGTGATGTAATAATTCTGATTTTTATATATATATTTTTATCTCACTTTATCAGCACCTTATTTCAATCAAGTCCCCTGTCACTCCTAAACTCCAGCAGATACAAGCCTTGCTTCTCCAACTGATCTTCAAGGCAACACATCCATTCTAGGTATCAGTCTAGTAAACCTTCTCTGAACTGCTTCCAACACAGTAGTATCCTCCCCTAAAGAAAGAGACCGATACTGTTCACAGTGCTCCAGATGTAGTCTCACCAATGCCCAATGCAACTGAAGCATCACCTCCTTACCTTTGTATTCATTTCCCCAAGCAATAAATAACGTAGAGACAGCAGACGCTGGAATCTGACGCAAAAAACAATCTGCTGGAAGAACTCAACGTCAGTCTACCATCGACGATCCTTCCCACCCCACAGACGCTGCTCAACCTGTTGGGTTCCTCCAACAGGTTGCTTGTAATAAAAATAACATGGTGCTTTTTAGCAAATCCTACACAATATTCAGATCCCTCATCTCTACAATCTCTGGTTTTTTTTAAAAAATATTCTTGCCAGAAAGTCAATTTCACATTTTCCTTCATTATGCTCCATTAGCAAGATCTTTGCCCACTCACTTAATTTGTTCAAATCCCCTTGTAACTTCATTAGGTCATCTTCACAGCTTTCCTTTACTACTCTTCTTTGTGCATCAGCGAATTTGGTTGCCTTCACCCGAATCATTTTATGTTGCAAAAAAAAATCGAAGGCCCCAGCACTGATCCCTGTGATCCGCCACCTTGCCAACCAGAAAAAAGGACCCATTTATGCCTATTCTGTTTCCTGATAACAAGCCATCTTCTATCAACACCAGTACCTCTTGCACTGTCTTTATTTTCCACAACAACCTTTGATGTGACATCTCGTCAAATGCCTACTGGAAATCTAAATCCAAGCCTTTTGTAGATAAATATTTTGCCCCATTCCTTGGCTTAGTTTGCTGCCCCTCCTCAATCTGGTGATGAACCTTTCTCTCCAGTCACTGAAAATGCTTGGCAGGCCAGTGGCCTGATAGTTCAGATCTGTTTTTCCAGTGACCCTCATCAGAAGCCCATTTACTGTCTGCACATTGAAGAAGCCTCTCTTCATACAGTCAAGACTTGGTTGCCAATGTGCAGTCAGGAACATGACCCCCTGTGTTTCTGTTAGCAACCTCAATGAAATAGTCACTAATAGGTGAGTCACTGGTGACTCGATCAGAAGCCAGGCTTGAGTAGGGAGGGTAGGTTTTCCTCACCCCTAGATGATTTATTGAATTAGAATTCAACAGCTGCTACGAGAATATAATTAGGAGGTGACCATCTGTCCTGTTGAGCCTGATCAAGAATATCAGGGCTGTTCTTCTACCTGGGAAGGTGGGATTTACACTCTGGTTGTTAGTCCATTCTGGATTACTGATCCATTAACTTAAAGCCACCACTGTACCTGGGATTTGTCTGGTTTTAGTGACAGTCTACATTTACCAATCACCAGGTATCAAAAGGGCTGTAGACATGAGTCTTGATCCTATCAAGGCAAGTACAGAATAAATTCTGGAATAAAAAAAAACTGGCATTTCTGATGGTGACTGTGGAATTGTCATAGACTGCCAGGTAATGGAATTTGGGGAGGAGATGCACTTACTTTAACCAACCTGCTGTTTGTAACCTCAGATCCACAGTGGTTGACTCTACAATGTCTCCTGAAATGGCCAAGCAAGTCCTTCAGTCCAGGGGTAGTTGGGAGTGAGCATTTAGTGATCTCATCCCACGAGCAAAGCAATAACGTGAACACAAGTGGGGCAGGTGCAAGTGGAGTTGATCCCCAGGCCACAGAGCATGAGTGTTGCTGGAACCTCAGCACTGAGGCTTGTGATGGGTGCGCTTCCCTTTGCCTCTGACCTTGACTACCTGTTAACCTTTTGCTACCTTGTTGAGTTACCTGTTTATCAGACCAGATTGAGAGCTTTGGCAGAAGGTGATGTTCTGGATTAGGTTTTTTGTTTGCTGAGCTGTCTTGTGAAATGTATAAATTAACAATGGAGCTTGATGAAATATGTCTGTTTATCGCAGAAACTAGCTCCTGCTTATGACATTACAATGCAGAGAACAGTTGATCAAGTGAATTTAAAAAGGAAGTGCTGGAAAACACTCAGCAGGTAAGGTAACATCTGTGGAAAGAGAAATGTTTCAAGTTGAAGATACTTCATCGGGAGTACTGGTGAAGGGTCTTCACCTAAAACGCTAACTCTTTTTCTCTCTCCACGGATGCTACCTGATCTGCTGAGTGTTTGCAGCATTTTCTGTGTTTATTTGAGATTAAAGTAATGATTGTACTTTCACATACACTGGGGCAGTATATGTTACAGTGGAAGAGAGTAGAGAGGAATTAATGAGCATGTGAGAGGGAGGGTGCAGGGAAATAAGTGGGAGAATGGGATTGCTCTGGGAGCTAGCATGGACTTGATGGGCCAAACAAGCCTCTGTGAAATGAAGACACTATTGTAGCAACAGCCTGTCCTCATTGAAATGGTTGTCAGGGCATCACACAGAGCAACATTTCTGCCCCTTCTCCCCTGTATTACTGAGGCCTGATGTAGGGGCCAAGCTGCCATCACTGCCTCTGTTCCCTTGATGGTGTGTGTACACCACCTTTTCCTGTGCACTGTCCCAATTCACATTCCCTGCACTGTCTCAGTGTTCAGCAGAGGTTAGGTTCGGTGTTAAGCTCCTTCCACTTTGACTCGTGAAACCTTTCGGAGAGCAAAGGTTGCCACCAATCTCTGGCGGGAAAAAGCTGCCTGCTGCAGTGTTTGAACTTCCTGGCCTGTTGCTCATAAAACTGCCCACTAGGTGGGGTGGGATGGTACATCCTTAGAGCCCCTATTGCAGTGAATTCCTCCTCCACCCTGTTTAGACACTTTCCTGATCTCCATCCAGATACTTTGTGCAAAACACAGGTTTAAAAAAATAACTGAACTGTCCCACCTTGTAAACTTTGTGCACCATAAGTGCATTAATTTTTTTTTAAAAAGGCTTTCCGTCAACTTAAACATATCCACCAGGTTGAGTCCACAACAGAATGTGATTGGGAAGAAGGACGGGGCATCAGTGCAGCCTTTTAGTGTCTGCCTCTGTCTATCTGTTTGTCAGCCTCCTTTCCTTACCTCTGCCTGCCTCCCTCCCTCTCTGCCTGTCTGCCAGAACACTTTTTCACTCTGAGGGTTCTGAATCCTTGCAATGTTCTGCTCCATGCGGATGCCTTGTTGTGGAGCATATTCATGGTTGGATGGGGAGGTTTTGGGCACCAAGGGATAGGGGAGGGTGTGAATTGGTTGAGAAAGAGCACTCGAGGCATGGATCAGCCACGAACTTGTTGCCCATTGAGGAGGCGTCTGGTCCGCCTCTTCCTTCTGCATTCTCATTTTCTCATTCAACTCTGCCCCTTCCCTCATCACACCAGGCTGTGCCATTACCTTCTGCCCAGAATATCCTCTACGTGTGTAGAATTTCCTCCAAAGTTGTTTGTGTGTGAGCCAAGGCTATTTGACTTTGCGTAGCCCACTACTCTGTCCTTGCTCAACATCCAGCACTCCCTTGGGAGGCCAGAAGGCTGATCGTTCCCTCAGTCCCTCCACAGCCTCTACCCACGAGCTTGGATTCGTTACTCAGCCTTCCCCTCCATTGGATCAAGTGCTGAGTTAGGGAGAGGTCTCAGGCTGGGTAAGATTACTTAGTCTTCAAGGTTAGAATGCCAAGTTAAACCAATCCAACAGACACTTAAAGTAAGTGACACCAACCAAACTATGTTGCTCTCGATCCACTGAATTCTCCAAAGTTTTATTTGTGAGAAACTTCTCACCTGAATTTATTCTGCCTTTAAGCAGGAAAAAAAACTGGTTACTTGTGTTTTTTTTTTGTTTGGGTGTGTATGTATGTAAATATATAATATATTTGGTTTGTATAAAGATAATATGAAAATTAAAAATACTGAAAGATCAATGTTAGTTTTTTTTCTTTAAAGAGAAACACCAACTTCGCAAAATGCAACCTCTGTGGGATGACAACGTGTTATGACTGGAATATAAATCATATTTATCAAAGGATAAATAACAGCCAGGATCCCAGCTAAATTCCCTTGATCTTCAAAGGAGAAATGCTTGGGATCTGTAAGTGATCTGAGAGGGAATGTGGCACCTTGGTCAGAAGACAGTGCTGTGGTAATGCAGCACTCCCTCTCTGTATTGCTTCTGAGTGTCAGTCAAGAAGTGCTTGGCTCGCTGGATGGACTTTGACTCTATGGTAATATAGTTCAAGTGTTGCCCACGCAAGGCTTATCCAACACTGGTACTGTGGCTGGAAAAGTCATGTTATCTGTGGCATGATCAGTAGGCAAGCACACTCTCTGGTACTAAAATCTAGGCTTTGCAAGGAGTGACAGAGGCTGATGGGAGTCCTGATGGGAGTTTATAAGGTTGAGAGGCATAGATAGGGTAGACAAAATCTTTTTTTCCCAGGGTAGAAATGTTACATACTTGAGGACGTGCATTTAAGGTGAAGGGGGGGGGGGGAGTTTTTACATGGAGTGCTGGGTGTCTGGAATGGGCTGCCAGGGAAGTGGATACAGTAGTAGCATTTAAGACACTTTTAGATAAAACACATGTATATGCAAGAAATGGAGGGGTTATGGATCATGTAGAGGCAGAAGAGGTTTAGTTTAATTCGGCATCGTGTTCAACACATATATTGTGGGCCGAAGGGCCTGTTCCTGTACTGTTCTATGTTCCTGCAGCACAGAATGAGGCCATTTGGCTCATTGTGTCCATGTTGGCCAAAGAAAACATCTGGGTTAATTCCACTACAATCTGTAGCTCCAGTTACACTCTTCACATGTACAGGTAGGTATGGGAAAACTTTGGCCTTATCTGGACTTTCACATTATAAACAAACCTGCAGTATCAGCTTTCCATGTCATGGTTAGCACCTGTCATAGCTTCCCTCCTCTCCTGCTTATCTCAGACCTTTGTGGAGTGTGGCTGGTTTCCTGTTGTCGAGGAGCAGTTGAGCTGCAAATTACCTTCTCTGAAGACCAGGAAGCTAGAATCCTTGCTTTGATTCACATGTGTATCCCTTTTGACTGTCAACGTCTGAGGCTGAGCCAGACAGCTTGTCCAGGCTGCTGCCTGCCTCCGCAGGAATATATCATGGCTTGGTATGGCAACTGCTCTGCCCGTGACCGCAAGAAACTGCACAGTTGCAGAGACAGCCCAGCACATCATGGAAACCAGCCTCCCCTCCATGGACCTGTCTATACTTTCTTGCTGTCTTGGTAAAGCAACCAGCATAATCAAAGACCCCACCCATTCTGGACATTCTCTCTTCTCTTTCCCCCCCATTCCTCCCATTGGGCAGAAGATACAAAAGCCTGAAAGCTCGTATCACCAGGCTCAAGGACAGCTATTCTGCTGTATAAGACTATTGAATGGTCCGCTAGTACGATAAGATGGATTCTTGACCTCATGATCTACCTTGTTATGACACTGCACCTATTGTCTACCTGCACTGCACTTTCTTTGTAATTGTAACACTTGTTTCTGCATTCAGTTACTATTTTACCTTGTACTACCTCAATGCACTGTGTAATGAATTGATCTGTATGAATGGTATGCAAGACAGGTTTTCACAGTACATCGGTACATGTGACAAGAATAAACAAATTTACCATTTTGCTACTGTCTCGGTCACAAAAACCTTCGTCTGAGACTCTTATTTCAAACTTGACCCTTCCAATACTCTTTTGGAAGGTCCCTCGTCTGCTTCCTGTAAATCCAATCCCTGCTGCCTCTGTCCTAAGTTCTGGTCACCCTTGTGCTTTTTGATCTATGTTGGCTTCCATTCAATGTTGAAGTCATCATCTTGCTCAAACTATTCCACATACTCACCTCTGTGTTTCCAACCTCTTCCAGCCCTCAAACTCTGTGATACCTGCACTCGTCCACAGCCGGCCCTCTGTACACCTGCCCACTTCTCTTCCCCGCCATTGGCCTCCAAGTTTTCAAGAGGGAAGCAGTTCCATGTTTATAATGTAGCACAGTTCACTGCTGCTGGACTGGAACCCCTCTCCCTATTCTACCACATACCTGCTGACCTTTTGCCTTCCATCCTCTAATCATAAAGCCCATCCTGAACCCTGCCCTACTTCACACAGTGGCCACTGCATTGGTTCCTGGTCTCACCTTAAATTCCTTTGCTTTCAAATCCCTCCGTGGCTTGGCCCCTCTACTTCTGCAGCCTCCTCCAAGTTTGTTCCGTTGCCTGTCCCTGATTATCAATGTCCTCGCCTCTGAGGCGACTTCAATAAATTTCTCCACCTCTCTATCCTTCCTTTAAGATGAGCCTTGCCTTTTGGTGTCCCAATAACTTCTCAAGTGACTCATGTTGAACTTTGTCTGCTGACCCACCCATGAAGCATCTTGGCACTTGGGACCTTTCTATCCCATTGTGCTACATAAATGTACCTTACTACAAATTAATCTCATGCTCATTCTGCATGGTTAACCATATAAAGTTACAGTGGGTATGACTACAGAGCCATCAAGTGGTCCCATACTTGCCAATGATACTCAACTGCTGTGAGTTCCTTGTTTAAGAGTATGTGTGATGGGTTGTGTCTAGGTGTTTATAATAAGGGTTATAATCATTCAATCTCATGTCACCCTGCTCTATCCTCAACCCTTCATGCCCTGGATACAGCTTCTAAACCCAGACTTGATCTTCCCATCAGTGTCTAGTCCTCAAGTGGTAAGTGTTGAAATTGATGTCCAGTGAGTCTTAAACCAGGTCCTTACTTGACCTCTCTGTGATTTTATACACCTCTATAAGATTACCTCTTAGTCTCCTATGCTCCAAGGAATAAATTCCTAGCCTGTCCAACCTCTCCCTTTATAACTTAGTCCCTCAAGTCCTGGCACAAGTTAGAGACACAAACCTTTTGGTTTAACAGGGAGCAGTCACATTCCTGCCCTACTGTATGGTTCTGAAATCTGGGGTACCTGCAGAAGGCATCTCAAGGCACTGGAAAAATTCCACCAACACTCCTCCACAAAATCATACAAATTCACTGGGAGGATAAGTGAACCATTGTCATTGACCTCTCAACTTGTTCAAGACTTTGGAGAGGCTGCACCTGGAGTTTTGTGTAGAGTTTTGGTCACCCTGTTGTAGAAAAGGATGTTATTAAGCTGGAAAGAGTGCAAAGAATTTACAAGAATCTTTGCCAGGACTAAAGGACTTGAATTATAAGGAGAGGTTCGGCAGGACAGGAATGTAGGAGACTGAAGGGTGACCTTACAGAGGTGTATAAAATCATGAGGGCATAGATAGGGTGAATGCACTCTGTCTTTTTCCCATGGTTGGGGAATCAAGAACCAGAGGATATAGGTTTAAGGTAAGAGGGGAAAGATTTAATAGAAACTTGAGGATCAACTTTTTTACACAAAGGGTGGTATGTGTGTGGAATGAGTTGCCAGAGGAAATGGGTTGAGGCAGGTACAATGACAACTTTTTAAAAGTCTAGGTCCCCTAGTATAATAAGATGGACTCTTGACCTCACGATCTACCTTGTTTTGGCCTTCCACCTTATTGTCTGCCTGCACTGCACTTTCTCTGTAGCTGTAACACCTTATTCTTCATTCTGTTATTGTTTTCCCTTGTACTATCTCAATGCACTGTGTAATGAAATGACCTGTATGGACAGCATGCAAAACAAAGTTTTTCGCTGTACCTTGGCACATGTGACAATAATAAACCAATTTACCAATTCACATTTGGACAGGTACATGGATAGGAAAGGTTAATAAGATTATGGGCCAAATGCTGGCAAATGGAACTAGCTTGGATGGGGCACCTTGGTTGGCACAGACCAGTTGGGCCGAAGGGCCTGTTTCCACGCTGTATGACTCTATGACCACAACTTGATGGTTGTGGCATTATACAATAAAAGAGTTTCGAAAATAGGATTTATTTATTTTTTCTTCTCCCCAGGCACATGGTTTAATGTCCGATCTTTGAGCATCAGAAGGAATCCTCTCCCTGCAGATACCTTCTGGTGAGGGAGTTGTCCTCTGATCCGGCTGCTGTGTGGGGGGGGGGGGGGGGGGGCGGGACCTGGGATGATTGGCAGTCAGAGCACAGCCAGTGGCCATCCAGAAGCGGATCAGGACCACAAAGGAAGAGCCAATCCGCAGAGAGGGCAGGCGCTGAGCGTGAAAGTTCTGCTGATGCTGAGGGTGCTCTGTAGTAGGGAGGGAGGGAAGAGCCAGTGAGTGCAGCAAAGGCACTGAACGGCGCCTCAGCACTGTACTCCCCACAGATGCAGGTGCTCCACAACACATCTGGATCAGACTTCTTGAACCCATAGACTTCCTGAAGAAAGGGGGGAGGGGAAAAATCCAAGGGAGGGGAAAGTCGAATCAGTGTTGCCTTCTGCCACATTGGGAGGAATTCATTGCTTTTCTCCACCCAACACCCCCCGTCCCCCGTCCCCCACTCCCACCCCGCTCCCCTTTGCTGCCCTCCGACTCAGACCAGAGATGATGGCTTGTAGTGGAGATGATCACACTATGTCTGCAGGACGGGGAAATACGCTGAAAACAACCCCCAGCAGCAGGCAACGTCATCGCGGCCGTTCCAGTGTTCATTGATGTGAGTAGAAGCGTGCAAATTCCGATTTCTAAATCAATCGTTTGCTATTTGTTGCTAAGCGGGGAATGGAGTGACCGCTGAGTTGATTTAATGCTGTGCCTTTGGAGGTTCCTCCTGGCAGTGAATGATTCTGGTTGACAGTCGCGATCAGCCTTCCTCTCCCCAGTGTCTGTAGAGTGTCAACAGCTCACGTTGAAAGTTGAGTCCACAAGAGCTGCATTTTTATTTGCCCCCCTGTGGTACCTTTCCACGCACTCGGGGGGGGGGGGGGGGGGAACCCCAAAGCGACTTATTGTCAGTGGGGCAACTTAAGAGTTGGTCATTGCTCTAATGAAGATGTGGGAACTAATCCATGCACAGCAAGATCTCACAAACAGCAGTGTAGAAAGGCAGCAGATAGTCCACTTCTTTTTGTAGGGTGAGGGGGGGGAAGAAATGTTGGCCAGGACACCAGGGAGAAGCCCCCTTTGAGAGGCTGCTGTGGGAGGGGAGGTCTGGGTCTGCTCCCTCTTCCAACTGCAGCGGTCTGCTCCTGTACTGGGCTGTCAGACTAACTTCTCGTCAGCTCTCCTTCAGGTGCGACATTTATTTTAAGAAAAAAATGTGCTGCTCCTTTGATGCATTTTCTGTTCCCCTTTCACACCCCCGGATAAAGTGTGGGAGGGTGTAACTTGCTAAAGAACCAGGCAGATTGGGTGGCCCCTTTGAAGACCACCTAGGGGTGACCCTGAGTTTAGTGTTCCCTGCCACTTTTATTCTCCATCCCACTCCCGGTCTGACCTATCGGTCTGTGACCTCCTGCTCTGTTATAACGAGATCCAATGCAAATTTGAGGAACAGCAGCTCGTCTTCTGTCTGGGCATGTTCCACCTTTTTGGACTCAGTATTATTGATTCTACAATACTGAGGTAACTTGATTTTCAGTCTGTATCAATCGTCTCTCTGTGATATTTGCTCAGCGTGTTTGTTGCTTTTTGCCCCCTTTTTTTCTTTCATTTCTCTCTGGGGAATGGAGGATGTGCCCAGCCTGAGCTGCCGGGCATGGCCCCCTGCTCTGCATTTCACAACTCCTACATTCTTTCGGTCTACCTTCTGACTCTCTACCTGCTCCCACTCACTCGCTGATCAGGTGACCTTGTTTACAGCTTACCCCCAATGGTCACCCCTGACTTTACCCTATCAGAGACCTATCCCTTCCCACCCTCCCCTGCAGTTTATCAACCTCCTGTTCTGCCTCCTTCCCAGTTCTGGTGAAGGGTCTTTGACTTCTGAAACGTTAACTGTCTCTCTTTCACAGGTGCAGCCTGACCTGCTGAGTATTTCCAGCATTTTCTGTTTTTATATTACACGACTAGAGTTCCTGTTTAACACAGTATTTACTGTGAAAGATACAATAGGTAGCAGTAAGAATAACCTGCAGACAGTATCTTCTTCTGAGCATGCTCTCTGTCCCTTGAACTCAGTGGGTAGTGTCTCAGAGAAGACTATGGCTCAAAGTCTATGCTGTGCTCGGGTGCTGTACAGAAGGCAATGCTGCATTGTCATCAGAAGGTTAAAGTGAGGCCCCTTCTGTGTCTTATGTGGACTTTTAAAGTCCTATGGTTTTATCTTGAGGGATAGCAAAGGAGTTCAATTCTTTCTTGCAAATAACTACCCATCAATAAACATGACTAGAAGACAAAAGGACAATCTGCTGGAGGAACTCAGCAGGTTGAGCAGCATCTGTGGGGGGGAAAGGAATTGCTGATTCCTGATGCAGGGTCTGGACCGAAACATCGACAATTACTTCCCCCCCCCCCCCCCCACAGATGATTCCCGATCCACTGAGTTCCTCCAACAGTTTGTTTTTTGCTCCGGATTCCAACATCTGTAGCCTCTTGTATCTTAATGACTAGAAGACAATCTGGTTATTATAAGATAAGGTATCCTTTATTAGTTATATGTACACGGAAACACACGGTGAAATATATCTTTTGTGTAGGAGTGTTCTGGGGGCAGCCCGAAAGTGTTGCCATGCTTCCGGCGCCAACACAGCATGCCCACAACTTCCTAACCCATTCGTCTTTGGAATGTGAGAGGAAACCGGAGCACCCGGAGGAAACCCACGCAGTCACTGGGAGAACATACAAACTCCTTACAGACAGCAGCCGGAATTGAACCTGGGTCGCTAGCGCTGTAATAGCGTTATGCTAACCGCTACACTACCGTGCCTGCCCACTCACTTTGAGAAGCTTCAAAGCTTTCTCAGTGTCACTTTGCAGAAGCTTACTGTGTACAAATTGCATGCTTGCTTTCTTGCGTTTACAAACAAGATGTTGGTCATAGAGCACCAGGGACATTCAGCGGTTGTAAGTCTTAGCACCCAGAATATTAACCAGGGTGAGATGCTTCATCAATGCCAAAGAAAACTTGGGTAGAATTCCTGCTCCTGGAAGCTCTGCTGCAAACCATGATAGGGCTGAACGTCCATAGAGAGTTCTGCAGTGGAGTGGCTCCCCTGGGCTCTGACACTGATGAGGAGCCAAGGTGTTGGCCCAGTGGGAGTCAGCATCTGTATGTGTGAATGGGGGAAAAGATGAGTGTTGGAGAGATGAGCTGTCTGGCCAAGGGAGGAAGGTATTGGTATCGGTTTATTATTACCAAGATACAGTTTTGTGTGCCATCCAGACAGATCATACCATACATTAAGGTACTAAAAAGAAAAAACAGAATGTAGAATATAGTGTTACAGTTACAGAGATAGTGGAGTGCAGGCAGACAAATAAAGTGCAAGGGCTACGACGAGGTAGATTGGGAGATCAAGAATTCACCTTTTAGCATATGAGAGGTCCATTCAAGGGTCTGATAACAAGCAGGATATAAACTGTCCTTGAGTCTGGTGGTAAGTGTTTTCAGCCTTTTGTACCTTCTGCCCAATGGGAGAGGGGAGAAGAGAGAGTGACCGGGGTGGGAGGAGTGCTTGATTATGTTGGCTGCTTTACCGAGGCAGTGAGAAGTATAGACAGAGTCAGTGGAGGGGAGGCTGGTTTGCGTGATGGACTGGACTGTGTCCACAACTCTCTGCAATTCCTTGCGGTCTTGGGCAGAGCAGTTGCCACACCAAGCTGTGATGCATCCGGAGAGGATGCTTTCTATGAATCAGCTGTTAAATTTGGTAAGAGTCATCGGGGACATGCCGAATTTCCTTAGCCTTCTGAGGAAATAGAGGTGCTGGTGTGCTTTCTTGGCCGTAGTGTTCACATGGCTGGACCAGGGCAAATTGTTGGTGATGTTTACACCTAGGAACCTGAAGCTCTCAACCATCTCCACCTTAGTACCATAGATGCAGACAGGGGCGTGTATGCCACCCTGCTTCCATTCATTTTGCTGAACATTGAGGGAAAGATTGTGCCATGACACCATGTCACGAGCTCTCTATCTCCTTCCTGTACTCTGTCTCATCACTGCTGGAGATTTGGCCCACTACAGTGGCGTCATCTATGAACTTGTAATTGGAGTCAGAGCAGAATTTGGCCACACATTTGTGAGTGTATATAGAGTAGAGTAAGGGGCTGAGGACGTAGCTATGTGGGGCACCGGTGTTGAGGATAATCATACCAGAGGTGTTGCTCCCTATCCTTACTGATTGCGGTCTGTTGGTCAGGAAGTCAAGGATCCAGTTGCAAAGGCAGGTGTCGAGCCTTAGGTCTAGGAGTTTGGAGGTAAGCTTGTTTGGAATTATAGTATTGAAGGCGGAGCTGTAGTGACAACTCTTCCATGTTCCCATGTGGCAGAGTCAGGGAGTGAGACATCTGCACGTCTTCCTGTGTATCCCTTTGATGGCTCAAGAGCACTTGAAACTGAGGCCATGATCCAGACTGCGTCTGAGGCCGTGTTCCAAACAGCATGTAATTCTGGGCCAATGACTTTCATCAGCACATGGGATGCTGCCAGACCTGCTGAGGGTCTCAGCAGTCTGGTGGTAGACCTTTGCCCAGAGTGTGGGTGGAGTGGAAACTGCCATCACAAAATGGGGCTCGGGCCAATAGAACTGTTGTATTTAAGAGGAAGCCTGGCAAGCACACAGGAATGGTAGCAACAGAGGGACATGTTGGTGGGTGTAAAAGCCAGGAGGAGGTTCAAATGAAGCAGTGGTTCCCATGATATCCTGGGAGGACAGGGTAGTGTTGGAGGTTACAGTGAACTGGTGAGACTTTAATGATACTGAACATGTATAAGTCAATGAAAATATATTCGAATTCATGGCAGACCCTGAGAGTCCTGGTTCAGCCACAAAGGGAGTGGCCGCGACATCATGTAGGATATTTATTTATTAGTCACAGGTACATCGAAACACAGTGAAATGCATCTTTTTGCATTACTGAGAATATACTGGGGGCAGCCCGCAAGTGTCGCCACTCTTCCGGCGCCAACGTAGCATGCCCACAACTTCCTAACCCGTACGTCTTTGGAACGTGGGAGGAAACCGGAGCACCTGGACGAAACCCACGCAGACACGGGGAGAACGTACAAATTCCTTACGGACAGCGGCCGGAATTGAACCCGGGTCACTGGCGCTGTAATAGCGTTACGCTAACTGCTACACTACCGAGCCTGCCCATAAACGTGGTGTTTATGTGTTGGGGCTGGGGGGTGGTGAGAGAGAGGAGAGAGTGTGAACAAGTGAGGCTTTTATACAAAAGGGTCAGGAACCATTGGTGTGGAGCGCAAACACCCATGATGGGATGAATAGCTTGCTCTGGGTGATGTAAAGGGCAGCACAGTGGTGAAGCTAGTAGGGGCATTGCCTTGCAGTGCCAGCGACCCTGGTTCAATCCTGACCTCCGGTGCTGTCTGTGTGGAGTTTGCACATTTTCCCTGTGACTGCATGTGTTTCCCCCGGGTGCTCTGGTTTCCTCCCCCATCCCAAGTTGTCTAGGTTAGTTAATTGGCCACTGTAAGTTGCTCCTAATGTAGGTGTGTGGTAGAATTTGGAAGGGGGAGTTGATAAGAATGTGGGGAGAATCAAAATGGGACTAATGTAGGATTAGTGTAAATGAGTGGTTGGTGGTTAGTGTAGACTTGGTGGGCTGAGGGCCTGTTTCCGTGCTGTATCTCTCTACGGCTCTAAGTAAACTCATGTAAGTTACGTGCATCAATTAATGCATTCTTGATCCATTGTTGAACTAAATGGAAGGTGACATTTCTTGGAAAATCATGTCATTTGCACTGATGCTATAAATTGTTTATTTAATGCCACAATGTGTTGGAGATAGGGCTGTGGGAGTAGGTAATGTTCTGCTTGGGAGCTCAGACCCCAGTCTTGGAGGGAGCAGATTCCTTAGACTTCCATATTTACTGTCCAGGGGCAGAGGACATGAACATCCCCATCCCTTTGATCTCCAACCCCACTGATGAAGCAGGAATACACCACTGCTGTGGCCAGTGATGGGCAAGTGTAGAGTGTGTCATGAAATTTCAGAGACAATGGGCATCAAGGCAACAGGATGCTAGGGGAAGTTGCAGTTTACATGCCCACAAAGATTACTCGGCCCTTTGAAATTGACTAGAAATTTACTTTAACTTGAGTGTGCTAAGCAGGCAACACTGCATCAAAGGAGTCAGATTTTGAAAAGCATGTATACGCCCTACACTCTGCCATATTGTAAATTCAGTACACAGGATCAAGGAGGAATTTCAACCCCACAACTTCTGGTTACTTTGGTGTTTATTATCAAAAGGTAGTGTGACGGGTCAAGAGTTTCTGCTTTGAGCTCAGTAGAGGATCTGGGGGAAGATTTGTGTGGAATATGTGCCCATTTTGAGAAGTGTTTTTAGTTCCTTACATTTTTGCTCGAAATTTATTTGCATTTACCCAAACATAAAACGCACTAGGAATCAGTACAACATTTTAACATTTTTGTCATTTTCATTTGAAGTATTTGAGAGAGCTAACGTGGTTAAGAGCTGTATTAATATTCTGAAAATACTTTTTTTAAAAGATTGGCATTTTAATCAATCCACCACCAGCTTTTTATCAAATAGTACTAAAAATCTCTTCAGAATCGGCTTTGTGTGTGGGAAAGCATGTCTCACAAATTTGATTGGGTTTTTTGAAGAGGCGACCAAGAGGATTGATGAGGGCAGGGTAGTAGGCATTGTCTACGTGGACCTTAGCAAGGCCTTGGACAAGATCCCACATGGTAGGCTGGGCTGGAAGGTTAGATCATAGGGGATCCAGGGTGAGCTAGCCAATTGGATACAAAATTGGCTCAGTGGTAAGAGCCAAGGGGTGGTAATGGAGGGTTGTTTTCCAGAATGGAGGCCTGTGACCAGTGGTGTACCACAGAGACTGGTGCTGGGTCCCCTGTTGTTTGTCATATATATTAATGATTTGAATGAGAATGTAAGTGGGCATGATTAGTAAATTTGTGGATGACTCCAAAACTGGTGGTATAGTGGACAGTGAAGAAGCTTGTCAAAGGTTACAACAGGATCTCGATAACTGGGAATGTGGGCAAAGAATGACAGATGGAATTTAACTCAGACAAGAGCAAAGTGATAAATTTTAGGAAGTTAAACCAGGGTAGGACATACACAGTGAATGGCAGGGCCCTGGGGAGTGTTGTTGAACAGAGGGGTACAAGTACATAGTTCCAAGAAAGTAGCGACACAGTTAGACAGGGCGGCATAGAAGGCATATGGCATGCTTGCCTTCGTTGGTCGGGGTACTGAGTACAAGAGTTGGGATATCTATTCATTCACTAAAAGATCGTTGGATCTACAGATTTTTTTATATACTTTATTGTTTTTTATGATTATCCATGCCATGATTGTTCCCCCGATCTCTTTGTATTACATGTACAAACATTAGTTATATATTAATCTGTATTAATTTGAAAACTAATAAAAAGATTGAAAAAGAAAGAGTTGGGATATCATGTTACAGCTATACAAGATGTTGGTGAGACTGCACTTGGAGTATTGTGTGCAGTTTTGGTTGCCACACTGTAGGAAAGATGTCATTAAGCTGAAGAGGGTGAAGAAAAGATTCACAAGAGTGTTGCTGGGACTGGAGGGCTTGAGTTATAAGGAGAGACTGAATAGACTGGGACTGTTTTCCCTGGAACGAAAGCGCCTGGGGGGTGACCTATAGAGGCTTATAAAATCATGAGGGCTATCAATAGGGTAGACAGTCGCAGTCCTTTCCTCATTGTAGGGGAGTCTAAAACGAGAGGGGCATAGGTATAAGGTGAGAGGGCAAAGATTTAAAAGGGACCCGAGGGACACGTTTCTCACACAGGGAGTGGTGAGTATGTGGAACAAGCTGTCAGAGGAAGCGGTAGAGGTGGGCACAATTGCAACAGTTAAAAGACACATGGATAGGGAAGGTTTAGAGGGATATGGGCCAAACACAGGCAAATGGGACTAGCTTAGGTGGACACCTTGGTTGGCATGGGTGAGTTGGGCCAAAGGGCCTGTTTCCGTGCTGTATAACTCTATGACTCTATAATCATTTCCTGACTTTATTGGTTCATAGGAATTGGATGAGGACATTTAGTCCCCTGAGCATCATCTAACATTCAATATCATGGCTAATCTATGACCTAGCTCTGTATTTTCCACACATCTCTTTATACCTCTGGTTCATGAAAGTCCATCATCTTCAGATTTAAAGTTGACAATGGCTTAACATTAATTGCCATATGAGGAAATGAGTTCCTTTTTTCTATTACCCTCTGTGGGCAGAATTGCTTCCCAATTTCACTCCTGAAAGACCTGGCACCAGTTTTGAGATTCTCCTCTCCTGGTCCTAAACTTTGCAATTTGTGGAAATAGTTATCAATTCCCCATAATATCTGACGAGACTAATTTGATGTACAGGAATCAGCTTCTTAATAAATAGAAACTTTAAAATAAAAAATGAAATCCTGGAAATGCTCGGCAGGTCAGGCAGCATCTGTGGAGAGAAAAACAGAATTAATGTTTCTGACCAATGAACTTTCATCAGAACTCTATGTTTCTCTCCGTGGATGCTGCCTGACCTGCTGAGTGCTTCCAGCATTCTCTGTTTTTATTTCAGATTTTCAGCATCTGCAGCCTTTTATTTCTCACACACCTTTTAGTGATCAGGGTATATGCACTCTAAGATCCCTTTGTTTCTTCACCCCACCTAAATGTGCACGTTTCTATTTTCCTACTAAAACTTGCTAC
The DNA here is from genome assembly GCF_009764475.1 of Pristis pectinata. Classification (NCBI taxonomy): domain Eukaryota; kingdom Metazoa; phylum Chordata; class Chondrichthyes; order Rhinopristiformes; family Pristidae; genus Pristis; species Pristis pectinata. The sequence continues at coordinate 38,791,384 of NC_067420.1, forward strand.
CTCACATTTTTCTGTGTTGAGCTTAATTTGCCGAATATTTGCCCATTCTGCAGATTCATTAACTGTGGTTGTAATCGTCCTCTGTACTACCTCTCGCCTGTTTGGCATCATCCACCAATTTACTGTTTTCGATACTGGAGTCTAAATCATGAATGCAAATTGTGAACACAGAACATAGAACAGTACAACACAGGAACAGGCCCTACGGCCCGTGATATCTGTGTCAATCATGTTGCTAATTTAAACTAATCCCATCTGCCTGCATATGGTCTACTTCCCTCCATCCCCTGCCTCTTTATGTGCCTGTCTAAATGCCTCTTAAATGTTGTATTGTATCTGCTTCCATCACTGCCCTGGTAATACATTCCAGGCACCTACCACTCACCTACCACTCTCTGTGTAGAATGCTTGCCTCGCACATCTCCTTTCAACTTGCCCCCTCTCACCTTAAAACAATGATGATCCACCTTCCACCTTCTTACATTACAAATGGCAGCCAGTTCTTCCCACTCTCTGCTCTCCTGAAGCCAGATGGCAATCTGTTCTGCTGCTTGTCTTCTGACTCCACCTCTTCCATTCATCCATTGTGGGGGGGTCTTATTTGAGGGACTCTGGAAATCTTGATATATTACATCTATGGCGTGACCATTATCTACCCTCTCTAATACCTCCTCTAAAGGTTCAATAAGGTGGGTCAAGCACGATTTTTCATTTTGGAATCCATACAGTTTATTCATTATTATACTCTGTGTTTTATTCTCTTATTTAGTAGAGATGCCATTACTTATCCTGCACCAGTTTTGAGCTGATTGATCTATAATTCCTTGGACACGATCTATCCCCCTTTTTAAATGTGGGTATTATGTTAGCTACACATGAGTCCTCTGGCACAACACTGTTTCTAATGAAATATTAAATATGTGTAGTAATCCTTCTATCTCTTCTTGAGATTCTTTTGAAGTATGTGGATGCAATTAATCAAGACCAGAGATTTTATTCTCGTTGAATGTGATTTTAAATGGGACCACTTCATTACTTGTCTCATCATCCAACATCATGTCCACTTGTCTTCCTGATAAATGGCAAAGCAAAATAATAAGTTAATCAGCTTGGTGTTTTTCAAAGAGATGGGATAAGTACAGCATCCATATCATTATCTGTAGTATTGTTCGAGCTATTACTTTACGGCCCTTTCCACATCCTTTCCTTAATTTATAAATGGGTAAAATATTTTATTATTCTGCTTTATGTTCCTTGGTAATCTCTATTCTTTTCTTATCAGTCTTATGTAGTCCTGTGGTGGCTATGTACAGTACAACTACTATAATCCAGCACCCTCTGGACTCTGGTGGTGACAGACTGATATATTTTATGGACTATTGAATATTTCTCCTATTAGTTCACCAACATGTTTTTAGTTCTCCTTTTTTTAGAGGTTTTACAGTAGAATGGTTAATTTTTCAGTAAACCAGGTGAGCCTAAAGAGAGCATGGCAACAGGTCCCCAGTGAGTTAAAAGGAGTGTGGGAATCAGAGCCCCAGTGAGTTTATAGGGAGAGTGGGAATTGGGATTCCATTGAATTAAAGGGAGAGTGGGAATCGGGGTCCCAGAGAGTTTATAGGGAGAGTGGACTTGTTGAATATGGTTTTAAAGATTTCCTATTGTAGTTCTACATCATTGCTTTCATATGTCGTTGCCCAGTTTATCTCCACAGCTTCTATTCCCAGCCCCTCTGTTCAATTCTCGGACATAATCTCACCTTCAATAATCTTATTGGTTGGTGGGACAGGTTCAATGAGCTGAATAGCCTCCATCTGCTCCTGCTCAACAAGATGGGGCAATATAACAAACGGTGTAAAATTCTAAACCCCTACAAAATCTCCACTTAAGAGGTGAGGGATGGTTTCTGAAACCTCATCGCATCATCAATGATGTTAATTGCTCACTTGCATATCTGCTCTACCAAGTGCCACACCACTGCTTGAGTCAGGTGCAGGAACTGGGAAGTAAGTTTCAATGTATGTAAGGATGCAATGGTACATTTCATCAGATGCAATGAGGAGGGGGCAAATTCCTTGGTAAATGGGATAGAGAAAGAGAGGGATCGGGCAATTCAGGTGCATCATCTGCTAAAGGAGCATTGTACGTTAATGAGGTTGTAACGACAAATCAATTATTTGGGCTTCTTTCTGGAGAGGAAAAAATTGAAATACGGATAAGTTACGATCAATGTGGATCTTGATTAGACCACACTGATATTGTGAACAGTTCTGGTATCCATATTATTAAAAGGATATAGAGAAGTTACAAAAAAGGTTAACAAGAACTATCTTTTTTACGCAGAGAGTGGTGGGTGCCTGGAACAGGCTGCCAGGGGTGGTGGTGGAGGCAGATACGATAGAGGCGCTTAAGAGGCTCTTAGATAGGCACATGGATGTGCAGAGAATGGAGGGATATGGACATCATGTAGGCAGTAGGGATTAGTTTAGTTAAGCGTTTAATTATTAGTTTAATTCATTTGGCTCAACATCATGGGCTGAAGGGCCTACTCCTGTGCTGTACTGTTCTATCTATGTTCTGGAACTAAAAGATTACAGGTCTTCCCTGGGTTACAAGCGCCCAGTTTATGGACACTCTGCACACGCGAATGAGTGTTTGGGAGACCAGCAGATTTTCCGGCTGCTGCGGGGCTGCAGGTGTCCTCTGTCGGGTGGGAACAGGGCCTGTTCCCATGGAGTGATGGAGTCCTATAGCATGGGAACAGGCCTTTTGACCACTAAGTCCATACTGACCACCAAATACCTAAATACCTATCTCCACCACTTCCAATCCGTTCTCCCTGCATCCCCATCAACTCCTTGCCAGAGTTTACCACTCACTTACACACTAGGGGTAACTTATGGTGACCAATTAACCTACTGACCCGGACGTGGGAGGAAACCAGAGCTCACAGTCACAGGGAGAAGGTGCAAGCTCCTCACATTCAGCACCAGAGGTCGGATCGAACCGGGGTTCCTGGAGGTGTGAGGCAGTGTCTCTCCTACCTGCGCCAGTGTGCTGCCCATAGTGTCGTAGACAATTACAATGCATTACAGTTCATTAATTGGGATGACAATAAACAAGCAACAGCTAGTACTTAAAGGACCAATGCATCGTTTACAACAATGATGCTAAAACTGTCATGGGAAAAACAGTCTAACTGTGGTTAACATTAGACGTTAAATATAACTGTGCAGCTAGGAGTTGCTGCCTCACAACGTCAGGTTCAATCCTGACCTCAGGTGCTGAAGGATGGGGAGAATAAAATGGGTTAGGGGAGAATTAATATAAAAATGGGTGTGTGATAGTCGGAGTGGACTGAGAGGGCTTAAGAACCTGTTTCCATGTTGTATCTCTCTATGGCTCCATGACTGTGTATAAAATTATGAGGGGCATAGATAGGGTGGACAAGCAATATCTTTTTCCCATTATTGACCGATCCAATACCAGAGGGTATTTAAGGTGAGAGGGGGTAGTTCAGAATAGACATGAGGGGTACGTTTTTTTACTGAGAGAGTGGTGGATATCTGGAATGCGTTGCCTGATAGGGTGGTGGAGGCAGATTCATTGGGGGCTTTTAAGAGGGGCTTGGATGGGCACATGAATGAGAGGAAAATGGAGGGATACGGGCATTCTGTAGGTAGGAGGGATTAGCTATGTTGGCACAACATTGTGGGCTGAAGGGCCTGTTCTGTGCTGTACTGTGCTATGTTCTGTGACTGCAACATTAGATTGAAGGAAGAGATGTTTAATGCAGGCAACAAAAGCAGTCAGGTGGACCATTTGGGAAAATTAAAAAATTCAGCAGAACACCAAGAAATTGATATGGAAAGGAAAATTAGAATTCAAGGGTATTCTGGTTAAAAAAACATAAAACAGAATGCATTTGGAAATATGTAAAAAGGAAAAGATTAGCAAGTTTAATGCGAGTCCCCTACACTCTGAGGTAGGAGAAGTTATATTGGTGAATAGGCAAGAGGCAGAAAAATTGAACAAATATTTTGTTTAATTCTTGATGGAAGACAACACACAAAATCTCATGGAAAGAATCCAGAGCGAATGAGGAACTGAAGAATTTAACATCAGTGACGATGAGGTATTGGAGAAATTAGCGGGAATGAAAGCAGGTAAATAAGTTCTCAGGACATGAATACCTGCACCCCAAACTTTTGGAAGATGTGGCTGTGCATATAGTGGACACTGCTTTGTCATCTATCTAATGCAGGAAGCAGACGGAAAACAGCGATCATCAGTAAGGAAAATATTAGAATCTATTGTGAAGGGATTGGTAACAGAACAAATAGAAAATAGTAATAGGATTGGGCAGAGTCAACATGGATTTGTGGAAGAAAAGTCAAGTTGGACAAACCTTATAGAATCATATGGTACAGAAAGGAGCCTTTTCTGCCCACCTCATCTATGTTGACTGTATTGCCGATCTGCATTAATCCCATTTGGCTGCATTCAGCCTGTATCCCTCCATGGCTTTCCCATCTTAAATGTTGTAATAGTATCTGACTCTACCACCTCCTCTGGTGGCTCGTTCCAGATATTCACCACCCTCTGTGTGAAAGACTTACCCCTCAGATCTCCTTTAGACTTCTCCCCTCCTCACCTTAAACCTGTGCCCTCCAGGGGAGTTCTAGACTGGGGAAAAAAGACCCTTTCTAATCCATCATAACTTTATAAACCTCTGTAAGGTCACCCCAAAGCCTCCCACATCCCAGTGAGAATAAACCCAGTCTACCCAATCTCTCCTTATAACTGCAGCCCTCTATTCCAGGCAACATCCTTGTGAATCTCTTCTGCACTCTCTCTATTGTTACCACATCCTTCCTGTGGGTGTTGTGTCCAGAACTGTACAATGTGGTCTAACCAATGTTTTGTATGCCTGCAATGTGACATCCCAAACCTTATACTCAATGCCTTGGTCAATGAAGGCAAGCATCTAAATACCTTCTTCACCACCCTGTACTCTTGTGTCACCACTTTCAGTGAGCTATGGACTTGCACCCCAAAGTACCTCTGTACATCAACACTTCTAAGGTCCATGCCACTTACTGTATATGTCCTGTTAGTATTTGATGTCCCAAAATGCATAACCTCACACTCGTCTGGATTAAATTCCACCTGCTGCCACTCTACCGCACTTTCCAGCGGATCTATATCCCACTGTATCCTTAGTCCATCTTCTTCCTTATCTACAACTCCACCAGTTTTCCTATCATCTGCAAACTTACTGATCAGGCCACCTGTGTTCTCAACCAAGTCATTTATATTTCATAAACACCAAAGATCGTAGCACCAATCTCTGCGGTATACCACTTGTTATAGACTTCCAGTCAGATAAACACCCATCCACCTCTACCCTCTACCTCCTACCACCAGTCAGTTTTGGATCCAGTTTGCCAACGTGCCTCGGATCTCTTGTGCCTTAACCTTCTGGACCAGCCTACCATGCAAGACCTTGTCAGAAGCCTTACTGAAATCCACATAAACCATGTCTACTGCACTGCTTTCATCCATTTTCTTAGTTACCTCTTCAAAAAAACTCAATCAGATTGGTGAGATGTGACCTCCCCTGCACAGAACCATGCTGAATCCCCGTCATCATTTCCAAAGGAACATAAATCCTGTCCCTCAGAATCTTTTCCAACAACTTCCCTACCCCTGATGTAATGCTCACCGGCCTGTAGTTTTTGGCTTGTCCCTACTGCCCTTTATGAACAAGGATACAACATTGGCTATCCTCTAGTCTTCTGGTACCTCGCCCGTGGCTAACGAAGATGCAAAAATCTCTGTCAGAGCCCCAGCAACCTCTTCCCCTGCCTCCCTTAGCATCCTGGGATAGATGCTGCCAGGGTCCTGGGGATTTATACACCCAAACGTGCTCCAATATTTCTAATACTTCTTTCCTGATGCAGACATGCTTCAGAATATCAGCATACCCCTCCCTTAACTCTCCATCCTCCACATCCTTCTCCCTGGTGAATCTGGATTAGAAGTATTCATTTAGTACCTCGCTCGTATTCCCTGGCTCCACACACAGATTACCTCTTTGGTCCCTGAGGGGGACCCACTCTTTCCTTAGCTACCCTCTTGCTTCTAATATACTTATGAAAGTTTATTATCTCCTTAATCCTACTTTCAAAGGTCATTCCATGGTCCCTTTTGGCCCCACCCCACCATTTTCTCTCCTCTATCCCCTAAAAACCTCAAAGGACTCTTTCGATACCAGTTTCCTCTACCTGACATACACTTCCTTTTTCCAGATCAGACCTTCAATATCCTTTGTTAACCAAGGTTTCCTAGACAAACCATCTTTGCTTCTTACCCTTAGAGGGACATCCTGACTCTGAGCTCTTACTATCTTGCTTTTAAATGCTTTTCACTTATCAGATGTTGTTTACCCTTCTAACAGGTGCTTCCATTAGGTCCTGAATTACACCATTGAAATCAGCCTTCTCCTACTCTTGGGCCCTATTTTGAGGACCAACCTTATCTTTTTCCATGACTACTTTGAAGCTTACCAGACTATGGTCACTGTTCCCTAAGGGTTACTCTACAGACTCTTCTATCATTTGCTCATCCTCATTCCCTAAGATAAGGTCAAGTACAGCCCTCTCCTTACTCTACATACTACTTCAGAAAATCTTTTTGAGGTTGTAAGTAGCAGAGAGACAATGGATGAATATATTTGGACTTTCAGAAGATCTTTCATAAAATACTACACCTGAAGTTATTGAGTAAAATTAGAGCACAAAGGATTGATTATATTGTGAAATGAGGGTTGGTTAACAGACAAAAGTTAGGAATAAGTGGCTCATTTTCAGGTTGGGAAGCTATGAGTCATAGTCATACAGCACAGAAACAGGCCCTTCAACCCAACTCATCCATGCTGACCAAGATGCCCTTCTAAAGTGTTGGCACAACATTGTGGACCAAAGGGCCTGTACTGTGCTGTAGTGTTCTATGTTCTATGTAAGCTAGCCCCATTTGCCTGCGTTTGGCCCTCATCCCTCTTAAACCTTTCCCATCCATGTACCTGTCGAAGTGTCTTTTAAATGTTGTTAATGTACCTGCCTCAACCACTTCCTCTGGCAGCTCATTCCATATACCCACCACCCTCTGGGTGAAAAAGTTGCCCCTTAGTTTCCTATTAAATCTCTCCCCTCTTACCTTAAACCTGTGCCCTCTAGTTCTTGATTCCCCAACCCTGGGAAAAATACTCTGTGCTTTCACCCTATCTATGCATCTCATGATTTTATGCTCCTCTATAAGATCACCCTCGGTCTCCTTGGCTCCAAGGATTAAAGTCCTAGCCTGCCCAGCCTCTCCCTATAATAGTCCCTCGAGTCCAGGCAACATCCTCGTAAATCTTTTCTGCACTCTTTCCAAATTTATGGCATCTTTCCTATAGCAGGGTGACCAAAACTGAAAACAATACTCCAAGTGCAGTAAAAAATGACAAGATAGGTACTGAGCTGATCAGTGCCGGGATCTCAGCTGCATACTACGATTTGGATGAGAGGACCAAATTAATATATCCTAATTTGGTGATGATACTGAGTAAGGCTCCCGTGTGGGTTGTGAGAGGATACAGAGAGGCTTCAGAGTGATGTAGACAGGCAAAGGGAATGGGTAAGAATAGGCAGGATGGAATAAAACGTAGAAAAATGTGACACCATCCACTTTGGTAGCAAAGATTAAAAAAAGCAGAATATTTTTAAATGTTGTGAGAGTGAAAGGTGTTGGTATTCAGGGGATCTTGTGTGTTATTGTAGACAAATCACAACAAGTTAACATGCGGGTATAGCAAGTAATTAGGAAGGCAAATGATGATTATCACAAGAGGATTTGAGTAGAAGAGTAAAAATGTAGTTAAATATAGCCCTGGTGTGACTGTACATGGAGCATTGTGTACAAGTCTGGTCTCTCTACCTAAGGGAGGACATTCTTGAGGTAGAAGGAGTGCAGTAAAATTTCACCAGTTTGATTGTTGAGATGCCAGGTTTATTATTTGAGGAGAGATTAAGTACACTGTGCCTGTACTGCAGTTGTTCTAATCTCTTGAGTTTAGAACAATGGAAGGTTATCTCGTTGAAACTTGCAGAGGGTAACAGGTAGATGTGGAATTGGTGTTTCTGGGATCCTAAGACCAGGGGTCACGGTCTTAAAGGGACGGGCCATTCAGGGGAGGGGTGTAAAGAAATTTCGTCGCCCAGGGAATCATTGGAATTCTCTATCTAAGAGGGCTGTGAAAACTCAGTCGCTGCATATATTTAAGACAAATTGATTTTTAGATTTTGAGGGAATCAAGCAGTGTGAGTTTAGCACAGTCAAGTGGTAAAAGATCAGCCATGATCCTATTGAATTGCAAAGCAGGCACGTGGGGGTGGGTGACCTAATGCTGCTGCTTTTACTTGTGTTCACAGAAGGAGGCCATTTGGCCCATGGTTCCCATGCTAGTCAAAGACTTTAGGTAAATCCCACTTCCTCACTCTCACTCCACAGCCCCACAGGTCAAGTCTCTTCAATTCCTCGTCAATGAGAAGAGTTTCTGCACCTCCCTTTCAGACAGTGAATTCCCAACTCCTATCACTCACTGATCTTTTTTCTCAATTCCTCTCTGACCCTTGTCCCAGTTAACAAGTCCATTTGCCCTTGTTACTGGCCTGACTGCTAAGAGGTATGGATCCTTTCCGTTTACCTTGTCTAGACCTCCCATAATGTTATACACCTCAATTAAATCTCCCTCAGTTTCCCTTCTTCTGAAGAAAGTAACACTAGACTTGAGGGTGCTCCCCCCGTAACTATAATTGTCCAGCCCTGGTAACATCCTTGCAAATCTCCTCAGCACCCTCTGTGGAGTGTTGAGGCAAATAGCACAGACACATGGAGGGGAATCACTTGGGGGAGAAGTGAACGGGGCAGGTGAAGAAGGATGGAGTGTACACAATACCTGGAGGAGTTGGGTTGAGTGGCCTGTTTCTCTGCTGTAAATACATTATAACTATATAATTAATTAAAACTAATTGTCACTGATTCTGTAATTCCCACTTGGAAGTGATAACGGTAACGAGCGTGGAAGGTGGAAATGTCATACTGTGAAATAACATCAAAAACAGCCCAGAGGTTAATTAGTAGAACAAGCAATTAAGGTTAGCTAAAGGTGCAAGGTATCGCAGTCAGCTCACACCATATCTGTGAAGGAATGCAGGATTTGTCAGTTGATTGAATGACGGACAAAGATGAACCTCAGAAGCTCGTCAGAAAGTTTGACAGGAAGAGATTTATTACAGTGGAATCATTGGGCAGGATTAATCTGTTCAGTTCCTCAGGTCTTTTCCAACATTGCTTTAGACCATTGCTGTCTGCACCTGTGTTCCAATGTCTCAATACCCTCACCTAAACACCTGTCAAACTTAGTTTGGAAATGGTTAACCAGGTTTAATAGTTACTAAATAAAATAGGACATGCTCAGCTGGTCAGGCAGAATCTTCCACCATTGAGGACATCTTCAAGAGGCAGTGCCTCAAGAAGGCAGCATCCATCACCAAGGACCCTACCCATCACAAAGGACCTCCCATAATGTTATACACCTCAATTAAATCTCCCTCAGTTTCCCTTCTTCTGAAGAAAGTAACACTAGACTTGACTCGTAACTATAATTGTCCAGCCCTGGTAACATCCTTGCAAATCTCCTCAGCACCCTCTGTGGAGTGTTGAGGCAAATGGCACAGACACATGGAGGGGAATCACTTGGGGGAGAAGTGAACGGGGCAGGTGAAGTTACAGAATATGAAACATGAACTTGGTCTCCCTCTCCACAGATGCTGCCTGCCCTGCTGAGTATTGTGCATTTTCTATCAGATTTCCAGCAGCTGCAATGTTTGGCTCTTTTTTTTTGTTATAAACGTTTATTCACTAAAAGCACTACAAAAAGACAACCAGTGTCAATACACTACATCTAATACAGAAAAGAAGAAACTAAGCAACGACATACTACAGTAGAGAATGCCAACTAATACTAACGAAACACACACGCAACGCTACACCCGTTAACGCGACACTTCAAATAAGAATCGCGTTCGTACCGTCCACGACACACGCGATCCCCTGAGGGGCCCACCGAGCGCGGAACTCAGCTAGGGTACCCGCGGAAAACCGCGTGCTCCCTCTCTAAACACACCCATGCGCGCACGTAAGCACGGAAGACGGGCAGGCAGACAGACCTACCGGTACCCTCGGCCGCCCGCTGCCGCATCCCGTGGATGGCCAGCTTGGCCAGGCCCAGCAGGAGACCCACAAGGAGATCCGCCGCGCGCCCCTCCCCGGGCCGCACTGGGTGCCCGTAAACCAACAGCGCCGGGCTGAAGTGCAACCAGAACTTAAGCAGCAGCCCCCGAATGTTTGGCTCTTTCATTAGTTGTCCCTATGCTGCACTGATGGGGTGTTATGTCACTGTGGGTGCTGTTCTCAAAGATGTTAAACTGACCTGTGGCTGCATTATTTTGGTGGTTCCAGTGTTTTACTAAAGATCCCATATCATTCAATATTGAGGAAAGGGACAGAGATGCTGTGGTTTCTCAGCTGATATTCTACCCTCAACCAGCAATAGAAAAGTGAATGATTTTCATAGGCTGGGTAAGGAGAAACTGCTTCCAGTGGTCCACCCAACTTTCGATGTATCTCCTGCTGTAGTCTTAGCAACCATTCTCGCTATGGACACCACCAACAATGTTTGTGTCATCCGCAAACTCACTGATCATACCTTTTTCATTCACATCCAAATGGTTAACATACTGTATATCACGAACAACAAAGGTCCCAGTACCAGTCCATGTGGCATCACAACCCAGGTTGCATCACCTCCTGGTACAGTCTCCCATGCACAGGATCGCAAGAGGCTGCAGAGGGTTGTAGACTCAGCCAGCTCCATCACGGGCACAACCCTCCCCGCCATCGAGGACGTCTTCAAGAGGTGGTGCCTCAAGAAGGTGGCATCGATCACAAAGAACCCTCACCGTCACAAAGAACATGCCCTCTTCTCATTACTACCATCAGGGAGGAGGTACAGGAGCCTGAAGACCCACACCCAATGATTCAGAAACAGTTTTTTTTCCCCTCTACCGTCAGATTTCTGAATGGTCCATGAACCCATAAACAGTTCATTATTCCTTCTTTTTGCACTATTTAATTATTTTTGTAATTTATGGTAATTTATGTCTTTGCACTGTACTGCTGCTGCAAAACAACAAATTTCATGTCATTTAAGACAGTGATAATAAACCTGATTCTGGTTCTCCACTGGTCGCAGGCTTCCAATCAGAAAATTATCTTTCCACCATTACCCTCCAACTCCTATCACTCAGCCTATTTTGGATCCGATTAGCCAGTTTGCCTTGGATCCCTTGCGCCTTAAGCTTCTGGACCAACTTGCCATTGCAGGACCTTGTCAAATAAGAGGGAGCAGTTTTAACTTGATAGGATCTGGAATGTAGGAGAACAAGGGCTGACCTTACAGTTGTTGTTGTGGTCTGGAATATGTTGCCTGAATGGGCAATGGAAACAAGTTCAATACAATCTGTGAAAGTGGAAGTGCATAATATTTGCAGAGGGGGAGTGAGAGTAATGGAAAATTCTACCAAAGGGATAGAATGGGCTCAATGGGTGGAATGGCCTCCTGCACTGTATCAATTGTATTTCTGTTTGCGGGACCTTGATGTGCCCAAAACATTCAATGATATGCGTCAAATGTTCTGAAATGATTCTGAAAGTGGAGGAACAGAGGGATCTTGGGGTCCACATCCATGGATACCTCAAGGTTGCCGCGCAGATCAATAGGGTTGTTAAGAAGGCGTGTGGTGTGTTGGCCTTCATTAGTCGAGGTATTGAGTTCAAGAGCCCCGAGGTAATGTTGCAGCTCTATAAAACTCTGGTCAGACCACACTTGGAGTATTGTGTTCAGTTCTGGTCGCCTCATTATAGGAAGGATGTGGAAGCTTTAGAGACGGTGCAGAGGAGATTTAGCGGGATGCTGCCTGGATTGGAGAGCATGTCTTATGAGGATAGGTTGAGTGAGCTAGGGCTTTCCTCTTTGGAGAGAAGGAGGATGAGAGGAGACTTGATAGAGGTGTACAAGATGATAAGAGGCATAGATCGAGTGGACAGTCAGAGACTTTTTCCCAGGGCAACAATGGCTAACACGAGGGGACATAATTTTAAGGTGATTGGAGGAAGATATAAGGGGGATGTCAGGGGTAAGTTTTTTTACACAGAGAGTGCTGGGTGCGTGGAACACACTGCTGGCAGAGGTTGTGGGGGCAGATACATTAGGGACATTTAAGAGAGTCTTAGATAGACACATGAATGACAGAAAAATGAGGGGCTATGTGGGAGGGAAGGGTTAGATAGATATTAGAGCAGGATAAAATGTCGGCACAACATTGTGGGCTGAAAGGCCTGTACTGCACTGTAATGTTCTATGTTCTATGATTCCAGATGCAGTCTTCTCCCTTTTCTATATAAAAAGTCACACACTCTGTTTTTATATGACTCATTAGGTAAATTGTTAAACGTTCCTGACCTAGTGCCTCTGGTAGGTGTGCTGCAGAAGTGCTGGCGGTTGTCCCTTAAGGATTAATTAAACCTTCATTTCAACATGGACTGTTTCTGGATCTTGCACCAGCATATTCTTGCGGATCTTCAGCTAATACAAAAGTAAATCAGCTTTGTTCAAATACATTTTAGTCCATTTCATCTTTCCTGTCATTTCCTTAGTGAGAATCTCAAAAATACTTAACGTTTGATCTATCCATCTATATATTATATAAATATACAATGCAGAGCCAAAACCAAGTATAGACTTCAGATGATGGGCTAGTGGGCGGAATTTACTTAGAACAAAGTGCAGGGATATAATTCAGGCATTCATGGCATCCTCCTTTTATTTATATATCACACTTTAATTTTAGATAATTATGTTATTAAATAGCAAACTGTACGGCAGTTTGGGATGCGGAGAAGTGAAGCTGGCTGATGCATTGAAGTTGAGCTGGGTGTTATAATACTGACGCATCACCACCAGCACTGACAAGAAGGTGTAATTACTCTGTGACAGGTCTGATAGTTAGTTTCCATTATAAGCCCAGATCGAGAAATATATAAAGAATGAAAGTACTTGCATTTCGGCATCACTTTTCAGAGCCTCAGGAGATCCCAAAGGATTTGGGATCCGCAAAGCAAATAAAACTGCTGGTGTTGGAAATCGGATACAAAAACAGAGAGTGCTGGGAAAAACCTCCTCAGGTCAGGCAGCATCTGAGGAGAGACAGTCAGAGTTCTGATGAAGAGTCATTGACTTGGAAAGTTAACTCTGTTTCTCCCACTTGAGACGCTGCCTGACCTGCTGAGTATTTCCAACACTTTCTGCTTTAATTTAACTACTTTTGAAGTTAACTTCCAGTTGTTGGTAAGCATGCAAGATCTGATGTGACCTTGTTTTCAGAAACACTTCCTCGCTGTCTCTCCACAATCCCTGGGGGATATTGTTCCCTGAAAGTGATGTCACAGGTAGACAGGGTGGTGGAGAAGGCTTTTGGAATGCTGGCCTTCATCAATCAGGGCACTGAGTGTAGGAGTTGGGGTGTAATGTTGTAATTTGTGCAAGATACTGGTGAGGCTGCATCTGGAGTATTGTATACAGTTTTGGTTACCCTGTTATAGGAAAGACGTTATTAAGGTAGAAGGAGTGCAGAGAAGTTGTACAAAAATATTGCCAGGATTCAAGGGCCTGAGCTATAGAGAATGGTTGGGCAGGCTAGGACTTTATTCCTTGGAGCGTAGGAGACTGAGGGGTGACCTTAGAGAGGTGTATAAAATCATGAGGGGCATAGATATGGTGAATGCACACAGTCTTTTTCCCAGGGAAAGGGAATCACAAACTAAAGGGCATAGGTTTAAGGTGAGAGGGGAAAGATTTGAAAGGGACCTAAGGGGCAACCTCTTCACACAGAGGGTGGTATGTATGTGGAATAAGCTACAAGTGGAAGTGGTTGAGGCAGGTACAATAACAACATTTAAAAGGTTTAGAGGGATATGGGCCAAACACAGACAAATGAGACTAGCCCAGATGGCCATCTTGGTTGGCATGGATGAACTGGGCCTTAGGGCCTGTTTCTGTGCTCTATTGCTTTATGACTCTATGACTCCCAGAAACGCAGCAGCAATTTATGCACAGTAAGATCCCACACAAAAAAATAATGTGACAATGATCAGATAACCTATTGGTTGGTCTATAAATATTGCAACAATAGTGTGCAAAAATCCTTTTCAAAATAGTATGGCTTAACTAATTCCACTCAGGAGGGCAGATGGGGCTTCACAAGAAGTCACCAATACAACACCTTCTAAGTAATTCATTGGCTGTTAAGGACTTAGTAATATCCTGAGGATGTAAAAGGTTGTATATAAATATAAGTCTTTCCATCCATCCATTAATCCTGTCTATTCCCTCCAGTCTGGGTTTGGCCCATACCCCTCTGAACCATTCCGATCCATGCACCTGTCCGAATGTATTTTAAATGCTGTACCTCCCCCCACCACTCCCTCTGGCTGTTCCACATACCCACCACCCTCTGCCCCTCAGATCCTCCTTAAATTTTTCCCCTCTCACTTTAAATCTATGTCCTCCAGTTTTAAATTTCCCTAAACTGGGAAAATGTCTCTGACTTTCTACCCTATCTATGCCTCTCATAATTTTTATAAATCTCTATAAGATCACCCCTCAACTTCCTTTGCTCCAGGGAAAACAGTTATCCAAACTCTCTTTATAACTCAAGCCCTCCAGTCCAGGCAACGTTCCTGTGAACCTTTCCTGCACCTTCTCTGGTTTAATCACATTCTTTAATGTGGTGACAAGGAACTACACACAATACAACAAGTGTGGCCGAACCGATGATCAAACCCTCCAAACCCTGTCAATAGAGATCCGATCTGGACTTTGCCATTTACCCAGCAGCAATATTCCAATGCACACTTGGAAATCTCTAAGCCTTGCTTGTGGCCAACCTGGTGAAAATGTGAGCAGTGACAGTCACACAACCCAATGATCTGTTAAACCAAGGACTCGATGACCCTCTCAGGACAGTGTGACAATTTTGAAGAAGAGCGAATGAGTTGGCCCCGGGTGTGCTTGGTAAAATTTATCCCTCAATTGTCAACACAGATTAACTGTCTTAATCTGTCACTGTCTCAATTCTGTTTCTGGGAGCTTGCTATGCACTGATTGGCTGCCTCATTCCTCACATTATAGAACATAGAACACTATAGCACAGTACAGGCCCTTCGGCCCACAATGTTGTGCCGACATTTTGTCCTGCTCCAAGATCTATCTAACCCTTCCCTCCCACATAGCCCCCCATTTCTATATCATTCATGTGTCTATCTAAGAGTCTCTTAAACGTCCCTAATGTATCTGCCCCCACAACTTTTGCTGGCAGTGCATTCCATGCACCCACCACTCTCTGTGTAAAAAAACTTATCCCTGACATCCCCTTATATCTTCCTCCAGTCACCTTAAAATTATGTCCCCTTGTGTTAGCCATTGTTGCCCTGGGAAAAAATCTCTGACTGTCCACTAGATCTAGTGACAATACTTCAGAAAATTCATGAATCACTTTGGGATGTCCTAAGATGTTTTTCTTATTTATGTAGCATCAAAAGTGGTTTGATTTGGAAAACTGGGATTATGTGAGAAACTTCTGCGAGTTGGATCAACCATGTTCAAGTCAAGTTTATTGTCATGTGCACAAGTACAGTGAGGTACAAGTTTTTCACTGTACCTCAGTACAAGTGACAATGTTAAACCAATACCAATAGAATGAAAAACTTGCTTGTAGTGGCATCACAGGCATGTAGGTTCAGACAACACACAAAACATAAATTATACATAAAATATTCATAAATCATCTAAGATAGTGAAGAGAGACAAAAACTTGCATAACAAGACATTAGTGCAAAGAAAAACACAATCAGAGACAAGTCCACGGCAGTGCAAGGGGAGGTCTGTAGTGTTCCGTTGCTGAGGTAGGGTTAGGGTTGTGCAGGTCGGTCAAGAACCTGATGGTTGTAGGAAAGTAGCTGTTCCTGAACCTGGTGGTGTGAGACTTCAGGCTTTTGTACCTGACGGCAGCAGTGAGAAGAGGGCAAGACCCAGATGGTGGGGATCCTTGATGATAGATGCCACTGTCTTGAGATAAAGTGGTGTACCTCTTAAAGTACATTTATCCAGTACTGGAGCAAGAGTAATATCAGTGGGTACTTCTTCCATGTGCCATTTTACCCTTCCTGCTTGGCATTAAATATTGGCAAGCAAATGTGAGACTTTTTAATGTAGCCCAAAGGAAAGCAAGCTATTGTGGGGTTGCAAACTGAAATGAAACAGAGGTGAGTGTAAGTTGTCCCATTCTGATGCTTGAAGGGAAGTAGATTCGGCAGGAGCTTTGAAAGGCAGTTGGACTAATATTTGCAGTTTCCACCTTTGAAGCAGCTCCAAGCTGGTGGGTACCAACAATTCCACAGTGGGTACATAAAGACCAGAAACAGGAAGAAGATATTTGTCTCTTGAGCCAACTCCACTACTCAGTAGCAAAAAACAGAACGTTGGAAGAACACAGTGGGTTAGGCGGCATCTGTGGAGGTAAAGGAATGGTCAACGTTTCGGATTGGGAACCCTGCATCAGGACTGAGAGGGAACAGGAAAGATTGCCAGTACATAGCTGTACAAAGGGGGATAGGGGGTGGAATAGAGGCTGATAGGTGATAGGTGGAACCAGATGGGGAGGGGATAATGGGAGATGGAACCAGATGTGGAGGGGATGAGAGGAATGAACAAAGGTAGACAGGTGAGCGTGTGTAGGAGCTGAACACCAGAGGTGCGGGTTACCTGAAATTGGGAAATTTAATGTTCATACCACTGGGCTGAAAGCTACCCACTATAATTAATCTCCACTATTCAATATTTTGTCTCTTCTTCCTCTTTTAACTAACATTATTACATTTCCTCTCTTCCAAAGTGCTAGCACTATTCCAGAACCTGGGGCATTTTGAAGATCATCGCTGATCACTACAGCCAATTCTTATAGAACTCTGGAACGCAGCCTATTAGTTCCAGGAGACTTGCTGGGATTATTCACAACTGATAATGAAATGTACTAACATATTGTAATATATTTTATATGTGAATTTCTGTAGTATATTAAATTATGACTTGGCTATTTCATGGTATAACTGCAACATTTAAAAAAAAGGACTGCAGTATGTTGCCATATTAGAACATAAAACAGTACAGCACAAGAACAGGCCCTTCAGCCCATGATGTTGTGCTAAACTAATTAAACTAGTGACTAAACGCCTAACTAAACTAATCCCTTCTGCCTACACAATGTCCATATCCCTTCATTCTTTGCAAATTTATGTACCTATCCAAGAGCCTCTTAAATGCCTCTGGCATATCTGCCTCCACCACCACCCCTGGCAGTGTATTCCAGGCACCCACCACTCTCTGCATAAAAAACTTGCCCCGCACATGTCCTTCGAACTTACTCCCTCTCACCTTAAATGAATGTCCTCCAGTATTAGACATTTCGACCCTCAGAAAAAAAGATAACGGCTGTCCACTTATGCCGCTCATAATCTTATAAACTTCTGTCAGGTTTCTCCTCAGCCTCCGCTGCTCCAGAGAGAACAACCCTAGTTTGTCCAACCTCTCTTTATAGCACATACCCTCTAATCCAGGCAACATCCTGGTGAACCTCTTCTGCACCCTCTCCAAAGCTTCCACATCCTTCCTATAATGGGGCAACCAAAATTGAATGGAATACCCCATGTGTGGCCAAACCAGAGCTTTATATTAGACTGAGTTTTCCCCGAGGTATTTGTTTCCTTGGTTATCAGGTAGGGGTTGTGATCCCTCTCACCTCCCCTCCCCTATCCCAGCACCTCTTTTCTTGGGCTACTGCTTGAGGGTGAGTAACCTGCTCAATCATGGGGAAGGAAGAGCCACAGACTGAATTGAATAGCACTGTCACAGAGCTGCCATGGGCTCAATGGGCCGATTGGCCTCCTTTAAAACAAATGCTAGTATTAAACCTTATAGCTTAAAGGAAATAGCTGCAGGAGCAAGGTGCACGGTCTGCATGTTGCAGGGTTACAAGACACCATGAGGTCAGTCCTGTCCCTGCAGATCAGAAAGTGTAATCATTGCTTTGACAATGTCACAGCTGTGAGTACTTTTTAATTGGCTGGTTCATGTCTCCTGTACATTGGTGCCAACGTGGTTGCTAAGGGAACGTTTGCTCGGTCCAGGAATTTTAATTTGTATGTTCTGTAGATGAATGGAGGCAGCTGCTAATTTAAATATTCGCTGCTTTGTCAAAGGAGCAGAGTTTGTTGTGCAGAATCTGTGATATCCTGCGAGCTGAACAAAGCAGCCTGCAGTCCTTCCGTTGCCAATTCTTTTTGGGACGGCGATGTCAAACCAATGTCATCAGGGCTGGATTGAGTTTAGGGCTAGGGGTGCGGGTTGTGGGATGGGGCTGGTGTGAGGGAGGGGAGGGTTGTGATCTGCGTGGGGTTCGAGGTGGGAGTGAAGGAGCTGAGAGATGGGGTTGGGGTGGTAGCTGGGACTGGGGGTGTGGGTAGAGTCTGGGCTGAGGGATGGGTAGGGTGCGGAGTTGAGGTGGGAACGGAGGTCAGTGGGAGCTAGACTGATAGAGGATTTGGGGTTGGGGTGTCCCTGGGGGTGCAGATTAGGCTGAGGGAGATGCTGGGATTGGTGTGGGGGTGATGTTTGGGCTGAGGGGGAGGTTGGGGTGTAGGTTTAGCTGATGGAGATGCTGTACGTGGACTGAGGGAGAGTGTGTAGGTTGGGATAGGATTTCAGGTTGGGCTAAGGGAGGGGTTGGGTGGGACGGGAGTGGAGGTTGGGTGTATGGGTTGGAGTGGGACATGGAGATTGGCTGAGGGGGGGGGTGTGCATTGGGCTGAGGTGACACTGGAGTTTAGGCTGAGGGAAAGGGTTGGGGTGCATTGGCTGAGGGAAGGTTTGGGATGCAGATGGGCTCATGGGTGGGAGTGGAAATTAGACCGAGGAAAGGCTTAGGGTTGAGGGTTATAGTCTGCCTGTGGTTTCACTGTCCAGATGATCTCCCTTTGGTCAGGCTCCTGGAGACACAAGGTGTGGACACTACAGGATGTGGGAGTATCGGGAGGTCCGCACTGAAGCAAAGTCTGCTTTTGTTATTAGCAAACTGTCAAATCCTGTGGCATGCTATTAGAATTATAGTGGATCCGAATGTAATGTCTGTCAATTCACATCTAGTGAACTATTCCCATGAGCTCAACCAAACCTGGAATAGGGCAGGATGTGAAACTTGAAATTGGCCATCTCCTCAACCCACCGTGCCAGTAATTTCCATGGCCTCATCCCGTTCACCCAGTAAAGCAGGCAAAGGACCAATCAAATTCCAGGCATTGGCGTCGGCTTCTTGGATTGGTTTATAATTCAGATTCCCAAAGGGAATCATGGACCAGGAAGTCCTAATGTCATCAGTGGAAGTGAGGATCAGGAGAAGGCGTCTGGTGTGACATCATTTGTTTCACAGGATTGCTGGAAGACCACATGGTCTTCCTGTGGGACCAGTTATGTGGACTATTCGGTCCATTCAACACAACATTCCAGGTCAGTGTTTGGGCTCCACATGACTCTCCTCCCACCAAACTTCATTGAACATTATCACCAAAAGACCTTATCCTTGCATTCCTTTCCCCTCCTGTGCTTTTCTAAGTTTTCCTTAAATGCATTCACTGGCATCCAGCTCAACTATTCCCAATGATAATGAACTCCACATCCAATGTCTCTCTGGGTAAAGAAGTTCCTCTTGAATTCCTAACTGGATTCCATTAGTGAATAGCTTAACCTTAGGGCACTGAATGTGGCCTCCCCACAAGTGGAAACCTCTTTGTCTCCCCTCCCAATACTTTTCATTAACCTGAAGACCTTTTCCGGGTCACAATTCAACTTTCCCGTTCCCAGACAAAGCCCTTCCAGCCTGTTCAGATTTTCCTGATAATCACAACTTCTCAGTTCTGGTATCATCACTGTGAAATAATTGTGGTGTGACCAGAGCTGTGAACAGCATGCTCCTATCAAGGTTCCTTGATAGTTAACATAACTTCTCTGCTCTTCAATTCTAATTCATTGGATTACAACAGAGATTTGGCCCAATTGGTCTACACTCAGAAAAACTATACTGCGATGAAGGAGGCCATTTGGCCCATCATGTCTGGGTTTACTCCCTGGTGCAGCTATCTATTCTGTTCTACTCTCTTGCTCTTTCTCCATAGCAATAACTTGTTTCTCCTCAGAAGTATTTACTGAAATGCCTTTAGAAAGCTATTATTAGTTCTGCCTCCCTTTCCACAGCAGAACAACTCACTGCATCAACAAAAAACAGTTGTAAACGTTACTGCTGTCCTAAATCAGGGTCCTTTGGTCGCTCACTATTCTGCTGCTGTGAACGTTTTAGTTACTTTATCAGGACTGTTAACCTCTGTTAAATCTTATACAATTATGCAGCACAGAAAGAGGCCTTTCGGCCCAACATGTCCGTGCTAATTATTTCTTAACCTTTTCTTCTCTTGAGGGACCATCTTGACAAGCTGGGTCTCACCCCAGTGACGAAGACCCCTGTATCCCTGCTGCTCCAGTAAATCCATTCTGCTGCCATCCTAACATCCTCCTTAATGTACAGACTCTATGCTGGTGAATAGGAACCCCATCAGCCCCTGTAAACCTTTCTGTTCCTCTCAAGATGTACTTCAATGCCTTGCCTTCTTTTTCCCTCATATCAAAATTGACCACTTTGAGCTCACCTAATATCAACCATCTCTGTTACTGATGGGGGTGTTATTCTGCAATGTTGTGAAGCTGTCTCTATGATTTACCCGTCAACCAGCTGGAGTAGTGATGAATAGTGCCAAGTACTTATAATTGAAGGAAACATTGGTAGCAAAGTATGTAAATAATAGGGAAGTTAGATAAAGACACATGGTCTGTTGTTTTGCCTGTGCCGCAGTGCGACACTGAGAGAAAGATTAAAATAAAGATCGCCTGCAAGACGTGAGTACATTAAGATGCAGAAAGACACCAACTAAGTGGATTGTGATGCGTTTTGGGTAAAGTAAATACTTTGCTCCATGGGGGATGATAGACTGCAGGACCCAAGCAGGAGTCTGTAACCAATTATACATGGTTGGTTGCCGGGTTACAGAGATCTGAGAGATAGGATGTGCAAGAGGCAGTAAGTTCCACATCAAAATCTCTCTCTGGGTAAAGTAGTTCCTCTTGAATTCCTTACTGGAGCTATTAGAGCTTATTTTTAGAGGCTCACCACCAATGGCAGCAGATTTTCTATCCCACTCTCTTTCTCCTCTCCCTTTTCTGGATCTCTCTGTCTGCATTTCAGGAGACAAACTATCTCCCGACATTTACTATAGACCCACTGACTCTCACATCTACCTAGACTACACCTCCTCCCTGCCGGTCTCTTGAAAGGATGCCACCACCCCTTTCGGTTTCTCCATCTCCGCGGCATCTGTTCTCAAGATGATGCTTTCCATTCCAGGACATCTGAAATAGCCTCCTCTTTCAGGAAATATTTCTTCCCCTCGACTGAGCCCTCGTTCAAGTTTCCTCCGTTTCCTGGATCTCTGCTCTTACTTCCCGCTTCCCCCACTCCAGGCACAACAGAGTTAGAGCACCCTTGGTCCTCAACTTTCACCCTACCAGCCTCCGCATCCAGCACATCGTCCTTTGTCATTTCCACCAGCTGCAATGGGGTTCCGCCGCCAGTCACATCTTCCCCTCCCCACCCCTTTCCACATTCCGCAGGGACCACTCTCTCTCTCTCTCTCTCTCTCTGCGACTCCATGGTTCACTCATCCTTACCAACCCCTCCCCCCCCACCCCCCCACCCCTTCCCAACCCCTGGCACTTACACCTGCGGCAGTAGGAGGTGCAACACCTGTCCCTACATCTCCTCCCTCACCAACATCCAGGGGCCCAAAGAACTCTTCCAGCTCAGGCAAATGTTCACAACCTCGTCTACTGTGTTCAGTGCTCCTGATGTGGTCTCCTCGACATCAGCGAGACCAACTGTAGAGTAGGTGACTGTTTTGCAGTACAGATGTGCTCTGTCCACAATGGCCATCTTGAGCTCCCGGTTGCATGCCATTTGGTATTGGTATTGGTTTATTATTGTCACATGTACCGAGGTACAGTGAAAAGCTTGTCTTGCATACCGATCGTACAGATCAATTCATTACACAGTGCAGTTACATTGTGTTAGTACACAGTGCATTGAGGTAGTACAGGTAAAGACAATAACAGAATACAGAGTAAAGTGTCACAGCTACAGAGAAAGTGCAGTGCAATAAGGTGCAAGGTCACAACAAGGTAGATCGTGAGGTCAGAGTCCATCTCATCGTATAAGGGAACCGTTCAATAGTCTTATCACAGTGGGGTAGAAGCTGTCCTTAAGTCCGGTGGTACGTGCCCTCAGGCTCCTGTATCTTCTCCCCGATGGAAGAGGAGAGAAGAGAGAATGACCCGGGTGGGTTGGGTCTTTGATTATTCTGACTGCTTTGCCAAGGGAGCGAGAGCTAAAGACAGAGTCCAAGGAGGGGAGGCTGGTGTCTGTGATGCGCTGGGCTGTGTCCACAACTCTCTGCAGTCTCTTGCGGTCCTGGGCAGAGCAGTTGCCATACCAAGCTGTGATACATCCAGATAAGATGCTTTCTATGGTGCATCGATAAAAGTTGGTGAGAGTGAAACCCATTCCTGCGATGACCTGTCTGTCTTTGACTTTCTCCACTGCCAGGGTGATGCCAAATGCATACTGAAAGAACAACACCTCATGTTCCATCTGGGTAGTCTACAATCCAATGGTGTGAACATTGAGTTTTCCCATTTCAGGTAAAATTCCCACACTCCTTGTGATCCTTCCAATCCACTTAGTTCTCCCAGCTACCCCCTCCTTAGTCCCCTGTCACTCAGTTTCATTCCCCTCCCCACTGCGACCCATCTACCTATCACCCACACACTTCACATAGAGGGTCTCCAATCCTCTCCCCTTCTGCACATCATTCCTCCCTTATCTGGTTCCATTTATCGCCTTCCTTACTTATCAGATTCCAGAATCTGCAGCCCCCTGCATCTCCACATCACCTTCCAGCCTCTGTCTCAACCTTCACCCCCTCTCCCCCCATCACCACCAACCCCACCTTGCTCCATTTTCCCCTCTCAGCCTCCCAACTTCACCCCTCCCTCCCCCACCTGGCTCCACCTGCCAATCATCCCCCTTCCTCGCCTGGTTCCACCTATCGCCTGCCAGCCCCTGCCTCTCCCCTCACCTTCACCTCTTTATACTGCCTTGTCTCCCCGCTACTCTCTCAGTCCTGATGCAGGGGCTCGACCTGAAACGTCGACCATCCCTCTGCCTCCACAGATGCTGCCTGACCCACTGAGAGTTTCCAGCAGTTTGTTTTTCACTCCAGATTCCAGCATCTGCAGTCTCTCATGCCTCCATCTTCTCCATGAATCCCTGTCGATCCTAGTCCTGTGGGAAATTGGATATGCTCAAAACAAAATGGTGTGATTGGAGAACCAGAATTCCAGAGTAGAGCTGTAGTTTTAACAATGAAACTATTAGTTGGGAGATTATCTTCTCTTTGCGGAATCTTTTGCAGATTAGCTGATATTGAGGGCTTCCAGGTCTCTGGCTCCAACCAGGCACAGAAGGAGCCCACAGCCGGTGCGTGAACAGCTCTGGGAGTGGCTGGGGTTTTATCCAAAGTTCACAGAACCAGCTCTTCGCTACTTGTTTATAATGAAAATCATTACACCAGACTTAATTCCTTTCAGCCAGCATGTATTGCTCTTCCTAACTTGCCTTGAGAAAGTGTTGATGAGCTGCCTTCTTGAACTACTGCAGTCCTTCTAGTAAAGATAACATCACACTCATCAAGGTATCTGATTGTCATTATATAATATTCATCGTGTTAAGCAAAAGGTTAATTAATTTCAAGCCTAATTCTTAAAAAGAAAACTAGCAAAGTTAATGAACCTTTTTTTATTAAAACCCAAAAATTCATAAAAAAGTTAGAAGGCAGTAAACATCTGAAGGAAGTATTCTTACTGGGAATTTTCAGTGCGTTTACCGCACTCTGTTTAGTTCCGGGCGCCAATCCTCTCGAGGGAACATTGCCTTTGGAGTGGAATGCAATGCAAATTCTCCAGACTGTTATCGGTTTATGTGGGGTTAAATTACGAGTGTAGAACTTGTTCTCTCACAGGTTTCAGAGGTTGCAGACTGTTTCATTGAGGTGTTGAAAATGATAATGCATTTTCAATTGGGAGAAACTACTTCCCCTAGTGGGAAACCCAGAAAAAGAAAGTTGGGTGGGGGTGTTGGAAGAGATTTGTAACATCCAGAATGAAATTTGAACAAACATTCCCACATGAACAGTGGTAGAAATCTGCAACTTTGTCTTCAAAAGGCTGTGGATGCTGAATTTTTAATGATTCACATCGATTGGTTCTTGCTGGGTAAAGGTATTAAGGGACATGGAACAGAGGTAGCTATTTAGACTCGAGAGAGAGATTAACCACGATCTAATTGAATAACTGAAAGGCTCAGGGAAATGAGTGTGTTGTGTTCCATTTTTTATTCAGCTTCTAATCCATCACCCTGATTCAAGAGAAAAGAGATCTAGCTAATTCACTGCATCATCGTCTCCTCTGTCACATAGGGTCAATGGAGTATAATAGTAGGCCACAGATATTAAGAAGCTGGAGCCAGGGGCATAAGATCAAATCCCACCATGGGAGCTGGGGATTCAATAAAATAATAAATAACAACATTAAAAAAAATCTAGTCTCAGAAATGGTTGTTATTAAAAGCCATCAGATTCACTAATGTCCTTCAGGGAAGGAAGTCCTGAAGAAGGGTCCTGACCCAAAACACTGACTGCCTGCTTTTCTCCACGGGTGCTGCCTGGCCTGCTGAGTTCCTCCAGCATCACTGTGTTTTTCATCTAGATTCCAGCATCTACAGTCCTTTGTTTCTTAAGGAAATCAGAGAATGGTCCTAGCAGAAAAGGACGCCTGTTGACCTATTATGTCTGTTCTAGACCTCGACATGGTAGTGTAGTGGTTAGCGCGACGCTATTACAGCGCCAGCGATCGGGGTTCGATTCCCGTTGCTGTCTGTAAGGATTTTGTATGTTCTCCCGTGTCTGCGTGGGTTTCCTCCGCGTGCTCCGGTTTCCTCCCACATTCCAAAGATGTACGGGTAGGTTAATTTGGGTGTTAAAATGGGCGGCGCAGACTCGTTGGGCCGGAAGGGCCTGTTACCACGCTGTAAATAAAATTTTAAAAATTTTTTAAAAAAGAGCAACTTTCTAGTTCCAAACCCACTGGCACTTTCTCCTTATAAATTTGTCTCCATTTATTTAGCCAATTCCACCTTGAAGGCCAGAGTGGAACTTATCTCCACCACCTCTGCAGTCAGTGCATTCCAGATTCTGAGGAAAAAAAAAGATTTTTCTCATGTCACTATAATTCTCTTCCCCTTTGTTTTAAACCTTTGGCTGGTCCTCAACTCCTCCATCAAAGGGAGCAGTTGCCACTGTCCCATCATCATCTTGTAGACTTTGATCAAACCTCCCCTCAACCCATGGGCTGGATCTAGCTGGTGGTTCTCAATGGAACCACTGTTTGGCAAGCAGCACGAACCAGCTCAATAAATGTTTTTTCCTCTTGAAAGTCTTTTCCCCAGGGTAGGGAAGTCCAAAACTAGGGGGGCAAAGGTTTAGAGTTAGAGGGGAAAGATGTAAAAGGGACCTGAGGGGCAACTTTTTCACGCAGAGGGTGGTGAGTGTATGGAATAAGCTGCCAGAGGAAGTGGTTGAGGCGGGTATAATAGTATCATTTAAGAAGCACTTGGATAGGTACATGGAGGGGTGGGGCTTGGAGAGGGATATGGGCCAAACTCAGGAATTGGGACTAGCTGGGTGGAGAATGTGGTTGGCATGGACTAGTTGGGAATGAAGGGCCTGTATCCATGCTGTATTGCGCTATGAGTCTATGACTAATATAGTGTTACTATGTATATATTGCTCTATGACCCTATCTGCTTCACCCTTTGTGCTCTGTCAGCTTGAGATGAATCTGTCCCAAATCCAGGGTGTGTAGAATTTCTTGTGCACCTTCAGATAGCTACAATCATTAAAAAGCTGCCAGTGGTTGGGTTTGATGGATGCCTCCGATCCTGCCCTTCCACCTTCATTGACCGAGGAGGGAGGGAAGACGATGAACAAGCTAGCCTACAGGGTGAAGAAAGGGAGAAAACAAATTGGCTCCGAACCTCGCCCTAGATTCTTTCACTAGCTGATATTTAACGTTCAGAACTCAGCCTCCCTTGAAACTTCCCTGACATTAATATTCTGTTGTTTCCCTGAACCAGAGAAAGGATAACAATCCCCAGCTATCTTCTGGTGCTTTATAGACACAAAACATGTCACGATGCTTTGAAGGTCACTGCTGCCAGCAGCCCACATTCTGAAGTTCTCTCTGCGGTTTGATATTCTGCCTATTCAATAGGGCCGCGTTATTTTTGGTGTTGTTGCTGCCATCCTATTGAATTAAAGAAAGGCAGAAAGACTTGTATTTGTATGAATGTCCTTCACCACTGCACATCCCAATCTGCTTCACAGCCAACAAACTACATCTGCTATTGTGGCCCCTATTGCAATACAGAAACAAACGTGCACAGCAAAATCTGACAAATAGCAATGTGACGATCAGCAAATGAACTGTTTTCAGTGATGTTGACTGAGGGGTAATAGTTAGCGCTGCTACTTCACAGCTTTAGTGATATGGGTTTGACCCTCCAGTGCTGTCTGTGCAGAGTTTACACGTTAGAATGTAGAACATGCAACAGTACAGCATGGGAATAGATATAAGATAAGATATTTATCTATTAGTCACATGTACATGGAAACACACCGTGAAATACATCTTTCTGCGTCCCTGAAAATGTGCTGGGGGCAGCCCGCAAGTGTCGCCACTCTTTCTGGCGCCAACATAGCATGGCCACAACTTCCTAACCTGTACATCTTTGGAATGTGGGAGGAAACTGGAGCACCCGGAGGAAACCCACGGAGACAATGTCTATGCTCACCATGATGCCAAATTAAACTAATCCCAACTGCCCGCACACGGTCCATATCCCTCCATTTCCTGCCTGTTCATGTGCCTGACTAAATGCCCCTTAAACATCACTTTTGTGTCTGCTTCTACCACTTTCCCTGGCATCATGTTCCAGGCATCTACCACTCTCTGTGTAAACAAAAACTTGCCTCTTTTAAATTTTCCCCCTCTCACCTTAAACCTCTGCCCTCTAGTATTTGACACTTCTACCCTGGAGAAAGAAAATCTACCTTATCTATGCCTCTTACGATTTTATAAACTTCTATCAGGTCTCCTCTCAGCCTCATTCTTCCAGTGACTGCATGGATCCCACCCGCCCCTCCTCACCTGATGCCCCAGACACATAGCTGGTGACATCATCATTTGCCCAGTGTCCATCTCCATCCAAACCAACAGAAATTGGAGCAGACACAACACCATGGCACAGTCTCAGTAGAACCAGGGGCATATTGCGAGAGTTTGCTGCTTTCAGTAACTTTACCTTTTAACAGGACGCTCTGGTGAGATCAGGAAACCTGACTGGGCAGCTTCAGTCAACTTCAGCCCTGTCTAAAATCCACAGAGTCAGATACAATGAACACTCTTCTCCAACGTTTCACTATTGTGGTGGTCATTCAATGGAAGCCTCAATGTTGACATCACAGCAAGGACTCCATTACCAGAAGTAACATTGTGATCTCCCTCCCACCCCGGTCGTTCTCTCTTCTCCCCTCTCCCATCGGGCAGAAGATACAAAAGCCTGAGAGCGTGAACCACCAGACTCCTGTGCACTGTTAACAGACTCTTGAATGGACCTCTCATACGCTAAAAGATGAGCTCTTGAACTCTTGATCTCCCAATCTACCTCATCGTTGCCCTTGCACTTTATTTGTCTACCTGCACTGCACTTTCTTTGTAACTATGACACTATATTCTGCATTCTGTTTTCTTTTTGCCACCTCGATGTACTTATGTATGGCATGATCTGTCTGGATGACACACAAGCAAATGCTTTTCACTGCATCTTGGTACATGTGACAATAATAAGCCAATTCCCAATTACTTAAGAGTCATGGGTATAGGAGGCAGATATGGCCAATGTAGCTTGTTCCAAGAAAATCTACCTGGAACCTCTCTGAATAACTGTGTGCTCACAGGCTCAGGTTTCCCAATGATGTCATCTCTGAGATACCTGCTTCCACCACCTTCCCTCGTGGAGATCTCCAAGATTAGCTCCCTGAAAGTGGCCACACAGGTTGATAGGGTGGTAAAGAAGGTATATGGCATTCTTGCCTTTATTAGTCGGGGCACTGAGTTCAAGAGTCAGGAAGATATGTTGCAGCTTTATAAATCTCTGGTTAGGCCACATCTGGAGTATTGCATCCAATTCTGGTCGCCCTATTATAGGAAGGATGTGGAGGCTTTGGAGAGGGTGCAGAAGAGGTTTACCAGGATGCTGCCTGGATTAGAGGGCATGTGCTATAAGGAGAGGTTGGACAAACTTGAGTTGTCTTCTCTGGAGCAGCAGAGGCTGAGGGGAGACCTGATAGAAGTTTATAACCTTAGAGGCATAGATAGAGTAGACAACCAGTATCTTTTTCCCAGGGTCGAAATGTCTAATACTAAATACATTTAAGGTGAGAGGGAGTAAGTTCAAAGGAGATGTGTGCAGCAAGTTTTTACACAGAGAGTGGTGGGTTGCCAGGGGTGATAGTGGAGGCAGATATGATAGAGGCATTTAAGAGGCTCTTAGATAGGTGCATGAATATGCAAGGAATGGAGAGATATAGACTTTGTGTAGGCACAAAGGATTAGTTTAGTTAGACATTAATTCACTAGTTTAATTAGTTCAGCACAACATCATGGGCTGAAGGGCCTGTTCCTGTACTGTACTGTTCTATGCTCTACATTCTATGTTCTGTGCTCACTGGCATACACCAGCTTCCACAAGAAGCACAAGAAAACACAAGGAGATAGGAGCAGATATAGGCCATGGCCCCTCAAGCCTGCCCTGTCATTCAATATGATCTTGACTGACCTACCCTAGGCTTCAACTCCTCCTCTGTGCTGAATCCCCATAACCCTCAATTGCCCCATCTTCTAAAAACATATCCACCTCCACTTTGAATATTTATAATGATCCATCTTCTACAGCCCTCTGGGGCAAAACGTTCCAGAGATTCTCCACCCTCACTTTCAGCATCTCCATTTTATAATTCACTTCTTTGTTCTCACATCTCTCCAGGTTCTCAGGTCTCTCTGTCTCTGTCATCTCATCCAGCACCATAATCCATCCAAGGTATCCTCAATCTTCCAAAGCCGGACTCTTCCACATCACCAGATTTAGTTGCTCCTCCAGCATCAGTTGTGCCTTCAGCTGACAAGGTCATCTGCCTGGGAGTTCCCTCTGTAAACCTCTGTCACTGTTTCCTCCCTCAAAACCATCTTTAAAACCTCATTTAATGAGAGGATTCAAACTCCTGTCTCTAGATCAATACTCCATGTTTCCTTAGGACATAGAAGGAGGCCATTTAGCCCATCATCTCAGAGCAATCCCATTCCCCGCTAATTTCCCCTATAGCCCATTCTCCCCACATTCCCCTCGGCTCCCCCTACAGATTCTACCATTCACCTGCACGTGGGGCAATTCATAATGACCGTTCACCCAGCGACACACATGTTTGGCTTGCGGTGGGAAAACCAGAGTGTTCGGGGGAAACCCAGGCAGCTCCAGGGAGAGTGTGCAACCTCCACACTGACGGTACCCGAGGTCGGGATTGAACGCAGGTCATTGGGAGCCGTGAGGCAGCAGCTCTACAAACTGTGCCACAGTACTGCCCAAAGGGTGCTGGTCTAATACCGCCATCATTACGTTGCAGCGTCCCTGTCTGACCTAACATCTTTTAAGGTGCAACATTGCTTTTATATATGAGGTAACACTCCTGTGAAGTGCCGGGATGTCTTTGCTTCATTAGAAGCACTACATAAATTGAAGTTGTTGTTGTTTTTGCCAGCAGTGGTCTGTGTTGTTATGTGTTATTATGTAGTTATAATAAAGAACTACAGTTCCTAGTCGGCAATGCAAGGGGTCACATGGGAGAACAGGAAGTGGCTGTAAAAAAAAAGAGAGGGAAAGTAAGCCAGTCTGGTGTTGGTTAATAAAATGTTCAGATGTTAAACCCACACGAAATTTGTCTCTTGGTGAAGAACAGACATAACGTGACCTAGTGAAAAGGTGTGGGTTCAAGCCTCATTACCAGGCTTAGAGGGGAGCTTAGGAGGAAGGTTTTCACCCAAGGGTTGTTGGAATCTGGAACACACTCCCTGAAGGGATGGCAGAGGCATGAACTCTCATAACATTTAAGACATCATTAATTGAGCACTTGAACCGCCAAGGTATAGAAAGCTCCAGACCAAGTGCTGGTAAATGGAATTAGTATGGGTACTTACCTGATGGTCGGCATACCCAGGGTGGGTCAAAGGGCCTGTTTCTGTGCTGCATGGGTCTTTGACTCTACCACAAATCCAGGCTGATCCTTCAGTGCAGTACTAAGGGCGTGGTGTACTGTCAGAGGTGTCCTTCATGTTAACCTGAGGCCCAGTTTGATCTCTCTGGTAGACCCATCCACTGTCCTAAAAGGGAGCAAGGGGAGTTGCTGCTGGTTTTCTGGACAGGTGTTCTCCTTCAATCAGCATCACTTAAAAGGTTATCTGGTTTTTATTTCATTCTTGGTTGAGGGAGCTTGCTGCATTTAAACAGCATGCCTGTTTTTTTATATGTCAACGCACCACTTCTGGTCTTAATTGGCTCCTGCATGAGTTCAGAATCAGGTCTATTATCACTGTCTTAGATGTTGTTTTGCAGTAGTGGTACAGTGCAAGACATCAAATTACTTTATAGATGGATAGTTGTGAAAGGTTGATGTGCAATGCAAGTCTTCACTGCTGGGGACAGGAATCCCAACTCTTGTTCCCTTTCCAAATCTCTAATTTTAGGAGTAAAACAAAGAAGAATCCATTTACATCATTGTATGGAGCGTGACTAGTTCTCATACCACCGCACCTTCACTTAATCTATAACAAATTCAGATTTTACCAAGCGTTTGGGATTAAAGATGTAATTTTCGAACAGGTTTGATGTCACCAGAACTCTTCTGATACATTTATGCAGGGTAAAAAGACAGCCAGTTTTCCTCTGAGCTCTGTTTAAAGTCGTTTTTCTTCAATGCATTGTGCATCTTTAAGTTGCAAAAAGAAGTAGGTCAGGCTCCTGTGATCTGAAGAGGAAGCAGTCACTGGTGAGCTGCTTCATATGTCTGAGCAACAGGGAGCCTCAGTGCAGAGGATGTGCTGGGGTAGAGAGGACAAGGCAGTGATTAACTAATAAAGGAGTGGCTGCAAATGATTGACGTAGCTACTAATTAACAGCAGATCTTTATCCAGTTCTGTGGAGAGGAACTGGGTCTTACTGCCTAGAGTGAGAAGGATAAAGGAGGTGATTTAGCAGTGTTCAGGATCCTGAAGACTGTTGATGGGGTGAGGAACGACCTGTTTACAGTGGAGGGTACATGGGTAAGCACAGACTTAATCTGATTAGCCAAAGAGTTGAGGTGATGTAGAATCACAGAAAGATCCAGCACGGAAACAGGCCCTTCGGTTCATTGAGTCTGCACAGACCATCAAGCACTCATTTACACTAATCCTACATTAATCCCATTCTTTTATTGTCCTTGCATTCTCGTCAACTCCCCCCAGATTCTACCACTCACCAGCGCTCTAGGGGCCAATTAGCCAATCAACCAGCAGGTTTCTGGGATGTGGGACAAAACTGGAGGAAAACCCACGCAGTAACAGGGATAACTTGCAAATTCCACACGGGCAGTACCCAAGGTAAGGATCGAACCTAAGTCTCTGGTGCTGTGAGGCAGTGGTTCTACTGTGCAGAGTGGGGAAGAAACTGCTTGCCAAATTCTGTGACCTAGAATGCAGTGCCTGATGGGATGGAGGAAAATAAATTCAGTAATTCTCAGAGGAGAAGGTTTGTCGAGCTCCAGGGCTGCAGGATTTACTGGAGAGCTCTTTGAAAGAGTTGTCACAGGCTTAATGGGGTGCATTTCCTTCTATGAGACTAATTTGCATTTCTATAGCACCTTTCACATCCTCAAGAATTCTAAAATGAAGACTAGTAGCAAATGTAGTAGTACTTTTCCCTCGAAGTGTTGCAGTGTAAGAAATGTAGCTTCCCAACTTGTGCACAGGAAGACCCCATGAATGTGGTAATCATCAGGTACTCAGACTCATGATCTTGATCGGGAGATTAACATTGGGCAGGAAACTGTGGAGAATGGCCCTGCTCCTCCTCCCAAATGGGTGGTATCTCAAGGGTCCCATCTTTGGTCCAGCAGCCGCTCAGTCCAGTGACATCGATGCCTTAGTCTTGGCTGAACTGTAATGAAGTATGAGGAAGCAATCAGAATCAGAATTGGAATCAGAATCAGGTTTATTCTCATTGTTTTAAATGACATGAAATTTGTTGCTTTGTAGCAGCACTGCAATGAAAAGACATTAAATTACAAAATAAATAAATAGTGCAAAAAAGGAATAACGAGGTAGTGTTCATGGGTTCATAGACTGTTCAGAAGTCTGATGGCAGAGGGGAAGAAGTTGTTCCTAAATCATTGAGTGTGGGTCTTCAGGCTCCTGTACCTCCTCCCCGATGGTAGTAATGAGAAGAGGACATGTCCCGGATGGTGAGGGTCCTTAATGATGGATGAGATCCTGTGCATTGGAGGCTTCATACTAGGTTGTGATGCAACCAGTCAGAATGCTCTCCACCTTACATCTATAGAAATTTACAAGAGTCTTTGACATACCAAATCTCCTCCAACTCCTAATGAAGTAGAGCCACTGGCGTGCCTTCTTCGTGATTGCATCAATGTGTTGTGCACATAAGGGAGACAACTTTGAGGTTCCTGCCAGGGTTCAGGCTGGTTTGATAGACTGCTCTGTCAATCTAGTGATGAGAGACAGTACGGTGGGAGCAGGAGTGATGCATTAAATCTATAAAGAAATAATTCTAATGAGACAGATCATACTGCATCTTAATTCATGTAACTGAGTTGCCAAATCTTATTCCTCCCCTGCTATTCTCCCAGTGGAGAAACTGCTCAGTGACTCTATAGGATATGAACTAAATGTAGATAAATGAGACTTGTATAAACAAGTACAATGGTCAGCATGGACATGGTAGGTGGATGGACCTGTGTACCACACAGATGGTTCAGTAACACTGACTTTACCACAGATCCAAATGTCTCCCCTTTCCCTCCCACTGAACTAAGGATAAAAACAGCAGCTGGTCACAATCTACCTTGCCAGCTCTTTCCTGAATAATTTGACAGTCACAGTTGATTTTTCTGTTTGTTGAGAATTATTTTATCCTAAGCAATAAAGCTTCAAAGAATCAAAGCTTTTTTGCCCCCTCTGCTTTCATCTTCGCGGTTTTCCCTTTTAATCTTTTACTGAATGGTTTTGAAGCAATCTCCAAAGCCCTGAAAGGATCAAAGGTTCAATTGATGGCTGGTCTGTGGTCGCTCACCTCGACAACAACAACTTCCGATTTTGTAGTACCTTTAAAACAGCAAATCATCCCAAAGTGTGTCACAGGAGCATTACTGAGTAAATTCTGATAAATCATTGCATATGGGATATTAAGGCCGGTGATCAAAAGTGTGGTCGAAGAGCTGATTTTAACAGAGCAAGATGCGGAAAGATTTAGGGAAGGGATTCCAGAGATGCCCAGGCAACTGAAGACACCAGTGGGGGGAATGATGGAAATCTGGAATAGGCAAGAGGCCAGAATTGGAGTGCAGAGATCTCAGAATGTTTCAGAGCTGGAGTAGGCTGCAGGGATAGGAACAGAGGAAATCAAGATTGACTCAAAAACAAGGCTGAGAACTTTAAAATTGAAGATTGTCCAACAGGAAGCTCTGGTTAGGCTGCATCTGGAGTATTACATTCAGTTCTGGTCACCCCATTATAGGAAGGATGTTGAGGCTTTGGAGAGGGTGCAGAAGAGATTCACCAGGATGCTGCCTGGATTAGAGGGCATGTGCTATAAGGAGAAGTTGGACAAACTGGGGTTGTTTTCTCTAGAGCAGTGGAGGCTGAGGGGAGACCTGATAGAGGTTTATAAGGTTATGAGAGGCATAGATAGAGTGGACAGCCAGTATCTTTTTCCCAGGGTGGAATTGTCTAATACTAGAGGGCAAACATTTAAGGTGAAGGGGGTAAGTTCAAAGGAGATGTGCAGGACAAGCTTCTTTACACTGTGTGGTGGGTGCCTGGAATGCAGGCAGATATAATAGTGGCATTTAATAGTGGAGGCAGATACAATAGAGGCATTTAAGAGGCTCTTAGACTCATGAAAGTGCAGAGAATGGAAGGATATGGACATTGTGTAGACAAAATTGATTAGTTTAGTTAGGCATTTAATTACTAGTTTAATTAGTTCAGCACAACATCATGGGCTGAAGGGCCTGTTCCTGTGCTTTACTGTTCTATGAAGCAAGCTTGGTAGGTGAGCACACAGGTAGTGGCTGTTTGGGACTTGGTCTAACCTGCGATGCAGGATACAGGGATTTTGATGAGCTCAGTTTATGGAAGGCAGCCTAGATAAGATATCTTTATTAGTCACATGTGCATCGAAACACACAGTGAAATACACCTTTTGCGTAGAGTGTTCTAGGGGTAGCCTAGAAGATACGGGAAGTCTGGAGGTAACAAAGCACAGTGAAGGGTTTCAGTTGGTGCAGGGGCAGGTGCAGTCAATGTTTTGAAGGTGTAATAAGAGGTCTTGATTAATGGATTGGCAGCATAGGTGGAAACTCATCTCAGACTGCAACAGACAGAAAGCTGTGCTGGCAATCGGGGTGTTAACAATCCGGGATTTTATCTGGAATCTTTGGGCATTAAGCCGGAATCTTAAAGAGCCAGTTACTCTCCTCCTTCTATTCCTTATGTTTTAATGGCTGATTATAGTGGTGTTGTGTGAGAGAGGAATGTTGATCAGGCCTCCAAGAGAAATCCTTGGAAGAAGATCAGGAGATCACTGACCTCCACTTAACTGGCAGACAAAGTGCTGGGTTCCACAGTTTGATTCCCATATGCTATTTTTCTTTACTTATTATTAAGAATCTGGCCCATATCTAACTGTTCTTGATAGACCATTTAAGAATCAACCACATTGATTTGGCTCAGGAGTCACAGTGGCACAGCTAGTAGAGCCCCTGGCTCACAGATCCAGCAACCTGTGTTCAATCCTAACCTCCAGTGTTGTCTGTGTGGAGTTTGCACGCTCTCTCTGTGACTATGTGGGCTTCCTCCGGGTGCTCTGGTTTTGTCTTACGAACCAAATTTTTAAATTTAAATTTTAAATTTTATTTACAGTGTGGTAACAGGCCCTTCCGGCCCAACGAGTCCGCACCGCCCATTTTAAACCCCCAAATTAACCTACCCGTACGTCTTTAGAATGTGGGAGGAAACCGGAGCACCTGAAGGAAACCCACGCAGACACGGGAGAACGCACAAACTCCTTACAGACAGTGACGGGTCAAAGGTTGGAAGGTTGTTTGATCATTGTAAATTGCCCCAGTATGTAGGTGAATGATGAAACTTGGGGGAAGTTGAGGGGAATGTGGGGAGATTAAATGAGGAATAGTGATGGTTATCACAGACTTGGTGGACTGAAGGGCCTGTTTCCATATTATGGCTCTATGATTCTATGACATAAAGGCCAGACAGAGTAAGGATAGCGGAATTCCTTCCCTGAGACGGCATTAGAGTCCTGGATGGGTTTCTGCAACATTCCGGTACATTTTTTGTCTCTTTATTTAAATTCCAATTTTTACTGAATTTATAATCCACCAATGCCACATCGGGGTATGAACTCAAGTCTCTGGATTGATAGTTTAGGCTTCTGGGTTACTAATCTATAACATGCCATACTGTGTGGTAAAGACAAAGGACTGCAATTTGTACCCATCTTCCAAAATCCATCGGAGTCAAGAAGATAGAATTTCAGAAGCAAAGTACATTAAGTAGCGATGACTTTATTATGTAATTGGCACAAGTGACCAAGAACCAATTTTTGTTTCCAGTTTGTCCTGATGCAGGGTTTCAACCCGAAACGAGGACAATTCCTTCCCCCCCCCCCCCCCCCCCCCCACAGATGCTGCTCGACCCGCTGAGTTCCCCCAGCAGATTGTTTGTTGTACTTGGTACAGTACTGAAGTGTTACTCTGGGTGATGTGCTCATCTCCTGCAGTTCGGCTTGAAAGATTTCTGACTCAAAGGCAAGCTGACAGATTCTATTATGTTCCTCGTGCTTCTAATTTCAGAAAATAACTTTTTCAAGTGTCAAGTGCATTTCAAAAGCTGCAGGATTTTGGTGTCTGTTCTCAGTCATTATGGATTAACAAGTAGAACGTTTGGTGGGGAGGTTCAGTAATGGGGAATTAAGGTTCAACAGTAATCGAGGGGCATCAAGTGGGGAAGATATTATTTCATAAATGGTGCAGGGTAACGTCAACAATCCCTTCCCTCCGAAGATGTTGCTCGACCAGCTGAGTTCCTCCAGCAGATTGTTTGTTGCTCCAGATTCCAGCAACTGCAGTCTCTTGTGTCTCCTGTCTGTAACAGGACCGGTTCTGCCCAACCTGTATGCAAATCAAGTGGATAAGAACAATCAAAGTCCATTTCCAGTTGCTTCTTTATTAGCAGCATTTGTAAAGCACCTTGAACATAGTAAAATGTCCCAAGGTTCTTCAGGGGAAAGCGGTGAAAGAACATCTAACATTAAACGAGGTAAGAAGATATCTTGGAGGTGATGGCACTGTGGTTATCTAGTTGGACTAGCCTGGGCTAATGTTCAAAATCCCACCATGATAGCTGGGGAATTTAAGTTCAGTTAATTGAATAAAACTCAAAAAGTCATTTTTATTGTTAATGGCAATGAATCTATCGGGTTGGGTTAAAACTCCAGCTGCTCTTTGGGGAAGGAAACCTGCCTTCCTGACCTGGCTTGGCTTACGTTACAGCAGTTGGTCCTCTAGTTGTTTCCCAAAGTGTCCTCTGAAATAATCCGTCAATCCACTCTGTACAAGGATAATTGGGGATGGGCAGCGGCACCCACCTCCCACAAAAGAATGAAATAAACACTACAAGATGTGGTAGTGATAGAGGGAGTGCAGAAGAGATTCACCAGGACGTTGCCTGGATTGGAGGGCTGTAGATGTAAGGAGAGATTGGACTGAGGGGTGACCTTATAGACGTTTATCAAGTGATAACAGATATTGATTGGGTAGATAGTAAGAGTCTTTTTCCCAGGGAAGGGGAGTCTAGAGTTAGAGGGCATAAGTTTAAGTTGAGAGGGGAGAAATTTAGAGGAGATCTGAGGCATAAGTTTTTCACACATTTGGAACGAGCTGTCAGAGGAGGTTGTGGAGGCAGATGCAGTTACAATGTTTAAAATGCATTTGGACAAGCGCTTAGGTAGGAAAGGTGTGGAAGGATGCGGGCCTAGTGCGGACAAATGGGATCAGTGGAGATAGGCACCGTGGTCAGCACGGATGAGGTAAGCTGAAAGGGGTTGTTTCCAAGCTGCATGATTCTGTGATTCTATGATAAAATCAGAGTGAGGAATCAAAAGCTTGGTAAAGGAAGTCATTTTTAGAAGGTCTTAAAAGTGGTAGAGAAGCTTAGGGAGAAAATTCCAGAGTTTAGGGTCGGTTATCTGATCTACAGCTTCGGGTTTGGTGACTAAATGGAGACCAGCTTCTTACTTTACAGTTAAAAGTGCAGTATAAATCCAAGTTATCAGCTGAAATGCATATTTGTGTACGGATGTATCTTGCTTCTTGGAATACGCAAACATTCAGTCCCTTCAGAACTGCTTGACATCAGTTTTCCAATAATAATAATGATAGTCTATCATTGAATGGACAAGCTTCAAGATTAAGACTGGGAAGTGCTGACTACAAGGAGTCCTCAGCCTTAGCCGGTACAAGGCACTTCATCATGACTATAGCATAGGCTTGTGATCAAGCAGATACTCCCACAGCAGAGCTAGATCTAGTCTGTAGATATCAAAAGCAGCATCTACTCAACTAGAAAAGATGTAAAAAGCTGAAATACATCCAGCAAAGAAAGCAAAAATTGTAACAGATGAAATCTTAACATAAGGATAATTTACTTGAGAAAAGACAAACAATCAACAGATTAAATATTTACATTAAATATTAAATTGCACCTTTTCAGCAGGGTTGGTAACCATGGTTAGTTGGCACACAAAGGAAATGGATGGTGCACTGTAATTCAGGTATCATAAGAACATAAGAAATAGAAGCAGGAGGCGGCCATCTGGCCCGTCGAGCCTACTTCGCCATTCAGTAAGATCATGGTTGATCTGGCGGTGGACTCAGCTTCACCTGCCTGCCTTTTCCCCCTAACCCTTAATTTCCCTACTATTCCAAAAAGCTATCTAACTGTGTCTTAAATATACTTAATGAGGTAGCCTCCACTGCTTCCCTGGGCAGAGAATTCCACAGATTCACTACTCTGGGAAAAGCAGTTCCTCCTCATCTCTGTCCTAAATCTACTTCCCCTGAATCTTGAAGCTATGTCCCCTAGTTCTAGTCTACCTAACAACCTTCCTGCCTCTATTTTATTTGTCCCTTTCATAATTTTATATGTTTCTATGAGATCCCCTCTCATTCTTCTGAATTCCAGAGAGTATAGTCCCAGGCGACTCAATCTCTCCTCATAGGCTAACCCCCTCATCTCCGGAATCAACCTCGTGAACCTTCTCTGTGTTGCTGAAAGTATTGGAATCGTACTTCTGTGGGGACAATCAGCACTGTACTGTTGCCGCTAAACAACAAATTTCACAACATAAAAAGTCGGTGATAATAAACCTGATTCTGATCTGGTTAGTTGGGAATATGAGGGCACTTGAATATGATGCAGTTTACTAGGATATTATGAGTGGGTACCTGGTTGACTTTTCACAACAGATATCAAAAATGCTGTA
Organism: Pristis pectinata; assembly: GCF_009764475.1. Classification (NCBI taxonomy): domain Eukaryota; kingdom Metazoa; phylum Chordata; class Chondrichthyes; order Rhinopristiformes; family Pristidae; genus Pristis; species Pristis pectinata. The sequence continues at coordinate 38,830,824 of NC_067420.1, forward strand.
AGTCTTAAAGCAAGACCTAAACAGCCAGAGATAAGGCAGCAGATTTAATGTATTGTTCAAAAGAGAATCGGATATTTCATTGGATATTTCTGTGGGAGGGAGCAGGGGAGTATGACTAATTGGATAGTCTTTTCAAAGAGCCACAAGGGGCAAATGGCCTCCTCTCATGTCTCTCCTGCTCCATAAAGAACTTTGATGTAGGAATCACCCCCTCACTTGTTCCTGGCTGTGTTGGTCGTGACACCTTTAACGCCTTTGGAGTGGTTCATTGTGATGGTGGTGCACGGGGAGCTGTGAGATCCCAATGACTTTATGACTTTTATCTGCTTCTGAGTTGGTGCAGGTGAGTCACCAGCGATTTCTGAATTTGACCTTCAGCACACACAGCCACGCTTGCCATTCATCTTTCTTTGTCAAGTTTTAATTAATGCTTTAGTGGCTTTTTAGGTCCCCAAGAAGAGACTTCACAAGCCAACAACCCACGACTTGTCAGGAGTGTCAGGGAATGTGGCTGCCTATCACCAGGCATTAAGATGGAGTTAAGTGGTGGCAGTTTTAGATGCACCCAGCAATCAAAGGTTGCTAATACAGGACATCCCCAGGTTACTGCAGGGTTCCGTTCCTGTGAACTATTCAGAAACCGAGCATTTCACAAGCCGGAAATGCAGCTGTGAATCCAGTTCCCACCCGGCAGAAGATGTCTGCAGCCCTGCAGTAGCCAGCAAATCCATCCTGCTGTTCTCCCAAGTGCCGTTCTCATGTACAGGCTGTCCACCGTGGGTTTCCTCCGGGTGCTCCAGTTTCCTCCCACTTTCCAAAGACGTACGGGTTAGGAAGTTGTGGGCATGCTATGTTGGCGCCAGAAGCGTGGCGACACTTGCGGGCTGCCCCCAGAACACTCTACGCAAAGATGCATTTCACTGTGTGTTTCGATGTACATGTGACTAATAAATAAATATCTAATCTAATCTAATCTACATAAATTGGGTGCTTGTAAGCTGCGGCGCACTTGTACATGGTCCTGAGGCAGGGTTTCGACCCGAAACATCGACCATTCCTTTCCTCCACAGATGCTGCTCGACCTGCTGAGTTCCTCCAGCAGATTGTGGGTGGCTCCAGATTCCAGCATCTGCTGCCTCTTGTGTTTCCAATGGTTCTGCCTTGCTCTGGGATGAGACATGACAAAGTGCACCCAGACATCACTGCTGTAATCAGCACTGAGCCTGCTGGGCAGAAATCCCAAGTCCAGCATAAGGAAGGAATTTCAAAAACCATTAATATCACAAATGCTGAAAATCTTAAATTAAGGCTGAATCTGCACTGATGCGAAAGCATGGTCAGACCACATTGTAAGCAACTCATAGCGCACATATTATTGGCCAGATGGGTGGTTCCTTGACACTGCAGTTAGTGCTGCTCCTACACAGCTCCAGTGATCCGGGTTCGATCCTGACCACCAATGCTGCCTGCACATGGAGACTGCGTGTTTTCCCTGTGACCATGTACGTTCCCCCGGGTGCTCTGGTTTCCTCCCATTTCCCAAAGATGTGCGTGACGTGGGTTGCTATGTTTACTTGGCTGCTGTAAATCACCCCTGGTGTAGGTTGGTGGAAGAAAAATTGGATAGAGATGGTGGACACGTGAAAGGGAACAGGTTACAGGGAAATAAGAGGGGAATTGAGAGTGAGGAAATTGCTCCGAGACCTGGTGTAGACTCGATGGGCTTAATGATTTCCCTCTGGTCATAAAATATGAAATATGAAAAATATTTCCAGGGTAGATTTCTCAAATTAATGCCTTGGTTGTAAGTTAATTCCTGAGATTACAGAAAGTAGGGCTGTATTCCCTGGACTTTAGAACTATGATTGAATTTTCCAAGATATTAAGAGCAGAGGATGTAATATCTGTCGGCTCTTTTGTGTTGCTGCTTGCAGATACAAATAACAAAGGTTGAGCTATGAACACCCTTTATTAAAGGCAGTAACCTAGTTGAAGAGCCAACTAGGGAGCAGGCTGTCTTGGATCTAGTATCATGCAATGCGAAAGGGTTAATTAACAATCTTGTTGTAAAGGTGCCCCTGGGAAGAGTAAACACAATATGCTCGAATTTTATATTAAGTTTGAAAGTGAGTATTTTGAAGCCAGTATTTTCAATCTTAATGAGAGAAACTGAGGAGCTATGGTGTGTAGGTTGGTTGGGGTAGTTTGGGAAACTACATTAAAGGGAATGACAGTTTAATGGCCAGAATTTAAAGAAATAGCACAGAAAGGCACAAAGACACTACAGGAAAAGTGGGTCAACCAGTGGTTACAGGGAAATTGAAGATAGTATTAAATCTAGGGAAAAGGCTTATAAAGTTGGCAGGAAAAGCATTAATCAAAATTCAGATCAATAAATCTTCTGGATATTAGAGAAATGAAGGAATATGGGATAGGGTCAGAGAACGGTGTTGAAGTGGAAGATCTTGTCGAATGGTGGAGGGGGATAGAGGGGTTGGATGGCTTACTTCTGCTCCTTATGTTCTCAACTAAACACTAGTGCCTTGAACAATAATGCACCAAAGTCATACGTTGTGGGCACTTAGTTCCTAAAGGTACACTTCTGTGCATGACAAAGGAAAACTATTTTTGCTGGTTGGAGTGTCTAGGACTGGAGGCTAGTGTCTAAAAACTAGAGCCAGTCATGAAGACATGAAGTTAAGGAGTCCTTCTGTATACAGTGGATGTTAGAAATTTGCAACTCTTCTGCAAGTGGCACTTATACTGGGTCAATTGCAAATTTAGACCTGTGATTGATAGGTTTTTGTCAACACAAGCTGTGGAAAAGGCTGACACATGAAATTAGGTTGCAGATCAGAATGACGAATGACGTGCCTGTCTCTGTGTCACGGAGACTCCAAGATGATGCAAATATCTAGCATCATACTGGAGTCTCCGTGAATGGACAACATAGTGGCAGTGTAGGTTATGCAGCTGTGTCACATCTCCGGTGATCTGGGTTCGATCCTGACTTCCAGTGCTGACTGTGTGGAATTTTCACATTCTCCCTGTGACTGTGTGGCCCTCCGGGTGCTCCGGTTTCCTCCCACATCCTGAAGTAGTGCGGGTTGGTAAGTTAATTGGCCATCGTACATTCCCCAAGTGTAGGTGGGAGGTAGGAGAATCAGGGTGGCGGATGGAGGTTGAAGGTTAACTGAGAAAAAATAGATTTGAGTGAAATTAGTGGGTGAATGGGATTGATTGGTATTGGTTTATTATTGTCACGTGTACCAAGGTACAGTGAAAAACTTGTCTTGCATGCCGTTCGTACAGCTCAATTCATTACAACAATGTATTGAGGTAGTACAAGGTAAAACAATAACAGAATGCAGAATAAAATATAACAGCTACAGAGAAAGTGCAGTGCAAGTAGACGATGAGGTGCAAGGTCATAACGAGGTAGATTGTGAGGTCAAGAGTCCATCATATCGTATTCAGGGACCGTTCAATAGTCTTTGTTATAAGAAGCTGTCCTTGAGCCTGGTGGTGTGTGCTTTCAGGCTTTTGTATCTTCTGCCCAGTGGGAGGGGGGAGAGAATGTCAGGGGTGAGTGGGGTCTTTGATTATGCTGGCTGCTTTACTGAGGCAGCAAGAGATATAGACAGAGTCTGTGGAGGGGAGACTGGTTTCCATGAGAGTTGAGCTGTGTCCACAACTCTCTGCAATTTCTTGCAGTCACAGGGAAAGCAGTTGCCATACCAAGCTGCGATGCATGCTTTCTATGGTGCATCAATAAAAAATAGCGAGGGTCAACAGGGACATGCCAAATTGGGGATTGATCTGAGAACCAGCAAAGACTCAAATGGGCTGAAAGGCCTCCTTCATTGTCAGGGAAATATCGAAGATTAATCTTGAGGACAAAGTCCAGAAGAAAAGCTATGGAGTTAAAAAAAATTTTTTAGAAGTTTTTCTTTGAAAACTTATTTTGGACATGGGGAAGAGAGGCTGACTGACTATCCAATCAGGTGATTACATTTACTTACTGATTGGCTGGGCAAGGTAGTTCACAAAAAGGTCAGACATGTGAGGTGAGCAATGGCCAGAATGGCTGGAGGATGTAGGTGCCATCTCTGGACATACATCCAGGTGGGAAAGATTGGGAGCAGGCCAGTCAGCATCTGGGAAAGGACGGGTGCATATTGGGGAATATCGCAGAGTAGATTCCCCTGTAGCTCAAGCCATTAGTTTGCCTGGCTGTGGTGAATAGGAAAGACAGGTGACCCCGTGATATGGGGAGTTCCCAGAAAATAATGCTGTGAGCAGTTTTGACCCCTATATCTAAGGAAGGATTTGCTGGCCCTGTTGAGGGTCCAGAGGAGGTTCACAATAATGATTCCAGGATTGAAAAGCTTAACATATGAGGAGTGTTTGATGTCTCTGGGCCTGTACTCGATGGAGCTCAAAGGATGAGGGAGGATCTCATTGAAACCTACTGGATACTGAAAGGCCTGGATAGAGTGGACATGGAGAGGATGTTTTCATTAGTAGGAGAGTCCAAGATCCGAGGGCACAGCCTCAGAATAAAGGGATGTCCCTTTAAAACTGAGATGAGGAGGAATTTCTTCAGCCAGAGGGTGGTGAATCTGTGGAATTCGTTGCCACGGAGGGCTGTAGAGGCCAAGTCATTGGGTGTATTTAAGGCACAGATTGATAGGTTCTTGATTGGTAAGGGGGTTAAGGGTTATGAGGAGAAGGTGGGAGAATGGGGTTGAAAATAATAGTCAGCAATGATTAAATGGCGGAGCAGACTTGATGGGCCGAATAGCCTAATTCTGCTCCTATATCTTAAGGTCTTATGGTCTTAAAACTGTCTGTATCTTGATCTTCCGTAAGGCAAAGCCACATCATCTGTGGATTCACCAAGAAATGCGAGCTGAAAATGGAATAAAAATTGACACACAAATTCCAGTGATTTATTCCATATCTCAGATTTTTGGGTAGTGATTTGTGAATTCCTTAAGGGCAAATTTCCGTTACTGGTTAGGGGAGTCCACCCCCGTCAACAAGCTTCATCTGGCATTCTCCCAGTAACAATGCTTCCAGCAGCAGGAGGTCTGGGTGTCGAAGTTCAAAGTTTGTAGTCAACTTGAGTATAACTAATAAGATAAGATTTCTTTATTAGTCACATGTACATTGAAACACACAGTGAAATGCATCTTTTTGCGTAGAGTGCTCTGGGGGTAGCCCGCAAGTGTCTCCATGCTTCCAGTGCCAACATAGCATGCCCACAACTTCCTAACACGTACATCTTTAGAATGTGGGAGGAAACCAGAGCACCCAGAGAAAACCCATGCAGACACGGGGAGAACGTACAAACTCCTTACAGACAGCAGCCGGAATTGAACCCAGGTCGCTGGCGCTGTAATAACGTTACGCTAACCGCTACACTACTGTGCCTGCCCTCTTAATAGCATGTAAGGAGCACCTTCTGTGTGCTGCACAGTTCTTGGGTGTAAGCTGTGGCTCAGTGGTTCTTGCTTCAGATTCAGAGCAGAGTTCAAACCCCATTCCAGAGACGTGAACACAAAGTCCAGACAGTACTGAGAGAGTGCTGCACTGTTGGAGATACCATCATTAGGGTGTGAAGGTAAACCAACAGTTCAACTGACCTCAAAGGATCCCTGGTATAAATTCTGAGGACAAGGCTGGAATTATCCCAAGTTTGTGACAGTTATTTATCCCTCAAACAACGCTGCCAAAATGAGAAATCTTTTTCTGCTCTTTGCAGGAGCTTAGTCTGCACACATTGGCTGCAGCATTTCCTACGTCACAGTGACATTACGGTCAGATGGGGGAAATCCTGATGTGGTGAAAGTAGCCGAAGAAGTACAAGCTTTGCGAGAGGGTCACCTCTTATACTCCTCACTTTCTGTGGAGCTCAGTCCCAGTGCTGACTCAGGTCCTCCCACTACGGTTAGAGCTCACAGGGCAACCAAGTTTACATTGGACGCGGCAGGTTTGTCACAGTTAATAAACACTTTAGCTTTTCCTTAACCTGTCAAGCAGATATGGTCTTGATCGCCTCCTACACAAGCCAGGAGGCCACTGATAGGGTGGAAATCTGACTGAAAGCCTCCACTGAACTCTCACTGTCCTCCCAAGAACATTCACTAGCAAAGAACTCAATTAGTAGTTTGATATCTATTGTCTTCACAGCATGTATGGGAGCGAGCAGTTTCAAGTATGATTGGATTGCAGTTAAGCATTAAAATGAAACGAGTCTCAAGTGATGTTCTTTCATTATCTCTGGGCAGCTACGTCGAATTCAGAGCCAAGTAAGTGGGATGTTGTGTTCGATGTGGAGGGCCCATCTGTTTGTACATCTGATGAGGGCCAGAGTTGATGAAATCATACTGTGACCCATATCCACTTGGTTTTTGGGTTTTTAATTCATGGGGTGATGAATGAAGTACTTCCATTATAGAAGAGGAAATATCTGCACATTTACCAAAAAGATTTGAATAATTTTTGAGCTCTAGAGTAGAAAGAAAGGTGCTGTGGTCTTGGGGACTTATGTTAACCCTACAAAGCATCTTTAAATGCCTTACAACCTTTTGAAGTGCAGAGACAGCTGTCAGAAGTGTGGGAACCAACATCTGCACAGGAAGATCCCACAAATGACACGGTGGTGCTGTGGGTAGTGCTGCTGCCTCACAGCTCTGGTGATCTAGGTTCGATCCTGATCTCCGGTGCTGCCTGTGTGGAGTTTGCACGTTCTCCCAGTGACCACGTGGGATTCCTCTGGATGTTCTGGTTTCCTCCCACATCCCAAAGATGTGCAAGATGGGCAGTTGTGGGAATGCTATGTTGGGCATGTTACGGCTGCACGGTAGTGTAGCGGTTAGCATAACGCTATTACAGTGCCAGCGACCCGGGTTCAGTTCCTGCCGCTGTCTGTAAGGAGTTTGTACGTTCTCCCCGTGTCTGTGTGGGTTTCCTCTGGGTGCTCCGGTTTCCTCCCACATTCCAAAGATGTACGGTTTAGGAAGTTGTGGGCATGCTATGTTGGCGCCAGAAGTGTGGCAACACTTGCGGGCTGCCCCCAGAACACTCTACACAAAGATGCATTTCACTGTGTGTTTCGATGTAGATGTGACTAATAAAGATATCTTATTTTAAGATGATAGGTTAATTGGGTTGGTGAATTACCCCAGTGCAGGGCAGAGTTGATGTGAGAGAGAATAGGTTACAGGAAAGTAACTGGGGGAATGAGATTGTTGGCATCGCTCTGAGAGCTGGCATGGAGTGAATGCCCAAATGGTCCTTTCTGTGTCATGAGAAAAAAATATGAGAAGCATTATTATGATGTTGGTTGATGGATTTACGTCAACCTTGAGGACAGAACCTTGGTATTTTGCCTCATTTGAAAGCGTGCCCCTTGGTACTGCCCCTTATATCAGCCTTCATTATTACAAGGAGCAGTGCTCTCCCCTTGATGCATGAGGATGCCTTTAAGGACAAATGCCGAAGGATGAGTGGCATCCATTTCATGCTCATGGCTTTGGCAGGAGTCTGGCATGGCACACATTGCCCCTCTCCTCGTTTGGAACAAGGTCAATCCACCAGTCTGTGATACCTCGTTATGACCTTGCACCTTATTGTCCACTGTGCTGCACTTTCTCTGTAGCTGTTACAGTTTATTCTGCATTCTTGTTATTGCTTTACCTTGTACTACCTCGATGCACTGTGTAATGAATTGATCTGTACGATCGTTATGCAAGACAAGTTTTTCACTGTACCTCGGTACAAGTGACAATAATAAACCAATTCCAATTCCAGCACTCTATCAATCAGCAGCATTGATGCAGAACAGATCTTCAACATGTCCTGCTCAGTTGTGACCCAGATTACAGAAGGTGTTTTTCTCCAGTCTATTAATTGGAGAATGGGGTTGCACTTAGCTGAGTCCCAGCACAGACTGCTTAACTCTATTTGTATCCTGAAGGCTAAATAAATAATTAATATAACAGAGCAAACTGGGATTTGTTATTTGCAACAGCTGTAAAGCAGAGAATTTATCTCATCTCTAGATGGTTATTTTTACAGAATGCAAATACTGAGTTTGAGTTAACTGAAATAAAACAGAAATTGCTGGAAACACTCAGCCATCAGACAGCACCTGTAGAGAGAAAAACAGAGCTCATGTCTCAGGGCATCTTTCATCTGATGAGCTGAAAAATTACCGTTTCCCTCTCCACAGATGCCGTCAGTCCAGCTGAGTGTTTTCAGCATTTTTGAATTATATTTCAGATTTCCAGCATCTGCATTTTCTTGTTTATGAATTAGCTGAACTCATTTTAATGTTTAACTACAATGCTTTCTGTATTTTCTATCTACACTGGTATGGGTATTGGTTTGTTATTGTTACATGTACTGAAATATGGTGAAAAGCTTTTGTTTGCCTGTCATCCAGGCAGATCACTCCATACATAAGTACATTGAGGTTGTAAAGAAAAAACAGAATGCAGAATATAGTGTTACAGTTACAGAGAAAGTGCAGTGCAGGTAGACGAATAAAGTGCAATGGCCACAACGAGGTAGACTGGGAGATCAAGAGTTCAATTTTAGGTACGAAAGGTCCGTTCAACAGACAGATAACAGCGGGATATAAACTGCCCTTGAGTCTGGTGGTACGTGCTTTCAAGCTTTTGTTTCTTCTGCCCGATGGGAGAAGGAAGAAGGGGAATGTCAAGGGTAGGAGGGATCCTTAATTATGTTGGCTGCTTTCCCGAGGCAGTGGGAAATGTTGACGCAGTTAATGGAGGGGAGGTTGGTTTGCCTGATGGACTGGGCTGCGTTCACAACTCTCTGCAATTTCTTGCGGTCTTAGGCAAAGCAGCTGTTGTACCAAGCTGTGATGTATCTGGGTAGGAAGCTTTCTATGGTGCATCTGTAAAAATTTGGTAAGAATCGCCAGAGACTTGCTGAATTTCCTTAGCCTTCTGAGGGAGTAGAGACATTGGTGTGCTTTCTTGGCTGTAGTATCAATGTAGCTGGACCAGGACTAATCTTAGCAACACCAGAGCGATCTCTATGGGAGTTGAAGGAAAGAGTGAAGAGCTGCACGACCAATGAGGTTTGGGGGAAGTTGCTACTTTGGATATGGTTGGGATGTAGAGAAAATTATAAACACTGAAAATAAGCTGCAGGCACTGAGACCACATGTCCTGGCCAGAATGACGATGGCTGAATAATTTGCCCATTAATCAGGCACTGTGGTAACTTAATTTGATCGATTTCAGCCACATGATTTCTCTTACTCCAGAATCATAGACTCACTGCATTATGGTGGGGAAATAATCCTCCTTCTACCAAGAGACTCTCTAGAGTTTTACAGTTTTGAATATAGAGCATAGGGATGCTGTTTAAATAGGTTCAGTGTACTATAGTCCATAGATGATGTGAAAATAGATTTTACCTAGTAAAGCAAAGTTTCTTAGTTAATACACTGTTTGCCGTTTGTTTCATAACAGATTCTGTTTTACTGTAAATGAGACTTTAGTTTGCTTGGTAAAGAGAGTGCTGGAAAATAGATTTTTTTTACCGCTTTCTTGGTAATTAAACCTATTTGCTGTAAAATAGACTCTACTCTGCTGAGTAAATAAGTTGTCTGATAGTAGACTCTGCTGTGAAATAAGTTCTGAATGGATTCTGCTGTAAAATAGATTCTGTTTACTGTTTGCTTCACAGCTAAACTCTATTTGTTGTAAAATAGGCTTAGCTATCAAATAGACCCTGTTTGATTTGTCTGACTCGACCTTCACCTCACACCAGCACAGTATAGCACAAGGAATCAGAAGTACTTTATTTTCTACTACATGAGGAACTAACCAAGCTCCATCAACTACTGTCACCTTGTATGCCATGTTACTGTCACTATCCTTGCAATCTTTCACTGGTTAACAGATACAATGACAGCTAAAGTCTGAGACAAAGTCTGCTGCCAGTGGAATGGAAATTTATCCTCAGTTGCTTGCACAACATCGCAGTGCCTGGGATCTAACCATTAACTCAGGTTTCTTTCTCCACAGACGCTGATTGATTTGATGTGCTGAACATTACTAGCATTTACTGTTTTATTTTAGATTTAAATAACAACTTTCAATCAAACAGATTTGAACAACTCCCACCAGATATTTCCATTTCATTTGGGGATTTGATTCTCTTCCCAAGACCCAGACCAGAGGATATAATCAGTGTATTAAATTAAGCTACTGCAGTGATACATTTAAAGTTGGCAAAAGCAATGTAAATTTTGGACTAATGGGGTTGATTTTGTTGCTTTAATGTTCTGGTATAGAAGATATAACAGCATTAGGTTGCAAGTATGGAAAGGGATTACCCCAATCTCCCACTGAAAGTAAGGCCAGTATTTGGTGGGGGAAATTGGGGCACACTTTCAGGATATATGGGGTTGACCACTTAATACTGAGACAAGGAGGGAATTCTTTTCTCAGAAGGTTGTTAATCTCTACTCCAGAGACCTATGCAGTCTATAAGTATAATCAAGTCTGGGATGTATTTTTGTACTTTATAACTTTAAGAATGTGGCAACTGTGCATTGTAACCCTATTATTATCAATGCCCTTTAGTGGATGAGTGCACAATATCAAAATGGCTTTTTACATGGAGCAGAACATGTTAAACTTCTGAATTGCGGGTGCTATTCTTGCTCAATGTTTGAATACATTACATGTTTTGCTATGGAACAGCAGGGAGGAGATGAGGTCAAAGATCAAATTGGACATGATCTTAAACTGTACAAATTATATCCTATTATATAAATTGCAGTTATCCCCACAGGTCCAAGTATAGAGCTGGCAGCTGTTGGTTCCAATTATTGTCCAGAACTCCTCCAAGAATTCAGCAGCTGCAGCTCTAAATTTAGACTAGTGGGAAGAGATGTAATTTGAATAATAGACTATAGTGTGGATAGTTAGTTAGCTGTGTGTCTCACTGGTTTCCACTTTCACCTTTCCATCAGAGATTTCTGTCTCAGAGACCCACTCCAGGGGCTTGAATGCAAAACCCCAGAAGATAACCAGTGTAGGAGTGCTGCACTGTCACCAGTGTCATCTGTCTGCCATGGAGTCATAGACTCGTAGAGAGTCTTAGAGTCATACAGCACAGAAACAGGCCCTTTGGCCCAACTTGTCCATTCCATCCAAGATTCCCATCTGAGCTAGTCCCATTTGCCAGTGTTTGGCCCATATCCCTCTAAACCTTTCCTGTGCATGTACTTGTCCAAGTGTCTTTTAAATGTTGTTAATGTACCTGCCTCAACCACTTCCTCTGGCAGCTCATTCCATATACTGAACAACCTCTGGGTGAAAAACTTGCCCCTTGGGTTCCTATTAAGTCTCTCCCCTCTCACCTTAAACCTATGCCCTCTAGTTCTTGGTTCCCCAACCCTAGTAAAAAGACAATGCGCATTCACCCCATTTTTTGCCCCTCATGATTTTATACACCTCTATAAGATCACTCTTCATTTTCCTACACTCCAATGAAAAAGGTCCCAACCTGCTCAACTTCTCTCCATAACTCAGTCCCTCGAATCCCAGCAACATCCTCGTAGATCTCCTCTGCACTCTTTCCAGCTTAATGGCATCTTTCCTATAGCAGGGTGACCAAAACTGAACACAATATTCCAAATGTGGCATCACCAACATCTTGTACAACTGCAACAGAACATCCCAACTTCTATACTCAGTGGCCTGACCGATGAAAGTGATCAATTACCCATCCACTCTAAAGAATTTTGGCACAAAGCAGTTTTCCAAGTGAAGCCTTTGTTTTGTAGATACTTTAGCAGCCCAGAGATTATGTCCATTTATGATGGGCATTTCGTCAAGGAAGCTCCCAAACCCCCACCATGGTTCCAGTAGAATTACCAGGGTCTCTGTTGCAGCTTGCCAGGGTGGGTACGATAGTTCCTAGGAGATCCCCTGTGCAAGGAAACTGATAGGCTGTTGTATCAAGATCACCGACCTGATCTGAAGACCCGGGTGCAGTGCATCCACACACATCTGCGTGACCCACGGGTGTGCAGGACCACATCCCAGGAGTTTATGGGCAAGTCCCTGGATCCCTGATTATTGTCCAAAATCTTTGGAGGCTGTGTGTCATATGCAGAATCTCCAGCGTGTCCATCCCACATGCAAATGTAAATCCAGTCAAATTAAATGGGACTGGCTTAGATGGGCATCTTGGTCGGCATAGGTGAGTTGGGCCGAAGGGCTTGTTTCCGTGCTGTATGACACTATGACTCTATACTGTGGAACCAGTTTTATATTTAAATGCAGTGCATCCCATTCATTAAGGACTGATGACCAACACTACTCACAGATGACTCAGAACTGGCATGATTTGCCATTAAGTAACATTATTTTCCAACTTCCATGTTCCATCTAGAATTTGCAGCCACTGTCTTTTCATTCCCAGCTTAGACAATGGGTGTCATACCTTGAGCCAGTGTAGGTGCAATACGTAATGAATTCCATGTAAAAGTCACAAAGCTTCCTGCAGTGATACACAGTACACATTGGAAATGGTAGCAGTTTCTAGACAATAACACTGCATCACTTTGTGTCAACTCAATTCATCAGTCAAGTTTAAAGACTCTATTTCACAAATTATATTATTTTAGTTTAATATCTGTCAGCAGTAATAAAACTCTGATTCAAAATTGATTAATAATATAAAAGGTGACAGAAAGTACAGAGAAATTCCCAAGTAAATTAAATTAATTAATTCAGTGTAACACCGAGTGATGTTGACGTGTTTCGTTCAGTTGAGAAACTGAAAGCATTAATGAACCAGCCAGAGTGGAGATGAGTGGCTAACTCCCCTTTCAGTCAAGGTTGGCCATGCCATCTTTTCACAGCTACCATTGGGCAGGAGGTACAGAAGCCTAAAGTCCCACACCACCAGGTTCAAGAACAGCTACTTCCCTTCAACCATTCGGTTCTTGAACCAACCTGAACAGCCCAAATTACTGCCTCAGTATAGCAACACCATAAACACTCTGACCACTTTGCACAATGGGCTTTGTTTTTTTTGTTCTAATTATGTTCTTTCTTGTATAATTTTGTATAATTTATGTTTGTTTTTCCTGTGAATGTTGCCTATCTGATGCTATGTGCCTGTGATGCTGCTGCAAGTAAGTTTTTCATTGCACCTATGCACACATGTACTTGTGCACATAACAATAAACTCGACTTTTGACTTTTTTGGCTTTATTTTGGTGACCACACTACTGTAAGCAACTAAGACTGACGTGTGTGTGTGTGTGTGTGTGTGTGTGTGTGTGTGTGTGTGTGTGTGGTGTATGTGGCATATGCATGTGAGTATATGTGTGTGTGCATGCACATGTGTGTGTGCTGTATACATATGTGTGTGTTTGTACATGCATGTACATGTGTGAATGCACGTGTGTGCACATGTGTGCATGTATGTGCATGTTTGTGTATGTGGTGCTTGCATGTATGTCTGTACATGTGTGCATGTGTTTTGCACATGTATGTGCATGTGTATGCACATGTGTGCATGTGGTGCATGCATGTGTGTGCACATGCATGTTTGCACATGTGCGCACATGTGCATGCATGTGCATCTGTGTATGCATGTATGTATATGGTTTATGAATGTGTGTGTACTATGTGCATGTACGTGCATTTGTGTGTGCATGTGTATGTGTCCATGCCCATGTGGTTGTTTGTGTATACAAAGTCTATACAGCAGAGTGTGGTCTCCAGACATCTTGGACCACCTTGCCTGTTGGACCAAAGCTTCGCTCCATCAAGCCTGTACAGCAGCTGATGGGCAATGGCCACCCCATGTTAAAAGAGCTCACATGCAGGCACCTTTCACTCAGAACCAAAGTGGTTGAAACGAAGAGGACCAAGGGAATGGTGAGGTGTTAGACTGTCTGCTCCTTAAACTTGGGAAATGCCAGTAACCTCCTCGAGAAGGGGGTTGCAGCCTGCGTCAATCGAGACTTCATCATCGCTCATTGCATGCTGCAGAGTCCAGCAAAGCAAAGACCGCAGCCAGTGTCAGATCACATCAGATTAGTTTCAGATCAGATCAATGTATTACCATATACACCAGAGAGCAATGAATTCCTTCTCGTGTGAAACTCACAGAGTAAACAGTAGCATGTTAATAATAAATACAACAATAAATACAGCAGCGAGTGCAAAACAACAGAATGGTGCATAGATGGTAGTGCAATCTGAAGTAGTGCAAAAGGAAGTGCTAAAGTGACAATAATGGATCAACCAAGAGAGGTAGAGACTGAGAATGTGGCAGCACCAGGAGTAAATAATTCAACCATAATAATAGGAAGAGGAGCAGGGAGACTCGGAGCCCGAGGGCCCTGAGATGGAGGAAGAGGAGCAGGAGGCAGAGGAAGGCCACCAGGCGATGTCCCTGCTCAGCACCCACTGCCTCATCTCCCAGCTGAGCAGAGGAGGAAAGGATTCTCGGCACGGCCCTCAAGGGACTCCCTGATAGAGAGAGAGAGCTTCCTGATAAAAAGCATCTCTGCAAAACCATAGTCCCTGAAACAAACCACGCTGCAACCTGCCAGGTAACCTGTTCTGATTGTAACTCATGGATGAATGAAACCCTGTTCCAGTTATCTCAATGGCTTGTTACAACATTTCAGTATTTTTTGATGCGTGGCTCTTCACAAGGAACTCAGACCTCTGCGTAAAATACACTTCTGTGTGAGCATCTCCACTCTACAGGATGCAGAACACTGTGGCAGATTGAGGAGCTGAGGAGCTGAGGAACTGTTCCTTTCAGATCAGTTCACTATTTGGGGATATCTCATTCCTACCAGAGAGGACTCTTGGCAACTCCAGGCAGGCTCTTCTTCCAGTGGGTTTGGTGGGTCTCCGAACCCTACGGACACACAGGATGCTCCTCGTAGACCAGGACTTGCCTGTCCCTTTGAGTGAATGCGAGAGCTGACTCCCCTACAGTCTCCCCCCCTCCTCCATTGCAGACAAAGTCTGTGCGCCTTTAAAAGCTGACACCAGACTTGGTCCTTGCAGAGTGAAGTGTTTGGAGATGTGGGAAATCAGGTAAACTCCCATCAGGAATTATGGAAGTCTGGTTTTAGAGCTGGCGCCCTTCTGACCAATTTTGCAATTTTTTACAGGGCGGTTGGGTCTGTGTGTAAGTACACCAAAAACAAGGGCCCTTTGGATCCTATTAGAACCACTCAGACTCCTAGGATCCCTTTGTGTTGCACTTACTTTTAAATGGGTAATGAAATCCTTTCTACATCACTCCTGTCTCAGTTCCACTGGGGTTTATTCAATTGCTGTGATTTTTTTTCAATTGTTCCACTCTCCTCTGGCTTCCAGCTGACTCACTCAGTTGCCATGGTAGCATTAAGAATTATGGTTCAATTATTTATTTATTGAGCAATGTAATGTTACTACTAGATGGAGCATGCCTTCAATTGTAAGTATTTTTTAATAGGTGAATTGAAATTGATATTCAATCTTATCACTGCTTCACAAAACAAATTGCTCATCGTTGATACTCTTTTGATGTTGGGTAAATTTAGCTGCATTATACTGGGTGAGTCCAAGTTCAGTGTATAGAGCAGCAGTACTTGGGTTTGAGCCAAATAGACTCTCAATGAAAGCATCTCCCTCGCAAGTGCATCCGATCCTTGAACATTCTAAATAGCCTACAAATGTGATGACTCCACGATAAAAAATAGAAGAATTGGTAGGAGGAGGATCTTGACCCTTCTCTGCCATTTGGGAAGATGGTGTCTGGTCCTGTGCTCCATTCACTTCCGCACTCGATCCCCAAATCCTTTGGTTCTTTATTGATACAGAATCTACTGACTTGAATATACTCTAAGACTGGCCAGCCCTCTGAGCATTGCACTTAGTTCCAGAGATTGAGAGGGGGAGAGTTGGGGACAGAAAGAGGGACGGAGGGAGAGAGCGAGAAACAGAGGGAGGAGAAGGACAGAGAGAAAGGGGGAGAGGGACAGAGAGCAAGAGGGAAAAACGGATACAGAGGGGGATAGAGAAACAGTGGCACAGAAAGGGAGAGGGAAGGAGGGGGGGGGAAGGGACAAAGAGAAAAAGAGAAGGGGGAACAGAGGGGGGAGAGGGACAAACAGAGGGAAACAGAGGGGGGACAGAGTAAGAGAAAGGGAAATGGGGGGGGGGCGGCAGAGAGAAATAGAGAAAGAGAAGGAGAAAGGGACAGAGGATGCCAATGAAAAAGAAAAGAGAGAGAAAGAGGGAAAATCAAAGAGGTACAGGGAGAGGTAGAGGGAGAACCCTCAGTCCACAATAGTGGATCCCAACTTTGAGGCTCAGCTCGTTCTCCAGTTGGAGGAAACAGTCGCTCACTATCTACCATCAGTCCCTCCTAGAAAGTTGAATATCCTATTGAGATTTTCTAAACTCCAGTTCAGTCCTAACCTCTCCACATTGGGCAAGCCCCTCACCTCCAGGATCAGTCCAGCAAAACCACACTGCACTGTAAGGTAGGCAGACCCTCTCCCTGGTACGGAGACTAAAGCTGCACACAGTACTCCAATGTGGTCTACCCTGTACAACTGCAGCAGGACTTTGTTTCTTTGGACACTGACCTGCTTGCAATAAAGGCCAAATACTTTTGTTGCAAATCATCTATGAACCAGACTTATGCTTATCAAAGAGCACAAGGATTTGTTACAGTGCAGAAAAAGGCTATTCAGCCCATTGAGTTGATGACGGCCTTCACTTCAGTCTCATCAGCTTCATTCCCCACTCCATCCTGAAGCCCTGCAGGTTATTTTTCCTCAATTGCCTTTCTGTTTCTCTTTTGAAAGTCCTGATTGTTGCTCCTTCTCTCCTCCACACAGGCAATGAATTGCAGCTCATAACCACTCAGTGTAAAAAAAATTCTATCACACCTCCTCCGTATGTTATGCTCATTGTTTGAATTTGTGTCCCCTTGTTCTTGAGCCATTCACTAATGGAAACAAAACAATTTACATCTCTCTACCTAATCTGGAACTTTCAAGGTCATGCCTGCCTCTATCAAATCTCCTCCAAGGAGAATGGCACCAGCTTCTTCTGTCAAGTCTCACAGCTTGAAGCCCCTCATTCCCTGCACCTGGTGTACCCTTTCTAGGACTTTCCTACTTCATTCTGACCAGAATTAACGTTATTACCAGATGACAACTTAGTTCTTAATACAGATTCAACAGAAGTATCCTGCTTTAGTTACAATGCGGCGGCTGTTGTCACTGTCCAGAGGTGTGAATTGTGAGAGATTAATGTTTGCAATCTTACCGTTTGCAGATATTTCGAAGGGCGGACAAGAATGGTGAGTTGACAAAATGTCCTATTTTAGTAGTTTTTGTCTGCATCTTTTAAATATTTTACAGGGATAATTGACAGTGGAAACATGGGAACTGTAGACTAATCTCAGTTTACTAACAGTGTACCACACACGGCATAATAACGGCATACCACACACTGCACACCAACAGTGTACCACACATGGCACACCAACAGTGTACCACACACTGGCACACTAACAGTGTACCACACTCAGCACACTAACGGTGTACCACACACTGCACACCAACAGCGTACCACACACTGCACACTAACGGTGTACCACACACTGCACACCAACAGCGTACCACACACTGCACACTAACGGTGTACCACACACTGCACACCAACAGCGTACCACACACTGCACACTAACGGTGTACCACACACTGCACGCTAACAGTGTACCACACACTGCACCCTAGCACATGTGCATTACTGGCACACGTGTGCATTAATGGCCAGGTCTTGTGTGAATGTATTAGACTGTGCTAAGATCCACCAAATGCTGCGAAACCTTGTGGATAATTTTACAGCCCGCCTTGCCTGCCTCTTACAGATGATGGAAAATTATCCTTCGATGAGTTTAAGGCCTACTTTGCCGATGGCGTCCTGAGCACTGATGAATTACGGGAGCTGTTTCACAAGATCGATAAACACCATACTGAGTGAGTACCACCCTTCACTTCTTCCCACAGACCAAGGGATAGGATTGGTGTTGTGTTGTTTTCTGTCAATACGACCCAGGTAGTTCACAGGGAGGACAGGGGAAGGGGTTGTTGTTCCTGGTTGACACAACACCTGATTACCACCAAGTCTAACTCCCACATGCCTCCTGTAAGCAGCACATATGCCACAATTGATTTTATTTTCATAAAAAATGACCAAAAGTGGCAATAATTTAATTTCTGCTTTGAATTCAACAATTTCAGATAACCAGCCTTTCTAGTTTGTATCAGTTCTGATGGAAGGTCATCAGCTCCTGACATGAGCTCTGTTTGTCTTTCTACACTGATACTCCTTGACCTGCTGAGTATGTCCAGCATTCTCTTTTATTTCAGGTTTCCAGCATCCGCAGTATTGTATATCTCACAGTACTGTTTTCCCTTCTCTCTCCTCAAGTCTCATTCACTTCCCTCTGCACCTCATTCAGACAGATCAGCTGTGATTAACAGCCCTCTCCCAGCCGGCACCACCATCACTTGTGTCATTCAGCCTCTCTTGGTCTCCATCCTATCATAGACCTTCCCTTTGTCCTCTCCACCTCTCCCCTTCTCTGCAACATCATGCTTGATGTCCAACTCTTCCTGGAACATTAACTCTCTCCACGAATGCTGCCTGACTTGCTGAGGACTTCCAGAAATTTCTGTTCATATCTCAGGTTTGCGGCAGCTGCAGGATTTCTTTGCTTCCTGACCAATGATTTTGTCCATGACTATGGCTGTAAGATGTGGACCGTTGCGAGCTCCTGCCTCACTAACACTGCCGTATATAAAATCTGGTGCCTGATTCCAAACCAAGAGGACTTAACCTCAATACAGCATAACTCCGATAACCTGCTGACTGACTAATGGAAAATCCCTGTGGTTTGGCATCTGGCGACTAGGTGATGTTAGCCGCACTCCCTTTCATAAGATATAGGAGCAGAATTAGGCCATTCAACCCATCGTCTGCTTCACCATTCAGTCATGGCTGATTTTATTTCAACCCCTTTCTCCTGCCTTCTCCTCATAACTGCTAACCCCTTTATCAATCAAGAACCTATCAATCTCTGCCTTAACTATACCCAATGACTTGGCCTCTACAGCCCCCCATGTCAATGAATTCCACAGATTCCCCACCCTTTGGCTGAAGAAATTCCTCCTCATCTCCCTTTATTCTGAGGCTGTGCCTTCGGATCTTGGACACTCCTACTAATGGAAGCATCTTCTCCACGTCCACTCTATCCAGGCCTTTCAGTATTTGATAGGTTTCAATGAGATTCCCCCCCACTCATCCTTCTGATCTCCAGTGAGTACAGGCCCAGAGCCTTCAAACGCTCCTTGTATGTTAAGCCTTTCATTCCCACGATCGTTCTTGTGAACCTTCTATGGACCCTCTCCAACGCCAGCACATCCTTCCTTAGATATGGAGTCCAAAATTGCTCACAGTATTCCAGATGCGGTCTGACCAACACCTTATAAAGCCTCAGCAGTACATCCTTGATTTTTATCTTCTAGTCCTCTCGGAATGAACGCTAACATTACAGTTACCTTCCTTACTACCGACTCAACCTGCAAATTAACTTTGAGGGAATCCAGAACTAGGATTCCGAAGTCCCTTTGCACCTCTGATTTTCGAATTCTCTCCTCATTTAGAAAATAGTCTACACCTTTATCCTTCCTACCAAAGTGCATAACCCCACAATTCCCTACACTGTATTCCATCTGCCACGTCTTTGCCCACTCTCCAACCTGTCCAAGTCCTTCTGCAGACTCCCTGCCTCTGCAACACTACCTGTCCATCCACCTTTCCACGGACTGGGCCCTGGATCCTTTGTTCCCTTTTAATGCACTGAAGCCTCGGTTCCTGGGCTTCTTTCAACTCTTTGAGACCCTGGTTCCCTTTCAAGTTCCTTTTAAGGGCTTTACTGGAAAATGTATTATAATACAGGCCATTCTTGAGTGATGAACAGGTTCTGTTTTTACAGTCATCCATAAGTTGATTTTTGTCCATAAGTTGGAAAATCCACAAAAATCACTCAATGTGACATCTCGACAAGATATTGGTGAAGTCACATTTGGAATATTGTGTTCCGTTTTGGTCACTCTGCTATAGGAAAGATGCCATTAAGCTGGAAAGAGTGCAGAGGAGATCTTCGAGGATATTGCCACGACTCAAGGGAGTGAGTTATGGAGAGAGGTTGAGCAGGTTGGGACTTTTTTCATTGGAGTGTAGAAGAATGAGGGGTGATCTTATAGAGGTGTATAAAATCATGAGGGGCAAAAAATGGGGTGAATGCGTGCTTGTCTTTTTCCAGGGTTGGCGAATCAAGAACTAGAGGGTATAGGTCTAAGGTGAGAGGGGAGAGATTTAATAGGAACCTGAGGGGCAACTTTTTCACCCGGGGGTGGTCAGTATATGGAATGAGCTGCCAGAGGAAGTGGTTGAGGCAGGTACATTAACAACATTTAAAAGGTACTTGGACAGGTACATTGATAGGAAAGGTTTAGAGGGATAAGGGCCAAATGTGGGCAAATGAGCCTAGCTTAGATGGGCATCTTGGTCGGTATGGACAAGTTGGGCCGAAGGGCCTGTTTCCGTGCTGTATCAGTCTATGACTCTATACCTCCACAGTATTGTAATGACTGGCACCAAAAGCACATAATACAGATAAGAAAAAGCAATTACTAAAAGTGGGGAGAGAGGGGAAACTAGTTCTGCCATTGGTAGAAACAAGCTCAAGTACATATGTCAGACTTTTGAATTTAATAATATTATGGAAGCTCATTCATATGTAGGGGAGTCCACAAATCAGGTGTTCATAACCCAGGGATGGCAATGTACTTTCTAATATCTAAAAGAAGTGAATTAAAGGTGCATTGGGGGATTAATTTGAATGATATTCAATCACCCAAAACATCCGCCAGTCCAATACCACCACAGCCCTGACAGCCCAGTCATAGTTTTACTGCATTAATGTGAGGATTTTCATAAGGTGATGCCATGAAGCAAAGGGTGGTGGCAGTCTGCAGTTGTCCTCCCCTCCGACAAACACGTCTAGTGCTAGTGGGTTGTTTAGAAGTGTGAAAACTGTTTCCCAAAGGTTTTTGTTAGGAAAAGCTATTAATGGTTAGAGAGCAGATGCAAGTTGTACAGGTTCAGGAAGATGGCCAACAATGCCCCTGTTCTGTAAATGAATAAAAGTAAAAGCTGGTGTTAAGATAGAGACGGTCTAACTAAACCCTGCGTCTAGCTTAAAGGGCGGAGTACCCTATAGGTTGTTCCCAGGTTCCGTTCCGGTGAACTGTTTGTGAGATCCCTGCAGAAGCTGGCAAGTCCATTCCACTAGTCTCCCAAACACTCGCTTATGTCTTATGAGGATGGGTTGAGTGAGCGAGGGCTTTTCTCTTTGGGGAGAAGGAGGATGAGAGGGGACTTGATAGTGGTGCACAAGATGATAAGAGGCATAGATCGAATGGACAGTCAGAGACTTTTTCCCAGGGCGACAATGGCTAACACGAGGGGGCATAATTTTAAGGTGATTGGAGGAAGGTATAAGGGGGATGTTAGGGGTAAGTTTTTTACACAGAGAGTGGTGGGTGTGTGGAACGCACTGCCTACAGAGGTTGTAGGGGCAGATACATTAGGGACATTTAAGAGACTCTTAAATAGACACATGAATGATAGAAAAATGGGGGGTTATGTGGGAAGGAAGGGTTAGATAGATCTTAGAACAGGATAAAATGTCAGCACAACATCGTGGACCGAGGGGCCTGTACTGTTCTATATTTGCAGGCTGTACACATGTCGGGTGTCCGTAACCTGGAAAGGACCTGTACCCTTTTGCCTGGGAATTCTGTTCCATTCCATAGAGGGAATGGTCTGAGGGATCACGTTTATAGGATCTCATCCGGAGGGTCACGTCTGGATTATGTCTCAGTAACACTCCCATTTTGTTTTCAGTTAACTTCAGTAAAATTCAGTAACATGTACAAAGGGTTGATAGAACAGCACAGTGGCACAGCTGGTTGAGCCGCTGCCTCACAGCACCGGAGTCCCAGGTTCAATCCCGACCTCTGGTGCTTCCTGTGCAGAGAGCGCGCACGTTCTCCCTGTGACCCTGTGGGTTTCCTCCGGGTGCTCCAGTTTCCTCCTGCATCCCAAACACATGTAGATTGGTAGGATAATTGGTCACTGAGAATTGCCCCTAGTGTGTAGGTGAGTGGTAGAATCGAGGGGGAGTTGATGAGCATGTGGGGAGAATAAAAAAATAGGATTAATGTGGGACTAGCGTTAATGGACCTGCTGGGCCGAAGGGCCTATCCCTGTGCTATAATTCTCCATGACTCCAGAAGTCACCATCATCCATAACTCAAGCTGAGCTTATTAAGATTAAATTGTTACATTGCAGCTTTAAATATTTACATTTACAGTTAACATTTTTAATAATAATAGCTGTTGCTTGTGTCATTCTAATTTAATTTTTCTTAATCCTTACAACAGTAACTTGGACACGGAAGAATTGTGTGGTAAGTCACAAGTATTATTTTCCCTTTCCTGTTCTGCCAGTTCCTTCTGATGTTTTATTTCACTTAATGATTTGCATTTGGATCGATCCTCAGGGAGTAATGACAGCAATAACTCGTGTACTTAGGCTCTTTAACAACCCCCAGACCTGCTGCCGTTTCCTCTGAAGAGACGCATCTTCCACGCACTCAGTCAATCTGTCAAATCTGATCTTTCAACCTTAAGAAAGAGGTAGCTCCTGGCCATTTTCCTGGAACGTGTTGAACAAGGTTGTGCGTCAATAGTTTGGGGCCTGCTGATGATGTGAAGGGCGAACAGCATCAAAGAATGCAAGTCATTTACTTACTGTTCCATTCTCCTCGTCGCTCACGTGTAGAGCAAACAGAATCTGAGGAGTTTACAGCCAGGAAGAGGCCGTTTGGCCCATTGTGTCTACACTGGTCAAAAACGGGCAATAGATTAATCCCACTTCCCTGCTCTCGATCGGTAATTGTTCTTCAAGTGCTCACCCTGGTTCAGTTTAAGTGTGGGGGGGGGGTTTCTCCCTCCACTAAGTCAAGTCGAGTTTATTGTATATGCACAAGATTGTGCAGGTTGGTCAGGAACCTGATGGTTGCAGGGAAGTAGGTGTTCCTGAACCTGGTGGTGTGGGACTTCAGGCTTCTGTAGCTCCTGCCTGTCAGTGGCAGCGAGGAGAGGGCATGACCCTGATGGTGGGGATCCTGGATGACAGATGCCATCTTCTTGAGGCAGCACCTCCTGTAGATGCTGTCGATGGTGGGTAGGTCTGTGCCCGTGATGGACTGGGCTGTGTCCACAACTTTCACCCTTTCAGACAGAGAACTTCAGACCCCAATCACCCATTGAGCAGAAGTATTTTTTTCTCAACTCTCCTCGCATCCTGCTAAGTCATGAACTTAAACCCATGTCCCTTAGTTACTGACTTCCTTCAAAGGGAAATTCATCCTTTGATCTGTTTCTCTGTTTGTCCTGTTCACATTTATTCACATCATTTAAATTTACTTTCACATAATTTTAATTTAAAAGCAAAGAGCATGGTATAACCCTTCAACGTAACGTTTTACAGCGCCAGTGACCCGGGTTTAAATCCGGCCACTGTCTGTAAGGAGCTTGTACGTTCTCCCCGTGTCTGCGTGGGTTTCCTCTGGGTGCTCCGGTTTCTTCCCACATTCCAAAGACGTACAGGTTAGGAAGTTGTGGGCAGGCTACGTTGGCGCCGGAAGCGTGGCAGCACTTATGGGCTGCCCCCAGAACACTCTACACAAAAAAGATGCATTTCACTGTATGTTTCAATGTACATGTGACTAATAAAGATATCTTATCAGTAACTAAGATTCTTGTCAGCATTTACACTTTGCTTTTAGCCACTGGGACATTTTTTCTTCCAATTTGCTACTTTTCCTTGGATCCTTTGGGTTTTTACTTCCTTGATCAATCTGACACGTGGGACTTTGTGACCATGAAAACAACACAAAGAAGATAATGTGGAGAAACCAATGCATTAATGTAACCACCTTTTGTATTTACATTTACATAACCTTTCACACCCGAAGAGGATCTAAAGCACTTTAGAACCGATGAAGTGACCCAGTGAAATAACACTGCTGGGTTAGTAGGATTTAACTTTCAGAGTGCTTAAGGGGAGGGAGTGTTACCACCCCAGCATCCCCTACAACCTGGTCCTTTAAACTTTATTTATACAGCACGGTAACAGGCCCTTCTGGCCCAACGAGCCCGCGCCGCCCAATTACACCTGTGTTAACCTACCTACCCGTACGTCTTTGGAATGTGGGAGGAAACCAGAGCACCCGGAGGAAACCCACACAGACATGGGGAGAACGTACAAACTCCTTACAGACAGCGGCGGGAATCGAACCCTGATCGCTGGCGCTGTAATAGCGTTACGCTAACCTCTATGCTACCGTGCCGCCCTGTGTGTTGTGTTTGTCACAGAACCAGCTGCAGATTCAGGCACCCCAAATGCCCCTCTTTTTGCTTCATTCAAACAGTACCTGTCTGTTAATAAGCATTGTGTAGGGTTGTGAAGCTTGCGGTCATCTTAGCGATTGCTGGAACTTTACACTCAGTCCCGGACACTGGGACCATGCATCTCATCCATGCACACAGTGAAGAAAGAATAATCCTCAGCAATAAACCCCCTATGGGGCACAGTGTCCTCAGGATTGCAGCAAAATGTGGTTGTATTTCTGTTGGCTGCAATCCCAATGATCAGTTCCCTCGTAGACGGAAGCAATATTCACTCAGTAGTTGAGATTTAGTATTATGTGGATGAAGATCAGGATTAAAGCCATTTTGAAACGTCATTGCTTATTAAAGTGAATTAAGTGCTGGTAGGCAGAGTAAAATGTATTTTTCATATTGCCTGTTAATGTTGAACTGAAAAGATCTATTTTAGCACATGGTTAAACAGAGAACTTTATGTAAGTATATAAAATCTTTGTCCACTGATTTAGTCCTAAAGTATTGACTGAAGTGTTAATCAAGGGGCAG
Source organism: Pristis pectinata (assembly GCF_009764475.1). Classification (NCBI taxonomy): domain Eukaryota; kingdom Metazoa; phylum Chordata; class Chondrichthyes; order Rhinopristiformes; family Pristidae; genus Pristis; species Pristis pectinata. The sequence continues at coordinate 38,855,990 of NC_067420.1, forward strand.
TAATAACACTCCAGCAACTTGCTCCCAATACGGGCATTAGCCTTGCTTGTGAGTAGAGACGGTTTGTCCACACTGTGCATCAAACCAACCCCAAATATTCCCGAATCCTCCTATTTCCTTGCAACATAGGAGGAGGCCATTTGGCCCATCAAGTCTACTCAACCTCTCAGAGCATTCCCACTGGTCTCATTCCCCCCCCAGTCATTTCCCTGCAACCTCTCTCACATGCCCCTCAGCTCCCCTCTGAATCTCCTGCTACAACCTATACCAGGCATAATTTGCAGTGGCCAATTAACATAGAACAGTACAGGCCGTTCGGCCCACAATGTTGTGCTGACATTTTATCCTGCTCTAAGATCTATCGAACCCTTCCCTCCCACGTAGCCCCCTATTTTTCTATCATTCATGTGTCATTATTATTAATGTGCCAGTGAGTCTTTGGGACATGGGAGGAATCCAGCACACCCGGAGGAAATGCACATGGTTATAGGGAGAATGTACAGATTTCGCACAGGGAGTACCTGAGGTCAGGATTGAACCTGGAACCCCTGAAGCTACAAGGCAGCAGTGTTAACCTCTGTGCCACTGCGCTGCCCAATCCCTACATACACGTCAGAGACAAAAGGCATCAGTAGTGGAAGCTCTTGGCCAATGGATTATTTACTGATTGTACAGTCATTATCACATTGCTGTTTGTGGGGGCTTGCTGTGCAGAAATTGTGCAACAGGGCCAACATATTCAAGTGCATTTAATTTACTGCAAACCACTTTGGGGCATCCTGCAATCCACACTCTCGTATAAAGTGATAAAGATAAATTAGTTGCCCTGAGTACAGGAGAACTGAAAGCTGTAACTTTTGTATTTCCAGAGTATTTTTCTGAGCACATGGGAGAGTATGAAAGCGTCCTATCTGCTTTGGATCAGCTCAATATCTCGATTCTCAAGGCCATGGACAAAACCAAAAAGGTACGTTACAATGTGGCCAGGGTGGATGCAATCAAATCTCAAAGAGGCTATTAATCCTTCATAACATTCCCAATCCTCTCCCATGTTGCAAACACTTCCCATGCTATCATGGTTCACACTGCAATAACGTTTTGCAACTGATATCAAATTAACGGAAACAATTACAGCAGAGAAGGAGGCTATTTGGCCCATCAAGTCCATGCCAGCTCCTTGCAGAGCAGTTCAGTCAATCCCATTCCATTGCTCTTCCCCGCAGTTTTGCAAATCATTCTCTCAAGCATCAGAAACAAGCCATAGAGGTCACAGCATCAGAAACAAGCCATTCAGCCTTTGCCTAGCCCCTCCCCCTCTCCCCCCACCGACTCTCCCCCCTCCTCCCCCTCTCCCTCTCTCCCTCTCCCCTGTATCTTGATACCTTCCCACTTAATGTGTCTGTGCTCTTCACCTCAATTGTTCATCCTGCAAGCAAGTTTCACATTGCAGCCACCCTCTGGATAAAGAAGCTTCTCTTAAATTGATAACTCCTGAAGGGAAGAAATTCATCCCCAGTTGTACGTTGCTAAATGTGCAAAGTGATGGCGTATCCATGCTGAATTCAGCTTCTGAAATTCAGTACAATGATGGATACGATAGCAATATATATTGCGTGTTACATAAGCAGGGCTTAAACCTTTCACTTTTACCAACAATAACAAAGCAACATCCCTGAAGACCCATTCAAAAATTCATGTTGTATTTTTGGCACCAATAAATATGTTTTATGTTGCCAACTATGTATTGCACTACAAGAAGCCACCATTTTAAAGCTGGCTGTTGAGACTAGACTGACTGACTAGTTGTATTTGTTTGCAGATGCTTAGTAGAGTACGTTAATCAGTGGTGTAATGTGGTTGTAGGGGGATGGGTGGGAGGGGAATTCCATTAGTAAATTCATGGCCAACTATAGACCCCTTTCTCCTGGATGGTTTTGAGCTTTTCTGTTGTTGGAGCTGAACTCATCCAAGCAAGCACACTCCTGATGGCAGTAAGGCTTTGGGGTGTTAGGAGGTCAGTCACTTGCCTCAGGAAGCCCAGGGTAAGTGGAGACTCCCAGTAACTCTCTGCTGCTGCATTGTTAGTATTCAGGATGGCAATTAATGAGAACCAGCTCAGTGCAGTCTGACTGTGGCTTTGCATCACTGGATCACTGAGTCATGATCTGTTAAGTTTCTTGCTGCTGTGGAAATCTACAATGCTTGCAGTAGCAGAAAATATTCGGCTGCAAAAATAGCAACTTAATGGAAGTGTGTCTCTGTTGTGGTTCTAACTGAAAGGCTGGAAGTAGAGACCCCAGCCTTGAAATTTAATTGCACGCTGCATATTTTTATGACTTAAAGCAGAAAAATTGATCGCGGAATGCAACCGAAAATTTGAAACGCAAGGTGAAATTCATTCGCCGGTCTCTCTGAGTGTGAAGCGGTCACATAAGAGCACAAGCAATAGAAGGTCCATAATCCAGACTGATTTTTATCTCAGTCCTGCTCTAACCCCATATTCTGTTAACAATCTATCAGTCTTGAATATATTCAGTGACTGAGTGTGCAAAACCCTCTCGGAGAGAAAATTCCAAGGATTCGCTACCCTTCGAACACAATCTTCTAATGGAAGTGCTGAAGGTCCCATCCTTTATTTTGAGACTGTGACCCCCCTGGTTCTAGACACCCCAGCCTGGGGAAACATTAGAATGGTTTAGAGGGATATGGGCCAAATGCAGGCAAGTGGGATTAGCGTAGGTAAGCATCTAGGTTTGCTTGGATGAGTTGTGCTGAAGGGTCTGTTGGTATTGGTATTGGTTTATTATTGTCACTTGTACCGAGATACAGTGAAAAACTTGTCTTGCATACCATTCATACAGATCAATTCATTACACAGTGCAGATACATTGAGTTAGTACAGAGTGCATTGAGGTAGTTCAGGTAAAAACAATAACAGAGTACAGAGTAAAGTGTTACAGCTCCTGAGAAGTGCATTGCAGGTAGACAATAAGGTGCAAGGTCATAACAAGGTAGATTTTGAGGTCAAGAGTGCATCTCATCGTATAAGGGACCCGTTCAATAGTCTTATCACAGCGGGATAGAAGCTGTGCTTGAGCCTGGTGGTACGTGCCCTCAGACTCCTGTATCTTCTGCCTGATGGGAGAGGAGAGAAGAGAGAATGACCTGGGTGGGTGGGGTCTTTGATTATGTTGGCTGCTTCACCAAGGCAGCGAGAGGTGTAGACAGAGTCCATGGAGGGGAGGCTGGTTTCCATGATGCCTGTTGTCATGCTCTATAACTCCATGAATCCATGATCAAGATGCCTAAAGCCCCACTGTTACCATTCAGCTTTGGAGTCTGAATGAGGTACTTAAGAGTGTTCACTGTTGGACACACTCAAGTGTGCAGAGAGCTGGACACACTCAAGTGTGCAGAGAGCTGAGACAAAGGATTCCTTTTCCCATATTTTACCGTAGAGCACTAAAATAGTCAATGATTGAGTAAGTGTGAGACCGGACTGAGTCACATAGGGATTGACAAACTGATATTCTTTTGGAAATCATTATCTAAACATTTTTCTGATTCATTATGAGTTAATTTTACACATTTTTCAGGCAGAATTTCACACTGTGTTTGGATTCAGTGGACGACAGCTGAGTGTGTAGGAGATTTGGCCATGGTTCCCCTTACACTTAGGAATAGCTTCTATCGATGACAAAACCAGCATGGAAATTGGATCCACTGTGTCCTTTTTTATGAGCAGATCCCACCCAGAAGCAGTTGAACCCAGATTAGTTCTGGGTGAAATTAGCTCAGGAATTTCTGTGGGCAATTTACCTCAGTGTTCCTGACATTCCTGGAGCATGTATTGACATCACAATTCGCACACCACACCATTCTTCCCTTACCGACATTAATTCGACCTTATTCTGAGACGTGAGTCTTCTGGCTCATATTAATCCCTCAATTCACATTATTAAAGCAGATTAGTTGGTCTTTGTCCCTTCAATATTTATCAAAGCTTTCAGTGTGCAAATAATCTACTGTGCTCCCTGCATTACAACAGAGACTACCAGTAGCCTGGTTGGGTGTCACAGAGCTGCGAAACATACTGATGTTATTTGTCCTTGGACATCAGTGTAAGATGCAACTGCAGTCGCACGTTAAATTCCTTTCATATGCAATTTGCTCGTAAAAAATGGCTGCTAATAGATCTCAGTAACATTTACACAAGAATAAAAAACTGCAGATGCTCGAAATCTAAAATAAAAACTGAGAATGCTGGGGGTACTCATCAGGTTAGGCAGCATCTGTGGAGAGAGAAACAGAGTTAGCATTTCAGCTTGATGGCCTTCCATCAGAACGCTCATTCTCATAAATCATTAGCTCATTGTGAAAGATGAGTGCCTGCGTTTAGTCCATTCTCATCCATTTATCACTCTCTCATGACCAGGAACTAATTAGACTTCATAGGGGCTAGAGACAGATTGAGACTCCCCCTTAGTCAACCTCTCCACTTCAGCACTCGGGAGAGAGAGAGAAAGCAGAAAAATAACAGGACCATTAGGGGGAAGCTCCTCAATGATGCCCCTTGGGTGATTGAATCCAATCCAAGAGACCAGATGCTGGATGTATCTGGAGCAATACAGAAAAAGTGCTGGAGGAACTCAGCAGGTCAGGCAACATCCACGAAGGGAAATAAACAGTCGACGTTTCGGGCCGAGACCCTTCATCAGGACTGGAAAGGAAGAGGGCAGAAGCCGGAATAAGAAGGTTGGGGGAGGAGGAGGAGCACATGCAGGCAGGGGATAGGTGAGTCCAGGTGAGAGAGATCAGAGTTTGTGATTGAACCAGATGATGTGATCTTCAGTCCAGCTCCCTCTTGCAGTCATTGCAGAGTGCCTGTAACCGACACAAGTTATGTGCCCAGCCATCATGTCACACCCTCCTGAATGGCAATTACAAGGGTCTGGGGGTTGGGGTGAAGGTGAGGAGGGGTGATCTGTTGGGAAGTTAAGTCCAGGCTAGGAGTACATTACTAGGTTTTCCAGTCTGCTTTTGCTGCATGTGCTACTTGAAGCAATGGAATATACAAGTGAGCCTTAAAATGTATCAGGTTCTTTATATTTTTGTTTCGTATTTCCTTACAATGTAGAAGGAGGCCATTCAGCCCATTAATGCAAAGCAGTGTTTAACAGGCATTTAGACAGGCATGTGAACAGGCAGGGAATGGAGAGATATAGATCATGTGCATGCAGATGAGATTAATTTGGATTGACACCGTGATTTTGTTACGTACCAGCAACAATAGAAACACAACGAGTCATGTACAAGTGTTAGAAACTATTTTATTACTAACTATTTGTAATAATAAGAAAAGTAAAAACGTTAGATATCAAACATAATCCCCAAAACTAAACTCAAGATGTGTGTGTGGCAAATTCCCAAACCCCAAGTCTAGGAATAGTTCTCAAAGTTCAGTTCAGCAAGTCATCAGGTGAAACGTGAGCAAAGGCTTTTTGTAAAACCACCGTTGACTGTAGAGAAAATGTAGAGAGAAATTACGAAATCCACATGTTCCACGATGGAACCCATACGACACCTCAATCTCAGATGATTTCCATTGCTTTGTTCCAAAGTATCTGCCACCCCGAAGGCATTCGATACAAGGCCGCCCACAGAAATACCTGTTTTCCACTACAGGTTAACGACAATGTGGACTCCACTTGATTTCTCCAAAAATCCATACGTGGATTGTAGTGACAGACACAGCTATTGTTCTTCATCCATTGTTACAGAGACCAGCAGTCAGTCTCTCTCTCTCTCTCTTTCTCTTTCTCTTTGATTCACTGAGCAAAACAGCCAGCATGTTGTATTAGCCTTGCTGTCTTGATAACACCACACACACACTATTACTCTACTGTCCAGGTGCCTGAAAGGAACATTCACCAAATAGCAACCTGGTTTGTAACAGTTAGCACAGACATTGTGGGCTGAAGGGCCTGTTCCTGTGTTCCAGTTCTATGAGTCTATGCTGGCTCACGGAGTAATCCCATTCCCCACCACTTCCCTGTAATCTATTCTCTCTCAAATGCCCATAGAAGACAAATAACCTACCAACCAGCGCGTGTTTGGGATGTGGAAAGGAACTGGAACACCCAGGGAAATCCACACCGTCACAGAACGTGCAAACTCCACACAGACAGCATCGGAGGCCAGGATTGAACCTGGGTCAACCTGTTATAACTGTAACACCTTTATGATGGCTCTATTGTTAGTCATCTAAATTCCATCAAGAAACTGCCGTTTTTATAGAAATTAAAGATGTGCCAGTACTTACGTTTACAGAGTAGCTTGTCTCAGACACTCTTTTCACTCATTAGTTTGAGGCAAGATCCCACTGTATCTACCGATCAATGGAGAGATCAATAAACCTTGAGATTCTGGATTTATTTCCTTTGCATTGTAAGGACCTCCCGCACACTTTAATTGCCCCAGAATTTAAGGAATCCAAGGACTTGGTCAATTGTCGGCTACACGTTTATGCCTCAGGTATCAGTGCTTTCTCAGCCAACACCACCTCCACTTGTGTCATATAACATAGAACAGTACAGCACAGGAACAGGCCCTTCGGCCCACGATGTCTGTGCTGAACATGATGCCAAATTAAACTAATCCCTTCTGCCTGCACACGGTCCATATCCCTCCCTTCCCTGCATATTCACATGCCTATCTAAAGGCCTCTTAAATGTCAGTCAGCCTTAACTCCTTCTCTAACAGTGATTTAATTTATTCACCCGGAGAATATGAATGTTGCAAGCAATGCTGGCCTGTGTTGTCCATCCTGAAACTGAGAAAGCAGTGAAGTGTCATTCACATGGGTGGGTCAGGAGTCACGTATAAGTCAGACCAGAAAAGGGTGGCAGATTTCACATTGGTGAACCAGATTCATTTTCCCGAGGATCCAATAGTAACAGACCCTTCACATTTTGATGTAAATTCTGGAGTTATTTAATAACATGAGTTTAAATTCCATTGCAACTCATGTCCCGGGATCATTGGTTCAGAATTACATCTGCTAGTCCTGTAACTTAACCATGAAACATCGATTGCTTATTAGCAGCCAAGCTGTGACTTGTATTTAGTGTAGTTCTGAGGGAACTCTTTGGATGAGATATTAAACAGGTTCAAAGTCAAAGTCAAGTTTATTGTCATATACACAAGTACATGTGTGCACAGGTGCAATGAAAAAACTTACTTGCAGCAGTATCACAGGCGCATGGCATCAGATAAGCAGAATTCACAAGAAAAACATAAACATAAATTATACATGATTTTTACAAGAAAACATGATTAGAACAAAGAAATGTCAATGTTAGTGCAAAGTGATCAAAGGGGTCATAGTGTTGCTACACTGTAGTGATTAAGGTTTTGCCGTTGGTTCAAGAACCAAATGGTTGAAGGGAAGTAGCTGTTCTTGAACTTGGTGGTGTGGGACTTCAGACTTCTGTACCTCCTGCCCGATGGTAGCTGCGGGACGATGGTATGACCCGGATGGTGGGGATCTTTGATGATGGATGTTGCTTTCTTGAGGCAGCGCCTCCTGTGGATACCACCGATGATGGGTAGGGATGTGCCTGTGATGTATTGGGCAGAGTCCACTACTCTCTGCAGAGCCTTATGTTCCTGTGCATTCCAATTGCCCTACCAGATCATGATGCAACCAGTCAGGATACTTTCAGCAGTACATCTGTAGAAGTTTGTTAGAGTGTTTGATGACAAGCCGAACTTCCTTAACCTCCTAAGAAAGTAAAGGTGCTGGCGCGCATTTACGATCCCCCCCAATGAAGTCTCAGGGAATTGCCCCTGGTGTCCTGGCCAATATTTGCCCCTCAGTCACCAAAACCAAGGGCATTCATTTGTCATTATCCCATTGCCATTTGTAGGTGTGGCTGTGTAGTTACTGTAGCAGGACTCTGGTATCTCAGAGGTTCATAGAAATTTACAGCACAGAAGAAGCCATTTGGCCTGTTCTGTCCATGTTGACCATTAATAGATTTTAGGATAATCCCATTTTACAGACCATAGACTATAGCCCTCTACATTACAGGTGGTCCCACAGTCATCTTTAGATGTGAAGGGGGTTTTTGCCTCCACCCACCCGTTCAGACAGTTGCAGACCCAACATCTGTTGTGATAAAAAATATTTCCACAATTTCGCTCTGCGAAATAACTTAAGGTCCCCAGAAAGGATGTAAGTCATTCCTGTTTAAGTTTATAGCTGTTGTGATATTGAACTTGATGAATCTTGTAACATGTGAGACCCAAATGCTTGCATTTACCTAAGTAACCACAGAAAATGTTTGAAACACTCACCAGGTCTGGCAGTAATTTTGGAGAGAGAAACAAATTTAATTCTCCAGGTTGTTGATCAGTCGAAGTCGAGTTTATTGTCATATGCAGAAGTATGGACAGGCACAGTTGCATAGTGGTTAGCATAATGCTTTACAGCGCCAGCGACCCAGGTTCAAATCCGGCCGCTGTCTGTAAGGAGTTTGTACGTTCTCCCCGTGTCTGTGTGGGTTTCCTCCGGGTGCTCCGGTTTCCTCCCACATTCCAAAAGACGTACAAGTTAGGAAGTTGTGGGCATGCTATGTTGGCACCGGAAGTGTGGCGACATTTGCGGGCTGCCCCCCCAAATCACTACACAAAACGATGTATTTCACTGTGTGTTTCGATGTACATGTGACTAATAAGATGTCTTATCTAAGTACATGTCTACACAGGTACAATGAAAAACTTACTTGCAGCAGCATCACAGGCACATAGCACTCATCTGAACTGGGAAAAGGTGGAACAGGTTTAAAGTTATGGAAAGAAAAAGGGATGGGTAGAAAGGAAAAAGGGAAGGTCTGTGACCATAATCAGGAGAAATTCCCTGAAGTGACTGCGCAAGTAGATAGGGTGGCAAAGAGACGTACAGCATGTTGGCCTTCATTGGTCAGGGCATTGAGTAGAAGAGTAAGGGAGCCATGTTGCAGCTGTATAAAATGTTGTTTAGGCCACACTTGGAGTATTGTCTGCAGTTCTGGTCTCCCCATTACAAGAAGGATGTGGAGGCCTTGGAAAGGGCACAGAAGAGGTTTACCAGGATGCTGCCTGGATTAGAGGGCATGTGCTAGAAGGAGAGGTTGGACAAACTTGGGTTGTTTTCTTTGGAGCATTGGAAGCTGAGAGAGACCTGATAGAAGTTTATAAAAAATTATTAAAGGAATAGTTAGGGTAGACAGCCGGTATCTTTTTCCCAGGGTCGAAATGTCAAATATTAGAGGACATGCATTTAAGGGGAAAGGAGATGTGTGGGGCAAATTTTTTACACAGAGAATGGTGGGTGCCTGGAATGCGCTGCCCAGGGTGGTGGTGGAGGCAGATATGATAGTGGCATTTAAGAGGCTGTTAGATTGACACAAAAATATACAGAGAATGGAGGGATATGGATCATGTACAGGTGGAGGAGTTTAATTCGGGTTCATGTTTGGCGAAGATATTGTGGGCTGAAGGGCCTGTTTCTGTGCTGTACTGTTCCATGTTCTGCGTTCTATGACACGTGGAGGTGGTGTTGACTGAGAAAGGGTGGTGAAGGCTGGAGAATGGAAGATGTGTCAGGAAGGTAAAAGTAAGAGGAGGTGAGTGAAATCCGAAATACCAGAAGAAGAGAGAGGGGGAGAAACCTTGTATTGAGTTCTGATGAAGGGTCATTGACCTGAAATTTTAACTCTGTTTCTCCACAGATGCTGCCTGACTTGCTGAGATTTCCATCATTTTCTGTTTTTATATGTTGCATTTCCACAGTTCCTTTTCACATTCCTTATAAGATGTTCCAATATAAGATATTTATTTATTAGTCTCATGTACATTGAAACACACAGTGAATGCATCTTTTTGTGTTAATGAGAATGTGCTGGGGGCAGCCCGCAAGTGTCAACCACCCTTCCGGCGCCAACGTAGCATGTCCACAGCTCCTAACCTGTACGTCTTTTTGGAATGTGGGAGGAAACCAGAGCACCTAGAGGAAACCCATGCAGATACATACAGGGAGAACGTACTAACTCCTTACAGACAGCGTTGGGAATTGAACCCGGGTCGCTGGTGCTGTAATAGTGTTACATTAACCGCTACACTACCGTGCCGCCCCCTACATGCTACATTAGACCCCTAACATCCAAAAGCAGAGGTATCTATAACCAGAGGGCATACGTTTGAAGTAAGGAGTAAGAGGCTTAGAGGGAATATAAGGAAGACGTTTTTGGAATCTGGAACACACTGCCTGAGGGAGTGGTGGAGATAGAGACTCCCACAACATTTAAGATGTATCTAGACAAGCACTTGAGTCACCAAGGGACAGAAGACAATGGACCAAGTGCTGGTAAATGGGATTAGTACAGATGGGTACCTGAAGGGTATATGATGGGCTGAAAGGCCTCTTTCTGTGCTTTGTGAGTAGGCATTCCAGTGCAGGCAGCAATAAGGCAAACATACAAATCTGAACAATAGTGCCAAAGTATTTGACATATTCCCTCAATTCACTCAGAGTGACATAGTAATTGTTTTAAATTTATACCCTTCTTTACCATGTGAAATTGGTTGCAATTTGAGCTCTGAGGTGTGGTAGGCCACTTAAACATTTAAAATGAAGTGCTGCCAGTAAGTAGGACAGTTCGAGAGCATTAAATTTAAATTGGATGAAATAAATCGCTAGATTTCCAAAATGATTTGCAATGGCTCATTGTAATTTTAAATGAGTTTGTCTACATTTATTTTCATTTGTTTCAATTCTTCCCACACAGCTGTGTTTGGAAGGAAGCTCGGAGTCAGGCAGGCATCAATGTTGTCTTATTAAGGTTATGGATTACTCTGTGAAATAATCTAATTGAACGATGCCACAGAATTGGCTGCAGAAAGTGAATGTCAGGCTTTGTGGTCTAGGGATTGTAATACCTCTGCCAATCAGTTAGACACATCAGCTCCAGACACATGAGCGGGAAATCAAGGTTGGCATTCCACAGCAGTACAGTGGGAGTGCCACACTGTCAAAGGTGCCGCAATTGGACAAGGCCATTCACAGACCCCAGAGGCTTCTGGCTAGAGAGATGAGATCCATTTCTACTCTGGTTGAACATTGGCATAAAGAGCATATTTCACCCCTGGTTGGGTAATATTTAATAGAAGGGAGATGGAGGACCAAGGTAGGGAGTGTTTGATGTGTCTGGGTCTGTACTCGATGGAGTTCAGAAGGACGAGGGGGGATTTCATTGAAACCTACCGGATACTGAAAGGCCTGGATAGAGTGGACATCGAGAGGATGTTTCCATTAGTAGGAGAGTCTAGGATCCGAGGGCACAGCCTCAGAGTAAAGGGACGTCCCTTTAAAACTGAGAAGGAATTCCTTCAGCCAGAGGGTGGTGAATCTGTGGAATTTGTTGCCACAGAGGACTGTGGAGGCCAAGCCATTGGGTGTATTTAAGGCAGAGATTGATAGGTTCTTGATTGGTAAGGGGGTTAAGGCTTATGGGGAGAAGGAGGGAGAATGGTATTGGAAAAATAATCAGCCATGATCAGCAGACTCGATGGGCCGAATGGCCTAATTCTGTTCCTATATCTTGTGGTCTTACTACAAGTGTACATGGCATTGATGAGGGTGTACCTGGAGGACTATGTACATTTTTGGTCTCTTTACTTAAAGAAAGATATAATTACCTTACAGGATCCATAGATTGATTTCTGGGATGAAGGTGCTGCCTTGAGAGAAAGTTTGTGGGATTGAGGGCTGTGGGGATCTGGCACAGAGGAGGCCTGGGATAGATCAGCCATGATCACAGTGAATGGTGGGGCAGGCTCGAGGACCGGGTGGACTACTCCTGCTCCTATTTTCTTGTATTCTTGAGAGGAAACATTAAGCAGGTTGGGCCAATACTCATTGGAATTGAGAAGACATACATTTCTGATGGGGACTGACAGGGTTGATGCCACGAAAATGTATCCCGTCGTGGGGGAATCTAAATCTGGGGGTCATAGATTCAACATAAAAGAACATCTTTTTAATAGAAAACATGCAAAATCTGAAAATTGTGAATCTTTGGAACATTTCCACCTCAGAGAGTCCAATCATACTCTGTCTTCAAGTTCAATGACATCGACTTCCTTGGTTTGACCAAAGAGGTAAATTTTAGGAAGTGTCTTAATAGAAGCGAGAGAGACAGGGAGGCAGACAGTTATCTAGCACGATACTAAAAACATTCAGATCTATCCCACGAGGGATATATTTACTCAGAGTTTCCCACCTTAAACACTAAGTACAATAATAAAATATTAACACCTCACAACAAGAGCAAATGATAGAATCATACAGCATGGAAATAGGCCCTTCGGCCCAACATGTCCATGCCAACTGTGTTGCCCAGCGAGCTAGTCCCATCTGCCTGCGTTTGGCCCATAGCCCTCTAAACGCCTCCTATCCATGTACTTATCTAGATGGCTTTTAAATGTTGATAATGTGCCCGTCTCAACCACTATTTCTGGAAGCTCATTCCAAATATGCACCCACACTTTGTGTGAAGAAAGTGTTCTCTTCCCTTCATGAAGGATGAAAGGGAGAGCCTTACGACATTTGGTATTTTGGCATTTGTCAGTACATAGTACACAGTTAATGGCAGGACCCTTAAGAGTGCTGATGTCCCTTTTAAATCTCTCACCTCTGATCTTAAACCTATGCCTTCTTGTTTTTAGCTCCCCCTCCCTGGGAAAAAGATGATGTGCTTTCGCCCTGATTGTGCCCCTCATGATCTTATATACAGGTCACCCCTCAATCTCCTACGTTCCAGGGAATAAAGTCCTAGTCTACACAACCTCTCCTTGTAACTCAGGCCCCCAAGTCCAGGCGACATCCTGGTAAATCTTTTCTGACCTCTTTCTAGTTTAATGACATCTTTCCTGTAACAAGGCAACTAAAAAATCTCCCAAACAAATGCCTGAAGTGCAGTTCATGAAAAATGCCTGATGGAACTTTTGATCAAACATCCTTTTGATCTTCTTGCACAACTTTGCGGGAAAAAAACTGACAGTATATAGACATTACCTTGCCATCCAGCTCATCAGTGAATGAACCACCAAAAGTTTTGGTTATTTTTTGGGTTGCAGGCATTTGGGATGTCATTGGCATTTATTACCCACCCTTGGGAAAGTGGCAGTGAGCTGCCGCCTTCAAGTGCAGCCGCTTTTGGTGAAGGTGTTCCTTTTGGAGATGGTATTCCAGCATTTAGAAGGAATGGTGATATTATATCCACCTTGAAGATGTGCAACATCCGCACTGAGTCCTGGGCTGCCTGTGACCGTAGGAAGTGTAGAAAGAGTATTGGAGATAGTATGGAGAGCCCCGAGGAGCACTCAGAAGCCCTGCACAGACAACAGATGGGGTGCACCATGTCACCAAATGCCCACCCCATTGGCCACACTGCCCCACCTGTGGGAGAGTCCGTGCCTTCCCTCATTGCTCTCATTAGCCACCTCCGAACCCACAAGACCAGAGTGGAAGCAAGTCATGCCAGATCCTCGGGGACTGCCTGAGGTGACATTACCAACACATAAGTTTCCTTTCCCGTCTGGAATGCGCTGCCAGGGGTGGTAGTGGAGGGGATACGATAGAGGCATTTTAGAGGCTCTTAGATAGGCACAGGAACGTAGGGATTTGGACCTTGTGTCAGCAGAAGGGATTAGTTTAGTTAGGCGTCTAACTACTAGTTTAATTAGTTCGGCACAACATGGTGGGCTGAAGGGCCTGTTCCTGTGCTGTACTGTTCTATGTTCTTAAGATAGTGTGTGATTTGGAGGAGAACTGCCACCTAGCAGGTGTTACCTTGTGTTTGCTGCCTTTGTCCTTCTTGCTGTTAGAGACTGGAGGTTTGGCTAGTGGTACATGACCAATAGGAGTATAACAGCAAAAGTACATTATGCTGAATGTGAAACTTGCCACAATTCGACGATTAAAATTGCACAGTGAGAGAGTGATAACTTAACACTGCTCCTGGATATGTAGTCACGGTGCACAGGTTTTGAAGGGAATGAGTGGGTGCATTCAATCGTTAGTTCCACAAAAGTTGAGTTCTCGGAAATGGGTTGGAGGTGGGAGTGAAACAGAGGTCAAGGATACATAATCTTCTCTTCCCTTCATGAAGGATGAAAGGGAGAACCTTACGACTTTTGATATTTTGACATTTATCAATACATAGTACACAGTTAATGGCAGGACCCTGAAGAGTGCTGATGTACAGAGGGATCTTGGGGTCCAAGTCCATGTCTCCCTGAAAGTGACCCCACTAGTTGATATGTTGGGAAAGAAGGCGTATGGTATTCTTGCATTATTAGTCAAGGCTCTGAGTTCAAGAGTCAGGAAGTTCTGTTGCGGCTTTATAAAACTCTAGGAGTATCTGGAGTATTGCATTCAATTCTGATCGCCCCTTTATAGGAAGGATGTGGAGGCTTTGGGGAGGGTGCAGAAGAGGTTTACCAGGATGCTGCCTGGATTAGAGGGCATGTGCTATAAGGAGAGGTTGGACAAACTTGGGTTGTTTTCTCTGGAGCGGTGGAGGCTGAGGGGAGGCCTGAAAGAAGTTTATAAGATAATGAGAGGCATCAATAGAGTAGACAGCTGGTACCTTTATCCCAGGATCGAGATGTCTAATACTAGAGGGCATGCATTTAAACTGAGAGGGAATAAATTCAAAGGAAATGTGCAGGGCAGGTTTTTTTACACAGAGAGTGGTAGGTCTCTGGAATGCGCTGCCAGGGGTGGTAGTGGAGGCAGATATAACAGAGGCATTTAAGAGGCTCTTAGATAGGCACATGAATATGCAGAGAATTGAGGGATGTAGACCTTGTGTAGGCAGAAGGAACTAGTTTAGTTAGGCATTTAATTACCAGGTTAATTAGTTCGGTAGAACATCATGGGCCAAAGGGCCTGTTCCTGTGCTGTTCTATGTTCTATGTTAAATTTTAGTCATACAACATAGGAACAAGCCCTTCAGCCTAACTTGTCCGTGCTGACCAAGTTGCCTATTGAGCTAGTCTCATTTGCCTGTGTTTGACCCATATCCCTCTAAACCTTTCCTATCCATGTACCTGTCCAAACGTCTTTTAAACATTGTAATTGTATCCACCTCTACAGCTTCCTCTGGCAGCTCGTTCCATATACCCACCACCGTCTGTGTGAGAAACATGCCCCTCAGGTCCCCTTTAAATCTTTCCCCTCTCATCATAAATCTGTGCCCTCTAGTTTTAGACTCCCCTGCCCTGGGAAAAAGAATGTGACCATTCACCTTATCGACGCCTCTCATGATTTTATGAACCTCTGTCAGATCACCCCTCAGCCTCCTACGCTCCAGGGAATGAAGTCCCAGCCTCTTCAGCCTCTCCTTATAACTCAAGTCCTCCATCCCAGTAACATCCTTGTGAATCTTTTCAGCACCTTTCCCATCTTAATGATATCCTTCCTCTAGCTGGGTGAACAGAACTGCACCCAGTACTCCCAAGTGTGGTCTCACCAACATCTTATGCAGTTCTAACATGATGTCCCAACTCTTGTACTGAAGAGTACAAGGCTGTGGGTCTGATTGAAGAGGAGAAGCAGGCTGTCTTAATGAATGTGGAGAGACATCGGAGCCCACTCCCTCACAGTGAAGATTTAATTAAATGAAGAACATAGAGAATAAACGTCAGGGAGCTGTGATTTAGATGCAGCACCAGGCCTGCGGAGCTACGAAGGCTTGCTGCTCAACCTGTTGTGAAATTTAATTCATTTGGCATTAAGTGTTTGTTTTCTCTTATCCTTGAGCTGTTCAGCTTAAACATCCCTGCCTCGTAGTTGATGTTTTGAGTTACCAATCTCTCACTATGCATCTTTAATTGGGAAATTACAAATTTCATGTCTCTGCACAACATTCTTTTATATTTAACATCAACAGTGACTCCTATAAACAGACCTCTGTCTCCTCTTTAATACCCACTGTTTAGTTAAATGACTGCAAGATATGGGGATTTTAACAAAAAAGAAAGATTTTCTCTTTTCCAATGGCTTTTACCTCTTCGGGATATCCCAAACTCCTTTCAATCATGGTTGTGTTATAGGGAATATGGTGATAAACTGGTACATAGTGAGCTCCCACAAACAACAACGCAATAATGTTAAGATAATGTTTTTCATTGCACCTGTGCATATGTGTACTTGTATGCACAGGTGCAATCGTGTTGAGAATGAGAAATGCCTCGCGATCTAAAGATAATCTGTTTGTGATGTTGGTTAAGAAGTAATGAGCCACAATAGGTGATCTATCTTTGTCCTCCAGATTTTATTCCAAGATAAGATAAAATATCTTTATTAGTCACACGTACATTGAAACACACAGTGAAATACATCTTTTGCGTAGTGTTCTTGGGGCAGCCCGCAAGTGTCACCATGCTTCCGGTGCCAACACAGCATGCCCACAACTTCCTAACCCGTATGTCTTTGGAATGTGGGAGGAAACCGGAGCACCCAGAGGAAACCCACACAGACATGGGGAGAACGTACAAACTCCTTACAGACAGTGGCCAGAATTGAACCTGGGACACTGGTGCTGTAATAGCGTTACGCTAACCGCTACACCACCACGCTATCACCTTCAACCACCTTCAACTTCCTTTACACTTCAGCTCAGTAACTCTGTGGCAACAGCCTCTCAATGTGTAGCTGGACCTTTTTTCATTGACACATAAAATATCCTTTGTTGGATGCCAGGGACCATCCTCTTATAAATGTTCCTCCCCAAGCCAATAACACATTGAACCATCAGTGGAATATTGGTCACAGAGACTGATGATGCTGAGGGGATGTCTTATAGTGATTGGTTGGTTGTAGCCAGAGTAACAGCTCTTGCTCCAATCACCGTCAGAGAGGGATATGCTACTCAGTAAATTCTGACAGGTTGTGGGTCTTTTGGAATTACTTCAATAAAAGCCATGGCAGCCAGTGGGAGCATAAAACCAAGCACCGAATACTTAGCTCCTCTATTATTGGGTTTGGAACACAATCTCTGCTCTGCACAGAAAACTGCTCAGGCCTCCTGTGAGGTGTCACTAACAGTTTGTTGAAGTGGTCCTTGTTGTTACATAAGTTAGATTATAAGCATCAGGGAGAGACATAACAAGCTAGAGGAAGTCAGTGAGTCGAGCAGCATCTATGGGGAGGGGGACGGAATTGTCAATGTTCTGGTCCTCCCAGTGTAGGCCGACTAGAGGGAATGCCATGTTAGATCTAGATTTAGGAAATGAACCAGGACAGGTGAAGGATCTATTGGTGGGTGAGCATTTGGGGGTCAGTGACCATTGCTCCATAACCTTTAAAATTGTCATGGACAGGGACAGGTGCAGAGAGGACAAGAGGATTTTTAATTGGGGAAGGGCGAACTATGAGGCTATAAGGAGAGAACTTGGGAGTGTAAATTGGGATGTCCTTTTTGAAGGAAAATGTACCATGGAGATGTGGTCGATGTTCAGGGATCTTATGCAGGATGTTAGGGATAAATATGTCCCGGTGAGGCAGAGAAGGAATGGCAGGGTGAAGGAACCGTGGGTGACGAGAGAGGTGGAACGACTTGTTAGGGAGAAGAAGGTAGCGTACATGAGGTATAAGCAGCAAGGTTCAGACAGGGCCCGTGAGGAATCTAGGGTAGCGAGGAAGGAACTTAAGAAAGGGCTGAGGAGAGCTAGAAAGGGACATGAAAAGGCGTTGGCTAGTAGGGTTAAGGAAAATCCCAAGGCCTTTTTCAAGTATGTGAAGGGTAGGAGGATGGCTAGGGTAAAGGTAGGTCCGATTAAGGACAAAGGTGGGAGAATTTGCCTGGAGGCGGCGGAAGTGGGAGAAGTTCTCAATGAGTACTTCTCTTCGGTATTCACCAGGGAGAGGGGTCTTGATGACGCGGAAGGGAGTGCTGGTAGGGGTAATGTTCTCGAGGTTGTAGATATCAAGAGAGAGGATGTGTTGAAGTTGTTAAATAATATTAAGACAGATTAATCTCCGGGGCCTGACGGGATTTTCCCCAGGCTGCTTTGAGAGGCTAGGGAGGAGATTGTTGAACCGCTGGTAAGGATCTTTGAGTCCTCGTTGTCCACGGGCATGGTGCCGGAGGATTGGAGGGTTGCGAATGTTGTCCCCTTGTTCAAAAAAGGTAATAGGGATAGGCCAGGGAATTATAGACCAGTGAGTCTCACGTCTGTGGTGGGTAAGCTGTTAGAAAGGATTCTAAGGGATAGGATTTAAGAACACCTAGAGAATCATGGACTGATTAGGGACAGCCAGCATGGCTTTGTGAAGGGAAGATCTTGCCTCACAAGCCTGATAGAGTTCTTTGAGGAGGTGACCAGGAAGATTGATGGGGGCAGTGCAGTGGATGTGGTTTACATGGATTTTAGTAAGGCGTTTGATAAGGTTCCTCATGGTAGGCTTCTTCAAAAGGTCAGAGGCCGAGGGATCCAAGGAAGCTTGGCTGTGTGGATTAGGAATTGGCTTGCATGTAGAAAGCAGAGGGTTGTGGTGGAAGGAGTGCCCTCGGATTGGAAGGCAGTGACTAGTGGTGTCCCGCAGGGATTGGTTCTGGGACCTCTACTTTTTGTGATATTTATAGATGACTTAGATTAGGGGGTGGAGGGCTGGGTTAGTAAGCTTGCGGACGACACTAAGATCGGCGGTGTTGTGGATAGTGTGGAGGGCTGTCGGAGCTTACAGAGGGATATTGATAGGATGCAGAGCTGGGCTGACAAGTGGCAGATGGAGTTCAATCCGGAGAAGTGTGAGGTGGTACACTTTGGAAGGACAAACTCCAGGGCAGAGTACTGGGTAAATGGCAAGGCACTTGGCAGTGTGGAGGAGCAGAGGGATCTGGGGGTTCATATTCACAGTTCATTGAAAGTTGCCTCACAGGTGGAAAGAGCAGTTAAGAAGGCCAATGGGATGTTGGCTTTCATAAGTCGTGGGATTGAGTTTAAGAGCCGCGAGGTGATGATGCAGCTTTACAAAACTCTAGTTAGGCCACATTTAGAGTACTGTGTTCAGTTCTGGTCGCCTCATTATAGGAAGGATGTGGAGGCGTTGGAGAGGGTGCAGAGGAGATTTACCAGGATGCTGCCTGGATTAGAGAGTATTGAATATGAGGAGAGGCTTAAGGTGCTAGGGCTTTATTCACTGGAAAGGAGGAAGATGAGAGGAGACATGATAGAGGTATATAAAATATTGTGAGGAATAGATAGAGTCAGCGCCTCCTTCCCAGGGCACCAATGCTCAAGACGAGAGGGCATGGCTTTAAGCCATGGGAGGTGGGAGGTTCAGGGGAGATGTCAGGGGGAGGTTTTTCACCCAGAGAGTGGTTGGTGCATGGAATGCACTGCCTGGGGTGGTGGTGGAGGCAGATACATTGGACAGCTTCAAGAGCTTGTTGGATAGGCATATGGAGGAGTGTGGGATGGGGGGATATGCGGAAGGAAGGGGTTAGGTAGTGTGAGGGTGGTTTGATGGACAGCACAACATGGTGGGCCGAAGGGCCTGTTTTGTGCTGTATGGTTCTATGGTTAACCTGAAACGTCGACGATTCCTTTCCCCCCACTGATGCTGCACCACCCACTGAGTTCCTCCAGCAGATTGTTTGTTGCTGCAGACACCAGCATCTGCAGTCTCTTGTGTCTCCAGGGGAACAACGTGGTCTGATCTTGGTTGGAATGGACTGAAACACCTTGCCCTGCATCGCTGATATTCTCAACGAAGGGCTGGTTGGTGTCCCACCTCCTGTTCACGGCACAAGATCAGTTTGAGTTGACTTCACATTGAAACCCATTACTTACCATTGTACATTGTGACTACACTAACCCCCAGCACTGTGGGAGTACCTTCACCAGAGGGTGTTGGTATTGGTTTTGGTTTATTATTGTCACTTGTACCACGGTACAGTGAAAAACTTGTCTTGCATACCGTTCGTACAGATCAATTCATTACACAGTGCATTGAGGTAGTTCAGAGTGCATTGAGGTAGTACAGGGTTAAAAGCAATAACAGAATACAGAGTAAAGTGTCACAGCTACAGAGGAAGTGCAGTGCAGGTAGACAATAAGGTGCAAGGTCATAACGAGGTAGATTGTGAGGTCAAGAGTCCATCTCATCATATAAAGGAACTGTTCAATCATGTTATCACCGTGGGGTAGGAGCTGTCCTTGGTGTTCAGCAGTTAGAATCATAAGAGTTATATAGCACAGAAACAGGCCCTTTGGCCCAACTTGTCCATACCAGCCAAGTTGCCTACCTGAGCTAGTCTCATTTGCCTGCATTTGGCCCATATCCCTCTAAACCTTTCCTATCCATGCACCTGTCCAAATGCCTTTTAAATGTTGTTGTTCCCACCTCTACCACTTCCTCTGGTAGCTTGTTCCAGATATTCACCTCCCTCTGCCCCTCGGGTCCCGTGTAAATCCTTCCCCTCTTGCCTTAGACCTCTAGCTTTAGACTCCACAACCCTGGGAAAAACACTGTGGTCAGTTTACCTTATCTAAGCCCCTCATGATTTTATATACCTCTATAGGATCATCCTTCAGCCCTCTTACGCTCCAGGGAAAAAAGACCCGGCCTGTCCAGTCTCAGTTCAAGAAAGCAGCTCACCACCTTCTCAATGGGCCATTACGGATGGGCAATTAATGCTGGCCTACTAGCAACACCCCCACCCTGCTATTGACCATAAAGAGATAAATATTTCAACTATCCACCTACATTTTATTTTAATTATTGATTAAAATAAATTCATTAAAAAGGATGAATTATTGATTCATCCTTTTTCTCAACTACCTTTTCCTCTTCATTTGATTCTTACACTTAAACTTATAGCAGTACAGGAGGGGATTTGGCCCACTGGAGTCATGCTAGTTCCCAGGGGAGCAAGTCCCCCCCCCCCCCCCACCCACCCACCCTCTTATTCCCCTGTACCCCTGCAACTTATTTCCTCTCACACCTGCCTATGACTCTTTTCCCCATTAATTGGAATTGGTTTATTATTGAGGTACAGTGAAAAACTTGTGTTGTATACCATTCATACAGATCAATTCATTACACAGTGCACTGAGGTAGTACAAGGTGAAACAATAATAGAATCCTGTGTGAAGTGTCACAGCTACAGAGAACGTGCAGTGCAGGCAGACAATAAGGTGCAAGGCCATAACAAGGTAGATTGTGAGGTTAAGAGTCCATCTCATCATATTAGGGAACTGTTTAATAGTCTTATAACAGTGGGATAGGAGCCGTCCTTGAGCCTGGTGGTACATGCTTTCAGGCTTTTGTATCTTCTGCCCAATGAGAGAGGGGAGAAGAGAGATTTAACATGCTTGCAAGTTTTATAAATACAGTGGTTTTCACACTCTCTGTAACTGCACAGTGGCACTCTTGCTGAACCTGTGGATTTGCCAGATGTTGCAATAGCGAACTAGGAATTGGAATTGGTTTATTATTGTCACATGTACCGAGGTATGGTAAAAAAAACTTGTCTTGCATACCGTTCATACAGATCAGTTCATTACACAGTGCACTGAGGTAGTACAAGGTAAAACAATAACAGAATGCAGAATAAAGTGTTACAGTTACAGAGAAAGTGCAGTGCAGGTAGACAATAAGTTACAAGGCCATAATGAGGTAGATTGTGAGGTCAAGAGTCCACCTTATCGTACTAGGGAACCGTTCGATAGTCTTATAACAGCGGGATAGAAGCTGTCCTTGGGCCTGGTGGTATCGGCTTTTGTATCTTCTGCCCGATGGGAAGGGGGAGAAGAGAGAATGTCCGGGGTGGGTGGGGTCTTTGATTATGTTGGCTGCTTTACCGAGGCAGTGAGAAGTGTAGACAGAGGGGAGGCTGGTTTTCATGATGTGCTGAGTTGTGTCCACAACTCTCTGCAGTTTCTTGCAGTCCTGGGCAGAGCAGTTACCAGACCAAGCCGTGATGCATCCAGACAGGATGGTGCCTCGATAAAAATTGGTGAGGGTTGACAGGGACATGGCGAATTTCTTTGGCCAATTATCCAACCAACATGTCTTTGGGATGTGGGAGGAAACTGGAACACCCAGAGGAAACCCACGCAGTCACAGGGAGAACAGGCAAACTGCACACAGCCAGCACCTAAAGTCAGGATCGAATCCTGGCCCCTGTTGCTGTTTTGCCACTTTTACACACGACTAGTAATGTCAGAACTGGGATCTGAGGGAGTTCAAATTGAAACGTTAACTCTGTTTCTCTTCCCACAGATGCGGCCTGACCCGCTGAGTGTTTCCAGCGTTTTCTGTTTTTTGATATCCAGCATCTTCAGTTTTATTTAATTCTCATTTACTTGTGGAAATGGAGAAGATGTGTCTACTTATGTAACACTTGAGGTCACTGTTTAAAACTAAGGGGTCACTCATTGAAGACAGATGAGGCAATTTTTTTCCTCTTAGAGGGTTGTAAGTCTTTGGAACTTCCTTCCTCAAAGGGCAGTGGAAGCAGAGTTTTTGGATATTTTTAAGGCAATGGGAGATAGACACAATAAGCAAAGAGGGAAAGGTTACAGGAATGTGAGTTTGAGGTTACGATCAGACCAGCCATGATCTTATTAAATGGTAGAACAGCTCAAGGAGACACAAGAGAGACTGCAGATGTTGGAAATCTGGAGCAACACACACAAAATGCTGGAGGAACTCAGCAGGTCAGGCAGCATCTATGGAGGGAAATGAACAGTCGACGTTTCGGGCCTAGACCCTTTATTTGTTCCTGATGAAGGATCTCGGCCTGAAACGTCGACTGCTCATTTCGCTCCGTAGATGCTGCCTGACCCGCTGAGTTCCTCCACCATTTTGAGAGAACAGCTCAAGGACCTGAGTCACCGTCTCCTGTTCCCGATATGCATGTTCACACGTAAGAAAAGAGGATTATATTGGGTATTTTAGTTGTGTGATACTGACAGGAATGTACTCTAAATGTGTTAACAAGTTGGTGAAATACTGGAAAAAATTTCATTGATATAGTACCTTTCACAACCTCAAGCCTTCTCAAAGTGTTTGGTAGTCAAAGTTTCTTAGCATAGGAAATATAGCAGTCAATTTCTACACACCAGTCAGCAATGGGTTTTAATGATGTTGGCTGAGGATACGTTTGGGCCAGGGTACAGGGGTGTCTTCTGCATGATTTGGGCTTGTTTGCCTTCAGGTTCCAGATAGTTTATTTAGATCGAGACGCAAGAGACTGCAGACGCTGGAATCTGGGGCTAAAATACAAAGCACTGGAGGAGCTCAGTGGGTCGAGCAGCATCTGTGGGGGGGGGGGGTGGAGAGGAAGGAATTGTCGATGTTTCGGGTCAAGATCCTGCATCGGGGCTGAGAGTGGAGAGGGAAGACAGCTAGTACAGGGAGGGCGTGGGGGTGTGAGACAGGGGCCAGTAGGTGATCGGTGGATCAGGAGAGGTGAAGGATGACGGGCAGATGGATGCAGGAGGGGGAGGGTGAGGGGCGGAGTTGTTAGGCAGAGGCAGGTGGATGATAGGTGGAAGCAGACAAGGAGAAACAAAAGGCAGATGGATCCAGGTTGGAGAGGGGAGGGTGGAGGGGGTGAAGGTAGAGACAGAGGCTAGAGGGTGACTAGCAGGGACACAAGGCTACCAGTGGTGGAATCTCTTTATTTAGTTGGCTGCAGGTGATCTTCCAGACTAGCATCTGACTGATTCATCATCTGTTGCCAGGAATACCAGAGCTCCTCGATGCTCGAGCAGTTTGTGACCCGCTTTTTGCTACGAGAGACCATGGAACAGCTGCAGTCTCTCCAGAGCTCCCTGGAGTGCGCAATGGATACCATTGAGGAGCAGACGAGTCGAGAGAGGTGGGTTAGGCCTCAGTACACACCTGCTGCTAAACCAGCCATCCACTTCATGTTTCATCCTGAACTAGCAAGCTTGCATGCAATAACCTAGCAAAGCCCATTTTGTGTTAGTAATCCAGCAAACTTGCTCATAATTAGCAATAAACCAGCATGTCTGCTCAATATTAGTACTGAACTCATAGTTGTTCGGTGTGCTCATTATCCTGGCAAAACCTGCACATAATTATTGGTATTGGTATATTATTGTCACTTGTACCGAGGTACAGTGAAAAACTTGTCTTACAAACCGATGGTACAGGTCAATTCATTACACAGTGCAGTTACATTGAGTCAGTACAGAGTGCAGTAAACTAACAGGCATTCTCGGTATTCACACTAACAAACCAGCTTGGAATTAGCACTGAACTACCCAACCCTTCTCAGAATTAGTACTGAATTACCAACCCTTCTGAGAATTAGCACTGAACTACCAAGCTTTCTCAGCACTGAACAACCAACCCTTCTCAGCACTGAACTACCAACCCTTCTCAGCACTGAACTACCAAGCCTTCTCAGCACTGAGCTACCAACCCTTCTCAGCACTGAACTACCAACCCTTCTCAGAATTAGCACGGAACTACCAAGCCTTCTCAGCACTGAACTACCAAGCCTTCTCAGAATTAGCACTGAACTACCAACCCTTCTCAGCACTGAACTACCAAGCCTTCTCAGAATTAGCACTGAACTGGTTGTCCTGTTCAACTATCCTGATTCTTAAGCGGAAATGTGCACTGTCCTGATTCTTTGTGTTCATTTATTCCCAATTATGTGTACATTTGCTGAATTTACTTTTAATTAACAATTATTAACCCCACTCAGAATGAGCTCTAACCTAGAAAACCTACAGAATTCACACTGACCAAGCAACCCTGCACATAATTAGTGATAATCTAGCAGTCCTGCTCAGTATTGGTACCAAATTAATAATCTTGAACTAATTAGTAATAAACTAGCAAACCCGCTCAGAGTTAACACTAACTAGCACTCCTGTGGCTTAATGTTATTCTCCAGGATCATTTTTCGGCATGTCTCTTAGCTCAATGTCACCACCTGTAGGTGCTTGGTGGTAGTGCTGTCCATAATGTCTGGACAGAGAAAATAAGCTTGATTTTGTTATTTGGTGGAAAACTTAACCAGAAATTGGCAGCTAACACAACTTACACTGGAGTTAATTGGGAGAGATGTGATAGAGGGCTAGTTCAGGTGACAAGGTAAAAACTAGAGGAGACACAAGAGACTGTAGATGCTGGAATCTGGAGCAACAAACAAAATGCTGGAGGAACTCAGCAGGTCAGGCAGCATCTGTGCTGTCCAAATGAAGGGTTTCAACCTGAAATATCAACTGTCCATTTCCCCCCACAGATGCTGCCTGACCCACTGAGTTCCTCCAGCACTTCATTTGTTGCTCCAAAAAAAAACTAGAGGGTATAGTTTTAAAGTAACCGAAAGGGGAGTTAAGGAAAATGTCTTCACCCAGAGTACAATTGTAGTGAGAAACTCACAGACTGAGAGGACGGTGCAGGCAGAACCTTCTTAATAATCCAAAAATTCTTTGAGGCGTTCTTGCTGCAAGGGCTATGGCCAAGAATTGGGAAGTGGGATTAATCTAATCAGCTCTTCTCTTACCACGAAAATGGTAAACTGAATCACCTCTATTTGTGTCAAAAATTTCCGGGATTCCTATGCTTCTATGGCACATTAATTATTATTAATAATTAACTATTAGTCCAACTAATAAAGCTGCTGCCTCTAGTGGCCTCTGTTCAATCTTGACCTCCGGCGCTGTCTGTGTGGAGTTTGCGCATTCTACCTATGACGGGTGGGTTTCCCCCGGGTGCTCCAGTTTCCTCCCGCATCCCAAAGATGTGTGGGTTGGTAGGTTAATTAGCCACTGCAAATTTGCCTCTATTTTGTACAATGGGGGGGGGGGGTGGAGGTGAGTGGAATGATGGAGGTAGTTGATGGGAATGTGGCAAGAATAAAATGGGATTAATGTAACTGCATGTTCAAAGATTGACACAGACTCAGTGTGCTGAAGGGCCTGTTTCCATGCTGTATAAAATTATGACTCTAAACGAGCTATTAAGCTATTAACTAATTGTCACCTATTTTGCACTCTCTCTCTACTTGGTTGAAGGGACTTAATGTAACTTGATTTAGGACTGGGCTTTTCATTGGGGGAACAGATAATTGAGGATGTCAGGTCCTTGAAGTGATAAGCAATGCCCACTTGTATTTATGTCTTTATTTGGAGACTGAAGAGGCAAGGGGTAGTTTCACTGAACAGCTGTTGTTCTACCGGACTTGGAAAAGGCAAGGGAGAGTTGAACAAAATGTTCCTTTACTGTCCCAAACAATCTTATCAAACACTTGGATCTGATTCTCAGCCCTAATCCCATATTTAGAACATCACAGAGAAGTTAAAGGCAATACTCAAATCAAAAGTTTGATTACTGAAAAATATCTTTTCAGAGTAATGTTTAAGAAACTCATCTATTTCAACTCAGGCAGCCAAACACAAACCCTTCCCCATCATTGCCTTAAATTGTTTCTTAAGGGTTCTGAGGGTGTTTTGGCCTCTTTCATTGCAGTTCACCAATGGGATTTGGGGGTTGCTGGCAAGGACAGGAATTAAAGACCACTGCAAATTGCCCTTGAGCTACCTTCTTGAACTGTTGCAGTCCTTCGGTAAAAGTGCTCCCACAGTGCTGTTGGGGAGGGAGTTCCAGGATTTCGATCTAGTTACGATGGAGCACTAGTTATATATTTCCAAGTCGGGATGGTGTGTGGCTTGTCGGGAAGCTGTAGGTGGTGGCCTTTCCATTGCACCTGAAGCCCTAGCCCTTCCAGGGAGTAGAAGTCACGGGATTGTAAGGTGCTCTTGGAGTCGGTGCTGGGAGAGAGGAGCAACAGTGCATTTTGTAGCTGACACTCACTGCAGCCCCTGATGCTGGAGAAAGTGACCAAGTGGAGTGATGGATGGGGTACCAAACCGTGCACGATACGGTGCCCTGGGTGCTGTTGGAACATGGACACAGAAGCAGAAGCATGAGAAGACTCTTTGGCTGCTCGTCCTGCAAGATCAGAGCAGAGCTTTTACTCAGCACTGCTTCCCTGCACCAACCCCATATTATGATCATTTTTCTCCCCAAAGAATCCTTAACTACAAAATGATTGGCTAAGATCACAGACCTGATGCAGGGTTTCCATCTGAAACGTTGGCAATTCCTTTCTCCCCCCCCCCCCCACAAATGCTGTTCAACCTGCTGAGTTCCTCCAGCAGGTAGTTTTGTTGCTCCAGAATCCAGCACCTGCAGTCTCTTGTGTCTCCCATCTTTGGTTGCTAGCTCCTGGAAGGGAAGAAACAGTGGGTTCAGTAGGAACTTCCAGTAGTGAGTTGGATAAGATTTCTTTGTTAGTCACATGTACATCGAAACACACGGTGAAATGCGTCTTTTGCGTAGAGTGTTCTGGGTGCAGCCTGCAAGTGTCGCCACACTTCCGGTGCCAACATAGCATGCCCACAACTTCCTAACCCCTATGTCTTTGGAATGTGGGAGGAAACCGGAGCACCCGGAGGAAACCCACGCAGACACGAGGAGAATGTACAAACTCCTTATAGACAGCAGCCAGAATTGAACACAGGTCGCTGGCGCTGTAATAGCGTTATGCCAACCACTACACTACCATGCCTCTCTCACCTCTATTTAGTCATAGGGCAATACAGCACGGATACAGGCCCTTTGGCCCAACTAGTCCATGCTGACCACGGTGCCCACTCAGCTAGTCCCAATTCCCTGCATTCGGCCCATATCCCTCCGAGCCCCTCCCCTCCATGTACCTATCCAAGTGCTTCTTAAATGATACTACTGTACCTGCCTCAACCACTTCCTCTGGCAGCTCGTTCCATACACTCCCCACCCTCTCTGAGAAAAAGTTGCCCCTCAGGTCACTTTTTAAATTTTTCCCCTCTCACCCTATACCTATGCCCCCTAGTGTTGGAGTCCCCTACCCTGGGGAAAAGACTGTGCCCATCCACCTTATCTATGCCTGTCATAATTTTAAACACCTCTATAAGGTCACCCCTCATTCTCCTACGTTCCAAGAAATAAAGACCTGGCCATTTGTGTGCACTTCGACTTTACACTCAGTCTTGTGCTTGCTTCAACAGACAGGAAGTGGAACTGCCTGATGTCCCATTGGTCCATCGACCTGTGAGGCGATACGGACGCAGAGGGCAGAAGACTATATGCCTATCTCCCAGCGACCCCTACTCAGGGATCCTTCACTCAGGTATTTGACAGCTCAGCCCCAAAGTCAATGTCATAAGTTGAGTTCATTGCCATATGCACGAGTTGATGTATGCACAGGTGCAATGAAAGTCTTACTTGCAGCAGCATCACAGGCACATAGCATCAGATACACAACATTCACAAGAAAAACATAAATTATACAAAGAAGGAACACCATTAGAACAAAAAAAGTCCATTGTAGTGCAAAGTGGTTATAGTATTGGTATTGGTTTATTATTGTCACTTGTACCGAGGTACTGTGACAAACTTGTCTTGCATACTGATCGTGCAGGTCAATTCATTACACGGTGCAGTTACATTGGGTTAGTACAGAGTACATTGATGTAGTACAGGTAAAAACAATAACAGTACAGAGTAAAGTGTCACAGCTACAGAGAAAGTGCAGTGCAATAAGGTGCAAGGTCACAACAAGGTAGATCGTGAGGTCAGAGTCCATCTCATCGTATAAGGGAACCGTTCAATAGTCTTATCACAGTGGGGTAGAAGCTGTCCTTAAGTCTGGTGGTATGCACCCTCAGGCTCCTGTATCTTCTACCCGATGGAAGAGGAGAGAAGAGAGAATGACCCAGGTGGGTGGGGTCTTTGTTGCTATACTGTGATAGGAACCTGAGAGGGAATAAGTGGTACAGCTGTGGGGTAAGAGTAGGGGAATGGGGCTGAAGGTATATCTCTATCAGGATTATGGATTGACTGGCTCCCTTCTGTGCTACAAACAACCTAAGCCAGCTTTCATTGTATATAATCAGGTAATATGTGCGCGCTGGCTAGTACAGTGTGTGTCAACTCAACTCTCTGCTGCTACGGGAAAGCTGAGCTCGTTACTGACTAGGTCAGAGGTTGCATTGTATCCAAGATATTCAGTTGTATCAGAAGTATGGGGTCTATGTTTGGCACTGATCGCCAGAGGCACAATCCAGAGAACCTTCCCCTTTAATGAAGCAGCAGGGAGGGGTGCTGGGATCAGCGTGGAGTGGGATGGAGTGGGATGGAGTGCTGTGAGTGCATAGGAAATTTTTGGTCATATTATTTCACATTGTGGGTCAGGCTGATTAGGTCACTGACCTTCACATCCACAGAAAAATAGGAACGAGTATAACTGCTTTAAGTATCCATTTCCTCCTTCGCTCTAATTCTCTTTTATCAGAATGTGTTATCACTAAACAGGGGAGTTATTTAGCCCATGCGGTTAAGTTCCAGGGATTGGACCTCAGTACCTGTTGCTTCAGCATCACTACATTCAGATTGCGTTAAATGTTCTTACGTTAAAGCAGCTGAATAAGTGGCTTGATAGAGCATTTATCTCGTTGGCAAATCTTTGGAACCACTGCCACCTGGTGCAGTTGCTAACACACTGCAAGACTCAAACTGTGCACCCATGCGCGTGCGCACGCACACACACACACACACACACACACACACACACACACACACACACACACGCACGCGCGCACATACATACACGTACACACAGCGTAAAGCATTAACACAGGCCTGAATTACACATAACGTTTGGGCTGTTCAGTTGAACATCTTTCTTGTATGTGAAATTTTAGACACAAAGTAAGCACTTAAATTTTTAAATTTTATTTACAGTGTGGTAACAGGCCCTTCCAGCCCAACGAGTCCGCGCTGCCCATTTTAAACCCCAAATTAACCTATCCGCACGTCTTTGCAATGTGGGAGGAAACCGGAGCACCTGGAAGATACCCACGCAGACACGGGAGAACGTACAAACTCCTTACAGACAGTGAGGGGAATTGAACCCTGATCGCTGGCGCTGTAATAGCATCGTGCTAACCGCTACGCTACTGTGCCGCCCCTGGAGGAAAACATACCTCAGGTTTTTCACAGGGATTGCTCTGTGGTAGGATAAATGGATTCATACGTCATAATTGATCATCACCAAAACGAGGCACAAGATAACAGACAGTGAAAATAAAATTTACTCTGAGTAATTTGCAAGTTCACAGGCTGGTTGCTAATCAGGTGACACTGATGCCCTTGGGATTAAAGAAAGAATAATATATTTAACAATAATAGTGTATTAACTTTTAATATTCTAGTACACTATTCTCAGGCTGGCAGTCACTGTTCCTGCAACCTCCAAGATCTCTGTGCCTCTCTAATTCTGGCAGTCTCTGGTGACTGGTTGGGTCCAGAGCTTGGAATTCCCTTTCTACATCTCTCCTCTTCACCTCTTCTTTTCTTAAGGGTGCCCCTTACAACTTTCCTTGCTGATGGGCTATTGGTTACCAGTTCTAACTATCGCCTTGTGTGGCTTGCTTTCAGGATCTTAGCTGTTTATAAGATAAGATAAAGATATCTTTATTAGTCACATGTACATTGAAACACACAGTGAAATGCATCTTTTGCGTAGAGTGTTCTGGGGGCAGCCCGCAAGTGTCGCCACGCTTCCGGCGCCAACGTAGCATGCCCACAACTTCCTAACCTATATGTCTTTAGAATGTGGGAGGAAACCGGAACACCCGGAGGAAACCCACGTAGACACGGGGAGAACGTACAGACCTCCTTACAGGACAGTGGCCAGAATTGAACCTGGGTCGCTGGTGCTGTAATAACGTTATGCTAACAGCATACACTACTGTGCCTGCCTTAGGAAGCATCATGAGTGTTTTTCCTAAGTGAAGGGAGTTTCATAAAGAAAAGTTATTATTATCTGAGGGAGGAGATCTCTTAGAGTAATTTTTTTTATTCATTCAAGGGATGTGGGCTTCGCAGGCTGAGCCAGCAGTTAATTGTTCTTCCCTAGTTGCCCTTGAGGAGTTGGTGGTGAGCTGCCTTCTTGAAACCTTACAGTCCTTGAGGTGTGGGAAGACCCACAATGGTGTTAGGGAGGGAGTTCCAGGATTTTGACCCAGCGACGGTGAAGGAACGGAGATATATTTCCAAGTCTGGATGGTGTGTGGCTTGGAGGGCAACTCCCAGGGGGTGGTGTTCCCCGTGCTTGTGCTGCCCTTGTCCTTCCAGCTGGTAGAAGTGGTGCATTTGGAAGGTGCTGTCTCAGAAGTCTTGGTGAGTTGCTGCAGTGCGTCCTGTAGATGGTCCACACTGCTGCTACTGTGTGTCGGCGGTGGAGTGAGTGAATGGGTGTGGACGGGGTGCCTATCAAGCGGGCTGCAATGTCCTGTATGGTGTCGAGCTGCTTGAGTGTTGTTGAAGCTGCACTCACACAGGCAAGTGGGAAGGGAGCTGAAAACAGGAGGAACTGATTCATTTCCTTGTTTTAGTTTCTGGCACAATTAGGATTAATTGTGCTGATTAAAGTGTGAGTGGACTTTTGTCTTTTGAGTAAGGGGGAGGCTATAAAAATGGAGGAAGCACTGAGGTAGGAAAGTATGACCAATTAAAAACAACAAATAACATTCATAAAGCACCTGTAATGTAGTTTAACTATATAGTTTAACTATACCGGGCGGCACGGTAGTGTAGCGGTTAGCATAACGCTATGAGAGCCAGCGACCCAGGTTCAATTCCGGCCGCTGTCTGTAAGGAGTTTGTACGTTCTCCCCGTGTCTGTGTGGGTTTCCTCCGGGTGCCCCGGTTTACTCCCACATTCCAAAGACATATGGGTTAGGAAGTTGTGGGCATGCTATGTTGGTGCTGGAAGACTGGCGACACTTGCGGGCTGCCCCCAGACCACTCTACGCAAAAGATGCATTTCACTGTGTGTTTCGATATACATGTGACTAATAAAGATATTTTATCTTATCTTAACCTGCTGAGGCACTTCGCAAGGTATAATCAAACCAACACCGGCCTAGATATGGAAAGTTAGGACAAGTGGTCAAAATCGTGGTCAAAGGGGCTTTAATTAGGGTAGAGAGGTGGAGAGGATTTCAGGAGGGAATTCCAAGAGCTTGGGATCTTGGCCACTGAAGGCACGGCCACCAATATTGGATCGATTCTGAGATGCCCATAAGGATAGAAGAAAAAGAGTGCAGAAAACTCAGAGGACTGGGTGAGATCGCAGAGGCAGAGAGGGGCAAGGCCATGAAAGAATTTCCAGAACCTGCAAGGATGAAAATTTTTAAATTGAGTCATTGCTTAGTCATGAACCAGCACCTGTAAGTCTTAAAGAAGGAGTATTAGCTAATGTTCAACAAGATTGACCACTCTATTCTCCTCCCATGTTTCTCCATCTCCTGGGGTGGGTCTTCCAGTTCATTCTTATAATATCTATTTCCAGTCAGAGAACCACTAGCAATGACTTTGTGCCAGTCCCTACGCCCTCCAATTTGTCGCCTACACACTGCTCTCATCTGAAACCATGGTGGGAGCCACACCCAAGCAGCTGACACTTGGGAATTGCCTTCAATTCCCACAAACCCACGGATTAGGGAAGGGATGCATTCCTGGAAAAGCTTTATTAAGTCAAATATCATTATTTGAAAAGGCTGGTTGAGATGTATACTTCAATGCACTATGTTCTAGGCAGGCACGGTAGTGTAGCAGTTAGCGTAATGCTATTACAGCGCCAGCGACCCGGGTTCAATTCCAGCCACTGTCTGTAAGGAGTTTGTACGTTCTCCCCGTGTCTGCGTGGGTTTCCTTCCACATTCCAAAGACGTACGGGTTAGGAAGTTGTGGGCATGCTATGTTGGCACCGGAAGTGTGGCAACACTTGTGGGCTGCCCTAGAACACTCTACGCAAAAGATGCATTTCACTGTGTGTTTCAATGTACATGTGACTAATAAAGATATCTTATCTCTGGGTGGGGAGTTACAGCTATTATATAAAAAAAAGACTCATAAATCGAAGACGTACCAAGAAGTCAATGGCAAAAACTCATAAATCGAACGTTTGTAATTTGTGGAATTTCTATTTCAAACATGAGGGAATGATGATGCAAGGTAAATTCTGCATGGATTCCCAATGACTGGTGAAACGATGGCTATGATTGGCTGCTTTGAGGGGGACTTCCATCAAGGTTATTCAGACATCACGGGTGTGTGGTTACAAGGTGACAGTGAGCAGAATGGCCACCTAAACTATCGCTTTCCTTGCTCTAGGTGTTTGTGTGGAGCCAGCGAGCCAGTGGGTGACCCAGGTCAACAGACTGCAGCAGCTGATTGACAGGTTGGAGTGCAAGGTAGGAGACTGATCGTAGATGAGGCAATTGGTCAGCACAGAGACCGGCCTGTGCCGTAACCCCTCACCCTTCCCCCATCGCCAACCTACAAACCCCTCACCCAACACCAACCTACAAATCCCCTCACCCAACACCCAACAGCAACCTACAAACCCCTCACCCAACACCCCACAGCAACCTACAAACCCCTCACCCAACACCCAACACCAACCTACAAACCCTTCACCCAACACCAACCTACAAACCCTTCACTAATACCCAACACCAACCTACAAACCCTTCACTAATACCCAACACCAACCTACAAACCCTTCACCCAACACCCCACAGCAACCTACAAACCCCTCACCCAACACCCAACACCAACCTACAAACCCCTCTCCCAAACACCCATCACCAATATGCAGACCCCTCACCCAACACCCAACACCCAACACCAACCTACAAACCCCTCACCCAACACCTGACACCAACCTACAAACCCCTCACCCAACACCCAACACCAACCTACAAATCCCCTCGCCCAACACCCCACAGCAACCTACAAACCCCTCACCCAACACCCAACACCAACCTACAAACCCTTCACCCAACACCCAACACCAACCTACAAACCCCTCACCCAACACCCCACAGCAACCTACAAATCCCTAACCCAACACCAACCTACAAACCCTTCACTAATACCCAACATCAACCTACAAACCCTTCACCCAACACCCCACAGCAACCTACAAACCCTTCACCCAACACCCAACACCAACCTACAAACCCCTCTCCCAACACCCATCACCAATCTGCATTCCCCTCACCCAACACCAACCTATAAACCCATCACACTTCACCAGCCTACAGACACCTCACCCCTCACCCATCGCCTGGCACAACCTACAAGCAAAGAGCAGACTTTCAATGCCTATATTCTGTTTGTAGCTTACTCACTGATTTCATCAAGTACGGATGGTAGGCTGCTGGTCTGGGAGTATGTTCATGGAGCTATGGTGCCAGTGACTGTAACATTGAGCAATGCCTGCCCACTGTCTGTCTGTGTTTGGTTTAATTGGGTGTGGATGCCTACATTTATTGTCCCTCCTAATTGGCTCTGGACAGAGGAGGCAGCTCCGATTTGTGGGTGTGGATTACATTTAAGCTTGATGAGGTGAGAGCAGCAGACTTCCTTCTCTGAAGGATGTTGGAGAACCTGAAGTTATCGTCTGACAATCCAGGCAGATATAACATACCTCCACGGCACTGATTTGAAGAGCAGAGTCCAAGTCAATGTCACTTTCAAATATATCATCTATTTTTAAACTTTATTGCCATTTGCAGCATCTTGTTTTCATTAAGACAATTCAAGGTGCCTCTCAGTGCAGTTACCCTTGTAGTGTAGGAAATGAGGCAGCCTATTTACACACGGCAAGATCCCACAAACAGCAAAATAATAATGAGGCGATAACCTGATTATGCCATAATTCCACCTTCCAGATATCTAACACTCATGTATATAAAAAAACTTACCCCTAAGATCTTTAAATTTCCTCCCCCTCACCTTAAACCTCTTGTTTTTAATACGCCGACCATGGGAAAAAGATTCTGACTGTCTACCCTACCTAAGCCCCTCATAAGCTTATAGACGTCTATCAGGTCACCCCTCAGCCTCCTTCACTCCAGGGAAAATAATCCCAGCCTATCAAAACTCTCCCCATAACTAAAGTCCTCCAAACCCAGTGAGTCTCCTTTGGTCTCTCTCCCCTGATCTCTCTCCACCTCAGACCTCTGCAATCTCTCAGCAAGTAAATAATGTGCTTCTTTTTATACTTTTTCCTGTCACAGTTGCTGGTCTGTCATTTCCTGCTGCAAACCCGTGCCTGGAAGGGCTGTTGAGGCAGAAACCCTCATTACATTTAACAAGCACTGGCCCCAGCTGGACATCTGACAATCCGTAACCTTTCAGGTTAGGGAACGAGATCTGGGAGGTGGGATCAGTCTGAATGGTTCTTTATTAGCCAGCATAGCATGAGAGGCAGAGTGGCCTCCTTCTGTTCTGTAAGGTCCATGATTCCTTGTCACCCGCTTATCTGAGCACCAGATGAGGAGATGCACTTCCCAGGAAGCAGCTGCTCAGAGAGAAGACAGTCCTCTGGTGACTCAATGTCTGATCATCAAGGAAGGGCCTGTTTAGACAGCTAGGGGAAGTAGGGTAGGAGGAAGGAGGAGGTTGGCTAAAAGGAACATTCCATATCATAGAGTCATACAGCGCAGAAACAGGCCCTTTGGCCCAACTCGTCCATGCCGACCAAGTTGCCTACCTGAGCTAGTCCCATTTCCTCATGTTTGGCCCACATTCCTCTAAACCTTTCCTATCCATGAACTGGTCTAAATGTCTTTTGTAATTGTACCTGCCTCTGCTACATCCTCTGGCAGCTCTTTCCACATAACCACCACCCTCTGTGTGAAAAAGGTGGCTGTCATGTCCCCTCTCACCTTAAATCTATGCCCTCTAGTTTTAGACACTTCCCCCACCCTGGGAAAAAGACTGGGATCATTCACTTTATCCACACCCCTCATGATCTTATAAACCTCTATAAGGTCACCCCTCAGCCTCCTACACTCCAGGGAAAAAAAAGGCCCCAGCCTATCCAGTCTCTCCTTATATCCCAGGCCCTCTAGTCCCGGTAACATCCTTGTGAATCTTTTCTGTACTCTTTCCAGCTTAATGACATCCTTCCTGTAGCTAGGTGACCAGAACTGCTCACAATACTCCAAGTGTCATCCTCACCAATGTCTTGTACAGTTGTAACATGACATCCCAACTCTTGTAGGCAAGCGTGCCAAATGCCTTCTTCACCACCCTGTCTCCACTTTCAGGGAACTATGTATCAGTACCCCTAGGTCTCTCTGTTCTACAACACTCTTCAGGGCCCTGTCATTTATTGTGTAAGTCCTGCCCACATTCAACATCTTGTACTCGTCTGAGTTAATTTCCATTTGCAACTTATTGGCCCACTTTCCCGGTTGATCTAGATATCCTCGTATTTATTTTGTGGCCTGGTTTTTTGTCACAAGAAACAGTGTACATATTTAAGGCTGATTCCCTCATCGGATGATTAATCCTTGAATGTTCAACTATTGTCAGAGATGTCTTGTGGTGGGGTGGGACTGAAGGACACAGAAGAGTGGAAGGCAGGGTTGATTAACTGTGAGATGATGGTGTGAAGCAAGTAGGATTGTAATGGGACCAGTAAAGGAACAAAGGATGGGTTCTGAGGAGGAGGAAGTGAGAGCAGACTCATCAGCTGAAATTGTTGAACCCTGTCCAGAGGGCAGTAATGTGTCCAATAACTAAATAAACAGCCATTCTATTCTCTGTCTTGTAGACTCCAAGGCTGGAGCCCTTAAAGGAAGAGGTGATTGAGGAAGCAACAAAAACTGTAAGTTTAGAACAAATATTGAACCCTGGCATGTTGTTTCATTGGTGCTAGTGTCTGCGAGGATGCTGTGATAATAAACTTGGCTGCACTTGGGCTGAACCTAACATGGAAGAGGATTTTTATACAAGGGTATAAGGGCTTTGGTGATACCATATCTGAAAACATCTACAGGTCTGGGGTCTCCCTACCTAAGGGTGGATATCCTTGTGATAGGGGGAGTGCAATGAAGGTCCATCTGATTGATTCCTGGGGAGGTGAGTTTATCTTATGAAGAAAAGATTAAAACAGATTGGACTTGCACTCTTTAAAGTTTAGAAGAATGAGAGATCCATAGAGGAGACACAAGAGACTGCAGATGCTGGAAATCTGGAGCAACACACAAATGAATCAGAATCAGATTTATTAGATTTTCAGAGTCTACAACCCTCTGCAGCCTCTTGCGATCCTGTGCGTTGGAGCCTCTGTACCAGGCTGTGATGCAACCAGTCAGAATGCTCTCCACCGTACATCTGTAGAAATTTGTAAGAGTCTTTGGTGACATACCAAATCTCCTCAAACTCTTAACAAAGTGCCTTCTTCGTGATTGCATTATGTGTTGGGCCCAGGATAGATCCTCTGAGATGTTGACGCCCAGGAACTTGAAGCTGCTCACCCGTTCCACCGCTGACCCCTCAATGAGGACTGGTGTGTGTTCTCCCGACCTCCCCTTCCTGAAGTCCACAATCAGTTCCTTGGTCTTGCTGATGTTGAGTGCGAGGTTGTTGTTACGACACCACTCAACCAGCCGATCTTTCTCACTCCTTATGCCTCCTCGTCGCCATCTGAGATTCTACCAACAGTAGTGGTGTCATCTGAGAATTGAGCTGTGCTTAGCCACACACCCATGAGTGTAGAGAAAGTAGAGCAGTGGGCTAAGCCAACGTCCTTGAGGTGCGCCTGTGTTGATCGTCAGCGAGGAGGAGGATGTGCTGGAGGAACATTGATGCTGCCTGGCCCACTGAGTTCTTCCAGTAAAGGTGAGAGATGCATAGCTGATGTTTCCCTGACTAGGGTGTCTAGGGCCAGGGGGGTCACAAGCTCAAAATAAGGGATCAGCCATTCAGGACTGAGATGAGGAAAAAAAAACTTCTTCTCCCAGAAAAAATCTTTGGAATTCTCTACACAAGGAAGCCGTGGAGACTTGGTCACTGAGTGTATCCAAAATAGAGACTGATAGATTTTATGGGAATCAGTAGTTGTGGAGTTAGTGCAGGAAAGTGGCTCTGAGGTAAAAGATCAGCCATGATCTTATTGAATAACAGAGCAAATAAGAAAGGCAGAATGGCCTACTTCTGTTTTTGCTTCTTAAGTTCTAATGTACTTCTGGGATGGGACTTACTCAAGCAGTTTGACAGTCATTTTGACTAGTTTTTTTCGATTGATTTCATTTATTGAAATTAATTTTCCCAATTCTTTGCTGGGATGGGATCACAAATCTCCAGATCATTAACCCAGGCCACCAGATGACCTCTGTGTTACTATCACCCTGTCAGCCTGCTCACAGAGTAGGCAGTTATAGGAATGCACAATCCCATTTGAGTTAACTGGACGTTAACATGGACAACATAAAGAAATGGGTTTTGAAAAAGGAGGACTTCCATTTAGTACCCAGTCATAGCCAGACTGGGCCCATATTTGGGACCTTGGTTCTTCACTGTAATTGTTTGTCAATCCTTTGTCAAGTAGGCACCCAAGTAACCACTGGCCTGTTATGGGACAGTCAGTTGAGGTGAATCATTCAGCTGTGTACTGACCCATGCTCTGTAACCTGTGTCCTGGAGCTGACTCATGTTGCTGCACCACAATGAGTCATAGAGTCATAGAGAGATACAGCATGGAAACAGGCCCTTCAGCCCATCAATTCTGTACTGACCAGCAACCACTCATTTCACAAGATCACAAGACAAAGGAGCAGAAGTAGGCCATTCAGCCCATCGAGTCTGCTCTGCCACTTCACCATGAGCTAAACTATTCTCCCATCTAGCCCCAGTTCCTGGCCTTTTCCCCATATCCCTTGATACTCTGACCAATTAGATACCTATCAATCTCCTCCTTAAACACCCCCAATGATCGGGCCTCCACAGCTGTATGTGGCAACAAATTCCAAAACCCACGACCCTCTGGCTAAAGAAATTTCTCCGTATCTCTGTTCTGAATGGGTACCCTCTAATTCTAAGACTGTGCCCTCTTGTCCTGGACTCACCCACCAAGGGAAACAACTTAGCCAACTCTGTCCAGTCCTTCCAAAATTCGAAATGTTTCTATGAGGTCCCCTCTCATTCTTCTGTACTCCAACGTATACAGTCCAAGAGCCGACAAACTCTCCTCGTATGTAAGCCCTTTCATGCCGGGCCTTCTCTGAACCCTCTCCAACATCAGTACATCCTTTCTAAGGGGCCCAAAACTGCACACAGTTTTGTACTAATCCTACATTAATCCGTTCTTTAATTCTGTTCAACTCCTCACCAGATTTTCCCTCTCACCTACACACCAGGGGTATTTTACAGCAGCTAATTAACCTACCGACCTGCACACATCATTTGGATGTGGGAGGAAACTGGAGATTTGGGGGAAACCCATGCAGTCACTTATGACGTTGCTATTTTCAGGTGGCACAGCGGGACAGCAGGTAGTGCTGCTGCCTCACAGTTCTGGTGGCCCAGGTTCAATCCTGACCTCCGGTGCTGTCTGCGTGGAGTTTGCATGTTCTCCCCGTGACCACATGGGATTGCTCCAGGAGCTACAGTCTCCTCCCATGTGCCAAAAACATGGGGGTTGCTGGGTTAGTTGGTCACTGTAAATTAACCCTAATGTCCAGATGAGTGTAAGTATCTGGGGGGCGTTGATGGGAATTTGCAAAGAATAAAATGGGATCAGTGTAAATAGGTGGTTGAT